>NC_091405.1:12012500-13477500 GCF_032191515.1 Phaenicophaeus curvirostris
AAATTATGACTTCTACTTGATTTCTAGAATTTGTTGCCCTTCCCCAAGACTCCTAAGCTCACCAGAGATCAAATATTATTCTTGAAGGACTAGATTAATTGCCCTCAATACCTTCTCCTGCCCCGCTTTCCCTTAAGGATGGTTATATCTGTGATATTCATCTGTTAGCAAGTTTAAAAAGCCAAACACACGCACATACAGCAGGCCAATACCCCCATAATGATTAAAAATTAACCTACACTAGCAGCAGAAACCCAGACCTTGTTAGAATGCCCCTTTATTTCTTCCCCACATTCTCCAACATCCTGAACACAGCTTTAAAAGAACTCCACAGACATTTTGCTTCAGTTACACTTGGGATCACAATAGTGCCCAATCCAATGGCCACAAAACTGAACAAGATCCAAACCCCACTATCAGTTCAGCTCACCAAGGTGCCACCTTATAAAGGGGTGGCTGGCACTGCTGCTTTTGCAGCTCTTCCACTTGCTGCTGCTCAAAGCACAATAGACTGGTAGGGCAAACACAGTCTCCCAGGTTCCAGCAGTCTCCCAGGTTTCCACAGTTGTTATCTGCCATGACACTACCTGGTGCTATCTATCCTGGGATAACAACCAGTGATGAGAGAAGCAGCACAGATTCCAGCTGACATTCACAATCACTTCATTTACCTCTCTTTGAACATAATTTTCTTTGAGCACACACGAAGAACTTCTAAAAAACAGGCTCGGAAGTTGTCTTTCCCATGCTCAAGTAGTGTTATGCCTACTCTTCCCCGTGCAAACATCTAACAGTCCAAAATTAAGTTCAAAGTTCCTCCCTTCTATTTCACTCCACTTCTAATGTATCATAATTCCAGAAATCTGAGTGACCAGACCTAGATAGCAAGAGAAAAAACTATTTTGATTCCAGTTGCAACAGAGACCCAAAGCTTCCTATGTTTCTAAACCCACCCATGTCAAACAGCACAGAAAGCAGCTGTCTGAGTGCCTCAACTTCCAGCGTGTTCTACCTCATTTACATCCATTAACCAAGAGAACATAACCGCTCTGTGATGCACCTGCCCGTCACACACAACAGCCACGGGACCTCTAACTCTTCCGGAAAGGAGGTTGGAGTACAGCAGAACTGCTATGTATACACCACCAGCCATCAAATTCACACAGGGCACTTACCCATCTCTACCTTTACTGACGATCTTCACTTCAAAGTAGTAAATGCCACAGGCTGCAGGTATGGGGTGAGTAGCCCTGACTGAGGCAGCGTCTTTGTGATTTTTACCGTGACCTAGAAAAGTACAGAAATGTAAGCCCTGATGAGATGTAAACTCTCCTACATTCCATCCCAAAACACAATGAGGATCTGTTTCTACACGCATCCCACAATTTGAAGCAGGTTTTTCAGAGAAGAATGCACAACCCTGCCCTATTACCACAAATGCTCCCTACACTACATACACTGCAGTTTTCCCTTTGTTTTCACAGTGAAGTTCTCAAAAAAGACTGACAGCACAGCCTCTCCCTCTCCCCACACACATCATCTGAAGATCAGTGTTCACAAACACAAGACAGAAGCGATTCCACAAGAGGGGAATGACATCACTGTTTCCCAAAGAGGCAGAAGGAGTGATCTGTTGTCTGACGGGTGGATAGGGAGCAGCTCCCAGCATGGAGCCTGGCAAGCCCTGCTATAACTCCCCAGCCCCAGGAGCACCCCCATGCCCCCCTAGGAAGCCAAGGCCCAGCTCCACAGCCCGAGCTCTGGTTCTGTGGCAGGATGACAGGATGACCGAGCTATGCAGCCACGTAGCTGTGCTCAGCCCAGACTATCCATATCACAGCTGCTCCAGAAGCCGGGCTCCGGGCCCTCGGGTCCCCTTTCCCCCTTGTCCCTGCTCCCCAGACCCTCCCCCCCAAGCTCCTTGAGCTCTTGGCTTCCACCCCCATCTGCTTCCCAGCCCCTCAGCTCCTGCCTTCCCTCCTGCTCCCCAGACCCTCGACTCTCCCCACGCCCCCTCTCGCTCCTTGGGCTCCCGGACCTCAGCTCCCCCGACACAAACACCTCACTCCCTCGGCTCCTTCCCTTCTCGGCTCCCACCACACCCCTCCCCGCTCCCTGGGCCCCAGGACCTCAGCTGCTCCCCCCCAGTCCCCTCTCCCTCGGCTCCCATCGCCCCCCCACGCTCTCCCGGCTCCAGGACCTCAGTTACCACCCCTCAATCCCCTCTTCCTCCCACTCCCCCTCCCTGGGCCCTCTGCTCCCTCCCACCCCCGCTCCCTAGGCCTTCGACTCCCACTCCCCCCCACCCCATCCCGTCCTGCGGGACCTCAGCCCGCCCCCAATCCCTGCTCCCTCGGCTCCCAGACCCCCAGCCCTCGCTCCCAGCACCTCAGCTCGCCCCCATCCTCCTCCGCCCGGCTCCCCGGGCCCTCAGCTCCCACCCCCTCCCCGCTCCCCAGGGCCTCAGCTCCCCCCCACGCCCCGGGCCCAGCCAGAGGACGCCGCCCGCCCCCTCCCCGCCGTGCCCGGGGCCGCCGCCCCCGCCGGGCACCTTTGTAGTGGACGCGCAGGTTGCCCTGCGAGAGGCCGATGTAGTTGTACTTGTCCTTGGGGCTCCAGGACCGCGGCAGCGGCGTCTCGTCCTGGTTGACGGCGGGGTAGAGGCGGCGGAGGCGCTGGCTCAGCTCCTGCTCCTCGGGCGGGCGCGGCGGCCCCGCGTCCCCCCCGGGCAGGCTCCCCGCGCCCGCCTCCGCCATCTTGGACCCGCTTTGTGTCGCCGGGCGGGGGGTGAGGCCCGGCGGCGGCCGCCGGCCAATAGGAAGCGAGGGCCGCCACAATGGAGCCGCGCGGCCCGACGGGAGTTGTAGTCCCGCTAAGGGTGGCGGGCGGACGAGCGCCCTCAGCGGGACTACAACTCCCGGAAGGTCCCGCGCCCCAAGCCCCTCCTTTCCACGCCCCTCGGCGCGCTGCACGCTGGGAAATGTGTCTCCCTCGGCCTGGCTGCAGCGAGCGCCTGCAGAAATAGGACTCCATTTCCCATCGTGCTTAGCGGCAGAGAGGCGCCGAGACGAGCCGCCTCCGCGCAGGGGCCGGATCCTCCCGCCCCGCCGTCGCGGCGTTCTCTCCTAGAGCTCGGCTGCTGGGCCTCGCTGTGGTTGCCGAGCGGCCCCGGTGCGTCAGGCGCTGCCGGGGCAGCTATGTTGGGGTCCTCGGGGGCGCGTCTCTGCGGCGTCGGGTGTCTCCATGGCAACGGGCGACAGCGCCATGGCGGCGCGGTGCCTGCCAGTCCCGCCGCCGTACGGGGGGTCCGGGAGCGCAGATCAGAGACGGAGGGGTAAAATACATTGCGGTAGCGGTATTCTTATACTTATTCCCACTGTCGTTAGCTGCCATGGGGGTCAGACAGAAGAGCTAGCTCTGATTTCTGAAAAATGTGCCACTGAACGTTTTCTCAACCTCCCTTTTTTCTCTTGGGCCTGCAGAAAGGGCTTTGATGACCTCCCAGACAAGTTACACATCTACAAGCTCATGCTGAGAGCTGTAAAGGAATAAGGAAATACTTTGGGTAACCTCTTGGACTTTGACCTATGGGAAGAAACACTTATGGGAGGCGGGTTAGAGCTTCGTTGGGTTGGATGAATATATAGGATGTACAAACTAAATAGATGTCAGCTCAGCAAACCATCTTTCGGGTCTGTTCGGTCTATTTCCTTCATATAAGATGAATCATAGAATCATAGAATAACCAGGTTGGAAGAGACCCACCGGATCATCGAGTCCAACCATTCCTATCAAGTCATTGCAGGATTTTTTTCGCAATTTTTTAGATTTAAATTTAAGATTTTTATCTATTTTCAAGATCTTCAGGCTACGGTGTCTCAAGGTTTTTCAGGACACATGTATAGTGGAGGTTCTCAGATAGCTGGATACACTTGCTCTGCTCACTTGAAGCTTGAATTACTCCTGAAGCAAGACAGGGCAGGGCGCTGAACTGGCTGTTCCCAGTCTGTTCCCTGTGTGCTTTAAATGGGGCTTGGCATCCAGATGCCACAGTGACACTAGTACTTTGTAAACAATCACAGCGCACTAGAAATAGACTGGAACCAGGAGCTCATTTCACACTGGGAACGGAGCAGCTATCAAATGGCAATGGTTTTCTAGTAAGACCATCTCTTAAAGGATAGTTATTGTTTATCCCAGCACCTGTTACCTCAGCTGCCTGATCATAGTCCATTATAGACAAAAATTTTTCTTTGCACAGTGTACTTCAACCAGGTGAATAAGTCAAATCTAATCATTATATATAAACTTTTTTTTTTTTTAATCAGTTTCCTTCCAGAACTCTTTAATAGACATTTCTTTGCTTCGGCTCCCTGAGAGATTACTTGCATCCGTACAGTGGGAAGGCAGAATGAAGGGTTCCAGTCAGTCCACAACATGGTTAATCCTTCCTCACACACTTCCCCTGCTCTGGTGTGGGGTCCCTCCCATGGGATAGTCCTTCAGAAACTACTCCAACATGGGACCCCACAGGTTCCTGCCAGCAAATCTGCTCCTGCATGGGCTCCTCTCCACAGGCTGCAGCTTCCTGCAGGGCACATCCACCTGACACGGGGCTGGGTCCTCCACAGGCTGCAGGGGGGATATCTGCCCCACCGTGGCCTTCTCCATTGGCTGCAGGGGACTCCCTGCTCCAGCCCCCCCTTCTTCACTGACCTTTCTCCTTACTCCTCCCTCTCACAGCTGTTGCACATGGGTTTTACCCCTTCTTAAAAATATTTTCAGAGGCTCAGCTTTGGCTGTCCCAGAGTCCATCTTGGAGCTGGCTGTGACGTGGGGACAGGCCCTGGTTTCTGCAGCACCCACTCTTCATCCCACCACAAAACCTTCTCACGTAAACCAAACATGCACAACTAACTCCATCTGAATCAATCTCTCAGTCCTTCATCTCCCATTTGTGCACCAGAAAATTTCATCTCTCAATTGGTCTTAAATTATTGCTTACTGATTCCTCATGAGACAGACAGTATATAACATATATATATTTCCCTATTTCTGTTTACATCAGCAAACAGCTGTGGTCACAGATGGATTATGATCTACTCTTGGCACAACAGACTAGACTAGCAAAACAGGACAAGACTCCCAAGTTTGAAAGCTCCTGCTCTGGAAAATTACACAGTCGTAAGAATGATCTGCTTCTTCATGTCAGGCTGTACATAACTTTTCTCCTCTGAGAAAATGATGAGTTAGTACAAAGACCATCAAACCAGCTATGTGTCTGTGAGGAACATTTTGAACAACACAATGTAGTGGCCTTTCAGCTTACTGGAATAAGCAGCAGCTGTTTCATGCAGAGTACATATAATACTTTATTTATCAAAGCTGTACAAGTATTCAAAGGTAGTAAAAAAGTTTAGGATAGCCAAATCACTTGCAACAAGAGCTGGTGAGACAGGCTGGTGTGACAGTCGCAGCACGGCCCACACCAGCTCAAGAGGACATTGGCCATCTATCACCCCGCTGGTTACAGGGAGAAGATAAGTGGAACGATCCACAGCCAGCCCCTGCCAGTAGGCCACCTTCCTATGCAGAGTGGCCACTTGGGACACAGGGCCCAAGAGGCAGGGTCATTTGGAGGGGATCACTTTATTCCTACACACAGCAACCGGGATCAGGAGCTTCCTGTACTCCATCGGGAAGTAGTGCTCTATCAGCACATTCATCGGCATCTTGTCTGTCACCAGCCCTTGTCTTTGTTCAAAGAAGAAGAGAGCAGAGAAGAAACAGAGTCGTTAATGAGAAGTGTTTCCACTCCAACTTAACATCACATCTGACTTGAACATCGCATCTGAAACTTCCAGTGGAGAAAAAGAATACAGCCTGGAGTAACAACTTTCAATGAGGAGTGATGAATTTGTTTCAGGCCCCACAGAGTTTTACAGAGGGCTCCCAAGCCAAGAACAAATCCCTTGTGTTTTGGTCACAGGACAAAGTAAATTCAGGCGTGAGATGGGGCAGCTGAGGGAGCCCAGACTGAAGAGCTGCAGCGGAGAGGCTCTGGGAACAGCTGATCTAGGCTGCTGTCACAGCAAACACCACTGGTAGGAGAGGCCAGCCCTGTCCTGCCAGGGATGCAAACAGTGCAGCCCAGCCTCACACTGACCATTACTCTGCTTTTTTCTTCTCACACCATTCATTTTGCAGTCAAAACCGCTACAGCCTTGCACACATCACCCTCCTCTTGCTACTTGTTCCTCAGATGACTCCTGCACTCCCAGCCCCTCACTACCTTCTCTTGTCCCTCCACCGCTGCATGGTGGAGTAAAGAAACCCAAGTCCACAAGTGCCCTTCCTGGGACAGAAGGCCAAGTGACATCATGCAGAGTAAATCCCAAGATGCCACACTTGCGGTGGAAATACTTAGTAGTACACACCCTGGCAACGATGGTCTTACTGCAGTATCAAAGCACCACCTAACACTACCATGGATTAATAACAACCCTCCCTTTACCTTCTCATGAGGAGTTCCAGGTCAGCCATCTCCACCGTCTTCCTCCCTGCATGTCTGCTGTAAGCTTCCAGATCGCTGCTTAGCTGCTTGAAGTATCTCTGGGAGCTGAAGGAGGATTGAAGAGAGAAATAAAACAGGCTGTGGAGTGTGAACTTCCACAGGGCAAGATGCACAACAGCTGTGCAGGTCACAGCCTGCTGGGGAAAACTGCAGCCCGCAGAACAAAATACAGTTTCTCAGCCTGAGCTTCCTGGAACTTCCCAGCCAAGACTGCATGTTCCAAAACCAGAATCCTTCCCAGAATTCCTAGACGTGCAAACACAGGGGTCAACACAAGTGAAAAATCAGTCAAAAATCACTGCGGACTGAGTAGCCTGTTAGCTCTTGGGGTGACGCTGTTCAAACAATTTGCAGATTTCACTCATGAAGGTAACATCAATTACGGATTCAAAAAGCTGAGAAACCTGGATTCAAACCTAACACTGCATAGCTGCAACAGCTCCACCTTGCCAGCCACACTGACCGTTCTCCAGAGCCGTTCCGCTCACAGAGGGTGCTAATGGTATCAGGGTGCAGTTAGCTAGAGCAGATAGTGAATGGTACAATTTGCTCTGGCTGGGACAAAATCCAGAAGCTCCTGCGAGGTTGCCGTGGTCCCCCCCAGCGGCCAAAAGCACCCAGCACATTTCTGACCTCATTTTAATCAGACCTCCCAAGACTGTCCCTGGCTGAATGGGGAGGGCAGTCAGCTTGTCAGTGGCACTCCTGAGAGGTTTGTTATTTTGGGAGAGCAAAGAATGAAAAAAAAGACTAAAAAAGAGTGGGAAGAGGAACAGTTCAGTGCTGCTTACCATTTTTCAACAACTTTGAATGCATCTCTGGCCACCGGCATTTTTGCATAATGTCTAAATATCCCCTTTATCAAACTGCTTGCTATTTCAGGCTCACGTGGTTTCCTCTGTGACGCTCCCGAGCTCTTTGCAACTGGCTTAGCCTGCAGCGGCTGTAGGGAAGACCTTTGATAGAAATTGAAAATTCACACACCAAACAAACATAAGAGAGGCAGAGAACAGCAGTCTGAGTTTGGGCAAGCCTTGTGCTGAATTTGAAGGGGTAAGAAGATTTCATGTGTGTACATTTCATCAGTGTACCATGACCTGTAATTCCCCCTCTTCTACAAGGGCTTCTGCATCCCATATTGGAGTCTTGGGTTCCAGCATAGCCTAGCAATTCAAAGGCTCCTAGATAAAGGTTTTGGCCTTCAGCCCAAGAAAACATTCATTGTAAAGACTCAAGGCAACAGATCTGCTCTGGGGGATCTGGGAAAATACTGATATTCACTTGATAGAACTCTACTCAGCTGCTAAAGCAGTGAACGAACAGAAGACTTCAGGACTGCTTACTCCCTGCTACAGCTGACAGAGCACAAAACAATTGACACAACTGGGCTCAGCTCCCTCCTCTTGGTACTTACACCCCCAGACACACTTCTACCATGGCACCGCTGAAGGTGGCTTACACTTACTTGAGAGCAACAGGTTTTGCAGGATGTGGAGTTGACAACTTGGGAGCAGCAGGTTTTGCAGGACGTGGAGTTGACAGCAGTGGCTTGTAGGCTGCAGCACGGACAAACGTGGGTGTCTTCATGGAAGCTTCTAGAGAAACAAAAAGTACTTGAGGAACTGAACTGTGTTTTCAGAGTTCCTGCAGCAAGCAGTGCTGCAGCAGCAGAAACTCAGCCAGCTTTTCACACATCTGATCTGGTGCCACACTGCCTGTGTATTGTACTTCAAAAGACTTTAAGACCAGTCTCAGCGACACCATTAAAGCACGCTCTGGGCATTCTCAAATGTGGCCTTGATGGAAGAGAACTCAGTCTAACATGTACGTTCTTCCAAAAGGTACAAGCACTCCTAGGGCAACAGAGCAGACTGATGCAGTGTCTGAAGAACTGTTTAGAAACAGACACTTCCTCTCAACTTCCTGGAAATCCAGCGTACTCTCTTTATTAACTGGAAAGGAAATCTGTACCTACACATAAAAAATATGGGGTTCTAAAGTAGGTTTCAAGTCTGAAGTCATGTAAATAGCTGTGTAAACATCAATTAAATGCTAAGAAATTAAAAAGTCAGTATCAGGTTAGGAGTCAGGAAGGACGGAAGAATAAAGTGGAGGATATCCCTATGCTGCTGTGTAAAACCCATTGCACTCAGTTTTGTCTATTTGTGCACTTCAACTACCTTCACCTCAAGAAGTACAAGACTATCCATGTTCCTGAAGCACCTGATGAGTCAGTATCAACCTGGCCCTAGGAACAGCAGCCAACAGCTTCCCCTGGATTATCTGATGGACTAAACAGTTAATTATGTTATTAATCTTATTATCTCTCAATAGATTGAGGAACAACAGCAAAAAAATTCTCAAACTGCCTTCTGCAACAGTTTTCTTACCTTCACCCTCAGGGTCTTCAGCTCCATCCTCAGTAGGCTCTTGTTCCAGATCATCCAGTTCTAGGGGAATAGCCTGGTCTTCCAGTACATCTGCTTGTTCAACATCATCTTCTAACGGTTCCACCCCATTTTTTTCAGAGAAAGAAATTACATCAGAATGCCTGACCAGACATCCAGCTCCAATGTCTTTAGCAATCTCACGTTCTAGATTCCCAAAACAGGAAAATGCATAACTGCAACAAGTATCATAGCCAAAATTGCAGAGAAATGAAACCCAATTTTCCATTCCTGATAACGTTGCCATCTATTATATTCCTGCCTTCAAGGATTAGGGTGTCAGCCAGAAAAGCTAAAGCACTGATGAATACTCAACATTTCACTCCGCTACATCTAGGTAGCAGAAAAAACAGCCCTTGGTTATGTATAGAAGCTCCTGACATTTGAGTGAAATTTTTATCTGAGCTCCTTTTAAATGAACTTCCTTTAATAAGAACTTCTATCGCAAAAGAAGGCTTACCAAAGCCTTACTGCAACATGCTGAGCACAGAAGGTTCTGTAATTCAGAAAAGTAACTTGGGAAGATCCTGATTTGCCAATACACTCGGAACCTCTCCAAGTTCTATCAATCCTTGCCTGATTCCACAATTTCCACTAGTAACTTTTAATCAAAAATGCCTTCAGCAATTATATATTTCTAACACTATTGCCAATGCAATTTTGGATTCCATTTGAGCAGAATGCAGTCTTTCAGCTTAAAATGCCAAAATTAGTTTAGATTTTTCCAGGATCTGGCTCAGATTCCAGAATGCAAAGAGAGTTAACAGTCTTTCAGTGCATCTCAGCACCGATGCCAATTATGCAGCTTGAGAGGTCTCCAGCATTAGAGATAGTCATCAGAACTAGAGGTTGTCCTCACCAGCTTCAGGAGAGCCTCGGTGTTCAACATCACCTTCTGCTATTCCCTCCTCTTCTGAAGGTGGTGTTTCTGTTTTGACTCTAGCATCCTGTGCCACAGTTATCTGCAATTCTGCTTTTTCAGTCAGCTGCTTCTCCAAACGTCCAGAACGCGCAGTGTTTGCATAGTGCTCTGCAGCTAAAATAGGAAATTCTACCATCAATCCCACCTATAAAAAAACTCCAATCAGCCTGGTGGAGCCTGGAAATGAAATTCAACAAAACACAGGCATTTGTGACCACATGTAGCCAAAGCTTTATGCAATGACTGGAAAACAGCTGCCAACTTCAGCATCTCTGCACAGTCTTTACCATCTTATTCTAAGCCAAAAGGGAGTCAGAGGAAATGGAGAACGTGCCTGTGAAAACAGGCAACTTGCACGACTTGCTCTCTACCAGAAACAAGGAGGCATTAAGGCCCAGCCTACTACTGACAATTTTTACTGCTTATGGGAGGGCAAGTTTCAGGCTGTTGCCTTCAGAGAAAAAGATGCTGGGTAGCACCTGAGAAAGATAATGGCCAACATGGCTTAAATAAATATAGTAAAGCATTAAAACGCATACAAACAAAAAGAGAGAAAGAAAAGCCAGATGTATTCCTTGCCAGGAGGGAGTTATTCATCTTTCATATGGACCTATGGACCTACCAAAAAAAATATGAACTTTTATTCCATTTGCAGTCACTGCGAATAAGACAAACACTGACAATGTTTGTGTAGGCCCATGAGCCTACACTTAGAAAGCTGGTCTGGAAATGCTCACAATGGCTCTAATATGACTTGAACTAAATTATCTCCAGCACCTACTGCACAATCAAGTCTTATTTTACCCTGCAAGTAACCTGAAAAAACTCTTGGTTTAAATTAAAGTACTCCGCTCACCTCCAACACTGAAAGCATTTCTTACCCTCTCTGAAAATCTGCTCCACTTTGTTTGCTGTATTAGCCATTTCTTCTTCTGTATCGCTTACATCTAGGTCTTCAATTATACGGGACACAACTTCTCTTAAAGACATGCTGGAAGATCTTTTAGGCTTTAGAGTGACTGGGGATTCCAAAGATTTACTTGGGCTTCTGGGTGGCAAAGAGGAGCTCCATCTATTAACAGCTAGAAATTGAGAGCATTAACGTGCCCCCAATAACTTTCTAAACTTTCTCTTACTTTTCCTGATAAGCAAAAAAACAAGCAAGCACAGAGAGAGAAATACACACAAGAAAACACTCCTCCTTTACTTGAAACAGTTCAGGGAGTTCACATTGTACCTTAGGAACCAGTAGGAAAAGTCCTTGCAACTATTTTTTCAGTTCACACTGGGGAGCAACACTGACCTCAGGCACCTCTGATAAAACAGCAAAAATACATAACCATTGACTTTTGACATTAATTTAGAAACTCCAGCGTCTTTAAGGCATGCTTTCGCCCTCTCCTCCTGTTTGATCCAGTGCCCTAGTCCTCCACTTTGCTCTATGTTATCTATCTGTTTTCACCAGAAGTTCCTACCACTGGACTCTTCAGAGCAACAAACTTTTTCTGTTCATCTCTTCCCTTGTCCTTTCAAAACAACTTTTCCCACCAAGCTTGCCACAGACAGCCCTCCAGAAGCAGAGCACAGTGCAACAGTCCAAGAAAAATTAATTACTTTAAGCTTCCCATGGCAAGAACTCCTCTCCTGGCTTGAGCAGCACTGAATACACCAACCATTCCTCACATACTGTTTCTATGGTCCTTTTGACAAAGGATCATAAAAAAAACTAAATGAAAAAGAAACATTAACCGTCCATTATTCATGGGAAATGTAAGGAGTTTTGACTGAAGAACTGCATGAAGCTATCTACTGCAGCAGATCTTGTCCTGGGCAGCTGTCCCAGGATCAATCAGCAGAACATTTTAGGATTACCATGCCTCCAGGACTGAGGAAAATGAGCTCCTGTTCATACAGCCAGGACAGGGTATTTATAGGGAAATGAATGCAGAAGATACCAGACAAAAACTGGCAAGTGATAGGACTTCTAAAGCATTGGTACATAGTGACCAGGGATGTGACTACCTCTCTTCAAGGGATTTCTAAGGCTTTAGAGACAGTGGTTAGCTGTGACATATAAATGACCTTACCAGAGACTCCTAACTCTTGTCTACAATTCCCCCATATTATCTTCTTATCTTACCATACTGGTGATCAATCTACAGTGTCCACTTCTGGACTTCCCAATACAAGAGATAGATGGACATACTTGAGAGAGCAGCAAAGGGCTACCACGACAATTAAGGAGCTGGAACATCTCTTCTAGGAAGAAATGCTGCAAGAGCTGGGACCATTCAGTCTGGAGAAGAGAAGGCTTAGGGGGAATCTCATTAACATATGCAAAAATCTAAAAGGAGGGTATAAAGCAGATGGAATCAGGCTCTTTTTCATGCCAGTCCCAGTGCCAGGAGAAGCAGCAACAGGCACAGACTCAAACACAGGAGGGTCTGTCTAAACATAAGGAAACACCAGAGTTTGCAGTTTTCATCCTAATAGACAGTCCTGGGCAACCTGTTCTAGATGGCCCTGCTTTAGCAGGGGGGTTGGAGAAGATGATCTCCAGAGGTCCCTTACTTCCTCAACCATTCTCTGATTTCAGGTAACACCTGCTAAGCCCCAAGTCCTAATCCACAGTACCCACTTGCCAGCCTCCACCTCTTCCGAAACAGAAAGCTGTCCCATTGGGTTACTCTGCTGAGAATGATCTTGCTTACCTTCTTGCTCTTTTACTGGTGTTTGGAGAGATTCGTGAGTCATTCTGTCAATGTGCTCATGATTGAGGATTAACTCCTCAGACTCTGTTTGGGTGCTTTCCTCATTTGTACCCACGCTGGATGCCAGGCCCACCAGCCTTGCTTCCTCCTGAGCTGCATCAGAAACCTTGCTTCTCTGTGCTGAGGTTTTTGAATCCGATAGCTGTGGTCCAAGAGCAGAGAGCTTACTTTGGTTCTGTTCATCAGACGGAGGCTGAATGAAGAGCTCCGTGTTACTCAGTACAATATCTGCATCACTTGTCAGCGAGGCTGCTTGAATCTCTAATGGTGTTTGAGAGTCCAGAAGACAGCTCTGTGCTGTTTAGAAAGTTTTAAAACATGTTTTATGCAAAAAAAACCGTTTAAAGTCTTAGAGACACACATTTATTACCAGGACTTGCACAATTCAAAATTTAAGTCATTCAACCAAATTTCATTCATCCTCCACAGATCAAACACAAACCATATCACCATCTGTCAGTGCCCCTCACTTTCTCTATCAAGCTGTCTCCCTAGTGCCCACAGTTATGAACACAAACCCAAAGGACTCCTGTGGTATAAATAACCAAACTGGTTGTAACACATATTTAAGTGCATAGAATCAAAGCAACTACAGACACAGAGCCTCATTCTAATCTTGACTCCCAAATTACACTGTATTTCTGTGAACACGCTAGTAGCCTTTACATTGTAAAATACAGACCATTCTTCACTAACTGCTTCCAAAATACCTTATATAAGTCCCACCCTCCCAAAACAAAAGTAACAACACAAAAGAAACCTTTTCTCTTCAGCATGTTCTGTTCCACTCCACCTTCAAACGCTTCCACATCAATAGCTTTGTGATTTTTTGGCCTCCGGAGTAAGCCTTTCCTCTTTTCAACAGTGTCTGGTAGGATCAAGGAACCAAGAGACATGCGAAGAGATCTGTAAAAAGAGGAGGGAAGAAATGTTCTGAACTAACATACTCCCCTTTCACCCCTAGATAATACACATATTGCCCCTAACAGTGAGACATTTCACAAATCCCTTAGCTAGGAGGAATTTTCCCCCAAACCTTTGAAGATTATATGTCAGTCTACTTTAAACAAACAGTTTAATTTTGTGGCATCACCTGACATAAGGATATGTATCCCAGAGATCAGGGAACAGACCATTTTACAGCCTCCTACCTTGAGAGGGCTGCAACAATGTATCTGACAAAAGGTTCAGTAATTTTAAAAACTTTAATAATGAAAAAAGAAGGGAAAACCAAACATTTGAGAGTAAAGATGCCCTCAAGATGACAGCAGGGCGGTAGCAGGAACTCAGAACAAGTCTAGGCTGCTGATTAGTGTCAGTATTCACAGTGAAGAACAGCTGTCAACAGCATCTTTTTTGGGGTTTTTTTGAGATGGGATCTAAGATAGATGAATGCAAAGCATGGGAAAAGATGTATCTCAATGTACATATTTTGCATCTTGAAGAGACTGCACATGCTCCACTTCCTTCTACCCCTTTCCCTAGGCAGCCCATTCAAAAGGGGAGTTCAGAGGATTCAAAGATAGAAGTACAGAACGCAGCCCTATGAACCACTTTGCATGGGATCACAGGCAAGGGATGCAGCAATAAAGGTGAAATAAATTGCTGTCAATGACAAGGATCATTGGCAAAGTACACAGGCAACACAGGAAAGGAAGTTCTTTGAGTTGCTAAAAAGCCTTTAAAGTCCAAGAAAGCTGGACTAAAGACTGCAAAGATGTAACAGATGTGGCGAGTCAACTAACATGCAAAGATGTTCTAAGGTATATTGTGTACAGATCTATTGTAGGAAATATGAGAACCAAAGGAAAAAAAAGGAATGATCCTAATAAGCAAAAAGAGGAGCAAAAGTAGCAACAGAGAGCAGACCAGAGTGGGACCAGAGTGCAGAGTCACAACTTCTGAAAATCGCAAGGTATGTGGTGTAACACCTTCAAATGGCATCACCAGTGCAGGAGATGACTGTGTAATTACTAACACAGGTCTTAATCACGAATCCAGGAATCCACACTGTTCTTCACAAATACAGAGGTGATAAACCAAAGCAGCTATAGTTAGGGCAGCCAGAAGTTAAAGCATTTGAGTTTCAACTCACCGGGCCAAAGCAGTGCTGTCCAACATTGACCGAGCTAAAAAAAAATTAGTGGCACATGAGCTGAGGAATTATGCTGGCTGAGAAATCATGCTCTACATAAAAGGCTACAGGTACACCTCGGTGCATCTTCCTCTTTCTAGAGCCAATTATGCTACAACCCTCAGCAACCCCTTACTTCCCAAACACCAACACATATGGAAATGTATCTGTACGTTGGCTCAAAAAGGCTTATTTTAAACTTAACGGGGGGGCTTTCACCTTCTCCACATCCACTCTGCACAAGACACTGCAGTCTTGCTTCCAAACATACAACTGCCCAACTGAAAAATTACTAAGAACTGCACTGCGGTGGATGAAAATCAATTGACAGCAAAAGCGGTGCTGAATGAGATAATTTTTGACTGCAGCCTTACCTTGGTTCTGGGGAAGTCGCTTGTCTACTGCTCTCTCAAACTCAGAAATGCTGAGCTTCTTTCTCTTCTTAGTCACACGGAATGTGGTAATAGATGTGTCTTCAGGAACAAGGTCCGGCAGTTGCATTTCCAACCTACCAATACAAACCAAGCCTTAACAAAGGACTTCAGCTTCTCAGATACTTCAGAAGCACCTCGGCAACATCAGTGAAAAATAAATCCCAACTGTTTGTCCTTGCTGCAGCAGAAGTGAGGAGCCAATGGGTGATTAGCTCAGCAAATGCAGAAACACATCATTCCCTCCTACTGAATCAAAGTAAATCTCACTGAGTTAGAGAATCAAAACTTGAGAGTGTATTCAAAATAACAGGGTGAAGAAAGTTTAGCATAGAGTAAAACCTTGGACTTCCAACAAGCTCCACAGCTCTCCTAAGAGCACACAATGAATTAGGTTTGTCAGTTGCTACAGTGTAAATGAAAAAGCCATTATCATGAAACAATGTTAGGTATCACAAAGTATGCCACATGGAACAGATACATAATATCCCAGTCAGGCACTGGACCAGGTTCAGAAGAGTGGTTCTCCCCCTTTAGGACAAGTTCCAAGAACTCCCCTCTCACAGAAGTCACATTCCAGCAGTGAGCTGCTGTCAGCATCCACTGTGTCCCGCAGAACTAGAGCAGAGCACCCCTCCCACAGTCAAGGACCTGCATCCAGCACCCTTGACTGCAACAAATGGGGCTTCAATACAGCAAGAATGGCAAGCTGATGATGCTTACTGGTCCCTTCCCCTCACAAAACACATTCTCTCTCACCAAGAAGTGTAGCTAAGTTTCATTTCTTATTACGAGCATAATCTAAGCCCAAGCATTAGAATTAACTGGACTGCAATGGGGATCACACAAAGTGGGGAAAAAAGATTGCTCATTTTTCGCATCTGCCCTGGAAGATGTTATTGCAACGAGGGAAAGCAGGGAAAACTCAAGAAAGTTCACGTCAACTAAAGGAAGGCTGCAGGGGCATTCTTTAAAAAAAAAAGAAAAGGCTGGTAGTCTTGGGAAGGTGCAAGAACTTTAACTTTAGTATCTGCCTCCAACAACTAAGAAAAGTAGGCTTCCATCAGGAGACTTACTGTACCCAGCACTTCTGTGCAAAAACACATTAGAAGTCTCCACGTAAGAAAGGGGATTAGGCACAAACCTGCAGTTTTACTGTTCAGTCTCAGCGATTCCTGTGTCATTTTTATAGCTGGAGAGGCTATTTCTGAAAATTTCACCAGACAGAATGCAACCATGATCACTGAAACAGAAGTAAGGAAACCCCACTCCCCGGTCTCCCCATAGGAACTGCAAATCTACCTGGTACTGTAAAAACTAAAAACTAAAATTAAAAACACTACTTACACGCTGGAAACCCTCTTAGATGGAAGTTCCAACTGAGCTGCTTCTGTTTCTTCATCTTTATGTAACTGAGGTGCTACAGGTGAAACTTGTGGTTCTGCCAAAAACCAAAAACATTTCCTTTCCACAACTCAATCCAGCAATAATGTCAAAATACAGCAGCGTATGAAACGTACACTATATTCTGTAAATTACACTTATCAATGGGTTAAAATAAAGACCCGGCCTAGGGTTCTGCTCCTAGGTGGGTTGGCAGGGACAACGGCAAAGCCAACAGTGGCAAATAATATGTGAAAGTACTGCAGCAGAGCTGAGCTGAGTCTGGCAACAGCATGTGCTCCTCTGATTTATACACAATCTTGCAGCTACGGGAAGCACAAAGACTATTTGCTTGCCCACCAGGACAGGAAGACCAAGTGGAAAAGACTTTCAAGATATGTTTTCGCCAGTGTAAGACCTGGTCTGCACCACATGATCACACTCTGCTGCTATTGCAGTGATTCCTCCTCTTTTACACAAATCAGTCATACAGCATTGCTGTATATTGCCGGGATTGCTGCTCCATGTAACAGGGCAAGAGGAACACCTCTGGTCCTCAGCTAAACCAAAACATTGTTCTTTTGGTCTGCTTACGGGTCAGGATGATCCTCTTGAGCATAACCCGTGGTGTATCATTATCAAGCTCTGGGAACACAGCCGCTTTCTGCTTCAGGAAGGCGCTTCTGCCAGAATTCTTCTCATTTCCTGACGCGGATGCATTCTAAAGAGAGAGATCAGAGATATGCATTTCAAAAATAGTACTTTAATCATTAAAAAATTTTGCTTTTAGTAACAAAACCACTTCTCAACTGTCTTCCAATAAAAATCTAAGCTAGCCAACACAAAACATTTTGCAGTTTCCCACAAATATATCATGAGCATTTGCTTTCTAACAATGCCGGTGTGTCATTTTTGGACAGAAGGCGATTCACAGGCATCATCGCAGACAAAGGCTGGAGCCTCAGGCCCTTCGTCCCCCACAACCCTGACCTAAAACAACATGAAAAGGGGAAACAAAAGGAAAACACAACCCAGGCGGAAGGTTCTAACAGCCCCTGTTACTTCATGAGCATGAAATTCAGAGGGGTGGGCCTGTTTTCTACAGCTAAAGGCGAACAAGGGTGAGGAATCATAGAATCACCAGGTTGGAAAAGACCCTCAGGATCATCGAGTCCAACCATTCCTATCAAATACCAAACCATGTCCCTCAGCCCCTCGTCCACCCGCCCCTTAAACACCTCCAGGGAAGGTGACTCAACCACCTCCCTGGGCAGCCTGTTCCAGTGCCCAATGACCCTTTACTGTGAAATTTTTTTTCCTAATGTCAAGCCTGACCCTCCCCTGGCAGAGCGTGAGGCCATTCCCTCTCGTCCTGTCCCCTGACACTTGGGAGAAGAGCCCAGCTCCCTCCTCTCCACAACCTCCTCTCAGGGAGTTGCAGAGAGCAATGAGGTCTCCCCTCAGCCTCCTCTTCTCCAGGATAAACACCCCCAGCTCTCTCAGCCGCTCCTCATAAGGCCTGTTCTCCAGCCCCCTCACCAGCTTCGTTGCTCTTCTCTGGACTCGCTCCAGAGCCTCAACATCCTTCTTGTGGTGAGGGGCCCAGAACTGAACACAGGATTCGAGGAGCAGTCTCACCAATGCTGAGTACAGAGGGAGAAGAACCTCCCTGGACCTGCTGGTCACACCGTTTCTGATCCAAGCCAAGACGCCATTGGCCTTCTTGGCCACCTGGGCCACTGCTGGCTCATGTTCAGTCGCTGTCAACAACACCCCCAGGTCCCTCTCCTCCAGGCAGCTTTCCAGCCACACTTCTCAGGGTTGTTGTGACCCAGGTGCAGGACCCGGCATTTGGCCTTGTTAAACCTCATGCCATTGGTCTCAGCCCAGGGGTCCAGCCTGTTCAGATCCCTTTGGAGCCTCCCTGCCCTCCAGGAGATCGACAATTGCTCCCAGCTTAGTGTTGTCCGCAAACTTGCTATGGGTGCCCTCGATGCCTCCGTCCAGGTCGGTGATAAAGACATTGAACAGGGCTGGACCCAGCACCGAGCCCTGGGGACACCATTTGTAACTGGGAAGCACCCTTGGCTGCCTGCTCCCTGCTCTGAAGGCCCCGCTTCTCCCTCCCCCTAGGTGGGGGCGGGCAGCACCGGCTGGAAACAGGAGAGGGGGCCCCGCCAGTCGGCCGGACCCCGGCAGCACCGCCCAGTTCCCCCAACACGCACCTCCCGGGCGGCCCGTGCGGGGCGGGCGCCTCGTCGGCCCCGGGCGCCGCCGTCAGCCATGGCGGGCAACGGCCGCCAGTTCTCGCGAGACTGCGGCGCGCGGTGCACGACGGGAGGCGGGGCGGGGGAGGAGGCGGGGCCTCGCGCGCGCCGGGGGGACGGGGGGGCGGAGCCGCGGCGCAGGCTGGGGCGGGTAGTTCCGGCGGTGCGCGCGCGGCGCGGGGCATTGTGGGCCGCGTAGTTCCGGTCGGGCCGCGGCGGGCGGCGGGCGGCGAGAGGCCGCGGTTGGCCTTGTGGGAGCTGTAGTTCGACGGGGGCCCCCCCGCGGGTGCGCGGGGCCCCCCCGGGAGGCCGCCCCCGCCATGCCGGGCTTCACCTGCTGCGTGCCGGGCTGCTACAACAACTCGCACCGCGACAAGGCGCTGCACTTCTACACCTTCCCCAAGGACGAGGAGCTGCGGCGGCTCTGGCTGAAGAACGTGTCCCGGGCGGGCGTCAGCGGCTGCTTCAGCACCTTCCAGCCCACCACGGGCCACCGCGTCTGCAGCGAGCACTTCCAGGGCGGCCGCAAGTCCTACCTGGTGCGGGTCCCCACCATCTTCCCGCTGCGCGGCGTCAACGAGCGGAAGGCGCAGCGGGCCGCCCGCCGCCCCCGCCCCGCAGCCGCCGCCGCCCCCCCCGCCGCCGCCGCCTCCGCCGCCGCCGCCGCCGCCGCCGCCCCCCCCGCCGCTGCCGCCGCCCCGCAGGCCGCCCCGCCCGCCGCCGCCGGCGAGGTCCCCGCGGCGGGCGCGAGCGAGGACGTGAAGCCCATCGACCTGACGGTGCAGGTGGAGCTCGGGCCCGGGGCGAGCGGCGGGCCCAGCCCCGGGAGGCTGCCGGCGGCTGGGGAGGAGGGCCCGGCGGAGGGCGGCCCCCCCGACCACTCGTACTCGCTGTCGTCGGGCACCACGTCGGAGGAGCTGCTGAGGAAGCTGAACGAGCAGCGCGACATCATCGCGCTGCTGGAGGTGAAGATGAAGGAGATGAAGGGCAGCATCCGCCGCCTGCGCCTGGCCGAGGCCCAGCTCCGGGAGGAGATCCGCGAGAAGGACCGGCTGCTCCACGCCGCCAGCGCCGGGACCCGCAAGCGCCACGGCCTCTGAGGGCCGCGGGGCCCGGCCCGGGGCTCCCCTGCCGCCCGGGCGGGATGCAGCCCCACGGCCCCGCGGCTCTGGCTGCCCGAATCCCCCGTCAAAACGAGCCCCGCACCGCCAGCTTCCCCTGCCTGGACAGGGCAGCATCTGTCAGATTGATGCTGAGCCCCGTTACCCACCCGACGTCACCCCAGAGCCAGACTGTGGGTGCCCGCCAGTGTCTCGTCTGCACCGGGCCCGTCAGCACCTTCTTTCTGCCAGCACTTCTCTTGGTGCGAACGGGACCCGTGTCACCACGGAGTGGACGCAGGGTATCAGTTTTCAGCTAATAAACTCACTCTCTGCTAAGTGAGGTAGCAGCAACACTAGCCCTGGAGAAGGCGTGTCTGACCGTGCTGGCGCTGTGCCCTTCGTAGGAGCAAACAGCGATGTCGTCTGTGGCCTCGCTTAGCAGAGGCACGAGGAAAGCTTTAGAAACCCTCTCAGGGTGATGTGTTCCTTCAGTAAATTACTGATGCCGTGACAGACTGCCGTTTCTAGTGTGGAAAAAAAGCCCAGATTAAGGAGTGCTCTTGTACTACATAGTTTTTGCTTTCTCCACAGTACATACATATTTGTTACAGATTTGTTGATGCGCTCAACACTAGTAAGGATTACAATCTGGTGCAAAGCACCCGGTGGCATTTGATGGTTGTAGTTTATCTCATTGGCTTAAGAACTGCCTGTAATGAAACAGAGGCTTTGTAACACATTGGAATTTAAATCCTTGGCTTTCGTTCAGAGAACCAGGATGAAACGGAATTGAAGCAAGTTTATCTGCAGTTATTGACAAACCTTTGCTGTCTAATCCTAAACTAGTTGGCATGACTAATAACCTGTACATTAGGCAACACCTTACTGAAACGTGCTTGCGTGTTCTAAAACAAGATTTAAGAGTATTGTAACAAATCTACGTGAAATGACTGTCGTTTCTGTCACTAGCCAGCAGTAGTCCCCTCACTTTTTAGCAACTGGAAACCAAATCAGTGTTGGCTAGAAAGATGAGGGAGTGAGGGTAGCAAGGCTACTGAATGTGTACTTTCAGGTTAGCTGGTGGAACGGATACCTCAGTGCTGAGGAGAAGGAAGAGGAGGGTATCTGGAGCACCTGTGTAGCTCTGTGGCGATGCATGTATAGGGGGTACGGCTTCGATAGCGATAGATGTTGAAAACAAAAGGCAGTTCACCACAGTGTGCCCATAATTACATTTGAGGGAGGAGTGCCCAGGTGTCTTCTGGGTCTGTGAGGTCCTCCTAGAATTGGAGCGTGTTACACTCAGTAGATTGGGATGTCAGTTTTACTAAATTTTATAGAAGAATTTTCTAAATGTAAAAATTATCTTTAGTTTGAAAACATTGTAACCTTTGTAACACAGGCTCATGTCGCTTGACAACTCTCCATTTGGATAGTCTGTATGACCGAGCAAAAGGGCACAGTGGGATTTGGTAGCTGAAGGTTTATCTGTTGATCTTGTAGCCCGTTCGGCTAAAGGCGTTGGTGTCACAGCTTGGTATGTGATGCATGGGTCATGTTTTTGTTAACGTGTGCTGAGTTGGATGGTCAACCGTAGGGATACTACAGGTCTATTCATGTACTAAGTATTTTCCATTATTTCATTTTAATTTATTTTCTGCAATTTGAAATGTAGCTCTTAACTTCAGCTCCGTGGTAAACTGATTTTCCTGCAAGTCAAGCAAGCAGCAATGTTTTTGATTGGTTTGGTTTTTCTTTTGTAGGGAAAGCAGATACCTGCTACGCCGTCTGATTTAATGTATGTAATTGGTCCAGCAGATTTATATCCTCTCATCAAGACAATAGGCAGCACAATGTCTCTCCTTACAAACGAGACTGGTTGTGCGTCCTAGCTTCTTGAGAACGTGTGTGTTGTAACAGTCATGGTACTTTTTCTACCATTGGAATGCACTTCAGGACGTTCAGCCATTCAGCCTGCTGGACTGGTTAACTGCTGGACTCTGACTTCTCCAGGTTACACTGAGGTGCTAACATGCTTAATTTTAATAAAGTATATTTTGTTTTGTTATGTTTCCTGCTTCCATGCTGTATATATGTATTTCTGAAAGGTCGGTGGCCATAGCTTGGCCTCTCTTTTGCAACACCTTTTTATTCCTCATGAGCTCCACGGCTGCAACAGCACGAATATCCTTATGATCCTGTAGGGTGAGCAAGAGGAGTTTGAGGTCTGCTTAGCATGGTACGTGCCTGCCTGTTTGAGCGGTTTTGATGAGCAAACAGCTGTCAAGACAGGGCTGCTCTCTAAATAGCTGGGAGCGATTTTAGCAGCGAGCACCAGGCTTCCGCACAGCATCGCTGGAGGGACAGCACGACGCTCCCAGTTATGCTTGGTGGAGGAAGGAGGGCACAAAGCCTCCAGACAACCAGCCTAGTGCAGGGAAGAGCTCACAGCTTACAGTATCTTTGAATTTGTAATTCCACTTCCCAAGGTCCCTAATTTCAAATTGTTTTAAAGCTATTAGCCTCAAACAATTTTAAGTGGGAAAAAAATCTAGCGGTGCGTCAAACATCATGCTTTTGGATTGAACTGGGAACATTAAGTGAAGCTGCATGACAAAAGTCAACACTTTTACTTATGCACACTTTCCCCCCTTTGCTGCTAAATTAAGGGAACTGAGAAACGGTACCAGCAGTGAATTGAGGCTAATTCTGTAGGGAGGTACCTTAGCATGTTAAGAAATAAACCATATTGCTACTCCATGCAAATGCTTTTACTTCCATTTCAACTCCTCACCTTTCTGTATCCTGTATTCTAATCTAGCCTGGGCAGTCAAATCCTTCCTCAAATAGGAGAAACCTGTTGGAACAGTGAGTGCCACATTACAAAGTCTTACAAAGAGGCTCAATATCAGCTGCCTCTATCACCTCTCCGAGTCCTGCCTTCAGCAGCAAGCCTGGACAAGCAGATCCATCTCTTTCCAGGGTTGCACTATGCTTCCTCTCTGCAAGAAGTGGGCAGGTAATGCTCAGGGTTGCAGGTAGAAGCCTGGAAACCTTCAGAGCCAGATCAAAAAGCCATGCTCAGTATGGAATTAATGCCTTTCAGGCTCAGCCCAGTGATCTGGCTACCCAACAGCAAAAGCTTCTGCACTTTTATGAGCCTTCTCTGCTGCCACATCAGCGAATTCACTGTGGGCCTTCAACCAGACCGTGGGGTTAGGAACACTGAACTGTTTGCAAATATTTATTTGAAGTATTTTTTTCTACCACCTCACACCTTCTGTGATAACTTCTTCCACCAAAAGCAAGCTAAGCAACTCTTTATTATTTTTTAAGCAGATTATCACTGTTTAGGCCCTGTTCAGGGGTTGCACATGAATTTCACCATCTGCAGTTCTGGCTGCAGCTCATTGTCAGCTTCCTTACCCAGAGTCCATAGCCCCGCGCTCCTCGCCTCCCTCTTTGGGGCAAAACCCTGTCACCATCACAACCCAATGTCAGCTGCAACAACAGCAGCCAGGCCAGGGGTCTCCTCAGCTAGCAGGGTCCTTCCAGAGGCCACAGCCACCCTTCCACCACAGGGGTGACGGGGCCCAGCAGAGCCTCCCCACGACTCACAGAATCATTAAGACTGGAAAAGACCTCCAAGATCATGCAGTCCAACTGTCAGACCAACCCCACCGCGCCCACTAAACCATGTCCCAAAGCTGCATGTCTACATGCTTTCTGAACACCGCCACGGGTGGTGACTCCAGCACATCCCCAGGCAGCCTGTGCTGGTGCTTCATCACTTTTGTAAAGATTTTTTTTTTCCCAAATATCCAATCTAAACCTCCCCTGGCACAACTTGAAGCCATTTCCACTTGTCCTACTGCCTTGGGAGAAGAGACCAACACCCACTTCGCTACAACCTCCTCCCAGGCAGCTGTAGAGGGCGATGAGGTCTCCTCTCAGCCTGCTCCAAACTGAACAATCCTAGCTCTCTCAAACACTCGCCATATACCTTGTTCTCCAGCCCCTTCCCCAGCTCCCTTCCCTTCTCTGGACGTGCCCCAGCCCCTCCATGACTTCCTTGTAGCCAGGGGCCCAAACGTGAACCCAGGATTCGACGTGCCGCCCCCCAGCACCGAGGGCCAGGCCTGCCCTGCTCCTGCACCGCTTCTGAGCCAAGCCAGGACTCCTCCGGGCTGGGGCTGCCCCACGCCCTGGGCTCGGGAGGCCTCCAGCGCTCCGCCACGATCCCACAGTGCTCCGGGGCACGGCCCGCAGGGGCCAGCGCCGCGCGGGCCCCTTCCTTTCATTCAAATGAGCCAGCGCGGGCGGCGGCGCGGGGCACGCCGGGAGTTGTAGTCCCGCTCGCGCCTCCCCGCGCCCGCCGCCGGCGCCGGCGGGACTCGCTTTCCCGGCGTGCCGCGGGGCGGGGCCGGCGGGGCGGGGCGAGGCGGGGCGGGGAGCGCGGGCGAGAAAGGCCGAGGGGGTCCGCGCCGCGCCCGGTGCCGCCGCCGCCATCGTGGGAGCCGCGGGGTGAGTGCGGGGGGCGGGGCGGGAGCGGGGCCCGCGGCCGCCGTGCGGCGCCTCCGCGGCCCGCGGGGCGGGAGCCGCCCTGACCTTCCCCGTCTTTGAGGCGCCGCGGTCCCCGAGGGGCGGCGGCCGCGCTTTTTACCGGGGGGTGGGGGTGGGGGACGGAGCCGAGGGGCTGCGGGGCGGCACCGGGCGCTGAGGCGGCCTCGCGGGCCGCGTCCCGCTGTGCGGTGGGTTGGGGGGAGGCGAGGGGCGAGCGCTCGGAGGTGGTTTTGTAGCGAGGCTCTCGGTGTTCCCGACCTCCGTGCCCTGCCCGGAGCGTGGGACGGGGCTGGGGTTACGGGGACGGGGCTGGGTCGTCTTTTCAGGGGGGAAACGAGAGATCCGCGCTGCCTAAAGTAAAGCTAGCGGGCTGCACGTGCTCCCCGGCTCCCCTCCCCCGGGGCTGCCTGCTCTTCCCCTCCGAGTCAACAGTTTCTGCTGGGATTCTACGAGAAGTCATTTTTCTTTCGCCTGTGTCTATCTGTTGTCGCTTTTCAGCTGTAAGAACAATCAAAACCCGCAAAAAAAACCCCAGCAGCGGGAGCGTGTGTCGCATTTTGTTGGCGTGAGAACTTTCAGAAGACACAAAGTCCCAATCTAAGCGGCTGATCTGCTCTTACAATTCAGGTCGAGCTCCCTGCCTAAGGCTGCAGTGCTTCAGCGGTCTGGTCCCTTTGAAAGTCCATCGTTTCCACTCTAAATGTGTATTTTAGGAGCTGATTTCGTGGGGTGCACGTTATATTGCAAACATTTGGGAGCAAAGCCCAGATCATAGAATCTCTGAATGGTTTAGGTTGGAAGGAACATTAAAGCCCATCCAGTTTCACCCCCTCCCGCCATGGGCAGGGACACCTCCCACTGGATCAGGTTGCTCAAATTCCCATCCAACCTGGCCTTGAACACCTCCAGGGATGGGGAATCCACGACTTCTCTGGGCAGCCTGTGCCAGTGCTGCGCCACTCTCATTTCTTCCTAATATCTCATCTAAATCTCCTCTCTTTCAGCTTAAAATTGTTCTCCCTCGTCCTACCCTTGCACTCCCTGATAAAGAGCCTCTCCCGAGCTTTCCTGTAAGCTCCCTTTTAGTCCTGGAAGGCTGCTGTAAGGTCTTTCTGAAGCCTGCTCTTCTCTAGACGTGGGTAAATGCTTGGCTAGGCATTGGGTGCAGAGCTGCTGTCGGAACTTGGGCTGATTCAGCAATCAGATCTTTTCTCCACTTGATATGTTTTTGGTATCTCTTTCTCTGTGCTGATTTTTGTTCAAGCAATGCTTTCTGTGTGTGCGTGGGCTGACTTTTAAGTTTTCTTTTAGCTACAGTAATGAAAAAAGGCATTTCCTTGATATCTGTGTAGAAGTAGAGAAGCTACCATGTGTATTATTATTATCAGTGTAACACATATAATATGAAGTACAGTGACGTTTTTGCTCACTTTGAGACTGTTTAACTCTTTTCTCACTGGAGTCCTAATTATTATTTCATGTTCTTCCCTTGAAGATTGCAGTTTATTTGGCAGATGATTCAAAATGTATTTGTTTCAAAATCTGTTTGTTCTGTTCTTTAGAAAAATGTGAATGGTAACATCTTTATGTGATTCTCTCTACTGGGATTTCTTTTGTCTGTCATTAATAATAGGATTGTCTAGTCAATGCTGGTATAGTGTATGTTTTGTAAGTCTTTATTGTAAGAACTGTAGTATATACTGATAGCTGTTAACATTTATAAGCATGATTTCTTTCATTTATTTTAAAACTCTGAGATATTGTGGCTTCACAGACCAGTTGATGTGCTTACATGGCGTGTTTCTGGAAGCAGGACCAGTGGGTGTTGCAGGGCGGAAAAGGAAGCAAAACAGGAGAGGAAATGTGCTGTTTTGGAAGTGTTAAGATTGTGAGGTAGATTCCATAGGAAAAGTTTTGGTGACTCTTTTTTTCAGGTGATTTTTGGAAATGTGGAGCTCAACGAGAGAGGTGATGCTGTTCATGGGGAGGTGAGGTACAACAAGCCTTTCTCGCACCACCTGAAAAGCTTGTGAATCAGAAAGCACGTTGGAGAAAAATTCCCTTATCTTGAATTCTGCCCATCAATAATGGAGGAATGCTGTGGCTAAACCTAAAATTATGGGGTAATATAATGCAGAACAGCAACGTTACCTTGGTCCTCTTGCATTTAACACTGCACCAAGGAACCTAGAGTCGTTTTGAGGGGTGACTGCCTTTGTGCTATCTAATTCAGGGCTGTTACATGCAAAACCCCAGCTGTTTTGCCAATCATACAAGGTTGATGGTTTTCAAATGTGCCAAACTTCAGTTGTGAAGGAACCTGGTTAAGTTTTAAGTAACAACTTGGTAGAGAAAAACACATTGTAACTAAAATATGATAGTTTTGCTTCTACAACTTAAAAATCTGTCCCCGGTTTTCTTTTGAGGCTGCTGTCATGATAGAGGGAGGTAGAAATATCTTCTATTCTGCTCTTTCTTAGAGATTAAATGTTTAAGGTAAAGAAGAATGTGGTGCAGCAGCAGCAGCAGTTCCTCAGTGCCTTCTCTGATGCTTTGAACTGAGCTGTCTTAGGTTCATCCTTTGGAAAAGAAACATGAATGCAACCTTGTAAGCATGAATTGGGTTTTGAGATTACAGCAAGGATACTGTGGGAAAAATGTGGCTATTTCCTAACAATTGTACATTGTCTTCCTGTCTAATTACATGTAATGTGTTATAATCTTATATGTCTGTATATTTGGAAATCATTTCAGCTCATTATCTGTGACTCTGTTAGGATGTTTGGTCACAGGTAGGATGAGAATCAAGCTTTTGCAGAGTTCTCCTCCTGTGTTTTATTTACAAGTGGCTTTGTACTTGCTGAAATCTGCTACCAAAAAATATACTTCAGGTTGGTGCAAGTTCTGCATTAATTTGTTTTAATGAAGTTGGAGTAGAGGAATAAAAAGGTAGAGCAGGGGCAAGTAAGTTTGTTTTCCATATTTCTCAGAAGGAAACAGTCTGTACCTTTCACTCTTCCCCTTTCTCCCTTTCATCCTTCCACTGTTCATATACCTGGACTTAATTATTTTTAGATCTGAAAACATATTTAGAATAATGTGATTTCTTGCATGTCACAGCCCATAGCAATTACTAGGTGAAAGTCTCTGTTTAAATCAATGATTTCTAATTGGCCTGGAGCAGTAATTTTCAAGTTTTTAACCTCTGTGGATCACTCACCTACAGTGGAGATGATAGTGAATATACCCAAGAGAAGCACTTCTTTCAGTCTGAGTGCGTAAATTTGCTCTTCAGTTGGAAATGTCATAGGTGTTCAAATGGAGAAAAATTGACCACCAAATTGGGATCTCTCAGAAAGAGATACAGTGGGTTTAAGATAAATTACTGATGATGCAGGATGTAAGTAACAGTATTTCATCATCTGTGTGTTAGTGTGTATTCTGCCTGGCCTGGGCCTGGTTAGCCTTGAGAAGAGAAGGCTTGATTAGGATGTAATCATAGCCTCCAGTAGCTGCCAGGCCACTATCAGGAACACAGAGCTAAGGGAGGACAAGGAGACAAGGGGCATAAATTGGAATAGAAGGGATTCTGGTTGGATGTGGGGAGCTGCCCTCAGGGGTGAGGCATTGGAAGAGGTCACCCATAGAGGGGTCATAGTCCCTATCATTGGAGCTTTTTGGGATCATAGTGGATAAAAGTATGGGCATCCTGGTTTCATCCCCTAGCTGGCCCTGCGCTGGGCTGGAGGAGGTCCCTTACAGCCTGAATTACTTGTAGTTTCTTCTGTCAAGAGTGTGTGTCTTTGCTAAAGGAAAATGATTTGTTATCAAGTGATTCTTAGTTGGATAGGAGATCTGTTTGAGAGAAGATCAGCTGGTCCTGTGATGCTAGTCCATTGTGTTCCTAGAAAGTGTGTACAGGAGAGTGCCTTCCTATATTGGTAAGTTTTAGTGGCAATAGAAGAGATATCTAAGGAAAAAATAGTCTAAAACCTGTTTGCTGCTTTGGTTTTTTTTATTACTGCAGCCTAAAGACTATTCATTCTTTTTAATCTGAGCAGTCAAAAATCCATGGTTGGTAGAAATAGCTTGAGTACAGGAACTGAAACAGTGGAGAGCTCTTTCTTTGTCCTTATTTACTCTTGTTAATCAGTAGTGAGGGGTGCAGCAACTGATGGTCTGAATCATGTTTGCCATGGATTCACATGTGCCCCTGGACCAACAGAACCCATTTAAAGGGAGCCTTGATGTTCTCTTGTAGTATTGATCTTCAGATCTTCTAGAAAAAAAGCTTCAATTCCATCTGAAGGGAGTTTCGCTTTGGTGCAGTGGTGCATAGGGCCAGCTTTAATATCCAGGGAGTGTGGTTTATTTATGACCCGATTTCTTATGGAATAAGGGTAGTTATAATTGCCAATAGATAGCTTTTTTTTTTATTTTTCTCCATTAGCATATTACGATGTATTGATTTGAGGGATTTTCCCTCCTTAAATTCAGTGGGTTTTTTATTGGTGGTCTGCAGAGTCTTCCCTGAACTTATTTGCCTGTGAAAATTGTTCATTGATTGTTTGAATACTGCTTGCTTTTTAAACTTTGCAATCCCTGGAAGACCACCTTTGTTTTCTTTAGCAGTTTACATTATACTTTTCTGTTGCCTGTACTAGTTTTTGTTGGCATTTTCAGAAAATGCAGTATTTTTATAGAAGTGCAGGTCTGCTATGCTTGAATTCAAAAAGACTTAATTTTTTTAATTGATAGCATTAAGCTTACATATGTCCAGGTCTGATAAGGCAGTAAACGCAGCTGCTGCTGGAAACAATTATTTGGTCTTTCTTCACGCTGCAGAGATGCGACGATAGCCCACCCACTCCAAATGTCACTGGTGCTTAGATGTTTCAGGAAAACCGATCTCTTTGTTTGTCTGTTGGCAGGCGACTCTTTCTGCATTTGCCAAGTAAAAAGGTGGCTTTTCCTTGACTTCCACCTCAGAGAAGCTCTGATACTTCTTGAGGAGGAAGATGAACTTTGTGCTGCAGCATTCTGTCAGAGAATCATTTCCAGGTCGTTGCTTGTTTGTTGAAGGAAGCAATGAGAAGAGTTTTCATCTAGACTTTTTGCAAAAATTAGTTATTTAAGGGCTGCATTTCCTTTAGGAGTTACAGGCAGTCTTGGTGGTTGTGTGTTGATCTCTCATGCCTAGAGTTAAGGCAGAGAAGGGCGAGGAATGAATGTAGCTAGGGGCACCTAAGCTGTGACAGGCAATGGGAAAGATTCTGTCTTTCTGAATTTTGTGGACAGACAATCTGTTGCCTGAGACCAGTGTAGCTGTGGTCTAATTCAAAGTCACTCATGCCTCACGTGAAGGGTCCTTTTTCTTCCAGTCTCACTCTGTTTCATGCCTTTCCTGCCTCCTTGGTGCTGCTGCTGCTGTCTACGTTGTGCAGCTTCACATCATGCTACTGCCATCTGCCCTGTGCCCAAGCAGATGAGGGAAAGCTTAATTCAGGCAGTTGTCTCCCTCCTAGACCCAGCCTGGCTGGTGGCTCAGGACACACAACAAGCTGGAGGACTGAGTCAGGAAAGGAGGGAGAGAAGCTTCAGAGAGGTGCAGCCTTCGACGGTTTGACAAGATTGAGAAGGTCCAGAAGCTCTGGGCAGTATACACTGGGCTGCTGGGAGGGATGGTGGGAGCTTGTTGAAGCTCTCTTGATGTGGGAGATCTGGCTGCATCTAAGAAAGCCTGGTACTGTGGAGCACTGGGAAATTCTGCATGGTTTAGGGTATGAATTCCCTCTTCTGTGCTGTGGGATGCTGAACGCTGGAGCTTTGCTGCATTTTTAGGGATGTTGTGTACCTCAAGATGTTGTGCGGCAGCAGCACTGTTGGGATGAGGGTACTGGGGATACCATGGTGCTGTGTGGGATCAGAGCTGTAGGAAGCATGATGAGAGGTGTGTGGAGGGCCGAAGCTTACACTTGAGTATGTGTCAGTGTGTGGTCTGACAAACTTGTTGGAAAATTTGGCTTAGATGTCACTGAGGAAAGGTCCCCTGTGGAGCAGCAGTGCAGGTTCTGTGGTGTTGGTGTATACCTGTTGGAGAGAGAGCTGCTGGCAGCTGCAGCTTTTGTGCGCTGTATTGGGTTTCAGCTTGGGCACTGACTGCTGGGTGGCATTTGAGGTGGGGATAAATTCTGTAATGGGAGCAGATTCCAAGAAATCGAGTGAGTAACGTGAGTTGAAGTATTCTGCTCCATGCTGGTAGCCCAGCTTTGCTGCTGTGCTTTTGCGAAGAAGCTGTTAGTCAGATGCACTGTGGTGTTCTGAAGTGGATGTGATGAGGTAGGTTTGGTCTGAAGTGACAGAGGAAAGAAAACTAATTAGGAAATGGTCTACTTTTCCACGGGGAATTAAGGTGGATACCAGTAATACACTCATACAGTAGCAACTTCCAGCAGGTGCCTTTAAAAGGACAGGTGTGCCGCGTCTTATGTGCTTTCTAGCCTATTGAAACTTCTGTCTGGCTTAATACTAAGTGAATATTCTTGCCTCTGTAACTAGACTTTGAGCAAACCATGGATAGATTTGGCTGGATGCCTCTGAGGCACCTCTGTGTTGTCCTGGTGTTTGACAACATCAGAACAGTGCACTCTTCCCAGCTTTGGAACAGATCTTAAAAGCCTTTTATATGATGTTTATCTCATTAAAACAGCCTGATAAATGTCTTAATATATATGGATTGTATTTAATTGAAAAGGACTGCCCTTGGTGACACACAAGATCAGTCTTATCTTATTCTTTCTTTAGGTACATCTTTAAGCTTCTTACGTCTGTGACAGGCAGAAAACATAAGACAGCATGGAGGAAAAGGTGACACATCGGAAAGGGAAAATAAAAACCCTTCCAGGGAGAAAGGGTGTTTAGGAAAGTCATATAGGAATGAAGGGAGGGGGGAGAAAGCAGCATTATAACAAAAAATATCAAGCAAGGATCATCTATTTCTGCAGCATTTTTTTGTTGTTTTCTTTTTTTTTAGTTTTGTTCTTACTTCTGGCAAAACCAACCTTATAAACAGTCAAATTTATATTTTTTAAAAAATTATATTTTACTTGCCAAAATACAAATGCATTTTTGTAGAAGGAGATAGAAAGCTAGTAAGTTTTATATTTAGTAAGTATAATACTACTTTATGTATTTAAAATACAAATGTCTTGATTTCTTACAGTCTCAGAAGCTCTCTCACAGTTTCAGGATTGAACAGAAGGCATCTGGTGCTCAAGTGAGGCTGCCTTGAGGAGTTGAAAGCCTCTGGGTCTGAATGAGGTGCAGTGCTAGCACACAGCTTGACCTTGGGTTTGTGTGATGGCACAGCGAGCTGTAAAGTGAGTACAAATGTGGAAGGAGAATTTAATTTGATAATAGCTAGCTTGAGCTTCAGGAGAATAAGTTTTTTAGCTGCTCAGTACTTCGTCTCAATGTTAGATGCTTGGCTGTTTAACATCAATAGCATCAACTAGTTTTGCACTTGAATGTTTAGAAAGGCTATCTAATAGTGATGAGCTCGTGAGTTGAAGGTGAAGCTGTGACAATTCATATAAAGTGAATAGAAGTGATTTTCACTTGGAGTGACTGTTATCTCCGCCACAGCTGTCCCGAACCACACACCTCGAGGAACATGCAGGTCTGCAATAGAAGCAGCAGAACTTCAAAACTAAATACTAGTACTTCTGGTTTCCCAAACAAGCTGTGGGAGCCCTCCCAAACAGCAAAGTGGGCATCACTTCCCAGGGAATTGGTGCAATGGTGTAAAGGTGTTTTTCTTTCAACATAAAATCCTTTAATAGAGGCTGAAGTTGTTTTGATTTCTACATATGCTCCAGGTTAGGCTGCTCTGTAGCCGTTGTGGATGTGCAGTCAATACAACTTTTTCTCCCATAAAGAAGTAGGCTTAAGTTGTTCAGGGTGTGTGTGTTGTTTTTTAAACCTGTTGTACTTGGGTGGATTTTTAATGTGTGATCTGTTTCCCCAGAGGAGTGACTACATTGGGTAAAACTCCTTCAGACTGCGAGTATTAGTGGAGCACGTGTGGTGGTGACTGATGCTAGATCTTCTTGGAGCTGTTCAAAGATTAGTGGCAACAGGTCTTTGAATTTTTAGTTTGTGTTAGTGTGCCAAGTTAGTTTGACTGGGTTGCCTAGGTGGTTGATACTGAAATAAAGGTGTTTAAAGAGGAGATCTGAATGTTTCTAGTTCACTTCTTTACCTTATCCTTAAATTAAATAAATTCTAAGGCACATCTGCCTACAGCTGCCTGAAAGGAGGTTGTGGAGAGGTGGATGTTGGTCTCTTTGACCAAGCGATAGGTGATAGGACAAGAGGGAATGGCCTGAAGCTGCACCAGGGTAGCCTCACATTGGATGTTAGGCAAAACTTCTTCACCAAAAGGGCTATCAAGCACGGGCAGAGGCTGGCCAGGCATGTGGTTGAGTCACCATGATGGAGGTGTTTAAAAGGCAAGTAGTTAAGTGCTTAGGATATGTTTTAGTAGTGAACAGGTATGGTTGGGTTTGATGATCTCAAAGGTCTTTCCCAACTTAGTGATTCTATTCTTCTACGATTCTACGAGAACTAGCATGCAGCCAGCATCAGCTGGATGTCAAAAGCCATGGAGTCTGGGGCATCCTTTTGTGGTGTGTTGTCATAACCAAAGCTGCTCCTTCTGAACCTCACCTCTCTTCACAGGCTGCTGAACATCCCTTTGCAGCAGGGAGGGCCACCTTGCCAGCTCTCTGTGCTGCCACATTCTCAGCTCCACAGATGCCAAACATTTGCTTCCTCAAGTAGTCTAGCAGTTCTTCAGTTCTTTTCTTGTATTTTACTTTTGCAGTAGAATTTACTGCCCTGAAAACTTGTGTGCCACCTCCTGTTGGACCATTGATCTACTAGATGATGTTTGTTCTTCCACAAGTCTGGCCAAATTTGTGTAACCTAAAAACTTTTGGCCTAGGGTTTGAACCCATTATAGTTTCTAGTTGTATGAGTGAAGCTGAAACAGCCGAAGGCCAAAAATATGGAAAGAGCTTTCTAATCTGACTGTACACGGGAAGCGAGGTCTGGTAATACTCACTGCAGAGATCCTATGTGTGTGGCTTCTGCTTCTCTTGGGAATTTGTCAGACAGGTGTGTGAGCAGCTGTCAACTAAAGGAAGCCAAAATAACTGTCATGTCCTGTGTGTGAAGACAGAATTTCATGTCTTAAGTGCTTTCCAGACTCACAGTGAAATACAGACCTGTAGCTCAAGGGTTCTTGGTCAGGTATTGCCGGCAGATCTTGACGTTCATATCATATAGTTCGGGTTGAAAGGGACCTCAAAGATCATCTAGTGCCAACCCTGCTGCCATGGGCAGGGACATCCCTTTAGATCAGGCTGTCCAAGGCCCCATCCAAGTCGGCCTTGAACGCGGGTGTTGAACAAGTTGAACGTTGTTGAACGTTGTTGAACGTTGAACAAGTATAATGTAGTCTGCTTAAAGTAAGCTCAGATCTTAGAATGTAACGTAGGGGATTTTGAGTGCAGCATCATTGTGTTTTGACTTTTAGCACAACTCTTTGGTCTTTAGGAGACATATCAGGATAAAGAAAAAAAAAGAATTTGCTTTCTTGAAAGCTTTAATGGCTTTGTGAAGTGATCCTCTGTCCTGAGAGCGCAGGATGGTTTCTAGACTGGCTGTTTCTGAATCATAGCTGCATATGCTATATGCTTAATCCATCTGAAGTAGAGAGACTCCCATGTTCGGAAGTGTGTGATGCCTCTGAGCTTCCAGTACCTTCACCGGGAAAAGCATATTCTCATCACTGTGAAAACTCATGGTTTACATCTTGAAATTACTGTGCCTTCTAAGATAAATGTCAAGTGTAGTTCAGCCCTAGTGACAAGATAGAGGAGAAAAGTGAATCGTAGAAGTTAAGCTTGTGTTAAGCAAAGAGCTAGTGAATTAACTCCTGTTACGTATCACTGAAAGAGCACCCTTTCTCAGACTGGCTTATGGTCAATGAAATACCTGAGGAGTCCAACAGGTAAATTGGTCGGTGTAAGCTGCTCAAAGACAATCCATATTAACATGTCAGTTGTTTACAGTAAATGAGATCAAGTCAATATAGCAAGTGTTTGCCAGCTTTTTCGGATGGTGTCACTCTCAAAATATGTGACTATAGGGTGGTAACTCTCATTTTTGTTCTTGTTCTCCACTTTTGAGAGTTGTGACCTAACACTGAAATAGCTCTAGAAATCAGGAAATAGTCTAATAAGAAATTACATAGTTTGGTTTCCAAGGTTGTGTCCTAGACTTCTGTGAAATAAGAGATTGAGATTTGTTCTACTTTTTCCAAAGAAAAATTACGGCTAGCTGAGAGGTTCTGTGTTTACTGGTGCTCAGTACACAAGCCAAGTGCTGTGGTCATTTATGTGATTGTTCTTTCTGACCGTTTTTATTTGTTTTACAGCTTTAGGTGAGGATTCAGAATGGGAGACAAGCCTCTCTGGGAGCAGATTGGGTCCAGCTTTGTACAACATTACTACCAACTTTTTGATGCAGACAGGACTCAGTTAGGAGCAATATATGTAAGTATCTACAAAAGGGGGCTGGGGCTCTCTCCCATTATCTGTGTAGGCTTCTCTGTTTTGACGGGTGGAAACATACAGGATGGGATAGTGGGTTTTATCCTGATTTTACAGTGTCAGTCAGTGCAATCACACCTACATTTATTTATTACATTTCTTTTACATTTCGCTCCTATTTTGAGCTTTGTCTGCCTTATCTTTAGGCCATCTGACTCAAAACCCCCAGCTGGCAGCAGGCAGTGGCTTGTAGCGGAGGGGGCTGGTGATGATCCTGTGATTAAATTCTCTGTAAAAGCAAATATGCTAGCCTTAGTTTTCCATTAATTTATAGGCAGGGATTTACTTGGATCCTTCTTGAAATGGGATGTGATTTAAGTCCTGCTGTGTTTAGTGTTCTTGCAGGTGTTGCACCTCATGCTGTATTAATCCTCAGAATACTAAAATAGGTTTGAAATTTTGAATCCAGTTTATTTATAATGTTAAAGAAATTTAAATTCAGTTTAAATTTCTTCAAAAATAAAGTTTATTTTTGCTCTTTATTTGGGGCAAAATAGATTTGGTTTCCACAATGAAAGGCTTACAAACCCAAGGAACATCAGCTTTCAGTTTTGGGGGAAGACTCCTCCAGAACATGCAAAGTGCTCTTTGTGGTTGATTACCAGTGGCAGGAATGCTGCTGGGTAGCTGAGATGCTTCAGCAGGACACTCAAGTCCTACAGGTCTTCCAGCAGCGTGTCCTGTTTTTCTGCCTGCCTCTTTTTCATCTGCTGGATGAATTGTATGAAGCTTTACCAAGCTTTTGGAGGACTGACGCTGTTGCAAGATTGCTGTCACCACTCGTCCTTAGAGCTCAGCAGTAGCCACCAGCACTGGATTTATGCTTTGGATTGCTGCGTATTTGCCGTGTGCAGGATTGCTGGCTTATTTTGGCCGAGAAGCTGTGTACAGAGAGCTGTAAAGCCAGAAAAACAAGTAGCTGCGCTCAATCCACAGCTCTAAATATGAAGGCACTTAGCATTTTCTGTTATGTTATTATGAAAATGTACAAGGTTCTCAGAAGTTGGGTGGCAAGTACAGGCTAATCTAAATTCCTGGAAACATGGCCTTCCATACAATGAACTCTTGGGCTTTTCTCACCCTCAGGGGTCTTCCTGCCTTTCATCATTCAATGGAGATAACTATGCAAATGTAGCCAGTAAAACTGTTGTGGTGGTCACTGTTTTGTGGAGATCCTAAACTTTGAAGGGGTGGGACCCTGTTTTGTGTGGCTGAAGTGCACCCAGGTCACAGCTTCTCTAACTTAGAGGAGGTTCTGCTGAAATGCTCTTTCACCAATGAGCTTTTTACCTTCAGAGAACTTGTGGGCAAAACTTCATATCATGGGGGAATGCAGCAGGGAGCTCTTGGATTTGTTTTGCTTCTACTGCAAGGGTCAGTTTTCTCCTTTAGTGGTGTGATCCAAGTCAATGGAGCTTTTGTCACCTGTTCCAGGTAGGGATTTGAGCCAGCTGCTTTTGCTGTGAATTGCTTGAGTTACGTGAGCTGGAGCACTAAGTCAAAGACTTGTTTTGCAGGAAAATGCTGTAGCAGCTTCTTCCCTCTGCTTTGGGCATGTGGCTACTTATAATGAAATATTATTTTTATGCTGCTGTCTCATCTGTAGGGCTTTTGGGCAGGGGATTCCTTTTTTTCTTGAAGCAGTTCCTCCCAGACTGTTGATGCAGGAAGTGGCCGTGACAAATAGTAGGGAGTCAGAGGGGCACAACTTAGGTACAATGTGAAGTTGTAGTGTGTTTCAGGTAAAGCATATTTCCTCATCAAATTAATCTATGCTCTCTGCTGCCCTTTGAAACATCAGGAGGGTCCTGTACCACTCTGTGCTCACCTACTGATTGCTTAAGGGGATTTGGTAAGGCAGGTTCTGGATCCCCTCTGCTTTTGCATCTTTCCACGTTTGAAGGCTTGAGAGAACAGCCTTATTCCCTGGTACCATCACCTTGCTTCTCAGCTGATTAATATCAGGGGCTGATGTCTCATTAGTTGCAAGTGCTGCCAGCCAGATAGCTTGTTGTTTGTTGTTAGATTACACAGTCTAGGTTAAGTCCATTTACTCCTAAAAGGGTTATTTATGCCTGAACTCAACGGGAGGCTGTATCAGGGTTTCTTCACCACACTGCTTTTGGTTGCATCTGTGACCCTGAAATGCCTCATGCTGTTGCCCTTGCTCTCCTTTGTTCTTTCAGCTCCACCTGCACTGCAGAGCTGCTTCTGGTGCTTTTGCTTTTCTTAGAGTGACTGTGACTGTTGTTCAGGTTCAGCACAGTTTGTCTCAAAGAAGTGTGGTTTTGATATGGTGTGGGTCAGAAACAGGTCCTGGAAAGGCTACCAGAGAGCACACAAATGGAGTTCTTTGGAATCTGCCATTTTCTGCTGAAATGTTCAGAGTTTCAGTGAGAATTGAAGACTGGACAGGGAAGAGGCAGGAATTGTGTTCCTGGAGGTATTTAAACTCAAAAGAGCAGAAGCAACAGCCATCTGTGGTAACGTGCACAAGAATTTGGGCTATCATGTAGAAGGTTAGAATGCTGTTTGGCGATGGCAGCAGACAGACTTTGAGCTCAGTGCAAACCAGTTTAAATTTAAGACTGTTTGCCAGTGTTTAAAACTGGATTTGAGAAGGCAGAGCTATGTCAACAATATAATATTGCAATTCTAGTTTAAACAGAGTATGCTAAGCATAATAGGAAATTTCTTTCTTGTTGCTGTGGTGCCTGACATAGCTTGCTCAGAATGCCCTCCCTCATGTGCTGGAAGAATTTGTAGACTGAAGCACTTCAATTAGTTCATGTCACACAGGGCAGTCTGGAAAACCCTTAGAGATATAGTCTGTTTTGCTGATGTGATTAGGGTTTGCAAGTCCGTACTTGAGATGAAAAAAATCTGGTGATACATCTCATCTTGTCAGGTTTCTTCATATATATTTAACTTTTCACATACTTTGTGTCCATGGGGAAGGAGGGAGTTATGCCCTTTAGACCTTTTTCTGAACATTAACTTTAATCCAAAGGCAGGGACTTATTTGCTGGTAGAATCACGATAATGAAATTTAATCTACTTAATTTCTAGTTGGTTATTTCATACTTTTTTTGGCTGCTTTTTGTGGTTTCTTTCCATTTCTCTGAGGTAATTTACAAATAACTGGATTCTAAGGATATAGGCAAAGTATAGTCTCTTACCAGGATTGCTTAAGCGTTATTGAAGCAGGTTAATGATGTTTTTTCTTTCCTCTCAGATTGATGCATCATGCCTTACATGGGAAGGACAGCAGTTCCAGGGCAAAGCAGCTATTGTTGAAAAACTGTCTGTAAGTCTGTAATCCTCTAAATGCTTGGAAAACAGTTCTGAAGACTATAAATGAATTGCTTCTGAAAATTTGATTTTTAACTTCAGCAGTTTAAAATTCTTGAACGTGGGACTTGTGCTTCCAGCTTTTGGTCTTCAAAAAATGTTACTTGTGATTTATTATGTGTTCCGTTGATGGCTCTAGTTGTGAAACATTGAGTGATTGTTAGTTTACAGGGTTATTTTTTGATGGCAATTGCATCTGACAGGATTGGTTTATTTTTAAAAAAGTATAGTTCATAAGCTGACCCCTGATGTGGAGGAATGAAATGTGGTTTGTTCTTTTAAAGCATGCCAAGGAAGTAGCAGTAGCAAAACAGTTATTTGGAGCTGCCTGTGACAGAGACTAAACGTTGCAAGGAACAATTTGTTTTCTGATACATAAACCACAAATTAATTCTGTGGTGGAGAACCTGACTTATCCTCAGTGCAGCATTTCTTGGCTGTTCAGATATGACCAGTTATGGTTCAGGACTTTGAAACTTTTTCAAGTGAGAGGAAAGCCTTTCTTACTGTATAGAGACTGAAAGTCACTGTCCTTGTTCATTTAGCTAAACTTGGAGAAGTTTTACATTTTGGGTAAATCCATGCTTCTGTTATAAAGCTCTCATAAAACTAGAAAGTTGTTCTCTTGAGATATGTGGAGGAGAATGCTTTGGGTCCTCAGACATTCTGCTCAAAGCATGGTACATCAGGCAGGTGTACTATTTTTATTGCAAATTGAGAAGAAAAATCCTTAACTCAGATGCTACTGTTATGTGTTTTGGAGTCACTGCGTTCATCCAAGGGATCTTTAACTGTGAAGGCTGAAGTTTGTCCTTGATTTAGTTGCCTGCATTGCCTTTGAGAAGGCTGCACACCTTGTACAGCTGACAACTCCTTGCTTCTAGACAGTCAAGCTCCAGAGTTGCTTGTTTGTGTACTTGGTGTTCTTTAGACTTCTGGGCTAGCGGCCATTTAGATGCCAAACCAGCTAAACATTTGCTTGGCCACAGTGTCTGACTACTGCTTGGATCTGGTCCAGTGGAAGTCAGCCCCTTTCCCACTAGAGCTTTACTTATCTTTACCTTCCCTGTCTGTGGTGCCAGTTGGGCTTTCTGGATTCTTGTGCTTGGGGTTGTCCATGGTCAGAATGTGAATGTGGTATGAGTTGAAAAAGAAGAGTTACTCCCTGATGTCTGGTATTTCTGAAGGTGTTGCTTGCACGCAAAACTCCAGACATACTCATATTGGCTTCATGAGCATCAATGGAAAAAAAATGAGAAAGGTGGATACAAAGATTTCAAATCTTGAGTGCTGGCTCTGGGCCAATCATGTTTCCTTTCTGTTCATAGCAACTTTAACAAAGGAGCAAATTTGGAGTTATCTGGTAAACCCCAAGCATTAGATCATGTAATCTTTTAATACTGTTCAGAGCAGAGGAGCTTTGTGCCTTCGTTGTTTGAACTTTCAGCTTACAGATGATCTGAGGCTCTTCAGGCAGTGTCATTAGACTGGGAAAATGTAGTGTTTACTATGTATGGTGACATTATTTCATGTCTGTGTGCTTGAAAAATGCAACTTTTATGATCCATCCAGCCTGCGTATTGTCAAGTTGGAACAACTTTGTGCAGTCCTACCAATAACACTTTGTAACGTTGGATTTGCTTGATCTTTGTTTAATAATGCAATGACTGTGCACTTCCTTATTTTACTTTCTTTTCGTTTTAGAGCCTCCCTTTCCAAAAAATACAACACAGCATCACAGCACAAGACCACCAACCTACACCTGACAGCTGTATACTCAGTATGGTAGTGGGACAGCTTAAGGTAAACTTTCTGTTACAGCTTAACAGATGCTTATGTCTTAGATTTTTGCAGGGTCATCCAATATCTGAAAACATTAAAATGCTCTCTTGAGTGGGGAAGGAATGCTGGTAAGCTTGCACTGAGGTGTCATCCTTATGCTGTTCAAGGCTGTCAAGAAACTGCTCATCCCTTCAGATAACTACACTGGGAAAGAGACCTGTAGTTTGACAGTCATATGTTCCTGCAAAGTACAACAATTTTTACTGTGCATACAAATACCATATGGGCTCTAGAAGCGTCAGTATTTCCATTACCCTGATGCAGTAAGGGTTCAATGTTCTCTGTTGCACTTAAAAGCCTTGTTACGGTGTTCTTGGGCAACATAAGCACATCTAGTTTAACGTGCTCTCTGATATAATGTATGCATCAAACTGTGATTTAGCAGACTTTTTTTCTGAGCTGACAGCCATTCAGTGAGACCATGCTTTTTCTTGCTGTCACAGGACGCAAGAATACGGTCCTGGTGTTAATGCATTCCAGTATCTCTAGTCAAAACTGGTTCAGCAATGGAGTGTTTGAGATCAAAGGCTTATTGTTGAAATAGCTTCTCCTTGTGAAGAAATCAGATTATTCCGACTGCGGTATGATTACTTTGCTGTTTGAGTTACACTACTGAACTGCGTAACTTACCCAGCCTCCTGTTCTTTTTATGAAATGTTGCATCTTAATATACTAGGGCCACAGACTTGCAAATTAATGAAAGAAATTGTCCTCAAATTTGCAAAAATATCCTGCGTGTAAAGTCAGCTGCAGGCAGAACTTGCTCTCAGTGGACAGTGGTTAATTAAAAAGTGTGAAATCACATAGCAATAGTCACAGTTATTGGAATTAGCTTTGTCAGGGTTTGGTCCAGCCGTGCTGTCAAGTCAGGACTCTTAGGACTGGATGGCTTTAGAGTTACTTGAACTCAGGTTCTTCTAAAATAGCTATTTAGGTTTCCTTTTCCTATTAACTCTGAATGGCATCTCTGATACCAAAACATTCAAACCTCCACTGACTGTACTGTTAACTGAGCAAACATAAGACTGAAAGTTAGAATCTGCTTGCTTAGCTATTCTCCCTGATTGTTTTGCGCTGGGCAGCTGAGAAGAACAGTTCCCAGTGTATTGCATCCACTTCTAAGCCTAACATGGATAGCTTTGGCTCTCATTAAAATTGCTCCTGCTTTTTAGCTGCAAGTTGGATTCCAGCTTTTTTGCTCTTCCTGCACACACTTTGTTGAGGGGAGACAGCCACACGTGGACAGCACTGAGTTGCAGGACAGGTGTGAAGTCAGACATGCTGGTCTCGCCTGTCTTGCTCTTGGGTTTGCACAAAACTCAATGATGTAACCAAGACTTTTTGTCTCAGTGCCTTGGGGTGCTCATATCTGCACCTGGTTTTGCACAGTCATGTTTTTAAGGTCATTGCAAAATCATTAAGCAGATCCCAGCTTGCAGCAGCAATAGTGTCAAGTCCTGTGGCAAGATACCAAATTCTTAAAGATTCTGTAAAGCTGTTGGGGTTTTCTCATCCTGTAGTATGGTTGTTAGGGTTATAGATGCAGTCCAGAAGCTTTCCATAAATACCGTGGCTTGAAGTAGTATTTCTTACTGTGCTTTTTTTATCTTCTGAATAATTCAGGGATCACATGATAGTACATCTGAGTACTTGGAAAGAACATATCAAAGTATGCCTGCTGTGATCAAATGCAACTTGTTTCTGAAGTTTCAGTGGGAAAGGCAACTTTTTTACTCTTCACATGAACACATCTTCAATCTTAGCTTTAAAAAGCACATTTTAATGCCTGGAAAATGCTGCTTCTCACTCAGGAAGTGTGCAAAAAGGCAAAGTCAACTTAAAGCTTTGACTTCTGGCTTCTGCCTTGTATGATACTTATACAAGTGGACAAATGAAATATGCAGTAACTATTTCTGCTAGTACACAAACTTGGTTGTCATAGGCAGAGAATGCTTTTTCTTGTGCTAATCCACAGGTGTGGGCAGCATTTTAATGCATCTCAGTGTTGTTCTTGGTACTGTACAGGAAATGTGAATAACTGGGTTCCATTAGAGCATTCTAAGAAGTGCCTCAGCTATAGCTCCAGTTGAACAGGGTACGCTTTAACACACGAACGTGGAACAGTGTACTTAGGTTCATTTAAAAATTGCCTCCTTATGGTGTGGCTGTTCTGCTCAGCTCCTACCTGTTGTTCTTATGGAAGACTGTAGAGACGTTTTCACAAGGAAGGGGACTTTCAAGAATCATCAACAGGGTTTGAAGGGAAAAGCCATGCCTCCTGCTTACTATTCAGTTATCCTTTTCATGGAACTGAGAGCCAGATTCTTCAGAGCCCTGAGTGCTTCTGAATACTTAATAAATGCTTCTGAATACTCTGTGTTTTTTCAAAACTTGCATTGTCTTATGTAATGAACAAGCATGCATAATGCTTTTAATAGAGTAATCCAAGAAAACAATGCTGGAATACCTGTAATGTGCACTTTCTAAGTAGTCATTCTTGGCATGATTTTTAAGTGGATTTTCTGAGGCTCTAGTTGCTTGACTTGCTAGTTCCAAAGGTTCAGTGGAAAGTCATTCTTAAGTAAGCTGGGTGCATCTTGTGTTTCTTCCCTAAAACAATTTTATTTTGGTCTTATTTGGTTTTTAAAGGGGGTGGGAAAGGGAGGGGGGACCAAATGACAGCAGAAAAACCTTCTGATCCCCATGCATTTACTATGGGGTGAACTGCTACAAATTGTCACAAAGCCTCAGCTCTCTTAGCTGTACAGTAATAGCTCTGAAGAAACAATGGGGTCAAGGACTATTACTGTCAAATTCTGCATTTTTCTTTACCAGAGGGTTATGCCTTAAGTAAACCTGCAGGTTTGGGTTGCTTTGAGCTGTTGGCCTACCCTGCTGGCCGGGGAATTACATGGGGTCAGCTGGAATCATTCCTGCCCTGTGACAAGCTCGGGATGTGTATCTACCTCTGTGCTGCACCAGTCTGCAGCCTGGCACACTGATGTCAACAGAAACTTAAAAGAAAACAAAACATCTTTTGCAGCAGAATAATCATCTGCATTGAGAGGACTGGACACAACAGCTTCTTCAAGGAGATGTTGGAAAGTAGAAGAGCATCAAAGTAGGGTGAATGATACAGACGAGGGTCTAAGTTGTGAGCAGAGATAGTACAGTAATTGCTGTTATTGACAATTTACAAGTAAACATATGAAAGATCCTCTTTAATGGATGCTGGGATAGGCAGTAATGTTTTTTATCCTTTTGTAGAGGTATAATAAATGTACCTTCACTTACTCTAATTCTGTTATCATTTTTGTTGCTATTCACTGCCTGGGTGCATGCTCGCTTATTTAGTCCGGGAAGAGTGAGCATCAGTTTAAACCTTAGGAGCGAGTTTCATTTGGTGTGTTGCTACTTTGCCAGCATTCACCCAGAGTGTTAGCTGGTGTTTTCGTGGTGCTTTACCTAGTAACCTATTTTTCCTGTCATGCTCAGGCAGATGATGACCAGGTTCTAGGCTTCCAGCAAACCTTTTTGTTGAAAAGTATTCAAGGTGCCTGGGTGTGCACCAACGAAGTCTTCAGGCTAGCCCTCCACAACGTTTAGCCCTCTGCCTTTCCTCTCCTCCACGCAGTCCTCGCTGTCCTGGCTGAGTAAGGAGTGCTCTCTTCTGTCACCTGGCCTGGGCTGAGAAGCATGGCTGTGGCTTGCACCTTCTCAGATCTGTGGCTGTCCTGAGAGTGTGAATTTTGAAGCTATTGTTGCAGAATTAATAGCGAATAACTAATTGTTCTGCAGTGTTTCCTAGCCTTAGAAGGGAAGGGAAATTTGCAATTAAAATCCCTGGATGCTTTTGTAATGCATGCTGAATACTTGAAGTGTTGCTTAAAGCCTGCTAAATGAGGTTTAACATGTGAAAGAACCTGCTATCTTAAGTAATTAGCCTTTCCTTTGAGATAAGGGTAGCAAGCCTGCAGTTCAATGAACAGTTGCTGTGGGGTGCTGGTGAGAGAGGAAAATTGTCTCTGACCAGATAAGAGGAGAAAAGTTGTGTTTTTCTACTAAGTTTTGCAGCCAAATCTGCGTTACAAAGTGGAGTTGAATCTAATAGTTTGACATGACCCAGGGCTCTATGAGATGAGGACTTTCTACAATTTTGAGCCTACAAGTGAAAAGGGAGGCAGAAAAGCTGGGAGAGGCCCAAGAGCTGCCAGGATTGCCAGTGTTCCAGAGCTTATTATGCTAGGAGAGGAGGGCGCTGAAAGCAGTCTGCCCATAACGTAGGTAGAAAGCAGCTGAGTATTTCCAACAACCTGAAAGCAAACGGTTCTTGGTGCCAGACAGTGTAACAAAAGACAGTGGTTGAAAACCACAACTTGGGAGGTTCACGCTGGACACAAGGGAAAGATTTTTTTCACAGGAAAGATAACCCTGGTAAATGTCTGGATACCTTGTGAAACATCTGTGCTTGGAAGACTGCTAGACAAATCTATGGCTGATGCAGAACTGCTGTAGTCCGAGCTCATGCTGAGCATGAGGCTGGACTGGAAACCAGAAGATCCTTCCAATCTGATTCTGACTTCTTTAAAATTTTTATTTTAATTCAAGGATGTTGTGAAAGGATTTGAACTGCGTAAAGGGAAGCTTAGTAGGAAAAAGCCCCCATGTTTCAAGCCGGAGTTCACATTGGATGTAAATTTTGAGTTGGACATAGCCTTACTGACACCATTACTTTCCACTTCTATTTTAGCTATCTGAGCTGTGATGAAGATCCAAAATAAAATGGGATAGGATTAGTCTATGCCTTCTAGAGCATCTCAGGTCACTCCGCTGTGACTTTGTTGTGTGTTAATAGGACATATTCAGGATTTGGGGAACGGACTATAAATGATTTAATTTGCCTTAAATATAGTCTGGGATTTTCCTTTGTTTTAAAGGATGCTGCTCCTCTATGCTGTGAAGACATAACATGAAAGGAATAAAGAAAGCAATAATATGTGATTTCATTGTGGGAATTTGTATGAACAACAGCAACTGTGTGGGGAAGAGTTCCTTTTTTCTTTTAATCTTCATGTGTCCAGTCCTGAATTGCATAAGAAAGGAGGAAGTTCTCCTCAAGCCAAAGCACCAAGAGCTGCTGCGCAGCTGGGCTTACTGGAAATTGAGGAAACCTACACTAAAACTTGACTAGTGGTGATATCTTTTGGTTTTGTTTTTTTTTTTTTTCCCAGAGGTCTATTTTTAATGTGTACTCATGTCAGTAGTGACATGCTCAAATTTTGGTGTGAAAACTACTTATGCATCTTGTAACATATTCGTCAGTGACCTAGGAAGAGGAGACCATAGGACAACTGAGAAGATACTAAATGCTTATTAATAGTTGCAATTAGAAGTGATTCAAGCTGAAATGATTCTGCCTGGCTGGTTTAAACTAAGCCATTTGAAAGGAACTGACACAAATATGAATTCATTAAAACGGAGTCAAAAGGGATAGCATTAATAAGATGCTTTACGAAGTCATTTGTCAGACTTTGATATACAGCTTTCTGCTACTCAGTTTTCTTAGATTCTTCCATGTCCAGGAACCTTCTAGCTATCAAGTAGCAGTGAGACTACACCAGGGTGTAAGCATTATGTCCAATATGTAGGAAAAGCAAGAAAAGGGATAAACCCATTGGTTTCAGAGCCCAGGCCATCTCTTCTGCATGGATACACAAGCATCTTTTGGGGTCAGATGTAATACTTCCCCTGAAATAATTGGCATGACGGCTGTCATGTGAGCTAATGAACCAGATGGATGGCTGGTCTAATCCAGAATAATTGCTTGTGTTCACACTGTGCTGCTTGTCATGGACCCTCTGCCTAAAGCAAAGGGAGGTGAATATTGATGCGATAACAAGCTGCCCAGTTCATCAGCCTCTTGACTTCATTGGCACTTGCCTTGCTTGAGGGTTGGTCTTTCATCTACTGAACACTTGGGACTCACTTATGCTTTTGGCCTTACTTGTTGCTTTCTTATTTTCTGGCTGTAGGAGGGTGGTTTCCTTATTCACTTTTTGTTGTTCATGGTTTTGTAGTAATTTTATGTTTTGCCTGTTCTCCCCACCCTGATCACATTTTTGCAAGCTAGAGAGTCACACTCAATTTACTTTCCTCAGTAGGAAACCGTAGCTCAATCATCTTTCTTGTCGTTCTCTGGCCTTTCCTTATTCTATTACTTTTTTTTTAAATGAGAAATGCATGCAGGATTGACTGTGTGGGTGCTCTTTGTGCATTTATGCATTTGCTCACTTATGGGGTTTGGTTCTCTGCTCCTTTCCTAATCATTGCTAACACTGTGCTTACCTTGATAGCTTTTGAGCTCTGAACCGGTTTAAAAAAAACCAAAAAGATGCCCATCATTATTTCAGTATTGCTTTACCTCTCAGGGAAATGGCCCTCTCAGGCCATAGCTAATCTAGGGCCTTTTTTGTTTTCCTCTGTGGATTAGCATACACTGAAACTACATGTCAGCTACACTGTTTTTTCCTAGGCAGTTGCCACTGAAATCCTTGCAGCAGTTTGGGATTTGAATGCTGCTTTTACATGTGTTTGATCCAGCCAGTGCTCTGCAGGCTTGCTCTGTTGGGATGCAACTGATGTCCTTAGCAAGTTGCTCCTCAAAGCTGGCTTGTGTCACAGTCACTTTATGACCTACAGGACTATTATTTTTTAAAATAAAGATTTTTGTTGTTTATTTTGAGTCTGCTTTGCTCTTCAACCTTCCCATTTGCTGTTCTTGGATGGCAGCGGAGCACTGAGAATAAACATTCAGCAATCTGACAGTGTTCCATGTGCTCCTCTGGCTGCTGCTTGTCAATGTTTTTGTTTGTTTGTTTGTTTTAATGCATTTCCCCCCCTTTTCTGAAGCTGAACTAGTTGTGTGCTAATAGAGGTTAAAATCCTTCAAAAATGCTGAATTGAATACGCTATGGTTAGTATCAGAAGATTTATAGTGAGTTTTGCAGTGAGTTCCTGCGCACTGTTCAGATTAAATCCTGTTGTGTGATTTCCAGCTTATTTGGGAGTCATTTGTTATTTTGAGGCTTTGATTCCTGCATGATGTCACTAAGGAGACTGGTGACAGTAGGCAGGAGAACTAGTCTCCCTCCGATACTATTTTCTGTTTTTATAGTATTATAGTAAATACAGTGCAGGCACTATTAGCCACCTAGATGAATTGTCAAAGGCAAAAGTTGAGGTGCTGCTGTGAAGATCCCTGTGTTTATAACATCCCATCACAGCCTTAGCAAATGCTTTGTTCCCTTTGAGCTGTTCCTGGACAGTGGAAAAAGGAAGCCCTGCATCATTGGCCAGCTGTACTGCTGCAGGAAAGCTTTCAAAAGCATCTGCCACTACCTCGATTGTTCAGGTGATACTGTTGATACTGTTACAGAAACTCCCTCCTGTCATCAAAGCACGGCATCGTACAAACTAACATTTAAAACACATTGGTTCCTGGGTGTGAGGCCCAGAGAAAATCTGTGATTCTGCACCGAGGCAGGCATGCTCCTGTCAGTGTGGTGATGCTGCTGGAACAAAATGTCTGCAAGCCTTCCAGGAAAACCCCAACTTCAGATGCCGTTGCAGGATTTCTGTGTCATTGGGCCATAGGTGTTTGTCTGCAAAGCACATTGGAGCAGAACCTCTGGTTGCATTAGCATCTCTTGAGGTACTAGGCATCTTACAGCATGTGACATCAGTGTTAACTGTAGCTTTTGCGGAGTCTTATCATGAGTTTTAGAACATGTTTTTTGAACTTTTTTTTCCTCTTTTTCTGCAGGCTGATGAAGACCCTATCATGGGATTCCACCAGATATTTCTATTAAAGAGCATCAACGATGCCTGGGTTTGCACCAATGACATGTTCAGGCTAGCATTGCACAACTTTGGCTGAGCTGGCAACCCCGAGGCACCTGTGCTTTTTTTTTTTTTCCCTCCTCTCCTCTTACTGTTATTCTTCACACTCACGGAACATTCCAAATATCATACACAAACCTGCAGCACTGCAGAGCGTGAGCAAGCAAGACCTGTGCCGTGCCCTTCTGCTGAGTTTACATTGTCACTAGATGAATTTCTTGTGCATGATGTTTGGAAGTTAGACTTAGCTGCATTTGACAAGAGAAATTTGTGTTGTACCAGCATGCCTCGGAAAGAAGTTATAATGCTAAAGGTTGATATGTACTGACAGGATGCTCTATAACCCAAAGAAAAGAAAGAACAGCAGCCTGTACAGCCCAGATATTGATTTGTTCAGATGTTTCAATGCTACATTACACAATAAAACCAAGATTTTCTTAACAGTTTACATTGTTTTAATGAGTCGGATATGGAGTTTATAGTACTTCTTGCTTTAGATACCTTCCTCTACCTGGTTTGGGGGTGTTTACAAACTGAAAGCATTTAAACTGAAGAGTACATGGTAGTTGTACTGTTGAAGGTAGCTCAGGCATGTCCTTGGCCATAAAACTTCTTTTCGCCTCCCTCCCAGCACCTTAATAGCAGACTCCTAGTGTCTTTTTTTAATGTTGACAGGTTCTCAGCTGTTGTATTCTACTAAAGCAGAAACCTCAAATAAGACACAAGGGCGACAGCAGTTGTGGTAGCATGTAGTTCATCTTCATGACATCTGTTGTGTTCACCCTCAGAGCCAAACGGGATGCTGTATTGTCTTCATGGACAAACACAAGGATCTCCTGCAGTCTGTATTTTGCATTCTATGATGTCTTTCTAGCATCCCTTCATTGTAACTTGCATAGTATCATGTTTGCTGTGCAGGTGTTCACAGTGTCGTGGCTGCTGTGTGTACACACGCCTTCCATGAGAGGTGGCAGTAGCCCACTAGGGAAGGAGTTCAGTAAATCAATCTGTCCAGCAATGAGCTGGCACAGGAGAAAAGCACGTTAGCTTCACCTTCAGCCCTCACTAAGCCACTGGGCCCCAGTTCCCAAAGGTTTAGCACACCTTGCTGAGCTTGGGTTTCCCAAGTATAGAGAACTTAGCATTTCTCTTCCTGAGACTTGTCAGGAAAGCCTGGGATGGGCTGTGGTTCAGCTGATTGTTTCTCAAATCTGGCTGCTTTGGCATTTTTTGGAGGCCGATGTTAGGGTCCTCCCCTTTGGTACCGCATTGTTCTCGTATAGTCCCTGTTTCAGGTGCAGGATTGTTCTTCCATCACTGCTTCTGTGCTGTGAAAGTTGTACTCAAAGGTAGTCATACGAAGAGATGACCTCTCTTAGTAGAAAGAGGCTTTTTGTATGGTCACAGCAGAGCAAGGTTCCTTAGGTTGTAGCTCTGGATGTGACTGGCGTGGCAGAGGAGAGTATCTTGGAACAGGTCTGAGTTGGGAACCTTGCCCTCCAGAAGGGTCTTGTCCACAGGGCCAGGGTGGTTCTTGGAACAATGAGCTCGCAAAACCAAGAGTTAGTTTAAGAGTCAGGTTCAAGGAATTCATACCTGGCAGGTGTAAAAGCTGTGTAAAATAAGATTCTTCTAGGCCATTGAAAGCTCAAAGCAGTTATCTCCTGGATCTCATCATGTGGATCCCTCTGAGGCTCTTTCTCTGCCTTTCTCCACGCAGCCATTGACTCCTGTGTCCGGAGGAACCCAACCCCAGCAGGTCTGAACTGGCACTGCCTGGTGCTGCCCAGGTTCGCTGCCTCAGCTCCTGTATTGCCAGCGCTGGGCCAAGCCCCGTGCTCATCTCCTGTGCCAGGAGCTGTTCCTGGAGGTTATTTTCCCCTCCAAGCAACCTGTTTAAACCCTTCACGAGTGGGACCTAGAATCATGGAATGGTTTGCGTTGGGAGGGATCTCAAAGCCCATCCAGTTTTGGGCAGAGACACCTCCCACAGCCCAGGCTGCCTGAGCCCCATCCAACCTGCCCTTGGACACCTCCAGGGATGGGGCAGCCACAGCTTCCCTGGGCAACTGGGCCACCTCCCCACTCTCACAGTAAACATTTCTTCCCAGCATCTAATCTATATCTCCCCTCTTTCAGTTTAAAACCATCACCCCTTGCCCACCATCCCTTGAAACGTGGACGAGGTGCTCGGGGCTGGGGTTCAGCAGCAGATGGGGGCGCTTGGAGTCCATCATCTCACAGGTCATAGAATCATAGAATAACCAGGTTGGAAGAGACCCACCAGATCATCGAGTCCAACCATTCCTATCAAACACTAACCCATGCCCCTTAGCACCTCGTCCACCCGTGCCTCAAACACCTCCAGGGAAGGTGACACAACCACCTCCCTGGGCAGCCTCTGCCAGTGCCCAATGACCCTTTCTGTGAAGAATTTTTTCCTAATGTCCAGCCTGAACCTCCCCTGGCGGAGCTTGAGGCCATTCCCTCTCGTCCTGTACCCTGTCACTTGGGAGAAGAGGCCAGCACCCTCCTCTCCACAACCTCCTTTCAGGTAGTTGTAGAGATCAATGAGGTCTCCCCTCAGCCTCCTCTTTTCCAACCAAGCGATTCTGTGATTCTACGATGACTCGATCGCCGCAGATCCTGCTAAAGGGCCCCCCCATCTTCCTTAAAGCCCGTGTCTGTGCTGAGGGGCCGCGACGCCGGGCTGGGGATCCGGAACGCTGTGCCTCGGGGGCCGTTTCCGCCCGGAACGCTGTGCCTCGGGGGCCTTTTCCTCCCGGAACGCTCTGTCGCGGCGAGGTTTCCGCTCGGCGCACAGTCCGGGCCGGAGGCGGAAGCTCGGGCCGGGCCGGGTCGGGTCAGCGCGGCGGAGGCGGCGGGAAGCGGGCCGGGCCCCATGGCCTCCTCCTCCAGCATCGACATCGAGGACGCGACCCAGCACCTGCGGGACATCCTCAAGCTGGACCGGCCGGGAGGTGAGCGGGCGGCGCGGGGCGGGGCCGCCGGCTGTGCTGGAGGCGTCGCCCGCCGCTGGGCCCCGCCGCTCTGAGCCGTCAGCCCGGGGCGGCCCGGCGGGAGGGACCCTCGCTTCGGGGAGAGAGGCTCGGGCTGAGCAGAGCGGGAGCAGCTCGGCCCAGAAGCTGAGCCCCCTCCAAAGCTGAGCCCCCCGTAGAAATCAGCCCCCAAAGCTCGCCCCTGCTGCCGGGCTCCAGGCTCGTCCCATCCCAGAGGCGTTGCTGCTGGGAATAAAACATTCCTGACGTTCTCAGCCCAAGGCTCCCTCCTCTGCTAAGAGCACCACGTGTTTGTCCCAGCTGTTTTGCTGGGCTTAGTGGAAGAGGCTCGCCGAGGCTGGTGCCATACTCACTTTTCCCATAAAGTTTTTGTTCCTCTTCCTGTTTGAACGTGAAATGGGATCACAAGTACCTCTCTTGAAGTGGTTTTGAGTTCTCTCCCTTTGCTTTGAGCTGTTATGTTTCTCCACTCAGAATTCAGTGAACATCCTCCTGCCTGTGGATATACCTGTGATGAACAGCAACAGGTCAGGGGTCAGCTGTGCAAAACGTGTTCCCACTCTGCTGTGGGTGTAGCCCCTCTATCAACTCTCCCTACGGCTTTTTGAACCTACCGTTGTGTGTCCATCAAACCTGGTGATGTAATGATCTGAAGGAGGCTGAGACCGTGAATGCTATGCAAAATAAACTCAGCTTTTGCATAGAGGGTAGAATCTATACCCATGTTGCATGCCTATTGAGGAAAAGGTAGGGTTAACATAGCTTTTGACTGTTCTGAGAGTCAGTACAAATGTGCTACCTCCAAAGGAAGTGCCACACGTGCCACCTTTTACTTAGCTAAAGGATGAGAAGCTGGATGCAGGATTGTTTTGGGAGAGGTATAGAGGCACGAGGAGTGATGAAGCAAACCTACAGGACCAGCTTCCTTAGTTTTACTGCCCTTGTTCCTGGAGTGTTTGGGTGCTCCTGGGTTATAATTCTTATAAGAAAGTGCATTTTTCCTTCACAGTACAGCACTCTGTGCTTGAAAGACTGAAAGCTGAACTCTATGCAGGGATGAAGAACACTTGTTTCACAAGTGATTTCTGAACTGAGAGGTTGCATTGTGGTTGGGAAATGGTTGGAATTGTTTCTCCCAAGGTGTCAGGGCTTTCCTCTGAAACAGCATCTCTTCCTGGTTGAAGCACAGGAGTTTACTGAGCATGGCTTATTTTTATTTTCCTTCCTTCCTTCCTAGTCATTCTCTTTATATCTTCTCTGTCAACTCTACTACATGAGAAGGCAGCTGAGTGGAAAAAAAAAGGAGAAAATGGACAGTAATTCAAGAAGTAAGGAACCTGTGGTTGTTCTTGGCAGGTATTACTGCCTGTGTAGTAGCAAACAGACCCAGAAGAACTAGGCGTAAGAGTACTTGTTTGTAAACTGCAGGCCTCTGAAAATCTTGTTAGGATGTCACAAGAAAGAAAAACTGAGGGATCTTTCAAGGCTTTTGAAAGAGAATAGAAGCGGCTTCATAAATTCCATGTTCAGGGCTAGTCTTGGCTGGCCTAAAGCTGCTGTAGTTGAGCTTCTCTCTAGTTGTACTTTCTGTTGTACCCTGGGTTTCACTTACTGGGTTTCACCAGATTTTAATATCTGGTGGAAGCTAGTGTAGCTTCTTTCCAAGGCTGTTACCACTCAAAGTTTTGTTGCACTACATACATATAGCGATGAGCAGTGTAATGTTGTTCTAGGTGCTGTCCAGGCAGGTGTCAAGAAACACTCCCTGCTCTAAAGAGTTTACAACTGTCCTAACACTCCTTTTAGTTCTGCTGGTTTCAGTGTTGGTGAAAATGTGATCCACCACCAAAGTCTCTCTTGCCCCAGTTTTCTCCCACTTATGGCGAGCATCACCCGTTGCTTCAGAAGCTCCTGCCCTGATTAGTTGCTGTGCCTGCACCAAGGGGTAGCTGTGTGATCAAACCATGGACCTCCCAGCTAGGGCACAGGGACAGGTGCTACAGAGGAGAGTCCCTGCTGGAGCTGTGGGTGATCCGTGCCGAAACGTCTGCTGAAAACAAGGTGTTTTCCTTGGCTCACCCTGCTTGTCTGATATTTATCAGCGAAGTGTTCTGTTCAGTACACAGTAGCAGCCCCTGGTGCAGGGGATGGTGGGAGCAGGGAGAGTTCAGTATCTCAGCTCTGATTGTTCACGCTTTCATGCTCTTTGAAAAGGTAACGAACATGACTGCACTTCTTTCCCTTTCAAGGCCTAAATGCATTAGTCTAGGTTGACGTTTTGTTTCTGTTCATGCATGTACTAAACATTCAGCCTCTTCCCTTCTTTTATGCCTTCAGGACCGTGTACAGGCAGCACCTGTGTTTGTCTGGCTTCCGCTAAGACAGCAATGGGCTAAGCCCATTCCCGAACTTCAGTGTTTTGTTGTTGTGCCTGTCAGCCTCTGGGGACCGTTTCTTCCCTCTCTTTACCCTGGAGTGAACGTCACTGTCCTGCTGGCCATAAAAGAGCAGAGATACTTACGTGAGGCATTCCTGTTGCTGAAAATAGAGCAAAGACTGTATCATCTTTCTCTGGCAGCCTGGGCCGCTTTTCCTGTAGTGAATATTTTCCTGCTTTTGGTCACAAAGGGTAAATTGCAGTCGATGAAAGTTGCTGGCCAAGCACCCACTGTATGCGATAGCGATAAAAGGTGCATCTTAATCCCTCATCAGCAAGCACAGCACAAATGTGTTAAGTGGTTACAGGATTGCGTTCCCTGGCCTGAAGATTCCTGGGGCTGTGTGAGTGCTACTGCTCTTTTCTTCACAGAGTGCAGGTAAAGCGAGGGGAGCATCCAGATGGTCTGTGCATCGGGATACCCCATCGCTGCACAGGCCTTTTGTGTTTGTAGCGTAGCTGCTGTTTTAATGGCTCTGTTCATAAACATGCAAGTTTTAAGTATTCTTCTGGAAAATGAATAATAGTCACAGCTAGTTCTGTAGGCAGCAGCCCTCATCCTGATACGTTAAAGCATGTTTGGTAATGGAAAGCTTGCTTTTCTTTCAAAGGTTTAGATTTGTTACCTGTTCCAACGGTGGAGCTCCTGGTCCTGGGAGCAGCCATTTTGCAGGAGCTCAGCTGCAGTTGTTACCTGGCAACAGTCTACAAAAATCTCTGTTTTAAAAACCAATGAAAATTTCCAGCAAGGATTTTGCTGAGATAGAAGGCTTTGACTTTGGTCTGTTGATGTGTGAGTGCAGAGGCACTGGATTTGTCCTCTAATGGGGTTTGTCAACTATTCACCTTGTTAGTGAAATAGAGAAGAGTCCTCCTTCACCCCCCATCCCCTTCTAAAAGCCTTCAGAAGACATGGAGGCCACCAGGCAATGGCAGGCCAAGTGTAGGTCAAGTCAGGGCACACACCCTCTTCAAAGCAGAGCTGAAACGCTGAACAAGTGATTACTTTACACTAAACTTCTGTGTGAGTCGTCAACCAAGGGAAAAATAGGGGAGTCCATAGGCACAGCTGTGGATTTTCATAGCTGAATTACTCAAACACCTGGGCTTTGAGGTCCAGTCTCCCATTCAGAAGCCAGTTTTGGAAAGTAACAAATGTATTCTTTCCAGCTGACCCCAAACTTTGTAGCTAATCACTGTGTTGTTGGGCTTCAGAGATCTCTCTGCAGGCAGGAGGGTTAGAACTGACCTTTCAAGAACTATTTGGTCTGGCACTTGATTCAGTAAATCTGAATTGCCAGCTTTAGTCTGTCTTATCCAAGACCGTTTGAACCTGGTGAGTTCCTTGTAGCTGTTCTTTGGTTGTGTTCTGATCCACTGGGATTGCTTTGGTGAGAGAAGAGTTGCAACTTCACTTGTTTGTGTGAAGATAAGTTCCTTATATAGGATGATCTCTTGCACGTGGCTATTGGAGAAGAATACTTTTCCCAATCAATTCAATTTACTCTACCAGATAGACCAGTAGAACCTGACAAAAGCCATCTGGAGGCAGTGTTGCTTCATGTGGTGCTATTTCTCTTAAATGGATGCTCTGCACAGTTGGTCATGCTTTTCCGTAGGTTCAGTGAATGAGAACCAGAGACAGTCAAATTCCTATAACGGTGACCTGAATGGACTGCTAGTGCCTGATCCCATCGTGGCCGGAGATGGACCTGCTTTGGCTAAGCCAGTGCATCGCAGCATTTCTCTGGGAGCCCTGCAGGAGAAGCAAGTCATGTAAGTTTTGCCAAAGCAAGGCTGAGAGTGAATAAAAAATGGTTAAAAATCAGTTCTGACGAGCCTGGACAAGCATGCTGAGAATCTGACAGTGGGTTTTACGTTGAGTTCAGGTGGCAGTTGTGAGTCCATGATGTGGGTCAGAGCTTTTGTAGCTTTTGGGAAGTTGATGTGTGGTGCCTGCTATCCCTGCTGCTCAGGAACTGAAGAGTATCAGCAGGTCTTTTTAGGGAAAGGGGAACAGGACTGGCCGCATGGTGGATATTGCAAGTCAGGGTCAATGTAAATTAGCAAGGACGTGGGTGAAATTTAGTGTTCTCAAGTAGGCTTCTAGCTGGAATCTTACAGGGACCCAAGTTACCCGAGAGAAAAAAAAACATTTTCCAGTGTGGTAGACTTTGCACTTGTCAAAGTATTTCTCTCCACGTAACTTTAAACAGGACAAATGGCCCAGAGCTAGATTTCTACCTAACTCTTTGAGTTGTGTCTCTACATCAGTGTGTTTTGGACAGTGCATCTGCTTTTACTGTTTATCAGCAAGAGAACGTATGCATATAGAATACTACTGATTTGTCATGGATGTAATAATGCAGACCCACAACTACAAATCCACATCAGTCTAATTAGTGTAATACTTGGCTTTGTGTGCTGACTTTTAACATAAGAGTGCATGTAAATAGCTTTTGTTTGGGTTCTCTGGTCATAGCTTTGAGAGAGGATGCCTCGAGAACCAGGAGCAGCGCACACTGTTATTGATGAGATTCCGCTGGTTGGCTTTGGTCTCTTTGCACCTTCCACAGTCGGGTAGTAGTCAAGGCTGCTTTAACCAGATGTAGGTCTGTGCTCAAGACAAATAGACTAGAGGGGTTTTAGCTGAACAAACCAGATGTTTGGCTGTCAAACCTGCGACATGGGGAAGAGAGACACTTAATTGAAAGCAGTTTCTGTTTTCAGTTGCTCAGTTCAAACCTCCTACACACACAGATACTCCTTCTACATTGATGTTAGAATTATGGATAGCAAATATCTGCCCTCTGTTCTCTTTCTATAAGTCCTGTCTGATATTTTTTCTCTTTGCATTTCTTAAAAGCTGCCTTTCTGGTGATGACAGCTCCACCTGTATAGTGATTTCAGCAAAAGATGTGGAGATAGTGGCCAGTAGTGATTCCAGCATCACCAGTAAAGCCAGAGGGAGTAACAAGGTAAGGAGTGAGAGAAAGCGTGGTTCTGTCTCTTTAGTCACATCAGCTTGTGCTTGAATATTTTAAACAGAAAGTACTGTCTGCTTTCCTGTGTTATAGGAGCTTATAATTAGGTAGAAATTTGTCAAAGAGCTTAACAAGGGCAAAAAAATTGGAGCAGTATCTTGAAGCTGTTTGTTACTGTTATTTCAGAGTCTGGTCCCATTATCCTCTAATTTTCTGGAATAAGTCCATATCTAAACTGTAGTTCTTGGGAAGGTGCCCTTCCTTCACAGACAAGACTCTGCTGCTTATTGTTTCTTTGCTGGAAGGTCTTCACCATGGAGTGAGGATTGCTCTTGATAGTTTACTGGCCTCAGTCCTGCTGAGGGCTCACGCAGCAGACCAGAGATGCAGAAGAACTGATGTGCTGAGATTAGAATTAGTGTCTGTTAAACGGTACTAAGACATGCTTAGAACAAAGCTAGTAAAAGGAGAGAGAACTCTGGTCTTGGTCCTTTCCATATTATATAATTTCGTTCCTTAATGTGCAGTGAAATAAGGGACCACGGAGATAGTAAATGAATACTGTACCATGTTGTCATTGTTTATTATAGATAATACTGAAGGTAAAAATTAAAGGGAGGATCACTGCCATAATTTCCATAGTGTTTCTTACTTCTTTGCTCACAGAGATAGTGCTTATCTGATAAGACCGAGACTCTCAGTTCCTTGGAAAGTTGTATTAAAAGTAAAAAGCAATTGTCCATGCAGCAAATGTTTCTGTATTTTAAAAGTTTCCAAGAGCTGGAATCCAGACACACTCTATTAAAGACCTAAAGGCTGCTTTGCTGTAGTTGCAGGGTAGAGTGTTGTTCTGCAGTGACAAATTCAGTGAGTCGCATTCCTTCTTGCAGTGAAATGAAATGTTCATCAGCCTCCAGAACTCTGAACGTTCAGGGTTCTGCTACCTGGAGTTCCATGTTCAATTCTCTTTATCAACTACTGCTTCTAGCAGTTTCCTATTAAGCAGTACTGATCTTTCAAGGGGAAATCATATCTTTGGCAGGTTTGTTCCAGGAAAAAGTGAATTCCAGACATTTTTAATCTTTTGTTTTCTTTCTCTTGGGCAGGTGAAAATACAACCTGTTGCTAGGTATGACTGGGAGCAGAAATACTACTATGGCAATCTGATAGCTGTTTCAAACTCTTACCTGGCTTATGCCATTAGAGGTGAGATACCTTCTTGTCTTGCATGTGATTTGTATTCTTTTACTTCCTGTATCTCTAAAAGAGGCAAAGTTTGTGTCAGGGGAAGGTAACTGGTAATAATTGAAACATTCTTGCGATTCCAAAATTGGGGTGCTGTTGTGGGGAGGGTGTAAATGAAGCTGGAGCTATAGGGGAGAGAAGAGTTGGTGGCGTAGGGAGTCTTTACCGAGAAAGAAAGATTTTCTGAAGTTAGGAATATAAGAGAGAGAAGGTCTCAGTAGGGATGGAAGAAAAGTTGAAGGACCACGTTGCTTTCACTGAACTCTGAGCTGATGTTCATATTACTCTTCTAATTAAATATTTCTGCAGTGAACAAGCTTCTCTGTAGCTAAGCAGAGAAACGGCCCCATGGTAATTTGAGCAGATAGATGTTTGTGATGGATTTACTTGCATAAATTTAGAGTTGAGTTTAAGGCTAAATTTAGAGGAGTCAAAGAGCAATGCAGATGCAGTGTGTTTTGCAGTAGGAAGAGAGAGAAAAGCAGAACAACAGGGAAAGATTCTTTCACAAAATACATGAAACAGATGAACACTTAGTCATCTGTTTTAGACCTTGCCTTTAATGAAAGCATCTTTCATGATAATAATCCTGGGAAGCATGAGAAGTCAACTTCTATTGACTTTTTAAGTTGAGCAACTTAGAATTTGTGGTGCTCAAGAAATTGCAGAAGATACTGGGAATACAATTGTCTCATGCCCTTTACAAGACAGTTGGACTCCTTGGCGCTGCCCGTCCAGCATTCTGCATCGAAGCTGAAAAGTGCAGTGAATATATATGTGCATATATTCTGTGTCTTGAATGGGCTTGTTAATGTGATACATGTTGATATGGGTTTTCAGTGTGTTGCCAGCGACAGCTGATGGCAGGTTGGGTGCTGGAAATGACAAACCAATGGCTGAAAACAAAGGCAGCCCTGTTGGGAAACTACGCAAATAAGTGATGACTTCTCCCTCTCTTTTCTGCAGCTGCCAGTAATGGCTCCGCTATGGTGCGAGTGTTGAGCGTCAGCACTGCTGAGCGGACCTTGCTGAAAGGATTCACGGGTGGTGTGGCAGACCTGGCCTTTGCTCATCTCAACTCCAACCAGCTGGCCTGCCTGGATGAGGCTGGCAACCTTTTTGTCTGGCGACTGTCCATGGATAAAGATAAAATTCAATATCTTGTCAAAATACGCCTTATACGGTCTTTGTGTAGTGGTTAAATGTAAATGCAGCCTCAAAATTGCAACTTATTTCATAGCCTTTTCAGAACAGCAGTTCGCAGGGGGAATGTGAATAGTTCTGTCGATTCCAGAGTATCAAATCAAATCAAACTGTGCCTGTGTTCAGCACAATCATTACATGACATTGCATGTAACTTGAAATTCTAGGAGTGACACCTCAGTGCTCCTTCAGGTCCAGGCAAAAGTAGTCAGTGAGAAGAGTCAGTCTGCAGTGGCTGGTCTTAGACATGACCAGCGTCACCTCAACCATGTAACAAAGCTTTGTACTCATTTTTGTCCAGCATTTGCTCTTTTCTTTAGTTACTTTTCTGGGGAGCAGGATATAATACTTCCCTCCTTCTCACTAGCTTCCTTCCAGACCTGTCATGACTGTTCTTTTGGTGATTCTGAAATCTGTTTTCAAGGTTTGATTCATTGCCCTAAGTCTTTTCCTTTTAATTGCTAGGAGTGACTGCTCAGTGCTTTAGGAAAGCACGTCAGTTGGTGTGGTGTGTTGTGTTAGGTTGTGCCTTTTTAATTTCAATTGTCTGCCATAATTTCAAAAGCAGCTGGAACAAAGGTGGCTGTAGTTATTTAAGGTCTAAAATAATCTCGTCTGTCCAGCAGTCAGTGTATTGCACATTTCAATGTGTGTGTGTTCCTGTCTGCTTGTCCTGTCTCTGTCTGCAGCCTGCAAGAGAAAATTTTAAGAGTCTCTTAAATTTTCAAACTTAATCTCTTCTGTGAGTGAAGAAATACTAGCTTGCCACCTTTCTCAGCAGCATCCTTTTATCTGATTTCTTTTTGAATCTCGATGATCCCCAAAGTCTTTTGGTTTAGTAGTATTCACCAGAGGACCAAACCTGAAAAGGTTATTGCTGAGTGTCAGTAACGCAGTCAGAATATTATGTTTCTTAACCATGGTGATCAGAGAGGAGATCTTGATTAACATCAAGCGACCTGACAACACCCCATTGAACACCTCTCGAAGAATAATCTGGTGTCCTTTCATCCCAGATGATAATGAGGAGAATGGTGAAGAGGGAAGTCAGACACTGGCGTTGTTGCACGAGGACAGGGTAAGGAAACCTTGTTTTTGAAATGTTGGCTCTTATCAGGGAGAAAGAATCTAAAGAGGGAGAGCGCTGATATGGTTTGAGACATAAAGGTTCCTGTCTAGTCCTTGCTGGGAATGCTCCCATAGTGCGAGACGTGGGATTCCTCTCTTCTGAGAAGGGGTCATGTTGATCTTCCTCCAGGGCTCAGAAGGAAAGAAGATGGTGACTTTTGGTCCCCATCAAAAAGTGGGGACTCATCTACTCAGGCTAAGCCAGTTCCCAGGGGAGCAGGCTTGTCGAACAGCAGGTATAGCTACCATGAGCTTTCCCTACAGCTGGTTTCTGGGAAAGCATCTAATGGCCAGATCGGGTGGAAATGGGAAGGTTCATATCACGTATTTGCCATCAGGCTAGTATGTCAGGGTGTAAATTAAGGGTATAAGAAATACTACACTGGATCAGGCTAATAGTTGTAGACATAAACCTGTGTTTTCCAGGCAGAAGTGTGGGATTTGGACATTATCCGAACAAACAACAGCTCCTGGCCAGTGGAAGTGCCTAGCATCACAGAAGGCTTCATCGTAGTGAAAGGCCACAGCACGGTATGAATGTGTTTTGTTTTCTTTACTGCCATTTTATAGATGATCACTACAGATCACTCAGGTTTCCTTTGGATAAGGGTGTCTCAGGAGCTGCCGTTCTTAGGACAGCTGGATGTAAAAAAATGTTTCTTACCTATCCACACTATCATCTACATCCTACTGGCTATGTATGCACACGACTGGTAAATAATCTTCATTGAAAGAACCAAGGTGAATGTGTAGTTTCTTGCTTTGAAAATGGCTCTTCAAAGAAGTCATCTGTATTTCCAAGGGCCTATTTGATAACCTGGTCTGCATTTCAACTATTTTGTTATATTTCTTGTTAGATAGAATTCCCCTAATGAGTATAGTTATATCTGTGAGTACTGTGGACCAGGACTGCAGCTGAGTATCCAGTCCTTGATATTTTGAATATAAAAGAAGCAACTGAAAAGAGTCCGATTTCACTTCTTGAACAGTATGATGACAAAGTAATTGTATCACTTAGATGAAACAGGAAATGATTGTGAAAAGCCAGAAGATCCCAAACCAAAATGAGCTCCATTCATAACAGGAGTTACAATGGGGACAGTAGCAGCACAATCCATTGCACTTATATTTGCTGTCTGAAAAAGGTGATTGTTAATTATTGTTACAAAAAAAAGTCTTGTCACTTCCTTTGTGATGGGTTAAGCTGCCTGATGAGGTGTCTGTTGGAAATCACTCTGACCTTCTGCACTATCAGACTTTAGTCAAATTCCTGTTTGAAGAGAGTACTCTCTCTTTCAGTGAAATAAAAAAGCTGTAAATTGACTCTTCTGTGTTTCTTTTCCCCTTCTGTGTAGTACCTGAGCGAGGGAGCACTTTCTCCAGATGGAACTGTGTTGGCCACAGCGAGCCATGATGGCTTTGTCAAATTCTGGCAGATCTATATTGAAGGGCGAGATGAGCCAAGGTAACTGGAGAATTAGAAAATGAAGGGTCTTGGAACAGAGAGCAGCATTTTCTCTGGGAGAATTTCCTTGTCACGTAATTACCCATCATTGTCATTTTCAGGGTGTTATTACGATACAGGATGAATGTTTAAGTGATTTGTCAATGAATGCTTTTATCATTGAATATCGTACAAGGTTTGGTGAACTTATGGAAAAAAGCAGAGAGTTGTGTCTGAAAGCAGGAATTCAGTGCTTTGCACAGAATGTAGTCAAACTCTTTTGCACTGTCCCTGCAAATGCAGAAAGCTTTTTCTGAGCTGTTCTTCTCAAAGTTTACTTCTTTTATGTATTGTGCCCTTATTAAGACACCAACCCAAATGTCAATAAGGTTTTGTTTTTCTGGAGGGGGAAATCACAGTCTGTGGCTGCATGGGCTGCAATTTCCTTATTCTATATTAGCCTGTAAATGGCTACAATTTCATAGCGTTTGGTGGCTGCTGACTTAATGCTGTTTTTGGACAACTCAGTCTTTTCTCTTTCTTTCTTAGGTGTCTTCATGAATGGAAGCCCCATGATGGAAGGCCTCTTTCCTGCCTGCTCTTCTGTGATAACCATAAAAAACAAGACCCGGAGTAAGTCCCCAATCCTGTGTTTGGATTATCAGAGTTTAGTAGTGCCTTCTAAATCTGCCTTTGGACAGTTCCTTGTAGCTGCATTGTACTTGTAATACTTAGTGTCGTGGCAGGAACAAGTCCTGTCCTCTTTGTGGTCATTTTTCTAGTGATGGAGAAGTAAATAAGCATCACAGTATACCATGACCTTATTTCTAGTGTCAATTCTGTGAAAGTGATGAAAATTCTAAATTGAGTCCTTTTACGTTTGTGGTATCGTCAGTTTTAACTGGCCGGTTATCCTCCAAAATTCTACTGTGATTGATTAAAAAGTATCTGCTTTGATTTAGTGTTTTTTTAAATTTTTATTCTTCTGTCAGTTGTGGTTTCTTGAGAGCTGAGAGAGCTGTAGTGGTTTCTCATATGCCCCGGGAACAGAGATTTTCTGAGAACTTTAACACACAGATGGGCAAAATTGGCTATGAGCAGCTTGTGAGGAACTTTCCATAAGAATGTTTCACTGAAAAGGACCATATCTTCTCTAAGAGAAGGTTATTCTATTGTGCTTGCAGGGTTCCCTTCTGGAGATTTCTTATCACAGGAGCAGATCAGAACAGAGAACTGAAGATGTGGTGCACTGTGTCTTGGACCTGTCTGCAAACTGTCCGGTAGGTGCTGATATTCTGCCTCCCCTGAAGGGCTGGATTTACTTTGAGCGGTGGATTGTAGTAAAGCTCTTGATTTCCAGGAATACTTACTTTGTAGAGGTGCTCTTTGATCTCCAATGGCGTCTGCTCTAGCCCCAGTTAGAGCCACCTCCTTTGCGAATCTGACATATCTGTTGAGAGCTCTAGGGGCAGTGACAGACTGCCAAGCTTTGGAAAGGCAGGGGAGGTTGGTCTTTTTATACTTGGTGTTACCAAAACCTGTTGTCTTCACTTGGTCTGCAGAGCATAGACCTGCAGCATGAGGGGAGGCATTCCAAATGGCACTCCTTGAGAGCTTTGTTCTGTAAAAATACTAGGTATTCTGTAACCAGTCTAGGATCTCTTATTGCTTTTTCTGATTTAAGTAATGAGAGGCTGCTATGTTGACTGAGCTTAAGCAGTTGTACAAGGCTTATTTGCCAAGCCATATCATCCGGAAGTTCAAATTCCGCTTTAGTCCATCCCTTCACTCAACTTAGGTTCCTTGGTTTTGCTTTTCTGCTGGTGGATCGTGGCCTCTCTCATCACATGCACGTGTAAGACCACTTCTGAATTGCCCTCTTAAATGAGAAGAATATGGCATATGGCCGAGTGTTGCTTTTTCCACGTTATAATACAGAAGTTCTAAACCTATAGGAGGTCCAAAATGGATGGAAGGGTTTTGTTGGATTTTCTTTTTAAATCTATGGCGTTGACTCTTGTCCTCCTATGAATGTGGAACATGTTAAGTAATGGTGAACTGTGATCTTTCATTTAAATGCTCAGAATCCGTAACTAGAGCCTATTTTGTAGTCTCCCTGCTGGTCTCTTAGCTGAAGTCAGCACTGATATCTGCAATGATGCTTTTGCTCTAGTGGGTGATTGCACTGTCATATGGCTGTAAACTCCCTTAAGGTTTTTCTTTTTGACTACTGTAGTTTCATAGCAGTTGTTCTGGTGTTGCTAATCTACCTTGCTTTCTGTACCCCCTGCCCCTTGTTTGTGGATCTAGCTTTTCTCCTGATATCTTCAGCTCCATGAGTATCCTTCCCAGTCTGAAAGTTTGCCTGGACCTCTCCGCTGAATATCTGATACTGAGCGATGTGCAGAGAAAAGTAGGTGGTTCATTCTATTGCTGTCTCTGTGGGTAATGGTGACAGAAGGATAAGTGACCTGTGACTGATTCTGCTGCCTAGGTCTAAGATTTGCACGTTAATAGCTAAAAATGCAAAAGCTGCCCTGAACTATTTCACCATAAGATGGCAAATAGTAATAATCCAGCTGTTTAATCTTGAGGCGCTTTGAGGATTATTTCCCATTCTGAAGTAAAAACTCTTACTTGGAGACACTTGTGTCTGGCACAGTTAGACTGAGTTCCTGATCAACATTTTCTCAGGTAGGAGTGTGCTTATTGGGAGTTCCCTTGGGTGTTCTGATTCAAATTTAAATGGCCCAGCCTTTATTAATCATGTCACTTCCATTGTTCTAGATCTCACTCAGGTGCTAGGCTTTGCAGCCCACACACATGTATGCATGGTCTGCTCTGAAAGCCCAGTGACTTACTGTTTCTTATTCTTCCAGGTCTTGTATGTGATGGAGCTGATGCAGAACCAAGAAGAGGGCAAAGCTTACTTCAGCTCCATCTCCGAGTTCCTCCTTACCCATCCGGTCCTAAGCTTTGGCATCCAGGCAGTGAGCCGCTGCCGGTTAAGGCACACTGAAGTGCTCCCAGCAGAAGAGGAGAATGACAGCTTGAGTGTAGGTAGGTGAAGAAGAGAATTAGGCTGCTCTGGGATCAGGATTTCTTTCCTGACTGGTTCTGGCTTTCTCATGAAAGACTGGCTCTTCTCTTAGTCTGTATGAAATACCTGCTGTGCAGCTAGAGTACTTCAGGGAAACATGGTAGAGTTGGTTACAAGGGGCCTCTGGAGGTCACTGCTTCAACTTGCTGCTTGAAGCAGAACTGTTGCTGATGGCAGATTGTCACCTATGGCTTCAACTAATCCTAGTTAAAGGCCCCCAAATGTGACACTTCTGTCTCTGTTCTGATGCCCTGTCCCAGGGCTGCACCCCTTCCTAAAGAAAATATTCGTATTATTGAACCTGAACCTCCTAACCCAGACTGTAGCCATTGGCCCTTACCACACAGAAACTTGGCTGAGGTGTTTCTGCTCTTAAAGAAAGCATTCCAGGGCTGTGCGGGCTGAAGGGACTGCAAGTGATACTTTGGTTCAAGTACAAGATGAGCTGCAATTCTTTCGCAATCACGCGGCTATCCTGCCCACAGCAGAAGGCAGGGAGCAGCTTCCTCTGGCAGCGTAGGATTGAGTCTGTCTCCAGCACAGTTTTACGTAGGCTCACAGGACCAAAAGGGTTCCTGGAAGAACAGCAGGATATATTTCTGAAACTGCTTGTCTGAGTAAACTGTAATTAAACATCAGAGGTGTGAGCATGCGTTCTGAGAAACCAATTGGTTGCTTCTGAATCACTCTGCCTGAGTTGTGCCAAGATGTGAGGGAAAGGGTGGGATTCTTCTTCATCACATCTGGAAGGCTCATTCTCAAGGTGCAAAAGCTTCCTGCAACATAAATGACCAGGTAACTCTGAGAAACACAAGATGTTGTCTTCTGGCTGCTAATGTATTGAACGTGATAATGAATCCTGTGGAGAACAGTTACACGTAGGCATTCCTTGGTTGCTGCCTCCCTTCAGCGTTTGGTTTGCTCTTGCTCTCCTACCTTTCTGTTGGTAAAATTTGGAAAGACGTTTTGAATATCATCAACATATTCCCTGTTAGTAAGTTGCGTGAACTACCAGTGCAGCTATATAATGTGCTTCCCTGTGCCTGTTGTTGTACATAATAATAGTTAATTCATGTTGTCAATACTTGCGGTGTGTTGCTCTGAAATGCAGAGGCAAAAATAGCAGGTATGTTTAGCAAGTCAGGAGCAGGCCGCATCTGAAGCTTCAGCTCCCTGGTTGGTGTTCAGATAATTTGGATAATTTACATAGGAATGCTTAATATATACTTTTTATGGGGAGTTAGGTTTATCTTTTCTACTCGGCCTCCTTAGCTTTCTTAGCAGTGAGAATTGATACAGGTGTTGGGTGAACATTGTCAGCACTGGCTGATGGGTAGTTATTGCAGAGCTGTTCATTAGTCCAGTTGTTTACAGCCAGGAAGGATAGTTGTGCCCTAGCCTGAATGTTTGTACAATATAAGCAGTGTATGTTTCTTAAAATCTGTGAACACAGACACTTCCAACAGCCAGATCAAATCACTGGCTTTGGACCTCAGCTTCCTCCTCTTTACCTCTTTTTTTTTTTCTTCTCTTCCTTGAGACTTATTTGGCTGGATTAGAGCAAACTTGATTGCTCTCACATTGAAAAGTAAAGGGAGCGTACAATATACTTTCCCTTAACAGGGTGAATCCACCTCTGAAGTGGAGAGGCGATAAAGCTGTACTGTGCTTGTTCATCTGCTATGATACTTATCTAGTGCTTTGTTTGCAGTTTACATCCAACTTAATGTTTTACTTTTGTCTTAATTGCAGAAAGTGCTCAGGGAGCTGGGGCTGTTGAATCAGCAGCAGGCGTGCTGATAAAACTCTTCTGTGTGCACACCAAGTGAGTATGTGTGGCAACTACCATGGGCCTCTGGTTGTCCTATTCCTGCACTGATCTGTAGAAATTTAACTTGCCAGTTCCTTTTGCTCATAAAAAAAACCAAACCTACTTGGACCTACAGAAACTTCCAGCTGTGTTGTGTTCAGTATGGCCTTACCAGGAATTAGCCCTACATGGTGTTATAGCAAGCTAGTATTTTTGTCACCATGAGTACGCAGTGACTTAAGAGTTGTGCTCATGTGTAAGTGCTGGGAAACATCTCTCAAATGCTCTGGGCACCAGAACTGGGTGACACAGCTGAATGAGGATCAGCATCTGCTTCTTCTGTCACAGAGAGAAAACACTAAATGTATTCCAAGGGAATCAGTTCCATGAAGAGGAATCTTCTAAGCGTTAGACTTAATCTAATCAGAGATGCCTGGTTTTTTTTCAGGGCCCTGCAGGATGTGCAGATTCGATTTCAGCCTCTTCATAGCCCTGACGTGAGTGCATCCATGCCTTCCCATGCCTCTCACGAAGAATTTGGTAAGCATTTGTGTTAGTCTGATCTTCAGTGTTGCTGAGCCTTTAAAATTTGTTGAGGGGGGGCAGCAGGAGGTCAGCTTTGGGTGCCTCTTTGTAATAGAGCATTCTCGTTGCATAAAGGGTTCTGAATATTGACCACTTGTGGAGCAGGCCACTTGATTATAGCCTGGTGTGAGTATGGAGCATGGGGACGTGTTAGGCTGGGAGCTCTAATGCTTTGTGCTCGCTTGAGTTCACCTTGCTAGATGATTTGGCACTTTTGCCAGAAACTTGATGTTTGTCTCTTGTCAGGTGGAAGAGATCAGAGTGACACCAGAGCTTTTGGAATGGAGGGGACTGGGCTGTGTGTAGTGTGCTCTTTCACTTCATCCACCATTCTGTGATGTGGCTGTTAAACTAGCCTTACATTTAGAGAACAAAGGAAGGTTGGATCTCTTATTATGAAAGCCTGATAACATCCACTGTTTAATCTACAAAGATTAAGCATAACGCAGGATTTGCCTTGCCCTTAGCATTGGTTAGGATGTTGCAGGGTTTTTGCTTACTCTCTTGGAAGCCAGTATGGCAAGCGATGACATAAGTTCATGCTTTGTGTCAAGCTTTAGCGTTTCTGCAAAGTTCCTGTAAATGAAGGTGTATTTCTCTCTTGAAAGTCTTTCCAGACCATATGGCTGATCTAAGTGCAGAAGGGCTGGGATCTGAGAAAGGATCAGTGCATGGCTCTCAACCGGACCTGCGGCGTATTGCTGATCTGCCTGTACCAGCAGACTTCCTTTCTCTCTCAAACGATGCCAAACCTAAGCTGATGACTCCTGATGCATTCATGACACCAAGTACATCTCTTCAACAGGTAACCAGAGAGCAGTGTTGTTATTATTGGTGCAAGGGGTGGGTTTGAATTTTGATAATTCTGGGAACTTTTTCTGGGCAGTAATGACTCTGATAGGCTGTAAAAGCTGATCCGTGCAGGTAGCCAAACTGACTAAGGAGATGTTGGCACAACTAAAATGCTGCTCTGGTCTAAGCTTGTGTTGCAAGTGCTGTGTTTAGCTGCAAAACTGCTGATGGAGCTGTGTTGTGTAAAAATATGAGTTTGCTAAACAACTATCTAACTGGGAGACTGGTTTGCACGTGTTGTTTGGGGTTGTGGTATAAATATAATGGAAGAAGAGATGCCATCTCTGCATGTACTGTCTGATGGGATCCTTTGGAAGTGTGTCTCTGAAGTAATCAGGTAGGCAGATGAGGCTGTAACATCTGCATGAGATCTGCAAATCATCGATCCAGTAGCTCGGTGGCATTTTTTTTAATCTAACGCAGCAGGTCCTAATGCGTTCAAAAAGCAAGTCTTCTGTGCTTGCTCCAGGGATTGCGGTATCAGGAAACACGTGAAGCACTCCTTGGGATTTGGTGATCTCTGCAAAGCTTGAACATGTGCTGGATGAGCCTGGATGCAGATGCGCAGAAATGGAGTTAGTACAGAGCTCATTGATGAGAGAGTGAAGCTCCTGTAAAAACTTGAGCAGCAAAGAATAAATTGAACTCCTTCTAAAGGTTTTGATGTTGCTAGCAAAGTTCCTGAGTGCAGAAGTTAATTTCATGCCTGAGGATGGGTGGCCTTCCCAATACAAAGATGTCCCCAAGGAGCAGAAAAGTTGTTTAGCTCAGTCTCTGCTGTAAGCAGCATCGAGCGCAAGCTCAGCCAAACAGGCTTTCCCAGCTGAGCGCTTGGGTGCTTGTATTGGTATTCTCTGTAGGTGTCTCTTAGCAGCCAGAAGCAGCAGTAAGGACCAGCCTATCCACCTGTGCTCCTCACTGCTAGCCAGCAAGCTAGATGAGTAATTCCTCTTCTTGTGCATTGGAGAATTCTCCTTCTGTCTACCAGGACTGCAGGGCCTAAACCCCATACAGACTCTGGCCTTGCTAGTGGCAACAGACCTTGGCAAAGCAGTCTAGCTCAAAGAACAAAATGGGGATCTGGTGCAGAGAATGCCGCTTTGTTTTGGGAAAGCCATTGCTCAGTAAAAGCAGTTGTGATTCATGCAATGAGGTTGTATTTGGGCTTGACTTTGTCTTGCACCTGAGCACCCTAGCAGTACAACTTGACCTATTTTATTTCTATTCCCTCTCTGCCAAAGACTTCTTTGTAGTTATTCTGCAGGCAGTATTCTGAGATCTAGTTCTGTTGTTGCGCTCCCCTGTCACATCCTGAATGCTGTGTATTTTCTTATAGATTGCTGTATCTCCTGGCAGCAGTGTTAGTTCCCTGACTGCAGTCACAGCCATGAGTAGCACTTCTGTCACAGATGCTTCTATGCCCAGGTAAAGAGATCATCTATTAAATAATATATTCGCAGCTGAACAGATACTGTCCTTCAGGGTGGCACAGAGCTGTAGTGTATCGTGTAGGAGAGGAGATTGTAACCAGGGTTGGAAAATGGCCTAAGTCCCAATGTCCCTATATGGGCAACTCTTTGAATCTCTAACACGTCATGGAGCATGCCTGTTGTCATCCAAGGGACCTCTCTTATTGCATCTCAGTTTTGTTGCTTTACATGCTTCTCCCAAAGGGCTGTCATTGTTTACAGGTAAGAGAACTCTGCAGCCACCAAGGACAGGGAGATAATTGGGACTGTTATGAAAATCTCAGTAGTGTCACGGTGGGCTTGGCTGCATGACATGTGCAAAATTCACTTAAAGGGGCTGGAAATAGGACAAGGACCTATCCCATAGTGTCCTGGTTCTCCCTAAACTGTGAAATGAAGATATAACAGGTCCCTTCTCTCACTGATACCTTGAATTCTAAAACCACTGTGATGCCTCTCTACTTTTTGTTTCCACTTGCTCTCTCTTTGGGCTGTATGGATGCTAAGAGATACAGGTGTTAGTTGACAGGGAGTGACTAACCCTGGTGGAAAGAGCAAGGCCTTGGGGAACACTGGTGAAGTTTGGCTACAGCTCGTCCATTGACCTGTAGCTCTCATCTCCTCATCTTGAGTGATGAAGATCTGTGTTAATTAGGTTGGCCTGCTTGATTTGTTTCTGTTTTCTGCAGGCCGTCGGAAGACTTGACTGTGAGCCCCAAGATGCAGCTGGACACCAGTCTCACGCTGAGCAGCAGTAGCAGCAGTCTCCAGACTAGTCCTAGGAGCCATGCTGTTCTTATCCCAGGCCTCCCTGACAAGCTAACACCAAAGGCACCTGTTCCCGTAAGGCTCCAAATGCTGCTCCCTTCCTTCTCTTCTTGAGCCCAGGGATGTCTCTCTACAGGCCTGCACAAGCTGATATTAGATTTATTTGGATAGTAACAGGGCCAGCATTTTCCCTTCGGAAAGCACAGCTGCCAGCACAGATCTGCAGCCAGGTTTACCAGTATTAACAGAACTCGACCTCGGCATGCAGCAGCACACCTCTGAAAACTAGAGACATCTCTTGCTTGCGCTGTTGCTATCACAGTGTGTGGAAATGGCCAGCCTGTTAGTTAGGAAACAGTGCTACCTGGAAGGTTTTTTTCCTCCCTGCTCCTCTTATGGCCCTGAAACAATGCTTTCACATTTCTTAATTTTTATTCCCAGGTGCGATGTAAACCAGATTATGACCAGAGCTTGAAATTGAAATAAGCTTTCAGTCCTGGTGATATTCAATGTTAAAATTAAACTTTTCCCTCAAAAAGAAGGGATCCTGGAGCCAAGCAGGGAGGGAGAACTGGTATTACTTTTTTTTTTTTGAAAGTGCTCAAACTAGCATTAGCTCACGTCTGATGTTAGCCCAGCTGAGAGTCCATTACGAGTCTTGGGCCCTTCTCTGCTGAGCAGAGTGGAAGCACAGGGATCATGTGAGGAAGGGATACAGCTGGCTGTTTCCAGGGGTGGTTGATGTAAGGTGTAAGGTACCAAGGCTTTTCGGAGTGTCTCCACATTACCTTGAAGGCTCTTGTTTGATGTTTGTATTCAGGTCACACCGGGAAACCCCTCTCTAGCCCTGGAACTGCAGGAGCTGGAGCCCTTGGTAGTGCCTCAGGCTTCTCCCACGCGTGAGCGCTCGCCGGATGTTATTTCCTCTGCTTCCACAGCCATGTCCCAGGATATTCCAGAGATTGCTTCTGAGACCTTGCAACGGAGCTTTGGGGCAGCTCCGTCTGGGCTTTCTGCAGAGGTGCTGGAGCCCAGTCATCACGTAGACAGTATGGCATCTGCTGCCTCAGCCTTGCATTTGCTGTCTCCAAGGAACCGGCACAATTCCGAGCACAGCCACCACTCTTTGGACATGCCTCCAGTGGAGGTGGACAGACTGAATGCTCCATCCTTACTGGAGACTGCTTTAACTCAGGAAAATGCATCTTCTGACAGTGTTGTGAGTCAGCCATGGCCAGCAGCTCCTGACATAACCAGAGAAACCAGGAACAGCATGGCAGACAGGTAATCACTCGGTTTGTCTTACTTAGGGCAATTTCTTTGCACTTGCCAAATTGCTAGGTTGGTGGAAAGCTGATGTTGTGATTAAACTGGAACAGTTCTCCATCCCTCCTTTTCCTTAAAGGTTCTGATGATTCAACCTTCCTGTGTGCCTGGTCTGTCCTGGACTTCCTAGGCCAGCTCTAACAATTTGTGCTCTCTTGTACCCCCCACAGCATAAAGGATTTCTGTTGAGAAAGTGAAAAGTCTACTTTATTGGCTTTCACGTTCATGTGGGAACAGAGATCAGATGGGATTTACTTTTTTTTGAAAAAAAAACAAACCAAAAACCAGTGCAAACTAAATGGTGCCCCAGGTAGCATATTCCTGCATGCTCTTATTGAAGGGACTCGGCTCATAATGGACAGGTTTGATTCTAGCTTAATTGTATATTTCTTTTTTATGATTGGCTTTGTGCAACTAGCATTATAATCAGTGTTCAGCTACCTGAAAGTTGTAGAGAGGAGGGAGCTGTCCTCTTCTCCCAAGTGACAGGGGACAGGACAAGAGGGAATGGCCTCAAGCTCCACCAGGGGAGGTTCAGGCTGGACGTCAGAAAAAAAAAAATTCACAGCAAGGGTCATTGGGCACTGGCAGAGGCTGCCCAGGGAGGGGGTTGAGTCACCTTCCCTGGAGGTGTTTAAGGGATGGGTGGACGAGGTGCTGAGGGGCACAGTTTAGTGATTGATAGGAATGGTTGGACTCGATCCTGTGGGTCTTTCCCAACCTAGTGATTCTGTGATTACTTGAGGAAAACCAAACCCGAAATGATGCTGTTCACTCAAGTGCACTACTCTGACCATTCTGAGTAGTTGTTTACCTGTCTTGCATGGATGTCTGTTGGGAGACTGTGTTCTTGTTTGGTGCCTGAAGCGTAGCTTCTCTGCGCTTCAGGTCTCCATAAAAACTCCTGGAGAAACTGAAGTATTTACTCCCTCTAAATGGCATTTTCTATTCTCTGATAGGTGTGGGATTTTTGTTTAGGACCGTGTTTCATGATCTCCAATGAGAAGCAGAGTGGAAGATATTTTCATGATGGTATTTTCTTCTTTTTACTTCCTTTAGCCCAAGGGATGAGGTTGAAGAAAAGCACAAGAGCTCTTCCTATCATCGACACAGCTACCACCTGCTGCAGCATGACAGCCAGGATGCTAGTGCAGAACAAAGGTACCAGAGTGCTCACCCCCTTCTCTCGCCCTGCATGGACTCAGTTCAGGCTGCATTCGTGCTTCTGTCCCCAGCAAGCCTTCATGTGTGGGGTGAATGTCTTTGCTTTGTCTCCTGATGTAATGTGTGTATGCAGTCCAGCTTCTGTAACGTTCTGATAACTTCAGCTGATCACGAGATTGGCCTCTGGGCATTGTCCATATTACTCTCAGTAGGGAAAGGTTTGACCGTAGTGCTCCTAAGAGCATGGACCAGGCTTGGTGTAATTACTGGTGAAAACATATTTAAGGCCTCAGTTTCCAAATCCTGTGCCTTAGATAAGATAATGATGGTATCTCAAGAGTTAGTTTCTTGCTTTTGACGTCTTCATCAGCTACCCTAAAGTTACATGGGCACATTCTGTGTGCCTGGCAAGCTCAGCTCTGTTTAACAGCTGAGGGCTCATTCATAATCTGTGCTTAAATTCAGACTGAAGTGCGCAGCCTGTGTTGGATGGCTGGTCACACGCTTGCTAGGCTTAGCCTGGTTCTCCTCTGTTCCTGCAATGCTGTAAGGATATGCTGTGCTTGGGTTCCCTGCTGGGTCAGTGTCGCATCCCAGGGCTCACGTGCTGGTGTGTGATGCTGCAAGGACAGGCGTCATTCCAGCACACTGCATGAGCCACAGCCGTCCCTAATGCAGAGACCCTTCAGGTTTTGCAGTGCAGTGCTCGAGCTCAGCCTGAATTAAAACAGCACCAGAGGCTAATCTCTGCAGGGGTCTCTGTGTTACACATCAAGGTGGCAGGTGTCCCTTCGCTCTGTGACTCTGGCTGTGTGTGGATGAAGAGCAGAGGGTGAATCCACTCCCCTTACTTGACAGCATTAGCCTTCACTAGTGCAAGTGATGTCTTCTCCTCTGCTGTTCCTTCACAGTGACCATGATGATGAAGTTGCAAGCTTGGCTTCTACGTCAGGTGGATTTGGTACCAAAGCGTCTACGCAGCGGCTGCCTGTGAAGGACTGGAAAACGAAGGCATCCCCCCGGGCTTCCCCAAAGCTAAAGCGGAAGGGCAAGAAAGATGACGGGTACGCTGGGCTTTCCAGGATACAGGTGGCCATGGGACCAGCTGTCCAGGGCCACAACGCAATATAACTGTTAGCAGCAGGACCAGGGGCTGGGGCTGGGCTTGCAGCTAGGCGCTCCCAGCCCTCATCCCGTTTGGCAAATGGGTATACCCACAGAAAGTGGTGCTGATTACTCAGACACTGTCGGCCGCTCAGGGCTGTGGGAGTAGGTCCTGCACTTCTTTTCCAGCTGGGACTCCAGATACACAATGTAGCCTGGGCTTCAGAAGGGAGGGTGTGGGAGGTGACATGTATTGTGAGGGGACATTGGATCCATTTGTCTGCTTCAGTGAAGGCTTCATTGGAACTGAAGCTGTGACTATAGCGTAATGTGGCCTCTACTTCTGTTTGGCTTTTGAACGCTGGCCCAGAGCCCTTTTTCAACAGTAACCATCATTTGTTACCTGCTTGCTCCTTTTGTATGTTTCTAAACATACCCATATGAATGTATTCTAAGTGAAAATCGATGACTGGAAAAGTCTACTCATGGCAAATTGGACCAACCTGTCTGAATTAACATCAGGAAAGCAGCACGTCTTCTGCATAGGGCTCTCTGTCCCCTTCATGTATTCTCATAACTCTGATTTGGATCTCTGGCTATGCAGATTACAATATGGACTTACAGCACTAAGTTTCTGGCTGTGGGGCTGTACTCAGAAGCTTTTAGACTGTCATTTTTCCTGCCTCAGTCCTTTTAAAGTTGCTGAACGAATGCTGTCCAGGAATGACACGTTTGAATATTCAGAGCTCTGTGACTTTGGTGGAGAGAGACTTGCAGTATTAGTGGATTGGTTCAGTGCTTTTCTTTATTCTCCTGTATGCTGGAATGCATCACTAATTTCTTCACCTTGAGAGCTAGAATCATTCTAGATTATTTGAAGCTTATTAATTTTATATTTAACAAGCAAGTGCTTGGGTTTTCTTAAAATACCAGGAGACCTGCAAAAGCAATTTGGCAAAGTCTTTCCAGTTTTGTCCAAATTCAAAGCCAGGGAAATCATTGTGCATTGTTCTTTGTAAAAGTCTTTATTAAGACTTGGTTCAAATCTGCTCCTTGTGGAGGGACCAGTCTTTAAGGAACTTCAGGACTTGTGGATAGTGTAAATAGTGGAGTCACAGTGCTGTAAGGACTGGGATTTCATCACGTTCCCTTTGCTAGTCGTTATACTAGGCAAAACAGAAGCATGAGCTGGAGTGTAAAATCTAAAGCAACTGTAAAGCGTGTGAAGACTTGGATCATAAGAGCAGTTAATAGACATAATTTGATTACTGCTTTTCTCTTTTATTTCCAGAGATGTGAACCAGTCGCCAAGATCATCTAACAACCAGGTGAGTCAGAGCTGCTCTGCAGTCCGTCCCATGGGCTTGATGCTTCAGCTCTGCTGACCGTCTTACTAAAGACCTGAGGGAAAGTTCATCCTAGTTCTTTGAAGTGCTGTGGGCCCCTGCTGTGCCTGAGCAGGCTGAGATGGGGCTGTGCTTGAGCTTGGCATTGCTCTATTCTGACGTGTGCAGCAAGGAAGGAGCTGGTCAGTGCTGTCCAGACTGGTGGCTTCCTTCTCGCCTTTGCATATCGATGTGCATTTCTGTGTTCTCACAAGCCCTGTGTTATCCAAGACTCTACCATTCATTTCCTCTTCCCTGCTAAGATAACTCGCATGTATTGGCTGCAGGATAAGATATTTCCAGCGAAGTAAGGGTCACAGAGGGACTGACCTGTTGGAATTTCCTATCCCTGTTGATCTTGCCTTCATACCTAGTAGAAAAAGCTTTCAGCCTAGTTGCGTACACTTCTTAAACTGCCCTCAATGTGTGAGCCTGCTTTAGGTAGTTTGAGGAGTGAATAGACAATGACCTATAAATGTATGCTTCTGCAGTTGTTTGGTTATTCATAAACAAGTGAAAGAGCTGAAGAAGTGCTCTAGGAAACCCTCTTCTTATTCTACTTATTGCACAGCTCTTTTGTCAGTGTTTGAGGTCATTATCTAGGTTCACAGGCTTGAACTCTCTAGCCAAAAATGAATAGGATCTGTTTTCTCCTATTTTCTTTTAGATGCCATAGCTTTGAACGGGGGTCTTGAATCTAAACAGCTGATATTATAAGGACCCATTTATGAATTCCATGCAGGAACTTCATGTACATTGCTTTTATCAGTTTATTTCTTGGGACAAAAGTCAGAAATAGGTATTAAGGTGGCCCCATTTTCTGCTTTGTGCTATGCTTCAGTCCTAGGCACCGGGGTTCACTTAATACCTAGCAGAAAGATTGACTGACCTCTGATCCTGTTAGAAATGAATGCTTGTCCTCTCCACGCATAGGTGACACCAGAATTCCAGGATGAGCTGATGTGCATATTGAGGAACCAACAGCGGGAACTCTCTGAGTTGCGTCAGAACCAGATGGAACTGCTTCAGAAACTCACGGACCACCTTGATGCCATTCAGAGCTCCCTTATGGGCCACGTGGAGAGGGTGATTGACTCCCAGCAGGAGCAGGAGCGTATCCTTCTTTGCAAATGTTGTGTGGGGACTAAAGAGTGGAAGGCTGTGGGCAGACTAGAGACGTGACAAAAGTTGCACAAGCGTAATTATGGAATGATCTTTTCCCTCCTTTCCTCTTCAAGGCAAGTCAGTACTTGCACCAGAAATAGCATCTGACTGTTCTCTTCCCACTGCAGAAGAGTGAGTGAATGGCTGTGTGGGGCTAGGCTGCCTACAGGGACAGCTAAGTTAACTTGCAATATGTAGGGAACACTGCTGTTGTTCTTCTTTTAGCTGTTTGACTTTTCTACTACACCTTCCAGAGCTCTTCTCTCACTCATTTGTTTAAGGGCACCCTGTTGTTTACAGGAACACACCAGCAATGTGAAAGACTCCTCTTTCACCGGAGTTGTAGATTTGCTCTCACTGACCTTCTGGAAGCTGGTCTCCATTGTTGTGGAGAGGAGTGTTGAGAGGAAATGTGTTGTTTGTGCTCCTTAACATGCTTTCTCATTAGAGAGGAGACTAGACCGCGCGCTGACAGAAGGACAGCAGCGCAATGGGCAACTCCAGGAGCATCTGTCTCAGCAGCTATCTCAGTCCCTTTCCACTGCTATATGTAACCGTCTGGAGAGGACCGTTCGTGAGGAGATGAAGAAGACTGTTCCCCAGTGTGAGTGTTGCTGCCTAGGTTTTGAAGGTGGATCCCCGCCGCTAGCCCTGTAGGGACTGAAAGTGTGCTGCATAAAAGTGTTGGCACTGCATGAAGCAGGAGTTTGGTTACATGAAGACTAGTCACTGCACTTAACTGTTGTGGGCTCCACTGTATTTGGAGAAGAGAAGTTGTGGTTTGGAAGGAGTTTGAGGCTTCCAGAGGGGATGCCTTTTCAGAGAGCATGGTCTGGAGTCTCTTCAGTGGAAGAAGGCAAGAAAGGCTAATCGGTTTGGAAGTGCTGAGACTTAACCAGAGTGAACTTAAACTTGTCTTTGCTCTTACTTGACGCACTGGCACCATCCATGAAAGGAAATGTTCAAAGAAATGCTGGTGGGAAAGCCTTCTGCAGTGGTATCCACCATTCTGCTTGAAGCAGGGCTACACACTATTCTAGATCAGTTCAGCTGTGACTTTGTCCATGCAGGTCTTGAAAAATTTTCAATATTGGAGATTCCACAGCCTCCCTGGTGACTTCCGGAGCTGTACCACCTTCCTAGCAAAAAGCTACTCCTACTATCCAACCTTAGCTTCCCAAGCCAGAGCTTGTGACTGTTGCCCTTTGCTGTGTCATATCCAAGAAGAGTTTGACTCCATTTTCTTTTTTGGGTTTTGAAGTGTGACTCTGAGCTTAAAGCTGCACCTTTGACACGTTTGTGTTGTACCCCTAGGCATTTCCAAGAGCATGGACCCTGTTGCTGGCCAGCTAAGTAACACTATTGCCACAAAGCTCACTGCTGTTGAAGGGACGCTGAAAGAGAGTATCACCAAGCTAGTGAAATCAAAGGTAAGGAGAACGAGACTGCAGCTTTTCCTGGGGACATGGAGTTGTCACCTGCCTGGGTAGCAACTCCTTGTACCACTTCCTCACTTATAGCTCCAGGTTAGGTCCATTTAGCTGCCAGTGGTGTGTTCTGGTCTCATCAGAAGAGCAAGCTTGTTGTGTACTTCCTTGCCTGCTTTGCCTCATTAGCCCTTTATTTCATTTACCAAGTTGTTAAATTTATGCTAGAGATTCTCACCCCAGCAGTGGTTTTAGGGCCATCTTGGTTAGCCACGTGGTGAAAGTTTGGCTCTTCTGCTTTCTACTCTGTTCTCTATTTCTGCATTATTTCGGGAGCAGAAGCTTATTACTTAGCTTGGCAGGGAATGGTTGGTTGTGGGAGGGAAGCAGGGGAAGGGGAAAGGAGCCGTGCCTGACTGTGCCACTTCTTCTTGCTCTGAAGTTGAACTACAGGGAAATCATGATGTTCTTGGGCAGCCCCTCAGCAAGCAGAGGCTCTGCCTGCTGTAGTCGCGATGCAGCATTGTCAGTGGAAAGACTTGAGGCAATATACACTTCTGACCTTGGCCTGTCCCTAGTGTGAGCATGCTGTGGGGTCCTACAGTGTTCATTCACATCTTTATCCTGCAGCAGGCTGTTGTTAATTTTCTGGAATCTCTTCTGTGTGTGCTTGTAAGAACCTTACAGATACCATCGTGAGGGCGACGGCCGATACCCTGCAGGGGCCAATCCAGTCAGCTTACAGAGAAGCGTTTCAGAGCGTCGTGTTGCCCGCTTTTGAGAAGAGCTGCCAGTCCATGTTCCAGCAAATCAATGACACATTCAAGCTGGGCACACAGGAATGTGAGTAGGTTTCCTTCTCTGAGTTTTCTCTGCACAGCATTTTTGCATTAGTGGCTGACAACAAGTTGACTTTTCCTTGTGCCTTTGCCTTTCAGAGGTTCACTGGTGGCTGTTCAACCTCTTAGCTCGTCTACATGCTCCATTTCACCCTTGGGAAATGAGTGAGGGGACTTTTATATGTGGTGCTTTAAGAACAGATATATCTTATGTCTGTAGCCTGTGCAGCAAAACACTTGGCCTCTTTCTGTGAATCTGTGGCTTCATCTCTTGAGCAGAAAAGTTCAGCTTTGTAGGATTGCCCCATCCTGACACCAGGCAGATGGTGTATGGAGAGGGTAACAGTCCTGCAGCTTTGCTCTAGTCATAGAGGGGTAATGGAATTGAGGAAGGTTTAGAGAAAGGTACAGAGGTGATCAGAGGTTGAACAGTGGTCGGTCAGTGTAGGCATGGTCAGGTTGAAAAAAAGAAAGCTAGACTTCTAAGTAAGGAAAACTGTACACTGATGCACTGGAGAAGATCCTTCATCTGGTTCCTTGATCTTTTGGGAGGCCAGGCAGGTACTACTTTGCAGAGCTGGATTCTGAGGGAGGCTGAAGTTATCTAGTGCTGGCATAGCAACTTCTGTTGTCCGTAGATCTGCAGTGTCTCCAGATGTATGAAATAAAATACCCTCACTCCCACCTTTGTCTTGCCCTGAACAAACACCACCTGTAAAGGTCTGTTGCAAGAGAACTTGTGGCTTTGTTGCTGTGTTGTGTAATCCTGCTTGATAGGGAGGCTGCAAGCAGGGTTTCTAGGTTGGCGTGACATAGCCCAAGAGAAGGCTTGTGCCTCCTCCCATCCCTCCTGTTCTCCTACACTGGCTCAGTAACTGTTTCTGCTGCAGCTGGATTTCTGCCCTGACCATCTCCACAGGTACTAAAGGCACAAATGTCTTCCTCTCTCGTTATTGCAGATATCCAGCAGCTTGAGACTCACTTGAAGAACAAAAAGGTACGAGAGCAGGAGGCCCGGGATCCGCTGCTGAATCAGCTTCGACAGCTCATCAGCGCATTCCAGAGCACCACCGAGCAGCTGGCTTCCACTGTCGCAGCTAGTGTCCATGCTGAGGTGCAGCATCAGCTGCACATTATTGTGGGCAAGTAAGTTGGCAGCTAGGCCTGTGGAAGAGATGTCCTGGGGAGGTATACCTGTCTGTAACAAACCTCTACCTACTTACTTGTGGAATAAGCCATTTGCAACTCTAGGGCTGCTTGTTGGCTCAGTGCACCATGTGACAAAGTGCATGGACTGGTTTAATTGTGGCCCTGTAGAGCACAAAATGAAGACCACAGGGGGTTTCTAACAACCAGCTCTATTGCTGCCACTTGTGTGACCTTGGTGCCTGCTTTACAGTGTCCCACATGCATGTCAGAGGTCAGAAGGACCTGAAGCAGCCCAAAACTGCACTCAATTTTGACCAGCCTTTCTATTCTGAGATATTCTTCTGGTCTTTTGAAGGGTTTTCTTAACTCTATGTCCTCAAGCAACCTAAAGTTTCTGCAGGCTACTCTGTCCTTAGAATCGTAGAATCATTAAGGTTGGAAAAGACCTCTAAGATCATCAAGTCCAACCATCAACACAACACTAGCATGACTACTGAACCATGTCCTGAAGCATCACCTCTATATGTCTTGTACATCTCCAGGGATGGTGACTTCACCACTTCCAACTGCCCTGTAGCAATTTGTCCTTAACCATCCTGGTTTCAAGATGTGATTCTGGTGGTGGTTGCCGGGTATTAAGACTGGCCAGTGGTCACCTGTGGGGCAGAATGCCCCTATCTGGTTTTTTTCTGGTTTTCTTGTTTATCCTACTAAATAACAAACTGGTGCTGGCAGATCATAAAATGGAATTGTAGAATCATAGAATGGGTTGGGCTGCAAGGGACCTTAAACATCGTCTAGTTCCAACTCCCCTGCCATGGGCAGGGACGCTTTCATAGAATCATAGAATCATAGAATAACCAGGTTGGAAGAGACCCACTGGATCATCGAGTCCAACCATTATATTTTTGATAGGAATGGTTGGACTCGATGATCCAGTGGGTCTCTTCCAACCTGGTTATTCTATGATTCTATGATTCTATCTATTTTAAGCCACTAGAACACGTATCAGAGTGCATTGGGGTCTTCGATGCAGATCAGGCTTGCCAGGAAGGCTGCCAGACTAAATTCTGGTGGTGTTGCCCCAGGCTGCACGTGCTCCAGGGAAGTCCTGCTGTTCTACCTGTGACGTAGTGGGTTTGATACTTTTGTACCTTTTGTAAGAGAGGAGGATCCAGCTGTTGAGGTGGAAGGTGTAACACAGCAGCAGAGCCTATACTGTGAACTGGTCTCATGTGGAGGAGTCACAGGCTCAGTGGAAGTGTGATCTTGTGCTAAAGGTGTCCTCTGCAGGCTAGGAAACTGTCTCACAGATATGATGGAGAAAGCTGGGTTCTTTCAGGGATGAACTTAGAGCTGAGTAGCCTTGCCTATGAGCCAAAGGTGTTAAAGGTGTAGAACACAACATGACAAGAGACTTCCCTGAAACATCACTTTCCTACACACAATCACATCTTCCCCACGTACCCTGGGATGTTGTGTTGTTGGTCACAGAGCTACCCTAGATAACATGTTTTGTGACATGTTTCTGATGCCGGTGCCTCAGAGCAATTTGTATTAACCCTCTGAGAGGCTCATTGTAGTGTGCCTGTGCTTTCTCACAGGCACGAGCTTTGTGCAATGGAGTCCCTCAGCTCTTCATCTTCAGAGTTGCATGTTTTGGTTTTTTTTCAGCATGCAGGAGTCTATTTTGGCCCAGGTGCAGCGAGTCATTAAAGGAGAAGTGAGCCTGGCTATGAAGGAGCAGCAAGCAGCTGTGACTTCGAGCATCGTCCAGGCAATGCGCTCGGCTGCTGGGACTCCAATCCCCTCAGCTCACTTGGATTTCCAGTCTCAGCAAACTCACATCCTTCAGCTGCTCCAGCAGGGACACCTCAACCAAGCTTTCCAGCAGGTACTTTGATTTTCTGGTAATGGGTACAGCTGTGTGTTGGGGATGGAGTAGGAAGAAAAGCTCTTTTGAGGTGGGGACGTAATCCCACAACAACTTATACTGGAGTTGACTGAAAAGACCTGTGGCAGGAGACTGCTCAAGGGCTGCAGTTGCAGTCTCACGCAGGTTGAGACAGCCATGCAAGTTTGTAATTTGATGGCAGTTAAGTTCCTTCCTCCCTGCCTATGCCCTGTCAGGATAGTGTCAGCGCTCCAGTAAACCAGAGTGTTTTGCCATCAGCAGTGGCATGTGATGCACCCCTGAAGAGCAATGGCTTGATAAGCCTCTCCAGGCAGATCTACCAGCTGTGGCCTGACCTTGCCTTTGCCTTTGAACATGCAGGCAGATCCGTTTGAGCTGCTGCAGACAAATTCCTCTGGGAATAATCGCATTGCTGTGCCGGTGGGCTGGCAGGGGATGCAAACATGGGCTCACTCTGTGCTGCTAGCTGTAACCCGCTCCCCTCTGTCTGTCTGTGGTCTGTTCAGCTTAGGACAGACATGGTGTCCTCTGAATGTAGACTGAGAGCCTAAACATGGTCCCACTTGCATTTACGTCTTTGTAGGCTCTAACAGCAGCTGATCTCAACCTGGTCCTGTACGTCTGTGAGACTGTGGATACTCAGCAAGTATTTGGACAGCATCCATGCCCGCTGTCCCAGCCTGTACTGCTCTCTCTCATTCAGCAGCTCTCTTCAGATTTGGGTACTCGTACAGAACTGAAGCTGAAGTGAGTATAATCAGAGTGATGGGTCTGAACCTATGCAGACCTGTTCCTGGTTCTGGCTGTAAATTCACTGCCTGGAAGTGGAAGGTTGTGCTTTGTCAAACATTGGAGCTTGTGTATCCTGTTATTGATGTGTGAACAACTCGTAGTGACTTGGAAAAAGAGGTAGGCATGGCCACAGAAAGGAGGTGGTACCCAGTTGTAGGTGCTGTTACTTCCTGGATTGTGGTCTGGGCAGCGATCTCCTTTAACTGAGGAACAATTCCCCTATGAAGGCAAAAGGAGGGCTAGTGCCACATTTCCTGGGTAGCTCAATATCCAGAGCAGCTTTGCTCTGTCCTCAGTTCTTAACCTGCTGATGGACTTTGTCGGCAGTTTCTCATCGTGCCTGCCAGAGAGGTTAGTGGGAGGTGGCAGCAGTTGCTACTGGAAATACTGCCTGTTAGAAGTTCTAAGTAAAGCTCATGTGACACAATAGGGACAGTGTCGTGACAGACACTTGCCATGAACGTTTTTAGTGAGTGAGTCAAAACCCTTTATCTGGCCTAAAATCTTGAAAGGGTACCTGCAGGTTTTGACTATGGCTTGTATGGAAAATGACTTAAACTGAGTTTTAAACTCAAATTAAAAATAGGGGTAAAGCACGTTGGAAAAGCTGAAAAAGAGCTTTAAGTTACAGAAGAGCTGGTAATGAGAGTTGAAGTTGGGGCTGATAAGCTTAGGCTGGTCTGTTAGTGAAAACCTTTTGCAGCACCCACGTTGCCTTTTCTTAGGCTGCAGTTTGAAAGTTTATGGCTTGTCTCGCTCTTCCTTGCCCAATTCCTGTATAAATACAGGTATATTAGGAGGAGACCTTATGTATATCCCCATGTAAAATAAGCCTTACTGCTCAGCCTTCTTACTGCCTAGTAAGTGCCTGATTCTTATACTAAAAAGTCATCAAGGAAAATACACACAGAGCTGTGAGCAAGGCATGGCCTGTGGCCAAATGCCACCTCTAGCTCTGCAGGGAGTTCCAGCTTGCTGTTGTGCCTGCTCTGTTCAGGCAGATGGGTTGCATTGTGCGTCCTGCGGGCTGGAGGCTATGGGCTGCCCTTACGTGTTGGAGAAGGGGTAGGTGGACTCTGCTGTGAGTCAGTAACGTTTATTTTCTGATAGCTGAACGTACTGCACCGAGGATGATTGGGTGGGTGAGCAGAACTGCACATCTTCAGTGATGGAATGAACTGAATCGAACTGGGATCACATACTGGGTTTGGTTGTAACTTGGTCTTTCTCCCTCAGTTACTTGGAAGAAGCAGTGATGCACCTGGACCACAGTGACCCCATCACCCGAGACCACATGGGGTCAGTCATGAACCAGGTGCGGCAGAAACTCTTCCAGTTCCTGCAGGTGGAACCCCACAACACGCTGAGCAAGCCTGCCCGTCGCCTGATGATCATGCTCCAGGGCCTGGTCACCCCCGGCATGACCTAGGAGGACCTGGCTACCTTGTGGGCTGCTCTGTGGAAGCCCACCCAGCAGATCCAGTAGTTACTAACCACATATGGCTTGTGTTAAGAGCTCTTGCCAGGAAATCTATCAACATGTGTGTGATGTCTCTAAGGCAAATGCCGTCTGTGTATAGTCCCAAATAGTCACTGAACGCTCACTTGGCTTGTTTTTCCTAAATCGCCTCTTTTTGAGGGAGTTAAGCCTCCTCTTTGCCTGCCCATCCGTCCTGGAGGCCTGGCTGGAGTTCGAGTTGCACTCGGAAGAAGGTAGTGGATTTCTTGCCCCTTTAGTTCAGATTCTGCTGCCGGGAGCAGAGAAGGGAGGTGCTTGCTGAGCCCCGAGCAAGGGAGTTGCTGGGCACATGTGCTCCTCACTGACCAGAAACTTCATACCCAGGTCTTAGCCAAGGGCTCAAACTCCTTCTCCCTGGTGGGTCGAGTAGCTGGAAGGATGTCGGCTGAGCAGGAATGGGGAGGTCGTTAACTCCAGGTCCGCGCTGCTGTCAGCGTGGGGTGCCCAGCCCCTGCCGTGCAGCGCCGGGGGGTTGGGGCAGGGGCTGTGCGGGCGGGCAGGGGCCACGGGAGTAGCCAGAGGAGCTGCTCTGGGTCAGGATGGTCTGTGCAAGCCCCTGGGCCCCTTGGTTCTGTTGTGTATCGGAGCATGCCCGTGGTTCAGGCATTAGTTTTGGGTTTACACCAGGGTTTTTCTTTTTATCTAAATTTTGATTTTTTTTTTTTTTTTAAATAACATGAAGAACAATTCAATAAACGACTTTTTGAGAAAAAAAAAAAAGTGGAGACCTGCTTGTTGTGCGTGTGAAACATTGTCCAGGCTGGAACCTGGGGCGAGGGGCTGGGATGCCCTTTCAATTTATAGCCTGGAGAGAAGAGAAGGCTCTGAGGAGATGCTCTAGTGACCTTCCAGTACCTGAAGGGGCTACAAGAAAGCTGGGGAGGGGCTGCTCACAAAGGTTTGTGGTGATAGGACGAGGGGGAATGGGTATAAACTGGAGAGGCGTGGATTTAGACTGGACATAGGGAAGAATTTCTTCCCTATGAGGGCGGGGAGGCTCTGGACCAGTTGCCCAGGGGAGCTGTGGCTGCCCCATCCCTGGAGGGGTTCACGGCCGAGCTGGATGGACTTTGTACAGCCTGGTCCGAGGTGGGAGGTGTCCCTGCAGGGGGTGGAGCCGCTGGGCTTTAAAGTCGCTTCCACCCCGAACTGTGGTGCGCTTCTATGGTTCCAGTGGCCGCTCTCAGGCGGAGTTCGCGGGGCCGGTGTCCGTGCGGGGAGGAGGGCGGCCCCGCCGGGGGCCGGGCCGGGGCGGGGCTGCCGGGGCTGCGGAGCCGGAGCGGAGGGCGGCGGGGTCCCCACCATGGGCTGCGGCTGCTGGCGGCTGCTGAGCGTCGTGTGGCCGCTGCTCCTGCACCTCGGTGAGTGCCGGGGAACCGCCAGGGGAGGAGCGGGACCTCTGGCTGCCCTGCGCCCCGTGTGCCCTCCGGCCGCGGGACCGGGCTGCCCGCTGGCCCCCAGCCTCCCCGGCTCTCTGGCCTGCGGGTACCCGGAGGCGTCCCTGCCCCGAGCCCGGGGGTAACCGGCGCCGGGGCTGCACGGAGGGGGGAGGATGGGGACTGTTGGGGCAGCCTCGGGGCTTAGAAGCAGGACGGCTGCCTCGGGCTTTGCTTGGAGCCGGCAACGCTCCGCGGCGCCCCAGGGTCCCTCCCTGCCTTCCCCTTGGGGCTCCCTCCCTGCCCCCCCCTTGGGGCTCCCTCCCTGCCTTCCCCTTGGGGCTCCCTCCCTGCCCCCCCCTTGGGGCTCCCCCCTTGCCTTTCCCTTGAGGCTCCCTCCCTGCCCTCCCCTTGGGGCTCCCTCCCTGCCCCCCCCTTGGGGCTCCCTCCCTGCCTTCCCCTTGGGGCTCCCTCCCTGCCCTCCCCTTGGGGCTCTCTCATTGCCTTTCCCTCAGAGCTCCCTGCCTTCTCTCAGGGCTCCCTCCTTGCCTTTCCCTTGGGATTCCCTCCTAGCCTTTCCCTCAGAGCTCCCTCCCTTCCCTCAGGGCTCCCTCCTTGCCTTTCCCTTGGGATTCCCTCCCTGCCTCTCCCTTGGGGCTCCCTCCCTGCCCCGAGCTCAGGGCAGCTTTCTCCCGTGTGGTTTTATGGTTGGGGAGCAGAGGGGTTTTGCCCTCCAGGTTTCTCCTGCCTGCCCTGCTCAGCCTCACACCGAGGGAACTGGGCAGAGGGCGAGGTTAGCACTGGGTGGAAGCCGGACTCCAGCCTGTGGCGGGGACGGGGTTGCCAGCGAAGGAATCCGCTGGCCCTACCAGCCACCAGGTGCACGGGCTGAGGGCAAACGCGCTTGTTGCCCAGCCAGGTCTAGAGAGGAGCGATGGATCCCATTTTCTCCATTGATACCTCCAATATTTGTGCCCCATGTCACTGGCATCGACCCAAGACTTTCCTTAGCGATGTGGGCAGGGGGTTTCCTATCTGAATGCTCGGCCACCAGCTGAGGTTTCAGGCTTGTCCCGGTCTTAGCCTCAGCCACAGCTGCTTTGCTCAGGGCCTTGTTCCAGGGGCACAGGCGTGGGATGCCAGCGGCTCGGCGCACGGCTCCCTGGAGACATCCTGGCTGCCTTGGCAGCTGCTGGGCAGCTTTCAGCTGCTCCTGGGGGCTCCTTCTCACAGGGCACCCCTCTGGGACCGTCCTCGTGTCTTTCTAGCATCCTCAACTTGCAGAGCTCCCAGGCACATGTGCACAGCACTTCTAAAAATCTCACAGTTCCTGTGACACAGCCCTGTGGGTTCTCTGGGACAGGGCTGAGCTGAGCGTGTGGCATTTCCCTGTGACCCGGCCACACACCAGCTCTTTTTAGGCTTCCTCCCCAGCTGTGGATGGCTGTGGTTGTCCCCCAGCACGCTCTGTCACACACCGTCCTGTGGACAGCACTGGGGTTTGGCCAGTCCTGGTTGCGCATCACTCGTGGAACAGAGCAGGGCAGTGGGGCTCCCTAGGGTGAAGCAGCCAGAGTCACACTTGTACATCTTCCTTTTGTGCTATTCCTTCCTTCCCTTTTTCCCCCCTTTCTCCCTTTTTCCCTTTCCATTTCCCCTTCTCCTTCTCTCCCACTGCAGTAGGAGCAGGGACTCCAGCTTGCTGAGCCTTTGCTTTTGTTTTTTTTTGTTTTTGTTTTTTTTTGTTTGTTTGGGTTTTTTTTTTTTCTGTTGTAGTCACAAATTAATCTTTGCTGTTAGGGGATAAAAGCCGGGACAGATGGCTCCAGGGAGAGCCTAGGAGGCCCGAGGCAAAGCGGCCGGCACGCTGCTCTTCCCTGCAACTAATAGCAGCATCCATTGCAGAGTTGTCACATCAGGCCAGGAGCGAAGGTTCTCTCCAGGCACCTGGGGAACGGATGCTGAGGGTCTGGTGGGATGTGGAAGCCCCTCACCATGTTTCAGAGCCCGGTGTCACCCCCACTTGGTGACACCTGCACCCCATGGGCCCCTGAGCCAGGTGGGCGATGGCCGTCGGGGGGTCCGTGGGGCTCAGCTCGGTCTCTGCTCTCCCTGCAGCTGTGAGCCAGGAGCCCGTCAGCATGGCAGGGAAGTGCGACACCATCTACAAGGGCTTTGCCGGCTGCCTCATCAGCCTGGGCGACAGCATGGCCCAGAGCGTCCGGCGGCAGCGGGAAGAGGGCGGCGAGGAGGCACAGGAGCTGGACACCATCTGCAAGTGAGTGTTCCTGTCCCTGTGGAGCTTCTAGGGTGGCCGGTGACTTGCCACCAGCCCCCACTCCGACTCCTGCTCCTCTCCCCAGGTCCTGGGACGACTTCCATGCCTGTGCTAGTGAAGTGCTGTCAAGCTGCCCCGAGGAAGCAGCTGCAATCTGGGAGTCGCTGCGCCAAGAGTCCCGCAAGATCCAGTTCCAGGGGAACCTGCAGGAGCTGTGCAGCGGCCGCCTGGCCAGCGCCCGTGGCTCACCGGCTGCTGAGACCAACCAGGCCACCCTGCGGGGCTTGGCCACCCTGCTGTGCCCCCGGCTGCTGGCCCTGCTGGCCCTGCCGCTGCTGCTGCCCTGGCTCTAGCCCTGCCTGCCCGGCTGATGCCCCGGATCAGCCCCCTGGCATTGGCACCCACGGTCCCTTCTGAGCCCACCTCCCCTGGGCATCTCACACAGGGCACGGTCTTCTCCTGGAGCCCTTCAGATGGATTTATATTTATATTAAAAGACGCTTTTACATTTCTCCTGTCTCTCTGCCGTGGGATGCCCCTCGCGCCCTTCCCAAGCTCCAAGTGTGCTTGCTGGACCAGCCCCAGGGAGGGTGATGGAGGGGCACGCTGGGCAGCCTACAGGACCCCTGCGGATTCCCACTGCCCTGCCAGTCGCTGCTGGCTGCTTTTCTGGGCTAGGCATGAAGGGTGTTCCCTTTAGAGATGGGTCAAACGGTTTCTTTATTTTAAGGGGCATCTTGGGAAAGCACCGATAGCTTGTCTTCTGATAGGCAACTCCAGTGGTAGCAGCCAATATTCTGAAAGCAATCTCGTTTTTCATCCCTTTTATTTTGTCCTGCTGTATTTGGTCCTATTAATGGTCATCAAGGAAATGCGGGTCTGCAGAGAAGAGAGGATTTTCTTCAGATGAGATGATATAGGTGAAGGAAGCCAGGGAACTGAAGCTCTCTGAGTGGGACTTGTTGAAGTTAAAACAAATGCTGAAGTTTAACTTGCTTGTGTCATTCAATAGAAGATGCTGTCAGTCCCATCCCTGATGCTGCTACGCTGCAAACTTCAGCGTACGGATGTTAGTTCCTAGCAGGCTTAAACCCGTGATGGCAAACCAGTTCCTCTGGGTGCAGGTTGGTGGGGCAATGTCCCTTCTCCGCAGCGAACAGCCATCTTCCCTCAGCTGCCACCTAACGGGACATTAAAATTGCAAACAGGCCACCCCATCTATCACACACACCAGTGGATCCTCACCAGCGCGGCACCTTTGATTCCTAAGGTGACTTTAAGGCTGCCCCAAGAGCATCCCGATGGCCGGTCATGAGGCACAGTCGTGGCTTTGGGCTGGGGAAGCGTTTGCACGCTGGCCTGTGTCTGGAAGTCTGTGGCATGCAAGCAAGAAGCTCAATTATCTCTGTCCTCATCGAGGCAGGGAAAATTGTTGCTCAAGGTGCAGTCACTTAAATGTGTGATCCCAGACACGCTGGGATGTCAACTCTGCCAGCTCCAGGGCTGGGAAATCCTGCCTGGACTGTTGTGCTGGGGTACATCCCCAGGGCCTGAGCAGTCACTGCCAATCCCTCAGTTGTACAAGGGGACTCTGCAGTGATTTCAGGGGAGGTTTAGGCTGGACATTAGGAAAAAATTCTTCACAGAAAAGGTCCTTGGGCACTGGCACAGGCTGCCCAGGGAGGTGGTTGAGTCACCTTCCCTGGAGGGGTTTAAGGCACGGGTGGACGAGGTGCTAAGGGGAATGGTTTAGTGTTTGATAGGAATGGTTGAACTTGATCATCCGGTGGGTCTCTTCCAACCTGGTTATTCTATGATTCTATGATTCACGCTGCCTACTGCATTAACCAGCTTGTAGCTGGCTTGGGGGGACACAAAACATTGCCTGGAGAGGAGTGAAGATGGGCTGCCAGCAGCCTTTGCCAGGGGATGGTGCCGGATCCCCCAAGGGACAGGGGTCAAACCACCATCTCAGCTCTCCTTGGCCAGCAGCTGCCACTCCCCGTGTTTAACGCTGGCGCCGGGGAGATAATCCGCCGATTCTTTCCTTTCCAGTTCCTGACAATCCAGTGTTTAAGGGTGAATTAGTCCTGGATCCCCGCAGGGTGGTTAAGAGGATAAACGCCACGCACTGCGTGGCGCCCATCACCCTGCTGGCACCTCCGTGGGGCCAGGGACGGTGGGCTCCACGCTGCAGGCTGCTCCCCACCATCCTTCAGCGGGATGGGGAGAGGTGGCCAGGGAGCTGGAGGGCTACCAAAGTGATGCTTTCCCAGGCTGTCACCATGACGGAGACCCCAGTGGGCACCAAACTGCTGTGCTTCAATCCAGACACTCCAGGCATTCGATCCTGCACATGGGAAGAGGTGCTGCATGTTTCCCATGCCCTGGAAGGTGCCTCTGAATATCGCCTGTACCTTTGGCTACGCTGCCACGTGTGTCCTGCAGCTGGGAATTGTCATCATCTGTGACACCAGAGTACGTTGCCACACAGCCTGCTGGCACTGACAGCTCCAGGGAGCTGGGATTTGGGGATGCCAGGCTAGGATGGGCCTCTGGGTCACTGCTGGCGCGTGGCCCCCCGTGGATAATAGCATGTGGACAAACCCATTGTTGCCGTGTCACCCAGCATCCCTCTTCAAGGAGCTGCCCTCAAGGTCAGGAGTGGCATGACGACCCGCAGAAAAGCTCTCTGGGCTCTTCAAAATAGGGATAAGCAGCTGGTGTCTCTCCTCCCATTGAGTTCAAGGATTTGTGGCAAGGGTTTGGGACAGTCTTGCAGCCTCAGGAAGGGACAATGTTCTCATTCCTGCCCCCAAAACAAGCACTGGCTGGCATCATAAGGCAGCTGCTCAGGCTGAAACCTGGGGACAGAGGACAGGGGGACAGGGGATGGTGGTCCCCAAGCACTAGGTGCCTCCAGGAAACCCGGCACACTGTGAAAACCCATTGCTCCGGTTATGAAACTCCGGCGACCTACTTTACACTCCCCGCTTTTGTTCTTAATTCCCAGATATGGCCGCTCTCCAGATTTTGCCCATCAAGGCAAATTAATTGGAGTAGATCCTAATTTGCTCTCTGTTATTCTTTGGGCAGAAGATTAAATGCTCTGCAGACATTATCTCCCTCTCTCTCTTTTCTAAGAGACAAACCTGAATTATTAAAAAAAAAAAAAAGAAAAGGGGATAAAGGAAGGCCGAGTCTGGTTGAGTTGACGTTTGAATTCACTTTTTGTAATCGCAGAAGGGGCCAGGGAGGCCGCCGCGGCCCCAGGCAGCTGGAACCAGATGGTGATACTATTCTGGGCAGCTGTGTGAGTAGGATGGCACACGAGGCACGGCGATACGAGGGCCAACCTCCCAGCCACACAATGGTTGAGTCCTCCTTTCCTTTGCCCAAGGAAATTAGTGCTGGTGAAGGTGTCGGCTAGGGAACGACAACTCCTCACCTGTTGGATTTGTCCAACAGAATGGGCTGAAGCTGTGCTGGGGCCTCCAGCGGAGGTGGCGTGGCTCCTTGCCCTTCCATGGTCCCCAGTGCCACCATCCCAATCCAGTGTCCAGCATCGCCAGCACCCCAGTGCACCACAGGGAGAGGGAGCTCTGGGAGCCATGCATAGCCTGGAGGACACTATGTCACAGGGCTGGCTGCTGTCCGAGCCCGTGTGAGGATTTCTGCTGAGCCCCATGTCCAGCTTTCCATAAGGAAACACCAAAAGGCAACCTCAGTCCCCGCAAATCGGACACAGCAGGAATGGCTGAGCCGGAGTCACCTCTGCGCTCAGCCCACAGGCTGGCACCCCATCTGTACCCAGCTTTGGGGCTTTTTTTTTTCTCCAGAGAGGCATATGGAAAGTTGGATATCTTTTTTAAGCAGCTTTAATTGAACATCCTCCCTGCTTCGACCTCTGCTCAGCCTTGCTGGGACAACCTTGAGCTCTGGCCCAGCACAGCCGCTGAGGCACAGGCTTGCTGCCCTGTGTGGGCTGGGATGTGATTCAGAGGAAATCCAGTCTTCCTGCGTCACTGCGAGTCCGCTCAATGGCAGACGAGGGATGTCCTGCTCAGTGACCTTCCTATCTCCTGGCACAGCAGGAAGCCCAGGGCTCCCCAAATTGCCCCATACCCCTGCCACGCAGCAATGTTGCAAGCAGCCTGGGGTGCTGGGGAATACTGGAGGTGATGCTGGCCATCTCCATCATTCTGCAGGAAATTACAGCTTGTAGTGGTCTGCCAAGGCTCTGGATTCAGATGGCAGTGCTGCAGGTGGATGATGGATGCAAAGGGAGCTCTGGAAGGTCTCTTGTCCGAGCTCCTGCTCCTATCGGGGTTTAGCCATGCAGCCGGGGGAGTTGCGCGTATCCAAGAAGGGAGAATTCTTCACCTCTCAGTGTACTTTGGTGGTCCCAGCCTTTCTTTATCGGCTTCCACAGAAGAAGCAGTGAGGAAGCTGCTGATGGGAGAAGCAAAACCGTAAGGGGAGCCTGCTCTTGCAGGGGGATGGTGGTCACCAGCAGAGAGCAGCCAAGTTGTGGGGTGACCTCTTCTTACTGCTTCTTTGTTGAGATCCTTGCCTTGACGGGCTAAATCCTTCCCATGGCACCAGAGGCAGGCTGGGGGTCTTGGCAAGTGAGAGTTAGAAGGCAGATTTCTGAAGTTCTGCTTTGCAGCCCGCAGCTGGCAGCTCAGGATCAGGATGCTTCACCTGGTTGTGAAACATTTTTTCTTGGAAAAATTACTGTAGAGTAAGGAACGCGTTTCAAGTGCCAACTAGCACTGACCCCAAACTCAAAATGGGTGCCCAAAAAAGTGCCCTCATGTAGATGAGAGGATGGTTCCTGGAGATCCCTGCCTGCTTCCAAGCTCCACCACAAGTTCCATGCTTCCTCCAGATTTTCTGCAGCAAGCTACAGGTCCTTCCTGGCCTTGTCCCTGGGTATTTTGCCAGGCGGATGTGTTGGCTTTGTGCGGGTGTCTGTGTGATGTTCTCTTGGCTCCAGTGGGTCTCAGAGCACTATCATGGCATAAATAATACAAAAGAGAGCTGCTCTGATTGAAATTCTCAGAAGTCTATGGTTCTGGCCCAAGAGTTTGAAACCTGTTGGCTCTTTGACATTTCCGAGCTGACGGTTAGCAGTGGTTATGATCCTGTAACTACTTCATTTGATGTTCTCATCAGGAAATAAAGCTGTGAGGAAGTGATTAATGGAAGATACAAAACCCTAAGGGAAACCCATCCCTGCAGAGCGGTTACCCCTGTCCAAGTAGCTGTGGCCAAGGTGAGGCAGCCTGCTGCTGCACATCCATCTGTAGCAGCTGACTAGGAGAGGCGCGTGCTTTTTAATTTGCTGGTGGTGTCAAGCTGGGATGACCTTGAGAAACAGGCTAAAATACCAGGATCAACTTTAATAGGGACACACGTGAGGTTTTACATGTTGAGTACACGCTAAGCCATATCCCAGGGACAGTGCAGGGGACATGTGGCAGTGGAAACATCTCCAGAAAGAAAACATGGGGATTATCGGCTGAAAATATACCAGCAGCACCACTGCTGTGTGGGAAAACAAGAACAGGCTCATTTTCTGTGCCAGAAACTGTACAACTCACCAGATCTGCCAAGTACAGCCCAAGCAGCTCCTTCTCAGACCTGTCACTTGCTAAATTTCCATACCCTATCTGGAATTCCATGGAAAAGAGGCTGATGACAATAGCATACATCAGCTACCTTTTAGTACGGTATGACTTACTAAGCACTTTAAACAGCCAAAGAGCCCAGGAGTGTTAAAATAAAACCGGCTATTTTTAAAAGTATGGTAGGAGTGTGAAAATAGCCCCTCTCCACTTGAACCACCTTGTGAATGACACGGCAGCGAGGCTGGAAAAGAAGCCCGACAGTGTCATATTTGTGTCTCCCCCGGAGAAAACTGTGCTGTCAGCACCTCTGTGAGAAGGTGTCGCCCCTTGTCCTGCTGCTTTCAGCTCATCTGGGACTGAAACACAGAGTATTTGGTTTAAGGATGGGGAAAGGGCTGGAGGAAGAAAGGCCACCAGCAGTTTCCAAGCAAGCTTTGTGGGTTTTGTGGCACTCGGTAGCCAGGGAAAAGAAAGGAGAAAGGAATGTGCCTCGTTATTCTGTTGTGCAGAAGAACTAGCCCACAGGGACTGGGTTTTCCCTGCCAAATAGAAGGGCCGAGGCTTCCGGACAATTTTCTTGCAAAGGGAATGTTTTTCCAGAGCCCCACAGCCCAGCGGGAACCCTCGGTGGGAGCAGCTCCCCCCGGCACTGCTGGGGATCTGTTTGGGCAGGGTTTGGCTCTGACAAGGAGACGAGGAGCCATCCCTCCTCGGGCAGCAGAGTGTGGGGAGCGTGGGGAGAAGCAGCACCATGGCTGTGGGGAGGCGTTCCTGCTCAGCCCATGGGCCAGAAGGGTTCCTGGGCCCACAGAGCTGAGACATCCTGGGCCATGTGGGATAAAAGGGGTTCCAGGGCCATGCAGTGAGGGGGATCCTGAGCCCCTAGGGTGCAGGTGGTCCCAGGCCCACAGAGATCATAGATTCATAAAATTGTTTGGGGTTGCAAAGGACCTCATCGATCATTCTTCACAGAAAGGGTCACTGGGCACTGGAACAGGCTGCCCAGGGAGGTGGTTGAGTCACCTTCCCTGGAGGTGTTTAAGGCACGGGTGGACGAGGTGCTGAGGGACATGGTTTAGTGTTTGATAGGAATGGTTGGACTCGATGATCCGGTGGGTCTCTTCCTGGTTATTCTATGATTCTATGATTCAGTTCCAACCCCTCTGCCATGGCTAGGGAGGGACACCTCCCACCGGATCAGGCTGCTCAAAGCCCCATCCAGCCTGGCCTTGAACACCTCCAGCGATGGGGCAGCCACAGCTTCCCTGGGCACCCTGTGCCGGTGCCTCAGCATTCTCAGAGAAGAATTTCTTCCTACTGCCTGATTTAAATCTTCCCCTTCCAATTTTAAGCCATTCCCCCTCGCCCCAGCACTCTGAGTCCTTGTAAAAAGTCCCTCCCCAGCTTTCCTCTTGCCCCTTCAGGTACTGGAAGCTGCTCTGAAGTCTCCCCAGCACCTTCTCCAGGCTGAACAACCCCAACTCTCTCATCCTGTCCTCATATGCGAGGTGCTCCAGCCCTTGGATCATCTTTGTAGCCTCCTCTGGACCCGTTCCAACAGTTCCATGTTATTCTTATGTTGGAGATTCCATAACTGGACACAGGACTCCAAGTGGAGTCTCATGAGAGCAGAGTCGAGGGGTGGAATCCCCTACCTTGCCCTGCTGGCCACGCTGCAGGATACAGTTGGCTTTCTGGGCTGCGAGTGCACTTTGCCTGCTCATGTCGAGCTTCTCATCAACCAGCATCGCCAAGTCCTTCTCTTCAGAGCTGCTCTCCTGGGGTCTGTGGGACGAGGGGGGTCCTGGGGCCATGCAGGGGTCACTGTCCCTATGGGATGTGGCTGTCCCAGGGCCGTGTGATGCGGTGGTCCCTGTCCCTATGGGATGAGTGGGTCCTTGTACTGTGGGGTGTGGGGGTCCCTGTCCCTATGGGCTGCAGGTGTCCCTGTCCCTATGGACGCGGGGTGGCTGTTCTCCCCGCCGCCGGCAGGGGGCGATAGAGCGCGGGGCGCTGGAGCAGCAGCTCCCCCGCCCCCTCTGGCCCCGCCCCCTCCTCCTCCTCCGCCAATCGCCGCGCGCGGCGCCCCCGCCCCTCGGGCGTCCCCGGCGCGCAGCGATGACGTCAGGAGGCGGCGCCGCGCCGCGGGCCGGAGCGGCCGAGGTGAGTGCGGGACCAGCCGCCGCCCGCGCCCCCGGCTCCGCCCGCCCGGGCCGGGGGGGCAACCCGCAGCCTCTCCGTCCCCCTCCTCCTGCCCCCGGGGCGCTGGCGGCTCGGCCCCGCCGCTGCCCGGGAGGGAGGCCCGAGCGCCTCCCGGAGCGTCCCCTCCCTTGGTGCTCCCGGGCCCGGAGCCGAGCTACCGGGGTGGGGGCAGAGCGGCCGAGTCGGAGCTAAGTTGCGGAAAGCCCGAGCTCGGGAGGTCCCGGGGGGGATGGGCCGAGTGTGGCTGGTGCCTCAGCAGCCCCAGCCCCGGGTTTCCCCTCAGAACTCCCCGAGGGTTCGCCCCGGCGGTGCCGGGTTTGTGTCAGGCTAGGAGAGGCGCTTTAAAATTTATTGTTGAAAGTAAAGGTAAGGTGATTTCGCGCGTTTTTCCCTCTCTATACAGCTTTGGCATAAGTGTGATTTGATGGCTGCTATGTGAGCATTTAACACAGCTAAGAGCTGCCGTCTTCACATTTCCTTACTGACGTCTCAAAGAAAAGAAAAATTAAATATCTTCAAGTTACGAGGTGTTTAAATTGGTGGAGGAAGGCTGAGGGGGTCAGTCAGGTGGCTGACACCCCGTATCCCCAGGGACACACTTGGGTATTAAGCCATCCAGGCCTTGGTATTCTCACAGAGGTGGAGGACATTTCTGAATCAGCCAGTGCTGAGGTGTTGCCCTGCTGAGCTCTGGGATGCAACGTGCTGGTTGTCCAAGGAGATGAGTGGGTAGACCTTTAAATGTAGACCCCTTGTTCCTTCCCAGCACTCCAAGCCGCGGCTCAGAGGTGCTGTCCTTTCCCAGATAGTCTGGCCCCTGCCAAATGTGCAATTTCCTGCTTGAAGCATTTATCTAGTGTCTTAGTTCCTTCTCCCAGACTCTGGCTGATTATGGCACAGGAGCGTTTCCACCTGCACTTACGTGGTGTTAGGCATCTTGTTGCTCGCCATGGTGTGCGACCCTGGGGTTCGTGTAGGCTTCACTGATACTCGTGCACATACAAGGAAGAGCTGCTGACGTACTAGTGCTTGTTGCCTCATCTCAGCTAATGTTGTTAGTGGGTTAATATATGACATTTTCAAGCTTGCTGTTTGATCCTTCTCATGTTTTTTTGTTTATGGGTGGGACATATACACGCATGCTTCTTTGCGTGTGGAATTACTCTGTTTGCGGAGCCTGTCATTCCATCTCTCTGTTGACTTAATGTTAAGCCCTCAGCAAAAGTCAATTAAGCGTTCTATGAAGTTGGCTTTTTATTTCTACTGCTTGCACCTTAGTATGGACATGCTTAACTTGGTGGTGCTGCCAAGAGGTCTTCTATAAGGAGTTGCTTTGATGTCTAATTTTAAAGCTGAATTTTAACTAAAGCTTTATTTCCTTTCCAGATTGGATGTAGAGTCTGAACTGCTTCTGGGTGTTCCTCCAAAATTTTTCTCGTTTCTCCACCTACTTATCCTGATGGAAGATCAGGCAGGGTTCCCTTTATGCTGAACTGTTGCTTGGAGAGGTGGTGAATGAGTGAGGAAACGTTTGGTGATGGTAAGGTGTACGATTACATTTCAAAGCTAACATCTTTTCCTGTGAAGGGTCAGGCACCCTATCAATGGGCTCTGAGCCTAAGAGCAGAGACTTCAAACTGCTTGGCTGACTGCCAGAGTACGTACAGACAGTTTCTCCGTCTCCCAGTACGACCAGCCAGTCATACCGTTTCAGTCAGCACATAAAGACTTGCTGAAGTGCAGCTGATTTGGTTCTACCCAAATATAGGGTGAGGAGCAAGGTGCTGAACTGTTGCTCGGAGAGGATCTTAGGGAGATCTGTTAAATGAACAACTTGCTGCGATACTTTATGGAGTTCCTAGTCAGAAATTTCAAAACTATAAGGTTTGGAGTGGTTGCCCTCTTGCAAAATTGAACAGATTAAACAGAATTACAGAAAATGCTTGACTCTTCCCTTACCTTGATTTTACTTAAGCAATAAGGGCTGGACAGGAAGACCTCCAGAGGTCTCTTCCAACGTCTGCCATTCTGTGACTGTGATTCTGTGCGCAGCTGGGAGCAGTAAACAAACTACACTTCACAAAAGAGATACCAAGTGATTTCCCCAGACACCAGTTCTCCCCATGGCTCTGTTTTTATAGGCGCCGTCTTCCCTGCCTTGTGACAGCAGCCGTGCGTGGTGTGTGCTCTGTAGTGAAGCCCAGTGAAAATCTCCAGCTCTTAGCTTGCAGTAACATGGCTCTGGTGGGATGTGAGCCACTTGTGGGCTTTCCCTGTTTGAAACTTTGCCGTGTTGATTCCTGCTTATGTTTCTTCTCATTCTTTTCCTAAGGTTCAAATGTGGGAGTTGCCCTGGATGTGGTTGCTGCTGCTGCCGCCCTGGGAAAATGCCTTGATAGGGAATTAACACCAGTCAGGGATGGGCTGTGGGACAAGCAAAGTGCTTCCCGAGCCCCCCAAAGAGGTGCAGCTGGACCTGGTTAAAAAAGTTGAACCATACACAGGCCACAATGACATCTACAAGCATTTCATCAAAGATGACTGTGGGGCTGTCATCAAAGCTGGCTCTCCCTCACCTCCACGTCACGCTCACCCCTATCCTGGGCACCACTTGCCTGCCCATGTGGACCAGCCGGAACCCCGCAAGAACAAGGTGGCTAAATACCGCGCCAAATTTGACCCCAGAGTGACAGCCAAGTATGACATTAAAGCCCTGATTGGGAGAGGGAGCTTTAGCCGTGTCGTACGGGTGGAACACAAGGCTACCAAGCAGCCCTATGCAATCAAGATGATAGAGACCAAATACCGAGAGGGGAGGGAAGTGTGCGAGTCGGAGCTTAGTGTGCTTCGGCGGGTTCGACACACCAACATCATCCAGCTTATCGAGGTGTTTGAGACCCAGGACCGTGTGTACATGGTGATGGAGCTGGCGACTGGAGGAGAACTGTTTGATCGAATCATTGCTAAAGGGTCCTTCACTGAGAGAGATGCTACACGTGTGCTGCAGATGGTGTTGGATGGCGTGAGGTACTTGCACACGCTGGGTATCACCCACCGGGACTTAAAACCGGAGAATCTGCTGTACTACCACCCAGGGACAGATTCCAAAATCATGATTACAGACTTTGGGCTGGCAAGTGCTCGCAAGAAGGGGGATGACTGCCTGATGAAAACCACGTGTGGGACTCCAGAGTACATTGCTCCCGAGATCCTGGTGCGGAAGCCCTACACGAACTCTGTGGACATGTGGGCACTGGGTGTTATCTCATACATTCTTCTGAGCGGCACGATGCCCTTTGAAGATGACAACCGCACCCGCTTGTATCGGCAGATCCTGAAAGGAAAATACAGTTACTCAGGAGAGGTGAGTGTGGGTTATGGTGATGGACAAACAAGCAGGTCTCTGTACGTGGGTGTTTGATGACCAGAAGCTGGCTGTTGTGCTCAGGGTGTACGCTACCAGGATTAAAAAAATCTGTGATTCTGGCTTTTAAAATCCCTTCCTGTTTTCTGTCTGCTTTCCAAAACTTCTTCCAGTGCAGCATAGTGAGCTCTTTTAAAAAAATATTTGTATAAAGAAAGAAGAGATCTCTTCCTGCAGAGCAGGACTGGGGTTCTTGTGGGTTTCCATGTGAGGAGACCTCAGACATGGTAAGTAGCTGTTGGATGCTTTATTGTTGAAACTTATGCCAAGCTGAGCATTCCAAATGTAGCCTGTACCTACCTAGTCTGATTTCTGATACACATCCAAGTTTAGTCTGGAAAATACCTTTGCTGAAAGTCAAAGGGGCACTTGCTTCTTAGATCTGGGGGTGCGAGCATATCTGAAATTGAACTGCATTGTGTCTTGGAGCTTCATATGTGATGAAACTGAGGGCTGAAGGATAGTTTTCTTGGATAATTCTGTAAAGAGGAGCCTTGGGTGATAGTTTTTAGGCAGAAGATGGGTAACCCTTCATTACTCCACAGAATGGCTGCGTGCCAGGCTGACACAGCTACTGCTGTCCTGCTTCTGGTCATGGTGGGACATCTTGGTTAGCAGCCAGTTCCTCTACCAAACATCAGCCAAGTTTTTGTAAATTTTCTGTATGATGGTGTATTTTCGCCCTGGAGGCGATGCATGCCCTTCAGAAGAAACAATTTGAGATTTAAACATTTCTAAACATAGAATCATAGAATTGTTTGATTGGAAAAGACCTTTGGGATCATCAAGTCCAACTGTACCTGTCCACTACTAAACCATATCCCTAAGTACTTTATCTACCCATCTTTCAAATACCTCCAGGAATGGTGACTCCACCACTTCCCTGGGCAGCTCCTTCCAACGCCTGCCAGCCTTTTCAGTAAAGAAATTTTTCCTGATATCCAACCTAAATCTCCCCTAGTGCAACTTTAGGCCAATTCCTCTCTTCCTGTCACCTGTTACTTGGGAGGAGAGACCAGCACCCACCTTGATACTATGTCCCTTTAGGCAATTGTAGGCAGTGATAAGATTTCCCCTCAGCCTCCTTTTCTCGAGGCTAAGCAATCCCAGCTCCCTGAGCCTCTCCTCATAAGACTTGATACTAGTGACCAAACGCTAATTGATAGCAGGAATTAGTGTTGCTGTTGCAGGTGTCCTTGCTGTGCCATGCGCATCATCCACCATCGCCTGAATGCCGAGTGCAGGTCTGTTTCCCCTGAAAAAAAAACCCCAAGCCAGAATTAAAAAGCGTATGAGGAAGGGCAGTGTGAGAAAGAAGACGGAATGTTAAAAGAAGCTTGCAAAGTCAAGTGCCCAGAGCTGAGAGCTTGAGCTGCACAAGTGAGAGGAGTTTCAGGAGGGCAGGAGGGAGCTGACTTCCGAACTGTATCGCCATACCATGTCACGCAGCAGCAGTGCCATGAGTTTGCTGAGAATCGGTGCCGAGTCCCTCTTCTGGAAAGGGCCTCAAAACCTGGTCAGAGAGGACAAAGCTATATTGAGAGAGACGTAAAAGCTAAGCTTCACACTGACCTGAGAAGTAACTCCATCTTCCATGAAAAAACAGTGAGCTCCTGTCCACCTAATGTAATTGCTTTCTGCCTGGAGCCCTCTTACCACCACTCTCCTGCTCCTGGAGTGTGAGGTCTGTTTGAAGAGGCTATTAGCAGATCAATAGGAGAGGTCTCCCAGAATAGCTTATTCAGGTACTGCTGACATCACATTATCTCTTGTGTCTCCTTCTGTACTTTCTGAACTGCTTGGAGTAATGGGTAGGGTGAGGAAAGAAGAAAAGCTGGCTTTGTAACTTGCCTTGCTTTTTTTCTGAACAGCTCTGGGTAAGGGCTACCTGGGCTGTTGAGTCTGCATTTGATGTAGCCTGTTAGTCTTGTTCTCTTTCACTCGTTTTGTTAGAACTCACTGAAAAGAAAATTTGGCAATATTTTAATTGAAATCTTAGGAATAAAACTGATTTCTAGCCGTCTCTTTGTAGTTTAAAAAGTTGTCTGAGGAATAAAGCTGGGATTGCGTTCACAGTTTCCTTTGAATTTGCAAGTGCAGAAAGGAATCGGACCATTGTTATCCTGCTAGGACAGGCTTGCTCTGGTTCTACTTAAAAGCTTGACCTTCTTGAATACCGACACTTTTATGTTGGTTTACACACCTGGGAAACTTGCTGGAACAAATGGAAGATAATATACGTTGTGGATAAATTGGGAAACTGAGCTAGGGGTTGTTCTGTTCTGGTTTTGCCACCTGATCTGGGCAACCCAATTACCCCTGCGGTCTATTTGCTGGTTCATAAAACAGTCAGCTCTTTGCAGTATGCTCACCGCGGGTGAGACTGGTGGGTGCTGATGTAGAAATATGTCTTAGTTTAAAGCAAAAAACTTGTTCTAAATAATGGTCCTGATGGATACATCGATAAATGTGATGTAAGGTGAGAAACCTTGATGTATGAAGGGGATTGGGCATTGCAAATCTGTGGGAGCACTGCGAGGGACCAAGCAGCCTTGTGGTGAGATGGTCTGGTTTTGTATGGCTTGCTTAGATTTTTCCAGTGGATTTTAATAAAGCTCCTTAGCAAAGGCTCTTGATGGAACTTTGCAGCTGTAATGTGATAGGGGCCTTTGCATGGATCAGCTGTTTGCTGAAGATAAGCACAAAGTTAAAATACATGGTCAGTTCCATAGGGAAGGAGAAAAACAGTGGTGTTTGTTCCTTTCTGCCAAAAGTAATCAGGACAAAGTTCAGTAACCTAGCTGTGCAGCTGCTGATGATACAGAATTCTTCAGATGGCTGAGGACCTCCTGAATGCAGGCTGCTCCGGACCTTAGAAGTTTGCCTGAGTTAAAGGAGCAACCGGATGAATTGATGGAAGATAAATCAATTGAGAGAATGGTATTAAAAGATCTTAAGTGTGGATAAAGAGGTCCCTAAGCCACGCAATTTTGAAGCTTTAGAGTATGGAGGGGTGGTGTTAATTGCAGCATAGGGACTGTTTTCATGGGCTGTCCTTCTGTGTTTGCTGTTGGCTGACACCACACTGAATTGGATAGATCTTTGATCTGGTAACCTGTTAGAGGGGCTCATCTTTCTTTCATTTCGTCCCTTAGCCTGGGGGCTTTATCCACTTCCAAGAGTTACTGAGCTGAGTAATAGGCAGCCTGCAGAGCAGACAGTGCTCTGGGGTTTTGCGTGCAGTGCTTGGGGCACCTGCCTGTGTACTGGGGAGTTCAGCAGCCCCACTGGATGTTGATGGAGTAGGTACCCTATGTCTTATGTGGCTTTGGCTTGTGGCTTGGAGGCAGCATTATTTCAAGTGAATTTGAATGAATCAGAAATGAATCCCAAGGCTTATAAGCTCTTGCAGGCTAATTTCACTTGCTGTATAATACTCCTTTGGAAAGCCTTGACATTGAAGAGTGAGGAGTGTAAACGTTTCCTATTAAATGGAAATGTTCTTGAACTCTTTAATTATGATGCAGTGCTGGAGTTCCCCTGTAGGTGGGTGAAAAAGCAGGCAATATATTCAGGCTAAATAGTAGTAAAAAGTGCATTTTGCAGATGATAAAATCAGTTTAACTTCTCTTTCACCAGCAGAAGTATGTGGTGGGTTGCTTTTTTTCTTTTTTTTCCCCCCGGGAGAAATGAGTCTGCCTTGACACTTTGTCTGTAAAGGAAAACGTGGTGTGAATTGTATTCTGCTTGTGAGTCTGCCCTTTTCTGTTTCCTGACTCATTCAGGTCTGAAGCATGAACGCAGAACCCATATAGTCATCCTGCCTACCTGGCTTGCTCCCTGATGCCCTTGATGGGACAGCTTCATTCTTTGACAGTTCCCTCGCCAGTCAGTTTTGCTGCTTAGGATTTCGCTTACTTATTTTCTTTGCGCACCCAACAGCATCCCAAGATGCTGTCTTCTACATCTCTTTATTTGTGTTACCTACACTTTCTGTCTAGGCTCGTTTGCAGCCGACTTTCTTCTGGTCTGTGGCTGCTTGTTAGCAAAGATCGTAGTGCTGAAAGGAGGTGCTGTGGTCCATTAGTCTGTGCCTGAGATGGGTGCAGGTTCCTAGAATAACCAACAAGACTGAAGACTTGTTTGTATACATGGGCTTCAGGTGGTGGTAATATGGAAAATAACTAAGATGCAAGTAGAAGTAACTTAAGTAACAATGCTATAGTATTTTTGCAGTGATAGCACCTTTTTACGTTATGTCAAGTGAAAGTGAAGCTGTTTCTAGATGCCGTTATTTGTGATAACTTTCTGAAGAAGTTGATGGCATCCATGAATCGGTTCTGCTTTTCGTTTTGCAACAGATTGCTAGTGCCAGTCCAGACAGCATCAAGAAACAGTAGGTCTGACATCCTGCGGTGCAAGGTTGCAATGCACACCACTGAACTTAACTTTACAGGAAAGTTTAGGCACAAAGTGACCCCAGGAAGTCTTTGGTCCAAGCTCCTGTTCACAGTAGACATACATTCAAAGCTAAACGAGGCTGCTCAGTGCCTTGTTCGCTCAAAGTTTTAAAGTTTACAAGGATGGAGATGTCACCTCTTCTCTGGGCCCTGTCCCAGAACTGCTCCTGTCTCATGCGAACCATTTTTTTTTCCCTTATATCCAGACAGAATTTACCTGGTTGCAGCTTATAGTCACCACCTGCCTTTTCACTGAGCGTCTCTGAGGCATCTGGTGTGGTTTCATCAGCTTGGTCACTGCCCTGACAGAACTGGCAGATGCACTTATATCCCAGCCTGAGAAGGTGGATCTGGTTGCAGTCCTGACATCCTGCATATCAACAGCCTCTCCAAATCTTGGGCAAAAGCAACCAAGAAGAAAGTTCTAAAAAATGTAATGCTAGAGAAGGATTTGCAGCACAAGTAGCTTTAGAGCAAACCAAATAAAAAGCTTAGTGTGCAGAATTTATATGTGCATCACATTACATATTTCTCTTCTTGAGTATTTAGCATCTTAAACCTCATCTGCCCTAGTTTGGAGTTGAAAGTGCAGAGTTAAATGCAGATATTGAGTAAACTTTGCAAATGCTGCTGTGGATAGATTTGGGCTGGAAGACTGCACTTAATGTCGTGAAAAACAAGTTACTGTAGTAGAGGATGAGTGGAGTAGCGTGAGTGGTGTTCCCATAATAACTAACAAGGCCCACGTAAGTAAAGAAATGAAACACTTTCTTCCCAGACAGTTTTCCCTGTCTGCAGGAGGGAAAGGAGGAGGAGTGAAAAGTGCTGGTAGTGCATTTAGCAAACAAACTGTGTGTCTGGGCTGTTAGTTGCTGCGTGACAGATAGCAAAGTAAAAATATGAGAAGCAATTTTGAACCAGGTGATGCATACTTACAGGATGAGTCCTTACCCCAAGTAGATTGTACGCCTGTGAGTGTTTCCAGAGTGTTCTTGTAATTGTCTTCATTGTGGAGGCTGGTTAAAAGACTGCACAAGACTTGTAACCCCTTCTGGAAGATTTGCCTTTGCATGGTGTCCTGCGCTCTAAAATATGCTCCTTGCAAAGCCACCTCCTTCTTCTGGAAGTTCTCTGTTGGCTCAGTGCCTGGAGGGCCCGGATGCAGTGGGACCCCTTGCTTGTGGGGTCCTGGCCGGTCACACTGACTGGTGGTGTTGCCCTCTCTGGCTATGCCAGTTGGGCTTTAGACCTGTTTGTGGCTTTTGGAAGACACAGTCATCACCTTGGCATCTGACCTTCCTGCCAGAAGAGAGGAGAGGTTTCACACCAGCAGGGTGGCCAATTTTTCAGTCTTCTCTTTGGAGTTTGTGTGTCTCAAGCTGTTGAAATACAACATAACAAGGAAAATGGGTGCAGGGCAGTTGAAAGCAAGTTTTTAAACCACATTTGCGACACTCATTTATATGATCATACAAGTCTAGAAACACGTTTTAGCCTTCTTGGGAGAAGAAAGACATTTTTACTTACAGCAGCTGCTCTGTTTTTTCCTGTGAGACATGTTAGATCACAGAAGGGTTATTACAGAAATGCATATGTTTTTTCTAAAAATTTTAGATTGCTTTTTCCCCTGTGTAAGGAAGACTTGTTTTTCATAAGAATCAGTGAGCCGTTTGTCTGGAAAAAGAAAAAAAAAGTATCAATTTACAGAGGAATGTGCTTTTGCATTTAATATGGCTGTGAGATGGCGGCGATTTTTGACTAGAGCAACAAGAGTGCTGGTGAGATGCAGTCAGATGGGTTTCTGTTGAAAAGGGACCGTGCTCTGCTTTGAAGAGCTGAAACACTTGAGCAGGATGAAAGCATGCCTCTCCTATCCTGGCACAAAACACTGGGTCCGGTTGTGTAAATGTGCTTCTCTTAGCTTCTGCTCTTTCTTTTCTTTTAATGCACTTGCTTAGCGGGTGTGAGTATGGGTGGATTTGTGTGGCTTCATATGTATCTGAGGGCTGAAGTGTTTGTCCAGATCTTGGACTCTCTGGAACACCATAAAGCCTGAAAAATCCTCCAACCTCCTGCACGTGTCAGTGACCACACTCCCACAAAACTTGACCATGCTGTATTGGTACAGAAACACCTTTTCCAGTAAAAGGGCTTTGAAACCAATGTATGCATTTGGAAATTAGTTCTCTTCTGCTCCAGCTGCTTCTTGAGGTTGTTTTGAAGGTTGTTTCCTCTGATGGATTTGGTGTGTTGCAAGGACCTTTCTCAAAAACATTCCTTTTACCTTTGTATTTAAGCTTACATTGCATCTGTTAGCTGTGACGGTAACTCCAGGTCCTAGGGCAGGGTAGGCGAGGAGAGGGGCTGTCTTCCTCTGCATCCATCTTTTGTTTCCATACAGCTGCAATCTGCAATGGCCCGTTAAGAGTTTATATTTCACAATATCATGCATGATGTCAGGTCAGGGAATTTTCTGATTTGGCTGGGCTTTCCCTTGGTTTGAGTTTGTAGTTTCTGTGGCTGGAAGCATCTATTGAAACCATGAAGTGGAGACACCATATGCTTCACTGTGGTGGCTTGTTTATGCTGCAATACTTCCATTTATTTTGGCGCGTTGAGTAGTGGAGGAGACTTAAGTTTCCAGGGGGGAAACTCTTAAGCCTTAAAGCCCCTAGAAACAAAGAAAGGAGGGAGTGGACCTCTGTGGAGATGTAAAATATATCTTTCCCAGTAATTTATTTCCCAGCCCATGGTCCCTAGCGCTGTTTTCCATACCAGTAACACCTGCAGGTTCAAAGCAGGGTGAAGGGCAGCAGCTGAGCACTTGGGTTAGGATTTTGGGTGAATGTCTGGGTTTGGAGGAGTGGCACACAGCGTATGGCACATTCATGTTATGGTTGGAGGAAGGCAGGAGCCATGTTCAAGGGAAAAGACCTGCAATAATGCTGTGATTATATTTTCATTCCTGCTTCTATGGGGCCTGTAAAATCCTGTTAATGTGAAATAGTATTTCTGCAGCATTAGGGATAAAGGGACATCAGTAGGGTAGAAAAAGAATATTAAGCTGTCTCTGTGCAGGGTATACATTAATAACAGAAAGGATTTGAACTATCAGCTGCCGGTGATGGTTTTGACTCCTCTACAATCCTCTAAAACTAGACTGGGCAGTTTCCACTTTTACTTTTGGCTGATTTAATCCTTTGCTTTCTACCTGTGGCTCAAATGTATTGTTTTTCCGATATCTTAGTGGAGGGTTATTTTGAATGCTCATTTGCTGAGGACCAAGGTTCAGTGAGTGAGAATGTATCTTAATTTTGCAGTGGAAAGAGCTGTGTTCTGCAAGAATCCAAACTCTTACCTACTGCAAGGATGGATTATCCTTGACCTTGCTGGTGTCTCTCTTGGGCTTGTAAACGGGCTGTATGGCAGTGAGGGTGCAGGGGGACTGATAACACCTTGTTACCATCTTGTGTTTCCACCAGTGAATGTGGTAGAAAAGTTGAGTTTCCTACAGGACCGTGGGAGGGAGGAAGAGTAACCGCTTACTGCAGCTCTTTGGGCTTTGAGAGGTGGTCTCTGCAACCCTCGCCTGTTCCGAACACAACAGCTTTCCTCTCCTCCCCCTTGCTGGACATCATCAACATGGGACAGGAGTCTGCAAAGCTGTGTTTGAAGGTCAGCTGCTCCTGGAGATGGGCTTGAACTAGGTGCAACCCTTGAGCAGGGTGCAAGCTGGTGTTCTGTCATTGCTGTGACGTGCGTGGGACTTTATCATGAGTCCTAGGGTGGGTGGATGTGGGAACCTCTTAAACTGCTTCAGCTGCAGATGGATTTGCCAGATCTGGTCTGCCGAAGACCTGAGAGTGCTTATTGGCTCCAGAAGATTGCAGGGAAATACAAAACTGGAACAGCAGTACAAGTCTAGAGGCACGCAGAGCCCTGACTGACGCCTGTAAAATTTCTAAAGCGAGGATTCAAGTGAGTGCTGTAAATGTGTTGCACTCCGGAGAAAATTATAGCATATTCCTAGCTCCCATCCACGCTACCGGACTTTGAAGTTTTGAAGAGCTGACCCTGGCTGTACTTCCAGCTGCTGTCCCCTGCTGCAGGTTAGAATAAAAGCTTGTTTTGTTTAATCAAAACTGAGCTCTGCAAAGAAGGGCTGTGAACGTGCAGCTTGTTGCAAATGATTTTGTGGCCTGTCGTTGACTTGCCCTAGAGAGAGGTGGTTGGACCTGATATATTTGGAACAATCTGCCGTTGGAAGTTGGCTTGGATTTCCTCTGACCGGAGTTTGGGGCTTTCCTAACAGCTGCTGTGTGCTCCTGTCCTGGGTTGAAGTGAAGGAGGAGTTAACCAGCATATGTGGGATAGGTAGAAAGTAAAAATTTTGATTTCAGATGGTTAAAATCTCTTTTTAGCTGCAAAAACTGTTTTGAGGAGCTTCTGCTGGTACTCAGCTGGATGGCTAAAAAGATGCTTCCTAAGCCTGGAGTTTTTCTTGGTAGTCTCTACTTAATCCTGAAATCCCTAAATCTGACAAGATTGCAATTGAAACTTTCAGGCTGTCAGGCGCCAGGGAACTGGGTTAGTTGTTTTTGAACTGGAAGGTGTGCCCCAAGCCAGCAGCAATGCATCCAAGTTCCCCATTTGCAGCATGAGCTTTGGAGCTGGCTCTTCTGCTCTCTTCATTCTTGCCACCCTGCCGTTTCGCCCTCCTGTTGCACTGAGTAGTGCTGAGAAACCAATCCTAGGCATGTTTCCCAATACGTTTGTTATTAAAGTGGATACTGTTATGGATTTTCCTGAAAAGTGAGCTTTTGCTAATACACCAGATTAGTGTTGATAGGTGACATGGGAGCCAAGCGGGCAAGTTGAGGAGAGGCAGAATGTTCTGGTGTGGTGCCTGTTCAGAGATACCTGCTGTGAATGCAGCGTACACCTAACTGCTGCTGTGGACATATACCCAGCTGCGTGTCTGTAGCTCCTGATCTTCCATCAGCGTGATAACACCCTACACATCAAATGCACCCAGCGTTTCAAGCACTCTGAGTGATTCAACAGAGTTTGATTTTGTACCTAACAAAAGGTAGAATTGAGTTGTCTGAGAAGGAAAGTATTTGTGTGCTTCCTGTCTTTGTCCACATCTGAAGAATAATTGCTGAGGGATTCTTTCACAGTCTGATCATTTTGAGAATGGCTCAGACATAGGAAAGATGTCTCATTATAGATGGAATGGCACAAAAGGCTTTATATGCTGTTATCAGATAGGAATGCCTGAGTTAGTTTTTTTATTCCTTTCCGCTTAAAGTCTTCCATTATTTTTCATTTACTTTTAGCTTTACAAGCTTCAGGATTCTTAGTGGCATTTTTAAGTTACGTTTTTGCTCAAGAGGCTGATTTTGAAAAACTGAGGAAAGCCATCTCAGCTTTTGGATGAGAATGTAGAATCATTTCATGGCGTACTTATCTTCCAAGACTCTTAGGAGTTCCTGTACCTCTAGGGTTTGGCACAGGTGCCTGGCAAAGATGGATATGGTGTTGGAAGTATCTTTAGCTATTTCATCAAAGCTTTCCGTGCTCTCTGAAAAATCGCTGTTTGGAAATATGTAGTAGCAATTGACAGCCTTGCTTTGGAAACCTCCTGTGTGTACTGGATGTGTGCAGGCACGTGGAGCTCCCAAACAGTCATTGTGGGTAACTCCCACGAATGAGTGTGATAGCCATACTTAACAAACAGAGATGGGAAATTAAACAGGATTTGAAGTGTTCTTCGTTTTCTGGAAGCAGGGAGCCTTCTCCTCTCCCTGGCTTTGGGCAAGCAGCATTGCCTCATGTGTCATCTCCATCAGCCTGTATCTTCTGTGTTAGTGGAGAGAGCATTTAGCACTAGGAAAAATGGTGCTTCTCCACTTACTGCTGCGATTGTTTTGTCCTCGTCTGCCCTTCACGCTAAGCAAAAGTTCTTTGCCCAGAAGCTAGAAAAATAATCTTCTCTTGTCCTTCTGGGGACGGAAGCTCATCAACGAAGTGAAATGTATAGGCATGTCGTTCTTCAGAAATTGTGGAAGATCCAGTGGTCTTTGGGGCTTCACTGGCTGACCCAGGTGAGGGAAGTGGGGTGCATTCATTATATTTGTAGATCAAATTAAATTAAGGGCTGCAAAGTGCATTGAAGGAGGTCATAGTGAGGTGGGCGTTGGTCTCTTCATCCAAATGACATGTTGATAGGACGAGAGGGAATGGCCTCAAGTTGTGCCAGGACAGGTTCAGATTGGATATCAGGAAAAAATTTCTTCACTGAAAGGGTTCTCAGACACTGGAATGGCTGCCCAGGGCGGTGGTTGAGTCACCATCCCTGGAGGTGTTGAAAAGATGGGTAAATGAAGTGCTTAGGGATATGGTTTAGTGATGGACAGGTACAGTTAGATTATATGATCACAAAATCTGTGATCATTCCACGTGGCCCAAACAAATTTGAGCAGCTCAGTCTCAGTTGCATTTTTTTTTACAAATAAGGGTAAATTAATGCACAAAAGCAGGTGAAGAACAGAAGATTAGGAGGTGTTGGGCTGCTCAGGAAAGGATCTGTCTATGAATCACAAGCTATTATGTGAGACAGCACTATCACACTTATAGAAGATGACAAACGTACTGAGGCGTATGAAGAGAAAGCCAGGCAGCTGGTGCTGTAGTCGTACTGTAGTTAGTGGCTGATCTAGGGTGCCAAGTTGAAGCTCTGACACTTCTGGGCAGCAGACTTCAAAAGTACTGCGGGCCAAACAGGGAGACTTGACAGAAGATCAACAAAACCACTCGTGAGTCAAAAACCACAGTCTCCGGAAGACTGGAATGTTTTTGGCTGGTTAGCCTGAAGATGGTATTGTTGTAGCAATTTGCAAATATGCACAAGACTGCTTTGAAAAGGAAAAGGAATAATCTCTTTTCCAGATTATGGCAAACAAGAGCCTTAAATTACACTTAGAAAGAGTCACATTAGATCTTTTACAACAGTTTAGTAGTGTCTCCTGCTTCTAAAAATAAACGTACCAGGAGGACTGCCAAAATTATCTTGAAGAACGAGTTAGGCAGTGCTCTGTCAGGAGTGATGCATGTGTGGTGGATCCTTGGGGGACTGTGGGATGATCCCTGGATGTCCATCGCAGCCCTGATTTCCCAAGGAAGCAAAGCTTATGGAACTGTGCTATTTGTCTTGCTGCCCCCCACAATTAACTATTTAGATCCTAAGGTCAGTTTCTGCCCGGTTTGAGCAATTTGAAGTATTCGAAGGCCTGAAGTTTCTATGAATTTTCTAAAAGTCGATGACTCAGTAGGAGAGAGAACTGAATTCTTATCCTTGCTGCAAGGAAGATAATTAAATATCAGTCCAAATTTATCCAGAGAGCTGGTCAGCACATGTTTTTTTCTGAACCACTTGTGGCAACACGTCCCCAGTAAGCCTATGGGATGGAGCCTGGCAGCAGTACCCAGGGCAGGGAGGAGCAGAGAATGCGACACAAGCACTAGAATCATAGAAATCTTGGTTGCAAGAGACCTTTGGAGATTTGTAATTCCATCTTGAGATGGGACTGTTGCCATTACTAGGTCAGATTTGCTGTGACTTTGTCTTCCAGAGTTGTGAAAGGCTTCTGGGATGGAGATCCTGCACATCCCTGATGACCTCTTCCAGAACTGCACCACCCTTCCAATGATTTATTTGTAAATAAATTCCTGATATGAAGGTGCAGCTTCTCCCTGGTGCCCCTTGTGTTGTTTGGACCTGCTCTCTGGTTCTAATCCTTGTAACTACTTTCAAGTATTGGTATTTGCAATTAGATTTCTATTTACCTGACTGAGCAAGCCCAGCTTTGCCCACACCTCCTCGTAGACCGTGTGCTGCAGACCCCTGGCAATCTTGGCAGCCCTCAGCCAAATTCTCTACATCTTTCTTGAACTGGAGGATTGCCAGGCTTGACAGCAGTTGGCATGTTCCATATAGCAAATTGAAAACTTTAAATCTTCTTTTTGGAGGAAAAAAACCCAAACAACAATATAGGAAACAACAGGGTAGGATATAACAGGAAAAAAAGGTCATGTTGGAATAAGAGAATAGCTGCAGAATTGAGTATATGTGAGTTAGGGCTGTTTGAGTTATCCTTGCTACTTAAATATTTCTTTCCTTCTCATTTGTGTGCAGTTTAGTGCAGTTTCAGTGACAGACCTTGTCGTTCAGCAGCATCACTGTTTCCTTCACTGGATAGTTTGGATGCTGGAAGTGACTGAGAAGATATTAAGGAGAAATGTGGCAGAGTGGATCCAGAACAATTGTCTTCCTCTGGATTCTAACAAAAACTTTGCAGATAGTGGCAGGAAGGGAAACTGTAAACCAATTACCTGGGGCTGATCTGTGCTTGACCAGGTGAACCCCCTTTTGGTGTCTCCTGATGTTTTGTGCACTTAAAAATCTCTGAAGTGGCTATAGCTTATATCCACCTTGCTTACCCAAAATAGTGCTTTCTGGGGGAGAAACAAGAATGTCATTAGATTAGACTATACCAGCCTAATCTGGGAAACACTTAGGTACCTCAGCCTGGGCTTTTAGGAAATGCTGAGATGGAAGAAGAGGCACTTCACCTTCTCTGACCCATGCTTGCATGGGGTTCTTATTAAAATGGAAAGAGTGACTATAAGGAAGAAAGGAAAATCAAACTAGTGCTCTTCTGCTAGAACTGGGCACTGCTGGTGTTTTCATACAGCTCCTTATCTGTGTGCTGCGCTTGATGTATAGTCTTGAGGAGATTAAAAGAGCCTCCGTGCTGTCCTGGGCAGCAGAGGAGAGCTGGTGCCAGCTGGGGAGCAGGGCACAGTTAGACTAGTAGCTAAGACTGTCTTAGGATTTACTCCTCCTTGTTCATTCTCTTGTAAGCACGCAGGGCTTGTGCATCAACAGCTTGAAGCCTGAAGGAGGGGGGAATGTATGTGGAAGGTTGTAAGCTTATCTGTTCATCCCCCTCCACTGCACTAATCGGCGTGATAAAAGATGTTCTTCCTCCCTAGAGAAGATTGTTTCCCCCCGTCGCAGACTCCCATTTCTTAGTTAAACTGTTCCACTGAATTAATGTGTAAAAAGGCATATTAGCTTCAGTTACAGTTCTCAGCCAATACATCTCTTAAGATAATAATTCAAAATGAGAGAACGTCATTCAGATCAAATTTAGATTTTCCTTTTCAGAATTAAAACACCGAAGATGTGGGGATACTCAGGTGTGTCAGATTGGGAAAGGCATTTCCCAGTGTAGTTGCTGCAAGTACTTGCTGTGAGTTGGTGCTATAGCAAGATCTTTGGGAATTCCTGATTGTTTCCCCTGTTTGCCTTTTTGATGGCAGCCTCCAGCAGGCTGTACTTGGTGATCTCGTCTTTTCACCTGTGTTCTTTTTGAGTCCAAGTCTCTTGACCCTGAGCTTTCTCAATATTCAGTTTCTCGGGCAAGGTCCCTGGTGTCTGACTGTAACTTGCTGACACATTTTTAAGAGATGGATGTGAAATGATCTGAGCTAAAATGTGGCATTACCCCATTTTACCATGCCAGTTATTTCCCTAGGTATTACGGTTAGACGAGCTATCCTTGGCTATAGAGAAAAGCTTTGTGTTTATTGTTTTTGTAGCTGCTGTAATTTTACTGCATAATTCTAGCTGAACACTCAATGCTTGTACAGGGGAAATCAGCTGGCTATTTCCATTCGAAAAGCTGGGTTATAGAAGTTCACAGCACCAGATGTCTGCACGTACTTATAATGCTGTGGATTATTAAGGGGTGGTTGTATTTTCCTCTTTCATCCTTCCTTTATTCCTCCTCTCCACATCAACAAATTAATGCTGAATGCTTGGGGATCTGTCCTGTGCAGACTTTAGCACATTACATCTTTTTGTCAATGCTTCTACAATCAAATGTAGGTTTTACTGTTTAGGTGCCTCACAAAACTGACACCACTCTTGTGTGAAAGATCATAGAATCATGGAATAATTGGGATGGGAAGAGACCTTAGAGCTCATCCAGTTCCAACCCCCTGCCATGGGCAGGGACGCCTTCCACTGGATCAGGTTGCTCAAAGCCCCAGCCAGCCTGTCCTTGTCCCATCCCTGGAGATGTTCAGCTACGACTTCTCTGGGCAACTGTGCCAGTGCCTCCCCACGCTCACAGGAAAACATTTCTTCTTAATGTTTAATCTAAATCTCCGCTCTTTCAGCCTAATGCTGTTCCCCCTTGTCTTATCCCTGACCTCCCTAATGAAGACCCCCTCCCCAGCTTCCCTGGAGCCCCTTTCAGTACTGCTAGGTTGCTCTAAGGTCCGCCCTCTAGGCAGAGCAATCTGAATATAACAGAAATATTTTAAATAGGTACTGCCTCACGGGAAAATGGATTAGAAATATATTTGCTGTGCATATTAGGCTGAAAACAAGAGAAAAAACAGCATAAAATAGATGTCTTGTTAGCTTGCTTGCTGTGCAGGTTTTGATGATGGCTTCAGAGCAGTGTGTGCTCCCATCACAGGCAGAGAAAAATTCAAGGATTCTGCTCTAGTATCTAAAATCGACTTTGAAAGCTGCTCTGCTCGTGGAGCGCTGGTTCCCACCCCCACCGGGGTTTTGTTTAGACGAGGAGGCTCATGTTGTTAACGTGGGTCAGCCTTGTATTGCAGCCACGCGTGCTGGGAGCTCTCTGCCAGCGTACACCGGGTTTGCGCTCACTTTGGCTGTAAGTGGAAGAGGTGGGTTGGTTGTTCAAACCAGAGAACAGCACCTTGTTTGTTCCCCGCGTGCCGCTGCGGACAGTGCCTCAATAGCTTTTATGCTGATGTGAATAACAAGCGGGGATGGTGATGGGATTTAATCACAGAGAGCCCAGCACTGCACGCGGTCACCCAGCCTAAGTGATGCTGAGAGGAGGACCTCTTGCTTTACCTCCTCCTCCTCCAGGCTTGAAGCTGGAGTCTGAATAACATGTAGCACACTTGAGAACTCTCTGAGTCATTGTAAACGAGGCTGCTTTCCCCTGAGTTTATTGTCTAGCACGGCTGAAGTTGCAGACCGGCAATGCGCCCCGTCTTTTATGCCGCTTAGAAGTTCAGGAGATGCTTTTGTAGGAAATGCTGGCACATCTCGGAAGCAGCAGCTGTCATTCCTGAGGGGCCAGAGTTACAAATCTCCACCATGGGAGTTGTTCCCATTGTCATTAAGGCTGTAAGACAGACTGTGGCATGGGTTGTTTCATACTTGATTGAAGTGCTGCTAATTCTTGCCTCTGTGCTAGTTGCTCACTTGGGGTGATGTAGATGCTTCTGCCGCCATCCGGCAAATCACGCCAAGGAACGATGTCTGGAAACCCCAGCAGGAAAATTAGCAGAAGCTCCCTGATTTAGCTCACTTTGGTTGCACAAACCAAACTGTGCTGGCATGATTGAGAGCGCAGCATCAAAATGGGAATGAAGAACAGAAACAATGTGCTCATCTTCTGTGGCGTGGAGCGTCACTCTTAACAGCAGTACCTGTGATCAAGGGGACATGTCCCACCCAGTCTGTCTCTTGGGGTAAACAAGTATTTGTGTCTTCTCTTCATTTTTGTGGCATTTTTGTGCCACAAAAGGGCAGAGTTCGTTTTTGCAGCTGTGAGATCAAAGGCAAAGCTATCTGATAGAGGTTTAGCTGGTGCAAGTTTCACAGCTGCTGGATGGGAGCATTTTCCTCCCAAGCCATTTTCTGTTTCCTCTGAGAGAAGCAGATGGGCAGGATCTCCTCTAGATTGCTTTAGTCTTGTTGCATGAGTGCACCTCCTGTCCCACACTCCTGTCCTTCTTGGTGTTTTGCAAACATACCAGCATCAACCTTCCTCAGCTCTTAAACAAATTCCTGTTGCTGCCTTGAAATATTAATCAGGAAGGTTCCTGGGGTTTTGCTCAGTTAAAACTGCTATTTTGCCCACTGATGCAAGGTTTCTGGAGAGTGGATACATTTCTTCTGGGGCTGGGGTTGAAAACTGCTAAATTCAATCCATGCAGTGCTTCAGTAGAATGCAGCCTTACCTATTTTTAAAGAAAAGGTTTCAGTGAAGTAAAACCAAAGGTGTGTGTTGTGCAGCAAATGAAACCTCCGGCTGCATAAACAGATCGATAAACTGATCTGTGTTTGCTGACCAGAAGAAAAGTCTAATTGCAAGTACTCTGCATTCAACATTTGTGGTGGAATTAGTGTAATTGGAATAATGAGAAATCCAATTTGCTTTTGTTTGGAGTTTATTCTTCTTTAGGTTTCATTAAACTGGACTGATGCAATGCCCAGCATCTCAAGGCTTTAGTCAGTGATGTATTCACAGGTTTTAGGTCTTCAAGCTGTTATGTTCTTCATTAATTTCTTCAAATTCTACTTTCTCACATATGCCATCTTTCAATATGAGTTGGAATGATTGAAGTAATGTTGCTGGTGTTTAGAGGCTCCTTTCACTGGCCAGAATCTCCTGCTCTGTGGTAAAAGCAGCCATCAGTTTACTGAGGTTTGAATTCATCTGAATGGCAAAATAGCTGCCGGGTTACTTAAGTTCCAGATCTGTGTGGTTACTAACGTCTGCCAGAGGAAATAACACTCTCTTGTGTGCCCTGAGCACGTATTTCCAAGAAAAGTATTGTGTCGGTCCTCAAGTGTTTTTCATTTGAGTGCATCTCTTGCATCTCTTTGGATTGAGGTAAAAAAGAGAGGATGGAGATCCCAGCATGGTTGTACCTCTGTGAGGGACAGTGTTCAGAAAGGCAAAAGATTTTAGGTAGAAACACCCAGGTAGAAACACTCGAGGAAAAACAGTAAGGTTGGAGTCGTGTGAATGTGTTTCCTGCATTTGAGTGGGACAAAAGCTGTTTCAGGGTATCTAATCTCAATTGCTGGTAATGGTAATGAAAGTGGTAGTAAAGATTTTCTAAAAAATTATCCCTGTTCTAGCCTAACAAGTGCTTTTTTTTTTGGTACCATTCTTCGTTAAGATGCATTTCATCATTTAAAAAAAAGACATTTAAGGTGGGTCTTGGCAAACTAATGATATTTGAAAACAGAAGACAGAAAAGCTTGAATGTTAGAGAATTTTTTGTTAACTAATTTTGTTCTTGAGACGTGGAGAGGAGTGGATTTTGGACATGGTTTCAAAGCATGATCAGTGGTGTCTGATCCACAGGATAACACAGTATTTCCTTCCTGAGCATTCTGGCTTCAAGTATTAATATTTCCATTTCTATCCTGAATACGTTCAGGAACATTCATAGATTTTTATTCATGTAATGGTATTTTCTATAAATTGAGTAGTTCATATCATTTTCACTGTCTTCTCTTTCATAGTTAGTGACACTGATCATGTATCCCACTTTGGCTAAGCTGAGTAGTCTAGGCTGTTTTAGTCATCACTTGTAAAGCAAGACTTTCTGTGCCCTGATCATCTTAGCAGCCGGTTTCTTAGTGCGAGCTTGAGTTCTTCTTTCCTGGCTGTACCACTGGCTGTCTGTGGGCTGGGAGCAGGGCTGTAGCTCTTGGAGCATCCTGCCTTTCATTATAAAATCCTCCAGTGGATTAGCTCTCTTGCTGGTGCCTTTGGGTCTTTTGAAAGAGAAAATTGCTTTCTGCAGCAATAAATTGCAGACCTCAAAAAAAATCAGGACATACCTTTTTTAGACCTCTTGCACAAGAAAAGGCATTATACCTGACTGTATGGTTGGTGGACCCTGAATTTTACAATAGCTGGATTCTTTTCTTCCTCAGCAAATGAAGAGAGAAATGAAACACACAGTTTAGCAGTGCTTTTTCTGTAACTACACATGCTCTTCCCACTCAGTTGCACACACGTGTTTGTGCATGTCTTTAATTATCATATCGAAATCTTCACTGCATGGCATGAATCTGCTCACATTTTCTTTTGATGCCGCTTGGGATGTGGCCTCCAGATACTTGATAAATTCAGTATTTGTGGTTTTGGAGGCACAAAAACCACACAACCCAGTGATTGCAGAAACCTGCTCTTGCTGGATCATTTGACAAGTGGGGTTTTGTGCTGGCCACGCTGCCTACTCTATTCTCTCTTACATACCATGGTTTTCTTCGTGGCTCTGTCTTCAGCCCAACCTTCACCTCACTAAAGAAAATGTGCTCACTTCTCACACTAGTGCAAATAAGGTACTTTGTCAGAAATGAAACAATTCCAGCATGCATGGCTGTAGAGTTTGCCTCATTGTAAGTTATGGCTGTGTACTGGGGGGGTGGAGAGGGAATTGATTATAGAACTAATTATTTTTGGGGGTCTGTTTCCTTAAAACAAGTATTTTGTCAAAAATGTCCTTCCTGTTTTATTGGTAAGCATTTCTGAATATTCCTTATATCTAACATTTATATATATTTAGAACATTTTATGGGTTGTTTTGAGCTGGACTGAATTGGCTGTTCCAGGATTGACAGTCGCACTGTCTCCTAGGTTCCATGTGGGAGTGAGACCATGTACCATGGTAGAAAAATCTCCCTAGTCTTGGATTCAGGATTGATTGTAGGGGTCAAGGCTGCTCTGTAGGTGCGTGCCTGAAGATGAAGGGTCAGAAGAGAAGCAGGGGCCTAGGAGGTGGGGATGTCCACGTGTGTGTTTGTCCAACCATAGGAGGATCTGGCAGCCAGAGGGACCAGGGAGGTCCCATCCATCTGCTGGTTGAGTCTAGGGGTGGACCGAGACCACGTGTGTGTGTGTGTGGGTGGGTGTCTGTAGGCACCTGGGAAGGCTGAGTGCCTCAGCCCAGCTGCTGGAGGGAGCCACACTGTCCCAGTGTACCTATAAGCATTCCCACTAATTCAGCCTCTCCCCTAAAAGTATCTTGGAGTGATTGTATCTCCTTCTTCTTGAGCAGACACTGTTGGTTACACCTTGGGACATTCGAGGATGAAAGAGAGAACGGAAGAAGCAGCATGCCCTGAGGTGCCTTTTGGGGATGGGTGGAATTAATTAATCAGTGAAGCTATTCCAGGATGTTTCATTCTAATCATCTCTTTTGTATTTCAGCCCTGGCCCAGTGTGTCCAACCTGGCGAAGGATTTCATCGATCGTCTGCTCACGGTGGACCCCAGCGACAGGATGACAGCCCTTCAGGCGCTGAAGCACCCATGGGTGGTCAGCATGGCAGCCTCTTCCTCCATGAAGAATCTGCATCGTTCCATTTCGCAAAACCTTCTCAAGAGGGCGTCTTCCCGCTGCCAGAGCACCAAATCCGCACAGTCCACCCGCTCCAGCCGCTCCACCAAATCCAACAAGTCACGGCGGGTTCGGGAACGGGAGCTGCGTGAACTCAACCTGCGCTACCAGCAGCAGTACACTGGCTGAGCACTGGGCTGGGACAGGCCAGGCATCTTTCCAGATGTCTTTTCTGTGGTGGAGGCATGCAGCACCCTTTGCCGTGAGGAGCATCCAGGTTCCTCACTCCCTCCAGGTGTCCCCCCCATCCATGAGGAGGTGTTCCCCCATGTGAGGAATGGGAACCCTGTGGTGGCCATCCCACCCTGCGAGCTGTGCCACGGGGTCTCACGCAGGAAATGGGGGAGCCCCTGTGGGCTCAGAGCAAGCTTAGAGCCGCAAGTGATTCACGAATTAAGGAGCCATGTGGGGAGAAGAGCTCTTTCTGTAGCCCAGGAGCTTGGTTGTTCATAGTTATTTATTAATTCCAGAGCGTTAAATTTCTTTCACACATGAAAAAAAAGAGAAATCACTTTATGTGTGTGTATGTGCACATCTGTGTGTGCACACGCACGTGTGGGGGTATATATGTATTTAAAAATTATATATACACAAATTTTGAGCTGATTTAATCAGGCTCTGTGGTGCCTTCGCAGTGAAGCTGGTATGAGTCACATGCAGTTAGAAGTAGGATAGCTCTGACTCACCAGCCTGCTGCCCACCAGCTCTTCATCGAAGAGATGCCAGACAGCACTTTTCCATGACGGCTGGGAAGCTGCGAGGTTTTCCCCAAGGGCTGCTGTCCACCTGGTGACGTCAAGGGTTTTTACTCAATCTGTGCGAGAGCTGCCATGCAAATTGCCAGACAGGCTGAAGTGCTGTGAGCTCGGAGCTGGAGTCCGGTTCCTTTGATCCGAACTGGGTGGGTACTCCAGCTGGAGGGGTGGGAAGAGGATCATCATCCTGCAGGAACTTCATGGGATGCAGAGAGATGTCTTTGGCAAGGCAGTGGTTTGGGGGATTCCTTGCTGTTTCCGTTGAATTATCCCTCTGCTATTTCCAGTGAGACCAGTGCCTTACGTTGCGAGGTTTGTTTTTCTTGCTGAGACGTGTCCCTGTCACGTCTGTGACCTGTTAGGTGTCTTGCACACTTCAGACTAGCATTACTGACCATGTCATTTTCCTGAAACTTCAGTGGTTCCATGTGTTGCTCCTTGTCTGTAGATTTTATGGGAATCCCCTGTTTTGCGTGCCCCTTCTGCCTCAGTCTTGCTGACCTTGCACTGGGGCAGTGAAGTGGTGGTGGGAACTGTTGGGATGGTCACAAATGGCTCTGTAGCATCAGGGCAGGAGCTTGAGTAGTGGAGTTCCAATCCTGGAGTGTCAGCGGTGATAATGCACTGGAGACATTGCAGAAGAACCTTATAACTGTTAAATGTGACTTAAATTCAGCAGGAAAAGGTCGTCTTTCAGTTCTGCTTGTGCTGGATGGGCGCTGCGAGGGCCTCTTGTGAAGGAGCTCTTGGGGGAGGTGGGTGCTGTAGAGCTGAGCTTTGTGCAAGCCTACTGAGATATCTGCCCAACTAGTCAGAGCAGCAGAGTGGGGCTGTTGACACACTTTCCAGGTGCATTTGGCTTCCTGGGCTAGAAGAGACAAGATCTACAGTGAAGGGGAATACTGTGTTTCAAAGCTTTTCATACAAAGGCAAACAATTTGCCTCATGCTCTGTGTTTGGGAAGTGCTTGCTGAGCTCTTGGCTGGAGGCACAGGCTACGCAAGCTGAAAAGGCTGGCGATCATGCCCTTTCCACCCAGGATTGATGTCCATGCCACTGTGTCTTAGTGTCAGCAAGGTCTTAAGTGGCTGTCACATCTCCAGGGAGCCTTAACTGCACTGGCCACAGCCCCTCTTGGTCAGCAAACAGCAAAGCAGCGCAGCTTCAGTGGGAGAAGACTGAGTTTTCTGTGCTAAGAGGGAAAAAAGGGAATTTTTAGGGATGTACTTCCCACCCCAAAGCTGGACTAGGCCATAACCACTGTGAGTACAGCCCGGTGTGCCTGAGTGTGCAGCAGGGGATGCAGCAGAGGAAGCCTGAGGACAGCCAGTATGCATAGCATGGGTGAATTCTAAATCCTTTGCATGATTTTGCATATTATTTTGAAAACTCTGCATCCTTTGCAGGCTGCCCTTTCTCTGAGTGGCCATCCTACCAGAATTACCAAAAATTGGTGTTTTCAGCTCTGTGCACTGCATCAAAAAAAGTTTTTTTCCATTTTCTTTCACCTTCTCACATAATTTTCTCTGGTTCGTTACCATGAACTATAGACTTTTTTGACAAAACAGGCAGCTTGTCACATTTTGCTTCATGAACAGTTAAGTGTCCCCTGGAAGCAGCTCTTCAAAAGCTGCAACCACCCCAAGGTAAGTCTCAGCTGGAAAGTTTCTCCTTCCCTGTAGGTTGAGAGATGGCAGGGTATTCTCTCAGAGGGCTTCTGGGTTTGAGGTGTTACTTCTAAAAGTCTTCTGCACGTTTGGAGCAACCTACCCAGGCACTATGGTCTCTTTTTCTCTCCTGGGTGGTTTCATGGCCCACCCCAGATTATCTTGTATGTTTATCCTTAAAATAGGTATTTTGCCTATGTGAGGTCAAACTGATAAACTGAGCCAAGACCTCTGGAACTGAGACCCCTTCCTTGAACCACTAGACCATCAAAATGCACAGGCATTGTGCAGATGTCTGCCCACGCTAGTCCTTCATGCTTTCCCTCCTGAGGGAGAAATTAAGGTGGAGAGGAGGTCAGGGCACTGAGTTCTGGTCTGACCAGGCTTGTTTCTCCACCTCCACAAAGCGGAACAAGAATCTTCTCATCTGTGATCATTTTTGCTTTGTTGCTCTTTTTAGCAATCGTTTTTTCATCAGGAAAAGTTCTGAGCGATGCCATTCATGGTGAGTTTGGGGTGGAATATGTTTTGGGAAGTGAGGTGTTGTTATATAGGTTCCTGACCGTGTCAGTTTTCTGTGATGATGTTCTATGACTGGGAATTGGCAGAAGGGAGGATCCTTCACACGCGTGAGCAATACTGGATGGCTGCACCCTGCCTCTGTGGTAGGGAGGTGTTTGTGCCCTCATGCATCCTGCTGCTACGGCATTGCACCAAAGAGGACCAGGGCCATTCTAAAAAAGGCTTTGGCTTTTCTAGAAAAAGAACTCTGATCCTCTTTACAAATTGAATATTTTGTTATTTGCATGGAAGAAATTATTGTAAATGCAGGGAAAAATCAATGTGGGGCTTTCCTTTCATCATTTGATTATAGCACTCTTGGCTCAATCCCTCATCTCTTCCTAAATTCAGTATTTGCAGGAGCTCTTATCCCAGGCAGTAACGTGTGAACAGAGGGAAGACTAGCAGAGCCCTGTCCCTTGGTGTCCTCAGTGGTCTTTCTGCTTGCACTGTCTGGAATACTGTGATAGTCCAAATGCGACATTGCAAGGTCCAGTTTAAGAACAATTCCTCAGGTGCTTTTATCCTTGCAATTGTGGCTCATTTTCAGCTGGGTCTGGAGCAAGGGGACAGGCAAAGTGCTGAACTTTGAGCCGTAGTTCAGGTGCCTTCAATCTGTGCTCTGAGGACGGAATTACCTTGATCACCTGTCTTCCTTGGGAAGCGTCACAGTGCTCAGTTTATCTTAAGTCTCAGGAGTTTATGCTTTTCAGGAGTGCCTTGTTTGGGGGTTTTAGAAGCTAAAATCTCTGAAATGTTTTTCTGCTCTTCCATTTAATTTTTAAAATCTCCTTCTTTGGCTCTTAATGGTGGTACTTAATTCGGCTCGCAGGGTTTTTTGGAAGACTACTTCTGCTACTGAATTAGCCGGGAGAATGCAGGTACAAGCGTGCATCCAGACCATTGCTAAGCTGCAGTCTTTATATTAGCTGGGGTGCAAATCTCAGAGTGCTTTTGTTTCCCATGCTTTTGTTCGTGCAATGAAAATGAAGTTGTAATGACACCTAGTGGTGTATTGTAGTGTGTTCTTGTCTACGTACAGCCCTCTTCTAGTTACGTTTCTGCTGTTTCTGGGTGGGATGCTCTTACAAGGAGGAACCAGGGTTTGCTGTGCTGAGTGAGGCTCTTGGACCACACCTGCAGTCCTAGGTGTTCAGCAGCCTTCTCAGCGTGGCACCCTTTGCTCCTGTACGGATCCAGAAGAACAGCATTTTAGAGCATGTAGGGATGAGCATGAGTCCACGTGCACCTATGGGAAGGGATGCTGAGTGGTGGGGAAAAGATGTGCAAGCGGCGCCCTGTGTCTCCAGGAGATGGTCACCAGCACCCTGCCTTGGGGAGTCACCTTAGGGCACACTGGGAAGAAAGCAAAGCCAAAAGATGCTGAGGCTGGAATCAGTAGATTAGAGGCTTTCTCCCATCACGAGACACAATGGAGCAGCTCAGGGGCTTGCTTCCCAGAGTATTCTGTTTCAGGGAAATGCAGTTTTAAGGAGTAAAGGGAAGTATGGTTGTTTGTCTTTTGGAACTTAGCTGTACTGTGTAAAACAATCCCATTGTTTGTCCTGGGAGTTTGGCGGCTGCTCTCCTGGGGGAGAGAGTTGCAGCTTCAAAGAACTTGGCCTGTTGATTCCTTGATTCTTTTTTTTTTTTTTGGAGGCTTATTGGAACTGAATGTGAAAAGGCCTTCCAGAAATAATGTTAGGTGGTCTACAGACTTGCATCCAGATTTTTGAGTACATAATATATTGTTTTTGTATTTTGCCATAACAGGAATTAGTTGTCCATGTTTGATTTATTTCTCAGGCTTCTAAAAAACTAACGTGTCAACCCGGTGGCAGTATAACCCGCCCATTCCTTCAATCCAGAAGAAGTCTGTGCTGTTTAGCGCTGAGATTATGATAGCAACCAGATGTTCCTGCCAGTTCCTGGACTGCGTTGTTGTTGGAAGCGTACAGCCATACGTGAGGCACAGCTTTATGGCCTTGAGCTGAGAGTAAGCCTGAACAAAAGGGCTCTGGCCTGCTGGCCTCGGTAATGGTGTGGAGACCAGCTGCAGTTTAGGGCCTGCGTTACCTGTTTGTTTTGGAAATGATGAACCCTCAAACTCTTAACTTCTTTGGAATTTGGATATTTTCTTCTTTTAGGTCATTTTCTGCTCTGGTAATTTACATTCTTTCCGATACCCTGCTCCATTTCTCAGTCCTGTTTTCTGCCTGGGTCTTTGGCTGAAGTGCTAATTTAGAATCAGAGAATAGTTAGGGTTGGAAGGGACCATCATCTAGTTCCAACCCCCATGCCTTGAGCAGGGACATCCCACTAGATCAGGTTACCAAAGGCACCATCCAACCTGGCCTTAAACACCTCCAGGGATGGGGCAGCCACAACTTCTCATGGCAACCTCTTGTGGTGAGACTCTGGAACAGGTTGCCAAGGGAAGTTGGGGATGCCCCCAATTTAGTCAATGTTTCTGTGGCGCACAAACTGCAATAGGAATCGTGGTGCCAGCTACTGGGAAGCAACACTGGATTTGGCTCTGCAGGTGCTGTGGTGAGTTCTGGAGCAAGGTAAAAGCATCTGTGTGGTGCCTTGCAGGTGGGATAAGGCTCCCTTTGAGGACCCTGCAGTGCGAGCCCAGCTCAAGGCATTTTTTTACAATATAGGACAGCTACTGTGTGGTTTTTAGGGGCTTCCAATTAGACTGCCATATTCCTATTTAATAGTGGGGGCATGTTCCTATTTTAAGTGACAGTACTAAGATTTGGAGAGCTTGAGGCAGGGTAAATTAAAATCTCACTTGTTTGACTTAATTTAGTTTTCTAAATGATGCAAAGCGACACAAAAATTGGCTTAGGGTGAGATCACACCCTGTGGAGGAGTTGCAAACTGTTCTCTGGTAGCAGTATATTCCAAATGAGCCCTTGGATTTCCAAGGAGGGTGGTTGTGTCCCAGCCTCTCACCCAGCTTGGTTTAATTCCGGAAAAGATCACAAAGTGCCTGCACCGCGCGGTGCTGGATACCTAGGCCCAGGTTGCCTACACCACTCTTGGGAAGGTTTTGATGCTTTTTCTGACCACTCAGTCTCTTCTTTCAGCCTGGATGAAGAACGCAGCTCTCGGGTGCTCTGGAGGCAGGTGTCTGTGCCTCAGCTCTGCCTTACTGAGCAGTAAATTTGCCCAGAAAAAAAAAAAAAAAAGAAAAATGTGAAGCAGCAGGGATGTGCAGTGGCAATGGTGTCACAGAGCTCGATACCTTCCACCCTCGGTGTCCTTGTGGTGGAGGGAGAATAGGAGCCAGTGGGCTGCTGCCTGCCTGCTGATACTGTTTCCTTCCCCTGCTGCCCTCCCCTGCGCGGTGGTACTGTAGATCCCTCATGTGTAGATCCCTCGAGCTGCTTGCTGCTGATGCAGATAACGTTGCACTGTTTGTGGAATGCGGAGATGATCTGCAGCCCCAGCGAGGTGCGTCGGAAGTGAGCAGCTCCTGCACGGGTGCCTGGATGCTGCGAGTTTTCCTGTTGCTGTTTAGTGTGGAAAGAAACATCCCGTAAAGCTCTCAGGACCGGAGGTTTTCCGGTGCTTGCTGTTATTTTTAGTAACTGAATTTCCGGTGCTGGTTTGGAACGGTTTGGAAGTAACTCCGGTAGCGTCCCGTGAGTCTCCTAACAGGGTTGGTTTGAGAAGCATCCAGTTCTGTGACTTGCCTTTTGAGTCCTGCCTTTACATGAAGGACTATCTTGTAGAATGAGGTTTGTACCATTGTAATTAGTCTGTAACATTATGATTAGAGTGTACAGAATTATTTATTTTGTGTACTCGGTCTGCTAAACATGTAAATGTATTCTGTGTACCCCACTGCTCTGCTGTCGTTGCTGTGGTTAACGGATGGTTTATGGGCTGCTGTTGAAAAGCACCAGCCTGGGAGTGATGGTCAGGAAGCACATCAAAAGCCAAGAGCTGCTCACCCCTCTAACATGTTCTTGCAGCACAGCAAGAAGGTACCAAAGCACCCATAAAAGCGTTTACTGGTTTCTTTAATGCAGCTGCCAGGTCAGGAGCTGCCTGAGAGAGACCTTGTGTGGGGCTGGGATGTCCACGGGGATGCTCCAAGTAAGTTGGACACTCAGTTTCTTGATAGAAAGCAGGGATTGGAGGCTGAACAGGCCTTTTGGGACGTTCTGTTCGCTTGTAACACAGGTTACGTCACCCACCCTCAATGCTGTGGTGCTCTCTGGGTCATGGTGTCAATCTGTGCTTGAAGAGCCCCTGCACAGCCCTTGAGCCGCAGACAGCCCTGCTCCTCTTCTGCCTGTGCCTCCCCAGTGGGTCCCAGCTGAGCACTGAGCTCCAGATCTGGGAGGTGATGGTGTTCAGGGGAGAAACACCCAACCCCAGGGTACCCCAAGCCTCTCCTGTGTGCCACCTTCTCCTGTCTGCAGCGCAAGAGGAAAGGAGCCAGAGGCAGCACTAGGCATAAACAAATGCTAATACTTTATTATGACATGAGGTGCCTTGCTTCCACCTCTCCCCTCGCCCCTCTGCTGAGCTCACCGTGCCAGGAACAGTGCCCAGTGAAGAGATCATCCCTCTGGCACCGGCCCTAACCCTAAGCAATAACGTTGTCAATCCACTTGCGGAACTCGCTCACGCGGGCGTAGATGGCAGGCACGCTGACGTCGCAGTTGCTGTTTCCCCAGGAGACAATGCCAATCAAGGTCCAGACGTTCCCATTCTGATATACCAGAGGTCCACCAGAGTCACCCTGCAGAGAAGACACCTCCTGCTTAGCTGTCCTGCCACCCCATGGCTGAGCGCTGTAGCTTAACTCTCCAGCTTTGAAGATTGAAGACCCCGTGTCCTCCTCCACCTTCCCTGCGAGAGCGAGCTCTGCTCCTTACCCGGCAGGAGGAGGCACCGACCCCTCCGGCGCAGAGCATGGAGCTGGTGATCCGTTGTCCCCAGTGCTGCCTGCACTGGCTCAGGGTGATCAAGGGCAGGGTTACCTGCTGCAGGCGCACCGCCAAGTCTTGGGCTAGGGGAAGGCAGGACAGGTAAGTCGTCCCGGTGGCAGCAGCTCTGCTGGGGTCTTTGAGAATGCACAGGCCCCCTGGGCGATCCCAAACAGAAGGGCTTACCATGCAAAGTACTTTCCCCCTCTTGGCCCCTCTTCTTCCTCAGGCAAGCAGCCTGGAGCAGGGGCAACCTTGTGCCTGCACGCAATCCCCCCAGGGTATGCACGTGTCCACCTGCGCACACACCTGTGCAGGTGCTTGCACCAATGCATGTGTTCACATGCTTCTGTGTGCCCAGATAGGGTCATTCAACTGCCCCCTCCCTGGCCTCCAGGTGCCCCAGCACCCCCAGACCCTGCAGAGCCCCCAGGAAGGCTGATGGCCGCATACAGCCCCATACAGGCGATGTTGGTGCGTCCCCAGCCGGTGGTGACGCACAGGAGGTGGATGGGCAGCACCAGGTTGGGGGAGGGCAGGCAGACGGGGGACACGGTGGGTCCCAGCTGGGCTGGCGAGGAGAGCTTCAGCAGGGTGATGTCGTTGTTGAAGATGTTGGCGTTCCAGCTGGGGTGTGTGATGGCCTGTCAAAAAACACCATTGCACTTCATCCCTGCCCTCTGGGACCAGCCCTGTCCCAAGACTGAGGGTGCGTCAGCCCAGCTCACCTTGGCCACAGTCTTCACTTGAACGGCCTCTGTCTTGGAGCCACGGTCGTGTTGCCCAAGGACGACAACGTGGGAGTACGGGCTGTGAGAGGGGAGGGAACCAAGGGGACATGTGGCAGCCAGCACCTAGGGTGGGAGCAGCACCAGGGGCTGCCATGGGCATTAGGCACTGTGCACCCAAGAGAAGCCACCCTGGGGATGGCCAGGGAGACCCAGGCTGCTCGGTTCCTCGGGCTCCCCAGCCTTTGGGGGTGTCCCAAGCGCCTTTTGCAATGCCCTGTGCACTCTGCTGGGTGGCACTGGCACGGGCTGGGCAGGCATCGCTCCTCACTTGAATTCACAGTGGGCAGCTGTGACGACCCAGTTCTCATTGATTAAGGAGCCACCGCAGAAGTGGGTTCCTGAGCGGGTCTGGGGAGAAAAAGAGAGGAAGAGCTGGGGCTGGCCAGGCTGAGCCCCAAGAGCTGGGGACAGGCACAGGGTCCCCTTGGTGCCTGCCCAGCTCGCTGTGCCCATGGACAGTGCCGTACCTGCAGGGACACCTGCCAGGGCCACGCGCCAGGCACCGCATCCTGCCCGTTGATGATCCTCTCGCTATACTCTGAGGGGCTGAAAGCAGGCACCCCACAGCCTACGTGAGAGGCAGAGGGGGATTGGAGGAACCCCGAAAGCTCAGGGCTGGTGCAGGTGGCTTTGTGTCACCATTCCCAGGATGCCCCAGTCCTGCTGCACAGCTTACCTGTGGGCAGTGCTTACCTGAGACGGTGCTGGCAAGGGCCAGACAGGCGATCGCCCACAGAGACTCCATCCTGGCAGGACAGGACTGCGTTCTGGGGCTGTGAGCTTTATAGCAAGTGGGAGCCGTGGCTCGCAGCCAGACAGGACAAGGTCCAAACCTGGCGCTCACCTTGCCCTACACGACCAGGGATGTGAGAACATGCCATGTAAAGGCACCCTCGGGTGCTTGAGTTATCGCTGTCAGGAGTTGTGTCTGTTCTCACAGCAGCCCCTGGAGCTGGAGAGCACCGCAGGGCTGTGATGGGGGCACAGGGGCTGCTTGGGGGCACACAGCTGGGGCCGCAGTAGGGCTGGACAGGCTGGGGCAGGCGCCGGTGCCTGGGTTGTGGGAGATCACCCTGTCCCCAGGCCCCTTTCAGATCTGTTGGCACAAAATCTGCTTTCCCTTGTGCCCATGGAGCCCTGGCCTGGGACAGCACTGATCCCAGCTGGACGTTCCCAGGGGCACCTCTCAAACCGTGACCTTGGTGCAGGTGAGCGTGTCCCAGAGCCAGCTGGGGAGGGCAGACACCTTCCCAGGCAGGTGGAACCAGGGCCAGTGTGGAGTTGGGCACACACCCCATGAGTTCCTCTTCCCTGAGCATCCCCCTGAGCATCCCCCGGCCCACCCCAGCTGCCTGACCCCTCATTCCCATGCCGGGAAAACAGTATAGTCCCTGAAAATCCCCCTGTCACCACCCTGGACCCACAGCAGGAGGGAATTCAGTGTCTCCATCATCCCCTGTGTCTCTGGGTGATGCTCCCAGGGTGATGCCAAGTGCAGGGAACCATCTCTGGGGTGATGGATCTCCCTCTCTGTGCCAGCCACATGCCTTCGCCCACTGGGGAGCAGAGCCTGGACACTGGGGAGGGATTGCAGAGCTCAGGCCTTTATTTCCAGCAGTTGATGCCACGTGAGGACAGCAGGACCCAGCCCGCCACCAGGCAGGAAGCGTGACAGAACGCGGTGCTCATCCAGATGGCCGGGCACAAGGCTGCAGACACAGAGACAGGCTTTGCTCCTGCTCTTCACATGGTACTTGGGGAGGAGATGACCAAGGGCTGCACAGCAGCAGAGGAGGGAGGGAGAGCCAGTGCCCAGGGCAGTGTTATCCATCACGAAGGAACTCTGGGACAGGAGGATGCTTGACGCACTAGATCCAACCACGCTCTCCTGGAGGCTGCAGCATCCTGGACTCCAGTCCTGTTTTGGACACTGGCAAAAGAGCCAGTGCCAGAAGTCGGGCAGGTCGGCAAGAGCTTGGAGCCGCCCCTTTGTGCCAGCAGGGACAGGGTTGGTGGCACCACCCAGGCTGTGAGAGCCCCTCTGGTCCTCCTCTGCAGCTGTGACCTGTGTTGAACTGGCTGAGCAGCTCTCCAGCATCCTTGCAGGGCCCAAGCTGGTGGAGCAGCAACACCAGACCTCTGGGCTGAGCCAAAGCAGAGGAAAACCTCCCATGGCTAAAACCCTCCTGCAAGCCTGGGTCTAGCATGGCTCCAGTCTGCCTTGGCACTGGGGTGGGCACCGGCTCCATGGCCAGGATGCGCTGGCTCAGAGGGCTGTCTGGAGGCTCGGGGAAACCCAAATATCTCTGCAGCCCCACAGAGATGAGGACTCGCCCCAGCTGCAGACTCCTGCCCTTTGCTCTACGGCTCCTCTTTCTCCTGCCTGCAACAGGCCAGACCTGAGCAGCCTTCAATTCCTGCCTCAGCAGGCCAGCAAAATAGCTGTGGGGTGACTTCTCCTGACCTAGGTCTCCTGGGGCTGGTGCTTGCAGGGGACAGTTGGCTCAGCAAGGCAGGACAGCTATATCCAGACTGTCCCCAGCACAGGGCAAGGTGCTGCACGCAGGGGATGCCACGTGTCATCTCCATTCTCCCCACGCACACCCTCAGAGATGTCCTGCGTGGTCCGTATGTCCGCGTGGGGAGCGGGGAGCAGGCTGGGAGTGCGGCGTCACGCACACTTGCCCTTGCGAAGGCAGAAGGGCATCTCCGGTGCGGGGACCAGGATGGTGCTGAAGATGGGCCGGTAGCTCTCGGGCAGGGCCTGGGGGTGCTGTGCCATCATTTCCAGCACCGTGTGCCGCACCTCCTTGGGGACGTCACCCCGGAGATCCAGCAAGGTGGAGATGTGCTCATCGCTGCCCAGAAAGCAAGAGGTGAGGCCGGGTGCTGCTAGCCCACGACACCGCCCAGTGCTCGTGTCCCACAAACCTCCCACGATCCAGAGAAGCTGAGCTGAGGCCAGGGCAGAGCTGGTACTTTGCACAAGCCAAACCTTAAAACTTGCTTGAAAATAACCCCACAAATCTTGTGAATTTGATTTTGACATTTCATGAGTTTGGGCTGATTCTGACACTTGCAATTTGGGGTTTTGTGATTTCTTACGCTTTGGCCACCAAATATAGGCAGGTGAATGACATAGCAGAACCTGCTTTTCCATCTTCGCTGCTCAGACATTGCAAGAACTCCTCAAATCTGGAGCATGGAGAAAGGGAACCTCAGGCAGAAGGGGGAGGAAAGCCCAGCTCACAGTGTCCAGCCCAAGCCAGGCTCCCCTGGGTAGCTCCATCCCCATCTCAAAGGACAGCAGAGCTGGGCTTCTTACCTGACATCAGGGTACTTGGTGATGAAGCCCAGCACCTCCAGGCTAAGCAGTGATAGGTCTTTGAGGCAGATCAGCTCCCGCAAGGCGAAGACGGCCTCCAGGCTCTGCTGGCTCCCATCCAGACCCTGGGAAGGAAAGCAGCCGCATGTCAGAGGAGGAGGAGGCCACCTCAGCGGCTGGTGAGATGCGTACAAGCCCTCAGCGCCTACATGGGGACCTGGCACCTTGCAGCTGGTGTGTTCCAACTGAGCATGTCCCACCCACCAGGGCTGGCTCGCCCTAAAGCAAAATGAGGCTGTGCAGCCTCACTGACCTGTGCTGGGCTGGGTGAATGATCCCACAAGCCCCTCATGAGCCGTTTGCTCCTGTCCTGGCCTCACAACTGCCCAACAGTAATAGCCATGTCTTATTTGTGGGCTGATGTGGGTGAGGGGGCTGGAGAACAGGCCTTATGAGGAGCGGCTGAGAGAGCTGGGGGTGTTTAGCCTGGAGAAGAGGAGGCTGAGGGGAGACCTCATTGCTCTCTCCAACTACCTGAAAGGAGGTTGTGGAGAGGAGGGAGCTGGGCTCTTCTCCCAAGTGACAGGGGACAGGACGAGAGGGAATGGCCTCAAGCTCCACCAGGGCAGGTTCAGGCTGGACACTAGGAAAAAATTTTTCACAGAAAGGGTCATTGGGCACTGGCAGAGGCTGCCCAGGGAGGGCAGTCACCTTCCCTGGAGGTGTTTAAGGGATGGGTGGATGTGGTGCTGAGGGGCATGGTTTAGTGATTGATAGGAATGGTTGGACTTGATGATCTGATATGTCTTTTCCAACCTGGTGACTCTATGATTCTATGTACCCACCCCATCTGCTATGGGCTGGAGGGGAGCAGGAGGGAAACAGAGGTGAGCTATGAGCTCCTTGCACTGATCTTGCTGTGTAAGGCTCCCTTCCCGTGGCCCAGACCCAGCAACCCAAAGCGCCGGCACCCTCCTCACCAGGCCACAGAAGAGCTCCCGGAGCTGTGTGGCATCCTGCAGCAGACGGTCGCAGAGCTGTCCCCGCTCCTCCTCGCTCTTGCACACCATCTTCCTCTGCATGAGTGCCCGCAGGTACTGGCTTGCCACCAGGAGCTCGCTCTCCGTCAGCAGGAGCTGGGCACAGGAGACCTGTTAGCGCTGGGAATTGGACCACAATTGCCCAGGGAATGGGCTGGATGCAACACCAAGCCATGGGGACAACCTGCTGGGAAGCCCCTTGGCTGGAGGGACAGAGAAGGCAGCTGAATTTAGGGGGAACCCTGAACATTTCATAGAATCACAGAATCATAGAATGGTTTGGGTTGGAAGGGACTTTAAAGATCATGCAGTTCCAACCCCGCTGCCATGGGCAGGGACACCTCCCACTGGATCTGGTAGCTCAAAGCCTCACCCAACCTGGTCTTGAAGACCTCCAGGGGTGGGGCAGGCACTACTTCTCTAGCAATATGTGCCAGTGCCTCCCCACCCTCACAGTAAACAATTTCTTCCTAGTGTTTAATCTAAACCTTCCCTTTTTCAGCTTAAATGCATGACGGTGTCCTCAGGGCTGCTCTGGAGGATACAGGTTCTCCAGCAAACCCAGCAGTGTCCCCTGCATCCTGCACCCCATCAAGCATCCCGCCGCCCAACCTTCTTGCCTTCCAGACAAGCAGCTATTCGAAGGACACCCCACCTCAACCGTACCATGAAGAGGGGTTTCCTGACGTGGGAGAAGTCCTTTGCATACTTGTCAATCACTTCGCACATGCTGTTGACGAGCTGGGACCCCGAGAGCCACTTGCGGGAAGGCAGCTGCAGGCAGAGGGGCTGAAAGAAGCAGAGGAGCAGCGTACACTGTGCCCTGCAAAGCATCGCTCTCAGCACGACATCCCGCAGCCACTGCCCACCCGCTACCTGGCAGCACGTCCGCTTTGCCTTGTGGAATCCCAGCCAAAAGTCAGCATAAAACCAGAAGGGTGGTCGAAATCCAGGAACTACAGAAACGCGCTGGGGCTGCCCTTCCCCGACACCCAGAGATCCACATTTTGGGGCTTTAGGTAGGTGATGGTGCCCCATTGTGGGCAGCACCCGAGCTCTGGGCAGCAAGCAGCTCCTCGCACACCCATTTTTGGCCTGTCCTGATGTGGTTTTATTTTTAATTTTCACTCTTCTCCACTTCCCTTGTGCAGACATAACATGGTGTTGGCTGAGGGCTTTGACCTCCTACTCCTGCCTTGCTGTCCCTGCCTGCACGCAGACATTCCCTGTGTAGCATTTCACCTTTCAGCTGCTCCTTTATTTTCATGGCATTCAAGCCCTAAATAGCAATGCCGTTAATTATTCCAGACTTTTGGTCCAGGCTCCAGGAAAGCTAAATTTGACTACGCTGGCAGGAAATGACTCAGGCACCCGCACACGGGCTTGTATCCTCTGCACGGACATCACCTCGCTCCTGTTTGTTCTCTGCCATGGAACAGCCGTAAGAAGGAGCACGAGGCAGCCCAGGGGGCTGGAGCTCCTGGTTGCTGTTGGCCAGTGCTCTGGGGGCCACCAGCCGCCTGCCCCAGTGACACAGGGTGGTGCTGGCTGGGTGGTTTATCAAGGTCTGGAAGCCAGGCTGGCAGAGATGCCTGCAGGATGGTAGTGGGCCCTGAGGAGGAGGAGAATAAGCCCTGCGGGAACAAACCTGTGCCTGGGGGTGTAGCAACGAGGCTGCTCTGCCTTTTGTTGCAGCCCTGCTGGCCTCAGTGGCTGTAGACAAACATACCTGCAGGTCCAGGAGCAGCTCCTCCAGCAGCAGCTGGCAGGCTTTCTTCTGCGTCCTGTCTAGAGCAGCCTGGAGGGATGTGGGGACTTCTCTGCGGGCAGTGTCGGGGAGCAGAGAGGAGACAGAGGAGCTAGGACAGAGAGAAGCATGGTGAGGACACTGGTCCTCAGGAAGATGAGGAGGATGTGGCTTCCTTGTGGGCGGTGGGGTTGCTACAAGAGCTACAAGGTGCTGATGCAAGTTACCTGAGAGCCAAGTTGTTGTTGAGCATGGCCAGCAGGTAGGAGACGTAATACTTGGGTGTGGAACGGTCCTTCTGGTGCTCCTTCCCACACTGCACGAGGGCTTCCCGCAGACTGCAACACAGCGAGTCAACCATTGACATCTTACCACGAGGATCTGGAGCTCTCAGGAGTACAGGGTCCTCCCACAACCCTCTCAGCTCACTTGGCTCTTTCCAACCTGCCACCAGGTTGGAGAGTGACAGGTTGTTGGCAGCACAGGACTGTGGGACCCACTGTGCAGCCCTCAGGAGAGCAGGGCTTGGTACTACTGGAGAGACACATGGGGCAACAAGTCCTGCGAGCTGATGGCCCCAAGGGCTGAGACAATAGCTCCACGGGTAGACAGGCTGCAGACCGTTCTGGGATCTGCGTGAGCACAGGATTCCCCACAGCAAATCTCCACCATCAGCCTGTGGTGCTTGGCCATGGGACCCAGGGTCTGCAAGGATGGGCAGGGGTGTGAGGGGGTCCACTGACCGGCCTAGAAATGCCTCGAGCTCCTCCAAGGCCATGTTGTAGACCTTCTGCTGCAGAGAGTCGGTGATCAAGGAGGCTACCTGGATATTCTCATTCAGCATCTGCAAAGGGAGAGAAGAGTGGAGGCGAGTCAGCAGGAGGATGCAGGCCACGGTCCCCTGGTTCAGGCCTCCCATCGTGGCCATGCCCCATGGTTCTGGGGACCCACCTGCATGACAATGACAGGTAAGGCTGACTGGAAGAAGCCCTGATGGTCCATCTCAGGTTCCTCTTCCCGGAACCACTCCTTGAATTCCACCTCCAGGGTTCTCTGCATCCACTCGAGCATGCTGGCCTGTGCGATGGACACCACCCACCACAAGAAATCAAGTACCAACATCCTTGAGACCAGCATTGAGTCCTGGGCCCCGTCCCAGCCTCACGGTCTCCTGCTGCTGTCAGAGCAGATGCCAGCACAGTGGTAGCGGTTGGGTCCCGTGCCCATTGCACATGGGCTGTCCCGCTCGCTCACCTTGACTTTCACCACGTATTTCCTCTCTGTCTGATCCACGAGCTCAGGGGACATCAAGGGACCCAGAGCAGAAACGTCCACTTCTGGGAGAAGGTCAGGGTGACCCATCATCTCTGGGCTGGAGGACAGAGATGGGACAGAGCTGGGAAGACCTGTGTTTTCTAGCAGTTCCTACCTCTCCCTCTGCCCTTCTGGCAGTCACCCCCTGGCAGCCAGAGCCACTCTCAACCCGCCTGTGTGCCGGTGGACAACCCAGCTGGGTGCTTCGCTTGGTGCTGACCTGTGGTACACATGAAGCACCCACTCAAGGAGCAGGAAGAGCGCTTGTTTGTCCAGGTCTTCTCGGAGGATGTCCTGGAGGTGGCTCGTGAGGGCGTGGTGGTATGTGGCAGTGCAGACACTGAGGATGTTGTAGTGAGCTGGGACGCATTGGACCATCAGGTCCTTCACCACACGCAGCTTGGACACAATGTCCTTCTGCAGAGCTGCCAGATGCCTGGCCAGCCCCGGCCCCTCAGCATCCATGTGGCCAGCATGAAAGTGGGTTCCCGTGATGGTCTCCTGGAGAACATGGTAAAATTTCTGCCTCCAACCCTTTGGGCGGCCAGGGGGCAGGAAGGTGGCCTCCAAGAGCATAGTATCATCTATTTTCTCCTCCCGCTCGATGATCCTTACAGCGGTGACAAAGAGAACTGGGTCTTCATGCACCAGCCGCAGGCTGCTGCCCACAATGTCCCACAGCTGCTTGGCCAAGCTCTCGTTGAGCTCCTGCAGGCCACCAAAGTAAGACAGCACAGTTGCCTGGGCACTGGAGAGCCCACGGAGGTGCAGCTGGGAGAGGATGTCATCGCGGAGGTGCTCCATCATCATGAGCTCTGCATGGGCCTCCAGGAGGTGCTGCCCACGGAGCAGCTGCAGGGTATGGGAAAAAACCTCGTGGACTGTGGGAGAGGAAGGAGAGATGCCAGGATTGAGCGGAGAGGGCAATACGGATGGCACCAGGGTCACAGGCACAGGTTAGCAGGAAGATGGTGAGGGGAAGGGTCTGAAATCCGGGGCTCCAGGCACACCGTGCTGGATCAAGCCCTGGGGAGGCAGTGGCATCTCCAGTGACAGAAGCTTTACAAACCCAACCAGCAAAGCCAGAGCGACCCGCTCTAGCTTTGCCACCAGCCCCGTGCAGATCCCGGGGTTGGGCTGAAGAACTCCCCAGTGCCCTCCAGCCTAAATCCAAGAGGACTGGGCCAGTACCTTACCCGAGAAGAGTTGGGGCAGCACTTGGACCACCGAGGCCAGCTGTACATGCTCTGCCATCAGCTCCTGCATCTGCTGGAAGCCCTGGAAGCGATCTGCACTGTCCAGCAGGGCCCACCGTGCAGCCCCCAGGTCCTGGCACACGCTCTGCACCTCCTGGGCCGCCGACCGCAGCTGCTCCAGCCCTGCACTTACCCCTTCCAGGTAGGACTGGACAGTTGACTGGGGAGCAGAAGAGGGTGAAGGGGCAGTGGAGAAGCTCTCAAAGGCTGGTGGCCTCACGCGCAGTTTACCCCAGCCTTGCCAGGTCTCTCTTGCATAGACTCCTAGCCCCACAAGGTCACACCTGCCTCTGCCATCCCAGACCTTCTGTGATGACTCCATCCCACCAGACCCAAGCACACCCAGCTTCGAGAAACCTGCTCCAGCAGCAGGAATGGCTCATACAGGGGTGTTGGACATGTGGTGGGAGACGGATGTCACTCTGGGGTGACCCAGGCAGCAGGGCGAGCAGTAAGCAGGTTTCTCCTCTCACTTTTAAAAAATTATTTTGGTTCCACAAAATATTTACAGGCCCCCATGTGCCCTCAATGTCATGGAACACCTCAATGGCCATGTGAACCCTCCTCCATAATCTCTGAGGCCACGTCACTCGAGACAGGTTGCCTCCTGGACAGTTCACACACACTCAGGGCAGGAGACACCATCTCCAACATAACGGGGAGAAGGCTGAGGTGCTCAGACTGACCGGGTCCCAGGCTAATCATTCCTCAGGTTATGTAAAAAGGGTTGCCCTAAGCCAGGAGGTGCACGCAGGGACTGGGGAGATGTGGGTGGAGATGGAGGTCCTCCTGCAAGGATCTGCAAGAGGGGCAGAGGGGAGCTTTGTGCTCCCTGCTGGGAGAGGAGCCTTCGGGTGCTGTGACAGGATGGTGCTGGGGAGCTCACGCACATGGGGTGAGCAGAACCCTCAGTGTTTTGTTTTGAAGGACAGTTGGAGGCTCATTTTAACACTTTGGGATGGGGAAGGGGGCGGTTGGGAGCGTTACCAGCTCTTTTCCTCCAAATAACTGCATTTCTCCCACCAAGCACTAACCAGAGGAAAGGATATTGCCACAAGTGGACACAAAGATGACTCAAAGGCAGAGGGGGCCCTGGCTGGGATCGCTGTTTGGGGGTGACAGGGGTCCATGGAGTGGGCTGTGGCAAACACCCACCTTCAGCCGGGACTGGATGGAGCTGTTCCTCTGCCTCTCTCGGCTCCGGTACTGCCCGAGTCCCTCAAGTTTCTCGGGGCGGTAAAACACCCCTGAAGCCCATTTCAGAGCGGCTCCTCTTGCCAACTTCTCAGCCTTTTCCACTTCGGGCCATTCCTCGTCTGGGGAGAAGCCAGAGGTTAACGAGCACAACGAAGCCTCTCCTGGCGGGGCAGGAAGGGCCCCCCAGTCCAAGGGCAGGAAGCTGGCGCCAGCGGACACCAAGCACACCCAGGCTGGGAAGCAGCACAGCAGCAAGCTGCTCCTTCTGCAAGGGCCACAGAAGGTGCCACCACCGCAGACTGGGGCTGTCACGGCAGCTGCCACCCAGCCTGCCAGCTCGAGGTGTCCCCCAGGCTGAGCGTATGTCCCCAGAGCTGACCCCAAACCCAGCGCTGGGTTGTCTGAGGGGGGTTTGATGGCACCGGGGAAGCTCCTGCAGTGAGTCAGCAGGAGGGATGGAGGGATGCCAGCTCTCACACAAGGGGCAGCCAGGCTGTGGGGATGCTAGGAGGCTCCTGGTCTCCCAAAGGCACCCATGCACCGGGAGGAGGTGGGGGCAGGCAGTGTCTCCCCCAGCACAGGGAGCAAAACTGCACCAAAGGCCTTCTGGCCAGAGCAGAGGGCTGAGAACCAGCACAGCCATCGCATGCCTGCCCCCAGCCCCTGGTCTCATTGCTCCCCCTGCTCCATCCCAAACAGCTTCCCAGCATGGAGCTCTTGCAGCCCCACGGGGATGTTCCTTGATGCTAGGGTGGAGCGCCTGCTCTGCTGGGAGCCTGCTTTGCTGGAACCTTGCTCTGCTGAGCATCCCCTCCACTGGGATCTGCTCTGCTGGGAGCCCACTGTGCTGGGACCCTGCTTTGCTGACATCTGCTCTGCTGGGCACCCGCTTTGCTGGGATCTGCTGTGCTGGGAGCCCGCTCTGGTGGGTGCCTGCTTTACTGGGTGCCTGTTCTGCTGGGATCTTCTCTGCTGGGCTCTGCTCTGCTGGGATCCTGCTCTGCTGGGCTCTGCTCTGTTGGGTTCTGCTCTGCTGGGATCCTGCTCTGTTGGGATCTGCTCTGCTGGGTGCGGGTTCTGCTGGGATCTGCTCTACTGGGCTCTGCTCTGCTGGGATCCTGCTCTGCTGGGATCTTCTCTGCTGGGATCCTGCTCTGCTGGGTTCTTCTCTGCTGGGATCCTCTCTGCTGGGATCCTGCTCTGCTGGGTTCTTCTCTGCTGGGATCCTGCTCTGCTGGGTTCTTCTCTGCTGGGTGCCTGTTCTGCTGGGATCTTCTCTGCTGGGTGCCTGTTCTGCTGGGATCTTCTCTGCTGGGCTCTGCTCTGCTGGGATCCTGCTCTGCTGGGCTCTGCTCTGTTGGGTTCTGCTCTGCTGGGATCCTGCTCTGTTGGGATCTGCTCTGCTGGGTGCGGGTTCTGCTGGGATCTGCTCTACTGGGCTCTGCTCTGCTGGGCTCTGCTCTGCTGGGATCTGCTGGGATCTATTCTGCTGGGCTCTGCTCTGTTGGGTTCTGCTCTGCTAGGTTCTGCTCTGCTGGGATCTGCTCTGCTGGGCTCTGCTCCGGGGGCTCGGGGGACGGTGCCGCGGTCGATCCGCCCTCCCGCCGCCGGTGCCGGTGCCGGGTCGGGGCTCACAAAGCCCCACCACGCCCCGCAGTCCCCCCCGCCCCGCCTCGCCCCTCACCTCTCCGCTCGGTCCCCGCTGCCATCCCCGCAGCCGCAGCCGGGAGGAGCCGCCGCCGCGATCCCGCTGCCGCCCTCGGGGCCGCGCACGGAGCGCTCGGGGCCGCGGACAGACGGATGGGAGGACAGACGGATCGGGGAGGGGAGGGACAGACAGGGGCTCGGGGGGACAGACAGACGGATGCTCAGGGGAGGGACAGACAGAAGGATGCTCGGGGGAGGGACAGACAGACGGGGGCTGAGAGGGACAGGCGGGGGCTCGGGGGGACAGACAGACGGATGCTCAGAGGAGAGACAGACGGATCCTCGGGGGGGGACAGACAGACGTATGCTCAGAGGAGAGACAGACGGATCCTCGGGGGAGGGACAGACAGACGGGGGCTGAGCGGGACAGGCGGGGGCTCGGGGGGACAGACAGACGTATGCTCAGAGGACAGACAGAAGGATGCTCAGGGGAGGGACAGACAGACAGGGGCTCAGGACAGTCAGACAGAGGCTCAATTGGGGACAAACGGGCTCTGCTGGGCATCCCCTCCAGTGGGATCTGCTCTGCTGGGAGCCCACTCTGCTAGGACCCTGCTCTGCTGGGAGCCTGCTTTGTTTTGTTGTTGTTGTTTTTTTTATTTCAAAATTCATGAAGTTTCTTTAACATTCTGATTTTGATTTTTTTTTTTAAACAGCGGTTGCTTGTAGTCAAACTCAAGACTCAAACTCAAGCAGGAATAACTCGCCACGTGTGAAGGACTAAAGGACTCGAAGCTGTTTGGACAACGAGCTTTCCTAGATTTTATTACAAATTCCCGAACAGACCCATAGCTAACGCAGGGCTGAATCACATTCACTTTTAGCCAAAATCTGCTCTGCTGGGATCCCGACCCCGGGCAGTGTCTGTGTCCCTGTCCGTGTCCGTGTCCCTGTCCGGGTCTCGAGGAGGCTGCATGTCCCTCCCCTTCTCCCGGTTCCCGGCTCCGGGAAGCCTGAGCGTCCCTGTCCCTCTGCCTATTCCCCAGCCCCGCCCCGGAAGTGCTCATCTTCCATACCGGAAGTTCCCCTCTCCCGCCCCGGAAGCGCTCCTCTTCCATACCGGAAGTGCCCCTGTCCCGGCCCGGAAGCGCGCGGGGCCGGCGGGGCAGATGGCGGAGTGCGGGCAGCAGCCGCCCGGGGGGGGCGGGGGCGGCGCGGGGGCGCCCAGCCGGCACGAGAAGAGCCTGGGGCTGCTCACCACCAAGTTCGTGTCGCTGCTGCAGGAGGCCAAGGACGGCGTGCTCGACCTCAAGCTGGTGCGGGGCCGGGGCGCCCCGCGCGGGGACCGGGGGCTGCGCCAGGGACCGGGGCTGCGGCAGGGACTTGGCAGGTTGCAGGGGTCGCAGCAGCTTCGGGGGACGCAGCAGGCTGAAAGGGCTGCAGGAGTTTTAGGGGACACGGCAGGTTGCAGGGACTGCAGCACTTTTGGGGGACACGGCAGGTTGCAGGCACTGCAGGAGTTTCGGGGGATGTTGGGACTCCACTCACGCCTTCTCCCCTGTCACTCCAGTCCAGCCACTCCACTTCCTCCAGGACAGAGGAGGCCGCAGGCCTTGCCTGGCTTTCCAGGCGTTCGTGTGCTTGGCTCGGTCTCCCCTTAGACCCTCTGGTGTGTTCTGGGTCCCTGACCCACACCAAGATGCTGCTCGATCACCGGCACCGTGGCCCAGCTCCGTAAGGCCAGCAGGACCTGCAGAAGCACTACAAGGGCATGGAGTGATAGGATGAGGGGGGGTTTGCTTTAAATTAGAAGGAAGGAGATTTAGATTAGGAAGAAATCCTTCACAATGAGGGTGGTGAGGCCCTGGCACAGGTAGCCCAGGGAAGTTCTGGCTGCCCCATCCCTGGAAGCCAGGCCTGATGGGGCTTTGAGTAACTTGATCCAGTGGAAGGTGTTGGAACTGGGTGAGCTTTAAGGTCCCTTCCAACCCAAACCATTCAGTGAAACAGACTCGCTGTTCCTCCCCACACACTTTGCTTCTGGCACACAGCAGGAAGGAGAGTGTGGGCAGATTCCTTGCTGCCAAAGCTTGTCCTGGTATGTTGAGGCTGTGGAGAAGCACCTGGTGAACGGTTTGGGCATGGTTTAGTGTTTGATAGGAATGGTTGGACTCGATGATCCGGTGGGTCTCTTCCAACCTGGTTATTCTATGATTCTATGAATGTGCCTCGCTTGTGTGCTGTAGAGATCTTCACCTAGAGGAAGGAGCTCTGTCTTTGTGACATGTGTATGGTACTTGAACCCAGGCCTTCCCTGTAGCTGAAGTTTCTTTGTTGTTGGTTCTGTTCATGGGCAGATGTGCAAGCGTGCTCTGACCCCTTGCAGGTGGCACATGAGTACCAGGGAGCCTTGAGAGGGCTGGAGGGGCCTCCTGGCTGGAGGCGTCCCTCCTCTCCTCTGCCAAGCTGTCATCGCTTTGTATTTGGGGGAGTGTTTTCTTACCTAAAATCTCTATTAGGTGAATTTGCATGGGTCGGTGTGTCTTGATCCATTGTGTGGCACAGGATCTCTGGACTCCTGGTCCATTACTAAGAGAGTAGAGGGAGCTTTGTTCCTGTGCGGATCTGCTCTGGATGCGCTGCTGATTTGTGGACCCACCCCAAGCGAGATGTGTAAATTTGTTTTGTGCTTAGTGGGAAGGCCGTTGGGTAAGAAAGGGAACAAAGGGGCAGCAGCTTCTTCTCATGGCCATAATGGCATTGAGAATGGGGCTTTGTAATTTGAGGCGCCAGGGCAAGATGAGTGTGAGATGGCAAGCGGAGTGTTTGGCCAGGAATTAATCTGACAGGGAGGAAGGAGTGACTGAGAGTTTGGAGTTAAGTGTCTAACCTCTTTTCAGGCTGCGGATACCTTGGCTGTGCGACAGAAGCGACGGATCTACGATATCACGAATGTCCTGGAAGGCATTGGGTTGATTGAGAAGAAATCCAAGAACAGTATCCAGTGGAAGTGAGTGACGGAGAAGCTCTAAATCATTCACAGGTCCCTTCCAGTCCCAGGTCCTGTCTTGTGGGTGCCTTTTTCCTCATCAGGCAAGCAGGGCTTTGTCAGGCTGTTGTCTGAGTGACACTGTGGTTAAAATGCCCTGCTCCGAGCAAGGTTCCTTGGTGATCTGCACGTGCTGGTACTTCCAGAGACTCTCTCTCTCCTACAGCACAACTGTTATTTTGGTATAAACTCAGCATTTGCAGCACCTCTGGCTAGAAAAGAAGCCTGTTGTGGCACTGCTGATGGGGGAAGCCCTATCAGTCTGTGGGATGTAAGAAGATGTACCAAATGGTGCCTTGATGGGAGGCAGGGATCTAGAGCAGGTAGAGCTGAGGCTTTCTGGGCGATCTGGGCTTGATGTAGGATGGGGCTGGCAGTGAGGGAAGTGGCAGCTTCTCTGAGAGGTTGGGGCTGGTCTGGGTGCCTTCAGAGGCTAATTGATGCATGTCTCTACTTTTCACTTTGCCCAGAGGCGTGGGTCCTGGCTGCAACACACGCGAAATAGCTCACAAACTTATTGAGCTGAAGGCAGATATAGAGGACCTGGAGCAGCGTGAACAGGAGCTGGAGCAGCAGAAGATGTGGGTTCAGCAGAGCATCAAAAATGTTACAGAAGATGTGCAGAACAGTCAATATCCTTTGTGTGACCCAGTTACTACGTCTCTCTGTTCGCTTGCTGTGCTGGAAAACAGAGACTTGAGGGCTGGGCTGGTGCTGCCCTGCTCTGGGCAGAGGGATGGTGATGGCCTCTTGTAGCTGGAGCATCTGTGTTGCAAGAGTGAAGCGGCAACGGCTGCCTTTGAAATGAGGGTAACTCTGTCCAGCCTGGGAACCAGTTTTCTCTGCAGTGCATGGCTTCTCATCTGGCTTTTTGAAGTAAAAAACACTATAATATTTACCATGATGAGAAAAGCACTTCTCTGTGAGCCGCAGGTGTCGTGCTCTCAAGTGCAGAGCTGCTCTTGTGGCTTGCTTGTCTTGGGATGTCAGCTCTGATAAGTGTGTAGCTTGCAAACTTTGCCTGCAGGCCGCTTCAGAACATGGCATGAAGAGCCTCCTGGGCACGGCTTTTCTGGTGCTCAGGAAGGAAATGTCGGGTACCCTTTGAGTTTTCTGTCTTTGTGGGAAGCTGCGGCCTTTCTCCTTAACCTTGGAAACATTAGCGTATGTGACACATGAAGATATCTGCAGGTGCTTCAGAGGTGAGGAAATAGTGCTTATTGTAAAGATGTATCGCTGCAGTCCTATCAGCCTGTCCCAGCTGCTCTCCTTCCTCCAGGAAAGAGGAGGCAGCGGACTATAGGCTGCTCAACACCATCAAGTTAAATGTAGTGTGAGCTCTGACGCCATCCTGGGTTTGTGTACCACTGCATTGTGGCTTTCACCCTCAGAGGGGGCAGTAGGTTCCTTTTACTTGTTTTGAAAGGAAATAGTTGCTATTCCTAAGGAAGTCTTTTTGCAGGATGTCACTATGTGGGTGTGTGGCTGTTTTGTTGGGACTCCTTGATTTTGAGGGCTTGGGTAGGCAATGTTCTAATAATAGAAAGCAAATTTTATTGCATGGTAGAAATCTGAGTGTCAGCAAGAAAACAGTATAAAAAGTAGTCCCTCAGCTGCATTGTGCCCTCTCCCAACACGAATGCAAGAGGGAGGTAATGAAGAGCAGAAGGGAATACGCTGCTTGCGGTGACCTCAGTCCCCTAAAGCTGTGAGGAGCCTGCATAAAAAGCCGTATGATCTGTCTCTCTGGGGCATCCACAGGATTCTCCATTCCTTCTCAATTGCCAATTTTAACGATAACCATAGGACTGAAAAAAATAGAAGTCCCTGGCAGCTTGTATGCAGTACAGCAGCCTGCAGCACATCGACTGTTCTCAGTTGTCGTGGTGTGGTGTTGCAGCTCCTTTCTGCTTCAGTGGATGCCTCACGTCTCCTGACCCGGTGCATCTGCTTGCTTGCAGCAGAGGGTGAAGCTGCTTTATCCTGACCACCCCAGCTGCTAATTTCACCCTTGTCTGACTCTCCTTGTCTCTTCCTAGCGCTTTTCTCACCTCGTGCTTCATCAGTGCTGCTGTTAGTCATCTTTGCCTTTGTGTGCTTTCCTTATTCACCAGGCAGCATACTCTTTGAGTTCCTGCGGGTCACTAATGCATCACACCCCCTCTGCTTTACTGCCTCTTCTGGTTTAAACTAATGCTTTTTGGGGGCAGGGATTGGGTTTTCAGTTTGACAGTTTTTGGGGCCAGATAACTTACAGCAGATTTGGGGACCAGCATACAGCGTATTGCTTGGTTGAGTGAGTGTTTTGCATGTTATTGCACCTGGTTTTTGCAAGTTGGTTTACATTTGAAGTCCAACCTCGCCAAAATGTGCAGAGACGAGGTCTTAACTGTGGGCAGATCTGAATTCCTTCTAAAACAGAGGCTTGGTCTATGTTTTTCCATTGTCTGTCCAGTTTTCCTGTATGAAAATGTCTTGCATGTCTTTGTTTTTCCCTTTCCTGAGTTTCTGAGCCTTGCAGAGGTTGTTTGTTGGAGCTCTTGTGTTCTTGGGCTGTGGTGCGGGCTGAATTTCAGCTCCTTTTTTTCCAATTGACCGCTGTTTAAAGCACTTTCTCAAAGTGAGTTTGGGCTTGAAGATTTCCATTGCTTGGACGCTTGTCAAATTTGGATTCGTTATTTGAATTAATTAAAAGAAAAAGGGGAGACTATGTTAGCTTTTATCGACTAGGAAACATCAATCTGTGCTGTGATGCATTTGCGCTTGCAGAGTCAAAATGTCATGATGTGTGCAGTTTTGTAAAAGTGTTGGGATGTAGCTATTGAGAGAGAGAGAAACGCAGCGCCTGTATCATTGAAGCTAACGGGTCTCAAAGCTTGAGCTGGTGTCTTTGAGCTTTATTACTCATATTTAATATCTTTTAAAAAACATCTTATTGACAAATTCTGTGGTACTTTTAATCCCTGTACCTTTTGCTGATCTGATCTTTGATTGCCTGCCTGAAATGAAAGGCTGCGCTCTGCTGCTGTCCGCTCTCCCATCACTCTGGGGATCTTCACTTGATCATCAAAACAAGCTTAATGCAGAATACTGGTGAAGTGTGAACACTAACCACACTAAAGCTTAAACGTTCACAGTGAAAGCTGCTAACTGCTCGGCTTGAATTCCCTTGATGTTCACATTTCTCTGTTCACGTTTCTCTAAACCTGTATGTGGACTGGAAGCTGCTTGCCTGTGACTGTTATTAGGAGTGCAGGTCTAAAGATCTGCAGAACTCCAAAAGGAAAGATGCTGTCAGCCTGGTTCCCAGCCCTGCACATGCTGGACTCTGTGCAGAGTCCAAAACAACTAACAACAGGCAGCAGCTCTCTCTGGTAGAGACTGGGGAGCATTTGTTTTGAGTGTTGGTTCTCCAGCATGAGGCTGCCGTCGCAGCCTGGCTCTCCAGCCTAGTTCTACACTGTCTCTTTGCTGGCAGTGCAGCTCTTTCAGTTGTGCACTCATTTGTTCCCAATGGAAATCTAAAAGCTTGTTCCAACAGAGTGAAGGATCCTTCCTGTAGGATTCAGCTGCTCTTAAGAGTGAATTTAAGCCAGCTCTTCTGAGGGAAATAAAGGCTGATGCTGTTAAGGATGCTGCTAAAATGCTTGAATGTTGCTTTGGGAGAAACTTGACAGGTTCTTTGTGCCCTGGGCTGTTTTTAGCTGGGAGCTGTACGAGATGTCTGGCAGCTTAGGGGAGTGTAAATGACAATCCTCCACAGAAGGGAGCACAGAGGACAGGGGGCTCTGAGGAGCAGCTCTTTGTCAGTACTTAATCACCATCAGAAATTTGTGCCCACTGAGTGCTGACCAGTCTGTCTTCACAGGAGACACCCTCCTTGCGATTCGAGCCCCATCGGGCACGCGTTTGGAGGTTCCTGTTCCTGAGGTGAGTGATAAATGTGTGGGCAGAGGGCAGGGGTGTGTGTGCGTGTCTGGCGGGGACTGTAGCTGGATTGACTAGCTGGCAGTCAGGGGTTTGATGGAGGTGGAGGAACCGACAGCCCAAGGAAGGCTCCAGAATTTAAATAATTCCCAGGAAACTCTGATGTTTGGAAGTACATGAGTAATTGCAGGAGCAGCGGGGCAGAGGATAGTCCTGGGAGTCAGGGGAGTTGTGTGGGGAGCCGTGCTGAACTGTCTGAACAGCACATCTTACCTCTGGGAAATTCTGGTTCCATTTGAAAAGAGCATTTAACGTGTGATTGTGTTTTGCTTTTGACTTTTTTTCAGGGCCTAAATGGGCAGAAGAAATATCAGATCCAGCTGAAGAGCACAAGTGGTCCCATTGACGTTCTCTTAGTAAACAAAGATGCTTGGAGCTCTCCTCCTGTCGTACTACCTGTCCCTCCCCCTGATGACCTCATTCAGTGCCAGGCAGCTGCACCCTCAAAACCACAGATACCACCTCTCACCCACTTCCAGGAGGCTTCTGTTCCGAGCAGCAGCCAGCCCTCTACGCCAACACCTACCAGCACTCAGGACCAGAGCCCTCCCACCGTGAAAGTCGAAAGCACAGGTGAGAAAGTGGCTGCAGGAGGCAGGAGACTGTCACAAATCCTAGGTTAGGCTGCCTGTGGCTTTGTCCAGCCAGACTTTGAAAGCTTCTAGCAGTGGAGATCCCCAGCTTCCTTAGTGAACTCTTTTAGGGCTGCAGAACCTTCTTGGTGAATTCCTTTTTCCTAATATCTGGATCCTTTTGAGTTGCATCTCATGCCTCTTGTGCACGTTACATCGTTCAGCACCACCAAGAAGTTCTCCGTTTTTGTAACTGCCTCTTGGGTAGCTGCAAGCCACTGTTAGATTGCCCTTAGAATTCTCTTTTCCTGTCTCCACACCTCCTTGTAGGTCCTAGAGTCCTGGCTGGCTAGGGTTTTTCTCAGCTGGATCTTCTCCATATCCTTCTTAAACTGGATGACAGCTAAAGCTGGACACAGCATTCCATGTGCAGCCTTAGCCCTGAACAGGAGAATAGAGTGCTCGATGTGCTGGCCGTGCTTCTCCCAGTGTAGCTTAGTACCTGGCCTGTGTTAACCACTGTGGGATCGTGCTCTTGGCTTGTTTGCAGCCTGGCACTGCCAAGTCTGCTCTCCAGCAGAGCTGCAGCAGAACTGGGAAGTTTTTGCTGGGTGAAAGCAAGAAGCCTTCTTCCCATGCAGCCGTGTGCACCTGGCCAGGATTGGCCAGTGAAAGCTGTCTGTGCTGCAGCTGCTTTCTTCAGGGCTGGTGGGAGATTCCTGTCTGTGTCTGTGGCTTTTTCCAGAATGCAGTATCTCAGCGGCAGAGTCCAAGAGCAGCAGTGACTTTGACTCCCTCAGCAATGTGTCTGCGCCAGCCGGCCAGCCGGCCAGCTTGGATACCCAAGCGCTCCAGTCCTCTGCCTCGCTGGACAGCAGCTCCGTCCTACCCAGCCCCTCTACCTCCTTTGAGCCCATCAAGCCCGACCCCACGGGAAGTGAGTATGCACCCTGGTTTGACGTGTGTGCCAAGAGTGAGCTGCCTGGAGCAAGGGGAAGGCTGCTGGCCCCTGGGGGATGCAGCTGAACTCTGTTCTGCCTTTGTTGTTTGAAAGGGATGAGTAGACATTTCCCTCAGAACATGGTGTGAAGGTGACTGTGTCATGTCTATGGCCCTGACACTTTCTGTGACACCAGTAGTAGAAAATCTGCAAGGTGCACTTGCATGACACGTGTTTCTGGTGTTACAGGTAGGACTGTTCCCTTTTAGTCTCTTCTGCAATGCTTGGTCCAACTTTTGAGACTGTGTGAAGCTATAGAATTTCCTGCCGTTACTGAGAGCAGCTTTGTAACTTGTGGGGAGTTTTACTTTATTAGGGGAGCTCTTGTCTCTGTTTTCCTCCTTTACTCAGGTATACTTCATCTGTCTTTAGGGAACTTGTGTTCTTAACAATCTCACAGTGTCTGTTTGGGGAGCTCCTTGATGTGTGCTTGGTGAGGTGAAATGGGCTTTAAAAAGGAGCATTTGAGCTTAATGCCAGGAAATGGCAGGCTGGCCCAAGGAAGGAGAATCATCCTCTGGGTAAGACACTGCCTTCGTGTTTCGAAGCCTGCCTTCACTGCAGAAACACTCTAGGTTAGGGAGTTATGGTTACAAGATGAAATTTCACTCAAATGTAGCTCACACAGTGCTTTTTTACACGCCTGCTGCTAGCGTATCTGAGACAAGTGTGAACTGTCCGTCTTCATCCTGGGGTAGTCTTCCTTGTGGAATTAGGCTGTTGGTGTTCATGTAACTTATATCCCAGTGGGCCCGTGCTGACCCTCTAACAGCAGGTCCTCATCCTACACAAGATAGATGAAGGTGGTTTGTGGAAGCTGAAGCCATGTGAGGCTTAAAGCCAGGGCATCACTCTAGAGCTGCTGACAGCGATAATATGTTCAGGTACCAGGGCTCCCCTAGGTCTATTTTAAAGTAGTCAAGCTTAAGTATTGTACTGCTGATGACTTCAGCAGAAATACGTGACGTGGGGTATGGAAGCAGAATTTCTGAATGGCATGGGATGATTTGGGTACATAAGGACTGAGTAGGACAGCAGGTGTAAAGAATTTCAGACTCCATCTAACAATGCAAACCATTTGATTTGTTGTGTTTGCAGTACTGGAACTTCCCAAAGAGTTGTCGGAGATGTTTGATCCAACGAGAGGTATGTGTGCTACCTGACCATGGTTTTGTTCTGTGTCCATCTGCCCATAGAAGCGGGACAGTTTGTTTTACTTACTCCCTTTTGGATTATTATGGGTATGTGTTTTCGTAAGGTGCTGGTGGCTGCTGGCTCTCTATTTGTAGTTGGGAACTCTTAAAATGACCAGGTTAGTCTTGTTTCAGCGGTAGCTGAAACACACACACACACACACACCCCCCCCCGTGATATTACCAACCATGAAGACAATCTAAGAAGGCAGGGTCTGCATTTAATTGCTATTTATTGAAGCTGATATTATTCCTGTCTAGTTGTCTGGTGTTGAAATTATTTCGTCTCCTGGCAATGAATTAGCCAGGTGGGTTCTTGTCCTCTAGGAAACAGTCTGCTGTGGGTAAGGTGAGAGGAAATGGCCTCAAGTTGTGCCAGGGTAGGTTCAGATTAGACATTAGGAGAAATTTCTTCACTGAAAAGGTTGTCAGGCACTGGGAGAGGCTGCCCAGGGAGGTGGTTGAGTCCCCAGCCCTGGAGGGGTTGAAAAGACGGGTAGATGAAGTGCTTAGGAATATGATTTAATAGTGGACAAGTACAATTGGACTCTGTGATGTCAAACATGTTTTCCAACCTAGTGATTCTATGATTCTCTAAGCATCTTGAAAATGGTCTGGTCCGAGTTTCTCTTGTGAAAGTGTGTGTAGTATCTCCTAAGCCCAGTTAGAATGAGTTAGATATTCACTATCTTAACCTGATGAAGTGAGAGGTGTTTAGAAAGTTGTTTTCAAACGCTCAGCTTCCTAATGAAAAGAGATTGCCTTGCCTGTGCTTTGTCTGGGTGCTTGTCTGTGTGCCCTTCAAGCGCCTCATGAGCCTGCTAGCCAAGCGTAAACACTGGAGGAAGGAAGTTCAGAGATAACTTTTGTACGATTTTGTGTGAGCGGTAGCGGGGAGAGCAGAGTTAATGGCTCATTAAGAAAGGACATGCAGAGCTCTGATGTTCATTCTGTTTGGCAGTGGGCAGCCAGCAAATCTGTTGGGGCGTACGGCTGGATGAGCCACAGCGCAGCTGTGGGGCAAGGGGAGCAAATTAGGGGGACAAAGGACACAAACTTGGAGGAAGCTGGAGGTTCATTAGTTGTACTGCTGCTGGAACAGCTCATTTGGGTTTTAATTTTTTTTCCCTGCCCTAGCAAGTTTGGTGGGTACTTGAGGATTGTAAATACGTCAGGCTCTACCAGCTCAGTTTCAGGTGCACGCTGAGGAGTTTCCCTTGGAGGAGTTTGGGGCACCAGCAAGCACACCAGGGCAGGGGTAAGGCACAGCCTGTTGTGTAAAGAAGACAGGCACGTGGTTGAGCTAAACTGGCAGAAACCCCTGCAGAACTTTCTGATGCTGCTTGTGTTGTCTGACAGATTTCCCCTTGCCCATGGCAGGAGGCCCAAGCCTCGCTTTTGCCAGTGCCTGCTGCACACTGTGCCTCAGCCCAGAGCAGGGACAGCAAGGGTGAGGAGCACCCTGGGAAGGGCGGGATACTACACAGGAACAGGCCAGGAAAGCAGAGTGCATTGCTTAACTGTGCTTGTCTCTTGCCCAGAATCTATGAACTCTGAGCTGATGGAAGAGCTGATGTCCTCTGAAGGTGAGTTTGAATCTCCCCCTCCTGATGTGACCTTTCCTGGGGAGAAAGACCATACTGTGTGATTTTACCCAGCTGGCAGCCTTGCGCCTGCAGACTTGCCCTCATCTTTTCTGGGCTCTGGACACAGACTCTGTTTTCACTGTCCTGCCGGTCCCTGGGAGAGATACATGGACCAGAACAGATTGTCTCTTCCATATCACGAAGCTGATTTCAAGCAACCTCAAAGATTGTTACTGTGAGGTGGCCTCCTCACAGCTCTGCAAATCAGTGCCTATTGGCAGCTCTTGACTAGTGTGAGAGTGCTGAGTTTTGTAACCAACTGTGTGCTTCTTTTTCCCCAGTGTTTGCTCCCTTGCTCCGCCTCTCCCCGCCACCTGGAGACCATGATTACATCTATAACCTGGATGAGAGCGAAGGCATCTGTGACCTCTTTGATGTGCCTGTCCTCAACCTCTGACTTTTCAGTGTGGCTGTGAGACTCACAAACAGACCATTTCGTAACTGTTTGGAAAGTGTCTACTTTTGGATTCCTTTTGTGCTAGAGCTCAGTGTGTGAGCGATTCAGAGATGGTCTCATGTGGACTCAGAACCAAGAGATGTGGACTTGCAGGCTGGGAGCCTCCCCATAGCTTCTTCCTCTTCCTCAGTTGTACGTGCAACGTGCATGTGCAACTCACCCCACCGCATCTCTCTCTCCACTGGATCTTGGGCCTCACTTCAAAGGGTCTGTGTTTCGAGTGTTCCCAGTTCACTTGTAGAGTCTGCCCACGTGCCTCTCCGTACTTCCTCAAATCTGCATGCCTTGTTTTTTCCTGCACTCCTAGAGGCACTTTGCACCTCCTAGGTACCAGCTGCTACAAGGAACCCTAATATCGTGGTCAGTTCACAAGCTCGGAGTTAGTTAGCTCGATTTGTCAACATGAGCGGTTCAGATTGGGGTGGTTGGAGTTCTGAATGACAATGAGGAAAAAAAAATGGCACTGAAATGTCCATTTCTTCCAGTGACTGCAGACCAAGCTAGTATGTTTTACAAGAAAAAGCACTTTTTTTAGCCAGCTGTGCCTCCTAGTGGGACTCAGGAGTTGAGCATTCCTAGTAGGGCCCAGGAGGTGAGTTTTTCCCTGCTTGTGCATCAGCAGGAATGCTGATTCTGTGTTCATAGGTGTGCTGATGCGCGAGCCCAGGGGCTCAGCTCCTGGTACAGCAGCTGTGCTGTTTCTACAGGGCTAAAGAAGAGGTGCCAGTATGTTTGTTTTGGTTTTTTTTTAAATTTTATTTGTTTTTGCCTGAGCAAAGAGATGTTTGAAAGGGTAAGACTGCTCCAGCTGGTGCCTGTAAGGTACTCCAGGCACATCAGAGCCTGCTTATATTTGCAAGTAGCTGTCTTCTCCAACCATTGCACTTGAGCCTTCAGCTGTCTAAAAGATGACCAAGCAGTAACAATTCAGTAGTGCTTTGTTGTGACAAGTTACATAGTGCTTCCCCTGCCTTTTTCTCTTTTGGCATCTGCTCAGGATCACACTTTCTGTATATTTGAATTTGCTCCTCCAGTGTCTGTACCCATGCTCCTAATTCCTGATCCTGTGGCACGTCAGTTACCTAGTGCGATGCTTTCTCTGCATAATTTTTCTGCAAGATTTTCTTCGTTGCTTTGTAAAGGAAGGTCTGCTTTTGGGTTGTGACGATCAGATGGTAGCAGTCTTGGACCCTGTGCATTTTAGTTGGAGTAAAACGCCCTGATGGATTTGTGTTGTATATTGCAAGCCCCAGCTTTGGTTTTCGGTCAGATCCTGTATTTGCGTGTTTTCAGTTTTGCACATATTCCTGCTGACGCGGTGGTAGCAGCCGTCCTGCCTTTCCTGCTTCACTAGCTGCTGAAGAAAGGGCCAGGCCAGGAGCGTGGTGGATGTTGCAGACAGGTAGCTTGCAGCCATCCACGTAACCAGCTGATGTTTAACTTTTCCGCTTAGCTGCCAGTGAACCACAAAACCAGCTGGAGCACCAGCAATAAGGGACATGAAGTCTTCAATTCTTGGAGCCTGCAGGGGTGAGCAAGTATATGCTTAGGTGCCCCTGAGGTGGTTCCTTGGGCCATCCTGATCTGTGCAGAACTCCTCCAGAAATATTGTTCCTCTGCAACTCATGGTGGCCCCAAAGCACTGGAAACTCCGTTGGGAAAGAACTCGAGAGGAGCAATGGGAGCTGCTCTAGTTTGGCAGCAGGCAGCTGCTGCCGTGGAGACAGCCACGGCGTTTGGACCCCGCGCGGCGGGGTAAACTTCAGGCTGGTTCCCAAGCCTGCTCTCCTTCGCGTGGAAGCCGACGGAAATGCCCTGCTCTGTGTGTGTTAGCGAGGATCCGTGGCGCTGGTGTAGCTCAAGCCCTCTGTGTCCTGCCTGGCCCTCACCCTCCTTCCAAGTGTCCGTGCTCAACACCGGTTAGACGACCTTCAGAAAAGGATACCTAGAGAAGAATTTACAGTTGCAAATGAACTTTTGTTTCATATATAAAGATTATTTTTGTACTTTTTGCAAGGAAAAAAAATTACCTGTAATATTTGTACAGTGTTCTCTGACGTGAATAAACAAAAAACTTTCCAGAGTTTCCCACTTCACCCCACCCTGCGCCTGCCCTCTGCCGTGCTCGGAGCACAACAGGGTGGCTCCAAAAAGTGGGGTGCTGGCCATCGCCCCAGGGCTGGGCGCTTGCTTAGTGAGAGGCCTCATCCTCGCTGCGGAGGTGGGTCCCGCTGAACCGCGTCAGCTCAGGTGAGGGGGCTGGGCTGGGCCTGCTCAGGGCTGCGTCCAGCACCGCCATCGTAACCGGTATCTCCATCGTAACCAGTATTGCCATCGTAACCAGCGCCGCCATCGCAACCGGTGGCAGCGGAGCCTTGGGGCCAGCAGCAGGGGCCCTCTGGGAGGCGGGGAGGCAGCAGCAGCAGAAACGACCCGGAACTGCGGAGCGGCAGGCGGAGCGGTGACTGCCGCCGTGGGAGCCATGCCGCCGCCCAAGGACGTGGTGAAGATCGCCATCCAGATGGTGGGAGCCATCCCACAGCTCATTGAGCTCCAGCAGGTACCGCTTGGCACCCTCGACCCCCCGCACTGTGGACCCTTCGCTCCACCTCATGGCCCCCCTCTCGCTTGCAGACCAAGCCCCTCGCCTCGGTGCTCAAGGACGTCTGCGATGCGTGAGTATCGCACCCGCTGCCCACCACCGTGTCGTGACAGTCCACAGCCGTACAGTGCTGTGACCGGCTGCCTGTCACCGCAGGTGGAGCCTGCCCAACGCCGAGCGCTACGCCCTGCAATACGCGGATGGGCGACAGACCTATATCACCGAGCTGGTGAGGTGCTCCCCGACCTCTCCCGAGCCCCACCAGTACAGTGCTTTGCTCTCTTACTGATTTCTTTCTCCTTGCAGAACCGTGGGGAGATTAAGAATGGGAGCATTTTACGGCTGACCACCTCCCCGGTACATCCCTCTGTCCCCCCATCTCCTCTGCCGTGGGCTCTGGTGGGATGTCGCGCTGTGATGGGGTGATGTGGTCCTCCAAGCCCTCTGTCTCGCTCAGCAACTTCTGGCTTGTGACGGCTCCTCTCGGTGCCTCAGACCCAGCAGACTTGTCTCAACCTTTATTCTCCTTCAGCAGAGCTTGGGGGAGTTTTAAGAGAAACTAAACCATCTTGCGATGCTTTGGACACGTGGGCCAGCTCATCAAGTGTTCTTAGCATTGTGCCAGCTTGACCTTCTCCCTCGGCTCCTCCTTGTCTCTGCTCTGGTGGCTCTGTCTCTCTGTTCAGCTCCTTACCAGAGCTGTTCTAGGCTGAGTCTCCTTCCAAAACTTGTGCTTAAGTTCTTCCAGCCTTTACTTCCAAGCTTCTTGCTGTTTCTTGAGGATTCCCTTTGGCTTGATTCTTTCCTTCCTGGTAGGACCAAGAAGCAGAGCGGCTGTACAGCGGAATCCAGAGCAACAACTCGGATGTGAAGACTGACTCACTGAAGAAACTTGCAAGCCTCTCCCAAGATGTTACCTTTGCTCAGGAGTTCATCAACAGGAATGGCTTGAAACAAATCTTCCGTATTGTAGAAGAAGGGAATGAGTGAGTATCAGGAGAGGACTTTCCTTACAGTTCTTGACCTTTCTTCTCCTTTGCTAATGCTGCATGAGCGCCAGGCTGGGCGTTGGAGGGGACTCCAGTTTTATTCCTGGCTTGTTAATCCTGTGCTGCGGCATGAGGAGCGGCACTGGCAGCAAGGTGCTTGACTCTGCAGGCTCCTTACCTGCAGGTACGTGGCTGTGTCGCTGCACGCTAACATCCATGGGTCTGTGGTCCTGACTCTTTGTGACTGTGTCCAAACTTGAGCTTCCCATCCCTTCGCTGTCTGGGTCATCTGCATCCTGATGGGTTTTGCTGCCAGGAAACCTCCTGCTATCTTCCTAGCCTCCGCTGCTGCTTCTTCCCGGCACCCCAAATAATCCTTCTGCCCTGAGGTTTTAGCTGCATGCTGGTCAAGAAAACCCTGGCTGCCAAATACTAGTGCCTGCCTGACATTCAGGATGTGACAGTGCATCTCTGCTGAGCTCCTGTCTCCTAGAGGATCTGGACCATAAAACTAGGCAGCGAGTGTTTCTTGGAAGCAGGGGGAGGGATTTGGGGTGGCTTGGCCATTCTGAGGGCTTATCTGCTGTGATCTTTGCACCGTGGTAACACAGCTTTCCAGAAACTATTGAACTTCCCCTGCCTTGACTTCCTGGGATGACTAAGCAAGAGTCCGATTTCTTACCCGACAGTCTCTCTTTCCCTTCTCCTGCTCTCTGATTCTCTCGCTGTTTCTAACGTACCCACCAATGTGCAACTGCCCCGTCTCATGGTGTTGACTGTGGGGTTTCTGGACCCACCCTCACTGCCCTTGCTCCTCTGTCCCACCAGTACAGGGGAGATGCTGGCTTACACCCTGAAGGCCTTCATGGAGCTGATGGAGCATGACTTTGTTTCCTGGGAGACTCTTAGTGCAGCCTTCATCAAGAAGGTAAAGGCCTTCTGCAGGGTCCATAGCCTGCGCCCTTGAGATTCCCTGTTGCTCTCTTCACCCAGACTTAGCCTGCCACTGACAGATGGGTTTGTGTCTTGTAGATAGTGAGCTACGTCAATATGAACGCGGTGGATGCATCTGTCCAGCAGCTCTCCTTGTCGATCTTGGAGAACATGGTGCCTACCAGTCGCCTCCTCTTCGAGCTCGTTAAAAAAGAAGTGACGCTGGATCGCCTTCTCACCCACCTGCAGGTGTAAGTGGAGAGGCCAGAGCATCGTTTGCCCATATCCCAGGGCCAGTGGGGATGAGGTGATAGAGAGGATTTCCCCAGGTCTTGCTGACTATACCTGGCACAACGTTTTATTTTCCTTTCTTAAACAACACTTGGGACATCAGCCTGTCCTGCCCCCAGTGCAGGGGAGAGCTGTCCTGGAAAACACCCTGTCTCCAGCTCAGATTCCTTCATCCACGGCCTGTTTTGTTCACTCCTTTTGTTTCTTTGCCTGAGTGGCCTTTTTCCTGGCATTGGCTCTTCCTTCCCTTTCCCCAGTGTGTTTAGGTGCACTAGTCTTTTCCCTGCACCTTGGGGTGGTAGTGCTGTATGGAACAAACAGAATTTGTTAAATCCTTTGGCCAAGGTGGGTTCTTCGTTCCCTCCCCTTTGTCATGCCTCTGTGTCTCTTGAGTTTGAGTCTGGAGGTTTCCCTTCTTAGGAAATAGAAAGGCTTGTGCCCAGGGCTCCTGATAGACAGGAGGCTACTGCTCACCGTGGCTTTTTCTCTGGTTTCAAAGTGCTGCACCCAGGGGGTGTGCAGAGCGATATCTGATACGCTTGTGGGTGCTCTGCAGTCACAGCTGTGGGGTGCAGTCACCCTCAGCCCCACGGTTAGCACCTGCTCACTCATGCCTCCAGCCTCTGAGTCCCCCAGCTCCACGCAGTGGGGTCCAGCAGTGAAGGCAGGAGGAATGGGTCTTGCCTCGGGGAGGACGAGGCCATCCTCAGAGCCGGTGACTCTCGCCATCCTCCTCCTGCAGAACAAATGCCCAGCTGCAGCTGAAGGCCATGGCCCTACTCATCGCGTTGCTGCTGGCTGCGACCGACGCCGAGCGGCGGGTAAGGGCTGCAGCCTGCTCACAGGCAGCAGGTGGTGGCAGGGGAGTGGGCATCACAGATCCAAGCACTGCGGTGCCTCTCTCGTGGAGGTGCTCTGCTGTCTCACGTGCCTTGGAGTAGTTTTGGAGGGATGTGAAATCTCAGTGACAGGCAGAGCATAGAATCATAGAATCACCAGGTTGGAAAAGACCCATCGGATCATCGAGTCCAACCATTCCTATCAAACACTTAACCATGCCCCTCAGTGCCTTGTCCACCTGTCCCTTAAACACCTCCAGGGATGGGGACTCAACCCCCTCCCTGGGCAGCCTCTGCCAGTGCCCAATGACCCTTTCCATGAAATATGTTTTCCTAATGTCCAGCCTGAACCTCCCCTGGCAGAGCTTAAGGCCATTCCCTCTCGTCCTGTCCCCCGTCACTTGGGACATTTTAAGTTAGTGTCCTCACTCTGCCTCTTCTCCTCGGCTGACACAACCTGTCCTGTCAGCCTGGTGGCACAGGAGCTTGGGGTGGGCTGGTCCTGGCTGCCAGGGCAGTGGAAGCTGGGGACAGATCCCCTGCTTACCCGTGTCACTCCTGAAACTGCCAGTTCCTTTCTATTCCCACCCTACCAGTGGCTGAAAGCCAAGTATAATGGGAAAGTAGATCTGCAGAGGGAACACCATCTTTCGGGGGGAAATGGTGGTATCCTGAGCTGGGGGAACATCTCATATCCTCCTACCTTCCTAGGACATGATGGACTACCTGTGGGAGAAGAACATCAGGCAGTTTATCCACAAGGTGAGGAGCTGAGGTGGTGCAAGGGTCTGCTCTGTTCTTCATTCTCTCTCCTTCCTCCCCACCCCTGTCCCCTCAGCCCCAGATTTTAGAGATCATACCTATCTGGGTTGCCTGTGTGCCCCACACCCCTTCCTTGATGCCTCCTATGGATGCTGCCATGCTGGCACCCACATGCCCAGGGTTGCATCCCCAGCTCTTGTCCAGCCTCAAGAGGAACTACCCACCTCCTAATGCCCCTTTAAGCAGCAGGACCTGCTGGGCTTTGGCTGTTGGGCTCTAGTCTTGAAGGAACTGGGAGCAGCAGTGTGGAGAACCTTCTCACATGCGGTCTCCTGTAGAACATTATCCACAGCTCGGAGCCTCTGGGGGATGAGATGGCCCATTACCTGTACGTGCTGCAGTCTGTCAGCCTCAACCTATGTGAGCGCCGCATGAGGACCTCCATGGATCCCTACTCACAGGTCTGGGAGTGCTCTTCTTGTGAGTCTGTCTCTGCTCTCTTCCATCTGTGGAATTAGAGGCGGGTGAAGCTACGCCTTTGGGTGAATCCAGCATGCTTGATTTCATCATTGGTTTGTCCTTGGAGAACCTGCTCACGTGGGGCTCACCAGAACCCCGTCTTCTCTGCTTTCCCTCCAGGAACAGCGGGACCTCCTCCAGTCTCTGCGCCAAACCGCCTTTGAGTCAGAGAGCGAGGCACCTGCCAGCAACTTCAGCACCGAGCGCCGGCGATCCCTGTGTGCCAAGGAGTTCCGCAAGCTGGGCTTCATGGTGTGTCCCTCTGCATTCCCTCCCCACCCCCACGCTGGTTCCACCACTCTGCCTCGATGGCATCTCCTGATGGCTCCCATAAGCCTGGTGTCCCTGTTGATGCTGGTGGGCCAGCGGGCAGTCCCTCCCCTCTGCTCCCTCAGCACTGCTAAAGAGCAGGCGTTGCGGAGCTGCCAGGACTCAAAAGGCAAACCCTGTGGCTGCATCAGGAGAACTCCACAGTGCAGAGAAGAAATCAGCAGATGCTAAATTGCATCTTTCATGTCCTCCTAGAACAACAGCAACCCAGCGGAGGACCTCCGCCGTGCCCCACCAGGACTCCTTGCCCTCGACAACATGGTGTATTTCTCCAGGCACACTCCCAACGCCTACAGCAGGGTGCGTGCGCTCTCCCAGAGAACTGCCTGGCAGAGAGGTGCTGGTGGGGGTCCACCTTCTTTTTCTTTCCTTGTGATCTGTCCCTGGCCAAACCCAGGTGAGGATGTCCCTTTTGGGCAGGTGTCCTACTCCTGCCTGTTTCAGAAGGAGCAGAGTCTTCCCGGTGTGTTGGAGCAGCCACTTGAGGCCGATGGCACTGATGGGTCACCATAATTTTTAGTGTTTTGCCCACAGCTTGGTCTCCAAGCCTTGTTCACGACTGAGCAGAATGGGACAATTTGGGTAAAGCCAGGCAGTGGTTGCAGGGCGTTAGCACCAACCTGCTTGGTCTGTGACTGCAGCAGGGGCAGGAGGAGGCTGGGGCTGGTTTTGGGGAAGAGATAACTATTTCTATCAAGGGTGGCTTCGCTTGGGTGGCCTACTTGACTAGGAGGTTCAGGAGGCATGTGGGATGTATGAGTCCCACTGTTGTAGCAGCCCCTGAGTCCATGGTGCGTGTAACGGAGGCAACAATGTTCTCCTTCAGTTTGTTCTCGAGAACAGCAGCCGGGAAGACAAACACGAGTGCCCCTTCGCTCGAAGCAGCATCCAGCTCACTCTGATCCTCTGCGAGATCCTGCATGTTGGAGAGCCATGTAGGTGTGCACCTCACCTTGTCCTCCCTGCCCTGCTCCCTGCCGGCTGCCCAGAGTGGGGACAAGCTGCCAGGGCAGGGGGCTGCGTACCTGGGGCCACCAGGCTCTGGCGTGGCCAGCAGCAGGCGAGGGGGAGGCAGGGCTGGGAAATGTTCAGGTTTTACTGGACTCTGAGGCTTTCCCAGAAAAAACGGGGTATCTGGCATCACCTGTCCTTCTCACCACAGGCTCGGAGACAGCTCAGGCCTTTTACCCTATGTTCTTCGGGCAGGATCATTTCTTTGAAGAGCTCTTCTGCATCTGCATCCAGCTGGTGAACAAGACCTGGAAGGAGATGCGCGCTACCCAGGAGGACTTTGACAAGGTGCGAGGGAGTGCAGGGGCCCCAGAGGGGCTGGGGACAAATTCAGGGACTCTGAGGAGGGTCACCAGACTGGGGGTGACGCCTTGGGTCCCGCAGGTGCTGCAGGTGGTGCGGGAGCAGATCACCAGGACCCTGTCCCTCAAGCCCACCTCCCTGGAGCTATTCAAGACTAGAGTGAACACGCTGAACTACAGTGAGATCCTGAAGCTGCGGCAGACGGAGCGGCTGCACCAGGAGGAGACCCTGGCTGTGCCTGTGCTGTGAGTGGCAGCTGGAGCTGCGATAATGGCTGGGAGGATGCACCCTATGGGGCTGGAGAGGTCAGCAAGTGCCTGCTAAAGTGGCCGTGCTCCTCTTCTGCTGGCTTTTACACCAGGGAGCTGCGCGAGAGGCTGAAGCCAGAGCTGCTGGAGCTGATCCGACAGCAGCGCCTGCTGCACCTCTGTGAGGGCACCCTCTTCCGCAAGATCAGCAGCCGCCGCAGGCAGGGTGAGTGGCAGCCCCCTGCTCCTGGGCAGGGGGGCAGAGGCTTCTCCCCACATTCCCCTGCCACCAGGGAAGTTACAGTTAATTTGTGGGGAGCAGTGCCCGTGGCTCCTGGATGGCTGGCATGGGCTGGCCCACCAAGTCAGACCAAGTCAGGTGTGCTCCTTCCACCCCGGGATGGGGGCCGTGGCGAAGGGAGGCTGATCCTTTCCCATGGCCCTTCTGCTGCAGACAAGCTCTGGTACTGCCGCCTGTCACCCAACCACAAGGTCCTGCACTACGGGGACGTGGAGGAGGGGGTACGCTCTCCCCCCATCGAGAGTCTGACAGAGAAAAGTAGGTGACATGGAGAAAGAGGGTGGGAAGGAGGGAGGGGAGCTCTCTGCCCACCCCAGCTGTGATGGGCTGGGGATACCCAAAGGCTGTAACTGCCCCTCTGCCTGGCTGCCCCACACCAGTGTCTGTTGGTGCTGTGGGACTGGGAGGTGTGGGAGCTCAGGCTGGGGAGGACTCGGTCTCCAAAGAGCACTACAGCATGGCCTGAGTGTCCCTGAGCTGCAAAGGGCTGACAGACGCTGTGCTCACAACTTCTCCGCTTGCCCTAGTTCCTGTGGCAGACATGAAGATGCTGCTTGTGGGAAAGGAATGTCCACACACGAAGGAGAAGAGCTCTGGGAAGCAGAACAAGGTTGGCACCCGCCCCACCTTGCACAGGGGCCCAGCGCACTCCCCTCCTCAGCTGGTGATGGGTTTTGGTGGTGGCAGGTTGGGTGGCTTCATGGACGGTGGCAGGTTTTTGATGTGACTTGAGTCTAGAGATGACTTGGATCTTTTGGGGCGCAGAGGTGGGGTAGCAGCTTCTGCTCTGAACCCTGCTGGCTGGGAAAAGCCCAGCTGAGAAGCTGGTTCCCAATGGTGTTGTCCCTGCAGGACGTCCTGGAGCTTGCCTTCTCCATTGTGTACGACGTGGAGGAATACTGTCTCAACTTTGTTGCCCCCACCCGGTACGAGGTGAGCTCCAGGGCCCGCTGGGCAGGCACTGTGGCCAGGTGTCCTTGCCAGGGGACAGAAGGCAGGGGAAGAGTCATCTGTGTTCCCCCAGCCCAGCCCACGGGGAGGACACAGCAGGGAGAGGGGGCTCTAGAGTTGCCTGTGCTCTGCTCCCCCAGTTCTGCCTCTGGATGGACGGGCTGAACGTGCTCCTGGGCAAGGAGATGACAAGTGAGCGAACGCAGACAGACCTCGATGTCCTGCTGTCCATGGAGCTCAAGCTGCGACTCCTGGACCTGGAGAACATCAGCATCCCTGACACCCCCCCTCCTGTCCCAAAGCCCCCCAGCAACCTCAACTTCTGCTATGACTTCAGCCATGCAGAGCAGTGAGTTCCCCCCTGTGCCCCTTCCTCCCCACACACACTCCCCACAATCAAGCCCCCTTCTCCAGGCTCTGTCCCCCATCTCCTGCCCCAAGGGACGAGCCCAGACACTGGCTGGGGGCTTGGGTCGGTGCAGCCTGCACCTTCCCCATCCCATGGTAAGCTGCTTCCCCTTCTCTGCCTGTGTCCTGTCCTCCAGCGAGAGTGCTGCAGAGCTTCAGGCTCCTGTTTGAGGGGGAAAAACTTGGCTGCTTTGGCCCCCACAAAATATTTTCCAGACAGCCGACCCCCTCCATGGTGGCACTGCCCCCACCGCTGCAGCCAGGCTCTGCAGAGAGGGCAGGGCTAAAGGTACAGGCAGCACTGGGACAGCACTACAAAGGTACGAATCTGCACTGTCTCACTCTCCCTACCAGTACAAGGAATAATTTCTGACCAAGAAAGGGGATAGGAAAAGGATAAACCACCCTTTCAGCATCTCTAGCTAATGGTGTGCCTGCCCAGCTAGGTCCCTCCCACATGGAAAGGTTTTTCTGCTTCTGGAAAGGGGTGTTCAGGGTACATCCTCCTCGCCCAGTGCTGTTTCAGCTGGGCAGGAGCTCGTTGCTGCTGTGCCCGGTGTGAGGAGCAGACCCTGCTCTGCCCTTGCCGCCCGGTGCTGTCAGTCCTGGTGCCTTCCCCTGCCCAGGGCAGGAGCTTGTACCCTTCAGCCATGCTGCTGCACCACGATGAGCTACCTCCTTCCCACCCCACTGCTCCGCTTCTCCCAGGGCTGTTGTGGAAATAACCGCTGCCCTGGGGTTGCTGGGCTCCAATTGTGCCTCTGTCTTCCACGTCCTGGGACAATAAACACTCATGGAGAACTTGGGGCAGCGTCCTTGTCAATGGTTTGGGGAAGGGGGCAGGCAGGCTGTGGGGCAAAAGGGGGCACGGCCGAGCCGTTGCTGCAGCAGCCTGGAAGCTACCACACAGGCAGGATGGTGGCTGCTGCTGGGCAGAAAAGTGGCAAAGGAAAACGCTGTCCTCTCTGCAGAAGGTGGCCGTGGAGCTAATGGCATCCCAGCCCCTATCAGCGTGGCCAGCAGGACGTGGGAAGTGATTGTGTCCCTGTACAGGGCAAGGGCTGTGGCCACATCTTGGATCCTCTGTTCAGTTTTGGGCCCCTCGCTCCAGGAGGGAGAGTGAGAGGCTGAAGCGGGTCCAGAGATGGGAAACGGAGCTGGGGAAGGAGCTGGAGAGCAAGGGTTAGGAGGAGTGGCTGAGGGAATTGGGACTCTTTAGGCTGGAGGAGGCTGAGGGGAGACCTCATTGCTCTCTACAACTGCCTGAAAGGAGTTTGTAGCGAGGTGGGTGCTGACAGGACAAGAGGGAACGGCCTTAAGTTGCGCCAGGGGAGGTGTAGAGTGGATATTAGGGAAAACTTCTTCACTGAAAGGGTTCTCGAGCACGGGGAGAGGCTGCCCAGAGAGGTGGTGGAGTCACCACCCCGGGAGGCATTTAAAAGACGGGCAGGCTCGGTGCTCGGCGATCTGGTTTAGTGGTGGGAAGGCGCGGTTGAACTCGATGATTCCCAAGCTCTTCCACACCCACACGACTCAGCCGCCCCGCAGCCCTCGCCCTACGAGACCCAGCCCCGCCACTTCCGGGGAGGTCGCACTTCCGTGACGTCACTTCCGGCGGGCTCCGGAAGCGGAGCGCGGCGCTGGCGCGGCCATGGCGGTGAGTGGCGGGGCCGGGGCCGGGGCCGGGGCCGGGGCGGGCCTGGGCCGCGCCGCTGACCGCCTGTCTTGGCTCCGCAGCCCAAGGGGAAGGCGGGCACCAAGGGCAAGAAGCAGATCTTCGAGGAGAACCGCGAGACGCTGCGCTTCTACCTCCGCATCATCCTGGGGGCCTCCGTGAGTGCGGCCGGGGGCACCGGGCCGGGCGGGGGCGCGGACAGACAGACAGGCAGATAGGCAGACAGACAAGCAGCCGTGCACAGCAGACAGATAGGCAGCCGTGCTGCCCATGCAGCCAGCCGGTCATGCTGGCAGATGGACAGACAGCTGCCTGGAGGAGAGGGACCTGGGGGTGTTGGTTGGCAGCGACTGAACATGAGCCAGCAGTGGCCCAGGTGGCCAAGAAGGCCAATGGCATCTTGGCTTGGATCAGAAACGGCGTGACCAGCAGGTCCAGGGAGGTTATTCTCCCTCTGGACTCGGCCCTGGTGAGACCGCTCCTCGAATCCTGTGTTCAGTTCTGGGCCCCTCACCACAAGAAGGATGTTGAGGCTTTGGAGCGAGTCCAGAGAAGAGCAACGAAGCTGGTGAGGGGGCTGGAGAACAGGCCTGATGAGGAGCGGCTGAGAGAGCTGGGGGTGTTTAGCCTGGAGAAGAGGAGGCTGAGGGGAGACCTCATTGCTCTCTCCAACTACCTGAAAGGAGGTTGTGGAGAGGAGGGAGCTGGGCTCTCCTCCCAAGTGACGGGGGACAGGACGAGAGGGAATGGCCTCAAGCTCCACCAGGGGAGGTTCAGGCTGGACATTAGGAAAAAATTCTTCACAGCAAGGGTCATTGGGCACTGGCAGAGGCTGCCCAGGGAGGTGGTTGATTCACCTTCCCTGGAGGTGTTTAAGGCACGGGTGGATGAGGTGCTCAGGGGCATGGTTTAGTGTTTGATAGGAATTTTTGGACTCGATGATCCGGTGGGTCTCTTCCAACTTGGTTATTCTATGATTCTATGATTCTCTCTGCAGGCCGTCTACGCTGTGGTGAACCTGGTGATCTTCTACCCTACCGCCTCTGCCTGGACGTGGGTGAGGGGAATCCCAGCCCTTCCCCGGCTGGCGAGGCCGGCCGGCCCCGGGGGTCGTGGCTCTTGCAGCCGACAGCACTTTCTTTGTCACAGGTAGCGTTTGTCTTCAGCTCGGTGGTCTACGGCACCAGCTACCGCTCCATGAGCTCCATGGCAAAGCCGTCTTTCACGGAGGATGGCAGCCTCGCCGATGGGGGGATCGACCTGAACATGGAGCAGGGGATGGCAGAGTGAGTGTCCGCACCCGCAGGAGCCCAGGTGAGCAGGACCTGCTGCCTGAGCCTGCGCGCAGAGCCAGGAGAGCCCCCAGGGGAGGCGGCCAGTCTTCAGCGCCTGCCACAGCCTTCCTGACCGTGCAGGCGTGAGGGCAACCTGAGGCCTGGAGCCATTTTTTTCCAAGAATCAACTTAAACTGTCCTTGTTAGCAGAGCGCTTGGCCCAGCATGCAGTAGTGGGGAGCCACTGCCTGGGTCTGTCAGCCCAGAACAGGCACGATCTGTAGGGCTGAGGCACACAGGTAGGAGAACCCAGCTGGAGTAGGCTGTAGCCTTCTTTCAGTGAAGGGACACTGTGTACACTTCCACAGTGCACTGCACAGATATATATATATATTTGTTTTTAAACCAGCACTGTAGGTAGTGCTCGATGCAGTGGAAAGGCACGTGCTGCCAGTTACCCTGCAGACTGGCCGTGTCGTGGACTGTTCTAACACTCAAAACCTCCTGCTCCCTCAGGTCCTCTTGCCTCCTCAGCCCTTTCTGCCCCGGTGCCTTCCCTGTGTCCATCAGCAGACAACGCTAAGTGTTTACCTCTCCGGTGGTTCTGGTGGTGCTGTAACTCTTTTCCTCCAGCAAGGAACATGCAACAGTAATACCTGTGCCGTTAAATATAAGGAGACACCAGTACTGAAACAGCAAGAATACCTTCTAGATTTCTGTGTTTTCTAGCAGTGAGCCTCAGTTACAGAAAACCACTGGGCGGGTGTAGGCCTGTGAGGCTTTGCTTTCTGTCGTCCCTGCCCTCTGTTGGGGATCTGCAGGGTCTGTTCAGCGAGGTCCCTGGGGGACTTGGCCCCTACCCTCCTGTGCCCTTGTCCTACAATTTAAGGGTTATTGCCAGCTTTCACTTGCTGCCAGGCTTTTAAAGAAACATAGGAAGATCTTGTTTCCAGCAGAACCCTTGGTGTCACGTTCTATTTTTCTTACTAGAAGTTTTAGTTCTGCAACTGGTAGGTACTCGGGGACATTCTCAGCAGGCAGAGTGACCTGCGTGGCACACAACCTGCTGTCTCTGCTCAGGATGAGCCCTCATATTGTGTATTTGTTCATGGAGTGGCATGTGGTGTGTGTGCAGACAGAGTAACTCAGATGTCCGGTGTAAGAGACTCAGTTGATGGAAGAGAGGGATTTGTTTCTAGTGTGACTTGTGAGCTGGGAGCTTGACACCATCTTCATCCTGTAGTGAATTGTTTTTCCTGCTGCTCAGCTGAGCATTTTTCTCCTGGTTTGTACCGTTTTAGCTCTCCTGAGTGGAATCATGAAATATTTTGGGCACGACTTTGTGAAACACAACATGGGGGAGTCCCGTAAGGAAAATACAGATGTTTGATCTGAGGGCTGTGATGGATTCCGCAGTGTCTGGCATTGATGGTGGCGTCCTGGCCTAAACCAGTAGTTGCTGGACACTGTATTTTGGCCTTTACTGCTCAGAAGGAGACAAACTATTTCATTACCGTTAGCTCTGCCTTTGTTTTCTTGACTTCATTCTTGTATGTGACTTGAGTCACATTCTTATCCCAGCCGATGATTTAATGGGAGTGAAGGAGCCAGCATGGGCAACCCATGGGGTGATGAGTTTGCTGCTGATTTCCACCCCCAGCATTCCTTAGCTTTCTCGATGTCTCAATATCCCTTTTCAGAGGGAGCCTAGCTCTTTTAACTCAGATTTATTTAATTTGTTTACTGCTCTGATTGTTCCAGATTAGCAGGGACAGCTCTTGGGTTGTCCGGGTCGTTCCCGGAGTCAGTGCAGAGGAGCTGGTGTGTTTGCCCAAGGCTGGAATGGAAGGCTGATGTTTTACTTTTCCTCACTCAGGCACCTCAAGGATGTCATCCTGCTAACAGCTATAGTCCAAGTGCTGAGCTGCTACTCGCTTTATGTCTGGTACTTCTGGCTCTTGGTAAGCCCTGTGGTTTTCCTTGTTGTCCCTATCTTTCTCTCTTTTCAGAACTGAGGACATCTTTAATCTACTTCATTTCATTTGCTGTTTCAGGCCAAAACTGTTTTTTGATGAATTTTTTAACCTCCTTGTCAAATCTTGTTAAAAATGAGACCATACAAGGGAAAGAACTCCTGATCCCACTGAGTCAATCATGAAAAATAAGGCTGGCCTTGGCCTTTCCCCCTGGTCCTGTGAAAGGGCAGCCAGAAACAGGAGGCAGATCAAAGCCATCTTTGTGTGCAGAGCCTTTTTGTGACTGTGACAAACAGGCTGTGTTTCTTTCTGTCTGGTTTTCTCGGTCGTTCACCAGTATGGACTGAGGCTGGGAATAGCTGGACACTGTAGGCTTTGATTTCCCCTTAACACACCAGATTCTTTCTGCTCCTGAGACATTCATTACATGCCTCCAGCTAAAACTGCTTTTGCAGTAGGACAAGAAATCTCCAGTCAGTTAAAAAGTCGCATAGTTGCTTTGAGTATCTTCCACAGAGGAATATGAGGCAATCTTGGGAACATGAAGAGTGCTCATCGGTCCTTACCCCTTTCTGGCTGGCCTGGCAGAGGGCAGCCTAGACTATCCAGAGACTATCCTGACTACATTTGCTTTTATTTAGAGGAATGTGGATGGTTTTTTTCTGAAGGAGGGAGAGGCAGGATATCTGAACAGTTGGATCTTTCTGGGTAATTCAGACCCGATGCTGGGATTTCCATAGATGAAGCCTGACTGCTGTATACGTATGCAATTTCCTAAACCATATGAAATCGGGCTGTTTATTTTGGATGTTCACTACCATTGATTTCCGTGCATCCTCTGATGCCCCTGACCCAGCCTGTACAGGCATTCCAGCTCCCTCAGCTTTCTCTGTAGCACCATCCCCGCCACAGCGACCCCAAAGTAACCGCATTTGTGTCCCCCGTGTTTGCAGGCTCCCGGCCGAGCTCTCTACCTCCTGTGGGTTAATATCCTGGGGCCCTGGCTCGCAGCCGACTCTTCACCTGCCGGGCAGGAGCCAAATGAGAAGAAGCAACGCCGCCAGGAACGCCGACAGATGAAGCGCTTCTAGCCCTGTTTAGGGGGATAGATGAACACCGTCTCCCATTTCCATGCTGTTATTTCATCAGGGATGCGACCAAAACCAATCCAAAACCATTGCAGTAGCTCCGTTGCCCTCTGTCATTGCTGCCGTTCTGCTCAAAAGGCTGCAAGAGACTTCCCTTGGTTGGTTCTTGGCACAAGTCGAGGCCTTGTTCCTTGAGGTGACGAGGTGGGATGGTGCTGGGATGGGTGTGAAGACCTGTTTAAAGCAGCTGTATCGCGTTCGAGGCTTGGGAGCGCAACGTTGAAGGAAACAGTACATTAAAGAGCAGAGTCTTACTGACCGTGCTGACAGTGTGCTTGTAGAGGAGGGCTCACAGAAGGGAGCCGTTAAAAACGCTGCCATGCTCTTGGAGACCTGGAGCAGAGGGAAGCAAAAGCCCCCAGGGTAAGTTGTCTTGAGTGTGCTCTGTGCTGCCCAACTGGCCGCAGCATCCACTCCCTGCAGAGGGGCAGCAGCTGCCCTGCAAGAGCGGGAGTGTGCAGCCACTGTGAGCTGGGTTTGCAGCCAACCTTGGAGGTTTTGGGACTGAACCCAGGCTTTGGAGCCACAGACTGGCCTGTGTTATGTGGGAGCTTAGTGAGATGAAAGGCGACAAGAAGCTAAAACCAAAGCTGTGGGTTGGGGCTTGTTTGTTTTGTTTTCTTTTTTATAAAAGAGCTCTCCCAGGGGTGGCACAGCTGGGGTGCCACAACTGTGGTACAGACCACGTGTTAACTACCAGGAACAGCTCAGGGCAGCTTCTGCGTTTGCCTGCTTTGATTTATTAATATTGTTCCTGCTCAGTATGATGTTTTACACACGCCGGTGTAAAACTCAGAGCCACGCAGCTTTCCCTGTAGGAGTGAGATGCACAGTCACTGTTCACAGTGGTGCCAGCCTCGTTTTTTATGCTCTCCACGACCTTTTTTCCACGTGTTGTTTCCATTACATCACTTTTATTACACGCTCTTTCCTAACATGAAGCCAGCTCCCCACCGAGTCCTCCTGTGCCTCAGAGCCAGAGGGGCTGAAAAAGGGGTTGCAGAGCAAGGGTTAACTAGGGGCAGAAATCTGGAGGGGATAGGGAGAGGAAAGATTGGTATTTAGGGGATTAAAATCTTTCCTGTTGCTGGTGGAGGCATGAGGGCATGGGCAGGGAGTGGGAAACATGCACAGGGTAATAGGTGGGTGCAGGCCAGCTCTTATTCCCTGCCAGGCACAGCCTGGAGCCCTCAGCCCCAGCTGTTGGTCCCCCGAGTGGGTGTCCCCGCGCTGCTGGGGGCACCCCGGTACCCTCTGGCCAGACCCCACCCGCGCACAGGCTCCTGCACCTCTGTGGTGCTAGCGCATCTCCCCAGCTCTGCCCTCGCTCCCTCCGAACCCTCTTTTCCGGCTCCCCAAAGCCATGTGGAGCCATACAGCTGTCCCCAAAATGCCCAGAGGACGGGGTGTGGGGACACACATCAACACTAACCACACCGGCCCTCAGCCAGGCTACGCTACACAGCTGTACATGCACGGCGGCTGCTCCAGGCTCCAGCCCCAGTAAATATCCAATAAATGGCACCAGTTACAGCCTTGGGCACCAGATTTGTGGGGTAGGGGAACGCCCCTCAGTCAGGCAGCAGCTGCTCCAGTTCCTTCTCATTCAGCCCATTCGTGATGATGATGTGGTCCAGCTGCTTCATGTAGCGCTCCAGGTCCTGCATGAAATGGGGGATGCGGGCCTTCTCCAGGACCCCGAATTCCTTCAGCCGATTCACATCTTCATAGGAGACCTGCTGGGAAGCAGTGGATGAGCTCAGCACTTGCCATCCAAGGAGATCTGGCCCCTCTGGGTCACCCTCCACCCCAAAACACCCACTTGCCCGTGGGGAGGCATTGGCAAAGCTGCGTGCAGGGGGAGTTGTGAGGAGTTGGGGTTTTTTCGTAATTTCTATCACTGCAGGGACAGGTGGTGGCCAAGGCAGAGAGGGGCTGGCAGAACTCAACCCGACAGGTCTCCCCAGACGTTGCCCATGGAGGAGAACGGATTGTCCCATCCTTCTTGCGGCCAACCCAGTCCAGCCTTCCCTTGTTCCACCAAGATCCATAAGTGGAGGGGAACACAAAGAGCTGAAGGTTTGTCAGCCAAGAGCTTCCCTTCAGGAAAACACGAGCCTGTGAGAGCCCACATGAGCTCTGGGATGGGATGCAGCTTCGGGATCAGTGACAGCCCAACGGTTACCTTTCCAAGCGCAGCCAGCAGCGGGAAGTCGATGGTCTGCCGATAGCGCAGGATGCGGAGAATCCCATCCAGGTAGACCTGGTCCTTGCTGAAACAGCCTGGAAGAGTGGGAGAGGCCAGGGAGTGGGAGCTTGGCTCCCCACCACCCTCTGCTTGCAATAATAGGAGTGATGGCACAGAATTGGAGGTGACATGAGTGCACAAGGGCTCAAGCATTGCTGGTGGTGTGGCCAGGACCCTGCATCCCAAGAGATGAGTGCTGGGGGATGCAGAGGCAGCTGGATGCAGCGAAAGCCTCAAACCTCCCACTGGGATGCTCTCAGACTTCATCCCAATAGGTTTTCTTTTAAATGTTAAGCCGCTGCAAAAATCTCTATGCATCCCCAGAAATGCTCATTTGTTCCTCTCCTTTGGATTCTACCTTCCCACTAGCTTGTGCAAGTTGCTCCCACTGGACCACAACCACCCCAGGGGGCTCCCCAGGGTGCCCCATCCCACCCTCAGCAGCCAAAGAGCTGATGTGCCAGGGCAGCATGTAAAAGATTAATGCCACGAAGTGTAAACCCAGGGAAGGGGAGAGATGCAGAGCCACCATTTCAAAGCCTGCTCCAGCAATGGGGTCAGTAAAGCTCAACTCACCCAGCAGCAAAACATCCCCATCTCTGTTTTTTTTCTTTAAAAAATAAAACCCCTTCCAAAACCCGAAGGCTTTTTCCTCCCCACACAGTACCTGGCTGTGAGGTGTCGGTCTGGCCCCGTTTAGCCCGCACGCAGTACTCCCACCGGACGCCGGCATCCTGGACATACTGCTCCAGGTCTTGGAACAGGGCGGAGAAGGAGAGGCGGCTGGCCCGCTCGATGGTGTAGTAGAGCAGGGCTGCCCGCCACAGGAAGGGCTGCTTGCGGAAGAGGACGCTGTGCAGGCTGGCCAAGCCTTCCTCCGTGGGGTTAGCGGGCTTCAGGCTGTACTGCTTGCGGCCCTCGGAGCTGTGCCAGGGCTGGCGGGTGTTGTTCACTCCTCGGATGTAGTGGGTGCCTGGGGAGGAGGGGACAGGATGAAGTGCTGTTGGCTGCGGCTTCTGAAAAGCTCGACGCCCCATCCCCTTGAGGTCACTGGGGTTGGGGCCGATAACTACCACCCATGGGTGCCAGCTCAAGACTTGGCTGGAGATGCTGCTATAGGACATCAGCTCACGCCAGTGCCCAGGGCGGGTGGGGAGGCACACAAGACTCACGGAATCACCAGGTTGGAAAAGACCCCCAGGATCATTGAGTCCAACCATTCCTATCAAACACTAAACCATGTCCCTCAGCGCCTTGTCCACCTGTCCCTTAAACACCTCCAGGGAAGGTGACTCAACCCCCTCCCTGGGCAGCCTCTGCCAGGGCCCAGTGACCCTTTCCATGAAAATTTTTTTCCTAATTTTCAGCCTGAACCTCCCCTGGTGGAGCTTGAGGCCATTCCCTCTTGTCCTGTCCCCTGGCACTTGGGAGGAGAGCCCAGCTCCCTCCTCTCCACAACCTCCTTTCAGGTAGTTGGAGAGAGCAATGAGGTCTCCCCTCAGCCTCCTCTTCTCCAGGCTAAACACCCCCAGCTCTCTCAGCCGCTCCTCATAAGGCCTGTTCTCCAGCCCCCTCACCAGCTTTGTTGCTCTTCTCTGGGCTCGCTCCAGAGCCTCAACATCCTTCTTGTGGTGAGGGGCCCAGAACTGAACACAGCATTCGAGGAGCGGTCTCACCAGGGCCGAGTACAGAGGGAGAAGAACCTCCCTGGACCTGCTGGTCACGCCGTTTCTGATCCAAGCCAAGATGCCATTGGCCTTCTTGGCCACCTGGGCCACTGCTGGCTCATGTTCAGTCGCTGTCAACCAACACCCCCAGGTCCCTCTCCTCCAGGCAGCTTTCTAGACAGACTTCTCCTAGTCTGTAGCTGCTCAGGGTTGTTGTGCCCCAAGTGCATGACCCGGCATTTGGCCTTGTTGAACCCAATGGGTACCTCCTCGCCCCGCAGTCCCCACAACTCCCAGCCCGTTACCATGGTGATAATCGAAGGATGCTCACAGCCCCCCCTCCTCTGCCCCACTGCTGACCTATCTCGTGGCGCAGCATCCCCTCCAGCCAGTGCTGCCGGGCTCCGGCCAGGTTGATGGCCAGCGTCGGCCGGCTGTCCTCCACCATCATCACTGCCTGGGACAGGAGGTCGTCAGTCAGCTGCACCACCACCTGCAGAGGAAGAAGGAGGCAGCTGGCATCAGCACTGTTGTGGGAGGAGATGTTCAGCAGGGTCTTGGCTCTGTGCAGAGGCTGAGACGGTGGCTGAGCATCAGAAAAAGGCACCAGCGCTGTGGGCAGCACCACCCGGCACTGCTGCACCGTCGCCTTGTGCAGCAGCTCCCCAAAGAAACCACGGACAGGAGCAGGTGGGGAAGGCACTGCTGACACTGAGAGGAAAGAGATGGGGGATGAAATCACTCCTTTAATCTCTTCACAGCCAGCAAACCTGAGTAGGCTCCAGCACTCTTCTGCCTTCAGCAGCCAACCCCTGGCTCGTTCCCATGGGCTCTGCACAATTTAGCGGCCACAGGCAATGGACATCCTCAAGACCTGCCCACTCCTACTCCTGCATCCCCACTAGCATGGGATGGCACAGTAAATTCCATCATCAAATCAATCCCACTCTAAACAACCAGCAGAGCCCACTTTGTTATGGGTCTAGCCTCTAGGCCTCACAATAAACACGCCACAAGGGAACCAAGGCTCTGGCTCCACTTTCATGGACTCTCCTGCAGCCTCTCCCTTTTGAGGCTTCAAGACGCACGCACACAGAGGACAGATCCACGTCAAACCATTCTCACAACAGAAACCGCCTGTGCTGGCCCCGACTCCCAGAAGGGATGGGCAACACATGTGCGGGAGTAGTGAATATCTTTATCCAGGAAAAAAATGTCTATTTTGGGAAACCTGGCCACCACAAGTGCTGGAGCCAGGACAGCTGCTCTACATTAACAAGGGTTAACGTGCCAGCCAAGCAGCATTTTCTGACCATCTGACTTTAGACCTGCAGCCACTTGAAGCTGCAGCATCACTGGAGGAGACACGTGGCACTGCTGCATCCCTGGGAGCTCTTGCACCTGAGGTTCAGTAGTGGCAGCGCTCAGGACCTTCAAGTATGGACCAATTGATTCTCAAAATCCTTCCATCACATCCATATTAACTCTAAAACCCATTTATTTTTTACGGCTCACACTTCAGGATGAAAATGTGCACACATGACACTACTTATTTAAAAAATGAGAGGAGACCGGATGGGTTTGCTTTAACCCAGATTTATTATTGTTCATTAAAGCCAGAAGTGCAACGTAACAGAGCAGAGTCTACCACTGGGCAAACAAGCAGCATACAAATACTTACAGTGCAATCACTTACCTGGATTAAAACATATCAGCATGAAAGAGAATCCCTTTAACTCTGAGAGAAGATTTGCCAGTTCAGTCCTGACCTGTGCACGTCTCCACTAAGCGAGTCAAAATAAGGGCTGCAGTTTCGCTGCGCTCTGCCACGTCCAGCCACAGACCTTGGTGACCTGGGATAAAGTGAGGTAGGGAACTGATCCGGACTAAAGCTGTTTTATGCTCTAGGTTCAGCCTCCAGCAAGATCATCCCCCCTTGCCATGTGAGCTCCCATGGGGACTCCTGGTGGGAAGATGACTTTTGGTAGCAGCATTGGCTTCTGCCAACAGCCCCAGCTGGAGCCACGACAGGCAGGGAAGGTACTGACTTCACTTCAAGCAGAAATAAGGACGCTCATATAAGCCAAATTTTGGTATGATTTTAACCAATTCTTATCTCTTAGGTCAGCTCCATGTGACATGACCACCACCTGGCATCCAGCCCGGCAATCCCAAAGGCAAAGGTGAAGTCCTGGCATGTGCGAGGGGAAGGGGAGAGCCAAGAAACAGAGTTTAAACCAAAAGAAAGACGAGGAATACATTCATTGTTGTGGCACTTTTCCTGCTCCCTTGACGATGCTGCAGCACAGAACTGGGGCCCAGATCCTGTGACTGTCCCGGGTCCCCTGGTCTTTGCGGCTCTTACAGGGAGCAACGGACACAGTGTCCTGTGCCAACCAGAGCTCTGCCACCAGGATACAGGATGCAAGGCTTGCTGGGAGTGTTCCATAAGGTTAGGGCCACATCTTGCTGTCCTGCCACACTTCACTGCCCCTACACAGAAAAAATAAAACCCAAAGAGGTTGGAATTCAGGAAACTAGATGCAAAAAACCTAACTTCTTCCCTAGGATAAACGTTCTCTTTCTTACACAGTGAGAAGATGACAGGAAAAAAAAAAGGGTATGTCCTTCTTCAGATGTCAGGGGCTGTGACTTCAGCCAGAGACCTATTCCTGGAGCAGCAACACCAGCTCTCCAGGCTTGTGACCTCTCCTGTTCTAAGCAGGATTTCCAATGCATCCTTGTGGCCCACAAACCTTCTGCTTGGCTTTTGTGGATGCAATGATGGAGAAAGAACTTGTCTCCAGAAATGGAGGGAAGCCCTGGGGCATGGGCTCCTGCTTCTCCTCAGCCTGCCTCTCTACTCAAGACCCTGCGTGCCAACAAAGCACCAGCACTGAGCAGTTCCAGGGTGGAGGGTCATTGCTGATGGGATGCCAGGAGAGGCTAGCTAGCACTTACTTAGGCTAATGACATTTTGTAAGCCCAGGGACTGCCATGCAGCACTTACCAACGGGGCCAGGGGTTTCGTTGCTGCAAGCTGGGAGCTTGCCAAAATCCACATCGAGACCTCTGAGCTCCAGCAGCATCACCTCAGTCCTGAGCCAGAAGAAAAGCAGAAGAGCTTGAGGATCTGCGGCTCAGACCCTGACAAAGAAGCTTTTGAAGATGCAAAGCTAATTATAGCGCAAATACTTACTCACGAACACGCTCCTTCTGGTGCTGGAAAGCGGGATCCTGCCTTTGCCGAGCAGCGCCGGGGACAAAGGGCAGCTGCCCGCAGCAGCAGCCACCAGCCCAGCCGCTGCCTGCCAGGATGCCCGCAGGCAGCCGACAGCCGCCGTCAGTCTCGTGGGTAATGCACCCTCCCCCCAGCTCTACAGTGTCTTCTTGTTTGTTTTTGAAGAGAGCCATCACGATTAACACATAACAGGGAGGCAAACGGCACGGCAGAACAGACAGAGAGAAAGTCAGAAATCACAGATACAGGAGGGAGATACACATCTGAAGCTGCCCAGTGCCCCACCAGGGTGTTATATTATCAGCAATGCAAAAGTTTTGGCAGTTTTGCAAAAGTTTTGTTCTGGACAGGGAACAAGCGTTGCCAACATCGCTGTATTGAGAGCAGATGGAACCCTTCCCTCTTCCTTACCCCAGAGAAATTCAGTTGTAATGGGTGGGGACAAACAAACCAATGCTTCAATGGTTTCAGAAGCACTTATCAAAAGCTGTGGAAAAAAGAGCCCTGTATCTCCACACCAACGTGCAAATGCAATAACTGAGCCCTGTGTTCCCTTGAGCAAAGCGAAAATCACACAGGGGTGGAAGGAAGGCAGTTGTACACCAACGTGTAAGGAAAGAGATGGCTTTCTGCCCAGCCAGAGCTCAATTTGGGTTTAGGTTAACAGAAAAGAGCAAAATAGCTAAATTTAATTAATACATTACATTAAGAAATAGACCTCAACTAACAATTCATAATTGTAGGTCTGTTAGCAAGACTGCCCAGCTGCTAGGTATTGGGACTGGTTCTGGGTACTAATAGGCAGCTGAATTATAGGAGTAGATCCTATATATGTAGGAGAGATCCCTCCTGTCCTAAGTGAAAGCTTAGGAGGGCAAAAATGCCAATCTTAACCACGTACTTTCCAGCCTTAAAACCCAGGCTTAGGGTTTCAAAGCACTGTAACCCAGCACATCCCGCAGGACAGCAGGAAATCTGCCCCTGCCTCAGCTTTGCTTTTGGCCATGTGAGCAAAAGCAGCTGTTGGAGATATCTGCCATACCACTGTTAAAAGCAGGAGATGACTCTTCCTGACAGTAATTGAGGCCTCATGGATGCAGCAAAAGGCTCCGCAGACAGCTAAGCAGCAGTTCCTTTCTATCAAGCATAAAATGGAGATACACACTGGAAAAATCAAAGGAAATTGGTGGGAACCCACACTCACATCCTAACACGGGAGTACAGGAAATGCAGGCAAGCCAGAGATGAAAGATCACCATGGCTCAGAGTAGGAAAGGCCTTCTTTGTACCCAAAGCACTTCTTAATCTGAGTCCTTTTTATCAGAAAATAAACATTTTGCAGCTGTACAAGCGATAAAGCAGGGATGCGGTTACCTCTCCCACGCAGCCTTCCTTCTGCATGTACTTTCGGATTATGGACCAGATCTGGCACTTGCTCAGCAGCCTCCCGCCCGTGGCAACTTCGAAGCTCTCATAGGTCCCGTACTTCTCCAGGACGGTACGAATGATCCTGATCGCCTGCCACGTGCAGAAATGAAACATCAATACAAACACCTTCCTTGTTTATAAACACAGCCTAAAACCCCACGTGCAATAAAACCCAGCGGAGACAATCCCTGATGAACGCACCTGTAAAGTGAGATGTGCTTTTGCAATATCTTAAGCACCAAGGAGATCAAACCAAGTGGAGGTGGCCATCAGGACAGGTGAACATGTAACACAATCAGCATGATCCACAGTATATTCTTTCTGGTTTTTATCACCCTCGCACACATCTGTTCCGAGAACCGGGCAAAGCAGAAGCGAGATGGCATTGTTGCAGCACACTGCTGCTGGAGGTTAAAGCCCTCATTGTTTTCAGCTTTTCTGCTTTCGGTTCTCCTTTCAAACCTTGCGCAAAGAGGTCCAGCTCATCAGCTTGCTTTTTACTCCCGAGTTTCTTAGGGCAGCACGGGATTGCCAGCCCAGCAGTATGGCTCTGCATCAACAGCAGTGCCCTTTGCAGGGATGCTGCTCCCTCTTCTTCAACCACGGTCTCGGCGCAGCCAGCATGCTGCACACCAAAAGCCTTTGCATAAAAGCAGCACGAGCTGTTTTATTAGCATTAATATTTATGGGGCGTCTATAAAATACAAGTACATTTCCTTTCTGAAAGGTGAGTTTGCATTGCAGGCATTTTCAAGGCATTACTTTCTCCAGCCTATTAATATACACCCAAGCCAGATGATGACGACTTTGCACCAGTTCTGGAGTTCTTCCAACAGTTTTATTGCATCTGTAAACCTGCCTGAGCTGCTGCCAAGCTTCCCAGCCCAGGACCAAGCTCTGCTCCTGCATGGTGTGCTTTTTACCTGCTCCTAAACAACCCCCCTTTGCTCTCATATGGGCTGCAAGCAGTGGCCGGAACCCTGCAGAGAAGGTCCCCTCCTTTCCCTCATCCCTAAGGTCACCCAGGATTAGGAGATGGGTACTCACCAACAGTACCAGCACCTAAACCATCCAACACTCCGTAAGAGGGGCTTCCCGGTCTGTATCTTGTGACCAGCTTCCCCTACCCCAGCAGAGATTCCCGATTTTTCCATCCCTAGATAGTTTTCTCTGCACAGCTGGGTTTTATTCTTAAGTCATTGATTGTGTCCTTCCAGGAGAGGTTCCGTGGGGCTTGTTTGTTTGGGGTTTTTGTTTTGGTTTTGGGGTTTTTATTTGTTCAATGAAGGATCGGGATCATTTTTGCAGTGCTGCAAGGAACCTCCTGATGACTACGGCCAAGAAAGGATCATTCTTTCCTCCCACCTCTCCTCAGCTATTTGCTCTCTCCTCCCAGGGGACCTAAAGCGCCGAGCCAAAAGAAACCCAGCGCAGCTGGTGTCCAGGAGTAGGACAACCAAAGGGCACACTCCCCGCCAATCTCCAGCACACGTCCCAGTGAGCAAAATTCCTCAGATGTCAAGTTTAGTTTTCTGAGAGGCTGCGGAGCACCCCTAGGCCACCTGAAACCATGCACCCACCATATGCAGATGGACAAACCCTCCAACACCAGTTCCATGAGGATGCTGTCAGCGTTCCCACAACAAACCAGGGATGTGATTGGTGTGATAAGCCTTCATGGGGCTAGAAGAATCCTTCTGGTTTACGTATATTTTCTATTAAGAAGAACAAAATACCCCCCCAAACATGTGCAGAGCAGCTGATGAAACAGGAAGCCGGGAGCAGGGAGCTGGTGTTGATTTGTCTGCTCTTGTCCAAAGATGCTGGCTTAGCAAAGCCATTTATTTAAGCTGCATGATTGATGCAGGCTTTTAAAATAAAAAGCAGCTAATAGCTGGCAAGGACAAAAAAATGCCTCACAGAGACTGGAAGGAGGTTACTGCAGGGCATGAGGACAGAAACAGTGAAAGCAACACCATCCCATCCCATCCCACTGGCACGCGAGAACTCAGAGAAACACTGATAGAAACACTCAACACCTAATATCTCTTGCAAAGGGGTTTAGGATTCAGGATAACACCATTCACGCTGGTTACAAACACAATTTCATTCATGCAAGATAGTAACGCAGGGAAAAATAATCTCAACAATTTATCTTTTACTGTAATATATCAGTAAAAGGGAAAGCAATTGAGGAAATAGCTCTGAATAACTCATTTTACCGCATTACTTGGAGAATGAAATGCACTTAAATGCAGGAAGAAAACACTGAAAAGCCAGCAAGGTCTTTGCAGGCATCAGACTGTCTCCCCTCACAGCACCACAAGCACTGGGGAAAAGGCACAGCAGGCACTGGAAATGACTGACAGGCTAGAAAGCTGTTTACAGATAGAACCTGGACCACCTGGCTAAGGATTCGGACTGAGCTATAGGAAGTAATGCAAAAATAAGTGAACATTCATAAAACCCCCCAAAATAAATGGGTGAAGCTGTTATTTGAAATATCAGCTCCCAGCAAGGTGGTGTGAAGAGATGCCTCTGGTGTCCACATGCGAATTTTTATTGTAGGAGTTTTTCCTTTGCTTCCTTGGATGTAGCTCAGAGGCGTTTGTGTGGCAGAAGGGATGTTCTTGCTGGAGGCAGGATGCCCAGCTCGAGGAGCAAACCAGTTCTGGGGCATGTCCAGGCTCCCAGCTCCAAGCAAAAGGACAGAGCAGCTCTGCCTTGCTCTACCTGCAGCCAGGAAAGGCTCATTTTGCAGGCGAAGCATCAAGAAAGCAGGCTACTGCCTATTCCCTCCCTTCCTACTGGCCAGGTGCTGTTTGCTCGCTGCCATCCACCCAGCGTTACAACCCATAGCAGGGAGCACGCCAGGAATATTTCAGTAGCACATGAGCAATGGAAGCAGTTTTAAGCAAAGCAATAGTGACTGCTTTAAGTGGAGACTATTACACCGACTATTACCATTACTGACCACACTTGCTGATGCATTAAGGATGCTGCCACACAAGATGACCTTCAGACCTTCCAGAAAACAAGCCAGACTTAACCCACCAGGTCATTCAGGCTCAGGACTGCTTCCCATGCAGTCACTCACGTGCTCCAGCTCCTCGTCTGCTATTTCTACAGCAACAAGTGCCAAACAATCAGAGCAAGGTGTCCGTGATGGACTTCCAGCCCCTAACCACCACCATGCACCTGTAAGCAAGAGCCAGTCCAAGGAGCAGCATCCAGCAACAGTGCGACCACGACCCATGCCAACTACGGAGCAAGTACTATTCCTGCAGGCAGAGCAGGGAATGAAAGAAGAGTTTAAGAAACAGAAGGGTGAGCATGCTGAAGGTGGGACACGAAAGATGTCAAGCAGAGCAAGATGAGGCTGAAAGGCTAGATGATGAGGCTAGAAAGCTGCCTGGAGGAGAGGGACCTGGGGGTGTTGGTTGACAGCCGACAGAACAAGAGCCAGCAGTGGCCCAGGTGGCCAAGAAGGCCAATGGCATCTTGGCTTGGATCAGAAACGGCGTGACCAGCAGGGCCAGGGAGGTTCTTCTCCCTCTGTACTCGGCACTGGGGAGACCGCTCCTCGAATCCTGTGTTCAGTTCTGGGCCCCTCACCACAAGAAGGATGTTGAGGCTCTGGAGCGAGTCCAGAGAAGAGCAACAAAGCTGGTGAAGGGGCTGGAGAACAGGTCTTGCGAGGAGCGGCTGAGAGAGCTGGGGGTGTTTAGCCTGGAGAAGAGGAGGCTGAGGGGAGACCTCATTGCTCTCTATAACTCATTGCTCTCTATAACTACCTGAAAGGAGGTTGTAGAGAGGAGGGTGATGGCCTCTTCTCCCAAGTGACAGCGGACAGGACAAGAGGGAGTGGCCTCAAGCTCCACCAGGGGAGGTTCAGGCTGGACATTAGGAAAAAATTCTTCAGAGAAAAGGTCATTGGGCACTGGCAGAGGCTGCCCAAGGAGGTGGTTGATTCACCTTCCCTGGAGGGGTTTAAGGGACGGGTGGACAAGGTGCTAAGGGGCATGATTTAGTGTTTGATAGGAATGGTTGGACTCGATGATCCAGTGGGTCTCTTCCAACCTGGTTATTCTATGATTCTATGAGGTAGAAGCTGGGAAGGAAGCAGACCACCAGATTTCATATGGACCACAGACCAGCTCCTGGCAGGACCAACCATGGAGCAGTCCTATCATGACACATCCCAGTGACATCAAGCTGGTGACAACGCCTTACACGAGGACAGCCACACCTTTGGGTGTGGAAGGAAGGCAGAAAGCAGGTGATCTGGGGTCCCACTGTTCCCCCAAGCCCTGCATCCTGCCCCATGACTGTGTGATGCTCACCTGACCCAAGGGGACAGTCTGGCAGCAGCAGCACCAGCAGGGAATCCTGGCAACGGGGCCTGCAGCAATGCTGGGGGCAGTACCGGCACCAGATCCCGGCACGGGTCCCTGCAGTGATGTGAGTGGCAGGGAATTCCAGCACCAGGGCAGCAGCACCAACTGGGCATCCTGGTAACAGGCATCAGCACTGGCCAGGCATCCCGGCACTGGGCAGCAGCATGTACCGGGCATCCCGGCACCGGGCAGCAGCACCGGGTGAGTGTCCCAGCACCGGGAAGCAGCACATACTGGACATCCTGGCACTGAGGCAGCAACACCGGCCGGGCATCCTGGCACCAGGCATCCCAACACATACTGGGCATGCCAGCATGTACCGGGCATCCTGGCACCCAGCACTGGGGCAGCTGCACCGGCTGAGCATCCCAGCACCAGGTATCCCGGCACCTGGTATCCTGGTACCCAGCATCCTGGCACTGGGTATCCTGGTACCGAGCATTCTGGCACCGGGTATCCTGGCACTGGGGCAGCTGCACCGGCCGAGCATCCCAGCACCGGGTATCCTGGTACCGAGCATTCCGGCCCCGGGCAGCCGCACGCACCGGCCATCCCGGCCCCGGTGCGGCCGCGACGCCCGCCCGCGGTCCCTCCTCACCTGAGCGACGAAGCGGTCGGAGGCGGCGCGGTACTTGTCCAGCACGGCCGCGGGCACCGGCTCGTTGTACTCGAACTGCGGGTCGTAGGCGAAGCTGGCGCGGAAGAAGCGCTCGCGCTCCGCCTCCACGTTGCGGGGCCGCAGCGCCACGAGCAGGCAGGGGCTGCGCCGCCCGCCGCCCTCCTCGCCCGCCGGGCCCCGCGCGATGTGCGGCAGCGACGAGGCGGCGCGCAGCCCCCCCGCCGCCCGCCGCACCCCGGCGCCGTTCTCCGACAGGCGGCGGGCCCCCCGCGGGCAGCGGGGCGGCGGGGCCGGCGGGGGGGACGCGCAGGAGCCGCGACCGGGGACGGGGCCCAGCCCGCCGGCCGCCGCCGCCGCCGCCCCCGGGCCCAGCACCATGGCCGCCACGGGGCCGCGGCGCCCGCCACGGGGCCGCCCCGAGCACGCGCCGCGCCCGCCGCGCCGCAGCCAATGGGAGGCGAGCGCTGCGGGAGAGCCCCGCCCCTTCCCGTGACAATCACCAATCAGCGCCGCGCCGCGGCCAATGGGAGGCGAGCGTTCAGAGAGAGCCCCGCCCCCTCCCCGAGACGCCCCCAATCAGCGCCGCGCTGCGGCCAATGGGAGGCGAGAGCTGCGGGAAAGCCCCGCCCCTTCCCGGGACACCCGCCAATCAGCGCCGCGTCCGCCGCGCTCGGCCAATGGGAGGCGAGCGCTCAAGGAGAGCCCCGCCCCTCCCCCAGACCCCCGCTGTGTTGCTGCCCCGGCTGCGTTACCAGCCCCGGTTGTGTCGCTGCCCCGGCGGCATCGGGGCCCGGCACTCCAGCCGCAGCCCTCAGCAGGTGTTTTTTCCCAAACCCCTGGCTCCTGGGGTGCCACAGGGAGATGAGCACCTCATTTTATTTGTTCCAGCTGGCTTTACTCCCCCACCGCGCAAGGACGAAGCAGGCTGAGCGCTCAGAAGCAAAATGTGTTTATTATTTTGATAAATCTGCTGGTTTCGAGCCGGGGAGCCCAGCTCGCTGCCTGCGCCCCGGGACGCCCGGGAAGTCAGGGCCTGCACTTATTACACCAGTTGTTCCATCCTGAGGGAGCAGATGCTACAGCACCGTGGGCTCCACAGCCTCTAATGTGCCTAAACGTGGCTTGCTAGCGACGAGGGCTTGTGCGTACGCTGTAATTCACAAGGGCGATGTTAATGAGCTGGCGGCGCGGTTAATTATCCACCTGCTAAGTGGGGAGTGACAAGCCTCTGAAGTATAATTAATTGCCGTTCCCAAAAGAAAAACCAGTCAGCGTGGAAGTGCCCGTCCACCTGAGCTGTTGGTCTCGCTCCTTCTCCTTCCAAACTCAGCTCTGAGTCCTGCGCTCCCCTGCATGGCAGCTTGTGGTGGCTACCAGCATGGAGGGAAGCTGGCCCTCACTCCTTTCAGTTCTTCTTGAGCTTCTTAAGGGCCTTCCGTCCAGCTAGGATCTTCCCCTCCTTCCCTGCCTCCGGGCTGGATCCCACCTGCCCCAGCTCCCCCTCCTCCCCTGGGCTCCCCAGTAGGATTTCGTTGACAGAACTGAGCGTCAGGTTGCTGAAGACCATGTTAAGGTGGTCCACGCCTCGCAGCTCCTGGATATGCACCTTCTGTTTTTGCTGGCTTCTCCATCGCTTGCACAACTCTAAACTGCGTGTGTTGACAGTGTCATCGCCATCGCCGTAAATCATGTCTATGGGGTCCTCGTAAGGGAAACGTTCATCGTATATGTAAGTCTCCACGGTGGGGTAGCCTGTGCCGTAGAGGCAATATATGTCCACTCCAGGAGGAGGTAAGTCCTTCAACAAGTCCTTCATGTCCTCCCACATGTACCAACCGTCTTCCATGTTGACGTCTGTGAAGAAGCGTTTGTAGTCCCGGTAGGTGTAGTTGTAAGAGGGCGTGGAGATGAAAACATGGGTCTCGGGCCAGGCTAGGCTCGTTGGGAACATCCAGGGGCTGGTGGTGGTCATGCGCTGCTCTTCACGCAGCTTGATGTTGGACATGAGCGGAATGCCCTGATTGTCACCTGCAGGACACACAGGGGCTCATCAGAAACAGCACCGAAACAGAACCTTGCAAACGATACTTCTTGGGTGATTGTGCTGGATCAGCCCATCCCTCCATGACTCCTGTCTGTCTCAGGGGTATAGCTCCACCTCAGGTCTTAGAATCATAGAATCACCAGGTTGGAAAAGACCTCCAGGATCATTGAGTCCAACCATTCTTATAAAACACTAAACCATGTCCCTCAGCCCCTCGTCCACCCGTCCCTTAAACCCCTCCAGGGAAGGTGACTCAACCCCCTCCCTGGGCAGCCTCTGCCAGTGCCCAATGACCCTTTCCGTGAAAAATTTTTTCCTAGTGTTCAGCCTGAACCTCCCCTGGTGGAGCTTGAGGCCATTCCCTCTCGTCCTGTCCCCTGTCACTTGGGAGAAGAGCCCAGCTCCCTCCTCTCCACAACCTCCTTTCAGGTAGTTGGAGAGAGCAATGAGGTCTCCCCTCAGCCTCCTCTTCTCCAGGCTAAACACCCCCAGCTCTCTCAGCTGCTCCCCATAAGACTTGTTCTCCAGCCCCCTCACCAGCTTTGTTGCTCTTCTCTGGACTCGCTCCAAAGCCTCAACATCCTTCTTGTGGTGAGGGGCCCAGAACTGAACACGGGATTCAAGTCTTCCCCTGCTTGCCCCTGCCCTGCCCATGACCGTGCATCCTCTCCTCTCCCCTCTGGCTGCAGATATCCAGAGCAACCTTCCAACCTCTTCTCTCCAGCATAGCATCTCTAGCTACTAGGAGGGGCTGAGGGCAGACAAACCTGGTTGTGTGATGACCCTGACCAACCCAGGCCTGAACCCCACCTGCAGTCCCAGCACTTCTACACCTGCCAGCAGGGACAGGAATGAGCTGAGCCTGATGAGGGTGCTGATAACGGGTGGCCAGCACACATGCATCCTGCAAGCCTCGGCATTTTTGGTGTGTCTGGAGCCCTTAGACCATGCAATGACCTCAAGTTACCTTAAAAAGGCTCTGACCCTTGTGGTTACAGAGAAAAATATGAGAAGATGATTTAAGGGTGATGCAAGGGTCCAGATGTTAAAATCTGCAAGCACATGATTTTAATTACATGTGTTTTTTGAGGTTCAGCTTGTGACTTGTAGATATTCTGGGCTGTCAGCATTAGGCAAGTGATTGTGGCTTTCTGGGCTGAAAAAACACTAAAGAGGAACTGAGTGAAAGGAGATTAAAGCCTGAAGACAGCAAAGCTTATGGGGGATGGGCTTTGAGATGTGGGGAGATCCAAGCAAGTGATGCAGGAGGGCATAAGCATGCCTTGAGTGGCCTTCATGACCTCTGCTGCAGAAGGACTGTATGGTTTGGAGTGAAGGTCCAGCAACCTGCATAGATGGAGGTGGCACAGATGTCTAGAGAGGCAGTAGGGAAGGAAGTAAGCATGCCCTGAACTGTTTCCTTGGCCCTGATATTTGGCTGAGCTCTTTTCTTGCCCAGGATGGGTGTTTCAGCTTTCAAGGAGCATCCCTAACCTAGGATTTGACCCTGCAGGCTGTGCTGCAGGATGTCTGATAAGACCTGGTGCAGAGGAAGGGGAATAACCAGGCTGCAGGTGGACCCTTCTGACAGCAGTTTTCCAGACACACAAATCCACCAACTCCAACCAGAGCACACCCTGGGCCACTCTCCTGCTGCTGGGGCTGTGGCAGGAACCTCCACACTGCTTTCTGCACCACAGGATGCAGCAGGATATGGCAACATCAGCACCAGAGCATGAGTGCTGCCTCCACAGATCCCTCAGCTTTCTGTCCCCTACCTTTTCCACTACCATGTTCTATCCCTGCCCATCACCATCTTTCTATTTCTACAGGAGGGAAAGGAAGCAAAGAAGGTGCCTACACAAAAAAAAAAAAGTCACCCACCTGATGCGAGGACACGCAGGGGCTTGACGGCCCCTCCCCAGGGAGCACCCAGGGAGATGAACCCCCCAATGTACTGATCTTTCCAGGCTTGTGTCTGCTGTAGCAAGAAGTAGAGGACGTTCAGGTTGCCCATGCTGTGTGCGATGAGGAAGACGCTTCGCTGGTACTCATCGTGCATCTCCTCAATCAGTGCTTTCAGGTTCTGGAAGTATTCGGGCTGTTCCTCTGCAGACAAGAGGGACACCAGCTCTTGGCCATCTCCCTCAGAGCCACAGGGCTCCAAAGCTGAGACTAGGAGCCCCAACCAGAGAGAAGTGTGGCCACAAGTGCCACCATGCATTCATGTGAGAGCACCAGGAATGACTGAACAACCACTGCTATGGGCAGCTGTTCCTGATCAGGGATTCCTCCACACCACCTGGCTCACCCAACCTCTGAGAGCCCTCCCAGCATGGATGGCCTGGCCACAAACCCAGACTTACGGGGTCCAACCCTCCAGTCATACGGGGCTGCCCGAACAGTTTGGTCTCTCACGTAGCCGTTGTTCACCAGGTTCTGCACCAGGGTGTGCAGGTAACCTATGGGCAGAGAGAACAGGTTGTAATTAGGTCTGTGGTGTTCTCCTGTCAGCCTTTTTCCACCCTGATCCTGGTCATGACCACAATGTCCTCTGGTAAGTTCTGTAGCTTGGTGGCTCCAGGCAGAGGTCATAGAATCATAGAATCATAGAATAACCAGGTTGGAAGAGACCCACCGGATCATCGAGTCCAACAATTCCTATCAAACACTAAACCCTGTCCCTCAGCACCTCATCCACCCGTGCCTTAAACACCTCCAGGGAAGGTGACTCAACCCCCTCCCTGGGCAGCCTGTTCCAGTGCCCAATGACCCTTTCTGTGAAGAATTTTTTCCTAATGTCCAGCCTAAATCTCCCCTGGCGGAGCATCTCCATGAGTCCCGTGTGTGCTGGCATCAAAAGTGGGGGGGTTCCTTTTGGCATTTGAAGGGAACATATACCTGAGGTCAATGTCCCTGACTCCTGGTCATCTGGGCTCTCTGCAGAGCCAGACCCCTGGAGACACAGAGACCCCTCTCCGCTTGCAGGGAGCATATGGGATCCCCGGACACTCTGTGCCTCTCCTCTCACCTGCCAGCTTGCTCTGATCCAGGTATTCCACAGAATAGGTCTTGCCAAAGCCAGGCACACGAATGTGCACCCCTGGGGCATTGGACATTTTCCGAGAAGTTCGGTTGTACACCACCCTGCGGGGAGAGGACAAAGAGTAGCAGAAGAGCCATGTTAACATGGAGGACATGGGGTGGAGATCACCTGGAAGCCTGGACCTTGGTGGCTGTTTCCAAGGCTTGTGTGGATGGGGAGGTGAAATGGTGCCAAGCCAGCGTCCATGCCAGTCACCCAGCATTTTGGGGCAGACCCTTCACTCTGCTGCCCCAGGCAGGTTGGCAGCATCTCCGGTGGGTGTTGAGGATGGTCTGGCTGGCACGAGAACATGGCAGGGACATGGGGACAGAATGAACGCTTGGAGTAGGAGCCAGCCAGCTCTGTTCCCAAACAGTCCTGAGCTGCTTCTGTGGTTTTCCATGTGTGCTAGGTCATGGCTGGGTGGGAGGAGAGGGGAGGGAGATCCCTGGTAGGTCATTTACCCAGGGAGCTTCCGGGGTGGGGGTGAGTGGTACCTGGTGTTATCGATCCAGCAGTCAACTCCCACTGGCAGGAAGGTGTTGAGATTGAGCCAGATGGTGAAATAGTCCTCTGTTTTGCGGTAGCACATCCAGTTCACCACATCAGGCTTGTCCAGCTTTGCTTCCAGCTGGTTCCCAAGACACCCAGGCACTGGTGGCACCACAGAGGGAAAGCTGGATCAACTACAGCTCCTGTCCCACCTGCCCTGTGGGGCTGCCCAGCCCAGCACTTCCCCTGGTCCCCCAAGTAGGGGCTCAGGATGCCAGGGGACCTGCTGGAGCAGCATCTCTGGAGAACACACTGCTCTGCACAGGAACAAGGGCGCTTGGAGCCAGGATGCGAAGTGAGCATGGAAGTGGCACTAAAAACACAGCCTCAGGGACCCCCTGAGCTGCCTTTCGTGCAGGGTGACCACCAGAGCTGCCATCCACAGCCCAAACACGCCAGCCTCCACTAGCACAAAGCATCCCAAATTACTCTCCCTGCCTGGCTGGGTTTCCAGCATCCTCTCCTCCCTGCAGCCTGGGGAAGGTGTTGGTTCTGCTTGAGGCTGCCCAGCCTGCTGCACCCCTGACACCTTGTCTTGGGGTAGCAGGACAGCTCGGGGATGCACAGAGTTCCCAGAGAGGTGAAAGTCATCGCAGTGCTGGTCCTGAGGCTCATGCACTGTTTTCCTGAACTTTAAACCCTCCCCACAGGCTGAACAAGGTCTCTGAAATGGTTCAGTGCCAAGAGGAACTGCACCCGGCAGGAATCCAGTGCAAATAGTGTGGATGGTAAACACAGTGTGTTTTTAAGCAAGTTCATCATCTGCCACAGGTGACCTGGGCTCCCTCGATGGAGGGCAACCATCCTCGGGGCATCTGGTCTGCCTCTGGGATTCCCAGCAGGGATGGGACACCCATCCCTGTGCCACCTCAGCATGAAGTCCTGGCTGCTGGTGCCAGTGCTGCCTCCAGGAGCGAGGACAAGAGGTAAGGGGGATGCAGGGAACAGTGACTGTGAGCCTGGTGGGATGGGAGTGCTGGATGATGAGCCCCATGGCCCCAGCAGGTCTGGGGACAGGCCTGAGATACAGAGATGGGGATGCCGTGAGCCTTCAACACTGTCGGCTACACGGCTCACTAGATCTCCTGTGTAAGATGCTTCCCTCAAGGACACTACGAGTTGCTTTGTGGCCTAAAGTCCCTACAGATGCCTGCCCTGTGCTGGTCTGGGACCTGAACCTGGGCTCTGTTGTGGCTGTTGGGACCCCACCAGCACGGCAGGGTGGACCCCACCAGCACTGACGGGCACCAGGGCTGAAGGATGCAGATGAGGAGCATCTCTGACCTGAGAAGGGTGTCCCCCATTTCCTCTGTTCCCCGGCATCCTTAGATGAACCCCGCACTGTGGGGTCCGTGGGTGTTTTGGGGAGCTGCAGTGCCACCTCTGTCTCAGAGTGCGGGGACAGCCTGGCCAGCAGATGCTCTAGCCCCACGCCACCCACCACGGCACCAGCTCCCGCAGCCTCCAAAAGCTGCATCTAAGAGAAGGGCATGTAGTGGTTGCCTCCCTCTGCCTGCTTCACTGCTCCTTCACTTCTGTAGCATCTCCCCATGAGTACGGGAAGGGTCTAATCCTGCCTTCAAAGCACCTGGAAGGGGTTAAGACCATCCAGCAGATGCTGGTGTAGAAGAGCCTAGGCAGAGAGAAGTTCCTCAGCCAGTGAGAAGAGCAGGACCACGAGCTGCTCTGACAGCTCCCAGAGGTGTGGAGGTGGCTGAGAACACTGCCAGTGCCTGGCTGGATGCCCTGGCACAGCCAGAACCCAGCCCCCGGCACACAACCCTGAGCTCTGCCTCCCCTTCCAGAGGACATTAGGTAATTATTAAGGGAGCTCCTGTGGAGGCAGCGGGGTTATCAGCGGTCCCAAGGGCACTGGGGGTTTCCAGGACGCCCGGCCCAGGGGGATGGGCTACATGCAGATACACATGGGGTAGCTGGACCCAGCTGAGTGCAGGACGGGGGCTGAGGCTAGTACTGGAGGGACGGTTCTGACCATTACGAGCCATCCTGAGAAGTGCGATGGCCATCTGGGTCTCCTGGCCACCAGCGCAGCCGAGCGGAATCTGCCCCAGGGCACCAAGGCTCCAGACACTGTCCCCTGCTCTCTGATGCCTCTGGGAAGGGAGTTTGAGGGCTCATCCCTCGGTGTTGGAGCAAGGATGTTCTTCTTTTTCTTTTCTCTTTTTAAAGGAGAAACTTGGCGTGGTTCAAGGAAAAGGAGAAAACCTCAATTTTGTTCAGCAGAGGTTTGGTGGCAACACCCTGGCTCAAGTCCCTGGTGGTGGCACAGGGGCAAAGGAAGGCAGAGCTGTGCAGGGTGGAGGTACCAGCCGGTGGCTGCTGCTCCCACCGTCCCCTCTCTGAGATGATGCCCCAGCCTCTCCTTTCACCTCCCTGAGCACTTCTGCCAAAGGCTCGCTCTCCTCTGTGCCAGCCAGGGTGGATGTTGGGTGGGATGCCAGACAGATACCCTTCTACAGCAGAGGACGACTTAACCATCACCAAGGAGTGGCAGGAGATGGGTCAAGGTGCGCTTTAGGGAACCAAGGGGTGGTGAAAGCTGGCCTGCTTCATCATCAGCAGCAGTGGGAAGTGGCAAGACATGCTGCAGTCCCCATTCCTCTGTCAGCAGAACTAAGCAAGCCCTAAAACACGCTCCAGGCCAGCTGTGAGAATTTGGAGCCTCATTTGCTTTCTAGGGTGCCCAGCCTGCCTCCCCAGCTCCAGGAAGCTGTGGCTGGGCACCAGCAGCCCTACATCCCCAGCCTGGCAAGCGGGAGGGGATCTGAGACCCTCGTATCACCCTCCCTTGGTGCCTCCAGCTCTGGACCGCAAAGGGCCATGGCAGCCAAGAGAGTTAGCAACCTCGCTGCCGACTCCGGGCTCCTGCGTGGCACCTGGGCTGCCCACCCCTCCCCTGCACGGTGACCTTACCGAGTACGACGGGCGGCGTGCTGTTGGTTGGGGGAGCTTCTGGGGTCGTGGTGGGTGGAAAGAGGACGTTGAAGAGCCAGAACTGGGACGTGGGCTGCAGGAGCAGCGACAGCGTCAGCAACGCAAGCCCGGTGCCTCTGCTCCCCATGGCAAGCTTGGCCGGGATCCTCTGGACGTCTCCAAGCAAAACAGCCTTTTATATTTTTTTTACGCAGGTCCAGCCAAGAGGCACTCGGGCTGCAGGGGAGGGGAGAGTGCAAGGGGCTGGCCATGATGGGGAGGAGGGACGGGGAGGGACTGGCCTTGTGGACATGCCATGCTCTGCCAGGACAGCTCAGCAGTGCCCAGGGGCTCCCGGTGTCCCAGGGCTGCCTGCGGAGCGGGTGCGTCATTTCAGCAGCTTCCAGCTGCCTTGGTGTCCCTCTGCTGCGCGCTGGCACTGGGGATGCCGCACGCATCCTCCTGCACCTGTGATTATCCCATGGGCATCCCAGGGCTGCTCCCTCCTTGCCCAGGGCGAACACAGTGCCAATCTGCTCCTTAGTGAGAGGCCAGGTGGACACCAAACCTCTGGGACCCATTGTGGCTCAGACAGGCAAGGACACATCAGGGCAGCGCCTTGTGCCACGTGGCAGCAGCGTGTGCCCCAGTGCCCCTCTCTCCATCTTCCCGTGCCCAGGCTGCCCCCCACAGCACTCCTCCTGCCCCCCACAGGTGCTCAGCATCTCCCCTGTACCCCTCAGTAAGTGCTTGGCCCTGGGACCCTGCATCCCCTGCCTGTCCCCGCAGGTGTCCTCGCAGGTGTCCTCGCAGGTGTCCCCTCGGTGCCAGCCCCAGCTGGGGGGGCCCTGCAGCCCCCAGCCTGCAGCAGACAGGGCTGTGGGTAGCTCTGCACTGGGGTCTGGGGACCCTTGGGGACTAGGAAGCCCCCAGGGGAAGGCAGAGTGACCTGGGCCAGCAGCGCCTGGAAGGACACAGAATGGATGAGGCCAGGGTGTAGGGCACCATCCCCAGCACCCCTTTCCCCAGGAACGGGGAGCTGGTCCCTCCCTGGGTCCCCCTCCATGCACCCAGCCCCTGCTCTATGCTCACCTGCACTGAGGCACTAACGGGGAGCTGCTGGGGTTACCAGCTGCTGGCAGCAGGTTTTTATTTTCCAAACAGGTTAGCAGACAGTCAGCAGGATGGCACGGCCCTGTGCCAGGCTGCACCTGCCCCCCAGACCCAATACTGCAGGTGTTTCTTGTTGGAGAGGCCAGAAGAAAGCATTTAAGAAGAAGAGGTGAAAGGTGCTGGACCATGGTGGTGGAGGTGAGACTTGATGATCTGGTGGGTCTTTTCCAACCTGGTGATTCTATGATTCCTAGTGTGCTCTGGGGAGGCAATGGGTCAGTAAACAGCAGCATGGAGCAAAAGGATGCCACAGGGAGTTCAAGGTCACCTTGAATGTATTCTTTTGATCCTCTGTGTGCAAGTCCTTCCTACCTAACGTTTTCTGGAGCTGAGCTCTGGGGCAGAAAGGCGCTGCCTCTGACCTCCTCTTCCTCTGTGGGGAAGGGAGAAAGGCACACAGCCTTGCCAGGGATACTTTCGCTCCATCCTGGCCAGGACAGGAACCAAGAACTCTGGCAGAGTGGGTTGGCTTCAGAATAGTTGTGCTCTCCTACTGATGGGAAGATACCTTCCTCCTCCCAGGGAAGAGTGAGGTGGGTTGGTCTGTGCGGGGCTGGCGAGTACTTGTGGATGGGCTAGGATAGCTGGATGGGTTCCGTATGAATTAAAAGAGCTCCTTCCTGCAGAACTGAGTGGAAAGGCAAGAGAAAAGGCAGGGTGGCTTTCAGTAGTCCATCCCAGCTGGTGGCCCCTCCTGGGGCCTGGCCACGCCAACCACCCTCCTGGCAGCTGCCTGCTGGCAAAAGCTCTGCTGTGACTCGGATTCGAACCGAGGTTGCTGCGGCCACAACGCAGAGTACTGACCACTATACGATCACAGCCGCTGCTCGGCTCCCGCGGATCCCCCGCTCCCTTCATGGGGCGGCGTGGGGGCAGCGGGGGTTCGACAGCCCCTCTGGCCCCTGCTCGCCCTCCCCACGGGCGCATCCCCACGGCACCGACGCTCTCCTGGCTGCATCCCTGGCTCGGGACCAGGGCCCTGGGGGGATGCCAGCCCGCTCCGTGCCCCGACACCGGGTGCTGAGCCCCGTGTGCGCAGGCAGCACGGCCGAGCGGGATGAGGAGCCGGCGCTGGGCTCTGAAAACACACGTTCAAAGCCCAACGCTGCCGGGTTATTATTTTCCCAGGCTGCTGGGATTGGCACCCACAGCCCTGGCCGGGGTCTCCACCTCCTCTTCCTCCCCACGCCAGCTTTTGGCTCTCCCCAGGAGGACAAGCCCGGTGTTTATACCTCACCTTTCCCAGCGATCCCATCCTCAACCGAGGAAGAGGTGCCGGGGCAGGGTAGAGGTCCTGGTGGTGCTCCAGCTCACGGGACGATGCCCTCCGCTGTGGTGGCCTTGCTGGGGCACTGTGGGGGTGGAAGAACTCTCAGTCAGTCCTCACGTCCCACTGATGCCGCAGTGAAGTGGAGCCCTCGCTGCCTGTTCTGAGCATCCCTCAAAACCCCAAATGTGAGCCTGGATAGCTCAGCTGGGAGAGCATCAGACTTTTAATCTGAGGGTCCAGGGTTCAAGCCCCTGTTCAGGCGAAGGCTTTATCCTTTAGGAACCCAGAGGCAGGAGCAGCACCTCCGCCTGGGACAGCTGAGATGAGGATGAAGCAAGAGACTATATATCCCCTGCTCCCCTCCTCATTCAAAGCTGTTCAGGTGCCCAAACCCCAACCACCTTCAAGCAGCTTCTTCAGGGACTGGGGTCGTGCTGGCAGATGCCTTTTTCTACATGAAGATGTTGGAAAGGCTGCAGCAGCTGTCCTAGAAGGGAAGCCAGTAACTCTTCTCAGTGGTTCCCAGTGGCAGGACCAGAGGCAATGGGCACAAACTGAAACACGTAAGGTTCCCTCTGAACGTTGGCTGAGCCCCGAGCACAACTGGACTCGGTGATCCGCTGGGTCTTTTCCAACCTGGTGATTCTATGTCTGATACCTTATGCAGGTAGCCGTAATTTCATTTTGAAAGCTGCCGTCCGGAGGGAGTTCTGCACAGCTGTCAAGAGAGGGCAACCAAGACCAAGCAAACAGGGTGTCTCCGTGGTTTGAGACTGGTTTCCTGGGGCAATGGGGATATTCTCACTTTCTGAGAACGGGAAGTTTGGTTTGAGGTCTCACATGGAGAGTTTGCTTGCGCTTGCTGTACTTTTCCACAAAGTCATCTGAATTCTTGGCAGAAAGCTGGAAATATCCAAGAGGGTGAGATGACACGCGTGTGGGATGAGGCTGTTCTCCACCCTGTGCTCACGGGTAGCTCAGCGCCAGCCTCTGCAACAGACGGCAACTCTGCTGGAGATTTAGGTGTGTTTGGCTACTTGGTTTTGTGCCAGCAGTGGAGGAAGAAAACCTTGAGTTGTGGCGCTCGCGTGAGCTGTTCACACCCACACGAGCTGTGACATCCACATATGGTCATCGTCTTCAGGGAACAAAGAGAACAGCAGTGCCTTTTGCAATAACTGGAGTCTGGACTGTGACTGCTAAACCTTTGCTCTCTATGAGGGATGAAATAGGATGGGACATGCAGTGGGCATGTCCCCGTGTCTTGTACTCTTTCTCTATCTGGTGTGCAATTTTGAACCCATCAAAGCCTCACTGTTATAATTTCTAGGACAGGCAGTGGGATGCTGGGCTAGGCAGAGCCTTGATATAGATGACTTTTCCTGGATTCTGATGTCAACTACACAGCTGTGTAGGAAAGAAGGACACTGCAGAATCGGCGCTGCTGTAGCCCATGACTGGCCCAGTGGCCAGGAAGGTCCTCACAGGCCACCCGCTCAGTTGCCCTTTAGCAGGTGTCTGGAAGTATGAATTGTAGCACAGGGAAAGGGTCAACTTACACTGAGAAAGGCTTCCAGTGCCATCCAGGGTGAGGAGAAAGTAATCAAAATACCTCATAGTGACTCCCCTGTTTTGTATGTAAATGTCCCCAGCCTTGAAGACAAAGTCCATGTCCAGTCTTACATGGGTATCCAGAAAAAATACTGTCCCTGTCATGTATACATGACATTGCACCATTGTAAAAGGTAGTTGGGTACATAGGGAGAGCTTTTCATGCTCCAGAGGAATGACTGGTACATCAGCTAGAGAACAGGAAAAGAGGAAAACAAAATCACCTCTGCAGCAAGACGGCATGGGTTCCAAGAAGGTGTCAGCAACTTCAGTGCACTCAAGCTAAGCCTCTGCCAGTCTCATGGAGAAGCAATGGAGGAGCAAAATGCCAGGTCTGTAGCATCGTTCTGTCCCCCTGCCCTTCATGCCCAGCAAGTGTCCCCACCTGATGTTTCAGTCACGTGGAAGATAGGGTTATGTGAAATAGAAGAATGCCTCCAAACACAGACCCAAGCTCTTCCTGAGCCGCAGCATCATTCGTGTCACACTGCAGCTTCACTGACTAGAAATCATGGCAGATCTGGCCATCCACAAGTCATTCCACAAACTCTTGTCCTCATTGTTGGTTCTAGTCTGTTTACAAGTGACTCGTACCAACTTTGCTCTAGAAGGAGCCTATGAGAGTCAGCAGAATCTCTAGCCTTTGCCCTTACAAGTAGGTGAGCAGAGCCATAAAGGCAGAGCATGAGCTTTATCACAGTTTAATTAAAAAGAAGCAGCTCCAATAACTACAGGCTAAAAACAATAGTCCTAACATTGCATAATTGTGTGTGGTATGGAGCCAAGCATGAGAGCAATTAAAGAAGAGATCCTTGCTGCAGGTGCATCATTAAAAAAGGACACCCAAGGGATTTTTCTTAGAGATTGCTCCTTGGTGGGCTGTTCAGCCTGAATGAGTTAAGGTTGTTCTCAGGACATCTTTAAGCATTCAGTCATGCTTTGACAGCAATCAGCGTATGCCTCAAGGGTGGTGCAAGGGCAAGCAAAGGTGTTTATCCATCTTATTATCAGGAACATCTTCAGTGTAGCTGAATTGGCATGTATCTACACCTGCCTGGGCCATATGAAGCACGCGTCTCTCAAAACCTTGCTGTGCACAGTGTGTGTGTCTTTAAGAACACAGGACACCCTAAGAATAGTGGAGGTGATAAGAAGGAACACTTGTAAGTACCCCATGGCTTGTCAGAGTGCAGGGATGCTGCCTCGTGCATGGCTGAGGAGAAGACTGGCACAGGTGTCAGTGTACTGGGTGCCTGCAGGCTGCCTGATCCAAACGCATGAGGATTACAGGCAGAAGTAGCCTCACGTTTGCAGGTCCTGGTCTTCCTAGAGGATTTTAACCACCATGATATCTGCTGGAGGGACAACACACCAGGGCATAAGCAACCCAAGAGTTTCCCAGACAATATCAGTGACAGTTTCCTGACATATGCAATAGAGGAGCCGATGAGGAGCACTGTTCTCCTGGCCCTCATACTTAGAAACCAGGAGGGGCTCACTAGGAGGAGTGACTGATGCATCAGAAGGTTGTGCCACCATTCAGAGGGAGAGCTGAGAGGTGAAGCCCTCTGCACCCAGGGACAAAGCACCACCTGGAGGACAACTGGGCCCCCATTCAGAGGAGATCAGATATTGAGGATAGTTTAGCTTAATTATATGCAGAAATAACTCTGAGAAGTTCTCTCAAAGCACTAGTGAAGACTCTTACAATAACAGAAGACCAAGGAGACCAAAAGGAAGGCTCAAATAGTGCTATTTATTGTTTACAGATGCAAGTTTATTAAGACACAGGAGAAACTCAGTGCAGCAGCAAATGGACCCCCTGCTAGGATCCCGGGCTGGTGTCTCACCAGGGCACTACTTTCCCTTCCCAGTTCAGGAAAGTGCCCGTGTCCTTCTCAGAGAGGGAGGAGAGCACCTTCAGCATCCCTTGTACACTCTCATCGACTGTCAAGGGGGCCTACAGGGAGAGGGAGAAACACAGTCATGTGTCCAAGGCCCTCAATAAGGTCTATCCTGGAGCAGAGATCATTGCTCAGGACTTGGGGTGAAGGGAGTGAGGAGTGGCCAGCACAGGAGAGAGAGGGAACCCTTCTTGCTATCTCCATCACTCATGTGTCTCCAGCTCAGTGGATCTCCCAAAGAACTCTTCCAGAGCCCAGCATATTCAGGGACTATTCAATCCACAGGAAGCTCTGCATTCAGGGATGGGGTTGAGTCACCTTCCCTGGAGGTGACGGGTGGATGAGGTGCTGAGGATCATGGTTTAGGGGTTGATGGGAATGGTTGGACTCCATGATCCTGTGGGTCTTTTCCAACCTAGTGATTCTGTGATTCCCCAAAACAGAGGTTCTTTCAGACATTGGCCAAAAGCTCTCTTACCCTTGTTGATTCTGAGCCACCCGTCATGTCGGTTTGCACCCAGCCGGGGTGGAGAGCAATGCAGAGGATGCCGTGCTCCCGGTACCCCAGGGACTGGCACTTGGTCAGCATGTTCAGAGCAGCCTGCAGGGAGACAGGAGAGGGACAGTGGTGGCAGGAGGAGCAGGGCTGCAAACCCTGCATCTGGGACAGGAAAGGCAGGTGGAACCAGCTCCCTGGGGCACACGGTGCTGCCACACTCTGACCGTGTAGACATTCAGCCCCACTGAGGGCCCATCCCATCATATCCCTTTGAGGTGTAACCTGGGGCCAGGCATGAGAATGAGCTGTCAGAGGGACCCGGTGACAGGAACTCAGTCACCATGCAGAGAGGTGCAGGGACTGAGGGGGAGGTTGGAAGGCATGCTAATTAGTTCAAAGAGGAAATTGTCTGTTCTCATGCCCATTGCAGTGTGGCAGTACCTTGCTGCAGCGGTAGGAGACCACTTGTCCATAATGCCACAAGAAGACTTCCTCAATGGAACCTGCAGAGCTGGACATGTTGACGATGGCTGCTTTGCTGCAGCTCAGCGCTGAGCCTGGGCTCCCCTGGGCAGCCTTCTTCAGCAGGGGCAGGAATGCCTGTGAGGACAAGGGAGCAGAGGACATGCCTAGAGGTAGCACAGGGGAGAGGACCAGCTCCTTACAGAGCAGGCAACGTTGGGTACTAACACTATAAACAATCTCCCTCCTCTTCCCGCTTCCACAGCCTTGCCAGGCTCCAGCTCCAGAGCTCCAGCCCATAGCTCCATGAGCTTCTCATCGAGAGAGAGTCCAATGGGCACTGGAGCGGAGGCAGGACTCTCCCAGTGGTCCTTTGTGCCTCCTGGCACAGCCCAGCTCAGGGACCCAGGGCCATAGGGAGGGATGCTCCTTAGAGCTGCAAAGCTGGGGGTGAGAGTCTCACCTGGCTCAGCAGCAGGGGCCCAATTGTGTTGGTGGTGTAAGTGCAGATCATGTTCTCCAGTGTCTCATTATCAAGTGGGTTTGGCTTCGCAATTCCAGCGTTGTTGATGAGGAGGTTCAGCCCTGAGGCCCCCAGCTGTTCCCCGACTCTGGCTACAGCTGCCTTGATGCTGGCAGGGTCGGTGACTTCTGCAGAGCCAGCGCAGGGGAGGTCAGTGCCTGCATCCCCACGGTGGCTTGGGGCTCCCTGTGTCCTCCCAGGGACAGTAGTGCCTGGTGTCCTCACAGGCACCAATGCTTTGGCATGGCTCCCTGCCGCCACTGGGCTCTCAGGCTGTGCACAGCACCAAGGCACTTGCCAGGCCTCTGGGAAGCCGTAATGCCAGGCAGAGAGGGGAACTGGGGCAAGGGACCCCCACCTCGGGGCACCTACCGAGTGGGATGATGACCAGGTTGGGGTGCTTGGAGGCCAAATTCTGTAACTCCTGCAAGAAAGGGGACCACAAGGGCATGGAGAGGCAGGAGGGGCTGCAGAAAAGCTCAGCCTTTCCCAGGCAAACCCCACATCCCTCCAGCTCTGTTTCTGCACCATCTCACACTCCACACCCTCCTCTGGCTGCCCTGTTCCCATCGGATGGGGCTTGATGCCTCCACACACACTGCATCCCACTGTCCCCTCTCACATCCCCCACACAGCTGGTCCCACAGCCATCCCAACCCAGCTGCCCTGTGCTGCAGCACCTGGGCTGCTCTGCTGCAGCTCAAGCCCTTTGCAGATTCCCTCCCTGCTCCAACCTGCTGTCCCCCAGCACAACCCATTGCATCCCAGCCCCGCCTCACCTGCGCTCGCTGTCCCTTGGGGTCTCGACAACCTGCAAAGACCCACTTGGGTGGGTTTGGCATCCCTAGAAAGTGCCGGACAAGCCCCAGGCCAATTCCCCGGTTGGCCCCAGTCACCAGAACAGAGTGGACGCAAAGCTCTCCCATGTTGCTTCTCCTTCCTCTGCCCCAGCATGTGCTGTTTGCCCAGCTCCCTAATGCTTCCTTATAGCTTATTCCCTGGCCACTCCACCCACTGGCTTGAACCACCCCTTGGCTCCAGGTGCAGCTTCTTCAGCTCTTTGAACTCTAGGACACAGTTCCTGGCTGGGAGCCAGCCCCCACTACCAAAGGGCAGAAGCCTCTTGCCTTTTTTAGGCAAACTCAGCTGGCCTTGGGAAACCTGGCTTCATCATCCAGGTGCCATGGGTCAGGCTGGTAAGGAGAAGCTGTTGTGGGCAAGGAGGGAGGGAGCAGCATGTGGGAGGGATGTGGGATACCCCATGGCTGGGTGGGCTTTGCAGTTTCACAAGCGTCCTGTGGGCTAGACAGGCTTTCTGCATCATACCAGGTCATTCCTCAGATGGCCATGAGCAGATGTTCTCTGTCTTGCTCCTGCCTCTTCTAAGCCAATGCCCATTCACTGATTGTCCCATGAAAGACCCATGGCCTGGATCAAAGCCAGTGAGGTCTCCTGGCAGAAGGAGGTGTACCCTGTGCTGCTTGCACGTCACGTCTCTGCTGTTCATGCACTCCATCCCTTGGTGTGCAGTCCTAAGTTGACTATTTCCTCTGCCCAGAGCCACGGATAACTCAGGTGCCTGGAACATTCTCCTGCAAAGAGAACTGCCTTGATGAAAGCTCCATTCTCCACATCATAGAATCATAGAATCATAGAATAACCAGGTTGGAAGAGACCCCCCGGATCATCGAGTCCAACCATTCCTATCAAACACTAAACCATGCCCCTTAGCACCTCGTCCACCCGTGCCTTAAACACCTCCAGGGAAGGTGAATCAACCCCATCCCTGGGCAGCCTCTGCCAGTGCCCAATGACCTTTTCTGTGAAGAATTTTTTCCTAATGTCCAGCCTAAACCTCCCCTGGTGAAGCTTGAGGCCATTCCCTCTCGTCCTGTCCCCTGTCACTTGGGAGAAGAGGCCATCACCCTCCTCTCTACAACCTCCTTTCAGGTAGTTGTAGAGAGCAATGAGGTCTCCCCTCAACCTCCTCTTCTCCAGGCTAAACACCCCCAGCTCTCTCAGCCGTTCCTCATAAGACCTGCTCTCCAGCCCCCTCACCAGCTTTGTTGCTCTTCTCTGGACTCGCTCCAGAGCCTCAACATCCTTCTTGTGGTGAGGGGCCCAGAACTGAACACAGGATTCGAGGAGCGGTCTCACCAGGGCCGAGTACAGAGGGAGAAGAACCTCCCTGGACCTGCTGGCCACGCCGTGTCTAATCCAAGCCAAGATGCCATTGGCCTTCTTGGCCACCTGGGCCACTGCTGGCTCATGTTCAGTCGCTGTCAACCAACGCCCCCAGGTCCCTCTCCTCCAGGCAGCTTTCTAGACAGACTTCTCCTAGTCTGTAGCACTGCACAGGGTTGTTGTGCCCCAAGTGCATGACCCGGCATTTGGCCTTGTTAAACCTCATGCCATTGGTCTCAGCCCAGTGGTCCAGCCTGTTCAGATCCCTTTGCAGAGCTTCTCTACCCTCCAGCAGATCGACACTTCCACCCAGCTTAGTGTCATCCACAAACTTGCTAAGGGTGCACTCGATGCCTCCATCCAGGTCGTTGATAAAGACATTGAACAGGGCTGGACCCAGCACTGAGCCCTGGGGAACCCCACTTGTCACTGGCCTCCAGCTGGATTTCACACCATTTACCACCACTCTCTGGGCCTGGCCATCCAACCAGTTTTCCACCCAGTTCCACCCACAGGCATGAGGCACAGACAGTTCTGCACCAGGACCAGCAAAGCCTTGTGCTTGCCAGTACCTCGAGTGGGCTGGGACTGGTGTGTGTGCACACCGTGTGTTCCCACCCCACTGCAAATGAAGACTGTTGTAGTTTGAGATAAATTAGAGTCAGTTTTGTGACTAACTCACTGACTGCAAGTAACTTCATTCTCTGAAAATTAACTTTCAAGTATGTCAAAGCCTAACTTGTGCTGGTGCAGGGGGTTATTCCTCCCAAGATGCAGGACCCTACAGTTGCTTTTGTTGAACTTCATTAGGTTCCCCTTTGCCCAGCTCTCCAGCCTGTCCTGATCTCACTGGACAGCAGCACAGCCTTCTGGTGTATCAGCCACTCCTCCTAGGTTTGTATCATCAACCAACTTTCACATCCTGAGTAACATTTACAGTTTTGTTTGCTAGGGTGTAAATCCCAAGATAAAGCCCAGAGCACGTGACAGAAATGCACACAAGGACACTGTACTTCAGGCAGGCCAAATGAAAAATTATCTTTGTTGGCAGGAGATAACCAACGTTTCCCCTTCTGAACCTCATAGAAAAAGATCCCTGCTAATTTATTTGTTTAGTTCTTCTGCTGCTATTCGTAAGACTTTACAGGGACAATACCAGCATGTTAAGCACTCACACATTTCATTCACTCAGTAAAACTTCACGGCAACCAAGACTGGAGTTTTACTCCTCTCTCTTCTTCTGCCTGTAGGTTTTCTTTTGTAGCAAAGCCTCTTCTTGTCACCCCAAGGTTCCTTCTGCACCAGCATTCCATGGAGCGTTCTTGCTTCGGTGGCCACCTAGTGCCGTGTTGTCCAGTTTCTAGGTGGATATTCCTCTGCGGGAACACCAGAGCAGCAATTGGCTCCTGCTTTCTTGTGCATTTGCATGTTGTATTTGGGAGCTGATCACAGATCTTCCCTCTCTTCCCCCTTCCTTGACCCTGCTAAGTCTCAGCCTCTCCTCAAGCTCCACGTTTCATTTTTTCCCCCATTTTCTTTCCCAAGGCCAGTCAGATTCTCCACATTGGGCTAAGAGATTTCTTCTGCCTAACAAATTCTTGCTGCATCAACAGTGCAAATCTCTGGGGCTTCCAGCTCTCTGTCTCAGACTAATTTCTCATTGAGGACCCTGACAGTTCTCCCCTCCTCAGCATACACCTCTCAGGTTGCAGAATTAACTTTCAAGCTCTGTTAGGTTATTTCAATAGCCTTTTCTGAATTTTTAATTTTTTAATGATCCCAGACCACAACTCTACTCACTGAATTATGCCATTTGCACTAGAGCTCTGCTCCTCTGGACAGATTTTCAAGATTTTCTTCCTCTAAGTGGAGGATGAGGCCGTCACCCACAATCTGTTAGAAACCTCTGTGGTGCCTCAGAACCAGACAGCATCAGAAATGAAAAATTAACCCTTTAATTCTCCTGTTTTTCCTGTGTCATCACTTTTTTGTAGCCTTCCGGTGCTTTGAAGTCATACCTTTATAATGTTGACTTTGTTCTAGGGCTCCATGCTGCATTGTGGATTGTTAAGAGTTTAAACTAGTGCTGCTTCTCCAGGATTCAAAGTCCAATCTGGTGCAAAGAGGCAGAGGAGAAATCAACCAGCCTTGCCTGGCTCACCACCCAGCCTCTTCACAAGTGCTGCTGCTGTCCCTAAGGCTCTGGAAGGGACTTTGGACCAGCCTCCAAGAAGGGATTTGGATGGTTTGTTTGCTCTGAAATGTTCTTGCATGCTCTAAACCTTAAGATGAGCAATAAGGTCCCTCTGTACACCCCTCTGCCTTAACACAGCTGTAGTTCGCGTATGGATGCTTTCCATCTCACCAAGCCAGGAGGAATCAGAGCCAGTTTTCCAAGATGCAGTCACATCTCCTCCACTCTTAGTTGCTGAAAGCTCAGGTGTGATCACGCTCACCCAGATGTTAGTACAGAGGGCGGGGACAGTGTTGCTTACAGAAATATTGAGAAATATGCTTTTCTTTGCTATCCAAGGGAAACAGAGTGTGGCACCATTATCTCTAGTACCTTTAAACTGCCATGTAAGTAACAATGAACTCACTACTAGTTATCAAACCTATCTGCTCCCTGATGCATTCAGGGCAGTTTCGGCTCATGTCATCATATATTAGTCACTTGCTGAAGAATCAATAGTGATGAATGAACCATAAATTGAGGGGTGGGGTGAGGTCTACCCGACCCTGTAACTGTTTGAGGGTCACATCCACCCTCCCTGACTCACTTTGGTTTTAGCTGAAGAGGACTAGTGACACTCCACTGTGAAGGGATCATGCAGGGACTAAGGATAAGAGTCTGAGCTTAAATGCAGCTCCCGAGTGAAGCAAAGAAGTCCAAAGTATGACTTCTCATGGCCCTTTTTCATAGTCTGAGTATGGACAGAGCACAACCAATTTGGACTGATTTTCAGAGCCTGTGAGCTTGATGCAGTTGCGCAAAGACTGACACTGGCTCAATGACCGTGGGATTCTTGTAAGGTTCTGGACTGTACTGGTCCCATTTTAGGACTGTCAGGAAAGGTACATGGAGAAAGCGTGGATATAGAGGTTTCCCTGCAAAGTCTCTACCTATTAGCATCTCTCTAATGCTAAGAGATGTACAACAGGCTCCATCTAGGTCACTGCGTGCTGGTTTCACAGGCAGTGACTTCTCATTGCAAAGAAGAAGAAACAAAACCAAAGGTGGTTTGGGTCCTGTCGACTCTGTCCTAGGCTTGCAGGGCCACAGAGCCGTCTGACCTGCAGGAATACCCCCAGAAGTCTCCGGGACACAACTGCCCTTTGGTCTAATGCCCAGAGACGAGTGATGTTGAGGGTAAGAGGAGAGCCCACTGCAATGTCAAAGCCTTGAACCCCTGGTGGAACTTTTTCCAAGTAAATCTTGCCCACAAGATTTAAAGCACTCAGACTCTCCATGCAACCTCACTTGGGCCACAGTGTTTGGGCCCAGTTTCAGCTGGGGGCCTTTAACTGGGTTCAGAAACACTCTTCTGAGGATGATCCTCTCATGAGAGTAGCTGAGAGACCTCAGCTACCTGGGTGCAGCAGTTCTGGAAGCACTGACAGTTGACCGTGGGGACAGAACCACATTGCCAGGACCTGTGGGGACACTCCAGGTCCCCACTGGCTTTTTTTCAGCCACACTCTGGGGGCAGTTGGCTGGGTCACCCTTCCTGCTCCAGCGCAGTGTCCTGAAGAGGCACCTCAGAACCACCAAACAGCACTAATTTGCTTTCTCACTATTATATTTGCTAAAAGGGGTACCTGAGAATGGACTTTCTTACATGTCACAGAAATATGCCCCCATCTCAGAAACATTAAGGCACAGGCTAAACGATCAGCTTGCAAATGGCTTCGTTTGACATCCATGTGTTGGAGTAAGAGGAGGCAAGGCTAAAAAGAACACTTTATCACCTGATGGGTGGCAACAGTGCTGGGGAAAAAAAACCCAACAACTTCTTTCTAGCCTCTTTTCTTTGTTAAAACCAAAATATAAGACCCTCCTCCTAGAACTGTGTTACCCCACCAGCTGCTCAGTGATGAGATCCCAGCCTCTCAACAGGCAGGACATGGACATTTGATTGACACCGTAAGAAACACACCAGCATCAGACACAGGAAAAATTCTTAAGCCTCAAAAAATTTAACTAACAAGGTTTTTTTAAAAATACACAGTCCCCTATTATGTAGAAGGGGAACTGAAGCACAAAAGAGGGTGAGCAATGCCCACACTGGGAAGTGTCCAATTGCAAATGCTTAGAGCTTGCCTTTTTTCACAGTTCACATTTATATTCAGAACAGGCTCCTATCAACCTCAGCTGTGGTTGCACATTAACTGTTTCTACACAGGGGAACAAAGGGGATCCCTGCAACCAAGGTTTTTTGAAGCAAGCACCCAGGAATAGTTGGCATCCTGCAGTATCCAGGACCTATGTGAAATAAGTGGCCAAACCCACACTCCTCAGTGTGGTTCACTAGGTCTCTTTGTACCCCTCTGTCCTTATTTGCTACTGATTCGTCAAACTCTGCAACAGATGGAGCAGCACTTTTGGTGACAAGTCACTTAACTAATGGCCTGAGCACAGAATAAGGAAGGAAAAGGAGAATGGGACCTTTAATCCAAATTTACACTATAAGGAGAGTTTCTGCTTCTTAGTATCTGTTGGTATAATCAAAAAGATTTATGCCTAGTAAATTTGGATTTCTGTATCGTTCAACACAAAAAGGTCCTCAAAGCATTTTTGTATTCCAAGCAAACCAGGGAACAAAGGCTCAGCAATGTAGCTGAGCTGCGATAGAGCAAGACAACATCAGCACAAATCACCTGAACCTGTCACCAAACTGATATCAGTATTTATTTTCTGATTTATTTATTGGTAGCAGATATGTTTTGTCTAGTGTTTGGCAAAAAAAAAGGATGAAAACAAGCAACAGAAATAATGATCATAGAATCATAGAATAACCAGGTTGGAAGAGACCCACCGGATCATCGAGTCCAACCATTCCATGTGCATATAAATCAGAGTTCCTCAGTCATTAATTCACGGTTTAGCTCCTGGTTGTGCACTCACCATAATGAGATTTTAACGTCATTTGTGCATCTGGTTTTCCATAGAAAAGCTGAAAATTAAACACCGCCACCGACCTCTGGGCTGGCAGCAGAGCTAGTACTTGCAGGTCCCCTCCAGATGCAGACATACAGCTGATGCTGATGGTCTCTTTTCTGGTTGCCCTTTCCCCTCACATCCCTAGCTGCCACCAAAACTTTTCATTGCTTCGTTCCTTTCCACGTCTTCAGTCCAGCTGTTAAACCAAGTGCCTGGCCCTCGTCAGCAAAGGCAGCAACAAAAGTGCCCTCAAACACCTGCATCCCCACACTGCAGCTCACTCACCCAGGGGTGAGTGAGAGAGGTTCTCTCATCAAGGAGAGAACCAAAGCAGCTGCATTTCTGTGAGGCAATAAAAGGAACTGGGAAGCAGTTGCTACCTCCCTGATAAATTGGGTTGGTGTTGGGGGTTAGGGCTTTTTTATTTTCTTCCCCCTCCCCCCCCCCCCCGTTATCCATGGGGAATGAAACTGCATTGTAGGACAGGATTTCTTGTAGCTAGTATAAATATGTCTGAAGAACACAATAAAATTGACACTTTTTGCTTGTATCAAGTATTGTCCCGTCTCTCAATCGCGGCACTGCATGGCTGTGCTGAAGATGCTGAAGACACCACTCCAGGCATGCTGTAAGTCCTCCCTCCCTCTCTCCCTGTTTCTCCCGCCCCGAGGCGGTGCAGGGGGCGGCCACACATGGAATATCCATCCATCCATCCATCTATCCACCCATCCCTGCTTCTCCCACCCGGGGCGGTACAGGAGGGCGGCCACACATGGAATAGTCACACATCCCTCTCTTCCTCTACCTCCCCAGGGCAGACACACACAGAATATCCATCCATCCCTCCATCCCTCCCTGTTTCTCCCACCCAGGGGCGATGCAGGGGGTGGACATATTTGCATATCCCTCCCTGTTTCTCCCTTGCCGGGATGGACACACATGGAATATACGCACATTCCTCCATCCCTCCCTCCCTCCCGCCCCGAGGCGGTGCAGGGGGCGGCCACACATGGAATATTCACACATCCCTCTCTCCCTCCCTCCCCAGGGCGAACACACATGGAATATTCACCCCTCCCTCCCTCCCAGTCTCTCCCGCCCCGGGGAGGTGCGGGGGGCGGACACCCACGGAACACACACCCTCCCACCCCTCTTTCTCTCTCTCCGGGCGGGCCGCAGGGAATATTCTCCCCTCCCTCCCTCTCTGTCGCTGTCGGGTCGGACCCCCGGGGCGATGCGGGCTCGCTCGGTGCTGCTGACCGGCTCGAACCGCGGCATCGGGCTGGAGCTGGTGAGGCAGCTGCTGGCGGCCCCTCGCCCCCCCGCCTGGCTCTTCGCCACCTGCCGGGAGCCCCAGGGGCCGCGGGCCCAGGTCGGTACCGAGCGGGGAGGAGACCCCCGCGAAAGCCTCCAACCTTGGGTTGGGTTGGAAGGGACCTTCAAGCCCATCCAGCTCCACCCCGTGCCCTGGGCAGGGACACCTCCCGCTGGATCAGGGGCTCCAAGGCCCATCCGACCAGGCCTTGAGCGCCTCCAGGGATGGGGCAGCCTGGGCCGGGGCCTCCCTGCTCTCGCAGGAAAACATTTCTTCCTAAGATTTCATCTCAATCTTCCCTCTTTCAGCTGAGACCCGTCCTATCCCTGCACCCCCTGGCAGAGCCCCTCGCCGGCTTTCCTGGGGGGAGCTGGGAGGCTGCTGCAAAGTCCCCGTGGAGCTTTCTCTTTTTCCAGGCTGAAAGCTGTGGGATCCTCCTCCTCCTTCTGCTTTCCACTTCACTAAAAGGGGAGAGACTCATGCGTGTTTCTTCAGCGGGAAACCACAACAGCAAAGCATCGCCGCGCTTCCAGTTCTTCTTAGCTGTGGTTTTCCTCTTCTCGCTGTGATTCACAGTGGGGAGCCCTTTGCTCTCCCATAGGTCCTGCCTCCAGGCGGTTTGTTGGCTGCAGCTCGCAGCTCGGCTGTGTGTGCGGGGATCACACCGTGGAACGTCCTTCAGATGTTCTTCATGTGCCCTCTGCCACCGTTTTCTGTCTCGGGGAGGATTCTCGGTGCAGGGAGAGCACAGCTCCTCCTGCTGGTGCTCCAACTAACTCACTGACTCTAAGCTAGCTCAGGTCTCTCTTATTTTTGTCCCATTCGCAGCCCCCCCAGCTTGCTGGGCTCAGCCAGTGATGGCATCAGAGGACTTTTTGCAGGGCTGGACTGGAGCCACTTTCCCCCTGGTGGTCCATGCCCATGACTCTCAACCGTGGATGCTTCTCTGAGCCTTCTCTGGCTGTGGGAGGGCGAGGGCAGTGTCTTCAGGGTGCTAAAGTCCATGACCACAGGAGACCAAGAACAGAGTGACCCTCTGTCAGGCTGATGCTGCTCCATGTTGCTTCTTCTGCCCCTTTTCTCCTGGATCAGGTGTTGGGGTGGGTGAGGCTGGCATCACACCATAGAATCACCAGGTTGGAAGAGACCCACCGGATCATCGAGTCCAACCCTTCCTATCAAACACTAAACCATGCCCCTTAGCACCTCGTCCACCCGTGCCATGCCCCCTTAGCACCTCGTCAAGGCTCTTGAGGCCAGCAGCTAGGCAAAACGGGCGAGGAGGAACATCTGTTGACCATCACAAACCATTTAGATGGATTTTTCCATCATTTCCTGTGTCCAGGGGAAATGTGGGATCATGGGGGCTGGTGAGGAAGCCCAGAGATACCTGCAGGTGGACTGCAGCCCGTGCTGGCAGATCTCTTGCTCTGTGTTTGTAGCATGGGTTCCCTCACAAGAAACCAAAAATTTACATTTTTCCTGTAGCATTCTGTATGAGCTTGTTTGTAAGAGGTTTTTAGTTCTAAAAGCAATCATTTTGGGCACGTTGAATGTGATGGTTTGGTTTCTATTGTCTAAAGCCTGCTAGAGTGGAAGAAGGCTCAGAGCAAAGAGCTGCTAGGAACTGTAAAGCTGAAAGTTTCCTTTTGGGAAAGGACTTATGAATCCTCAGTGTTTCATGAAAATAATCAGTAAAAAGTGTGAAGGGGTTTGTTTTGCTTGAGTAGGTGACATGTAGTGTCCTAGAGCAGAGTGGATCCTGGGACTGGGCTATTTGTATCCAGATATGACTTCCCCAAATACCAAATCTGATGTTGGCACTCACAGCCGTTCCTCCTCCGTCACGCTTCCAGCAGCCTCTGGATGATGCTTCCAGCCATATCCCCGTTCAGTTTGTGTCATTTCCCAAGGGACCTGATCCTTAATAATTTGCTCTCATCCTTTAATGGGGCTCTGGCTGGGTTGTGCATGTAGAACCTGCAACCTTTGGGAGAATGGCCATAGTATCTTGTAGTTGCAGCCACGTCATGCTCTGAGCACGTGCACATTGGTTTGTGGAGCCTAGAAGCTGTGTGAGAACCTGGGCAGGTCCCCAGTCCAGCTATGTGCAAATGCTAAGTAACATCTGGAAGATGTTTCCCTCAGGGTGGACTGTTGCTAATACTCTGAGATCACACTTGGCATCGCTTCTGCCTCACGCTGATTGTTTCCATTGTTCCTTTCCATAGGAGCTGAGAGATCTGGCATCCAAACACCCAAACCTGGTTCTGGTGAAGCTGGGTAGGTGTGTCTTCCCTCTGAACTGGTAAATTTTTGACTGTCAGCCACACTTGCCCTGTTTCTCCTTCCCTCCCTCCCTGCCTTCAGGTTCTACACGGGGATCCAGTTCTTCAGAGCTGCTTCGAGTCCTGCTGCCAAAAGCCCAGCTTCTCAAAACGTATCTCCGCCCCAGTGCCCCACTCCCTGCAGCCTCCTTGCCCCATGGCCACAGGACTGGGAGTTTTCTGAGAACCATCCAGTTCCCCAGCCAAGTGACCGTGTCCTTGCCATGCCATGCAGCTGAACAGCCCCATCCTGAGTCCTAAGCGAGATGGGGAAGGCTTCAGGAAGAGAGTGGCTCCTGTGGGAATGTTGTAGTGGGCAGGAGCTGTGGGAGCTTGCAGAGCCATCCTGCAGCGTGTCCCAGCAGAGCCCTTATGGGAACCATCTCCCTTGGGACTGCCCTGGGCTCTCGGCAGCTTCCACAGGGATGGACTTGGTCCACTGAGAGGAGGCGTGGGAATCACAGCAGCCCTTTGCCACCTCGGAGAGTGACTTTGTCTGGTGGGGCTGCCCCAGGGTCCTGCGGCTGCTGGTAGAGGGACACCCTGCGCACGGTGGAGGTGGCGGCTCTGGGATGCTCTGAGCTGGTTGCACAGCACCATCTGGTGGAAAAACACAGCCCGGGACGCAGAGCTGCTCCTCAGCATCCTCCCTCTCCTTCCCACCCCCCGAAGTGGACATCATGGCCCTCAAACCTTGTTCTCTTCCACTGCAGATGTTGCAGATCCCTCAGCTATTACTGATGCGGTGAAGATTGTGGAGGGGAAGCTGAACGGCGCAGGCTTGAACCTGCTAATCAATAACGCCGGCATCTACAACCCGACAGCATCACTGGAGACAACGGATGCTGAAGAGATGATAAAGGCCTACAAGACCAATGCGGTGGGGCCGATGCTGATGGCCCAGGTACGGCTGGAGCTCACCATGGAGGGGGAATTTAGCTCAGCTTGAGGGTAGCCTGGGCTGTCCATAGTCATGAGGGAGATCTTGAAGGGCTTTGCCATGTTTCCTAGGGCTGTAGGAGGGAGGGGGCAGTGCTAAGGCTGTGCTCCCACCCCTCTACATGGTACAGGGCAAACTGGAAATAAGCAAGACCACTGCAGCAAAGCACTTGGGCTTTCTTGGCTTCGTGCTGTTCCTCCTCATTCTCCCTGTTGTAGTCAGGCTGGGTTGAGGCACGGGTGTCTTGCAAGGTTCCTTCTCCCCAGGCGTTCCTGCCTCTGTTGAAGAAGGCTGCCCGGGAGAGCACAGAAAAGGGGCTGAGCTGCAGCAAGGCAGCCATCATCAACATCTCCACTGTCATGGGGTCCATCGAGAGAACTCCCGAGTCCTTCTGCAAGCCTGTCATCCCCTACCGCTGCAGCAAGGTATGGAGACTGGGGACCTGCTGTGCTTCTGAGCATGGTGGGAGCTGGAGCTGCCCTTTGCCAGGCCTGATCTCAGGGCCAGCACCTGAGATCGTGAGATGGAAGGACTTACCCGTGCTGGTCACTGCCTGAGCTCCCCGGGCATCTCCATTCCCAGCTGCTGCCCACCTGAGACACATGCCCTGTGTCTTGAAGATGTGGCATTGCTTTTTCTCCCTCGCCACAAGGCAGCAGTGGGAGGGCAGTCTACAACATGGAGCTTCCTACTGCCCATAGCTGATGCTTCCTTCCTCCTCCAGGCTGCTCTCAACATGCTCACCAAATGCCAAGCTCTCACCTACGGGGAAGACGGGATCCTCTGTGTGGCACTTCACCCTGGGTGGGTGAAAACCGACATGGGCAGCCAGGAGGTGGGTTTTGGCTGAGGGCGACCTATGGTGAGACCCAACCTACAAACTTCCAGTGGCAGCGGAGGTGCCTCTGGTGGCTGGAATGGCTCTTGGGAGGAGGGATCTGTGTGAGAAGGAGTTGCCTCTCAGGCTGTAAGTTGCCTGTATCTGTGCTGGGTGAGTGCAGAACATATGGATGCTGCCCAGAAAATACTGTAAGTGCCTATTCATTGTGAGCAGGAGGCCTGTTCAGGGGGTAAAAAGGCTTTGGGCAGCCTGTAAATGTGCAGAGAATCTGAATCCAACAGAGCAAGGAGAAGAGCAGCCCCATCCCGTGCCCCCTTCCTTGAAGAGCTGCAGGTGCATGAGGTCTCCACTCATCTTTCAGGATCCCTGTTTTGGGGTGGGAGTGGAGCTGGAGCTTTGAGAAGGCTACACGTAGCATCCCACTTGCAGCAGGGATCTTTTACGTGTCCTGTTGGTATAATTCCTGTAGCTGGATTCCCAGCCCAAGCCACTTCCATCCAAGCCATCATTGAGCATCAGATACCCGACCATCCTCCCATGTAGAAGCCCCATCCCACCTGGTGTGGCTCTCTATTCAGTCTGGGTGGCAGAAGCCTTGCTGCTGCTGTGCACAAGCTGAGCAGGTGCTGAGGGATGGCCAGAACACCCGTGGGGTCTCAGTCCTGCTCCTCCCTTGTGTCCATTGCAGGCTGACCTGACGGTGGACACAAGCGTGCGGGGGCTGCTGTCTGTGCTGGCGATCCTCTCTGAGAAACACGGTGGGACTTTGCTCAACTGGGAAGGCAAAGCTATTCCATGGTGACCACTCTTTGTCCTTGAAAGGGACCTCACAGCACCAGGGGACTCTCTGGGTGCCCTGGAGAACCTGGATGCCCCGCCCTTTGTGGCCTGCAAGGGACCTATTTGGGACTTCACCACTGGGCGTGCTGTGCAGCCTGTGATCCCTGCCTTCGCATTGCTAATAAATAAAGTCAATTAGTACCTGTGCCTTTACCCAGCTGTGGTGCCTGCACTGAGACAGACTCTGCCCTGGCCCGGAGCTGGCCATGGTGAAAAATAACCTGGCATTATAGTAGTCTGTCTGCCTTGCCCTTGGCTGCTCTGAGCCGAAGGAAGGTCCCAGGGAGCATCCAAGCAGCCCAAAGCCCTCCTAGCCTCCCTGGCCACTGAATGTGCACAGCTCTGCCTGGTCTCTGCTGTGCTTCCACCCAAAGAACCTCTAGGCTTCTGTGTGGATCAAGCAGCCCTGGGCTGTGTATTTTCCCAGTAGGTGGTAACCCTTTCTGTGAATTTTTTTTTTCCTAATCATAGAATCACCAGGTTGGAAGAGACCCACCAGATCATCGAGTCCAACCATTCCTATCAAACACTAACCCATGCCCCTCAGCACCTCGTCCACCCGTGCCTTAAACACCTCCAGGGAAGGTGACTCAACCACCTCCCTGGGCAGCCTCTGCCAGTGCCCAATGACCCTTTCCGTGAAAAATTTTTTCCTAATGTCCAGCCTAAATCTCCCCTGGTGGAGCTTGAGGCCATTCCCTCTTGTCCTGTCCCCTGTCACTTGGGAGAAGAGGCCAGCACCCTCCTCTCCACAACCTCTTTTCAGGTAGTTGTAGAGAGCAATGAGGTCTCCCCTCAGCCTCTTCCAGGCTAAACACCCCCAGCTCTCTCAGCCGTTCCTCATCAGGCCTGTTCTCCAGCCCCCTCACCAGCTTCGTTGCTCTTCTCTGGACTCGCTCCAGAGCCTCAACATCCTTCTTGTGGTGAGGGGCCCAGAACTGAACACAGGATTCAAGGATGTCCAGCCTGAACCTCCCCTGGTGGAGCTTGAGGCCATTCCCTCTCGTCCTGTCCTGTGTCACTTGGGAGAAGAGCCCAGCGCCCTCCTCTCCTCTCCTCGAGCTGCTGCAACTGGGAATCACCCTTGATGAGGGTTTTGCCATCACAAGTGAGGCCAGTGGCTCCCCAGGAGCCCATCCGTCCCGGAGGACAAGCCTCATCGCAGGGAGCACATATGTGCTGGGGCCAGCCCTGGTAACTTGGAAGCCAGGGATATCGGAACACCTTAAGGAGCTCCAGGGCACGCATTTCTCGAGAAGCCTCGGTGAGGGGCCAGATGGCAGGTCTCCCTGCTCAAGTGCTCGACAAGTGCTTTTCCTTTGCATAAGTTCCGGGTGTTTGTGCTCACGCAGCTGATTATCTCCCTGTTTCCTCTCCTGCCTGATGTTTCCTGCTTCCCTCACTCTCTTTTATCAGCTCTGCCCTTTGTGTCAGGCTTATCTCCTGGTCCTGGGCAGTGTCAGACCTCCGTGTCCCCTCTGCCGATGGCAACATGCAGGCTGTGTCCTTTCACCAGGCTGCAGCAAATGTTCCAGGAGACACTTGAAATACCAGCTCCACCTGGGCAACTAGCAGCTCCTCGGGAGCAGGGGCAAGCTGGGACAGAGCAAGGATGATTTAGGATCCATGTGCTTTTAGCAGCTGATCTGTCTCTACTCTAAAGCTGAGGGAGAGGTGCCAAGTGAACCAGCATGTTGCGGCAGGAGGCTCTGGACAACCACTCAGGGACCCTTCCCACAGGGGCTGCACAAGGGCGTAGGAACGCAGCTGGGGACTTGTAGGGACCATGGATGAGGAGGTGTCACCCGGAGCAGCTCAGGCAGCCTCCACCAGCCTCTGCAGAGACACAATAGAAGCTCTCGAGGCTCCAAGGATTGACTTAGTGGTGGGAAAGGCCCATATTTTCCAGGGTCTTCCCCAGATGCTTTCTTTCAGACCAACAGCCACTGGCAAAGGCTTGTGGCACCAGGAGCTGGGGTCAGGCAGGTCCATGAGTCAGGACAGGAGTGGGGAGGACATGGGGAGTCTTGGCAGGACTTGCCAGGATCAGGACAAGACCCATTTTGAGAGGCAACTTCCCATGCCCAAGGCAGGCAGAGAGCAGCACAAGAGCCCCCAAGAAAGGCAAAGCCTGCTCCAGGAGGAGGGTGTTGGGAACGGAAAAGGGCTGTTCCTGCAGCACAGATGTGACTGTGGAGGTGGAGCAGCAGGCAAGAGGCAGGTCACAAGCAGCCAGCACGCGAGGAAGCGCTGGGACACCAGCGGAAGGATGGCCAGTGGAGCCAGGGCAGCCGGCTGCAGCAGCTCCAGGTGCAACAGAACTTCACTGGCTGGGAAAGGACCCGGAGCAGAGACAACCAGAACTGCAGAAACCTCGGCCAGGACCTGGAGATCTGGTTGGCAGGAGTCTTCTTTCAGCCAAAACAGCCCTTCCTTCTGTCAAGGTACGAGCGCTACCCGTGGCACGGGGGAGCGGGACAGCAGGATGGACATGTCCATGCCCGGTGGCACTGCAGTCCTGCGGCTCAGAGCCCCGATTGCTGTTCCCAGAGCCAGCAGTGGTGGGGTAGGCTGCTTCTGGATCACCTGGGGACCTGCAGCTCTCTGGGGGTACAACCATGGGAGGGTGCTGGGGCCCAGGGCTGCTGTCAAAGAACCGGGACCCAGCCTGGGTGCATGAGAAATGTGGCTCAGGAGGAAGCACGTTGCACTCCCTGCAGCCCAAGAGCTGCCAAGGAAACCAAGTGGGGCCAGCAGATAATGTGCTGAGGCTTCCTCCAGCACTGTCACAGCTGCAGGCCGGGGTTGCTCCATCCCTATCTGGCCCTGTGCATCCCTTTTCTCTCTCACTGTATTATTGTTAGTGGGGAGGAAGCAGCTGCCGAGTCTCACCTCAGGCTCTTAACCCACTACTGCCTAGCCTGCCTCTTTCTACTCCTATCAGCCAGAGCCGGGAAGGCTCCACAGCTGCCCTGAGAGGGCTGTTTTCTTTGGTACCGGGAGCTTGCAGCAGGCGTTCTCTCCTTGGGGACCAGCAGCTCCACCAGCAGGTCTTCCAAAAGCCATGTTGTCTCCTATGGGTCTCCCACAGCCACCCTTGCCAAGGGTGAGCACTGGCATTGTCATCTCTCAGTGTGATGAAAAGGTCTTGAAGGCTTTAGGTACTGATGATTCCCTCCTTGCTCTCTCTTCCCCCTTTTAGCGGGTTGGATCCTGCCTTGTGCTTCCTTGGGAAGCCTCTCCCACATGCTGGGGAGGTACCATGGAGGTGGTAGCTTTGCACAGATTTAACCCAACTACCTAATAAATGGTTAGGAGGAAATACAGCTCATCCATTTCCAACCCCCTGCAATGGGTAGGGATGCCTCTCACTGAATCTGGTTGCTCAACGACTCGCCCAGCCTGGCCTTGAACACCTCCAGGGATGGGGCAGCCACAACTTCTCAGGGCAGCCTGTGCCAGAGCCTCACCGCCCCCACAGGAGCACATTTCTTCCTAATAACTAATCTAAATCTCCCCTCCTTCAGCTGCAAACCATTTCCCCTTGTCCTATCCCTGCACTCCCTGATAAAGAGCCCCTCCCTAGTTTTCCCATAGGCTTCCTTTAAATACTAGAAGGCTGCTGTAAGGTCTCCCTGCAGCTTTCTCCGGGCTGAACAGCCCAAACTCTCTCAGCCTGCCCTTGTATGGGAGGTGCTCCAGCCCTCAGATCATCTTTGTGGCCTCATCTGGACTTGCTCCAACAGATCCCTGCCCTTCCTGTGCTGGGGACTCCGGAACTGAGCACAGGACTCCAGGTGGGGTCTCATGAGAACAGAGTAGAGGGGCAGAATCCCCTCTCTTGACCTGCTGGTCACATTTCTTTTGATGCAGCCTAGGATACACTTGGTTTTCTGGGCTGCAAGTGCACAATGCCACCAAGTCCTTCTCTTTAGGACTTCTCCAAACTCTCTTCACCAGATTTGTTTGACAAGCCAGGGATTAATTGAACCCCGAGGCCTCTAGAGGTGCTACCTGCTGGTCCCTGGGTAAGTGGAAATCAGATGGACATCTCAGCAATGTTGTCCAGGTCATCTTCTCGTGCAACTGAACTCTGCCAAACTGTCCCTCTGTTCTTGTCTGGCAGGGAGGAGATCGTAGTGTCCTGTCAGCACAGGCTGGGGCTGTGTCCTCCCATCGCTGGCCACCGTGGGACACCCTTCCTGAGCACCGGTGTCCATGCAGGAGCAGAGGTAGGTCACCAAGGTGCTAAGCCTGCCAGGGTGATAAGGAGTGCTCTTCTGCAAATACATCACCTATGTTGACATGGCCATTGCATGCCCTGGTGCCCCACGTGCACCCCTAGCAATAACCAGCAGTTTTGTCTGGGGCCCTGGATCTTCAAAAAAAACCAAAACAGAATAATCCCTTTGGGACTTGTGCAAGCCATGCTGTCACCTGAACTCAGGACAGGAGTTGCAGAGAGGTGCTCACTCTTCCTCCCAGTGCTGGGCTTCTGCCCACGCCTTTGCTTCCAGCAGTACCTGCGAAAGTGGTGACCCTGCCAGAGCGAGTCCTTGGCCATGGGACTCAATTCTGCTTTGGAGCTTCCTGCTGGCAGGTTCGGTGCAGGTCAGCCTCTCCCTGGATTTCCAGCTGTTGCATCCAGAGCTGGCACCACGCTGAGCTGCTGATGTACCTGTCCGGGGGTGTAAGCGTGTGTGGGGGCCACGGGGATGGGCTCAGGATGTGCCGTGGGCTGGGGCAGCCTTCCTACCACTTGCAGGCTCAGCCCTGAAGCAGGATGGGGCTCACTGGAGGGGTCAATCCTCACTGCACTTTCCTCACTGGATCCCTTGGTTCCTAGTACATCACCACCCAAATGCAACTGTGCTAACCTAGCCAGAGGCACAGGGACTTCAGGAATGCCCCTGGAGACCAGCAGGTACCATCCCATCCTCCCCAGCCTCGTGGTTTGTGTCCCAGCCTTTGATGGGAATGCAAAGTCTCATTGCCTGGATGCCCACTTGGCTGTCAGCCCTGGTCCCCTGGAGCTTTCCTCCCCATCTTGTTGGCTCCTGAACCCCAACGATGGCAAGAACACGGATCCGACCTGATTATGCTGAGCTTTCTCCCTGGTGTCCCTCTCCTTGGAGCCAGGGAAGTGACGCTGGGGAGGAACTTGGCTCCTCTTGTTTGTTATTACAGGATAAAGTTACCCTTTAAAGCAGAGCCAGTGCTGTCAGGGCTGCATACCATGCAGGAACATCGCTCCTTCCCAACGGCTCCAACACACTTCTTGTTTTTGTGCTCACACTCCCAGCCCTGGGCACAGTGGGGGGATGCAGATGGGGGATCCAGAAAGAAGCCTTGAGGCTGTTTTCCCACTCTGGGAAAATTGGAAGCAAAGGGAAAAGGTCTCTCTCTCTCTCTTTCCTGGCTCTGTGATACATGGGGAAGAAGGAGTGGGAAGCAAAGGCTGGGAGCAGTCAAAGGGCAGGGGGACCAGGATGAGGCTGGGGGTGTCTGTGGTCCTCGCGGAGAAGGGTCAGGGATGCTTCCCTCACTGTGGGGACCCTCTCAAGAGAACAGATGAGGGGTTCCCACTGGGGAAGCTGTGCATGGGCATGGCGGTGGTGTCCCCCTGGTACCCAACTCACCACCCCACCAGCCCGGTGCCAGCTGGGTGGGCAGTGTGAGCTCCTGGGATGGCACTGAAAGAGGGCTGGGAGCACCGCTCTGTCCTCAGTGTTCCCAAATTCAAGGGACCTCTCTGCTGTGAGCTGGCACCCCAGGAGACACTCCAGAATCCCAAGACTTTGCTGGTGCGGGGGTTCCTCAGCATCGCTCTGGCCATCCCACCTGCCCCAGACCCTCTAGAAGGGGCTGGGGGTTTGCAGAGCTGGATCCCCCCACCCTGCGCTCAACCGTGACGTGTCCATGGGGTGGAGGGGAAGGAAGCTGGCTGGGTGGAGCTGAGCCAGGGAGAGCTTCCTGGCAGTGAGCTCTGGCCTCCAGCACCTTCTGTGCCGCTGCAAATGGCTTGGAGTGGGATGGAGAGCAGAGGGCTGCGCGAACCCCTTCCAGCCATTCCCAGCTTTGTGCCAACGGGGAGGCAGATGCCGGCCGGTGACGCAGCGCCAGGGCTCTGCCCCGCAGGGTGTTGGGGAGAAGCCTGACTCATCTCTGGCCTGAGAATATGAGGCTTGCACATGTAAACAGAGCTGGCCCCTGCGCGCTAGGGCATGTGACAGATAAAGGAGAGACCAGCTGGAGCCGTGGCCCGCAGCTGGTGGCAGCCACACATGTGCTGGAGGCATGTGAGAGGGGGCTTGGCCTGGGGAGAGACAGGGTCCATGTTCTAAGACACAGGGGAGCATCGGTTGGGTGGGGAGGATGTAGCAGGATCCATGCTATCCATATGTCCCCCCTGTGCTACCTCTGCCCCACTGGTGGCTTTTAGGAGCAAGTTTTATCCTCCGGTCTACCTGTTTGGCTGGTACAGCTTTCCTCCAAGGACGCTCTTCCCAGTGGTGACCAATTTGGACTGGCAGCAGAAGACAGGCAGAGGAGGTGCAGCGTGAGAGCAAAGCTCCTGAATTGGCAACTCATGATGCCGGCTTTGGGAGCAGGGTGCAGCTTGAAGTCTCCTTGCACTTCATCTTCCACAGGGACGCAGTGACCAGGCTGAGGAGCAGAGGCTCACTGGGTGCCTGTTTCCGTCCCAGCAACAGGGATCACTCAAAATCACCTGGTTGTCTAACGTGCTCTCCAGCATGTGATTTCCTCTTGGGTTTATGTATGCTTTGCTGCAGGACATGGGCTGGGAGAACTGCAGGCCGGCGGGGACAGATGATTACAGCCATTTCCTATCCTTGCTTACCCTGCACAGCCGGTTTCATTTCCTTAATCCCCATCCCAGCATTTTCTTTGTTGTTATCTTTGGAGTGGAGAGATCCTTTGCTGAAGGCTGGTGCTTGCTGCAGGGAGCGCTTTCGTGCTCTGGGAGCCCGATGTGGATGTTCCCTAGCTGCCCCGCACGGAGCTGCTCTGTGCTTTGGGGTACAGTGGGTGCTGCCTCCAAAGGGACGGGGACCTCGGTGGTGCCTGGGGCCACCATGGAGCAGATCAGGGTACACATGGGGAGGACCACGTTTGCAAACTCAGCCCTGCCAAAACACCCTGTGCCCCAAACTGCTTTTTCCTCTTGCATCCAGCACCAGCGTGCCTGGCCTGGGCCAGCTCTGGGGCAGGTTATTCTGATGGGCTGAGCTTTACCTGGTGTGATGCTGAATCCTCCAGCCTTCCCACCGCTGGCTGTGTCTACAGGGCCAGGCTGGTTGCTGGGCTTGTTCACGGCCTCAGCTTTCCTGCTTAGTGTGGGATGGTCACCGAGGGGCTGAAGGAAGCTTGTGAATCATGAATACTTTTGGAGTGATTCCTCCAGGATGTGCATGAGATCGTTCCTACCATGCCGAGAAAGGGACAGCTGCCTGGGTGCAGGGGTGATGTGGTCCCAGGGGGGACAGTTGGCCTCCTCAGCTGAGCTGGGGCTGGGATTGGACATGCTGCCTGCCACACTCCTGGGATGGAGAAGGAAATTAGGACAGGGGACAGCTGGCTGGTGTCCAGAGAGCTGGGGCTAGCCCATGGTGTCCTTTTGGAGCACCATGCTCTCCTTCGACCATTCTGGAGACATCTGATGCTGTCTTAATCTGGATGTTCTGACTAGACTTGGGTGCGAGGCTGCCAGCCAGAGAGTCTGAATGAGTTGACCCAGCGCTGGCCAACACCAAGCAGGTTTGTGGCTGCTCTGGGGATGTCGTCAACTCCCTTCTCCCAGCCCTGTGGGAAGGCAAAGTGCCAACATAGGCAGCTCTGCCCCACGGAGAGGGACGGGCTGGGTCAGCACTGAGCCCCAGACTGCTGCCGCTGTGCTCTGGCCCCAAGCGTGTTGGGGAGGGTTTTCCAGCGTTGCTCAGCAGAACTGCTGGCACAGCCTTGCCCCAGTGCTGGCTAATTCCCCAGTTCCCCGGCACGGCCGAGGCTCCAGTGAGTCAGCTGGAGTGGCGACTCGCATTGCTCACGCTGCACCAGCGCCGCCCTGGCTCCCTTAGCTTTATCCCAGTTTGTTTTCCCCCAAAACACACCCAGAGGGATGGGTAGCCCAGGATGCCAGGATGCTCAGCTCCAAGCCTGTGGCTCTGCCAAACCAAGGCATCGTGGCTGCGGTTGGGGTTGATGGCTGAGCTCCGCGTGTGCTCAGCACGCGTGGCCGTCCTGGTGTAGGGTTTAGGAGGCTTGAAGCTCTGACCTGCACCTCCCGCCTTGCTCCAATGCTGAGCAGGAATGCTGAGCAGGAATGCTGAGCATGCAGCAGCTCCAGGGCAGCTGTGGAGGGAGGCAGGACTGGAGCCAAGAGCTGGCCTCCTTCCCTCTGGAGAGAGGGGAGAGGAAGACGTGGCTCCAGGCCCAGCCCGCAGTGAGAAGAGCAGTTTGGGCAGAGATCCACGGCATGGGGCTTGGCCGATGGCTCAGACCTTTCTCTGCGTGGCGGCAGGCAGATGCAGGCAGCTGGCACAGCTGAAGCTGCCAGGGAGAGGAGAATTTGCTGATGGTGGTCCTGGCTCACCTGGCTCTGGCAAGGTGTGATCCTTTCCTGTGAGGAGCTGGGTGACGCTGGCTGGTGCTCACACAGGCTGCCCTTGCTCTCAGGGACTCCTGCCTGTGCCAGCACCCATCCTCCCAGTGTGGGCAGGGAGTGCCAGGAAGCCTCCTCCCGTGGCCAGAATCCAGGGATATTCACATCCATCCTGCGAAGGTTAAGCCCTGCTTGCTAGTGGGCATCATCCCTCCTTAAAAAAATCCCTCATTTTTTGGGGGGAGCAGGCAGGCAGGGGGTTACTCTGGAGTCTCGGGTGCTGAGCCTGCCCTTGCTTTTGTTTGCAAAACTGGTCTGTGCCGAGCAAGCTCCTGGTGACCTAGAATAGTCCATGCGGTGCGCCAGCCCGAGCCTTGGCAGAGGGAGCGCTGAGCTCACCGTACCCGCTCTGGCAGAGCGGGCTGGGCTGCAGCAGAGGGGAGGAGAGCTGTGGGCAGCACTGCTGGGCCTAGCCTCGCTGTGGTCCCCACTCCTGGTGTCTGCAGGGTGATACAGCTGCTCCCCATCCCAGCAGTGGCCAGGAATGGTGTTTTTCCCTGCAATGATTGTGCTTAGGCAAGCAAAAGTAAGGTCAGTCCACCTCCAGGCACCCCAGATCTTTACCAAGAGGGATTCATCCCCCCACTTGGTCTATGAGTGATGCTGGATCGAGTGATCAACCAGCTGGTTTGATGGATCCGTATGTCCTCCTTGCCTGTTTGTGTTGGCCCTTTGGTTTAGCTGTTCCCTGGCACTGGTGAGACCGCTCCTCGAATCCTGTGTTCAGTTCTGGGCCCCTCACCACAAGAAGGATGTTGAGGCTCTGGAGCGAGTCCAGAGAAGAGCAACGAAGCTGGTGAGGGGGCTGGAGAACAGGCCTGATGAGGGACGGCTGAGAGAGCTGGGAGTGTTTAGCCTGGAGAAGAGGAGGCTGAGGGGAGACCTCATTGCTCTCTCCAACTACCTGAAAGGAGGTTGTGGAGAGGAGGGAGCTGGGCTCTTCTCCCAAGTGACAGGGAACAGGACGAGAGGGAATGGCCTCAAGCTCCGCCAGGGGAGGTTCAGGCTGGACATTAGGAAAAAATTTTTCACGGAAAGGGTCATTGGGCACTGGCAGAGGCTGCCCAGGAAGGGGGTTGAGTCACCATCCCTGGAGGGGTTTAAGGGATGGGTGGATGAGGTGCTCAGGGACATGGTTTAGTGGTTGATGGGAATGGTTGGACTCGATGATCTGGTGGGTCTTCTCCAACCTGGTGATTCTATGATTCTATGATTCCCTGCTAGCCATGAGACACGCTGTCTTCTTTCCCATCTTCGCAGAACTCTTTCCCTGTAACCAGGCCAGCCTAGAGCTGAGATGCCCCAGTTCTCACTGAGCATCCTTGGCAGCAGAATCTCTGCTCCTTGGTGCAGCCCCAGGAGAGCGTCAGTGGTGCAATGATTTCCTTGTCACCAGTATTGCCCTACTCCACGGATCTCCGAGACGTGGTGATGGTCTAATTAGTGCTTTTGCATTGCAGGGCTGACTGGAACACTGCATTGTCTCATTGAGGATGTCTCACCGGGGCTGCAAAGGCATTGGTCCCATTTAAATCTGGGTCGATTGAATATGATGTAGGACAGGCAGGAGAAAGATGGGCTTGGGAGAAAGGAGAGGAGCAGGGCACGTCCTGCAGTAGCTGTGGTGCTGGGGAAGTGTCGCTTCCACCCTCCCCTCTACCCAGAGCTCCAGGGATGCTCAGAGATGTCGAGGTTCAGGAGCTGGACAAGCAGGGCAGGGTCTGATCCAGGATGCTCCGTGAGGAAGCCAGCACTATGGAACTGCAACATCCATCAGAGTGCCAGCCTGCATGGGCATCAGGGCCACCCGTCCCATGGCTGGGGCATTTGGAGCTCTCCTCTGCTCCTTCCCTGTGGAGGCTGGAGGCCTGTGGAGATGGGGAATGCAGATCTGTTCCTAGGTTTTGCTCTCCTAGGGTGGACTTGCTGTTTGGCAGAGGTCTTGTTTTCCACAACTGGGGTCAGGCAGCGGTGGGGCACTGAGTAGGCAGAGCTGGATGCAAGGATGACTCTGCCACCCACTGACTGTGAAGCCTTGCTCATGTCACTGCCCGGAGACACTGTCCCTACTCTCAGAGGGCTGTGCAGCCTGCTCAGAGCCTTTCTGGGAGAGCTGATGCGTGGGGATTGGGGGCTGCCACGGCCTTTGGTGTGTGTGGGGCGTGTGTGTGGGCTGGGATCTGGGATGGGGGTGCAGACAGGGATGGTGCTGGGGTGCAGGCTGGGATTGAGAAGCAGACAGTGTTGGGATTGGGGCACAGGCTGGGATCTGGGATGGGGGTGCAGACGGGATGATGCTGGGGTGCAGGCTAAGATCAGGGTGCAGCCTGGGATCGAAGAGCAGACAGTGCTGGGATTGGGGCGTGGGCTGGGATTAGGGTGCAGGCAGGGCTGGGATCTGGGATGGGGGTGCAGACAGGGATGGGGTGGGGGCACAGGCAGCACTGGGATTTGGGGTCGGGGTGCGGGCAGGACTGGGGGTGCGGGCAGGGATGGGATGAGATGGGATGGAGGTATGGGCAGGACTGGGGGTGCAGGCAGGGATGGGATGAGATGGGATGGGGGTGGGGCAGGGATAGGATGGGATGGGGTGCGGGCAGGGATGGGATGGGATGGGATAGGGGTGCGGGCAGGGCTGAGCTGGGATGGAGTCGGGGTGCGGGCTGGGATGGGATGCAGGGCTGGGGTCGGGGCTGGGGATGCAGGCAGGGCTGGGATGGGGTGCGGGCAGGAATGGGGCTGCGGGCAGGGCTGGGGTCGGGGCTGGGGATCCCCGGGCGGTGCCGCCGGCCGGCGCGGGGCCAGGGGACCCCGGAGTCCCGTCGCCGCCGCCATTGGCGCTGTCGGGGCCGCGGTTTCCTGCCGAAATCACATGTCTCCGCGTTTCCATGGAGAGAGCCGGGGTGGGCGCTGCCGAGAGCCCGCACGAACTCCCCGTCCATGGGAGTGGAACAAAGGGGATGCGCCCAGCCAGCCCCGCTCTCGGCCCGCGCCTCGCCCCTCGCCTCTCCCGGGACATGTGAGTCGTGCCCCCCCCGGCCCCGGGGACAGCACAGGACACCGCCCCGGCCCCGCAGCTCGGTGGCAGCGGGGAGGGGAGAAAGAGGGGACCGAGGGGTGAGGTGAAAGGGGGGGTGGTAGTGTCCGGGCACGGGGTGGGGGGGGCTCCGCGCCTCCGCCCCATCGCCCCGCGCCCCCCGGCGCCGCTCGCAGCCCCGCGGAGGAACCGCCCCGGCGGCCGGGAGAGCCCCCTGCCCGGCCCTGGGCTCCCCCAGCCCCTGCCTGGGGTCTGGGAGCCCCTCTGCTCCCACTGCCCGGGGTCTGGGAGCCCCTCTGCTCCCCCAGCCCCTGCTCGGGGTCCCTGGGCTCTTCCAGCCCTGGGTATGTGAGCCCCTCTGCTCCCCCAGCCCCTGACTGGGGTCTGGGAGCCCCTCTGCTCCCCCTGCCCGGGGTCTGGGAGCCCCTCTGCTCCCCCAGCTCCTGCCCGGGGTCCCTGAGCTCCCCCAGCTCCTGCCTGGGGTCCCTGAGCTCCCCCAGCCCGGGGTTTGTGAGCCCTTCTGCTCCCCCAGCCCCACCCGTGGTCTCTGAGCCCCTCTGCCACCCCAGCCCGGGGTCCCTGAGCTCCCCCAGCCCCAGCCCGGGGTATGTGAGCCCCTCTGCTCCCCCCAGCCGCTGCCCGGGGTCCCTGGGCTCCTCCAGCCCTGGGTCTGGGAGCCCCTCTGCTCCCCCTGCCCCTGACCGGGGTCTCTGAGCTCCCCCAGCCCAGGGTATGCGAGCCCCTCTGCTGCCCCTGCCCGGGGTCCCTGATCCCCTCTGCTCCTCCAGGTCCTACCCGGGGTCCCTAAGCTCCCCCTGTCCGGGGTCCCTGACCCCCTCTGCCCCCCCGCCCGGGGTCCCAGGGCTCCTCCCGCCGCTGTGTCGCTGCCGGGTTTGCGCTGGCCCCGCTCGTTCCCCTCGGCCGAGGAGCCGGGCTCCCCGGGACGCCGGGGCAGGGTCGGAGGGGGTCAGAGGGCTCTGCCCGAGCCGTCGGTGCCGCGGCCGGGGCCGCAGCCGTGTCCCCCCCCGGGCTGGGTGCCCCTCGCTGGGTGCTGCCCCCTCCTCCCGGGCGACGAGCGAGGAATGCTCGGGGGAATTAATGAGACAGATCTCGCTTTGTTGCTGGCCCGATCCTCCTATCTCCCAGCCCTCCCCGGCCTGCCAAGAAGTGCTTGCGAAGGCCTCGCATCGTTAACTCTTTCCCTGCCGCACCTCCGGCCACCCCAGGGTGGGTTTTACCCTTGCCAGGTTCCCTTAGGAGATGCCAGAAGGGAGGTCCCAGCCTTCTAATAAACCCTTCGTTGGCCAAGGACCTGTCTCCTGGCTGGTGGCTGAGGAGCAGCCTGGCTGTGCCCCCCTGGGTAGGGGTGTAAGGCTGTGATGGCAGCAGGGATGTTGTTTGGGGGTCCCCGATGCAGCCCCCCGAGCAGAGAGGAGCTGCCGTGGGAGCTGGTGCGGTCGTGGCCGAGCCCCCGTTGAGGACGTGACGCGGTGAGGTTGACCAAGGCAACGTGAGCGGTGATGGGCAGAGATGAGGGATGCCAGGAGGGGCAGCTGGCGAGGTGGGGATTGGGGTTGCAGCTGGGGGATAACTGTTAATCTGCAACGGGCGCAGTGCAGGGGCACGGGGGGCATCTCTTCCCAAAGCCGAGGCTCCTGGGCAGCGTTCCTTCTTTGCCCAGGAATTTGGAGCCTGGGTTGTTGCAGGGTGCCTGAGGTTGGCGTTATCTGGTGCCTGCTGCTGCCCCAAGAAGAGCTGGGCAGGGGCTGAGGAGCTGCACCAGAGGCTGAGGCTTGGCAAGTGCCTTGGAGCTTGTGCCGTGGCTCTAGCTTAAAGGACGGGACCTGGGAGACCCGTTGTGGGCAGGGAGCTGGCACTTAGGGTCCCCAGGGGATGGCAAAGGCAGGCCAAGCCCTGGTTTTGCGTGGGTTGAGGCCATTGCTGGGCTGGAACGAGCTCCCTGCCTCATGCTTTGGGTTTATTTATAGGGCTGCCATTTATATCCCTTCTATTTCTGCTGCCGTATGGGGACGATGCGAGGAAGCGAGGGGGAAGGGCTTGAGTCTGCCATGGCCCCAGTGCTGGGATGCGGGGTCCTGGCCCCTTGGGCAAGGGATGCTGCCAGCGTTGGTGCCAGCCTGGCTGCAGGAAGAGCCTGGATTGGCACAGGGCTGATCCTTCTCCAGCCCTCGGGGCATCACCCCTGCAGGGGGGGTGGAGAACCCTGCCTATGATCTCTGGTGTTGAGTTGCCAGGATTTTTATTTTTTTTTTCAGCTGGCTTTGTTGTTTTCTGCAAAAGATAAACTCAGAGGTGTCAGCTGTAGCACTGTGGTGGGGGAGATTGCCTACACCTCTGGGACTGGGCTTTTTCAGACCAGAACTGGCCCTTCCCTGGCCACAAGTCACTTGGTCAGTCACTGTGGTTCTTCTTCAAGCCGTCACAGTGGGTCTTCTTGCCAGAATTGTCACCTCCTGCCTCCTCCGAGGTCTCTTTCATGGCCAGAAGCGTTTTGATTCCTCACCAAGCTGGTGCCTGCATGCCGACCCTCCCCTCCCAGCCTCCTTTAGCCAGCGGTGACTTCTGCCCCCTGAAGCTGGCCTGTCCCCTCTTGTGACCGTGTTTCCTATTGCAATGATGATCCCAGATAGCCAAGGGCAAGCAGGTGGGTGGATGTCTGTGTCTGGGGAGCGTGTGTCCAAGTACTGTCTGAAATAGCTTCTTCATCACCTTGGCCTTTCAGGAACTGGTGCTGGTGCCAGCAGGGTGCATGCTGTGGGGCTGGTGGCTGCTGCAGGGGCTGGGTGGGCACAGCCTTGGAGCTGATGGTCCCAGGGCCAGCAGGGAGCAGCCAGGGAACTGACCCAGCCCTCAGAGCTGGCAGGATACGAAGTCTCTGGGATATCAGTCTTGTATCCCACAGAGGGCAGGGATGTGGAAGTGTCCTCTTAGAGTGTCCGGAGTTTTCTTCTCCCTGTGCACGGGCTGGCCGCGGCTGCGTGGCTGCCCAGGGAGGGGTTTGTGTGCGTGTTCAATTGTTGTGGTTAGGGTGAGGATGCTTGGGGCAGCTCCTCAAGCCTGGCAAGAGCTGAGCATGACAGCGACCTCCCCAGAAATTGTGCACTTAGGGTGTTATACCCCCATCCCTGCTGCGTAGGAGGAACGGAAGCACCGAGCCAGAGTGGTGAGCATCCAGGGAAGTCCCGTGAGCTGGGGGAGGTGACAACCCTGCGCCTGCTCCCCTGTTCCCGGCTGGGCCAGGGACAGAGATTCCTTTAACTCAATTACCGCCCAGGCCCTGGCAGTGTTGGCGCAGCTCATGCCCTGCCTCTGCCCTCCCTTGGCAAGGTGTCCCTGGGCTGGCAAGCCCTGCCGAGTGCTGCGTGGGGTTGCCGCAAGGCACTCGGAGGTGTCTGATGCCACGTGCCCGTGTCCTCCTCTGGCATCCATCCTCTGCCACCTTTTAAATGCACAACCCCACCCTCTGCCTGCTCCTGGCGGTCTCTCCATGGGTGATACCTCATTGCTCTCTACAACTACCTGAAAGGAGGTTGTGGAGAGGAGGAGGCTGGCCTCTTCTCCCAAGTGACAGGGGACATGACGAGAGGGAATGGCCTCAAGCTGCACCAGGGGAGGTTCAGGCCGGACATTAGTTAAAAATTTTTCATGGAAAGGGTCATTGGGCACTGGAACAGGCTGCCTAGGGAGAGTGTTGAGCCACCTTCCCTGGAGGGGTTTAAGGGATGGGTGGATGAGGTGCTCAGGGACATGGTTTAGTGATAATAAGAATGGTTGGACTCGATGATCCGGTGGGTCTTTTCCAACCTGGTGATTCTATGATTCTGTGATACCCAGGACAGTGCTGTGGCACAGGGCTTGTGTGCATATTGGCTGTCCCGTGGCTCTTTGTGGGGCCGCTGGCAGGGCTACGGAGAGGCAGAGTCCCCCTAAACGGCACAGCCTGGCCATCACCCTGATGGGAGGGAAGCTTGGGTGTCCCTTCTCTGTGCCTGGCACTAGGGAGCACCTCTTCCCCGTGGCTCCCGGCAGCTTTAGTTTGGCTTTCTTATTAACCTTTAATGAGAACAAACAAGCTGGCATGGGCCGCCGCTGCGGGCGCGTTGCCTGGCCGTGTGCTGGGCACCAGCTCTGCGTGGCTGCCAGTGCGGCAGAGGCTTTGCAGAAGGCTGGTCAGCCCCGGCACGGTGTCAGGAGCGATGATTTACCCTGAGGACAAGCCACAGCAGGCGAAAAGCTGGGCAGTGCCCCCCTGCCCATGGCAGCCACTGAGTTGGGACAGACCCACAACTTCACCACAAGAAGGATGTTGAGACTCGAGCGTGTCCAGAGAAGAGCAACGAAGCTGGTGAGGGGGCTGGAGAACAGGCCTTGTGAGGAACGGCTGAGAGAGCTGGGGGTGTTTAGCCTGGAGAAGAGGAGGCTGAGGGGAGACCTCATTGCTTTCTCCAACTACCTGAAAGGAGGTTGTGGAGAGGAGGGAGCTGGGCTCTTCTTCCAAGTGACAGGGGACAGGACGAGAGGGAATGGCCTCAAGCTCCACCAGGGCAGGTTCAGGCTGGACATTAGGAAAAAATTTTTCACGGAAAGGGTCATTGGGCACTGGCAGAGACTGCCCAGGGACGGGGTCGAGTCACCTTCCCTGGAGGCGTTTAAGGGATGGGTGGATGAGGTGCTGAAGGGCATGGTTTAGTATTTGATAGGAATGGTTGGACTTGATGATCTGGTGGGTCTTTTCCAACCTAATGATTCTATGATTCGGACTGCCTCACTATCTAGGGAGGGGGTTACTGGTGTCCAGGAGCACCCCATCTCTGAGGGTCAAGGTTTCCCCCCGAACTCTGCCCCAATGCTTTTCCTCCCAAACCTGGCCTGACCTCGCTCTAAAAGCAGCAGCAAACAGGAAAGGAGCCTGGGAGGGAGGTGTCTCTTCCTGCCTCAGTGACGTGATGGTGGCAGCCGCTCCCAGCCTGGATGAAGCTGGCTGCTCCAGCCTGCTCCGTCGGAGGTATCCCAGGACCAGGACCCTTACAGGGACCTGCGTGGGTATGGCACTCAGCACCTTTCGTGAGCCCTGAGAGGAAACCCTGGCTGAAGCGAATCCCTCTGAGGCTCTGGAGACCCAGACAACAAGCTAGGGACACCTGAGCAAGGAAACCCTTTTCCCAGTGGCTGCTGGGTGCCACGGCATTCATGGCACTGCCTGTCATTCAACCATGGGAAGCCCACAGCAAAGCCATGGCAGTTATCTGTCTGTGTGTGTGTGTATATATATGTATATAGAGCAATGCAGAAGCGAGCAGCAGGACTGCTGGGTCTGCTCCCTGCAGTGACGTGAGCGCTGGCTGCCTGCTCTGCCCACGGCTCTGTGCCTGGCATGAGCGACAGCCCTGCTCTTCCTCCTGCTTTAAAGCAACCCAGAGAGGGGCTGGGGGGAGTTTGCACTGCGGCGGCCCCATCCCCTCCACCTTTGCCTCAGTTTCCCTCAGGGAGGGAAGGATGGGGACTGAGCTGTGTCATCCCTGCTGCTGGGACAGCCGGTGCTGGCAAGACCCCTTTCCTCCAAGGGAGGTGGGCGTCCTTTTGTCCTCCTGTCCTCTGTCCCCCCTGTCTCCAGGCCCTGAGTCACAGCTGGGGCTGTGGCGCTGGGCAGTGATGTCAGCCCTTGGGCAGGGGAAGCATGGGAGGAGACTGCTGCCCCAGGGAGAGACCTCCCGGCCCCGCACGCAGGCAGGCGGACAGACAGACGGACGGCATGAGAGAACAGCAGCCGCCCGCGCCGCTCCGTACGCTGACCCCAGCCCGAGGGGGACGTGCTGCCACAGCCTGCCATGAACGGCAAACCCAAAGGTACCCGCACAGGTGGCACTGGGGCTCCCAGCAAATTGGGAACCCCAAGCTGTTTGGGGCTCTCGGGATGATGTGGCTGAGCTTATCGGGGGGGTTCTGTGCGAGCGGCTTCCCTGGGAGGAGAGCTTTCCCTGCCAGGGGCACCAGGGACTTGGATACCTGCTACCTACAAGAAACATAGTTATCACCGTGGCGTGCAGCGATGGAGTGTCGGGAGGGTGTGTCTGTGGCAGGATAGGACCCGCCGGCTGCCCAGCCTTTACCGTTGCTCGTGCTAAGATCCAGCTTCGCATCTCGGGGCAGGAGAGGGGCCACGGCTGCCTGCCTGCTGCTCCCGGGCGATGCAGCTGTGATGCCACAGCAGCTCGGCTTTCCTGGGCAAATTGATTTTCTCCCCCTTGTGCCCCTACGTCTCTTCTGCAGTCGTGATAATGAGGACAAAGAGCCTGGCTCTGCATTGAGCATCACTACGGGCCCAGGGGACCCGGGCAGAACAAGGGGTCCTGGGGCTGCTCTTGCACACAGGGACTGAGTTGCCTGGGCAGGATTTTGGGGGGAAGGTACTGGTACTCAGCAGACCGTCCTGGAAGTGAGGAGGGTGGGGTGAAGGTGGCTGTGGGGCCTTTGCAAGGTTACGTCAGCCCCTGCAGGATCGTGCCAGAGCCCCGTCTTCTGCGCAGCACCTCTGAGAGGGCTCATAGCTCACTGAGGAGCAGATCCAGTGCCCCTGGCCAGGCTGCAGTCCCATCCAGCAGAGCATGGAGGAGAGCTGTGGCCCCCAGGCCTTCCAGGCCATGGGGATCCTGACTGGGTGCTCGGTCTGTGCCTTTGGTGGTGGACTCCCATCTTCATTTGGACCACAGTGGTCTTGGGTTGGTTCTTGGGAATCGTCCTGGAAAACAGGTTGGGCTTGAGCTCAGCCAGATGCTGCGGAACCTCCCAGCCTCAGCAGTGAGTCCTCCCTGGGACCCAGTTTGGGGCTTGCAACCTCCTCTGGCTACAAACCGGGAGACCATGGGATGGGTGATGGGTGGAAGGCTGCGAGCCCCCACCAGGGAGCCCACTGAGAGTGTCTGCCTGCACCATGCCCTGCCCTGCCCTTCCTCGGGGATACTCCACGGGGTAAATAAGCACTTCCTCCAATTCTTCCCATTTGCAGCTCCTTCCCTTTCCTGTGCCGCTCGGCCCAAGGAGCCAGCCAGCCTCCGGATACTCCTGCCGAGGCCCCGTGGCCGCAGGGCTGAGAGCACCCAGCACCCAGCCAGCCCCCACGCGCAGCACCTGGAGCCCTGTCCCCCGCTCCCATGGGGATGTGACCTTATTGCCGGGAGATTCTCTCCCGGGTGAGTCCTGGGGAGCTGGGGTGCCATTCACTGGCTCATCTGGCTCCCCAAAAACCCCAGACCCCTCCTTGCCCAGCGTGGGGCAATGGGGCGTCCTGCCTGCCTGGAGAGCGGACAAGGTCAGGGAAGAGGCGATTCCCAGACTCCCTGTGACCAAGGCATTTTCATTCCCAGATCTTCCATCCTCCGTGCCGGGGAGGGCTGAGGGGTGACCGGAGGGAAGAGCTGTGGCAGGGCCGGAAGGGGCCGGCGGGGGGCTGTGGGATGCGCCTGGGTCAGGGCAGCGGGGACGCAGCTGTGCAAACACGGCTGCAGCGGCTGGGCTGGAGGGAGCTCTGCCAACAGGCCAAGTTTGCAGGCTCCTGAGGCCATCCCTGACGTACACCCGAGGGTGCTGGGCTTGGGGGTTACGCTGCTGGGTGTGGGGACCACAGCCCAGCCCTCCTGGAGAAGCCCCTCGGGGGGCTGTGGGTGCTGCTGCCCAGGGCCAGGGGTGCTCGAAGGTGCCAATGGCATCTTGGCTTGGATCAGAAACGGCGTGACCAGCAAGTCCAGGGAGGTTATTCTCCTTCTGTACTCGGCACTGGTGAGACTGCTCCTCGAATCCTGGGGTCAGTTCTGGGCCCCTCACCACAAGAAGGATGTTGAGGCTCTGGAGCGAGTCCAGAGAAGAGCAACGAAGCTGGTGAGGGGGCTGGAGAACAGGCCGTATGAGGAACGGCTGAGAGAGCTGGGGGTGTTTAGCCTGGAGAAGAGGAGGCTGAGGGGAGACCTCATTGCTCTCTCCAACTACCTGAAAGGAGGTTGTGGAGAGGAGGGAGCTGGGCTCTTCTCCCAAGTGACAGGGGACAGGACGAGAGGGAATGGCCTCAAGCTCCACCAGGGGAGGTTCAGGCTGGACATTAGGAAAAAATTTTTCATGGAAAGGGTCATTGGGCACTGGCAGAGGCTGCCCAGGGAGGGGGTTGAGTCACCTTCCCTGGGGGTGTTTAAGGAACAGGTGGATGAGGCACTGAGGGACATGGTTTAGTGTTTGATGGGAATGGTTGGACTCGATGATCCTGGGGTCTTTTCCAACCTGGTGATTCTATGATTCTGTGGTTCTATGATTCTATGATTATGGGAAATGCTGGTCAGCACGGCCCCCAGCTCCCAGGACTGCAGAGCTGGGGATTCGGGGGGAGCCAGTCTGGGGTGTCTCCGACCAAGGGCAGTGTTGATAAACCCGCTGGAGCGACCTGAGGCTGCTGTCTGAGTGTCAGAAACAGAAACCAGCTGGGACCAACCCAGCCGGTTGGACTGCCCCCTCCACCGCTCAGACCAACATTCTTAGGATCCCAATCATCTCCAGAGCACCGGGTGTCAAGAAAGGAGCCAGTGGCCGGGCTGGAGAGCCCCGAGCTGGGCTCCAGCACCCCCGCCAAGCTGACCACCCAGCTGCTCCCACACTGGTGCCTGTGGGCAGCGCTGGCCAGGGACGGACAGACAGACAGACCTCCAGGATTGTGTTTCCTACGTGGGGAGGAGCGCAGACGGTCTGCGGGACAGGCACAACAAGGTGAAAAGCTTGGTTGGGAGGTGGCTTCATTAGCAGTGAAGACCTAATTATGGGCAGGGGGCTGGCAGGGACTGGACCATTGGGGCAGGATTTTTGGGGCAGGACCTCTGTGGTTCCTTCTCTGGAGAGGGAGGGATGTGCTTAGGGCTCAGTCCATGGTGGGGACATGAATATGCCAGAGCTCTGCCTCTGCACAAGCCTGGCGTGGGGCTCACCACCCTGAATGAGATGTGGTGGCTGGCTGCCCTTTCCAAGCATGCCCCGGGCTCTGCTTCCCACCAGGGCTGGCTGCGCCGCGGTACCAGGTACTTCTTATCTCGGTAATGTCAGGAATGCACCACACCAGGGGTTTTTTCCTCTGCTGTGAGCCAAGAGTGCCAGGAGCAGAGACCCTGCACCCTGCCTGACCGCCTGCGTGTGCCGGCCTCGAGCATCCTTGAGGCTCCCTGTCACCGCTGTCACAGAGCAGGGGCATGGTGTTCCCTTCCTCGAAGGGAGTTTGAGGTCCTGGCAGAGAATTTGGGTTGCAGGGTTCCACGGCAGACGGCTGGTGCTGGCAGGACCTGGCAGCGCTTGGGGCTGGGTGCTGGGCTGGCTGGCAGCAAGCGCCTTCCCTTCTGCTGACCGAGGTCTGCACCCACCCTGCTGGTGCTCTGGCCTCGTGGTACAGCACAGCGCAGCGGGTATTTGAGGGAGCGCTGGGTCCCTGGGCTGGAGCACAAGGATGGGGTCCTGTCAGCGGCCACTGCTCATGGCACTTCTTCCCTCGGGTGTCTTGGAGCGTGACCCAGCGCGGCACAGGATGCTCCTGAGGTGCTTGAGTGAGTGCCTGGGGACTGCTCTAACTCTCCCGGAGAGCTGTGCTGGGGCACTGCTTCCCTACAGCATTCCCGGCATCCTTCTCCCCTCTGACACCCCCAGCATCCTTCTCCTCTGCAATGCTCTCAGCATCCCTTTGCCCTCTGACCCCCCAGCATCCTTCTCTCCCTGTTATACCCCCAGCATCCTTCTCCCCTGCAATGGCCTCACATCCTTCTGTCTGGCACACGCAGCATCCTTCTCCCCTCCGACTCCTCAGCATCATTCTCCCCCCAACCTCTCAGTATCATTCTCCCCCTTGACCCCTCTGCATCCTTCTCTCCTTGCTATGCCCCCAGCATCCTTCTCCCCTCTAACTCCCCAGCATCCTTCTTGACAGTGCAGGCTCCCTTCTTAGAGCGCCCCGTGTCCCCAGATGGCAACATGGGCTGTAGAGGGATGAGCTGGCAGGGCTGTGCGTATCCCATAGGTGCTGTGACCTGCCCTGCTTGTGGAGAGCCCTATCGTAGAGGTGGTGGGTGCTTTCGCTACAGAGGAGCTGCTCTAGCTCTGGTGCCATGGGTCTCGCTCGCTCAGTGGGGAGCAGATTAGAGCCCTGCAGAGGGTAATCTGCCCAGGCACTGCAGGTCAGCCGGGCTGACAGGGATTACAGCTCCTCCTAATGAGCTTAATTGGGACAGCATTGTCCTGGAAACTGGAGGGACTGGCACGGAGATAACAGCGAGGCGGCAGGACCCACAGAGCGATTCTGCAGTCCTGGGCTGGCACCCGAGCACCAAGTGGGGACCACATGGACCTGCTGTGTCCAGGTTCGGCTGGCTTGGAGATTATTGGCCGTGGCTGCCTTTGGCTCTAAACTCTTCCGCGTCATCCCGGGCGCTGCGAATGCTTGGGCGCCCAGCCGGTGTGCGAGGAGGCGGGGGCAGGATGGCTGCGGAGCGGCGGGGAGCACAGCACCAAGGCGATGCCCTCCAGCAGCCCAGCAGGTGCGTGCCGTGCGGGGCCCTTCGAGCCAGGCTCCTGTGCTCCCTTGTGCCGGGGAAGGAGTGGCGATGGTGGAGAGGCAATGGGAGCCCCGGCAGTGCCCGTGGCCCCATGCTGTCCCTTGTGCTGCTGGGGCTAGGGGCTTGCTGGCGGGAGGAAAGGCAGAATAAGTCCCTTAAGGCATGGGGAGGTGGGTCTGGCCCTGTCTGCCAGACGGGGAAGCTGTGCATCCATCGTGCCCTGCCTGGCCTTCCCTGGCATGGCCTGTGACTGCCAGGCACGGGGTGGGCTCGTCCCCAGGAGCACCTGGCTCTCCAACCCCCAGAATGACTCTGGGAGCTGCGAGGACTAAACTGGTGTCAGCAGTGGCTGGGGTGAAGGGAAGCATCCAGCAGCCTCTGCCCTGCTCCTGCAGCTTCCCTGTGGGCTGGACTCCTCTGGGTGCACAACTGGCTATGCTGGGGGTGGCAGGACTAGGATGAGCCCCGGGCTCACCTTGGAGTTGAGCCCCTGCCAGGGCTGCTCCCTGCTACGTTGGGTGGCATCAGGTCTGAGCTCTGAGGCTCAGAAGTCTGTTCTGACTGGCACTGACTGCACTGGCCGTGACAGTGACGGGAAGAGACTGGCAATGGTTTTGGGGTTCCTGGCAGCATCTCTGGCACTGCTGGGAGCAGAGGGCAGGGCTGCAGAAGCTGTGGGCTTCAACACGTGCTGCTTGCACGGACTTTCCAGGGTCCAGCAGGGAATGGCTCGGCCTTTCCTTCCCAGTTGCACTGCTCCTGGCAAAGCTGGGGACTTTCCAAAGTGCTTTGTTGTCCATGGGTTTCCCTCCTGGTTGCTGGAGCAAGCGGAAGCAGGCACGGAGACGGGGAAGGGCTGAGTAGCCTGGTCTGGCTCTGCGCCCTTCCTGCCCCAGCAGCACGGGGGACAGCAGGACATGGGACAAGACAGGGTTCCGAAGGAGGTGACCAGGTTGGGGCACAGTTTAGGGATTGCCGCGGTCATGTCTGGGAAGGGCTGTAGTAGGTCTTGGGCACCAGCCCCTTCTGGCAGCTCCCAGGAGGCCAAGCTGGGATGTACCTATCCATCTGTCCCTGCTGAGTGCTGATGGTGTCTGGAGCCCTGCTTCATCCAGGGAGGGGCACTGACACCATTGCTGGGGGCAGCGTGGGGTCTGTGTCCCCAGTGCCACCAGCAGCATCCCTGGGCTGAGAGGGAGGAATGGCTCCTGGCCTGGGATACTGCGTCTGTGCCAGCCGTGGGTGCTGTAGCCGCCCTGCTCTGTGAGTGCTGTTCCTCTTGCGGTGTCCATGGCAGCCCTGCCTGCAGGTGTTTTCCCCACCACGCTGCTGTTGACCCTGCTCTCTTGTGCCCTGCAGGGAGACCCTCCAGGTCACACTCAACGATGTCACTGTCTGTGCGCCCACAGCGCCGAGTCCTCGTCACCAAGATCAATAGGAGCCAGTCCTTCGCCGGAGTGAACTCGACGGCCGACCGGCCTTTCAGGTGGGAGATGGGGGCTCGTGCTGCCTGCCACGAAGCAGAGGTTTGGGTATGGTGGGACAGGCTTGAGTGTGGTGGGACAGGCTTGAGTATGGTGGTGGAACCTGCTGCGCATCCTGGGCTGCCTTCCTGACCTGCTGCCTGGCATCTCCTGCAGGGACCTTTGTGGTACCCAGGGGATGTTGCACAAAGGGTTGCAGGGAGCTTAGAGGCCAGGTGAGACCCCGAATCCTCCCATGTCCCAGACTGGGTGAGGACTCTGCAGCCCTGTGGCTGTCATCACGAGAGCCTGGAGGTGGCAGATGCAACTCACTCTTGTGCTTCATCGAGTTCTGAAGTGCTTCTCTGTGAGCATCTCATCATGTTCAATGGGTATGATGAAGGAGCTGGAGTGTCTTTGAAGCTTGGTGTCTCGACCCCACCTTGACATCCCGCAGTAGCCAGTTTCAGGATTTGAGTGCTGGTGTGAATCAGGATATTCTCTGGGTCATTTCAAACCTGTCGCTGAAAGGTTTTCTTGGCTGCCCATGAGTGGCATGGCGAGGAGCAGCCCTTCCCTACTCATCCTGTCCCAGCCATCTATCATACCCTTCCTCTTCTCTGCTGAACCTCACATTGGTGAGAACCACCCCATGCCCTGCACAACCTTGCCACCTTCCTCTACACCATCCCTAGCTCCTGGCTACCCTCTCACAGGTGGTTCTTGGGACACGGGTGTGCCATGGGTTTGGGCTGCAGGACTTTAATGCTTTTAATCCCTTTTCCTAGCACCCAGCCAGGCTTCTTACCTCCCAGTGCACCCATTGGTGCAGGATGAGGGACATCTGTCACCCGAGTGGCTGGGGAAAGCAGTGCCAAGCTGCCTTGCCAGGCTACAGGCACCTCCACTGACCCCAACAGACCCAACTAGAGCTTCTCTGTGCCTGGGAGCCAACCTTCAGTCCTGCTTCGCTCTTGTCCTCAGGTCCTGTCCAGCCTCTGGACCCAGTGACATGTTCCAGGCCATCTTTAGATCTGAGGGTGTCAGAGGGGCTCACATGGGGAACAGGGAGGACTCTTGGATGCCCACAGCCAAGCAGCTGGTGGGGAGATGCTTGTGGGGAGATGCTTCCAGGGAATAATGGGGAATGGTGGAAAGCAAGCACTTACCCATCACTGTGGCTTGGGATGAAGCCAAGACATTCATTTCTGCCCCCTCTCAATGATTCGGGGAAGTCTTTTGGCTACTTCAGCAAAAAGCGGCACAGGATGGGAGGTCCAGCCCAGGGCTGGGAACTAAGGAGCCTAGGGTGTCTCCTGGGCACCAGTGAAGTGATGATGCGTTGGAAGGAGGAAGGGAAGATCCAGTCTGAGCGAGGCGTTCCTCACTGGGCTGTGGAACAACTCCATTGCACAAGGCAGGAAGGGCGGTGTTTGGGTCGCAGGCGTCAGGCCGGCATCTCTTCAGGTTGGCCAGGGTGGAGGTGGGGCTGGTGGAGGCAACAGGCAGCCCAGCAGCTCCATACTGCGGGGTTGGTGGCATCTGGAGAGGCATAGCATCAACGAGGATGTCCCTGCCCCTTGTTGCTGTGCTGTGTGGTGGGGTGACAGGGCCGCCTGTCCCCAGGATGCTCTTGTGCTCCTGTTGGCTGGGGGTGTACGATGGCCAGGCAGCAGCCTGTGCTGGCATGTGTTGCTCTGCTGTCAGGCGCCCAGGCCACAGAGAGCATCTCCACGCTTCTGGCAGCCTGGGGTGCTGGGTATGGAGCAGAGTGTGGCCCCTCTGGAGGGTGGTCAAGGCTAGATAAGTCCCCACAGGCACTCGTGGTCTGCACTTTGGCTGCATTTGCTTTTGCTCCCCGTGACTGGTGCCTGGGACCCCCACACCTCTGCAAAAGCTACCCCATGGACCTTCTCCACTGCTAGCTTTGCAGGTTTAACCTTGTCCTTCCCATGGCTCTGGGGCAGTGAAATGCATTGGGAGGGCTGCAGGCAAGCGGTGCATGCCCAGACTCACGGCCCCGTCTCACCTGTCCCTGCTGGCTGGTTAGACTGGCTGCTGGCGAGTCCTGGGAGAGGCAGGCAGATGGGTGGACCTGGCCTCCATCCCAGAGCTCCTTCTTTTCTTGAAGCAGACCCCGGTGCTGTGTGCTGACCCCGGTCACCCAGGGTTTGCCTGCCTCTCTCCCCAGGAACCTCTCGCCCTTCACCCCCACCGTTTCCCGCAAGACTGGCTCCAGGGTCAGTAGGATGTTCTCAATGTCCCACAAATCCCCACCACCCAAGGTGCCTCAGCCTAACCGCCTGGACGAGGTGTATGAAGCTCTCAAGAAGGGCCTGACGTGAGTGTTGCGGCTCCCCGTGGCTGGGTGGTTGGAGGCAGGGAGCCCCCAAGGGGAACAGGGGCAACTTGCCATGTGGGCTGGGGCTGGAAGCTTCCTGCTCCTACTGGGGCACAGGTGCCTTGGGGTCCTGGAGCTGTGGGGAGTCCTGCATCCCACAACTTCCCGCGAAGGGGCACAAGTGGGCTCCCTCAGCTGGGTGCTGGAGCGGAGAGGGGGCGTGCAGGGCCAGGTGTGCTGGGGTCGGCATGGGCTGTGGGTAGCAAGAGCCTGACCCCTGCGATGTGGCTGCCCCTAGAGCCTACCTGGAGGTGCACCAGCTGGAACTGGAGAAGCTTAGCACCCAGATCCGTGAATCCAAGAGGAATTCACGCTTGGTGAGTGTTGCTGGGAGAAGTCTTACAAGGAGCAAGCCTTTGGGCAAACAGCCAGGGCTATGGGACGGCTGGGGTAGCTCGTGGTCCATCTGTGTCCCAGGGCAGAGCCCGTTTCTGTGGGACGCTGGGGCCAGCCCAGGCTCTGGTGTTGGGCTGCATGGGGCTCCTGTCCTACTGTCGTGCACTCTCCAGCCCTGGCTGGGTGCTGCGTGTTCCTGCCAATGTGCTATGGGTGATGGGTGCGCGATGTGCTGGGTCTCCCTGGGTGGACAGAGCTGGCTTTGTGCTGCGTCTTATCCCTATTCTCTTTCCTCCAGGGCTTTCTCTACGATCTGGATAAGGTAAGCGGGATCATTGCCCTGTCCCCCTTGTCTCCCCCGTCCTTGTGCCAGGGATGTGCCACTCTGCCAGCCTCTTCTCTGCTTGCTCTGCCCTGCTGCCTGCCCCCTGCCCTCTGCACAGGGCTGCCTGTGGGGTGGGATTAAGGCTCTGTGGGCAAGGGAGGTCTGGGCAGGATGAAGCAGAGGCAGGCAGGGGCTTGTAGCCTGCTTCTTGCAAACAAAAGTGGTGGCTGGGGAGTACCGAGCCTGGATTGTCTCTGGAGGCTGGCGGAAGAGCACCCCAGAGCCTGGCCTGTCTCCTGGAAGATGTTCTGGAGCAGGAGAGGCTGGAGGGTGCTGCAGGATGAGGGTGCAAGCCCTGCTCTGCTCACTGCCAGCTGCCACCCTGCACATCCCCGGCAGGGCTGGTGACAAGGACCCATCCCAGCAGCAGCACGGGCATGCAGCAAGGCACATCCTGACCTGTAGCTCCTCTCCAGAGGGACTGGGCTGCCTTTCATGCCATCTTCTCTGCTTTTCTAGCAAGTGAAGTCGATTGAGCGCTTCCTGCGTCGCCTGGAGTTTCATGCTAGCAAGGTGAGATTTGGGAACCGGGGTCACTTTGGGGGTCCCTCGGAGCAGCGCTGGGATAGCCGTGCTGTCCCCCACCCTGCCCCTCACCATAGCTCGGGCCTGTCCTTGCAGATAGATGAGCTCTATGAGGCTTATTGCATCCAGCGGCGGCTCCGTGATGGAGCCCACAACATGGTCAAGGCTTACAGCACGGGCTCCCCAGGCAGCCGGGAAGCACGCGAGAGCCTGGCTGAGGCCAGCAAGGGCTACAAGGAGTACACGGAGGTGAGGCAGCCGGCTGGGGTGGGGGGCTGGCTGGGTGCTGGGTCCCACGAGTGGCTGCTGATGGGTGCCGTCCATGCATCTGTCCCCAGAATATGTGCCTGTTGGAGAACGAGCTGGAGAGCCAGCTGGGCGAGTTCCACATCCGCATGAAAGGTAACACGTCACACTTCATCCCTGGCCTGCCTGCCTGCCTGCCTGCCTGCTGCCTGCTGATGCCCCTCTGCCTTCTTTTGCAGGACTGGCAGGCTTTGCCCGGCTCTGTGCTGGTGACCAGTATGAGGTTGGTGGGACCCTATGGGTTGGGATCTGCTTTTCTCCTGCCCTCAGGGTGCCTGGGGAGCATAGGTGGGCACTGATGTGGAGGGAATGTTTCAGGATGGTGGTGGGTGGCATGGGTCCCTGGCCACGCCTTGGTACACACAGAGAGCACCCACCACCCTGGTGTTGTATCTCCCCCATACCCATCGCCTCTGCATCCCCAGATCTTCATGAAATATGGAAGGCAGCGGTGGAAGCTGCGGGGGCGCATCGAGGTGAACAGCAAACAGGTGTGGGACAGCGAGGAAATGGTTTTCTTGCCCCTCGTCACTGAGTTCCTCTCCATCAAGGTACAGTGCAGAAGGGGAGAAGGATGGTGTAGGCCAGCTCCCACCCTGCATCCTGGCAGGGTTTCCTTCCAGGACCTCACCTAAACCTCACCCTTGCTGGGTTGGGAGGAGGCCGACACGTGGTGGTGGCATCAGCATGGATAAGGTGAAGCCCCTCTCCTCCCTCTTCTTCCTCAGGTGACGGAGCTAAAGAGCCTGGCTAACCATGTTGTGGTGGGCAATGTGTCCTGCGAGACCAAGGACCTCTTTGCAGCTCTGCCCCAGGTAGTGGCTGTGGATATCAACGACTTGGGCACCCTCAAACTCAGCCTGGAAGTGACCTGGAAGTGAGTATCTCAGCAGGCATCACTGGTAGCACATGGCAGGGCTGGAGATGACCAGCATGGTGTGGGAAGAGCTGGCCTGCCCCGGGCTCTCTCCACTCCCCAAACTGGGCTGCAGTTATGGAAAACCAGAGCTGGGCTGGATGGGGTCCTGGTGTCCTGCCCACTGCAGAGCGGGGTCGAGACCCTTCTGGGCTGGCACACACCCCTCACCTCTCTGCTCTTCTCCCCAGCCCCTTTGACAAGGACGACCAGCCCTCCACAGCCAGCACCGTCAACAAGGCCTCCACGGTGAACAAGAGGTTCTCCACCTACAACCAGAGCCCACCTGACACGCCGTCCCTGCGGGAACAGGCCTTCTATGTAAGTGTGGCCCTGGGCAGGGCGGCTCAGGAGAGGTATCCCAGAGAGGGGTCCCTGTGCGGATGTGCCCACGCTACGTCCCAGAGGGTGGTGTGGCTCGGGCACACGGGTGGGCAGCTCCTCTCCAGCCATCCGGCCACGGCTCCCCAGTACTGGCACCTGCTCCTCCCATGCTCACAGCTCCTCTTCTCTCTGCCCAAGAGCCCGGAGCGGGCAGCCGACAAACACGGCTGGTCGTTGCTGGACATCTTTCGGGAGACGCTCTTCAAGAAGCTGTCTCAGAGCTGCTCCTGCAGCGATGTCTCCTCGGCTGAGCTTGGGAGATGGCCGCAGCAGGGCCGCGTAAGTGCAAGGGCTGGAGCCGGCCAGTAGCTTAGCCCAGCGGTGTGGCCACCCCGCAGTAGCCGTAGCTGCTCCTTGTCTCCTACTCACTGGCCCTCACTGATGCCTGAAGGCTTGATCATAGAATCATAGAATCACCAGGTTGGAAGAGACCTACCGGATCATCGAGTCCAACCATTCCTATCAAACACTAAACCACTAAGCCTGGGCTGCCCTGGCTGGCCCTGCTCCTCCATCCACATGCGAGAGCCGGGCAGTAGTGAGTAGAAGGCTTGTCTGTGTCCCTGCACTGGTGGTGTTGGTCTGCTGGGCCATAGGATTGGCGTGGTGCTGGTGCTGGTGTGGTGCTGGCGTGGCACTGGTGCTGGCGTGGAGCTGGCTTGATGCTGTCGCGGTGCTGGTCTGATGCTCACGTGGGTCAGTGATGGTGAATTATTGGCGTGGCACTGGTGTGATGGCCCATGTTGCCCACCACACGCTGGTGCCAAGGCTGTCAGAGCCATGATGGGTGGTGTCCTTGGCTCCACGTGTTGCACACTAGTGATGTGGCTGTGCTGGAGCTGCCCGACATTGATGGAACGGCAGCTGGAGGAGCGGAGCCAGCAGGAGGGTCTTGGCTGATACCATTTTCCCCCCTCTGCAGAATATGCTGCGGCGTCAGGAAGAGCTGGAGAACGGCACAGCCTGGTCCATCTCCTCCGAGTCGTCGGACGACTCCTCCAGCCCCCAGCTCTCCGGCAGCGCCCGCCATGCCGCACACAGGCCCATCGTGCAGCCTGAGGTGCAGGCTTCTGCGCCCGCCATCGAGATCTCCTTCTCCCAGCAGCCGGAGGAGGCCGGGGCTGGGCCCGGGGCCAGCAGTGTCGGTGTCGCCTCTGCTGAGATTCAACCGGAGGAGCCGGGAAGCCGTAAGAAGGATGTGGTGGCCAATGGGCACGTGCCCTACTCCAGGACTCTGAGCCACATCAGCGAGGCCAGCGTGGATGCCACGATGGAGGCCAAGGCTGTGGAGAGCCCTTGGGAGCTGGCGCCCAGCCTGGATGAGGCGGGGACGGGCGAGCAGGACACAGATGCCCTCCCTGGTGCCTCGGCGGCAGCCACCACAGCAAAACAGGACAGTGGCATCGAGGCCAAGCCCCGCGCTGCCGCGGCGTGGACCACCAGCTGTGCGGTGGAGCCCAGCGTGGCCGAGCCAGTGCAGAGTCAGGCACCGGCACACGGTGGCTGCAGCACCAGGGTCCCCGCAGCACCGGCACAAGCCCCCACGGAGGAGAGGCCCAGCGCGGCCCCGCCAGTGCTTGCCAGCGTCCCCGAGGTGCTGCGGGGCAAGGCAGTGGATTCGGGGCTGGAGGAGGCCATCAGCCTCCTGGGCTCGGCTCTGGATGACTACCGGGGGCAGTTCCCAGAGCTGCAGCCCCTCGAGCGGGAGCTCAAGCGCCTGGAGGAGATGTTGCTGGTGAGGGGCTCCCAGAAGTGCCGTGGACGACAGGGATGAGGCCATCCCTGCTGGCAGTGCCCGGGGGTGATGGGGATGGGTCTGTCCTGGCTGGCAGTGCCCAGGGACGATCGGGACGGGGCTGCCTAGGGATGATGGTGATGGAGCCATCCCTGCTGGCAGTACCCAGGGACGATGGAGATGGGGCCGTGCCTGCTGGCAGTGCCCAGGCAAAAAGAGAATGCATTGACCAGGGATGTGGGTGACAGGGCTGTCGTAGCTTACATGGCATGATCTGACCCCAGCATGCCTTCCTCTGCAGCAGAAGCAAGGAGTCTTCCTCAGCCGGGCCTCCAGCATCAGCCTGACGGTGGAGCATGCACTGGAGAGCTTCAGCTTCCTCAACACTTCAGACATGGAGGACTCGGAGGGCTCTGAGGAAGAGCCTCTCCAAGATGAGAGGTGCACAATGGGGTTCACAGGATGGGGCTCATGGCAGGGTGCGGCCGTGGGGCCATTGGGAGTGAAGATGCTCAGCTCTTTCCAGGTGTCCATGCATATTTAGACCAGCTGGGAGGCAGCCCCCATGCCCGTAGCCCCTGAGACTTGCTCCTTTTTCCCAACCCCAATGCCATGATACTGTAGGTCTTACAGAAACTGTTCAGTGTTGCCCCTGTGAGTGGGGAAGGGTTGGGTCCAGGTTTCCCATGCTGACCGCAGGCTCGCTGTCTCCCTGGGTTGCAGGAGGGCTGGCAGACCCCCGTGCGGCAGCAGGGCCCCCAACGCTGGCGAAACGGGGGCAGATGACACTGGCATGTGCAGTGGCTCTGAGGCCAGCACCGACCCCATGAGTACTGGCAACGAGTTCCTGGATAAAGCCCTGGTGCTTCACCTCAACAACTGCAACCGCCTGCTGCTGGTGAGGACAGGGGCGAGGGCTTGGTGGCAGGGGACATCCTGGGGAGGGAAGCCCTGGTGTGGACTGTGGGTTCCCCTTCAAAGGGGTGTGTTGCCGCAGCGTGGGGGCTGTGGTGTGGGCGCTGCGCTCTGCCCCTGAGGTCCCTGGTTTGGACATGCCTTGCAGAAGCTGGGCACCTTCGGTCCCCTGCGGTGCCAGGAGACGTATGCCCTGGACAGGCTGATGCGGGAGGCACAGGTGCTGGAGATCGTGTGCCAGCTGACAGAGGAGCGAGCAGGAGCAGCTGGCTCTGCTGCTGAAGGTAAAGACGTGGACAAGGGCACCATCGGTGCCACCCCAAGGGTGTGGAGCTCATTCCCCCCTCGATGGCACAGCTGTGCCTGCTGCCATGCCCTGGAGGGGCTTGACAGTGCCTGTCCCCGCAGTGGTGCAGTTCTCAACACGGAAAGAGGGTGTGCTTCCCCTTTGGGACTGCTGCGTCGAGCTGCCCAATGTCTACACCTGCCCCGTTGAGCGGTTCCTGCAGGTGCTCAGTGCCCAGTACGCAGCACCCATCAGCGAGAGGCATCCTGGCCTGGCTGACACCGGTGAGCGGACACCAGGGGAGATTGCTGCCAAGGAAGGGCTCGGTGACCCCAAGCAGGCGCCTGTGGGTGCCAGGAGCCCTGCAGAGGGGTGCCCGTGGCTGCTGCGCACAGTGACCGCGGTCCTTTCCTGCAGTATGTGTGAAACTGGTGGAGGACATGCTGGATCGACGGCTGCCCCGGCGGCCCGGCAGCACCCAGGGCGAGCGAGTCACTATCTTCCAGTACTGGAGCCACTTTGAGTCACTCGGTGCCCTGGTGCTTGACACCTACATGATGGAGCTGGCAGACGAAGGTAGGTGCCCTCCCACCCTTGTGAGACCTTGGCCTGGGCTGCTGGAGCATCACCGTAGGGGATCACCCTGCAGTGCTGCCATGGGGCATCACCCGGAGGTTCAGCCATCCGTGGGGTGGGCACGTAGGTCTGATCCTGTGCGCCAGCCCTGCCCATGCTGCCTTCCTGAGCACCCTGGGTCCTTGCTGTAGGTTCCAGCATCGTGACTTAAGTGCCCCAGCAGCCCCACTCTGCCCAGCATGGGTGCAGGGTGCCTGGGGACGGGGCGTGCAGGGAGTGCCACCAGGCTCCCTGCACCTTAGCTCAGCCCCTGGTTCCCTGCAGCACTGCTGGCACAGAACCTCAACTCGGATGACCAGGACGTGGTGCTGCGTGCCCTGAAGCGCATGCCCGAGGGCCGCCTGAAGAAGGAGGGACTGAAAGCGCTGAGCCTTCTCCTCGTGGAGGGCAACAGCAAGGTGGTGAGCGCTGTGTCAGCCCAGCTCCGTAGCCTGGCAGAAAACCCTCGCTTCCGCCAACGGGTAGGTGCCGGGCAAGCCGAGGACAAGGTGGGCTGGCACTGTGGTCCCTGGGGTGCTGTCCCCTGGCTCTGCTGTGGGTGGTGGCATTGATCCTCCTGGTCTCCCCCAGGCTCTCGTGTGCTTCCTGGAGCAGCTGGAGGATGAGGAGGTGCAGATACGCGTGGCTGGGTGTGCGGCGCTGGGCTGCCTGAAGGTGAGAGGGATGCAGGGAAGAGGTGGCAGGGCTGCATCTTCTGGAGGAAGAGGAATCGCAGGTGGCCGGCGAGTCCAGACACACCTGCACAGCCTCCTGCTCCTGGGAGAGAGGAGCTGAGGGTGCCCTAAATCTGCCAGGGAAGCAGGCGGGGCAGGAAGGGAAGGGGAATGGGGAGGGAAGGGACAGGACAAGGGACTTTCCTGCAGCATAGGGCTGCAGCAGCCAGTGCTGCCATCTCCTCTAGGCTGTGTCTGTCCAGCAAGCCGTACTCAACCCCTTGTCCCTTCTCCTGCAGGCCAAGGAGAGCATTGAGCAGCTGATTTACCTGTGCCAAACTGACAAGGAACCTGTGCGGGAGGCAGCCAAGCAGAGCCTGATGCTGTGTGGTGAGTGTCCCGCTGCATTGCTCTGCTCCCTCACGACCCTTGGCATCCCCAGTGGCATCTCCTGGTGCCAGCAGTGCCCACGGGAGAAAACGGCCCTGGGCTGGTCCCTGCCTGCCCCGTGCACTCTGGCTCGTCGTGCCCCAAGCTCTGCTGAGCAAGAGCAAACTAACAGTGGGCAACAAGGGCCAGGCATCCTCTGGCCACAGAACACTAAGCCTGGTTGTTATTTATTATTTGCTAGATGGCACTGAGAGAACCATCTGAGTGGGTTTCTAGGCCTCCACATCGTGGCAGCTGCGGCACAGGTTGGGACACGTGAGCTGTCCTCGTCCCCCGTCACCCCTCCTGCCGCTTTGCTCACGAATGTCTCTGTCTTAGAACCTGTCAGCCATGTCACGTTTTTGGAGTCTGTGTGTCTTGGTTGTTCATAGAGCCCATCCCCGTGGCACCCCAGCACGCGTAGACGCCTTGTGTACCATGTCCCAGCACTGTCCATGTCACCACCTCTTGCTGGGGATGGCTGCTGGGGGCAGATTTGCGTGCGGGGGTGCCGGGTGAAGATCTTGGAGCCAGCTTTGTAGCGTGAACCTGTGCATCCCCGTGTGTGCCTGTAGATCCTGGGGAAGCTCTCGGGATTCCTGTGTCAGTGCATGCAGATGTGCACAGCTGTTTGAGATGCTGGAACTGGCACAGCCCCAAGCCCTGGCCCCTTTGCCCCAAGCTAGGCTCTCCACAAGCCTGCAGTCCTGCAGCCCAAATGTGGATGATCCCTGCTGGGGGACTGGTACAGCAGGCAGTGGAAGAACAGGATTTGCAACGTGAATCAGGAATTCTGGAGGGGGTTGAGCCAGATCCCAGCTGGGACCCACCCAAGGGTGTGCTAAGAACAAGAGGGGTCTCCACTCTGTGGCCCTAGCACGCCAGCTCAGCTCTGCCAGGCATTAGCCACGTTTCCGCAGAAAGGCCAGAGGCCACAGTGAGGGATGGACAGGGAACAGTGCTTCTGCAATTCAGTTGACTGACCATGACACGTACTTGCAGGAGAAGATGGTAAATCAGCTCACCGGCGGCTGGAGGAGACCCTGGACAGCCTCCCGAGGATCTTTGCACCAGCCAGCATGGCCAGTACAGCTTTCTGAGCCGCCAAGCCAACCCACCTGCCATCCCTTCAGGGCAAAGGCACCGCTGGGCCACCTGGGCTTGTGCGGCCAGGCCCCAGCAGCCCCGGCTCGCTCTCACAGCAGCAGCACCGCACCGCAGTATTACCCCCGCCGGGCAGCTCGCCGCAGCCGCACACTGCCTTATGGAGCACTGCTTCCCCCGGCCCCGCGGGTGCCACCTACACACCCCTGGGCAGAGGGGCTCGCTGCACATCCCACCCTCCGATTGCTATTTAAAATCCCCAGGGAGCCCACCCTGTCTGCCCCGCTCGTCGGCTACAGCTGCTGGGACCGGAGCGGCAGGGACACGCGCCGGATTTCTCTGCCTCCTCTTGCCTTCCTCTTGCTCGAGGGCAGTTGCCCTGTCCCAGAAGGACCTGCACTTTGGAAACCACAACGTTGCTTTCCAGGAGTTGCCTGGGCCACGGCAACTGCTGCCCTTTGCCATCAGGACTCCACAGGACTTAAATAAAATGAAATATGAGATATTAATATATTCTGCTGGCGTTTCTTCTTTCCAGCTCCACGTGCTCCTGTCCCTCCCCGGCTGTGGCTGTAGGGAGAGTAGAGAGTGTGGCCCCAGCCCAGAGCCTTTCCTGGTCTGTTGAGAAGCGCCGTGGAGGGCAGGGGCAGGAGGAGCAACAGAGGGACTGACAGACGGACGGACAGAAGCTGCCACCTTTTTTTGTTGTTGGTTTATTTTATTTTTTATTTACAGATTTTTGAAAAGCAAAAAATTCTTTTCTATAATGTCTCTATAAATCTATATATAATGTAATTACAGAGAACAACTAATTTTGATTTTAAACCAGAAATAAAGCCAAACCTTTAATGAGTGCCAGTGTCGCTGTGCAGGTGTTTCTTTGGCCCCACTGTGCAGGGGCAGGGTAAGCTCGGGGACAGTGTAGCAGGTTGAACAGTGGTGGGGGTCTCATGGGGCAGCATCGTGATTTCTAGCATGGTCATAGAATCACCAGGTTGGAAAAGACCCACCGGATCATCGAGTCCAACCATTCCTATCAAATACTAAACCATGCCCCTCAGCACCTCGTCCACCCATCCCTTAAACACCTTCAGGGAAGGTGACTCAACCCCCTCCCTGGGCAGCCTCTGCCAGTGCCCAGTGACCATTTCTGTGAAATTTTTTTTCCTAATGATCAGCCTAAACCTCCCCTGGTGGAGCTCGAGGCCATTCCCTCCTGTCCTGTCCCCTGTCACTTGGGAGAAGAGCCCAGCTCCCTCCTCTCTACAACCCCCTTTCAGGTAGTTGTAGAGAGCAATGAGGTCTCCCCTCAGCCTCCTCTTCTCCAGGCTAAACACCCCCAGCTCTCTCAGCCGTCCCTCATAAGGCCTGTTCTCCAGCCTCCTCACCAGCTTCGTTGCTCCTCTCTGGACTCGCTCCAGAGCCTCAACATCCTTCTTGTGGTGAGGGCTCCTTGTGCAGCTCTGCCCTGCACCTCTGCCAGCAGCAACCTCCAGCCTGAGCCAGCACAGCCAGTTCCTCTCGTGGCTGGGTGTGCAGGAGAGGGGGGACCCATCACCTAGCACAGATTTTTGCACTCCCAGCTTGGCACGACCGGGGCAGAAGGGATTGCCCTGGCTATGCACGCCTCGCTGTCCTGCCTTCCAGGGGTGCCACAACTGCGGGGAGGAATACATGTGTGGAGGAATGCTGCTGGGCTGAGTAGCAAAGCAGGGCTCAGCTGGGTGCTTCTCACGAGCCTGGAAAGCTGAGGATCAACACAGTGCCTGACCTCAAGCGCAGGTTCAGGGATCTCACCCAGCTCCGTTGTTTCTTGGCATCTCTCGGGGTGGGTCTAATCAGTGAGCAACAATGGATCAAAGGCTCACAGAACAACTTGAAGTGGGCAGCAACATTTAGAAACACCTGTCTATTCCCCATAGCCCAAAACAGTCAGGGAGAGCTCAGGACCACATCTGGTTGAATTTAAGTATCTCTACGGATGGAGATGCCAGACAGAAAAGTTGGCCAGGAAAAAGCTGTTCTGAAGTTCAGCCTGAATCCCTGTACTTCCCTTTCAGTTCGGTACTTGGTCTTTCATTGGGCACCACTGAGGAGCATCTGCCTCCATCTTCTTGACCCCCTACAGGTATTAATAGGTATGGATAAAAACCCTCCCCAGCCTTCATTTTTTCCAAGCTAAACAGTCCCAGCTCTCTCAGCCTCTTCTTATATGACAGCTGCTCCAATCCCTTAATCATCTTAGTGGCCCTTCTGGTCCCAGGAAGGGAGCAGGTTAAAGCAGCAAAGGCAGGGACACCCGCGGCACTGCCTTGTGGTGCTGCAGCAGGCACCACCACTGCTGGTGTAGCTGGGGATTTATGGTCCCCAGGCCAAGCAGGGTCCATCCATCAGCATTTCCCAGGGTTTCTAAGCAAGTCCCAGCAGGTTACAACCTCCACGTCCTCCCTCCTCACTGGAGCAGAGCCTTTCGAGCTGGCTCAGGCAGAACACTCCTTGCACTAGGACACGCAGCCAGCCTGCAGCTCCACGCTGGCACTGCATGGCATGTTGTGGCACAAGGCGGGGTCCCAGACAGGACAGCACCCGAGCATAACTGCTTTTAGATGAGGCTTTATCTGCAGATGGGATTATGGGAAGGGAATAACAAGGGGACACTTTGCTGCCTCTCTGCTTGCTTAGCAGACAAGCCCCAGGAGGGAAGCGCAGCGTTTCTCCCAAAGCACTGCATCCCATCAGCTGTGGGCAGCAAGAGGATCCCACCTGGCACACACAACTGTGGACAAGGGCATCCAACAAGTGGAAAGTGGCCCGGCCGTCTTATACATTTTATTTTTCCCTGAATGACTCCAGGAAATAAAACCATTATAGCACCCCAGTGGCCAGAGCCATGAATTCAATTCATTCACCTACCTGGGTGTACTCCCTGCCCTGCCAAGACCTAGCCCCATTCTGCAGCACAGCACCACCTTCCAAGATAAGCTGCACCTTGGCTGAGGAGAGATTTGAGCCCGAAAGCAGCCTTCTAAGCGGCAGGTCAGGATAATATTACTCTGCTCCTAGAACTGCAATGAATAATCTCATAATTTATGTGGCTTTAAGGACACCTAGGGAACCCCCCCAAACAGATATATTTAGGAACCCATTGTCCAGCCTGTGGCTCTGAACAGGTCTATGCCAGCATCACCAAGGACTTCTGCTCTGTGGATACTGCCAGGTCACCTGGACTTGCAGGACTGCCATTTTAAGTGAAAAGAACGTCAAAAAAAGGTCTTGCTTTCTGGACAGCACTCACTTAAAACATCCGCTGCAGTTTGCATCCTACTCTGACTTTTTTGTTTGAAGGTCAGGGAGGAGCAGGATGACCTCCACAAGAGCCAGTTGTTTGGAAGAAGGCAGGGGACTGAAGTTCTCCCTCTGGGAGTTAATGTCCCCTCTAGTCCTTGCACAGGAACCACACAGCTACAGGGCGTGAACTCCCTGGGAGCCACACTCACAGCACTCAGGGACAGGCGCAGCACTGCAGAGCGCGTTGTGCAGCAGTGTTTGCGATTTCAAAGGAGACAGTGTGCCAGCACCACGTTTGTGAGCCAAATCTGTGTCAACGCTTAAAAACACCTCCCTCTCACACGGACGTGCTTGTGCTCAGCAGCACCGATGGCTGTTGCAGCTACTTGCTTTTCTTGCAGGAGCTGCAGCCCGTGGGAGGGTGTCTGTGTCATGGTTACATTACCCATGTGCTCTAGCTTTGGAAACACGTTCCTTTTCCCCATTTCCTGCTGCTTTCCTTTTTAATTAAAAGAGGCGCATACAGACTCTGGAGTGCTTTGGGGTATCGTTTTTTAACTGCTGATCTCAGGGTAGTGTCCTGAGGAACCCCTGAAGATCATCAGCACAAAATAACGGATCGGCCAATGCACCCTCCTCTCTGACAGCATCAGGGCTGGTGCAGCTGCCAGGCTGTGACACCAAGAGCACCCACCAGCCAGATTAACCCCAAGCAGATGCTGCCACTTCGCAGTGCCACAAGCTCTGACCAGCCCTCCTGTGAGAAATTAAGTAAATCTTGACACCAAACCATTTTCAGGGGCTTGTAGTTTGGGAATCTCCAGTTTGAGGAGCTTCAGAGTTGGACCTCTCACTTTATCCCAAGCTGGTATGAAATCATGTTTCTAAGTCATTCACAAGGGCACTTAGAAATTATTTGAACAGCTAAGTAGTCTGTGTTGAACCACAGCAAAGCAACAGCCTCCTCGTGATCACTGACTTGTTCCTTGCAGGACTGTCAGGCATATGCGTATGGACTTATTCCCCAAGGGCCACTCCTGGGGTGACAGCTGGGGTCACATTTCATACAGAGGCCAGCATGCTCCAGGCAGTCTCCAGAACTTAATTTAGTGCTGGCTCTCAAACTCAGCGACTGTCTTCTTTATAGCGGAGTGAGGAGAGAGGTGGTGACTCCCGAGGGTTTGTACAGTGTGATGGAAGCATGGAGCTGGGAAGAGCAGAGAAAGAAGCAAGTGAGCTCAGCTGGGGCCTGGGCAAGGCAGTCAGGAGCTCCACAGCTTCAGCTTTTGCAGCTCTGGTCACAGGCAAGTTGTCTCTGTGAAAGTTCTCACGCAGGCAACTTTTCTAGAAGTAGCATCTGTCTCTGGGTTTCTAATTTGGACAGGCTCGGAGGCTGAGTGTCAGGAACACCCACAATTAAAACTGAAGCTGGAGGCTTGAATCCTCTGTAAATCAGCTCAAAAGCGCCTCCAAGTGAGAAACCCCAGGTTGATAGGTGAGACTCCCTAGCGCCCATTGGCAGGTGGTCTGGGACATCCATGGCAGGAGAACTACAGGGATAGGTGTCCCCCAGAACAACTTCTGCTTCCTAAGCAGCCACATTCCTACTACAGGAGACAAGGGAGCTTTGTCATAGGATGGCTACAAACAAAAGGCAGAGGGATCATTAGCACTCATTTACTCCCAGCCCTGAATGAGTATTTAAAGGAACACAAGAAGCAATTTTACACATGGCCAGTGCTCTTCTCCATTTTGATTCATACTCAGGCTAAGTTCTGAGCTTAAAGCAGGATTTATGACCTGACACAAAAGACGTCATTCTCCCCAGAATTACAGCATGAGAACTGATGGGTTGGCAGCTTAGAATAAATGTAAATTATTTTAAAAAAAACCCCCACGCCACAGAATCTTGTTTCCCCAGCAATATTCTTAGCAGATTCTCTGTGCCGTATCGACTTAGTGCTCTTTTACAACAACCTGTCCAGAGGGTGGAGGGAAGGCAGCAGATGCAGGGTTTTATAGGATTTTAGCAAAGCTTTTCATGGTCCAACAGGAGTCAAACTCAATGATCCTTGTCAGTCCCTTCCTCCTCAGGATATTCTCTGTCTCCATGATTCAAATTTCTCATGCAATGAAGACCTTGGAGGTCATGCTTGTGGCCTACACCCTGTCACCTCTCATAATGAATGTCATTTTTTGCCATTGCTTTGTAAGTAATGTTTTTCTCCTTCAGCCAAGGCTGAAGAAACAGAGCTACATCCTCATGACTCAACACAGCCTGTCCCCTCTGCCCGCTCAGTAAGCTACAGTTCTCCCGCTGTAACAAGCTAATGGACTCATCCTGGTGGCACAAACCTCAGAAGACAACGTGGGCTTTGTCACCAACAGTCCCACAAAGAGTATTTGGCTTTACAAAGCTGCCCATGGCACTGCCATTGGTGCCCTGCTCCTTCCCCAGGACAGGGAGAGCTTGGGCAGGAGACAGCGGGAACACAGGGTCGGGAGCTGATCTCACTCGCCTCTCGACCCAGCTCCCTCCTCACTGAGCAGCAGCCTGGCAGCTCCCTCTCCTCTCCACAATGCAGCTCAGCAAGACAGCAGCATTATTCAGACTAGGATGTAAGGGCATGGTTTACACGTTAACGTATGCCATGTTTGTCTGATGGCTTCGTCACTTGCTAAGCAGGTTGGGGTAAAGCCTAGGCTGTTGAACAGCTTTTGCTCTGCTCTCAACTGACATCTCAAGAAGCAAAAAATAAAAGTGGGCTAGATTTTTAATACCAGTTTCAACTGTAACACCCTTATAACTCTTTAGTCCTACTACCATGGGTTTGTGTTGTGGTTTCTTTACACTCAGTCTTCTCTCTGAATTCCTGGCCTCATCGTCCTGCAGGGACTGACAGGTGAGTAAAAGGAGAAAAAAAAAAGCTTCCTTCCAGTGCATCTTTTTTTCAAACTATTAATATTTCAACCAATTACTCTAGCTCTGTTTCACATGTTTTTATGGTAAGAAAATACGAAGAGGATGCAGCATGAGCTCATAGAATTCTCCTCTCCTCTCAGCTTGCCTGTCCATCAGCCACGGGTCTGCAGCAACACTCCCAGAGATGGGAAAGTGTGTTAAACACAGCAGATCCAGCAACACGAGAAACTGCAGAAAATGAAAGACAGACGAGCCCCTGTGCTTTCTAATACAAATTCACGTATCTTGCTAGGGATGCCATGGCTATTTCTACCTTTTGGGGTGGATGGAAAATGCCGTGGCGCCAAACTTCTGCTGAGCACAGCCCAGCCTTATTAACTTCCCTTGAAGCCCCTTACTAAATACCTGGCACCACGTTTCTCATTCAGGCTGAGAGATTTGGGGTTGTTCAGCCTAGAGAAGACTCCTGGGAAACATAATAGCAGCCTCCCAGTACTGAGAGGGCCTACAGGAAAGCTGGGGAGGATCTCTTGATCAGGGAGGGCACGGATAGAATGAAGGGGAATGGTTTTAAGCTTAAAGAGGGGAGATTAAAATTGGATATTACAAAGAAATTTTTCACTATGAGGGTGGTAAAGGACTAGCACAGGTTGCCCAGAGAAGTTGTAGATGCCCTATGCCTGGAGGTGCTCAAGGGCAGGTCAGATGGGGCTTTGAGCAACCGGATCCAGTGGGAGGTGTCCCTGCCCATGGCAGGGGGCTTGGAACTGGGTGATCTTTAAGGTCCTTTCCAGTCCAAACCGTTCTGTGATTCTATGGTTCCTTCAGTGCTGCAGCTAAGACAAGCAGCACACCCAACTCGATTAGGAGCTTGGCAAGCCCAAGGCCCTTTGAATCCACCAGACAAATACTGCCTAGCTCCAGTAACTTGGTATTGGTACTTATAAAACTGCCTTACAGCCTTCCTAGTGATTCATTCATGGCGGTATTGCTGACTCTGCTTCTGGCTTAAGAAAAGGTTTGGTCTTTCACCCTGCTGACCCCTCCTCAGCATGGAGGAACGTGCAGACTTCACAGAATCACAGTACAGAACCACAGAATTGTTTGGTTGGAAAAGACTTTTGAAAGCATGGAGTCCAATGGTACCTTTCCAGTACTAAATCGTATCCCTAAGCGCCTGTCTACACATCTTTTCAATATGTCCAGGGAAGGTGACTCCACCACTTCCCTGGGCAGCCAGTTCCAGGGCTTGACAACACTTGTGAAAGTTTTTTTCCTGATATCCATGCTAAACCTTCCCTGGCATAACTTGAAGCCATTTCGTGACACCCTATTGCTTGTTACTTGGGAGAAGAGACCAGCACCCACCTCACTACAACCTTCTTTCAGGCAGCTGTAGGGAGCAACGAGGTCTCCCCCACCGGGGAGACCTAGAGCAGCTCCCAGTACCTGAAGGGGCTACAGGAAAGCTGGGGAGGGACTTTTTACAAGGGCCTGGAGTGACTGGATATGGATTTGAAATTGAAGGGGAAGATTTAGATGAGGTATTAGGAAGAAATTCTTCACTGTGAGGGTGGTGAGGCACCCGCACGGGTTGCCCAGGGAAGCTGTGGCTGCCCCACCCCTGGAGGTGTCCAGGGCCAGGCTGGATGGGGCTTGCAGCAGCCTGACCCAGAGGGAGGTGTCCCTGCCCCAGGACAGGGGGGTCGGAGCTGGATGGGCTTTAGGTCCCTTCCAACCCAAACCACCCTGCGGCTCCTTCCGCAGCGGCTCAGCTCCCGATGCGGCGGGACCGAGACTCTCCCTGGGCCCGAAGGGGATGTTTTTAACTCGTGTGACGCCCAGGGGGCCGCTCGGGGACCGGGTTTGCCGGGGGGGGGGGGGAAGGGGGGACGGGGACAGGGACCGGGGAGAGAGGGGGGTGCCCCGGCCGCCCCTCGCCCCGCCCCGCCCCACGTGACACGTGACGCAGCCACGCACGCCGGCGCCGCGTTTGAAGTTGGCGCGCGATCCGCGCTCCCCCCCCACCTCCCGCGCGTTCCCAGCGTGCCCCGCGCGCGCCGCTGCCCCGCGCGCGCCGGCCGCCCCTCCCTCCCTCTCTCCCTCCTCCTCCTCCTCCTCCTCCTTCCCCCCCCACAACCTCCACCCCATCCCCGGCCGGCGGCCGCGGCAGCCGCGCTGGCGCATGCGCACTCGCGCCGCCCGCCGCCATTTTGTGTCCGAAGCGACTGTGGAAGCGATTAAACCGCGGGCTGGTGCCGGGCGCCGGCGGCGGCGGCAGCGGGGAGGGCGGGGTTCGGCGGCTCGGCGGGGCCCGGGCGGCGGCGCGGGGGGCGGCGGCGGGGTCCCGGCGGCCGGAGGGAGCTCGGCGGGGCGGCCGGGCGCAGGTAAGAGGCGGCGGGGGGGTTTGCAGTCGCTTTCTCCGGCCTCTAGGTGTCACGATGGGGCTCCGGTGCGGCTGGGGCCCCGCAGCGGCCGCCGCCGGGGAAGCAGGGGGCTTTGTCTCCCTCTATCGTCCCCAGCGCGGCCGGCGCCTGCCCGACACCGCCGCCGGCCCCCGCAGCGCGGCGCTGGGACGCGGGGACGACCGGGCCTCCCCCCCCCACCCCTCCTCCCTCCCTTCCCGGGGCCGCCGACTCCATTTTCTTTCCTTTGTCTCCTCGGCGGATCGCACCCCCCTCCTCCCCACCGCCCGCATTCCACACGCTTTGCCCTTTCCCTTCCCGTCCCTTTCCCGTCCCGCTCCCCCCCCGCCCCCCCCCCCCCGGGCCCGTTCCTTCCTCCCCCCCCCCCCCCGCCCCGGTGCCGCCGCTCCCCCCGCCTTTTACCGCCCTCCCCACCGCTCCCCCCGCCCTCCCCGCACCTCCGCAGGGCCGGCCCCGCCGCCCCGGGGCTCCCTCGGTGTCCCCGTGGGGCGGCGGCGGAGCTGCGCGTCCCCGCTCCCGGCGGCCGCCGCCTCGCTGCGCTGGCGTGTGCTGCGGAGTGAGAGGCGCTGCCAGGCGCAGAGCGGGACTCGAGCTCCCTCTGCAAGGCAGGCTGAGCAGCGCCATGCAGGCAGCAGCGGGGCGCGGGCACGGCTGGGGGGCGCCCGATCGCCCCGCGCTGCCCGCCCGCCGGCCCCCCCTCTCCGCTTCGTCCGGGCAGCGGTGGCGCCGGCACCCCCCATCCCGCACTCCCCAGGCGGCAGAGCCACCGGCACCCCCCATCCCGCACACACCAGGCGGCAGAGCCACCGGCACCCCCCATCCCGCACTCCCCAGGCGGCAGAGCCACCGGCACCCCCCATCCCGCACTCCCCAGGCGGCAGAGCCACCGGCACCCCCCCATCCCGCACTCCCCAGGCGGCAGAGCCACCGGCACCCCCCCATCCCGCACACACCAGGCGGCAGAGCCACCGGCACCCCCTCCATCCCGCACGCCCCAGGCAGCAGAGCCACCGGCACCCCCTCCATCCCGCACGCCCCAGGCAGCAGAGCCACCGGCACCCCCCATCCCGCATGTCCTGGGCAGTGGAGGCACAGGCACCCCCTCATCCCGCACACACCAGGCGGCAGAGCCACCGGCAACCCCCCCATCCCACACGCCCCAGGCGGCAGAGCCACCGGCACCCCCCCATCCCGCACGGCCCAGGCAGCAGAGCCACCGGCACCCCCCCATCCCGCACGGCCCAGGCAGCAGAGCCACCGGCACCCCCTCATCCCGCATGTCCCGGGCAGCGAAGCCACCGGCACCCCCCCATCCCGCACGTCCCGGGCAGTGGAGCCACCGACACCCCCCTATCCTGCACACACCAGGTGGCAGGGATGCCAGCAGCCCCCCATCCCGCACACCCTGGGCAGTAGAGCCATCGGCCCCCATCCCCTGCTCCATCTGAGGATTCAGAGCCACTGGCACCCCCCTATCCCGCACACCCCAGGCAGCAGAGCGATCGACCCCCACTCCACACACCGACAGCTGCCCACCCCTGCTTTGTCTGGGGAGCAGAGCCACCGGCAGCCCCCCCCGCCAAATCCTGCACACCCCGGGCAGCAGAGCCACTGATACCCCCTTCCCGCTACCCTACAAGCCCGCAGCGGGGCTGCCACCCATTGAGGGGGGGCCGCTTTTGCTGCACTGCCTTCCAACCCCCTTCTCTGCACCCAGGGAGTGGAGCCACTGACTCCCCCTCCCCTCCTTTCACCACACACCCACTCGGGGCGCAGTGGGGCTGCTGCCCACCCGGGCACACGTTGTGGCACTCAGCGCTGGCGCCTGCCTAGTGCTGGGTCTCAGAGCCTGCCACGGGTCCCTTCCCTCCTGCGTGGGTCTGTTTGGTGATGGGTTTTGTGACCCGTCTCTTGTTGTGGTGCAGAAAGGGAAATGGCACATGTTCTGGGGCAGAACAATCTGTGTTTCATTCTCTCCATAAACTTAAAATTTCTCCATTAAGTATGCTTCTGTGGTGTCAGGTTTGGCCTTGCCTTAGCTTTGCGAAATGGCTGTGGTACAGGGGGATTGTCACGTTGCCTGCGTCCCTTTCTGTTCGATGTAATCCCTAGGACTTGCCTGCTGGGTAGAATGGGCTTGCCTTCCTGTTTGTGACTTCCTATTTCCCCCTCAGTCTTTCCTTCCCCCCTGAGTAAAGGCATGGCTGTTCCTCATCTCCTGCCAGCTATTGAATCCTGGTAATAAACTCCAGAGGGGTTGTTAGAAGCATCTGAAATACTGTTTACCCCTTCCAGTATATGTGTGTGTTGTTTCAGTGCAGGAAGTGTGTCATCATTTCTCTCAAGTTCTCCAGCTCATTCTGCTTGTGCACAGCCTGTTGAATTGGCAGGGATCTTTTGGGTGTAAGAAACAGCTCCCTATTTGTATTCAAACTGTAGTTCTTACCAAAGCCATACCTAGCATTTTACTTTAGTACAGAAGTCGTTAGGACCGAAGGAAAGAACAATTTGAGCATAAGGGCAAAGCAGTGCTTTCTTCTTTTTAAGCTGATTTTCTACTGGATGTATAGGGCTAGCTCAATGTTCATGTCCTCTCTACACGAGGGAGGCTATTAGGATGCATGGAGTGACATCATTAACACACTTGAAACTTTGTGGGATTTTTTTTGAGGGGTAATGTGTGTGCAAAAGGTGCAAAATTTGAATTCCTATAGCTTCAAGAGGCCCTACAACCTGAAAATAATACTGCCAGCCTTGCTTGATTCGGACAGGGCTTGGGGAGCTGTCACTACAGCAACTGAAGTTTGTTGGCAATTCATGCCTGCAGCGTTGCTGAGGGAAAGAGCTATTTTGAGAACTGCTTTTCGTATTAGCAGGCTGCATCTGCAGCGTGAGCCGTAGCTAATTTTTGTGTGTCATTACCAGCTCTTGGGGCTGCAGGTTGATACCTGCCTAATGCTGTAGCTTTGCTGTCATCTTGGAAATGCCAGAGGCTGACCCGTGGTTTTCTTGTGTTTATTTAACATTTACATGAAAAATGTTAATTATGTGTGATTACTAGCTTGCTTAGGAATTTCTGTATAGAGCCTACTCCGGAACTTTATTTCTTCACTTCCCTTTAGTAATTCATGTCCAGGAACTCCCACTTTTCTGATGAAAGTCAGGTGCTGGGCACTATCAGGCTTACCTGCTCTCTGAGAAGAGCCAGCCTGTTCCTTGCCCTTACCCCTCATCCTTTGGCAGCTTCTTAGTTGCTTGTAACAGCAAGCAGTTTTGACCTCTTCCTGCTCCATCTGAATGTTTTTTGTACGTTTGCTATTTCAATATATTGAAATGATAAATAATATATTGATTATATTTGCATTAAAACTCCCCAGTTCACCCATTCTGACAGTTCTTGCTTCTCTGACCTTTTTGCCTTTTTGGAATGCTGAAGGGAGTAGGTGAGCATGAGGATCACAAATGCTGCTTCATCCTCTGCTTGTCTGTGCTCTAGAAATCTGTGTAGTGAGAAACAGCCACTGCTGCTACCTGCACACGGGAAGGCACGTGTTGGCTGAAGTGCTTGTCTTCAGCCTCTGCAGTGGAGCTGGAAGAAATCAAAGCCCTGACCCACTGGTTGTTTTGTTTGTGTTAACTTACTGAACTGCACTGCTTTGTTTGCTTAACTGTAAGCCTCTGTTCATCCATTTGACTCTTGTTCAGATGCCCAGTTCAGTCTTTGTTGTACTAAACCTTGATATTTCAATACATTATCAAGCTCTGCTGCTCTGCAAATACTATGTGGTCTTGGAGATGCACACGGATCCAAGAAATTTCCTTTTCTTGATCAAAGCTTATTTTTTCTGCTCATAAAAAGAAATATGATTTAGAAAGTAGCTTTAGTTTTTTCAGTTTTTCTGCTTAAACATAGTACAGGAGAAAGATTCTTCTTGTTACGCAAGATCTTGCTCTTTTTGTACTGAAGGATATTTGAATTTCATTTAAAACACCTTGTTCTACTGCTCCTCCCGCTTCTGCCCAATAATCCATCATTCTTCAGGATTTAAATGAGATGCTTATTCTAGACACATTTAATGTGAAAACTAAATAGTAGGTGCTCAGTTGAGTGATCTCATTATTTTCTGATTAACAATAATAACCTTGAAAAGAAGAGTAGAATAAACAAGAGGTGGGTAGGGAGTTCTATTTTTCAGGTTGTATTAATGTCAAAGTAACCTAACAACTCAATTGTAGTGTCAAATGTGAATTCCAGCTAAAGTGAAGTTCCCCTCATTTAATATTATAAAAACTTGGAAGCTATTGAGCCTTAATGTCTTTCTTAGCATGGTTCTTAATGTCTGCCTTAATATGGTTCTTAACAGGTGAAAATACAGAAGCAGTGCAAAGACAGCTCTCGCAGATGGCGCAGTTAACGTGTGCTGCGTAGCAGAGAGATGTGATAGAATGGATTCCTGAAGAATCATCCTTAATCTATCCCTACAGCCAAAGTTGTGAGACATAGATGTTTACAGTTGCAGTATAAGGGTTTGGTTTTAGAGACTCTTCGGTTCGAGCAGTCCCACTCTTTGCTGTTAGCTTTCTGAGGATTTCAGTGTGCTGCATGGTGTTGATAGTAAAGAGGCAAGGGCAGGTATGCTTACATGCATATAAAAGCACAAAAAGGAAAGTGACTGGCTAGGATATGCTGACCAGATAATAGATGGGAGGGCTGCTGTACTGGTAGTAATGCAGGAAGCTGTGCTGCAGGGAGTTTTCTACACACCGTGGTTCAGGTTGTATGCCCAAACACGTTATTTTGTCAGTCAGCTATCAGCATTGTCTGGCATAGCAACAAATCCATGAACTTAGTAAAACTTCATGGGTTTCACTGAAAAGCTTCACTCAAATGTAAAGAGACTGAGAATGGAGTTCAGCGTATAATGAAAAATCTTATTTTACCTCTCTTCTTTTTTTCCCCCAGAATGTAAAAATTTCTGTTGACATCATTGAGCTTGTCAAATTCTAACAAAACAGAAGTCAAATTGCAGACTGTTTGGAGCACGAAATACACCTTTGTCTGTATTAATATGCATCATGATTAGAAGCCTGCATGTGTCTCAAGCATCAGCAGGTAAAGTAGCTGTCTGTAAAGTAGAGGAGAAAGTAGCTCGGTCCAGTTATATAAAGAATATTACTTGCCTTAATTAGGCTGCCAAAGTATTTTTTACTCCTTCTTTCAGGTATTTAGAATTAGGTTGCTGTTCTGAAAGCTTCTGAAATTTTTCTGTTTTTCTTTTTTTCTATTTTTAAATGAAATAGAAAAACAAACACAAGACAAAACATTAACAAGAAAAGACAGCCAGCCCCCTTCCCCACAAAGTACATTGGGAAGGTGAGAGAGGTGTTTGCCTTATCCAGTGTGGGTTTTTTTCCACTTCTGACACTGGAATATCCCTGGCTGTAGTATTGGAAGAAATATTATGTGGTTGATGCACTTCAGAACACTAGGGAATTTCCAGGAGTTTGGAGAAGTGCCAATATAGCAGCATTAAAAGGAGATGGAGTGGATGAACGTGGCAGCTAGTAATGCAGTGCTGTGCAGAGGCACCTTGGGTATTTGCCTAGCGCTGTGTGATGTTAATACATACGTAGTTTACATTATTACCAGCTTTCCCATTTATTCCTACTACAGAATTTAGTTAAGAGGAGAAAAAAATATAATTAATCCTAGTAATTAAGGCTTTAAGGAAACTAGAGTTTGTTAAATTTATTATTTGACTTTGTTACAGGTATCTCTCTTGATGTTGAGGACCTTACAGAAAGTAAGAATGCCATTCAGTTCAGGGTAGTTCAGGAATAGTTCGGGGGTGTACAAGGCTGAATAGTTTCCATGGAGGTTCAGCAAGAACTGGTAATTGCTTCTCACAGTTTCTTTTCATTACTGATTTACTGTCTTGATTTAGAACTTCTCTGTGCTAAAATTGTGGTTCATGGAAAGGCAGACAGCATTGTGGCAGCTGTTGTGATTGGCAGGTGAAGTGGATCCGTTCAGGTGCATGTGCTGAGGCTGCTGTGTGTAAAGCTGTGTAGCTGAGCGCAGCTGGCATCGAGGCACATGGTGTCCTGGAAAGCAGTGGCTGAGCTGCATTTTGGAGTCATAGTGGATAAGCAGATAAAACATGAGTTTCCAAGGTGATGTTGTGATAAAGAAGCTAAGGTAATTCTCAGATGCATTAATGGGATGAGTAGAGATGCATTCATGCCTGTGTGGGGTGGGCTGAAGTCATTACCAAAATAGCGTGTGATTCTGGCATCAGCACTTAAAAAAAAACCCTAACCAACCACGCCATGTCTGCAAGGGGGATTAATCTCCAGTGTGATGGAGGGCGAAAAAGTAATGCCGTGCAGTGAAGTGTTAAGAGTTCACTGTGCAGTTCCTTGGCAAAACTGGGAGGTGACTTGTTTGAAGTCCTCAGATACCTCCTTGGCAAGGTAATACTGGATATTGATGAGTTTATCTAAGTCTTGCTGGCAACCAGACAAGAACTTGTGGTCAAATAAGTTCAAATTAAAAGACACAACTTTTCACAGTGAAGGTGATTAACCTTTGGGTTATCATATGAACGGAAGTCATGTATTTCTTAATTTCTTAACATCCTCGAAGCAAGATTGTGGGAAAAAATCTGAAAATGGCTTTAGCCAGCTGCAAGGTACTGAACTGCTTCCGTTTTGGATACAGTTAGAGAACTGCAATCCAATAGAGGCCTGACTTGATGATCAAATAAGAGGTGATCATGCTAAAGAAAAAATATGGCAACCTTCTCTTTTACTTCTCTCTTTGCCTTCTCTTTCACCAGCTTCCCCTCTCTTTGAACAGAGAAAGGTTTAAGACTTTCCTTGGAAATCTAGAACATGGTAAAGCCAGTAAAATCTTCTGGAGAGGAGAAAGTAAGCAGGTATTGATACATATACTGGAGGTGTGTCAAAATAATCTTCCATTTATTCATTTGGGACCAGTGACTGTAAAAAATCCTTATCTGCGGCTGTGGTATTAGCGAGCTGTGGTGGGATAAAAGTTACTAATGTGCTATCAGGGCACTCCTGGCTCCTGGGCAGCTTTCTGTCTACCAAGTAACCCTAAGATCTTGCAGTAGCGCTGCTGTCTAGCCAGTGCCCAGCCTGTACTTAAGGGGTTCTTGCATCCCAGTTCGTAGCATTGGAAGTGCTCGGTGAAGGTGAAGCAAGGTGATTTTTTTTTTATTAAATCCACTTCAGAAAATATGACTTTGTAAAGTTATTTATGCATTCTGTTTTTCATTGAATGATACTTGGTATATTGCATTTGTAGTGCGTGAATTTATATGCAGTGATCCTCATTTTAAAGTGGATGCTGAGTAAAATACTGAATTAATTGGGAGTGAAACTAGAGAGAGTAAAGCTATGGGAAGAAGAGTAAACAACAGTTAATAATTTTGAGGTATAGCAATGTATCACATGTGGAGACTTGTCACAAGTGTTTTGACACTTTCAGAGCTCTCAAGAATGTTATAGCGAGTAACCTGATGGTGGCTGAGGCATTTCCAGGTGGAGATTGCCAAAAGCTAAAAGTACTTTTCATGTATTACATATTTGAACGAGGTGGGCAGCCTGAGAACTGTCTCTGCTGCAGAGCTAACTTGCATGTAATCTGCATGCTATTCTGGAGGGTAATTCAACTGGAGCACCTGATGCCCGAGTTCAGCAATTCTGGTTTCTTGTGACTGTTTGTGAGAAGGCAAACAGCGTCTGTGTTGGGCCTGACTGCTGTTCTGGGTGTAGTTCCTAGCATTCACACAACTTTTTAGGTAGGTGCAGTGAGGTTTGTGGTGAACCTGTAGCTTGTAGGAGGAAGAAATAGGGAAAATACACAAGTGATGGAAAACTGTTTGGGTGAGATACTTTGGAGGTTTGGAAAGGGATTAGCAGGTCCAAAGGCTGAGATCCCTAATCACATGTTTGGGTGTTAGGATGAGGGCGGTAAACCACAGACAACTGATTGCTGGCTTTTCAGTGTTCTCTGCTTGAGCTTTTGGAGGCAAACTGCTGGACTCACTGGATGCTGATTTGTCCTTGCAGGGCTTTTTTTTGTTAGTGTTGGAAAAAGAATTTTTTTTTTTTTCCCTCCCCAGCCTATTGATAAAAGCTGTACAAGTGAACTTACAACTCTTGGTGAGTTGGGAATAAAACCAAAGCATTTAGCCAAGTAAAAGTCATGGCTTCCCTGGAACACTAATTTGACTTGCATTGGGATCGTTGTGTCACCTTCTCTATCCATTTGTGTATTGGAAACCACATTGCCAGGTGATGAGTTGGTCAGCTGAATTTGCTTCCCTGTGGGTCCATCTATCCTTGTCCATCCTCCAAAAAAAAAAGGTGGGAAGGCACTAGATTCAAGTGTGTGTGGAAGAACTGCAGCTCTGAGTTTGATTTAAGCCTTTGTGGAACCATGCCACAAAATATTTTGGGCTTTCTGAAAAGGTACTTGAGGCCACAAGTACTAATGGCAGCATTTGGATATTTGTAAGCTTTTTTTACTCTTGCAATAGAGAAGTAAACTTTGCTATATGTTTAAAATCACTGTCAAGGGAATTGGATTCTCTTGTTGTTTAGTGATGAAAGAGACATTATTGCTCTGCACTGGCCCCTGGAAGAGCTTTTTGCTGCTGTAGAACCAGTAGTGATTTTCACCCAATTGTTTTGGCTTCTTGTGTAGTTTCTCTGTTGTCTTGTATTCAATTTGCAAAGCTGTTTCCTTGAAGCCACCTTTAACATCCAGAGATTTCAAATTGAAGGAAATGCTACTAAATTAAAAGTGCCCGCCTGTTTTGGCTTGTATGTACTTGGCATAAGAGTAACAGTACTGCATTTGAAAACAGTGGATTTCTCCTGTGTGCCAAGCTGTTTGCGGTGGAGGTGTAATATAAACTTTAGTTTTCCTTTCTGTGTAAGTTATGTGAGAGAACCTTTTTTGAAGCATTTTGGGAGTTTTCAGATTGCAGGATGGAGGAGAAAAAAATGTTTGAAGGCTAGTGGTTTCACTCAAAGCTTATTGGATTATTAAAACCTTTTTTCTTTTCTTCTTGGAGGATGGAAGAAGTTAGTGTTATCCAGCATTCCTGCTGAGTATATAACTTACTGCCACTTCTGATCTTTGAAGAGAGATTTATCGCTTCCTGTGGCAATACTGAATACTCAAAAGGTACTCATTGATTACTTCATCCTTGCCTACCTTGTATATGAATGTACTCTCCTTCCTGCCCAGGAATGACTACGATTGACTCCTGCCTGCTTTAAGCTGCTGGAGCATTACATGAGCCCAGGGTTGTTTATACGTGGCTTCTGTAGTGTGTGTAGAAATAGTTTTGTGCTGTTGAAGCAGCTGCGTGCTCTCTCTGTTCTACCAGCGTTTTGACCTACGTGAAGAAGAATTTGGCAGCTTCCCTGACAGTATGATGGAGCAGACCAGCAAATATTCAGATGTCTGACTTGTCTGACATGACATCTGTAATTTTGGAGGCACCTCCTTCAAGTGACTTCCACAAACAAATCCTTACGGATGTTTTCTCCAGCGCCACCAAATTCAAAGAAGGGGGATGGCATTGAATGTTTGTCCTACTCTGTTGCCATTCCATCTCTCCCTGGTCAGAAGTTCTTGATCCGGTGCAGCTGTTGGTCAGCATGATGTGTTACCATTTGTTCTTGTCCAGGAGCTGCCTCTTCAAATGGGCTGTCCTGTGCCAGCAGCCAGGGAGCTTTTTCAGCCAACTTCTGGTACTTGAGGTGTAACCTTTTGTTAGGATTCTGGAGAAAGGAGCATGTAGTAGTCCATATTTCTTCAAAGACAGTTTGTTTTGTTTTTTTTACTGCAGAAGTGTTCTAGGTCCTCTGGAATTTATGTGAAAGCAAATGCTGAGACCAGTAAAATTCTCTGTCCAAAGAACGTCATGTTTATAATTGTGTAGCTGGAAAAAAGCTCACTGTTTTGTGTTTGAAGTTTAAGTATATCCTTCATTTTGTTTAATGCCAGAGAAGGCATTTGGGTTGGAAGGGACTGATTGTGGTGCCTTGCTTCAACACCTGGCTCAGTGTGGGGCCAGCTTTGAAGTTAGATGAGGCTGTTTAGGGTTATATTTAGCAAATTTTTTTAATAGCTGAAAATAGCTCTTTGCATTCCCGTTAGGTAGTTGAAGGTAGCAGCAAGATCTCCCCTTAAATTTCTCTCAGCTAACTGACAGTCTGCTCTTGCTTTGTGCTCCACCCACCTCATCTTTTTGGCAGCCCCCTAATGGGCTCTTCCCAGTGTGTGTCAGTCTACTGTGCTCAAAAGTGGACACAGGGAACATTTAAATTTGCACAGTATTCCTGTTTTCCTTCACAATTATCAAAACTTGCCCACATGTCAAAGATCTTATCGGAATGTAAATTCATGCAAGATATTTTATGCCAGAAAATATGCTGGTTACTGTAATGGAAGTGGGCTATCTTTACAGGAAAGCAGGGTAGAGGTGGCTTCCCCCACCTGGGTTATTACCACAGAGTGGATCGGAACAAGCATGCTTTGCAATTTCTAGATAGGTGATTCTGGGAAACTTTGCTCTTTGAGTTGTACGTTACTAGGCTGATGTTCCTTGAGTGGTGTCTTGAGCTGCTTACTTCAAAACTCCAGGAGCCTGTGTCCTTAAGGAGAGTCTGTACCTTGTGAAAAGAGTAGCTTGATGGTTGTGCTTTGCGTTAACCTGCCACCAGTTGTGATCTGCAGATGTCCCTGTAAAGTATTCTGAATTTGTGTTTTCTGCAGTGTAAAAAAGAACTACAGTTATTGTTTTGTTTCTGTCTTCCCCTATGAAGAGATTGGGTGCGATATTTATTCAAAACAAATCTTTTCACTTAAGTCATTTGCCAAGCAGAAAATTCGGGTTTGAAAATCAGAAGAAATTTATTTCTTGATTCAAAGTTAGGCTAAGAGAATAGCAATACATGAAAGGATGCTTCCATTGCATTAGATTTGCTTGATTGAAGGGTCCAAGCCTGTTTGGTCTGATGATGAAAATTCTGAGATGCTACAGTTCTATGTGGGAGGGGTTCGTTTTGCATCAAGTGTCTTCTGAATTGAGAAGTCATTCACTCCTAAGGCTTTTCTGTGTTAATTTACAAGTTTTTGAGTTTTGGGAAATAACAGTCTTTTCCAGGGTTACAAGTCAGCAATAAAACTCATCTGCTAACAGCAGTGACCTTTACTTAAGTGTTAAATAGAGAGATTGACACAAAATGCTTTTTTAAAAGCTTACAGTCACTGAGCATCCACAGCTCCAACCAACTTATCAGTAGTGCTCTTTAAAGCTGATGAACAATTAAAAATAGACTTGCCAAGGAAAAATTGCAGCCAGAACTGAGACTTGAGTGCCACATACTAAATAAGTGACAGGAGAAGCGGGGTGAGAAGGGGAAATACTAAAATTCAAAGGGTGTAGGACTGGTGTGAAATTCAGTACTGTTTGGCCCGCATCACTGAGTGCAGCAGGAATATGTGCTTCGGAATATGTGCGGTGTAAATGTGACTATTTTAAACCCTTAATTGATTAGAGTAATGAAGCTAGAGTCACAACTCTTGGATCAGCTGAGGCTGCTCTGCCTCAGTGTAACAAGGTTATAGAAGTCTGCTGAAATGAATTTGTTGCTTTATTGATAGTGTTACTTCCTGCGTGGACATTATGTAATGGGTTGTACTTGGCTTTAAATTATACCCCTTTAAGTGTAAGAACTGCTTTTGTGTCCTGATTTTGGTATCCTGTAGCAGGAGGACATCTGAAGTAGGCATAACCAGCTCTGAGATGTTATATCACACTGTTAATGTAACATGAGGCATACAGAGTTTTAGGTTGTAAGAACAGTGCATGCTAAGGAGTTTATAAAATGAGTTCATTCTTCGTAGTAAAAAGCATTAAAGCTGATTAAAATATGCTTTGGTTTTGTTAAAGGCTTTTGATAAGTGAAGGGGTCCTCAAGCAGTTATCAGTGCTGCTATTCTTAGAGGTGTGGACTGCACATTTTCTGGTAAACAAGCATTAAACATTCAAATGGTGCTTTTTTCCCCCCTTTTCTCTTTCTTTTATGTAGTTTCACTAGTACTACTTATCCATTCTGTTCCAGAGTGTATTCAGACATCAAGAGCTGCATGAAGAATAGCCAGCATGAAGAGAACAAATCGGTCCAGGCAGAAGTGCCGAAGCGTCAAGAACACAAATGTAAATTAAGGGGTTTTAAAGTGTGGTATACATTCCGTGCTGAGAATAGTTTCCTGAACACTTAAAACTTACACTGTGCTCGAAGAAACCCTCTTGCCATGCTTCTCTTTTGACTGGCCTGAGTGTTTGGGCACACCAGAGCCTTGGTGTGGATGGGAATAAGTATCTCTTTGGCTGGGTGAGTTCTGGCCTGGATTAGTTTCCTGCCCAGTTAGCTGCAGTCTTAGAAATGCTTATGCTAATGTTAGGAATAGTTGGGGTGATGTGGGTAGGAACAAGGGGACACTATAAAGGCAGGGATGGCTTCTCTGGCAGAGTTAGCATGTTTGTCCTGGTGGAAAGGTTTTTTCCCTACAGGGTTGAGTGCCTTTGTGGGAGTTTGTGTTCTGCTTCATCTGCTTTGAAGGTTGATTGTAGTGGCACTTCTAGGGTCCTGGGTATGAGAGTATTTGGAACGTGAGTCCAAATGAATTAGGTACTTGTATAAAATTGATTAAAAAATTGATTCCAGTGCCTGAAGGGGACATAAAAGAAAGATGAGGAGGGACTTTTTGCAAAGGCATGTAGTGATAGAGCTAAGGGGAATGGCTATAAACTGGAGAGGGGCAAATTTAGATGTAAGGAGGGATTTCTTCACAATGAGGGTGGTGAGGCAGTGGCACAGGTTGCCCAGAGAAGTGGTGGATGTCCCGTCCTGGAAGTGTTCAAGGCCAGGTTGGATGGAACTTAAGCAGCCTGATCAGTGGGAGGTGTCCCTGCCCATGGCCTGGGGGTTGGAATTAAATGATGTTTAAGGTCCCTTCCAACCCAGACCATTCTATGAAAACTTCAGCGTGAGGACCACTGTCTAGGGTTCACCTGGGTTTGATTCTGTTTACATCTGTTCCAACATCTATTAATTCAGATGAATTTCTCTGCCACCTGTGATTCAGAAGTGAGCATGAATTAATTTAGGTGCCAGGAACTTGTCTTGTCTGTCACCCTTCTGCCATAAGTGTTTTCAAAACTCTCTTGGAATTTCCTGTCCCTGCTGCAACAACAGTAAACTAGACCTTTCTGTTTGACAGCCTGACAGTAAGTTAACTAGCACTGACTTTAGTTTTTCTTGTATGCAGCAGGGTGTAATTTGTGAGGTGACTAAGAGTTACTGCCTGGGTAGGTGTTGTTCATGGGATAGGACCCATGTTGCCATCGCAGTTATGAGCGCCTCCTGCCTCTCTGATTTGAAACCTGAATTCCCTTGCCCAGGCGGAGTATGGCTAATTAATGAGTACTTGTACAAAGATAAAAGGAATAGCTGCTCCCCAAGAGCTTGTTCTTAGCTACTCGTTCATCTAGATGAAGTCTTAGAGGAAAAGAAAATACGAATGCTTGTACCTTATTATGATGTCTTCAGAATGCCATGAAACTTGTTGCACTGGTCTCTCTCCAGGCGTGGTAGTGTCTTGTGCAGCAGTTCTGATGGCATGCAACACTGCAGCAGAGAGCTGAAGAATCCTGCTCTGATCAGACTAAGTTTGGAGAAACACTTTTTTTTCTGTAAGCAGTTTGCTAATAGCTGAATGAAAACCTAAATTAATGTGTGAGGGGGAAATGGCCACAAATAATTGTTGATGAAATTATTGACCTTTTCCAATATCTACCTATAATATTAGACATTACTTTCTGTGGAAATGAGTTTTACAGGCTATTTTAACCTGAAATATTTTCCAGTGTTCTCAATTTATTACCTTCAAGTATTCCAGTGGTCTTTTGTGAGGTCTTTCATCACTTTTATATTACGAACTACCGTAAAAGAGAGGGACTGATCAGTTTTATGATTCAGCGTCAGCTGAAAATTTAATTCCTCTGTGACAGCTACATTTAAAGTGTAAATCTTTCTGTATTTCACACTTAATAAAATTGAATAAACATTTCCTTCTGAAATGAACTGTCATGTTAGGAAAACACAATGCCTTTCTTGATATATTAAAAAGGGAAATGCTTCCAAAAAATGATTGATGTGGAAAAGTTTAGTTCGCGTTTCCGCACTGTCACTAGAGAATTCTGTGTATGACTAAAGAACTAGTGTCATCTAGTGAGCCTGCACTAGCAGTTATGGGAAAATGTAGGGAAAATTTGAAAGTAAAGTTTAAAAGAATGTTAGCTAGGAATGGAAGGAGAAATTAGAGAAGAATGGAACAAAGTTTAAGAACGCTTGCTAAAATTGTCCCTGCTACTTTGAATGGAATTTTTATTCCCCAAATCTTAAGGGAAAACAAGGTGAGGGGGAGGGAACTGAACCCATACTTCTGGAAGTAAAGCTGAAATTCTTCCACCAAACTGCTTTCTTCACTAAGGCTTACTCTGTCAAGTTAAAAGCAAGTTATAGCCCTGGTGACCTAAGTATGTGTGGGATTTGTCAGTAACTGCAATAATTTGGTTTTTTAATTATTATTATTATTTACAACATGAGTTTCAGGCCGTTGACATCATTGTATTATGCTTTCTTCTCCATTATAGGCTGCGGCTTATTACAGCAGAATTAGCAGTATTAGTTCTGGAAGAGCTGTGGTTCTGGCCCCTTTTGCTGGTGTCAGGTGCAAGATGAAGAGGGAGTTTATTCTGCAAACAGCTGAGGAAATATACAGAATTGAGTTTCCTTCTGTATTGCTTGGGGACCCTATAGGTATACTGTGTTATGTCTTGCACAGGTCTTCCTCTGAGCTCTCGATGCAGAGTAACAGGTTAACTGTGTCCTGTGTAGTTGCAGGAAGTCACAGGTATGTGCTGCTTACTGACTGAAAAATACGGGTCAGTGCTGACTGGGAGTTCTCATCACTTTGAATTCTATTTCATGAGATATGATGAATGTTTGAAAGAGCTCTGCTAAGATCCCTGGGCAGGACCAACAACTAGGAAGATTTCTTTTGTGTAGGTTACAGAAGGAGAGGAAAACAACAACAGCAAAAAAGACAGGAGGAGGTTGTAGGAATGTCGTGGAATGCTGTTTGATGCCAGTTCTGCACCAGGGTAGCTGTGGGTAATGAATGCCAGAGGGGGCCTGGCTGTGCTCTTAGAGTTCATAATGGTAAGAGGTAAAGTTTACCTTTGGTAACTTCTGGCCCGTGGTGTGCTACCCTCATGTAAGTGTAAGAAAAAGGTAACTTTGGTTCACAGGTAACAATTGACCGAATGAAATAGTAGTGCATGGGTTTGATCACAGTTAAATGCTATTGACTTCAAAGAGGAAGGTGCCCACAAATTGGCTGCGACCCAGAGCGTTGCAAGATGCTTGAGAGAAAGCAATTTTGCTGGCGTGTGTACTTGGTGGCTAGCAGGATGGCACAAAGCAGAGGGATGCAGCTCGGTGTAGCCACCTGGCTTCTGGAGCTCAAAGTGCTTGGTGCTGTGGTGTGCTTAGCAGTGCTGTGTTTTTCTTTGACGGGGATTATCAAACGCTGTGCAAGTTAAGAATCTGGTCTCCTATCTTGTTAACGGGGAGAAATAGATGGTGATTTTATGTAGGGATTGACTTAAAGGCTTAGAATTGGGAAGAATGTGCTCTTCTCCCTGCCTTGTTTAGGGAGGCCAGCCTTCCAGCACAGATACCTCCGTTGGGGAACCGCAGCAGGGCTTCAGATGCTGTTAAAGGTGTCTGATAGCATCCTGGCCCTTAGCTGGGCCAGTGCTTGAGGAAACCATCCCTCTACATGTTTGCAGTTGCAGTTGTCATTCCTGCAGCTTTTTTTTTACATATATCTTGGGGCTTCTTCACCTTGACAACCTACTTGTCATGCACAGAAAAAGCGCAAGCAGTTATTAACCCATGATGAAGTTCTTTTCTGTTATAGGCTTCTTGATTTTTTCCTTTTTCTTACTCTCTCTGAGATGCTAAAATATTTCTCAAATTAATTAGATGATAGTGAAGTAGTAAGACTGCCTTTTTAAAATATAAAGCTGTAATAGATGTTTGTCAAATAGCATATTTTTTTGTTGTTTTTCAGTGCCAGTTTTGTAAGAGGCATGGAGGAAATGAGAAAACAGCTGATGATGGGTGTAGCAGTTGTAACCAGTGGATATGGAATTTAATGCAGTAGGCAAATGGAAGCTTTGTTTCCACCATGAGAAAATTATTTAATAAAAAAACTTCATTTCTACTTTCTGCTGTTAGTAGTAAATCTTTCATGTTTTATGCATGATAGCACTGTGAAAATGCCCTCTCCCAAGGTGTTCATAGAATCCTACCTATTTCTTGAAGTTCTGTGAGCTTTGTCAAGTAGTTTGGTGTTCCTAGGCTCATATGTAAAAGGAAAAACAGGATATAGTTGGTTCTCTCTTTCACCTGTTCCAAAAGAATTCAACACAAGATTCTTTTAGCTTTTGTACAACTTATTTATAATTGGTCAAGTAACTCTTCCCCTATTAATCTTTCCTTTTTCTGTGGGCAATTAGCAACAGAAATGGACGAGAGTCTACTATGACATTTTGGTGTCTGTGTATATAATCAGAGTTCTGGCTGACCTGTGGGTCTTTGGCTTTATGCACAAATAGCCTGTTTGCATCCAGCTGAGCCCCTTCTCTTGAAGGAAGGACCATGGCTGAACTATTTCTAGAACCAACCTGAGTTCAAAAGCTATATAGCTGTGTTTGTGAAGTGCTGAGACCGAGCTAACAAACTTGTCTTGGGGGTGCGTGGTCCTACGCACAGTTCTTCAGACATCTTCCCAGCACTTTCCCAGCTATGTCAGGATTTTTTTGATTCTAGTACCACATTGTGTGGAGACCAAGAATTGGCAAGGTTTTAAACAGAGAGAGGAGTGCTTTGAGAAGAGATTGAACGTAGACCTAGTTCATGTTCTGGATTTATTGCCTGTCTAGGGGTGCTACTGATATGCCCAGGAGATTAGGAGCAATTGTCGTGAATAAGAGCAGTGCTAGGAAGGGCTGCACTTAAATGCTTTGTGGGTTTTATGTATATCTGTTTGCTTTAGAAAAAGTTATGTTCATGCCATGTTCATCCCTTATCAGGGGAGCCCTGCTGGAGGAAAAGCAAAGGCTGCCTACCTGTTAAACTGCCTTATCTTTGACTGTGCTTAGTTGGGAGGCTTTTTCAGAAGAAAGATACAGCTATTTCACGATGGGAAAGGGGAAGGAGGAGAATGGCCAAGCGCTCCTGTGGTTACTTTGCATCTGTCAATGTCCTTAAATACTGACACGGACGTATGTCGTGACTGCAAGCAGGAGGAGAAAGGAAAAATGCCCCTTTGTCCATAAACCCTGTTGGATGTATTTTCTTTTAAATCTTACTCTTGCATTAAGTGGCAGAAACACTGCATAACTGTAGACTCTTAGGTGAAGGTTTTGCTTATTCCTCTCCATCTTTCAAAGTTTCACAGGGTATGCAGGAGAAACAGTAGTCTCCCGTGTTTTAACATGATGTTTTATTTCCACTTAGTCTTAATAAGTGGCTAATCTGTAAGTGTCAAAGCCATAGCAATTTTGAAGCAGGATGTGTATGTGGATTGACTTGAGTTCAAACTCTGAATGTGTTGCAGGGTATTTTTTCCTTGCAGTAATGTACTGGATGATATTTTCATTATTCTTTGAATGCCAAAAGTGTATTGACAGCTAGTATTTGGCTTCATTGTTTCTATTGAATTCCCCCCCCCCCCCCAAGTGAACTATTATAGCACTAAATCTACTTTTCAAATGCTTTTAATGTCCTACAGATTTTAATGTGGCTGTATCTTGTTTGGCAAAAAAATAAATATTTTGCAGCTAGTTGGTCCTTGAAGCTTGATGCAGTTCAGGGTTTATTTTTTTTTTTAACCTTGGCTGAGAGGCAGGCAAATGCCGCTTTGACAGTAGCTTTATTCTAAATAACCCAGCTAGAAAAACATGCAATGGCAGTAGCCATCCTAACATATAAACATCTGTCTTGGTTTTCTGTTGTCTGTATTGACATCTTTAGCAAGTTGTCTTTACTGCTTCCACAGTTAAGATGAATGCTGTTGTAGCACTGCATTAATTGAATTAATTGTCTTTTTGTGTTGGTGTGGTGAGTTTTATCAGCCTTACTGTACTGGAAGCTTTCTTAAGTCATGTTGCTGAGTGTTAAAGAGTGTATACCTGCAAGTTGAGTGCTTTGCTGGCTATTGGAAGGAACGCACAAAGGAAAAATGTTATATTGTAGCAGGGCTGATAGTTTCTTCTATGCTGCAGTTAGGGCTGTTGGCATTAAATGACTTTCTCTCAAGCAACCTTTGATTCCTTTCCTTGGAAACTACTCCTTCTGGTAGTTCTCTTGGTTTTTTCAGTCTTGATTTAACAAATCATCTTCTGTTAACCTGCTGCTTTGTTTTCCGTTTTAGATTCAGTCATTGTGGAGCTAAGCTATTGGTATAAGGTACAGTAACTGGTAGGAAGAGAGCTGAAGATAAAAGGTTGGGAGAATGGTAAGACAAAATACATTCAGCAGTTCTTCTTCCTATAGTGGTCTTAGCTGTAGCAAATGACACGTGTTCTGTGAAATATTGGAAGCTTTTCTCAGAACTTGGCTGGGTAATTTCTAGGTGCGTAAAGATGTAAAGAGCTGAGGAAGATCCGCCTCTGTTAAAATTAGCAGAAATGGAAAACCCTCAGCAAGCTGCAGGATCACATCCAGTGGGTTGATGGTATCTTCTGGTGGTTTTTCCAACTGAAGCCATTCTGTGATTCTATTTTATGATGTGTAAAACTTTCCTCTAAAATCCCTTTTGTAAAAAAGGAAGATTAAGATTTTAAAAAAAAAAAGGCAGAGAAGGGAAGCAAGCAAGCAAATGCTTTAAGGCTGAGTGATTGAGAAGTGAAATGGACAGGCAGCACAAAGCTCACCACAGCAAAGAACTGGAGAGTCTTTCCAGAGAGCTTGTTTCATAGGAGAGAGCCCATACATTTTGCCTAGCTCCCTCTTCTGTCGACTTTAGAGGCCGTCTTCTGTCCCCACAGTTGTAGAAGTATTTTAATTTGAAAATCTGTGCTTTCTGTGGAAGAAATGTTGGCAGCAGGACAAGATTTTTTTTTTTTTTTTTTTTTTTTTTTACCTGGCCAGGGCATCAGCTGAGAGTTCTGTGTATTTCTGTATTTTTCTGTTTCATTATAAACTACTTCAGGTTATGTTAACAATTTTCTTCAAAATACTGTAACATTTCCCCTGCTGGTCAGAGCCTGGTTTACAAACAGTCATTTTCAGCTTAATTTGCTTCTACTGAGAGGACTGGAGTGTTGTAGATAGCCTGGAACAGGTAGGAACATGCTCATGCATGTGCTGAATGTTGGGGGCAGGAGGTGCAAGTCAGAATGAAGCAGAGGAGGTGGCAGGAGGGGTCCAGCTGCAGCGCATGTCGCACGCCACTGGAGGACAGCTGTGTCGCACAAGGCCAGCTGCCTGGGGCTGGCTTCCTTGGGAGCCTGTTGCAAGTAGCAACAGGTACCTCTAGAGTAAGATAAGTGTCCGAAGTAAGGAAGGGAGCTGGAGGAAATAGGGGTGTCTTCAGCAGATGTATGTAGGAGTCCTTCCACTTACTTTGCACATGTACACCCTTCGTTGTGAGCATTCTTTGAACAAAGCCTTTCCTGCAAGTGTTTAGTCCCTTCATGTAAGGCTGCATTCCTAGCCTGACAAACCTTCGTGACAGCAGGAGCCATATGCTAAAGTCCTCATGTATGAGTGACCTGTTCCTTGGTGGACATGGGCTTTTCTGGTGTGTGGGTCTGGGAAACGAAGCTTTCCTGCCACTCTGCTGGAGGACTTGCTTCTGTAGGACCCTCGGGGGCAATGGCAGATCATAGCCTGCTGGCTTGTTTCCAGGTGACTTAGCAGCTTTGTTGCCCACTTGGGTATTGGCAGTTAATGTGGAGATCCTTGTGGAATCTGCGCCTGAACTGCTCAGAGCTGTACATGTTTATGTCAAGGTTGCTAATCTCCACAAGACTCCGAAGTGGAATTGCCTTAGCTCTGCAGGTGGGCTTTTGCCATTTTTTCATTCCATCTTAAATCTAGAAACCCCCCCAGCTGTTTACCACATTCTTGTATTTCTTTCAGCTCTGTCATCATTTTCTTATTCAGAGACTTTGGCCACCTGAAGAGGCTTCTCCTTCTCTCTCTTGGCAAATACTTGAGATAATTGAAAAGCAATTTGTTCCACTGGTTTTGCAGTTGTTGCAGGCCTAAGACTAGTGCTGTGTTCTGATTGCCTGCAGACTAGCACTAAGTACTTACATCATCGTGTGCACTTCAGCTGTTTGTCCATATGGATTTGTGCTGACTTGAAAATCTGATGGGTGGTAAAGGCCAGGAGAGGCCAGATCTCTGCAGGGAGTGCACCTGAAGCCATATGTCAGTATTTCTGGGTATCTGGTGCCCTCTGGAGACTGCTGCTGCCACAACATAATGAGTATTGAGACAGCATGTTACAGATGCCCTGGGTCTGAGCAGGCTGAAGAACAATATGAGCTGTATTGGTTTCAGAAAAAGTGGGAGATGCTAGATGAGGCAGTAGTGAAAGCAAGGACTCTCTAAAAATAATAGTGATTACATGTCTTGTAATTCTTAAAGCTAATGAAGACTGACAGCTGTGTTTATGTATATAGGCTTGTGTATTTAAAAAGTGAGTATGGGAGATTAGATGTAGATACATGGAAGTAGTGTGACGTGAGATACAGGTGAGTTCACGGGACAGGATTCCATTATCTGGTCTGAGAGGCCAGTTGATTTCAGGAAAACATGGAAGTCTCTTTATCAAATCTGGAGTGGGAATCTGAACTTTGCTCATCAGCTTCTTAAGGAAACTAATATCTTTACTACTTGTTCCAGCAGTAAAATACTTGGTACTTTGGTACTTCTGTAACACTTAAGTGAGGGGCATAATAAATTGTATCCTCATGCAGGAATGCATTATTCTTGAAACACACTTCCTGCAGAATGCGAATGCAGGAATTTCATATTTTACCTTGAGGGCAGAGAAGAATGCTGAGGAGGAAGAAGAATTCCATGTTACTCTCATATGTAGCTATTTCTGGAGTTACGGTTAAGGTCCACTTAAATGCTGAGCTTCAGTACTGCTTGTTTATGACTGTGTGGATAGATTTAACTTGGGTCTTGTGAGAACACATCGTTTAAATGGAAGTAAAATGCTACCTGAGCCTTGTCTGCCTCCTGCAGCTCATTCAGCCCGAAGAGGGCCCCATGCGTGGTCCTTGGCTCTGCTTGAGGGCCAGGTGGTGCCCAGAAGTGGGAACAGGAATTGGCCCCAGGCTGCTTACAAGAAATACACTTGACTAGCTCAATTGTGTCCTTTTTGGTTTTGTGGGTCAGAGAAATTTAAATGTAGTAGTTGTCTGAGACCAAACAGCAAGAATTAAGTTCTTATACTCAAGTCATAGTGCTTTTTTTTTTCCTGGAAAAGCTCTGTAGTTCTTAAATGTAGTACTTTCTTTAAGGGTGGCTTTTTACTTTTTAACTGTTTTGGGAGGGTTTTGTGCCTTTAAAATGTGTAGCCAAAGACTGCCAATGTTGCTGAGCTATGTGAAGTGACTAAACAGGCTCAGTAAGGAATACTGCTGTACATCTTGCTTGTGGGATTTGTTGTCTTTGAGAAATGGGAACATGCATATCACTTAATTTGTCCTCCTTGCTTTCCTTCCTTTCTAGAAAATTGGTACCATTGTCTCTCTTTAGGCAGTGTTCTGTGTTTGCCTTGTTTTTTATTTTTACAGTGACTCTAGACTAGGAGGGAACTATAGTTCTCAAATCCTGTTTTCTGACTGCGATTGCAATACGTTGCTGCTGTTTTGAGTTAGGCCTTTTGTGTCTCTGTGGGGTTTGTGCAGTTGTTAAAATGTATCAGGTGGTGTGAGGCATTCATTCTCTTGTTTTCACAGCAGGAAGGTGACATGGAAGGTGAGGCAGTTGAAGCTATTGTGGAGGAATCAGAAACTTTTATTAAGGGAAAAGAGAGAAAAACCTATCAAAGACGCCGTGAAGGTGGACAGGAGGACGATGCTTGTCATATACCATCAAACCAAGCAGATGGAGGTGAAGTAGTGCAGGATGTCAATAGTGGCGTGCAGATGGTGGTGATGGAGCAGCTGGATCCAGCTCTTCTTCAAATGAAGACTGAAGTAATGGAAGGTGCAGTGCCTCAAGAAACAGAGGCCACAGTGGATGACACGCAGATCATAACACTTCAGGTTGTTAATATGGAAGAGCAACCTATAAACCTTGGTGAGCTTCAGCTGGTCCAAGTACCTGTACCAGTGACTGTACCCGTTGCCACCACATCTGTGGAAGAACTTCAGGGAGCTTATGAAAATGAGGTCTCCAAAGGAGGCCTGCAAGAGGGAGAGCCCATGATCTGTCACACCCTCCCTTTACCAGAAGGCTTCCAAGTAGTGAAAGTGGGTGCAAATGGTGAGGTGGAGACACTGGAACAAGGTGAACTTCAGCCACAGGAAGATCCTAATTGGCAAAAAGATCCAGATTATCAGCCACCAGCCAAAAAGACAAAGAAAAACAAAAAGAGTAAGCTTCGCTACACCGAGGAGGGCAAAGATGTGGATGTCTCTGTGTATGACTTTGAAGAGGAGCAACAGGAGGGTTTGTTGTCTGAGGTCAATGCAGAAAAGGTGGTGGGCAATATGAAACCACCTAAACCAACAAAAATTAAAAAGAAAGGTAAGCTCCCATCTCCACAAGGATTTTGAAAGTTAATTTGTGGGACCTTGCAATGTGAGTAGATGCAAGTAGGACTAAAGCAGATATGCTTATGTCACTTTTTTATATAAAGCGTTCTCAGCTCTATTGTTTCTTGGGCAAACCTCCCATCTCCTTTAAGGCTATAAAGCTCATTTTCCTTGAGCATGATGCTGTGACATTAGTATTCCTATGTAACTACAAGTGAAAAGGTTCTCTTTGCTTTAATACGTATATAAGTTTGTGTACATGTGGTTTACATCAGAAATCAATATATAATTGGTTCTGTGGGTTTTTCCTAACTAGTTGCTGGGAAGGATAGATTGTGCAAAATACAGCAATAGGCGTGATTGATCTCCCTTAAAGCTGTACATTGAGGAACCCTTTTTAGAGTGGAGAAGGAACACAGAGTTCTGGCATGATAATGAAAACTGAAGCCAAGCCAGCCATAGGCAACAACTGTTCCTAAGAATGTGCAGTTGGATTTAATGATACGCGATGGTTCCTTGTAATCACACCTCCGAGAATTTCTTTTTCCCTGCTGATTGTTTGTTGTGCAGTCGACCACAGTGCTGTCAAGATTAAAGATGATTTCCTTCATGTCTAGGTGTGAAGAAAACATTCCAGTGCGAACTGTGCAGTTACACTTGTCCACGACGTTCCAACTTGGACCGCCACATGAAAAGCCACACTGATGAGAGACCACATAAGTGCCATCTCTGTGGCAGGGCTTTCCGGACAGTCACATTGCTGAGGAACCACCTCAACACTCACACAGGTACTTTTGCTTTTGTCTGTTTTTGGTTTTGTAGCATCTGTTCTTTATTTGGAATAGATAGATCCACCCTGTTTTTCTATCTTGAATCAGCCTAGTTCCACTTACGGAATGCTGGCTAAAAGTTACCTGAAGCTGTGGAAAACGTTCCATTTCTCGTGGACATTAGTAGTTGTGTTCTAAGTTTCGCGTTGCTGGTACTACTTGTGGAAAAGTAAGGTGAGAATGAAACTGGAGCTAACCATAAGGGAATTGAAAATAGCAAAAAAACCCCAAAAAAACATAACTCCAGGGAGTAAATTCCAGTAAAACTTATGGCCAGGAACTGTAGCACATTTCTGTTGCTCCTTACTTAAGTTTCTAATATAAAACTGAAAGTAATTGAACTGTAGTTAAATTTAAGCTGCTTGTGGCATTGCTACCAAAAATTAATTAATACCCCTTGCTTTCTCTGCATACATAAGTTATGTCAAACTGGGTTGTTTGACGTTTGTAAATAATGAAATGGTACAAAAATAAGGGAGTCTCTTTCCTTACTGAAAGAATATTAATTTGCCAACATCTTCAATCCATTAATTATTTCTACAAAAATTGACTCAAAATTTTGTGTTATTTGCTGCTTTAGTCTTTCAGAACACAAAAGCAATGCTGCTAATTCATTTAAAAAGAAAAAAAGGCAGCAAAACCTGTCCTATATTTTCTTTTCTCTTTAAATCTGAATGTCATCATCTTCCTGTTTTGCTGCAAACCATTAGGTACTCGCCCTCACAAGTGCCCAGACTGTGACATGGCCTTTGTGACCAGTGGAGAGTTGGTTCGGCATCGCCGCTACAAACACACCCACGAGAAACCATTCAAATGTTCAATGTGTGATTATGCTAGTGTGGAGGTATGTTGGTTAATTGTTACAGCACTGAATACTTCCTTGTGTGCTTCAAAGCTTGTTCTCCATCTGTTATGAACTCTCTTCTTAGGCATTTCCTCTTTGGCCATTTGTTTAAATGGCTCCAAGCTAAAAAAGTTATAAATTAGGCCCACTCTGGAATCGAATGGTGGAGTTTTCTCTGTTAATGAGAAAACAATTTGAGGGCACTTAGGCTCAAAAATCCTAGGTGATATCCATTTCCTCTTTGGATACAATAGTTGTTGTCATTGTTTCTTAAATTATTTGGCCTTTAAGATGGTTGCAGGAATTGTAGTGTGTTCCTTGTGGAAGGAGACAGCCACCTTCTGCTGCAGTAGGGTGTGCTTTCAAAGTAGAGGTGCCCTTGCATTTTAGAAAAGTGTTCTGCACGTTATCTGTTTCTGTAGTTAAGGTGACTGTAGCCAAAAAGTAAGGAGCCTTGGACTCAATGCTGGTGAAAGTCAACTTTGCTCGTATTGGATGGCTTGGTTATTTGCTCAAATTAAGCTTCCTTGAATGCTCTCTCCTATGCAGTATTGTTACTTATGCTACAGGACAGTGTTTGTTGTGGTGGGAAATTTGAGCAAGATGATGAGCAGTGTAATTTTAAACAAATTAGATGTCTGTAAAAGAAGGAAGGTATGGTGGAAGAACTCAAGCAGGGGCTTTGAGCTTTTATTCCTGCCCACACTGTGGCTGCAGTGCTGTAATTCCAGGCCCTGTGGTTTGAGTGCTGAATAAATTGTTAGTGGTTTTCATAGTATGAATTGGGAAAGAATAACCAACTTGTTCCTTATGTGAGCTTGTGCTGCACTTTGTAGATGTACATTGGTGGTTAAGCAGGCTAGAGTAGAAATTGCCCTAACATTTGTGTTCAAGCTGACCTTTAAGCTCAGTTTGTGCCTTCTAAATAAGAGCAGGAGAGGGAAGGAATTAAGTTACCCTGTTGATTTGAGGACTAGATTTTTGTTGTTCTTAGAAATAAATTCATTTATCTTTTCCCTCTCAAAGTAATTGGAGGGGATCTGAGAAAGCACCCTGGAGTGAAGAATGTACCATAACAGGGGACACTGACGCCCTGTGATATTCCTTAGTTGCATATTTTCCCAGAAGACTTCCGTGGGTCTCTGCGGGATACTTTCAAATCTTAGTGTTTCTTTGGATACTAAGATGGTTTGTAACAATATGGTGAGCACAAGACACTAAATTAGGCTGAACCCAATGTGGGAACAAGCATCAAGTGAGACTGGGAATGAGGTTGGGAGGTGAAGTGGAGTGGGCAGAAACAATTGGCTATGTGTGATGTGAGAATGGCACTGAAACATTCTTGTGAAAATAAACTACCTTAAACTTTTGACTGATTTCTTATGCTTTTGGCAGTCTGACCTGCTCACTTCTGCTAACTTCAGTCTTGCTCTTGACTTCCAGGTTAGCAAATTGAAACGCCATATTCGTTCTCACACTGGAGAGCGTCCGTTCCAGTGCAGCTTGTGCAGCTATGCCAGCAGGGATACCTACAAACTGAAGAGGCACATGAGGACCCACTCTGGTACTTGATGCCGTGGTTTTTAGTGTCATATTTATGTTTTAATGTCAGAGAGGCGATGTACAATTTGTGCTACCACTTCAACAGCAAAACCACATTTTGTAGTTTAACATAAAACCTTTATATGCTGTAGGTGACGAGAATGCACTGTGATTTGAAAGCGCTAGTAAATTTGTAACCTGAAAGTAATTGCTGCACTGAGAAATGAGCTCAGAGGATTCTGATGCCCAGTTTGACTGTGAGGTGATAAAATACAGGCAATTCTAGTATGAACAGAAGCTTCTGTTCTCAGTGTTCCAGTTGAAGCTTATAGCTATATACAGTTTCATGCTTGAGTGTGGTTGCAAAAGTGTCTTGTGCATGTTAGTTCATAAAGATGCTAAATTTCTTCTTCAATAGAAAATTGGGATGGTTTTAGCACAGTATGTTACTGGAGCACCAGATTAACCATATTGCTGAAATCAAATGCCCTTGCACGTATAATACGTGAACATTCAGAACCTCCACCCCAAAAAAAATCTGATGCTGCTTGCTGTCTTCTGGCAGTCTGCATGTAGATCTTCCGTGCATTTCTTGGAGTAAGGATAATTTAACTCATATGCTGAAAGATTAAACTCGCGTCTCTTTGTAGAAGGATGCATACTGGAGTTAAACCTTCCAGAGAAAAGAACGTTATTGAGCTCTTTCTAGATTTGTATTTCTATCAGCTAGCCACCTGTTCCAGATTTCTGGGAGGTTTTGTTTGGGGCTTCTTGGTGAGATTTCCTTTTAATACAAGTACTTGTGCTATTTTTTTCCTTCTGCTACTGAAGGAGAGAAGCCATATGAATGTTACATCTGCCATGCTCGCTTCACTCAGAGTGGTACCATGAAGATGCACATTTTGCAGAAGCACACAGAGAATGTGGCCAAATTTCACTGTCCTCACTGTGATACTGTTATAGCGAGAAAGAGTGACTTAGGTATGTATCTCACGAAAGTGGCCATTTGGTGAAGACTCTATAAAATGCTTCCCAAAACTAGAGTTCACGTAACCCAACTGCTGTCTTTTAACCTCGTATTTCTGGTAACTGTACAACATGAAGCTCAGCTTTAGATGCGTGGCTGGTAATACACGCTTCTAGCTTAACATAGCTGCTGTAAATTCTAAGAATTTTCAGTTTCTTCTCATTATTTGAAAGTGTACTGTTTTCCAAGTGTACAAGGCAAGTTAATATTTTCAGGCCCATAGATGCAAGGCATTTATTGAACTTGTACTGAGATTACAACTGTCTATGGACTGGAGTCTGAAAAAACAAAAGATCACTTGGCTTGGCCTCCTGCACATTGGAGGCCGTTAAGTTTCATGCAGAGATATTTTCATCAAGCTAAAAAGTTTGAATTCGACCAAATAGTTTAAATTTCCAGGATGTGGATCTGTGTGCCACAAATAGAGGGGAGAAAACCTGAATTGTCACACAAACCCCGAGTCCTTGCAGTAGGGTAGTCTTGATCCTGGTGAGTCGTACTCAGTGTGATTCCAGCAGGCAAGCTCTCTGTGTTCTGCAAGAAGGTGAAAAATAATATCTCACCCAGAACAGCTGAGGAGAAGGAAGAAGCCACAATTTGGCAGAACTTTCTGTCTATAAACAGAACATCACCCAAGCAAAGGGAATCCAGGCTCTCTTCCAGTAAAGACAAGTGTAAAGTACTACAGCAAGAGGCCGTTTGAGAGGATGCCTGTCCATTGATGTTGGGAGCAAATGAGCTGATTTGCAATAGAGGAAAAACTGGTGTTAGCTGTAAAGAATTTTTCTTCTAATAATACTTTAGTCTACCCTAAGCTACCTCATGCTGCTGTGGTATGGTCTTAGTTGGAGGATTTTAAAGAAGTGACTAAAACCTCTGCCAGGGATTATCTGCTGGTATCCTTGTTACCTTCTGGCTTTGTCACTCTGACTTCTAATTCCAGTGTCTTACCTGGCTTCTGTGGCTGTATCCAGGCAATAAGCGTTTTGTGGACTGTTAAGTTTTAATGTGACAGTTGTATGTTATCAAATGCAAGTTTACCGTATCAGCACAGGTTGCAACTAATAACTAAATCTAAAATCCTGTGGAAGAACTTCAGAGTTTTTCTGCAAGACCTCTCTGTCTAGAAATTATTCTGATTGCTTTTAATTAAAAGCAACTCATGAGTCTTCTAGGTTTTTAGTTGAATCGAAAATGAACTATTTCACTTCTTTGACTTGAGCTCAAGAGAGCATGGAGGGAAGATCACTGAGGGAACCGTAGGCCAGTGTTTCATGCTTGGAAAGGCATGGTGATTAAAGCAGCTAACTCTTCTGCTTGTAGGTGTCCATTTGCGAAAGCAGCATTCCTACATCGAACAGGGCAAGAAGTGTCGCTATTGTGATGCTGTGTTTCATGAACGATATGCCCTCATACAGCATCAAAAGTCTCACAAGAATGAGAAGCGCTTCAAGTGTGACCAGTGTGATTATGCATGCAGACAGGTAAGCTGGTGGGACTGGCACCCCTTATAAGTGTTGAAATGAGAGCTAAAAACACAAGATAGAAATCTTAGCTGTTAAATTTGACCAGCTGGCAGTCAGATTAGCTGTCTCAATCTTTTGAAGACTGAGAAGGAAAGTTCAGTGGCCTTTGCTTCTTGGTGCAGCGCTCCTCTGTAGAGAAGTACTTTCTAAGTCACATCCTTGATGTATTGGTTGACAAAGGGATAAGAGTCCATGTAGGATGGAAGTAGCTAGGATTTAATGTACCATCAATTAAGATGTTCTCACCTTCCTGTGGAATCATCCTTTCTGTAGTATTAAGGATAAAGGCTGTCTTATAGCTGAAAATTTACTCGTCTGTGTCTGAATTCTCAAGATAATTTTCCTGTCCTGCTTGTTCCTGTCAGGAGCGGCACATGGTCATGCATAAACGGACCCACACTGGAGAAAAGCCTTATGCCTGTAGCCATTGTGATAAAACCTTCCGTCAGAAACAGCTCCTTGATATGCACTTCAAACGATACCACGATCCCAACTTTGTCCCTGCTGCCTTTGTCTGTTCCAAGTGTGGCAAAACATTCACTCGCAGGGTAAGGGAATTGCTGTTTAAAACTGTGAGGTTTTGGGGTGGAATGAGGCTTCTAGCCAAGGGGAGGGGAATGAGTTTGCCCAAAAGGAAATATGAGTGAAATCCATGGCATAATACTGATCTTTTAAATAGAGCATTTCTTTCTCGGAGAAAAATAGAGGAGGAGGAGACCTGCTATCATTCAGAATCAGTACTAGCACGTATTAGTGTTGACATCATAAGCAATGTGAAAATGTAATCTTATGAATAAAAGTTAATGTAATTTACCCCTTTCCCCGAAACGGTCCTCATTTGAAAAGAGAGACATAAGTTACCAGAAATGAGTTTGAAAATACAGAGCAGAATATCTGATCTTGAATTCAATATGTATTATATTTTGGGGTTTTTCTTTCTCTTCCACTGAGTAGAGCACAATGGCCAGACATGCTGATAACTGCTCTGGCCTAGATGGTGCAGGAGGAGAGAATGGAGGAGAGACAAAGAAGGGCAAACGTGGCCGAAAGAGAAAGATGCGGTCTAAGAAAGAAGATTCCTCTGATAGTGGTAAGAAACAGCTCGGTACATTCTGAGAATTATTGGGCTGTGATTCACATTTACTATTAGTTTCCCTGTTCTGCAGGTTTGTTCTTACATTTGAAATGTTTTTATCTAGTGGGCAAGCAAAGAATAACAGTACGTGGCTAAGAACAGAGGTGACTGCCTGTGAGGGCTAGTAGAGATTCTGCTGTCTTGGGCCTTTTCCAAGATAGAGTAGCTGAAAAGCAGTCCAAGGCTGCTACCACTGTTTCTGTGTAACTTGTCCCTTTTGTCCTTTTGCCCCTCTATTTTCCCACGCTTACTCCTTTCCAAATCGCCTCAGCCCCTCCCCTAAGCATCCTATAAGACCTCCTGTGTGATCCAAAGCTGCCTTCATCCCATTGTGTCCTACCTGTAGCCAGCAATGCCCTGATGCCCCCTAGCCTGAAAAGTGAAATGGAGAGCTGCTCTCCATAAGTCATTATGGTGAGTTTCCGGCCTGGACACTAGGGCTGGTGGCTCTTTGGGAGTGGCCCAGACAAGATGTTTGTTCCTGACAAACGGGGAAGAACAGTCCTTGATTGTATGTTACATAGTCCTTGATTTGAGTTCCACCTCCCATTGTGCAGCCTTGTGCTCCCCTGGGTGGGGCAGGTGAGACCTCTGTGGGCTGATGGCCCCTCTGATGGGCCTGGGAGTAGCCCAGCCTTGTGCTGTTTGATCCCCTTCCTGCCATTGTCTCTTTGAGCTCCTTTATGGATGTACAGAGGAGCTTTTATCACATAATCTAACATAACTGTCTAGCCTTTTGCTTTCTGAAGGACAATCTAATAGTCTGCCACCAGCTTCTTACAAAGGTCTTGTTTGCCCTCTTTCTCACTAGAGTTGGCTCCTCTTGGAGGAGGATTTGATGATGCTTCTCTGTAGGTGGATCTGTTTCCTTCTTATTTAAACCGACTTACCTGATCTAATGTTTCTTACAGAGGAAAATGCTGAACCAGATTTGGATGATAATGAAGAGGAGGAGGAGACAGCAGTAGAAATTGAGGCTGAACCAGAAGTTGAGCCAGAGGCTCCTGCGCCACCTCCCAGTAAGAAACGAAGAGGAAGACCACCGGGCAAAGCTGCCACGCAAACAAAACAATCGCAGCGTAAGTAGTCAGATGAAGCTTATTTTGTAGTGCTTGCTCGAGCTGCATCTCTGTGGTGTTCTTACCTATATAAACGTTTGTAAGCATTACCACAAACAAACCTGCTTCGGGCCCGTAGTTCTGAACATAGAATCAATGTGGATGTAGTTTCAATGCTACAGAGATTTCTCTGTAAGAATAGACATCAATAAATGGACAAAGTCAAAGTAAATAAATTCTGTGAACAAAGCAGGACGGGAAATTGTGTCTTTGAGGGGTGATGGCTTCCCCAGTGGCTTACCTGGAGCTCAGTGCTCCATGTATGCTCTCTGTCCTTCCTAGAGCTACAGCCTGTGGATAGATTTTATGCTGCATTTGTCATTAGCGTCGCTGGGTTCCACAGATTTTAAAGCTTTGCCCTACACTAATATGGTCTTGTTTGTTAATTACTCTGCAAAATCCGTTGTTTGAATAATGAGTTAATATCCAAGGGCATACTGGAGCTGTTATAGTGGTAGCATATCTTCATACAGCAGTGAGGAAATAGATACTTGATCTGTGGGTGAATGAAGCAGGTTGAATCACACCCTGCTGATGTGGGAATGTGAGTTGCTGGCCCCACCTTCCCTTTCCATGGAAGAGTCTTAAGTATCTGCTGAAAAGCTGTCTGGGGAAGTGTGCAGGCCAGCTCTGGAACCAGTAAAACATCTCTTTTCCCTCTCTGCCTTTGTTTGCCGCCCTTCTAGCTGCAGCAATCATTCAGGTTGAAGACCAGAACACTGGTGAAATTGAAAATATTATAGTTGAAGTAAAGAAAGAACCCGATGCAGAAACAGCAGAGGAAGAGGAGGAAGCTCAGCCTGCTGTAGTGGAAGCTCCCAATGGAGACCTCACTCCTGAGATGATTCTCAGCATGATGGACCGGTGATGGAGGAGGACCACACTGGCTGACTGAACTGGCCTGGGCTGTGTTTAAGCGGCTCAAATCTATTTTTTCCTTTTACCTTTTTTCTTGGCTTTGGGAAATGCATCATTTTAGACCATTTTACCAAACATACTGGGAAATAAAACTTCAAAATGATGTTAGAATGTGATTTAACTAGAACTTGCTGTTTTATGTTAGCATTACAGGATCATGGAACGTTAGGAGATATTTTGGAGTCCTTGAGGGTTTCCTGTGAGATGCTTGATTTTAGTTTTGCTCTGAACTGCATTGTAAAGCTGGCCCAAGGGCCATGTTTACATGCACTGGGTTTTAGTATACAAAAGTGGAAGCCTTGACTAGAGTATGTGGTGAACCACTCCGGACTTGCCCTTCCAGTTCCCAGAGTCCTTGAGCCTCCTTCTCTCAGTAGTGTTTTTAACTGTAAATGCAGACTTGGGAGGGTTCTAGACTTTTAAAACGTTTTTTGCTTTTCCCCCCGACTCGCTCCGGTTCTCTAAGTCGGCTGCACACGGTAGTTTTGGCATGCTCCAACTGGTTTCTGTCCTTCATGTGCTTTGCTTTCTGCAAAGCATTTCTGTACTGGTCAAGCTTGTAAATAACTTTTTTTTTTTTTTTACATTTTAATCTTTTTTCCATTAATTAAGAGGTATGCAAAATGCGGTTTAAATAAACCCCAGTATTTTAATTCCTTTCAAACTAAGTGATGAGAATTGATAGAGTGTAAATGTTGGAAAAGCTGTTGATAACAATCACAGAAGAGATGTACCCAGACTATTGCTTGCAGAACAAGAAACCCACACATGAAATCTGGTTTTGAAACACACAAAACTGGCATTTGAGACATGTAATTAACCTTCTTTTTTGAGTTATAATTTCACGACTACATTTCCTTTGCTCTATCTTGTAGTTGTATTTTGTGTTTATGAATCCTATGTTAAGGCAGAAGTGGCGATTTACAAGTGGGTCACTGCAGCCCTCAAAACCTGGGCCAGGAATTTTTAATAGGTCAGTAATTATACAATTTTGGATCTCTGATAAAGACAAAAAAGGAACAATGTGAAATACAAATGATGCCTGTATATGAACTGTCACATGTTAAAATATGTAAGCTTTTTATAGAGCCTCAGTCTTGCTGATTTCAAACAAATTTTTCTTCTATGTATCGCTTTTAAGAGAGCTATCAGTTTAGCTATCAGACTCTAGGTTGATGCATTTTTGTACTTAGCTGTACTGTGTGATATTTTTCATTATTTTAGGAAGCCAACATGGGAAAAAATACTGTTATAAAATATGTAATGGGGTTTGAAAGCTGGGAAGGAGAATATACTGCTGTACAGCTAATAAATAATAATGGATTAACATGTGTGCTCACTGGCTGCTTTCTTTGTGTATGTTAACGATCTCCGACTGTAAAACCTCTCCTCCTAGAAGGGTGCTGCATGCCTGGAACAGGGAGCAGCTCTTCTTGCTGTGGGTGTTCCCTGTGCCAAAGGCAAGGTGGCTCTCTGACATGAATCCGTGCTGGCAGCAGGTGAGTGTGCACAAAACCCATGATCCTTGCTGTGACGAAGCCTGTGCATGGTCGTGGTCTCCTTACAAGCAGTTTTCTTGTGCGGCAGGGTCTAAGCTGCTTCCTCGGCTGCAGCTGCGTGAGGTGATGTCGAATGTGCTGGGCTGGCCACTCTCGCGACTTGAGCCAGAGACGATGTGAGAGTAGTTGTTGCTTCTGTTTGTTTTGACTGTGAGTTTAAATGAGCGTAGCTGATAGCTCGGGTTAGCAGGAATATTATTTCCATTTCATTCTGGAAAACAGGACTTGATACTTGCATGGAGGTTCCGCAATGTATCTTATCTTGGCTACCTGTGAAGGCAGCTTGGAGAGCCCACCGAGAGTAAGCAGCTGGGTAGCTGTATGCTGTCTGAGTTCAGGATGGTACCTCTTGTACCGCAGGCTTCAGAACAGAAGTTGCTTCAAGTGACGCTACAAATACTTAAAAGTACTAAAGAGCCCAGGAGTTGCTAGGCTCTATTTCTGCTGGATGTTTGGTGGCGTTATCTCTGGTTCCTGAGAGATGGTCCTTAAGCTGACCAAGAGAATCTGCCTGGAGCGGGGTGCCTGCAATCCCAAACAGGCTGAAGGCTTGCTTCAGCAAGTTGGAGAGGCTAATGTGAGGGCTGCTTCTGCAAGGAGGAGCCAGCTCTGGCTGCAGGTAAATCCTCAAGTGTTTTCTCAATTGTACAAGGAGCTTGTGTACTCACAAGCCCAAAGATGCTTCCTGCAGAGGCGATGTTCTAAAGGAGTTGTGATTTTTGCATAAACCTGGAGCTAGGGAGACTTTAGTGAGCTTGTGCCATCACACCCAGGTGTGAGTGACCCCCATGGTGTGTGTTGCCAGCTCTCCTGGAGTTTGGAGGACGTTGCTACATGTGAACAGCTTGATGGTGGCTGAAGGAGAGAGCCCGAGAGCTACGCTTGTCCAAAGACCACAGGTCTGCTCCTGTGATCGCTGGTGGTGTGGTGTGTTCCTCAGCAGCTCCTGCCTTGCCAGTCCACAGTGGTCCTGGGAAGATGAAGCTAGTCTGGTGTCTTCTGTTGTGCTTATCTGAGGAAACAATTCCTAAGCAGCGTTGTTTAGTTAACGCAATAGATACCTGTAGTGGTTTTGTGTGCAGAGTGGACCTGGTCATTTATTGTGGGCTGCTTTTTGATCTTTCTCCAGAGACCCAAGCAAGGTTTTAGTGGGGATGGGAGCAGTAACCCTGTGGCTGTCTTCCTTTTTTGTTCTGCCTGCTGCGTTATTTTGCGGTCTGCTCAGTTGACCTGGTTTCTTTGTGCTTGCTCAATCAAAAGTCCTGTTATGCAGTCTGGTATTTATTTGATTTGAGCTGGGGCTCCTGCCTTGGGCAGGTATCTCTGCTTGTGTGTCTCTCTTGCAGGCTTCTGGTTTGCCCTTGGTGGAGCTGCTTTGGAGAGATGCAGAGCAATATCCCAGCCTGCTCCTGAGGACGTGCGGCCAGGACAGCATCTCAAACCTGAATGGACAGGACGTCTGTGCTCCACCCCAGTGTTATCAGTGCTGGAAAGGCTGTGCCCTGTGTTCTGGACCGTGAGTGAAAAACTGGGACTAACAAAGATCCAAGGAGCATCACTGCCTCAGCCAACTGCTTTGCCTGGCTGCATCTGTGGTACTTGGGCTGCTGTCCTGAGGTGTGCTGGACAACACCATCAGGATGGAGAGGGGGCTGAGACCAGCTCTTACATGGCTGCTGTGCCTGTCAAAGGCTCACTTGGCTTCCAGAGGTTGAGAGCATCCCTGGGTTCGAGGGACTAGCTGTGACACTGAGTGTGGGCCCACGTTGTCTTTAGCCAAGGATGTCAGTCTGAGGCTTTCTTCTGCCTCATTGGAGGAAAAAAACTAATGACCTCTTCTACTCATTTGTGTTTACGTCATTGTAGAAGATGATTCTTCAGGTGAGAATGTGACAAATGTGGATCAGGACATAGATCAGGGAGACTACACCTGGGAGGCAGCTGTTGGTAGAGCTTCTTGAGAGGTGGACGACACTGGGACACCCTTGCAGAGCAGAGTTTCCCAAGGTGCCAGGCTCCTATAAGGCTCGTGGAAGGTGGACAAAGACAGGAGATGCGCTTCTCTGAACATCCTGATGTGTCTGGGCAGGGAACGCTTGTGCACATGGATGTCTTTCTCTGCCCCACTCCTGGGGTGGATGATCTGCTGCACTGATGCTCAGTGTGTTCCAGCATGTAGGACCCAGTATTTTGGGGAATGAGCTTTGGATGTGGCTTGCCTGGAGGTCCATCAGTAGAAACCATGTTTTGATGGGTGCAATGGGACGGCTGCTCTCTCCATGTCCTGTTTATCCTTGCCTGACAAAGCTGGGACCTGATGCCCTTTCTGAAAAGTTCAGATAACAGCAGCCTGGTCTCCTGTCATCCTGGAAAATCCAGAGGTCCAGCCAGGGCTGTCACTGGTGGGTTCTGTCTCTGTTGGGTGATGAACACCCTGTGTCTCTCCCCTTCCTGGTGCTCATCTTCCCACTGATGCAGCTCGGGAGGCTTGGGGAGGTGCCTTGAGCCATGTTCTCCCCAGCCACCTCCTTGAGAAGAGCTGCTGTGTGTTGTGGTTGGGCTCTATGGAGACACCATCCCTGAAGGGAGATGGCTTCCTGCTTTTACTTTCACGTGGAAGGTGTTTTTAGAAGTGCTGTGACCCAAGGTGCATGTGGGAGGAGAGCAATATCACCCAGCCCTTCCAGGGATCTCCTCTTGAGTTATTCCACCTCTGAAAAAGTTGCTCTGAGAGCCCTCAGCTGGTACATTGTGGCTCAGGCAGCCTGGAGCTCGGTGATTTGTCAAGAAGGGCAATTTGGAGGGTCCTTTTTGCTGTCCTGAGCCTTCCCTGGGGAGCAGAGCAGTCTGTGCACTCACTCCTGTTGCTCCAAGAAGGCCACGTGGTCTCTGCCTCTTCTCCTCGCTCTGGGGCGCCAGTTCTGCCTTTTTTGTTGTGACACCTGGAGTGTTTCTGCTCTGAAGAAGCCCTGTCTGCAGCACCTTGCGGTGGGCACCAGTGCCCAACCCATGAACTCCCCTTGCAGGTGCCCAGTGTGAGCTGACAGGGCTGGGCTGACCTCCCAGTGCCAGGAAGGATAGAGCTGGTTTTTTTTTTCTTTTTCATCCTCTTCAGGCAGAAATATGTCCCCATGAACCACTTCAGGGGGCTGTGGGGCCGGGAGATCTCGTGAGCGCCCAACCCTTGAAGGCTGGAGCCATGGGGAGATGCTGCCGCTCGTGGCTGAGAGGCACCGGCGGGCGTCCTGCTCTCTCAGGTGAAGCCACGTGGAAGGAGAAGGGGCTGAGCAGGGATGCCCTCTCCTCCCAGCAGGGCTGGTGGGCTGTGGGCGCCATCGCTTGCGTTTCACTTCTCTTGCTCAGGCGGTAAATCTCGCCTGACGGGGCAGGAAGAGGCGCTGAGCGCTGGGGAGGGGGAGGAGATGCTGAGGCGGCAGCGCTGCCGGTTGGTAACCTCAGCGCTTCCTCCCAGCAGGGCGCCCTTCCCGGGGCACCCGGGGATGCTGCCCTGACACCCGCATCCCCCGGTGCTGGCCCTGCTTGGTCCATCATGGCTGTGTCCCCCGAAGGGATCCCCGCTGAGATGCAAGGTAAGCGTCGCCCGCCGTCGTGCTCCTGGGGCACCGACGCCACGTGGATCGTGCCAGGACGGGGCCTGCTTGGCCCTGGTTCTCCAACAAAGCTGCTTTCGGGTTCCTTGTTGGCTGCAGTTCAGAGGGGGCCAAGCAGGGTCTGCCCAAAACTTAGGTGCTTGAGGATGCTGCTTGGACCAAAAGCATCTCCAGGTAACAGCCTGGCGGCTCGAGGATGCTCTTCTCTGTCTCTCCTGCTGCTCGCTCCCATGAGCTTGGGGTCTCCTGACCAGCTGGAGGACCTTGGCAGCTCCCCAGGGAGGCATCGGCCGCGGTCCTGCCCCGGCACAGGGGATGTGGGAAGTACCATTGCTCATAGCCTTCCCTCCTTTGACTGAAGAAGCAAAAGTTTGCAGAGGTTTCGGGGTCCTGCAGCCTCAGCAGCTGCACCGAGGTTTGCAGCAGGGTGGGAAGGAGCTGCTCTGCCAGGTCCCAGCTCTGCCAGGATGGGTCCCTGGGGGCATGTGGCTCAGGTCGTTGGACCCATAGGGCTCTCAGCAGCCTCAGCGAGGGTCAAAGCAAGCGGTGCTGATGCAAAAACCTGTTCTGCTTTGCACGGTGGTGGGAAGTCGTGGTTCGCATCCCCCTCTTCCAAGTGAGAGGTGTGCCTGGAGGCAGTGAGGGATGGTGATGCTCAAGGCAGGAGCAATGTTTACACTGGTCCACAGCGGCTGGTTTGCAAACACAGGGAGACCGGCGCATGCAGATCACGTCTGAGAAATGCAAAAGTAGAATGTATCCCTGGCTGCACCATGGGGAGGAAGGACTTGGGAGCTGAGTTGCTCCCCAGTGTTCAGTTTGGGAAGGAAAAAAAAAACAGGACCCTTTTGTCCCTCAACGCCAGCTCCCAGTGAGCAGAGCGATAAGCGCAGTGTAAACCAGCGCCCTCGAAGCCCTGTGCAGGTTTGAGGCTGCAGGAGCTGCTGGGGACTCAGGTTTCTCATCTGAGCAGCAAAAAAGACCTGAAGCTGGTGAAGAAGCACACGGCCTGGGTGAGAAAACAGCCAGGGTATGACCATCAGTTGTGGGTGGAGAGGAGCTGATTCAGGCAGGGATGCCGGGGTGCAGGAGACAAACAGGGGCAGCTTCAGCATCCTCACTTCATAGGGTCATTGGTCTTTTCAGAGGGCATCGCTGCCTTCCTGGGAGCAAAGAAGATCCTCCTGGTGATGAGCATCCAGTTGCAGGTGAAATCCAAGTATGACGATTATATCTTGGTACGTGCAGAATCCATCCCGCTCCTGCTTTCCCTGTTTCCCCAGGCAGCTCTTTTCTCGGCCACAGTGGGGGGACAGGGTTGGCTCGTGTGCCACCACAATCCCTGTCCCCACAATGTCCTTGTGCCTAGGTGCTGACACCCTGGCGAGCCTACGTGCTGCCGGTGATGCTGCCAGTGAGGGTAAGTGCCAGGGCTTCTGCGGGGACATCACTTTGGGGACAAGGAGGGGGACGTCCTTGACTCCCCCGTCTCAGTTCTGGGCCCCTCACCACAAGAAGGATGTTGAGGCTCTGGAGCGAGTCCAGAGAAGAGCAACGAAGCTGGTGAGGGGGCTGGAGAACAGGCCTGATGAGGAACGGCTGAGAGAGCTGGGGGTGTTTAGCCTGGAGAAGAGGAGGCTGAGGGGAGACCTCATTGCTCTCTCCAACTACCTGAAAGGAGGTTGTGGAGAGGAGGGAGCTGGGCTCTTCTCCCAAGTGACAGGGGACAGGACAAGAGGGAATGGCCTCAAGCTCCACCAGGGGAGGTTTAGGCTGAACTTTAGGAAAAATTATTTTCATGGAAAGGGTCATTGGGCACTGGCAGAGGCTGCCCAGGGAGGGGGTTGAGTCACCTTCCCTGGAGGGGTTTAAGGGATGGGTGAATGAGGTGCACAGGGACATGGTTTAGTGATAATAAGAATGGTTGGACTCAATGATCCTGGGGGTCTTTCCCAACCTGGTGATTCTATGATTCTGTGATTCTCGGTCAGCACTGGGACTGATCCCGCTCCTCTCATCCACAGGTTCACAGCAGCTTCAGCTTCCTGGAAGTGACGGAGATGACAGTGCTAGAGCCCAGCTTGGTAAGTAGCTCCAAGATTTGCAGCAAACCCATCACCCCCTCCAACCTCGCCCCATGAAAAACCCTGGACTAGAGCCCTCGGTGGTGCCTGGGGGGTGTCCTTGCGCCCCGCTGCACGTTGAAGGTCACCGAGGATGATCCGTGAGAGCTCCACGGGGTGTTTATTTCTTTGCCAACTCTAAAGAAAGGAGGTGTGGGGAAGCCCCAGGGGTGCTGGGGGGAGCGTGGGTGCCTGCACCTCTTCCCCTCCCGCAGCCATGGGCAGCACCCGGCCACCGCGCCTCCCGCTCAGCAGGGACAAGGTGACAACCGCCCACTGGCTTACCCAGGCCGAGCCAAATTTAGCAGGAGGGTGTTTTAAACCTTCTTAATCCTCTTAGAGCGAGGCGTGCACGTAGGGCAGATGCAACGGGTGGGAAGCGTGGAGAAGAGGGATGGGATGTCCTGGCTTGGATGCGGCAGCTCAAACAGAGCTACGCTCCTCACCAGCCTCTTTTCTGCTTTTTGCTCTTCAAAGCATCATCAGTGAGGTTGGCCCCAGCTTCTGAACCAGGGTTTCTGCTGCTCAGCTGCCTGCCTGAGCTCCAGGAGAGAAAGAAAGAGGAGCTGGGCAGGGAGCGAGGGGCTCTGGGGGCTGAAAGCAGGGGTGGAGGGGGCTGAGACATCAGGGAAAGCCCAGGGGTTATTAATGTGCAGGTAGAGCTGAGCCCTGCAGCCGGGAGCCGTCCTCGTGCGGTGCCAGCAGATAATTGTCATCTTGCTCCCACGCCTCGATCAGCATGTAATTAAATCAGGGAGCGTGTTGCCATGGGATTTTATTTTTTTTTTCTCTCTAGTAGGAACTGAGAGCTGAAAAAGCCTCAAAACCTGATTAGATAAATTCAGGGAGGAAACCTCGGTCCTCCAGCTGCGGCTGCAGCAGGCAGAGTCAAGGCTCTGCTCACCCCACCACGCTGGGCTGCTTTCACATTAATTTAGCTTGAATTTTGGGGAGGTTTGTGCCTTATTCTGGCATGTAACGATCTCTTTAATGTATTTTATCCTAAATTCCTGGTGCTTACAGCGCCCTGGCTGGGTTTATAAGCGGTGGCTGGGTGTTTGCAGCAAGGAGCTGATGGATGTCACCATCGTGTCTGGGGGCTGGGGGACGTTGTGTGCTGCCAGCCTGCTCTGGCATCTCCCATCCTTTGAACCCCACAGGTTGTCATAGAAACGGATGCACTGTCTTACGCCTTCCGGTTCATGTCCTTTGATGATTTGGAGCAAGTTGTCATCCATGTCACCATGTCACTTAAGAAGGTTTTTCCTGACTCATCCCCTGGGTAAGGGTCTCCTGCTCCCCAGGGGTAGTTGTGTAGGTACCAGAACAACCTCTTTGTGTGGAAAAGCTCCAAATACAGGATGAGTTTGCAATCAGCAGCTTTTAACAGGAGAAAACCACCCTGATGGAAGCCAGGCCATCCTCCCTGTCGCATTAAGAAGAATATTTCTGGCTGCCCTACACACAAGGATTGTTGCTAAGCATGGAGTGGTGGGCATGCTCTTCTCCCAGCCCACTGCCTCACACCCTTCTGGTCCTTCCCCAGGACACTGCTCAAGAACTCTCCCCCCAACCTGTATGAGAGGATCCAGCAGATCACAGACTCGCTGGAGGAAATGCTGCAGAGCAGCCCTGGGCCCTGTGGTAAGCCCTTTCTTCCCCACACACCTCTTAGGTCAGGAGGAGTCCTGCTAATGGGGTCTGCTCTCCACCAGCTCACCCCATCCCACAGGGCAGGAGCAGGTTTGAGGGGTTGTAGCTTCCCAGAAAGAAACAGGACAGCTGCAGGGCAAGGATGCTCAGTGTCTACATGTCCTTCGACCTACCCCATGCAGATTTGCTGCAGAGCAAAGGCCTTTTCCTGTAGCTTAGTTAGGAGTAGAATACCTCTGTTATCATCATGGAACGTTCCTTGCCTGGTATCTCCATGGATCAAGCAAAGCCGGCTGCAGCCCCTGGAGTCGTGCGATCACCTTTGGGCTGCCAGTAGACCACGTGGGACAGTGGCTCCTTTGAGGAGGGGAGACCTCCCACCATCCTTCTGCTTTCTGCTGTCCCCAGAGGTCTCTCCCACGTTCCTGTGGGAAGATCTGCCACCAAGACAACCTTGTCTTTGCAGGAGGGTTTTCAGAGACCTATGCTGCTTTATGTGATTACAACGGCTTTGCCTTCCGCGAGGAGATCCAGTGGGTAAGTGGGGCTGTCCCATGGAAAAGAGACAATGACAGCGAACTGCTTGGCAGGCAGGGAAGCAGGGTGCTCACAGGGCTGCTGGGACTGGGATCATCCCAGGGTCCAGGGTCATCCCAGGGCTGGGAACTGCAGTTTTGCCTGGCTTTGAGTGCCCTCCGCTCTCTTAGATGGGGTGGAGTCAAAGTACAGGTAGGGATGGGATGAGGTGCCTTGGACCAGGTTGTTTCCCAGACTGTCATGTGAGGAGGGACCCTGGAAATCTAGGACCTTGTTGGGTGACCCTAGTAGAGCAGAACCCTACGGCTGCAGCAGGACCAGCTGTTCCTCTCTTCCTCTGGGACTCCAGCCCTCCTCTCCCCACACCCTCGTTCCCACCAGCCTGGGGGTGCGTTGCCTTCTCCTGGACAGTCCCTGCAGAAAGAGTCCAAAACCCACTAAGCCATCCCATAAATCTGGGATGTGCCCTGCCAGCTGCAGAGCCAAGGAGCGGGGTTAGGCTTGGGGTTTAGGCAAAGGGCTCTCCAGGGGAGGGTTCCCAAAGGCTCAGCTCCCTCTAGCAGCACTGGGGACCTGAGCCCTCCCCGGGGCAAAGTGCTGAGCCTGACCTGTGTGTCCGTCCATCCGAGCAGGATGTGGACAACATCTACCATAGCCAAGACTGCCAGGAATTCAACCTGCTGGACTTCAGCCACCTGGAGAGCCGGTGAGTGCCCAGACCATGCTGTGTGCAATGCCACAAATGCCACATGCCGTGCCTTGTACCATACCAGCACTCGTCCCCATCCTCCCCATCCACGGCAGGGGTGGCCCAACATGCTTCTCCACTTGTGTTAGAAGCTCTCATCACCTTACACGCCCCAAGGACACCGCATCTGCAGGCTGATGCTTCCCTGCACCAAACACCATGAGTCCCGTCCCATGGGATGACAGACTCGAGACACTGGGCAGCCCCCTCTCTGCATTTTTAACACTTAAATAAGCCTGTGAGCTGCTTACAGAGGGTGAAAATGAAACATCACGGCAGCTCGTGGCTGTCAGGTGTTTCCTATGCAAAGCAGCCGACGCTGCTCCCACTCACATATACAAATACATGTAACACGCAGCTGTTACGGGCTTATAACCTCATAGCGGGGCTCTGAGCTCTGGCTGTGCCTGGGTTCATCCCCATGGGATTCAGCTGCATCTTCATACCAAGAAAGATGGAGCGAGGGTTCAGCTGGAACTTGTTTCCAGTCAAGGAAAACCCGTGTTGTTCTTTACATGAATAAAAAAAAAAAATAAAAAGAAAAAAGAGGCAGAGGTTTTGACAGAAGCGTGCAAACGATTTTCATAGAATCATAGAATAACCAGGTTGGAAGAGACCCACTGGATCATTGAGTCCAACCATTCCTATCAAACACTAAACCATGTCCCTCAGCACCTTGTTGTTTTCCTTCAGGAAATAATCTGGGGAAGATGAGCTGCGTTTGTGAGATGTTTTAAGCTCATGGGTCCCAGTCCTGCCTCACACACATGGTGAAAATGCTGGGGTTGTCCTATGCAGGGACAGGAGTTGGACTCGGTGATCCTTGTGGATCCCTTCCAACTCAGGTTGTTCTGTGATTCTCTGCTCTGTCAAACACTCTGCTGAGACAGCGCAGGATTCCGTGTCACGGGGCATCCCTGGGTTGAGTGCCCTGGGACACTCGTTTGGGACCTGGCTTGGCTCAGCCCAGCCTCTGATTCCCTCACCCTCATCACCCTGCAGAGATGTGGCACTGAGCGTCGCTGCCTTGTCCTTCAACCTCTGGTTCACCAAACTCTCCTGCAAGGACTTCAAGCTGGTAAGTGCCGGTGCCACGGTGCTGAGCAGGCTGGAGATGGCCAGGTTTCCAGAAAGGCTTTCTTCTCCCCCACCAGAACCAGGAGATTCTGGAGCAGCTGCTTTACATGCTCAGCAAATCGGTGACGCTGGAGGAGCTGGTGCTGGAAAACAGTGGGTTGAAAGCGTAAGCGAAGGGGTTTGTGGGGTCCTGGTGGGTTGATGAACAAGGTCTTGGCAGCCTGGTGGTGCTCCCTTCATGTATTTGGAACAGAGGCTTCGTGGACCCATCCGATCGGGGGATGTTGGTGTCCCAGCCCCTCCGTGGATGGGTCCACGAAGCCTCTGTTAGTAACCTGGAGGCCAGTGGGCATCACCCACCCTTCCAGAGGCTCTGTTTTTAGATGGAGCTGGCCCTGCCTCATGGCACATCGCTGTGGCTGCAGGGTTTGCAACCACATCTCCTGGAGGCGGCTGTAGCTTGCTCAGATGAGTTACCCGTCTCCCCTCAGTGACTTTGCGCAGAGGATGGCTCAGGCGCTCAGAAACCATCCTGACTCCGTCGTGCACTCCATCAACCTCGCTGGCAACCAGCTGGAAGACAGAGGTACGCAACTTCTGGGCTTAAGATGAATTTCCATGCGCGAAAATGAATATTTGACTCCCACCAGCAGGCACTGCCCTACCCTGAGGGCCGTAGCTCAGGGTGGGATGGTCACCCGCAGCATGCTGCTCTTTCATCAGGGATTGTTGCCTTCAGCAAGCATGTGGAGAAGAGCCCCAAGGGCCTGCACAGCCTCAACCTGGCAAGGACGATGCTCACTGCCAAAGGTATCCCTCTCTATCAGGAGGCTGGGCACAGCGGTGCTTGAGGACAAGCTGGCATCAAGGGCGCTGCAGGAACATCCTGGAGAGGTCATCTTCAGGGATGTGATGTCCTGATGCTCCAGCTGTAGGAAAGGGTCCTTTTTCTCTGTTCCACAGCTCTCCCTGGTGCAGGGAGCATTCACGTTTCCCCCTCTCCTTGAGCAGGGATGAACACGTTATGCAAGGCTCTCACTGATAACAGCGCTGTTGGATCCTCCCTGCGGCACCTGGACCTCTCTGGAAACCCTGGCGCGCTGGCTGGGGATGACACCAGCGTGAGTGCCCAGGCAGCAACATGGTGACACTGTTGCTCTGTTCTCAGCGTGGGCTCAGTGGCTTTGGTGCCCTGGGGTCTGTACCCTGCCTGGCAGTACCCTAGGAATGGGAAATCACAGCTGTCATGCCCCCCTGCCTAGCCAGAGGCAGGTAGGGGATGCAATGGGGACATCCCTGTGCTCCTCCTCATGGGAGGGTGGGAGATGCCACCAGGAGGAAGCAGCACAGGGCTGGGTCCCTTTGGGCAGGGTTCATCTCTGTGCTCAGAGGGAGGGAGGATGCAGGTGGGAGCTGAGATTTCTGGGCTCAGGGTTGTGGGCGAAGCTGCTGATCGTCCTCTGCCCACAGAACCTGCAGAGCTTCCTCCACCAGTGCCACTCGCTCTCCCACCTCAACCTGGCCGGCACCGACTGCGCTTTGGATGCTGTGAGTACCCGCGCAGGGGGTTCCATCAGAGAGACCCCAAACCATGCTGCGGAGAGGTGCTTCCAGTCCATCCCAGCAGCCACAGGGTTGCAGAGATGGCACGTGTGGGGCAGCGGGCAGTGATAACCCGCTCTGTGCCCAGTGCTGTGGGCAGGTTGGGGGACTTGGGGCTCATCAGGAGGAAGAAGGGAGCCCCACCTTGGGTCAGATCCCCTTAACACCCCCCACAGCTTGTCCCGTGCCATCACCCATCCATCCCCGAGCTGTGTGAGGGGCCGCAGTGCTGGCTGGGTTCCCCTCGACACAGCTCGCATCCCCACCCCGGCAGCTTTTCGGAGCCCTGGTGCACGGATGCCACACCAGCCTCGTTCACCTGGACCTCTCAAAAAATGTGTTCTCGCACAAGTAAGCCCCGAGGGCAGCGGGGAGGGCAGCGCGATTCCCAGGCAGGTGGCCCGCGCTGGGCAGCGGGTGATGCCGTGTCGTGCCCATCCCTTTTAGGAGAGTGAAAACCGTCTCCCCCTACATCAAGGAGTTTTTCAGCCGGGCCTGTGCCCTTAGGCACGTCTCCCTGGCGGGTACCAGGCTGCCAGCGGATGCTGTGAGGTGAGGTGGGGCTGAGTCCACTGAAGGGAATGGATCTGGGGTAAGCTGGTTTGGGAGGGGGACATCCCTCAGGGCTTTGTGTGCTGAGAGGGCTGGTGGGGAGGATGGGGGAGGCTCTGAAAGGCAGAACTCTGGAAAGGATGTCATCTCCAGGTCCTACTGCCTGGGCCACCCCACGGTGGGTGCTGGTGGCCCTGCTGCTCGCACGGACGGGTGGCTTTGGTGACTTTTGCAGGGCACTGCTGCAAGGGCTGGCGGATAACACTCACATCAGCGACCTGCGCCTGGATCTCAGCAGCTGCGAGGTGAGGGGCCATCGCTCCAGCCAGGTGCCGTGTGGGAAGATCCGCGCCCTGTCTGCCCTCCCGATGGCAGGATCTCCTTTGCAGGACCCAGTGCCTCCCCTTGTACTGATGTCTTGCTGTTTCTTCCAAGCTGAGATCAACGGGGGCCCAAGTCATCCAGGATCTGATCCCTGATGCCAGCTCCATCAGTGACCTGGACTTGTCTGACAATGGTAAGTTGCATTTTCCTCTGCCAGGATAAGATCTCCACCTGTGGGTCCAGCCACCGCGGGCTGTTTGGTGGAGGCCAGCTCGGCCCCCGCATCCTGTAAGCTTGTAGGAGTCCCCAGGGAGGTGGGTAGCGTCTGCTGCTCTCGCTTGCCTCCTGACCACGCTGGGTAATGCAAAGTTAATCTGAGCTTGTCACCTGTAAAAGTCCTTCAGCGGTGGCAGCTGCAGCATTACGGGCTGTGTCTCATGGTGATGAAGGCACCCAACAGCCAGCAGTGATTCCTGATGGAGAAATCACCACTTTGTCAGAATTTAAGGCTTTTTATCCCAAAACCAACAACGCCCCTTCCTTCCCCAAGGTGGGCAGTCCATATGTGTGCTCTTCTTATTCTTCTAATGTCCTTCCCAGTGTGTCAGACCTCTTCCATCACCTTCCAGCACTGCAGTGGCTGTTGCCTCTCCCCTCATTCGGAGAGAAAGCATCCCCAGCACGAGGCACGGGGTCATTTCTTCATCCCATCCTGTCTTAGAACCTGCCAAGGAATCTCATTTCACATCTTTTTTTTTTAGTGCAAGCCTCTTCAGCTGAATCTGAGCTGGTCTCGCGTTTCTTGCTCGGGGTTTGAAGCACTGGAAAGTCCTCCCTGGGCTGAAACCCTTCCACCTTTTTGTAGGAGTTTTCAGCCTCTGAAGCCAGGGGCTAGCAACCCTACCACAAACATCACTTCTGCCAGCTCTTAATTTCACCTAAAAGACCCCAAACCTGCAAGCAGCCTTGCTAAGTTCTCATCAGCCCATGCAGCACCTCACAGCCAGACGGGTAGTTTGAAGCCATTCAAAAACCTGTTCAGGCCACTGATGCTCCAAAATCTTATTCTCTTACCCCAAATCTCTGACCAGCCTGTGCCAAAAGGCTCTATTTTTGGCTTTCCCAGTAGTGCAGCTCCATGTAGGAGGAAAAGTCTTTGGTGCCTCTTGTCCTTAGCTGACAGAGTAGGTGGATGAGCAGATGAGCAGATCCTTGCCCTGTGCAAAGGGGACGCCTCGCTGAATTTCCCTGGGGATGCTGCAGCCGTGGGCATGGGAGCTGCCCTCAAAAGCTGTGAGAACTACTCCATGTCATGGGTGGAGGGCACATCCCTGTGGGTTAGCAGAAACTAAGCATCTTCTCTAGCTCTGTCAGTGCTCCCCATGGCTCAGCTCAGCCTTGGCACCCCAAGAGCAGAAGTCCCCAGAGACTGTGGTCACTCCCCAGTGACCTCAGCTCTGCACAGGACATTATTGTCCTTGGGGAGCTCTGAAAGATACTCAGGAGCTGCCCTGGGCACCTCTTTACCTTCTCATGGTGGCAGCTTGGTGGCTTTGCAGGTCTCCCGTGGAGGGACCACTCTGCCACCGTGATGCCACCTCTGTGGTCCAGACTGCTTGGAGCATTTCCCGTCTCTTGCAGGCTTCGACCCTGACATGGTGACCCTGGTGCTCTCCATCGGCAGAAGCAAGTCCATTAGACACGTCTCTCTGGGGAAAAACTTCAACATCAAATCCAAGTAGGTGCAAAGTTGCAGCACCCAGGCCAGGATCTGGCCTGGTGCTGAGCACCAAGCTTGCTTCTCACCCTATCCAAGCCCATGGGCTGCTCAGGAGTGCCAGGGATCGCCTGCTCCAATGAGGAGCCTTGGGCTGTGGGGAGGACCATCACCTGCTCCTCAGGGATCCGTGAGGGATGCATGTGTAACTGCCCTCCCCTCTCCTGCAGGGAGGGGCTGGTGGATGTCCTGCACCGCATCGTCCAGCTCACGCAGGAGGATGATTGTGTGAGTCCAGCTTTGCCCTCAGCCTCCTCAGCCACTCCCCCTCCCCAGGCTCTCGTTCATCCCCTGCAGCCCCTGTCCCTCCTGGCACAGGCTGGGAGCGAACCTCCCTCCCTTCCCCTGCCATTCAAACCATTCTGCTCCTGTTTTCCTCCATCTGAAGCAGATGCTCCAACAGAGCAGCTAGAGCTGTTCCCGTTCATCTGGGAAAGCGGGAGCCTGTCCCTGGCTAAAGGCACCGAAGAGATGCTCGCTGTAACCTGGCTGCAACCCAGCTTTCCAAAAAAACCTTGTTTCCTCCTTGCTGCCTGCCAGGCATCTGAGCTAAATCCAGGGGCTGCCTGAGCACCCGCTGTCCTCCTTTTTTTTGGGATTCAGCATTACATGGGCTCCCCAAAGCCTGCACCAGGCACCCACCAGCCGGGGATGGAGGCTGCATCTGCAGCAGTGATGTGAATTCTGATACGTGTCCTGGCCATCTCTCCCTTTCCTTGTCCCTTTCACAGCCTCTCCAGTCCCTCTCTGTGGCTGAATCGCGCCTCAAGCTGGGAACCAACGTCTTGCTGAGTGCCCTGGGCAGTAACACCAGCCTGGTGGCTCTGGACATCAGTGGCAATGCCATGGGGGACACAGGGGCCAAGATGCTTGCCAAGGCCCTGCAGATCAACACGAAGCTCAGGTAGCAGCATCCCACATCGCCCTGTGGGTGCCCTTCTCACCTGGGGCTGGATTCCCCTGGATGTCATCAGGGGGAGTTTGTCGTGGCTCGTGGTGACCACAGATGCACCCCTGGACCATTCCCGGCACATGTTCAGGTGCTGGGGCTGTATCTTGCTCTCCTGGCAGTTCTCTGGTATGTGTGAAGGGAACGAGAGCAGCTCAGTCCCTGCCTGGAGCTCTGTGAGGCTCCTGCACAGCCCCGGATGCTGCAGCTGGACCCTTGTGGGCTCAGTCTCCATCCTGAACTCTGGCATCAGTCCCTAAAAAGACATTTTTCTGAGCAAATTGTGCATGCAAAGACACGGCAGGGATGTCTGCAGGGGATGGGGAAGGTTATCCCAGACAGGGCTGTTCCTCTGGGAAACGTCTGTCACTGCCAGCAGCCTGCCTGACCGTGTCTTCCCTGCCTTTCACTCCCTCCAGGCATCCACGTACTTTACAGCTCTTTGCAAAGCCCAGGTTTAGGTTTTGAACACTGAAATTCAGATTTTTAACCCCATTTCCCAATTTTCTGGTGCCAGGTGATCAGCCTTGGGCTCTTCCTGGCCCCTGGCAGGTGGGCAACCACCTCAGGGCTGTGTGGGTGAGGGAAGGGCTCACTTGCATCCTTCTCTTTGCAGGACTCTGGTTTGGGACAGAAACAACACAACTGCCCACGGGCTCCTGGAGGTGGCTCAGGCTTTGGAGAGGTAAGGAGGGAGCAGCTTGGTCCTCCTGGCTTGCTACCGCTATGCAAATAGAGCCTCTAGCACCAGGATGTCACGGTCCCCAGAGCCTCTTGTCCCCTTGGAGCAGCAAGTGCATTGTACAGTTGCATACGAGTTATGAGGGAGTTGGACCACAGCTAAGGCCTTACAGCCATCTATTTGGTGATTTAATTATTGATCTCAGGGTCTCCCCAGGCTTTGCATCCCAGCCCAGCCTAGTGTCACCCAAGGCAGCGCTGCTGATCATGCAGCATCTGCTGGGGGTGGAGATGGGATGCTCCTCTCCTCCCCACCCATGAAAGACGGGTAGAAGCTGTCCACCTGCTGAGCACACTGTCAGGTCTGGTGTTTGGCTGTGCAGGTTCTCTGGAGGTCTGAAGAACGGGAGGTCGATAGAGAACCTGGGCGGGTTGTTGTTGCCACCCTATCTGTTTGCTGATGGCCAGAGCCTGGCCGTCCCCACCTGCAGGGCTGAACCGTGGGGGCGATGTCCAAGCTGCCCTTGTGTGGTCTCTAGACTGATATTATGTCTCTGGGATGAGCTCCATAAGGCTGGTGAGGTGCCCAGTAGCATCCGTTCACCCCCCATGCTGCCTCGCAGGAATTACACGCTCAAGTCGATGCCCTTGCCGATGAGCGACGTGGCGCAGGCGTATCGCAACCACCCCGAGAGAACGGAGGAGGCGGTGCACAAGGTGGGGGATGCAGGCTACGGGCGAGGGGCTGGGGGCCACCGATACTGGCTGCTCATGGTCTCTTGGTGCCGTAGCTTCAGTCCTGCCTGGCGAGGAACCAGCTGCGGCGCACGCTGCCCGCTCAGACCTTCCGGCTGCAGCAAGGCATCCTCACCACGTCTTCCGAACAGGTTTGCCAGCGGTGGCTGCCCTCTTTCCTCTGCCCCAAACAACTCATGGTATTAAAACGGAGCCTTGGTGGGCTCATACACCTTCTTGGAAGTAGAACAAACCCCTGGAGGGCAGAGGGGTCTGAAGGGAAGAGAGTAGGGCCGGGCAGAGGAGATACCCAAGGGTCTCTCCTGGTTGCATCCATGTATTCCATGCACACGCAGCGCTGGGATATCTCACTGCTATGCTACCCCACTCAGCACGCTCCCAGCTCCCTCCACAAGCAAATCCATGCCATGTGGCATTCCCAGTTTTTAGGCAGGGCTGCTCTGGGGGCTGTAACCTGCCCGTGCTCCCTGCTTGTCCTATGGAGCAGCGCTGGCACATCCTTCTCCAGGGAAGTCACAGCAAGGAGGGAACTGGCAGTCCTGCTCTGGCGTTGGCGCGTGACGCGGCTTCTCTGTTCTCCAGATGGTGAATGAGATCTGCCTGAGCGTGCAGAAGCACGTCGACATCCTCAGCGCCTGCCCGGGCAAGGAGGTGGAAGCGGACATCCTCTGTGCCGAGGAGGCCATCCGGAATGCCAACCTCTCCATCAGCGTGAGTCTGCTGCTCAGGGAAACCCCCCAACCCACCCAGCTTCCATGTGGGATCAAAGCGGGTTATTGATTAGTTAATGACATAATTAACCGGCAGTCGGGGAACAGCAGAATCATCAATGCAACAGATGCACCTCACTGAGCGCTTGCAAGATGTTAAGAATAGCTGTGAAATTCTGAATCCCCTTCTAGAATAAGGCCCCAAATGTTCTTTATGCCCCCTGCGTGCACACAGGGGTGTGCGCAACACCCAGGAATGAGGGATGCAAACAAATCCCCTCTTCAGCCAGGGCCCCCCCTGCTCCTGCTCCCCTCCTTGGGAGAGGTGGGTGCTCCAGCCTGGAGCCTTCCTTGGGGAACATCCACACCCTCAGCCCCCAATCTGGATGCAGCCCAGCCATGGGGATGCTCCATCAGCCCATGATGAAAGCCGCCACGTCGGCTGAGCAGCTCCTGGCAGCGTCAGCCCTGGTTTGACCCTCCTGGTCCTGCTTCTCTCTCCCCATCACACCTTTTTCTCCTTCTCCTATACTTCTCTTCAAGCCATCTCTTTTTCCTTCCTTCCAACTGTCTTGGCATCCCTCTGGGTACTTAATCTGGTGGAGATAAGATTCAAAATGACAGTGCTGATAGTGGAAGGGTGCTGAAAGGGATGGGAAAGGATTTCTCCTGATGTGGGCAATGGTGTGGCTGGATTCAGGAGGGAAGCAGAGTCAGTGGGTGGTGAGGAGCTGCTGGGGGTCTGACTGGCTGGGCAAACACAGGGACTGTTAGATGCCAGGATGCCCAACCCTAGTCCAGCAAAAACAGAGGCCACTGAGTGTCCCTAGCTGATGCTCTTCCATGGGGAAGCCATGAATGTGAGCTGCACATGGAAGAGTGGAATCATTGAATCACCAGGTTGGAAAAGACCCACGGGATCATCGAGTCCAACAACAAAAAAAAAAAAGCAAGGATGAGGTGCCATGAGCTGATCCGGGCCATCTCTCTTCCCATGGCAGATCCTGCCCCTCTTGTACGAAGCGGGAAATGCGCCGTACCAGAACGGCAAGCTGCAGCACAAGCTGGAGTGTCTCACAGAAGAAGCATCACAGATGTGTGGCCGGGAGATCCAGGTGGGCACCTCTGGGGAGCTGCTGGCAGCACAGGATGCTTGCCAGCCTCAGCCTGAGGATGAGGGATGCAGAGTCTCCCAGAAACCACATGAACCCTGAGAGAAAAGACTCTGAAAACCCTCCTTCCTCCCCAAACTTCAGGCAATCATGCAGGCAGTGCTGGATGCGGCACATGGTCTCTGCCCAGCTGTGGTGCAGAAGAGCGGGGTCAGGGACCAGCTGGTCAATGCCATGTCAGAGCGGATCTACCTCCAGGACCACCTCAACCTCAGTGCCGTCTTGGACCAGATGGTCAACGAAGTCTTCAACAAGCTGAAGTGGGTGACATGTTATTCCTCCTTCTCGCTTAGCAGCTGGTGCTCACCCATTGGTCCAGATAGGGACTTTGGGGCTCCCTCCCGGGTGCTACCCTCCCCATGGTGGACCTGCTGCAGCATTTTCCCAGCTGTGGCTTTGCTTCATGCTCAGATCCAGTTTGGGTATATCCCTAGGGACCTGGGAAGTCCCATGGGACGATGTTCCTGCAGGCGCATTCCTGAGGCTGGCAGAGGGGAGCCCTGACCATCAGTGAGAGGATGCATTTGGCATCCTCCATCCCAGCCAGCACTCCTCTTAGAATCATCAGGTTGAAAAAGGCCCACCGGATCATCAAGTCCAACCATTCCTACCAAATACTAAACCGTGTCCCTCAGCGCCTCATCCACCCGTCCCATAAACACCTCCCGGGAATGTGACTCAACCTCCCCCCTGGGAAGCCTATTCCAGTGCCCAATGACCCTTTTCTCTGGCAACAAGCACCCTGTGAGCCAGAGCCCAGGACATGTCCTGGGTGCCACTTTGGGTGCCCCCCAGCAAGGCTTCCCCTGCACAGGCTGGCCCCACACCTTAGAGGGGCTGTGGCTGCTGGCTGTGACAGTGCTCTCCGTTCCCAGTGAAATCAAGCTGTCCGTCACAGCCGCCGTGGCCGACTGCATCGTGGACACCGTGCTTGGAGACCTGACCACGGCCCAGTGCAAGCTGGTGAGCTCTGGGAGCTGCAAGAACCAATGGGATGGGGATGTGGGACCGGGATGCAGGACTGGGATGCAGGATGGGGGTCTTGGTACTCTGATGTTGCCTGGGTCCTGACCACCGCAGCGACCATGCATTCGCTGTCTGGGAAGTGGGGCAGTTCCCACCCAGGTAATCCTCTCCTAGTGCGGTCACTGCAGCATTAACGTCCTGAGCGAAGTCTAGGAGCTGCCACGTAGTGGTGGGTGCAGGGGTGAAGCCGGGCACCGGCCGCTCGTGCAGCAGGGCAGGCGCAGGGCAGCTGCGCCGGGGCCAGCAGCCGGCTAATCAGGCCTAAATCCGCTCGCAAATCCTGGCTCTGGGTAGAGAGCAGAGCAGCACAGAACACACAGGGCAGCCAGGCGCGCTTCAGCCCCTGGGATAATTTAAGCACTTCCTAATGGTTTTAGGCGGAGAGCCTCCCCAGGCAGGGGCTCGACCTCCCGGCGCTGCTGCCGGAGCTGGCTGAGGACGATGGCACCATGCTGGCCAGGAGCAGGAATCCTCCCGACATCGCCGTGGAGGAGGTAGAGTCTGACCCCGCTGCCGCCGCGTGATAGTCGTGCTATAACCACCTTTTATCCACCTTCCTGGATGATGCCAGGCTTAATGCCACAGCTTCTCCGGGCGAACGCAGCCCGGGCAGCGCTAGTTCTGGGAAGTGGGGCTGTTACCCTGCCCCACCAGCTCTGGGAGCGAGTCCTTGGGGCTGTCCCAGCTGGTCTCGGCCGTATGCAGCCCCTCTGGCCAGCTGCTGCCTTGGACCTGGGGTCCAGCACAATGCAGAGTCCCAGCCAGGAAAGAATCTGATCCAGCACCAGGAGTGGGTTTTGCGCTGGACCAAGATGAGGCCGCGCAGCCCTGGGAGTCTGGGGGTGGTGGAGGATTTGCACCCATCGCTGGGCGAAGCCTGGCTTGCTCCAGCAGCCACGCGATGCCACTCACTGTGGCCAGCCTGTCGGCATGGAAGCCACTACCATCCCTCTCTCCCTGCAGTACAAGATGGCCCTGCGGAGGAAAAACAAGCATTTCAGAAGCATTCGGCCCACACCGTCAGTGAGAAGTAAGGCCAGCATGCCACTTTCCCTTTGCCGTGGCTCAGCGTGTGCCACGCCAGCTCTGCTGGGGCAAGGCAGGAGCTCGCAGGAGCAATCGCAGGGCTGCAAGGCAGGGACATCATGGTAACGGTACTGTCTGTGGGCAGAGCCTGCCTGGGATCTGGCCCCCCTGGAGAGCCTCTCCCAGATCTGCAGGAAAAGCTCAGCTTGAGTTTGCTCTTGCTCTGTTTTGGGGGGCTGGCTGGGGACCCACAGGTAGCAGGTTAAATGCCCTGAGATCCCTCCCCGTGCAGCCAGGCAGGGGTGGGAGTTTTGTCCATGATCCCAGAGGCTGCTGCGTTCTCCCCCTGCCACCCCAGGGAGTGCCCTGGGCATGGGCATCGCTGACCCCCCAAGCACTGCAAGTATAGAGGAGAAAACGTGGCCCACGGGAGCTCCTGCTGCTGGTGCTGAGCTTCCCCAGGCTTCTCTGCCACAGGTGTGGAGCCTGGAGGGAGCAGGATCCAGGGGAAGCAGCGGCGATGAGCAGCTGATGGGTGACTTCTGCTTTTAGGAGCTTTGGCTGTGGTGCATCTTTGGCATTGGCTGAAGCAGAGTTTGGGCTTGACCCCAGCACCTGGCACCCTGGTGTCCCCAGGGGACTCCTGAGCTCCCCGAGCCCAGCAGCATCCCGACCCCTGATGTCCTTGAGCCTAGCGGCATCCTGACCCCTATCCTGCAAGAAACTGTGGGGGTGAAGAGCTGTCAGCAGAGCAACCCGGGGTGTAGTTGTGGGTGCTGCTCACCTGGCCGGCACCAGCAGAACCTGTGCCATGCGGTTGCCGCTGGCCGCGGCTGTCGGCTCGGTCCCTGCCAGAGCATCCCCCCTGCATCCCCCCTAACCCAAACCCCTGGGGACCGTGGCAGGCTCAGGCTACGCCGCAAAGCTGCTGCTCCGGAGGCCGCCGCGCAAGCTCTCAGCAGGCACAGCCACGCTCCCCTCCCCGTGGCACCGCGCAGCCGGCGCCTCGTCGACCCTCCACGGGTGGGCGAAGGTGATGGCGGCGGCGATGATGCTGATGCCTCTGCTGATGGGGAGGCCTGGCGAGGCCGGCTGCCAACTGGGGCTTTCTCACCCCTCGTAGGTGTCTCGGAGCTGGAGCCGGTGGCGGGTAAGGACGCCAGCGGGCTCCGAGCTCACCGGGCACCGCCGTCACTCAGCCCCGCCACGCCGCCGGCACGCCCTGCCTCCACAAAGGATGCTGAGCCTGCGAGCGGCTCGCTCCCCGCCACGCAGCCTGCCACCTCCACCGCCACCGGATCCCTTATGGACCTGCCGACAGCCGGAGAGAAGCTGGAGCATTGCACCAAAGCCAGGCCCCGGCCCAACCGCCGCCACAAGCAACCGCCCAGCAAGCCCAATGTAAGAGGGGGTTGGCAAGGGAGGGGGGATGGATTGGGTTGTTTGTTTTTGTTTTTTTTTTTTTAATTCCCATATTTTTATCATCTGGGTGAATTATTGCAGTGGGTATTTGTTGCAAGGCAGGGAAATGAGATGCGCAGAGCCGCGGCTGGTTTATTATCCTGCATTTCAGCTGCTGCCGAAGCCCCCTCAAAGGAGGGGGGGGCAGCCCAAAAGGATGGACAGAGGGGCGGGGGGGGCAGAGGAATCATCCATCCCTTTTCCTGCTGCCCGCTGGGAGATGCCGAGCGGTGGGAGCTGGCAAGGAGGCAGGAGGAATGAAAAAACCTGCAGAGTTTGGGTGCAGAGGGCCGGCGCGTTTGGCAATGGCTCCGGCTGCCTCTCTCCTCCTGTGCCTGGTTTGCTCCCTTCCATCCAAAACCATCAGCCCCAAAACACCAGCAGCTGCCGTGGCTCCCGGTGATGCTGGGGGGGCTCTGACGGCCACCAAAGGGTTTTTCTCCCCCCACCCTCCATAGGGTGAGTGCCCGAGGGTCCTGCCTTTGCAGCCCCCTTTCCAAAGGAGAAGTAACTTTTGGGTGCAGTCAATGGAGAGTCCAGCTCCGTCACCATCCCCGGGGCTGGGTCCTGCTGGCATCACCTTGTCCCTGTGTCCCCGTGCTGCAGCTGGATCCTTGCACCTGCCAGAAAGCCTGGGCTCACACGGCAGCAGGGATGCTCGCCCTTGGACTACGGTGGGACCAGCACTGGGCTGGAGGAGAGGCAGGAGACGTGTCCTGCAGGCAGAGTGGATGCTAGAGGGGCCAGGAAGGGCCTGGGGACCACCACCTTGGCTCATCTTTCCTCAGCGGGATGGGAGTGTTTGGCACCCAGGGTTGGGCGAGCCTTGAACAAGGACTGGCTTTGATGGATATGATGTGACAGGGTGAGCAGATCTTGGATGGCTGGAACGGCTTCTGAGCGGCACCAATCCAGCCGTAATGAAAAGTCATTATGGATTGAAATGCCACCGACGGGGAAGTGCCTCCCTGTCATCGATAGGAAGCCACCGAAGCCGTGCCACGTGCTGGGGCAAGGAAGGTGGCTGTGAAGGAAGGCTTGACTGGGGCTGCTTTTTTTAGGGATGGAGTGGGTGGCCTTCATCCAGGCTGTGGTGGCACTTCAAGGTCACGCTTGAGCATGGGCACCGGCCTGAAGGATGCAGATGCAGGTCCATGCAGGGCACCCTCTCCACCACCACCAGGAATGTGGGCATCGCCTCCTTGGAGCTGAGATGGGGAAGCATCCCTGCAAAAGGGCTTTAGCTGGAATTGTCATCGTGTGCCCTGAGGAGGGTCAGAGGCACCTTGCCTGCGTGTAGCACATGGGTACCTGAGCACGTACAGATGCCGTGCCTGAGCCACCCCCTGGGGAGCTGCCAGCACCCCACACATGGCACCCAGTGCGGCACAGGGACAGGCTGGAGCTCCCGGTGCCCCAGGGATGCAGCAGGATCCGAGCTGGGATGCAGCCAGTAGCACCACGGTCTGGCTATTGTGTTGGGTGCACAAGGAGACAGAGGGTGCCAGCACGCATCCTGCACGAGCACCGCTTGTGCCTGGGGGTCTCTTTGCCCCGTGCTGGGCTGACGGCCACACTTTCTTGCAGGTACAGCCCGTGGCCTGTGAGAACAGTGAGGACAGGAGCATTACCCGCGTGGACGAGGGGCTGGAGGATTTCTTTGCCAAGAGGCTCATCACAGAGGCACCGCCGTAAGCCTAGGGGGGTGCCCAGGGCCCCGCACCCGCCCAGCGCCCTGGCATGCACCCATCCTTGGGGTTTCAGCAACTCCCTGCATTCACTTACCCTGCAAACACTGTTGGTCCTGATGCCAAAGGGATGCTGAGGGCATTGCCGAGGGGAGAGGGCCTGGGGGAGAGGGCTGGGATGGCAGATGTGGGGGGCAGGATGTGGCCACGGAGTCCCACCCTGGGAACGGCCGCCCTTGCCAGGACAGCATCGTCTCAGGTGGGGCATCTGGGGTCTGGATCCTTCCCTTCTTGGGGGTGGGAAATGATCTCCATCCCCTTGGCAGCCCAGAGCTCACCTCTCCCAACGCTTCTTCTCTCCACAGCCCCACGGCTCCAGAGACCTGCCCAGGATCGGCCCCGCTGGCCCCCTCCGGCTCTCGCACCCTCAAGAAGAAAATTGGGAATTTTTTTGCCTTCAAGAAACCCAAATCCAGCCGGGGCTCGAGGTGTGAGAAGGAGCCCGAGGGCGGCCCCACTGCCCCGAGGAGCAGGCGCTCGATGCTCAGTGACATTTTACGGGCCCCCAGCAAAGCGGGCGAGGCGGGCAAACTGCTGAGTAAATCGGAGGAAGGGGGTCTCGCTGCCGAGCCCCGGGCAGAGCCTGAGCACTGCCAGACCCCCGACTCTGCCCGCAGGATCCGACCCAAGTACTCCCGCGAGGGCAAATCCCAGTCGCTCATATTGCTGCCTGGGGAGGACGAGGATGCGCTGGGGGTCAGACATGACAAGGTAAGCGCTGTCACTGTCCCCAAGCCACTGATCCGGCTCGGTTGGTGGGTGCTGCTGCTCACCCAAGGGTCAGCCAGGTACCTCAGGGGGATGTGGGGTCACTGGAGTGGTAGTGAGGATGTGCCCACTGGGTTGTGACCATGTCTCCATCTCCTGGGGACGTGGCCGGGGTTGGGGACCTGGGTCTGGGTGCCCTGCAGGCAGGTGGGTGGGTGCTGCGGGCGCTGCGCCGTGCTCCTGGCAGGACGATGTCTGTCCCACAGAAAAGACACCTGGAGAAGAGCGACGGGGAGCTGCCCGGCTCCTTCGAGCAGCGCGTGCAGGTCATGCTCCATCGGATTGGTGTCACCAAGGGCCCCGCCGCTGAGGGCAAGAAGCAGCAGGTGGGGAGTGGCTCTGCTTTTAGAACGGATCCTGTGCTCAGAGGGTGGTGGTCCAGGGGGTTGGCGGGGTCCCCTGGCTGGGATGAACAGCACCCAGCTCTGTGCTGCCACTGCCCGTGGCCTCTGTCCTGTCACCTACCCCTGCGAGGGGACTGATATGTGGGCTCCCGCGCTGCCACCCTCACCTCCCCAACACCAACATGTTTCTTTTCCCTTGCAGAGCAAAGACAGCGAGATCAAGAAAGCCGGCTCGGATGGTGAGATGCTGTGTCCCCCAACCCTGACCCCACCTGCCTGGGGACCCACAGAGTGGGTGCAGGCAGGCCCCTTGTTCCTACCCACCTGCTTGGTGCAGGTGGCATGGGCAGAGCCCAGCTCACTGATGCTTGTGCTTGCAGGGGACATTGTGGACAGCTCTGGGGACTCCCCCCAGTCCCTGAAGGCCCGCACACACTCCGTGTCCACAGGTGGGTCACCAGTGAGTGCTGGGAGCGACACCAGCCCCCGGCACAGAGGGCTCCATCTCCTCTGCTAGCACCAAGCAGTGCCGCGTGGGGACTGGAGCCAGTGGGGAGCAGTGGGAACAGGCACCCGCGCAGGGTCCTGCACCCATGGGTATCCAACCTCTGAGCTGGCAGATGGAAACCCAGCCCCTCGCCCAGTCCCTGGGGTGGCTACAGGCTGGTTCCCAGCACCCAGAGCCATCATCACCAGGCACCAACCTGCCTTTCCTACAGATGCACCGTCCCGCAGCCCAGTTGCTGTGGTGGAGCCCCGGCCAGCCTGGAAGGCCCTGGGGAGGCAGCTGCCCGCTGAGCCGCAGGGCACCAGCTCCCAGCAGCCACGGTGCCCCCTGGTCCTGGCCGAGCCCGGCGAGCCTGGGCGCCGAGAGGGCTGGAGCAGCAGCCTGCCACGGCCAGGCAGGAGCGCGCCGGCCACGCTGCCACGCAGGGTCAGCCACGGCGGCGAGGCTGACAGCGGCAGCCCCCTGCCTGCACCACCCGACACCGAAGGTAGGGATGGGTGAGCTGCTGCTGGCATCCCCCATTCTGCTGCTGGCGTGTTCCTTGGGAAGGGAGAGCAGCAGGGACGCCAGCGCTCAGCACTGGGTGCTGATGCCCCTTCCTGCTGCTTTTCCAGACAACCGCCTGACCCTGCGGCTGGCAGAGCCGCGGGCGTTCAGCCGCCGAGCTGTGTCCGTCCACGAGGAGCAGCTCAGGGAGCCTGAGTGCCCGGCAGAGCTGGGAGGTAAGTGGGGGGCCGGAGCGGGACCCCAAACCCACCTTGCACCTCACACCAGAGGACGCAGGTGGTGGCATCCCATGTGCCTGGTGGGTGGCCACCTGCAGTGCCGAGGTGACAGGTGATGGCATTGCCGTACTGGGAAGATCATTGTACTGGGACACTTGGCATTGGGATTGGCACCGGCAGCAGCCAGGCTTGCAGGAAGAACAGAGGCAGAAGCCAGGCGGCTGCGCCCTGCCGTGACGTGGGGCTGGGTTGTGTTTTTCCCAGCAGGCACCGTCCCCCTGCGCCTGCGGCGGTCGCCTGTGTTCATACGGAGAACCAAGCACGAATCCCTCCCAGAGCCAGAAGGCGAGCCTGGACTGCCCTCGGATGCTGCAGGTGAGAGATGCTGCCCTCCCTCGCACCCGTGCTCTGTTGGGGTTCAGAGGGATCCCCCCACGCTCATGCCAGCACCCGTGACCTCTCTAGGTGCCGCACCGCAGGACGGGCCCTGTGCCGGGCTGGCGGAGCCACAGGCTGGAGCGGGCACGGAAGGCGAGCAGCTGCAAGCCCCGACACAAACTGTTGTGAATGCACAAGACTCCGCAGCCGTAGACCAAAGACGCCTGGTGCCGGGCCGGGGGGAGCCAGCTCTGGGACAGTGACACCCCTGCATGCCGCTGCACTGTTCCCAATAAATCCCTGCAAGCAAGCGCGCGGTGCCGGGGTGATTGGAAGCTGGGGTGTGGCGAACAGACAGGGCGCAGGTCTGCTCTGCGCTGGTGTGGATGCAGCCATGGGGCCGGCTAACGACATCGCCCAGCTCTCACTGTGCCACCAGCCAGGCCACCAGCATCGCCCGGGAGGGCAGGGATGCCCAGGGACTGCGCCGAAGCCCTTGGGATGCACTGAACAGCATCATCTTCTCCGGCTGCTGTTGGCTCCAGGAGAAGCCGGTGATTTTAGGCGCAGGTAGCAGCAGTGCTGGCAGGCAGCCATTCTTAGCATGCGTGACCAGGGCCCTTTCGCCTCTCCAGCTCCTCACTCTGTGGGCACCGCTCTCTCCAGCCCCACCAAGACGCAGGTTTCCATCAGCAGGACCACGATCCATCGTGTTTCAGCACGCAGCTCTGCAGCCCAGTTCCAGCCGCACCATCCCCGCAGCATTCCTGGTGGCACCAGCGTTACGCCAACACCCAAGCGGCTTTCTCCTGTGTTGACCTCTGCTCCGGACCAAATGCATTCCTTACACAGATGTTTACGACAAAGCAGCAAGACGCTTATTTTTTCTTTTTTTTTTCCCTTGTTTTTTTTTTTTTTTAATACAAGAGCTGTGTATTTAAAAAATATACAATTTTTATTTAAAATTTCTAAAGTATAACCCTGTGAGATACTTTTTTGTAATGAACGATGCAGGACCCCACCTAACTTCCTGCCCCGCCTTTGGAGCAGGGATCAGGTCGTGGGGCCTCTGCCATCACTGCTGCCTCTGCTACAGTGACACCGGGTCACCGGTCCCCAGGCACCAGGCTAAGGCATTTGGAAACGATGGAGAGGTGGGAGAGCGATGCCAGCTCACGCCCAAGAATCCCTGAAAGGATGCTTTGCTTTCCTCTCTGTGATGAGGGTGCTGGCCTTAAGCAGGTCATGTCCTCAGCATCTCTGCAGCCAGGCCAACCCACTCAGCAGTTCTCTTAGGGACAGTGGTCCTGCCGTCTGCCCCTCTCTTCCCCAGATGTACTTCCCAGGCAGCTCTAAGTTGGTTTTGCTGAACTGGTGAAGAAACGAAACATGGACTGGCCTCAGGAGTCAGCCTCCCCGTCTGTGAGTAACCAGCATGCCCACTTCAGCATCGACTTCGAGATCCTGCAAAATCAGACCAGGAGAGGCAGGGTGAGAAAGGGCCGTTGGGGACATGCTGCTGCACGGCCGCTCGGTGCTGAGGGCTAACACAGAGTTTGGGGACTGGCTGCAGGGATGTCTGAACCCCACGGGGACAGCCACGCTAGGGCCAAGGGAGGGTCGTACCATGTTATCGCTGCACTGACCTGACAGATCGTACTTGCTCGCAGAGCTCAGGACTCGGTGCCTTGTATCTGTACTGGACCGGCTCATCCCTCACATACTGCAGAGGCAAAGGGGAGGGTGAAGCTGGTCTGCACCAGCTGCAGAACCCAAAGCACAGCCCCACCAGGCAGCCCAAGACCCCAGCAGACCTACGGAACCTCTGGGGCCTTTCCCTCAATTGTTTCCTGCTCTTCCAAGCTTATTCTACCTGGGCAGCTGGAAGATATTCCCACCCAACAAAGTCATGGGCTCAACCGCATCTTCACACAGTGCCCCAGATCTTCCTTTGGGAGGGTTGGGGTCTCCACCTACATGGACACCTGCCTTCAACCCTCCCCAGGAGCCAGCTGAGCCAAGGCCTGGGGCAGGGGATCACACAGAGCACCCCTGGGAACCACCCCCCCGGAATCCCACCAGCTGCTTCATCTTTACCGGGGGCAGATCTCTGCGCTGTTCTGGTTTGGAGCTGGGGCCACTCACTGGGGCCAGTTGCTCTTCCTCTTCGTCTGAGAGCTCCTTTCCATGCTGCAGCCCTGTCTCCTCCTTTCTGCTCTTCTTAGAGCCCCGTGTGCTCATGAAATCCAACCTCCTGCCTGTGCCTCTTCCCCTGCCCCACGGGGCACCTTGGGGCTGCTGCTTCTCACTGAGGGTTTCATCACGGTCTGCCAGCAGCTTCCTCTTGGCACCTGCAATGTCTCCTCCCTGGGTGCTGGCACAAGCTTGACCACGTTTCAACGTATCTGGAGGGAAAGCTGTGCCACTGCAGTCTGCCTGCTCCCTGTGAGGCATCTTTTCAGGCAGGAACTGCAAGCCACTGCTGGGTAAGACGGGAAAAACAGGAGAAAGGGAGGGCAGGTTGTCCAGAGAGCCCCCCAATACCAGCAGGCCTTGAGCAGGGCTGGGGACATTGGTGGCCACCTCTGCAGCTGACCTTGATTGGTTTGTGCCAGTCTCCATCGGACTGATATTGTCGTAGGAGCAGAGCAGAGAGGGAGAAGAGGTCTGCACCAGCTCCCCCTGCGGCAGGTTCTCGGGAGAGCCCTGGCTGCTGGATTCCAGCAAGTCGGGGGTGTTGCTGTGAGCCGCCACATCTTGCTGGTTATTCAGAGAAAGGTCATGTTGAGAAGTCTTCTCTGGTAAAAGAAAATGCATGGTCGGCTTGGGCAGGGGATTGGTGGGACCTCCCCAGCACACCATGTTGGGCAGGAGAGCATTGGAGCTGGAACAATACAAGCACAGGGTAATGCAAACACTACAGCGCTACTTTTTGGCCAGGGGGAAGCAAAGCCAGTACCCAGGACAAGCTACGTGATCACCCAGTGAAAGAAGATGGGGTTGTCTCCTGCTGATGAGGCATTTTAGACACCCAGGGGCACGGGAACTCACCGTCTGAAGAGTTCAGGGTCAAAGATAGTGGAGGGAGCCCGTTCCAGGGGTTGTCTAGAGATCCCTCTGAGCTGTCCGACAAGGCTGTTGACTCAGCAGCTGCAACAATCAAGCTGGGGAGTTGATTTTGGCAAAGAAAGTGGCTGCCCATTCCCAACCCTGGAGCAGCTATGAAGGGCTGTGGATGGGAGTCTCAGACAAAGATGGTATGTGAGGGGAGCTCTGAAAGCCCTTTCCAACCAAAACTGGGGTGTCAACCAGCCCCTGTGGCAGGCAGCCCAGAGGCAGACACCGACCGCAGTGCAGGCAGGTGGGAAGAAGACCTTCTCTGACACCCTACACTGCCCAGGAAAGCAGCTCCCTTCATCTCCACTATGTGGAGCTCCTGCAGGTACTTCTGCAGCAAAGCTTGGTGACACCAAGCCTAGCGAGGTGAAACAAGCCTGTCCTGGGGCTGGACCACAGCCAGCCAAGAGCCCACACTTGTGCTCTCTGATGGCATCAAAGCAACAAAATAATGTGTCGTGCTCCCAGTACAACAAAATGAAGCCACTTGTCTTCAGGAGGCTGCAAGGATGGGACCATGCAGGCAAGGAGCCCTGGTCTTCCAAAGACCTGGCTATGCCCGTACCTCCTCTACTCAAGTCCAGGAAGAAGATGGGCTGAGCCACCTTTAGAAGGAACTAAGTGGTTGGATGGAATCTGGAAGTCCCACTACTCACGGCTGATTTGGGATATGACACTTGCATCACCTGGCACCGTCCTTTCATTGCTACTCTTCCCAGGAGTTGCTTCACACATGTCTGCAATGAAAGGGGTGGTCACATCCCAGCGCGGCAGGTAGCCAGAGCAAAGGAAGTCTTCTCCCCAACCCAGGGGAAAAAGACATGCTTGGACACTGAACTTCCCACCTGCCTACCCTGCAGATGAAGCCATTGCACTGACCTGCTTTGGAAGCGTCGCAAGCAACTATTTCCTTCTGAGAAGAGATCACCAGAGCGTTGGCTGGGATGGTGAAGACGTCCTCATCCCGCTGCAATGAGACACAGTCTGTGGTTTTCACTGGGCAGTCCCACTCAAGATGCAGCGCCCCACCCACAGCTGCCAGCTGAACACCACTGCTCTCCCTGGCAAACCTCCAGCTCTGCCCACCGCTCTTCTCCTTCCCTCTCCCACCCCACCATCACCCATCGCGGCAGGCAGACTGACCTCCATCTTGCGCTCTGCCTCCCACTGGGTGATGGGAACCTCATCATTCACCGTTGCTGCATTCTCCTTGGGCATCCCCAAGTCCAAGCATTCCTCAGCATTTTCCTTCAAAACCTCCAGTTGGTTCTGTCCAATGGCATCAATCAACTGGGAGACAGATGGCTCTAGAGCAAGAGTACACGAGCGTCAGTGGAGAAAACACCTTAATTTAGGCAAGCCTCACTTGGAAATACATTTGCTCTGCTGCTTGACTGTCATGTGCGCTGAAATCTGGGGAAACACACAAAATTTTGCATTTCCTCTGCTTCCAGAAACTATCTTTCTTTTCTCCACACAGGTCCTGGAGCAGCAGCGTGAGCACAGGCATGCAAGGGCCCACACTACTGCAGCTGCCAGCACCATCTTGTCCTGTTTTGGGCTCAGCAACATTGCCTTGTGAGATCTGGTCAGGTTTGTGCTACCTCTGCCTAATCCAAACCAAGCTTGGTAGAGCCAGGAGCCCCACCAGGCAGCCAGAGCACCACGTGTCCCCCACAACCCTTTACCTGAGCTGGGGGCGTTCTTCAGAGCGAGACTCCTCCTACAACGACCAAGGAGAAGACAAAGCCAGGTTAGGGCTGGGGCACATGCAGGCCAGCCGTCCTTGGCAGCTCTCAGTCACAGACTGGACACCCTGGCTTGGGAAGCAGCAGCTTGTGGAAGCAGTGGATTCCCCACCGGGTGCCCGATCCAGTGACCATTCAGCATCCCAGGAATAACCATCAGGAAACTCCAGAGGATCTCCAGAGTCGGGGCTCCAAGCGTGGAGTGAAAAATGAGCTGTGCAGGGCTTCACCCACCCAGCCATGCTGCGCGAGGCTGGAGGAAGCAAGTTCCCCACAGGCTTTTCCTCCCAGCTCTGCCAGCTCAAAGAAAGAGGTTGGGTTGCAGAGCCCTCTGGGTCACCAGGGTCTCATTTTGCACAGTCTACTCAGCTCTTTCATACCTTGGGGCAGGCAGTCCCACAGGTTAACCAGGAACTGCCATAACGCGTGTGCCTGCCCTTGCCAGGCTGCTCTAGCCCTGCTCAAAGCCTGCATGCTTTTGCCATGGTGTTTGGGTCTGCTCCCCTGCAACAGCCAACCCCATACTTACAGCCAGAGCTCCTTTATCTTCTGTAGCACAGCAGGTTCCTGGTTCCTGCAGCAAGAGAGATGCCTGTTACTGATTCCCTCCACATCCCCACCTTCCTTCACAGCTTGTGATGGAGACAATTCCTCTTTCAAAGAGCACAATGTCCCCACCACAACCAGTTCACTCCAGGACCTCCAGGGTCATCTCTGGGTGACAGAGGAGAGCAGAGTCCCCCACCTGCCCTGCGGCACGTACCCATCAGATGACTCCAACCTCTGCCTCTCCATGGGTAGCACAATGAACCGGTGGGCTGTGAGGTAAAACTCACAGTCCTCCTGCAGGGAAAATTGAGTCGTTAAGGCACCTCTGCAGTCCTACCTCTGCTCCAACCTCCCCCAGGGCCAGTGAGCACCTGCGTGCCCACCCCAGCTCTGCCACCAACCCTCCCACAAAAGCAAGGAGCCCCAATGAAGTACAACCCCCTTCAGCAGGGAGTTTGTACCCTCTTGCATCAGCCAATGGCACTTCAAGAGCCACAGGCCAGGCTGCACAGGTCTCTCTCAGGTGGACAACAGCAGGAGGGGGAGATGACTACACCTCCACTGAGGGCTCACATCAGCTCCTGTCCCAGCACTCAGGCCAAGCCATCGTTGCTGCCACAGACCCTCCCAGGAGATGCACATGAAAGAAAGGCCACCCCTCATCTGCTTCCAGCTCCTGGGAGCAGACAGGCATGCAGGAAGCAAGGCACAGTCAAGGACCAAGTTGCTTTCACTCATCAGAGCACTTACAAGCCTGGCCTCCTCACGGAAACACACCGCGTACTTCTGCAAGACAATGATTCTGCAAATAAGGCTGGAAAGCTTGAGCTGCATGTGGGTGCTGGAAAAAGAGCAGAGCAGGAACATCTTGGAGAGATGAAGAATGGAGTTGGACCACCCAGACACATAGTGGGGCTCCCCACACAGCTATGCCAACCATATCAGGGCATGCTGGCATGCATCTCTGCATAAGCATCAAGGACCAAGGGCTTCTGGCTCGTGCAGCTTATTTCAGCTGCTTATCCTTGGCTCTGCTCCTGGCACCTTGCCAGTCTAGGGGCATCCACGTGGGGAAACTGAGGAAAGCACTGAAGGAGCAGGCTATTGTGGTTGATGCTCTGGCTCCTTTCACAAAGACCACAGGCTCTTTAGTCCTTTCTAATCATATCTACACAGACTGCAGGTTCTGCCACTAACCCCTGTCCATCCCAGCCAGCTGAAACCAAAGCACCAACATTCCAGTTTTCTTTTCTTAGTGGCTCTTTCATGCAGACTTCCCAATCTGTGGCTGCTCTAGCTTAACATAACCTGGAACAAGACCAGGCAGGAGCTCCACTAGCAACTGTGGAGAACCGCTGTCTTCCCATTCGAGTCACGGTGGAACTCACTCTTCCTCTGCGCGCAGAGCTTCAGATGTAATGACCACACGGATGTGGTAGGACCCATCTGAGACTTGCAGGACAGCATCTTGGTGGACCCCAGGCTGGCCCAGAGCAGGTGAGTCATTCAAAACCTATCAAGAGATTGGGGAGGGAAAAAAGAAATCTCACTTACAGACTTCCCCATGAACAAAGGCAGGACTCCATGCCTGGCTGAGAGCCTGGACTCTTAGGAGAGAAGGTCACCATTCACTGCCAAACTAGATAGTAATGCTTATCCCAAGGCCAAGTGGTCCAGTATGTCCCTGTGCCTCCTGGCTGGACCAAGCAGGCTCCATGCCAAGGCAGAATTAAGGGACATGCCACATTGTGCTAAAAAGACCAGTCATCATCACCTGGATTCAAGGATGCCCATCCCACCAGGATCCTCCTCCTGCAAGTATCACAACCCACCCACCTGGCAGTTCCCACAGGCTGTGTCCCCTTGCCCTGGTGGGAGAAGCCCAGCGTGCAAGCAGCCAGTCCCACTACGTGCTCACTCACTACGGGCAACTCTTGATTTCCAGCAGGGGCAGAGTGGCACACGCTGCAGGAGAACACTGGTACCAGCAGGCAGGGCTGCTTATGAGACTGGTTAAAAAAAACAAAATAAAGGGAGTAGGTTTGGAAGTTACAGTTCTGAAACAGGCAGAGAAGAAGTAGGACCTAGCTAGAGCCTAGAGCAAGCAGGAGAAAGGCACTGCTGCACAAGGTATGCTCCCAACCTTCATTCACTGTAGAGGACACGGGCAGGTGTCAGTTGGAGAGCAGTCACACTGAGGCAACCCTCTTTGTTAATCCCTCAAACCCTAGCGGGGATCCACTCATTCACTGCTGGCTCCTCATCAGCCCAGGCACAAGAAATCTCCTGCATGGGAAAGGGGATGGGGCCAAGAAGCAGGGCATCAGTGATTTCTCCACCCCCACGTCTTCATATGGGAGGGGGAACAGCACCACAGTGTCTTTTCTTATAATGCTTTTTGTCCCATCTCATCTCTCCTTCTGTTTAAATCACAACACTCATCTTTCTCTTTCCTGATCTTGTTAGTGAGGAGACATCTCAGCTGCCTCAAACACCTCCTTCCTCAAAAGACACTAGGAGATGGGTAACTATAATGTTGTCCATGATGGGATGCTGCTACAAGCACCTAAAGGCTGTGAGAGAACTGCAAACCAGAGCACTGGAGCTGGGTTTTTCCAGCTTCCAGGTCAAGACCACAACCCATCATAAGGCAGGAACCGCACACCCTGGCCGTATGGGTCCCACGCCTACTCGTGCACCTGATTGTCTCACAGGATCTTCGTCCAAACCCTCAAAGTTCACAGCTAATGATCAGCAGCACTGTTGTTTTCCTCCTGCTTCCTTCCTGCTGCCCATCAGACCTCAAACAGGCAAGAGTCCCCTGACCAGACTTCTCTCCTGCCACATAGGATAGAAAAAATGTCAAACACATCACCAGTGCTGCACAAGAAGCTCTCCAGGTACGATGCAGGAGCACATTTTGTGCCTCTGAGTCCCAGTATCCATAAGAGGACGAGCTTGTGGTCCCACCAAGGCTCACCACCAGACAGGGCGAGGCTTCAGACACCTCAGCAGGTCCTGCTTCTGCCTCATGCTTCCCACTGTCAGGACCACCCACCAGCTGGCATTGTACAAAGAAGGATGGGATCCAAAGAGTAGGAAGGCGAGGCAGCGTGTGAGTGGGAGACAAGGAGAGGTGACCTCGGAGACCACAAGCTCTTTGGAAGAGAGCACAGCACCCACACCAGAAGTGAAAAAGTCAGCAGAAGCCACCAGAAATGGGCAAAGCAAAATGCCCCCACCTCAAGAAACCAATAATCAGGGACTTTGAGGTAGAAGAGTCCCACAACCACTCTACCGGGATCCGCTGAACACTTCCAGGTATTCAGATTTCAAATGCTGTTGGCACACTGTAGGACATCCTCTCATGGCACCTACCCGCAGGACCTGCCCAGCCAGAAGATTCTCACTGGCATCCACCTGCTCATAATTCACCAAGAGGTCAGCAATCCAAGGCTGCAAAGCGTAGACTTTAGGAGAAGGCATGTCCTTGTTTTCATACACAAACCTACAGGAGAAAAGATGAGGCACTAAATCAGAAGAGTGCGACACAGCAAAGCTCTGGCATCCCAGGAGTGGTTTTGCACCCCAAACACAGCCCCAGCCCCAAGGCTGGCTCAAACCCAGCCCAAATTCACCCACTTCTCAGCAAGGAAACGTCAGCAGGCTCTGAGCTGCGTACGGGCCACCCTAGGTCTTTTGTAAGTCTCCCACCGAGTTCAGGCCACTTCTTTCCCACATTGCCTATTATCCACCAATATTTATTTTCCTGTGCCTGGGAATTAACCATCACTTTCTGGGGAGAAGGGGTCTCTCTTTGCTGAATAAAGAGGTGGGCAAGGTGGCTGAGATAGACAGGGTTTGGGGATAGGCGGGGGTTTTGGGGAAAGGCAGCGTTCTTTTCTGTCCATGCCAGGTTTAGGGGGCCCTACAGGGTTTTGAAGGGACCTGCAGGGTTTCTGGGGACCTGAGAGTTGTTGGGAACAGGCTGGGTTTTGGGGACCTGCAGGGGCTTTGGAACCAGGTAGGGTTTCTGGAGAACCTGAAGGGTTTTGGGGGCATCTGAAGGGTTTTAGGGACCTGCAGGGTTTGGGGGACCTGAAGGATTTTGGGGAACTGTGTGGTTTCTGGGAGACCTGCGAGGTTTTTTTGGGGACAGGCAGGGTTTGGGGGGGATCTGAAGGGTTTTTGCAGTCCTGCAGGGTTTTGTGGAAAACCTGAAAGGTTTTTGGGCCAACAGGGAGGTTGTGGGGACAGGCAGGGGTTTGGGGGAATCTGAAGGGATCTGGGGGGTCCTGAAGGGGTCTGGAGGAATTTGAAGGGTTGTTGAGTAGAGGCAGGGTTTTGGGAGGACCTGCAGGGTTTGGGGGGGGATCCGAAGGGTTTCTGGAGACCCGAAGGGTTGTGGGGACAGGCAGGGCTTTTGGGGGGCCTGCAGGGTTTGGGGGGCAGGGGGGATCTGAAGGGTTTTTGGGGGGACCTGAAGGGTTGCGGGGACAGGCAAGGTTTTGGGGGAGGTGCAGGGGTTTGGGGGGATCTGATAGGTTTGGGGGGAGCTGCAGGGTGGGGGGGGGGGGATCGGAAGGGTTTCGGGCCCTGCCGTGCCCCTCACCTGTCCCCCAGCGCCGCTCCCGCCACCCCGGGCCCCGCGGCCGCCATGGCCCGAGCGGCGCCGCCAGCAGGAAACGGGGCCGGATCCGGGGCGGGACCGGGACAGCCCGGCCCTCCGCAGCCCCGGCCTCATCCGCAGCCCCAGCTCCATTCAGGGATCTGGACAGGCTGGACCGCTGGGCTGAGACCGACAAGGCCAAATGGCGGGTCCTGCACTTGGGGCACAACAACCCTGAGCAGCTACAGACTAGGAGAAGTCTGGCTGGAAACTGCCTGGAGGAGAGGGACCTGGGGGTGTTGTTGGCAGCGACTGAACATGAGCCAGCAGTGGCCCAGGTGGCCAAGAAGGCCAATGGCATCTTGGCTTGGATCAGAAACGGCGTGGCCAGCAGGGCCAGGGAGGTTCTTCTCCCTCTGTACTCGGCCCTGGTGAGACCGCTCCTCGAATCCTGTGTTCAGTTCTGGGCCCCTCACCACAAGAAGGATGTTGAGGCTCTGGAGCGAGTCCAGAGAAGAGCAACAAAGCTGGAGAACAAGTCTTACAGGGAGCAACTGAGGGAACTGGGGGTGTTTAGCCTGGAGAAGAGGAGGCTGAGGGGAGACCTCATTGCTCTCTACAACTACCTGAAAGGAGGTTGTGGAGAGGAGGGAGCTGGGCTCTTCTCCCAAGTGACGGGGGACAGGACGAGAGGGAATGGCCTCAAAGCTGCACGAGGGGAGGTTCAGGCTGGACATCAGGAAAAAAATTGTCACAGAAAGGATCATTGGGCATTGGAACAGGCTGCCCAGGGAGGTGGTTGAGTCACCTTCCCTGGAGGTGTTTAAGGGATGGGTGGATGAGATGCTGAGGGGAACAGTTTAGTGACTGATGGGAATGGTTGGACTTGATGATCCAGTGGGTCTTTTCCAACCTAATGATGCTGTGATTCACATCCCCAGCCCCAGGCACATCTCCAGCTCCATTCCCATCCTCAGCTCCAGCCCCAGCCCCATCCGTGTTCCCAGCCCCATCCACGTGCCTTGCTCCAGCTGCATCCCCAATTCCATCCCCATCCCCATTCCCATCCATATCCCCAGCTCCAGCCACATCCCCAGCCACATCCCTGGCTCCAGCCCCATCCTCAGTCCCATCCACATCCCCAATGCCATCTGCAACCCCAGCCCACACCAGGCTCCCTGCTCTTCCAGGCTTTTTCCAGGCACACACATGTTTTTCCCTGTTGTTTGGCAGAGTTCCTGTTGCTGCTTCCCTTTTGGTGGTTCCTGTGTGAGGACAGATTGTCACTGGAACATTTGTTTTCCTGTTGTTTTCTTCGGGTTTGGCCCCCATAGCTCCAAGCAGCCCCAGGTCCTCCCCAGGTGGTCACCTTAGGGAAGAAGCATCCTTCTGCAATGGGTTTGCACACGTTTTTCCTCCTCTTGAGGCAGTAAAGCTGCATACCTGCTCAAATCCAGCCAGCAACCTGGGAAATGTTCAGGCATGTACCAAAGGGATGGCAAAAGCCTCCTCTCACGCAGGCAAGGGCTGAAATCAACCATGTCAGTTGTGGCTTGGTCCAGCTGGCATCATTTCATCCCCAAGCTGGTGGCTGCACCAGTAGGTAAAATGCTGTGAAAAGACATATCTGTGCTACACAGAGGAGTAGACAGCAAGGTTTGTTTCTAAAGAAAAAAGCTAATTTATTAGGATCTTTGTATAAGGTAGCACAGGTGTGCATCAAATCCCTTGAACAGGATGGTTGGTTCCTATCAAGTTGCAAAGGTCCAGGTAGCAGCATTGCCAGCTGGAGCAGGTGAGACTCCCCAAGCTTACACCCACCTGGTTCTGCAACATCACCTGCCTGAGCTATTGCCCTCAATTATCTTAAACTACCTACAAGGCTTCTCCTAGCTATCTTAAATAGATCTTCCACTCTTACAGACAGGCTGTGCACAGTTTGGTTGATGCTGCAGCAGGAAGTACCTGGGTGTTCATCTGCCTGTAGAGACACACGGATGTGCTTCTCCATGGACTTTTAAGTGCAGCAGGAGCTACTGGAGGATCTTCAGGCCTGCCCCGAAGCTCCTATATCCACCAATCAAATGTTCTCCTTGGAAGGCAGCAGGAATTCAGTCCAATGGTCAGTCTGGTGCCTCGCTGCTGCAGGAATGAGCTGGGCAGTACCTGGACCACCCTGGGACTGGATGTGTGTCTCATGCCAGGTGTGTGCCTGGGCACAGCCCCAATTCCCAACCACACCACAGTTATTCCCGGGGGGGGAAATTGAATTTTATCCTTCTATCACACTTGCAACTTAAATACGACAGCTGTTGTTAGAGCAGACCCTGAGGAAGGGGTTACTCTGGGCAGTTCTAGAGGGTTGTCAGGTGGTCCTGGAAGGTCTCTAGTTTCTTTAGCCTCTTGTGGTGGCTGAGGGACGCTTGCTGAGACAAGGTCAGTCCACCCTTGCCTGCCTGACCCTGGGCAAGGCAAGGGACAGAGCCTGCTGTGCCAAGAGAGAGGATGGTGTTGGGAAGGGGCATCTCAGTGCAGGAGCACGAGTAGCTCTGGCATTGAAATACCAGCAACTCAGGTTTGGTGGGGCATGGAAGGTGGAAAGAGCTGCTCTCCAGTCATCCAGCCCAGGGCATTCCCTGTCATAGCATGAAACTTGGCTCCATTTGCATCATTCCTTGGCTGCCAGGAAAGGTGGATCTAGAGTATGGACCACAGCCAAGTGACTGGGGCACAGGCAGATAATTTCCCAGGGCCGTGGGCTGATGCAAGCCCTTCCTGGGCAAATGTGAGATAACCAAGTAGCAAAGGGCAAGAGCAGTGCAGCACTGGAACAGAGCAGCATGGCAGGGCTTCGAGTCTCCTCTGTTATGGTGACTGGGGCCAACCGAGGAATCGGCCTGGGGCTTGTGCAGCAGTTCTTGGGGCTGCCAAACCCACCCAAGTGGGTCTTTGCATCTTGTCGAGACACAAAGGGACAACAAGTGCAGGTGAGACGGGTCAGTGGGTTGTGCTGAGGAATGGGAGCACTTGGTGCCGGGGCAGCAGGTTGGTGCAGGCAGGGAGTTTGCGAAGGGCTCGAGCTGCAGCCGGGCACTCGTAGCACAGGGCAGCTGGGTTGGGATGGCTGTGGGACCAGCTGTGTGGGGGATGTGAGAGGGGACAGTGGGATGCAGTGTGTGTGGAGGCATCAAGCCCCATCCGATGGGAACAGGGCAGCCAGAGGAGGGTGTGGAGTGTGAGATGGTGCAGAAACGGAGCTGGAGGGATGTGGGGTTTGCCTGGGAAAGGCTGAGCTTTTCTGCAGCCCCTCCTGCCTCTCCATGCCCTTGTGGTCCCCTTTCTTGCAGGAGTTACAGAATTTGGCCTCCAAGCACCCCAACCTGGTCATCATCCCACTCGGTAGGTGCCCCGAGGTGGGTGTCCCTTGCCCCAGTTCCCCTGGCAAGTGCCAGCAGGGAGCCATGCCAGCGCGTCAGTGTCTGCAGCGACACTGTCCCTCCTCCCCATGGCCAGCCCTCAGCACATGTCCCTGGGGAGACACAGGGAGCCCCAAGCCACCATGGGGATGCAGGCACTGAACTCCTCTGCGCTGGCTCTGCAGAAGTCACCGACCCTGCCAGCATCAAGGCAGCTGCAACCAGAGTCGGGGAACAGCTAGGGGGCTCAGGGCTGAACCTCCTCATCAACAACGCTGGAATTGCCAAGTTGAACTTGCTTGATAAGGAGACGCTGGAGGACATGACCCTTACTTATACCACCAACACTGTTGGGCCCCTGCTGCTGAGCCAGGTGAGCCTCTCACCCAAGCCAGTTTGTCCCAGGGGGTGCAAAGGGCTGGTGGGAAAGGGTCCTGACTTTGTTCTGCTGCCTGCTGGACTCTCAGTTGACAAGAAGTTCTTGTAGCCATGGACTGGAGCTCAGGGGCTGGAGCTGGGAGGGCTGTGGAAGTGGGAAAAGAAGGGAGGACGCTCCAGGGCTGGTGCTTGCATCACGTGCTGTGGAAGGAGCTGGTCCTCTCCCCTGTGCTACCTCCGAGCACAGGGCTGTTTCCTCCCCTCTGTTCCCTTGTCCTCACAGGCATTCCTGCCCCTGCTGAAGAAGGCTGCCCAGGGGAGCCCAGGCTCAGCGCTGAGCTGCAGCAAAGCAGCTATTGTCAACATGTCCAGCTCAGGAGGCTCCATCAGTTCTCCTGAAGGCTGGGATCTGATGCAAGTTGTCTCGTACCGCTGCAGCAAGGTACAGCCCTGCTGTACTGGGGGCAGGTTTCCTTCCCGTTCCCTGTTCCTGCCACGGGGTCTACACATGTCCCCTTGCAGCCCCCTTTCCCCTCTCACCGCTGTCCCTCTCCTGTCTCCCTGCAGGCTGCTCTGAACATGCTGACCAAGTGCCAGTCCCTGGGGTACCGGGAGCACGGCATCCTCTGCATCGCTCTCCACCCTGGCTGGGTGCAAACTGACATGGGCAACTCAGTTGGAGTCACGGTAGGAGTTTCACGGTGTGGGTCCATCAGAGCCCCTGTGCCAATTTTCCACTGAGGGAGGGAGGGAGGGAGGGAGGGAGTTGCTGCCCTGAGCCCTTGACCACAACCTCCCCACCTTCTCCACCCCTGCGTGGGCAGCTCCCCCTGCCCTGGCCCAGGCTGCCCGGTGCCCCCATCTCCTCAGCCCCTGCTCTGCCCCTCTGCCCGGGGCTGGTGGCTTTCCTGTCACCCTCGAGCGGCTCCTTCCCCATTCCCGGGGGCTCCTGGCAGCCCTTGGCCAGGCTTAGGGCACAAGCTGCCTCTCTCCTGCTGCCCCACAGGCCCCCTTGACGGTGGATGAGAGCGTACGAGGGATGCTGAAGGTGCTCTCCTCCCTCTCCGAGAAGGACACCGGCACTTTCCTGAACTGGGAAGGGAAGGCCATACCCTGGTGAGATGCCGGCCCATCCTCCTGGCAGCGGGGTCCTGTGCTGGTGTTCTCACCTGCCCCACATCCTCAATAAAGCCCTGCTCTGTTCTGTGGTCCTGCTCCTCATCCTGCGCCGTGTCAGTGTCTGCAGCTGCGTGCCTGGCCCCTGGCTCTCTCTGGGCCCTCTGATCATCTTTGTAGCCTCCTCTGTGCCCGTTCCAGCAGTTCCACATCCTTCTTATGTTGAGGATTTCAGAACTGGACACAATACTCCAGGTGTGGCCTCACAAGAGAGGAATAGAGGGGAACCCTGAGCTCGAGGATCACCCTGGATGTCTCTGTCACAGACCACAGATGAGCAGCTGGAGAAACACCCCTGGCAGAAGAGCAGGGGATGGGGACAATGCCCCAAGGATGGGCCAGGCTTCAGCTTTTCCCTTCCCCAGCAAAGGACTGGGCTGACACATCCAGCCCAGGTCAGGCAGGAGCTTTAGCTGCGGAGGAGCAAAGCGTGGGAGATGCTGGGGCTGAGCTGAGATGCCTCTCAGTCTCCCTGCTTCTCTGGATGGTCTTGTCCCCATCAGGGTGTCTCGTGTGAGAGAGCGAGAACCCACCCAGCTGAGGGCACCTTTGTCATGGGGAGCATCTCCCCAGGCAGGAGAAACCCAAAAGGTCCATGTGTATCTTGGCCACCTGGAGTGGCTTGACCACATGGGTGGCAAACACGGAGAGCATCTGCTGCGAGTCCAGGGAATGCAGTGTGGTGTGTGAGCTGACACCTGTGTTGTTGATAAGCAGATTCAAGCCCTGGTCCTGCAGATGGGACCCCACAGCCTGAACAGCCCTTTGGACGCTGGACAAGTTCACTGTGTTTGCTGGGGCAAAAATGAACGTAGAGAGGCCCAGTGGGTCACACCGTGTCTGCCAGAAAGTGTATTGCGGCTGGACTGGTTCTCTTTAAGCAAGAGTTATCCAGAAAGAAAAAAACAGGTTTAGCAGGTAAGGATGTTAAAGACATTGAGATGAACACCAGTATGTCCTCACCTCTTGGTTTCGCAACCTTAGTCAAATTAAATCTTAATTTAGCTTCTCTTTGATTTTACAGAGGCTACTGCTAAAAACAACTTCTCTGTATTTGCTTTCTGTATATAAGGAATTTATGATTGCATAAGGGGTGCTCGGTTCTTGCACACTGTGGCTCCAAGTTTTATTTCTACCAGGAGCTGATGCAGTTGGATGGGCACATTTTCAAGAGACATCATCTTTGGGGAAACAACCTAACTAGACTCTTCAAGTCCTTTGGTATCGCACTGCAGCAACAGGGGCTGTTAACACAGAAGGAGGCATATCCATTTTGTTGTTGAATTACATGAAGACCTTTTCTGATTGATATCTGTTCTGGCTGATCATTAGAGCTATCCTTGCCTTTTTTAGTAATTTGTGCTTAAATTGATTCTCCACAATATGACTTCCCATAGCTTTGCAGCTTTCTGTATGCAAAATCCTTCCTTTTTTTCCTTTCTTTTTCTGTTGTTTAGCTTTTTTTTTTTTTTAACTTCACATTGTTACCACTGAGGATTTGGAGCTGACCGGGAGCTGAGGTGAGTGCAAGCAATGAAAGATTTGAGCTATTATCTGAGTCTGGAGCTCCCCATCTTCACAAATGCTTCAGCCAGGGGCTGTGGGGACAACCCCTCTCAAGCTACCAGGAACAACTGACATCCCTGAAATTGTGCTAACAGGAGTAAGCATTTCCAGGGCCTTTCTCTTCACTTAAATATCAGTATCTCCTTGAAAACCTGCAGGATGCTTTGACCAAAGCAATAGAAGTGGTATTTTTTAAGTTTATGTTCAGCTCTTGGGTTTGCCTGTTAGGATGTGCTCGCCTTGCTGAAATGGCTGTTGTTTATTTTAAAGGGGTCATCTAAACACCTTCAGGATTTGAAATGGGACAGTTAGGCCAACCTTAAACTTTATATTTTGTCTTTTAATATCCCAAGTACACCACCGAGGTAAGAACCATGAATATTCATTGCTCCCTGGGCACATTCCATGTGTCTTTTGCAGGCGCTGCTCTGAGGAGCCTGCTGGGTGGGGGGATCACAGGACTGGATTCCTTTTTGCAAAAATTTGGCCTCTGAGATATGTCTCTATTCTCATGCTTAGACAAGACTGACCTAGCAAAGGCTTGCAAGGCTGAAGACAGCCTTCTTGGAGTATTTTGTGCACTGTGGAACAGCAGAAAAATGCTTTTTCCAGGCAATTTTAACTAGCCTGGTGTCTTTATGGTGGTGAACAAACATCTGAGTGGCATGGGACTTGTTACCACCCTGCCTTGTGCAGCATGGACCTTCACAGAGGGGTCATGAAAACATTTTGGGGGAATTTGATGAGATAATCTCCTGTGGGGCTGCCATACGTGAGGGGATGAAGACTTGGGATTTGAGAGGATTTGCATGGCCAGCTGCAGGACATATCCCAGGGTGCTGGTTTGTGACTCATTTTTGGATAATGATCAAAGGGAGTTCAAGGCTCCATCACTCCACATGTGAGGGATCTTTCAGTTGCTTTGGTGAATAATTGCTCTGTTAGGACTCATTGAGTCATTGTTCCAAGGACGAGGTGTGTTGGACCAGCACATTTCTAGTGCTTGGCCAGCTACATTTGCTGAAGGAACATGCTCTTATCTCCTTGGAAGACATAACAGGATAAATATGGGGCTGAGGGACACTCATCTGTCCTCGCTGCTCCATCCCTGACCCTGGCTTTGGCATCATGCAAATTAAGGCCAGTGAACTGCACTGCACAAGGTCAGCGAGTCCACCCTTGCCTGCCTGACCTTGGGCAAGGCAAGAGACAGAGCCTGGTGTGCCAAGAAAGAGGATGGTGTTGGGAATCATAGAATCATAGAATAGTTAGGGTTGGAAGGGACATTAAAGATCATCTATTTCCAACCCCTCTGCCATGGGCAGGGACACCTCCCACTAGATCAGGTTACCCAAGGACCCCATCCAACCTGGCCTTAAACACCTCCAAGGATGGGACAGGCACAACTTCCCTTGGCAACCTGTTCCAATGTCTCACCCACTCTCACGGTGAAGAAATTCTTCTTAATGTCTAGTCTAAATCTGCTCTTCTCTGGTTTATATCTGTTCCCCCTTGTCCTGTCACCACAAGTCTTTATGAATAGACCATCTCCAGCTTTCTTGTAGGCTCCTTTCAGGTACTAGAAGGTCCCTATAAGATCTCCTCGGGGTCTTCTCTTCTCCAGGCTGAACAAGACCAACTCTCTCAGCCTGTCCTTATAGTGAAGGTGCTCCAGCCCTCAGATCATCCTCATAGATTCCTCTGGACCTGTTCCAACAGCTCCATATCCTTCTTACATTGAGGGTTCCAGAACTGGACACAGTACTCCAGATTAAGTCTCACAAGAGAAGGAAGGGGCTTCTCAGTGCAGGAACAGGGGTAGCTCTGGCACTGAAAAACCAAACAGCTCAGGTTTGGTGGGGCATGGAAGGTGGAAAGAGCTGCTCTCCAGTCATCCAGCCCAGGGCATTCCCTCTCATGGCAGGAAATGTGGATCCATTTGCACATCATTCCTTCACTGCCAGGAAAGGTGGATCTAGAGTATGGACCACAGCCAAGTGACTGGGGCACAGGCAGATAATTTCCCAGGGCCATAGGCTGATCCAAGTTCTTCCTGGGCAAATGTGAGATAACCAAGTAGCAAAGGGCAAGAGCAGTGCAGCACTGGAACAGAGCAGCATGGCAGGGCTTCGAGTCTCCTCTGTTCTGGTGACTGGGGCCAGCCGGGGAATCGGCCTGGGGTTTGTCCAGCAGTTCTTGCGGATGCCAAACCCACCCAAGTGGGTCTTTGCATGTTGTCAAGACACAAAGGGACAACAAGTGCAGGTGAGACGGGTCAGTGGATTGTGCTGAGGAATGGGAGCACTTGGTGCCGGGGCAGCAGGTTGGTGCAGGCAGGGAGTTTGCAAAGGGCTCGAGCTGCAGCCGGGCACTCGTAGCACAGGGCAGCTGGGTTGGGATGGCTGTGGGACCAGCTGTGTGGGGGATGTGAGAGGGGACAGTGGGATGCAGTGTGTGTGGAGGCATCGAGCCCCATCCGATGGGAGCAGGGCAGCCAGAGCAGGTTGTGGAGTGTGAGATGGTGCAGAAACGGAGCTGGAGGGATGTGGGGTTTGCCTGGGAAAGGCTGAGCTTTTCTGAAGCCCCTCCTGCCTCTCCATGCCCTTGTGGTCCCCTTTCTTGCAGGAGTTACAGAATTTGGCCTCCAAGCACCCCAACCTGGTCATCATCCCACTCGGTAGGTGCCCCGAGGTGGGTGTCCCTTGCCCCAGTTCCCCTGGCAAGTGCCAGCAGGGAGCCATGCCAGCGCGTCAGTGTCTGCAGCGACACTGTCCCTCCTCCCCATGGCCAGCCCTCAGCACATGTCCCTGGGGAGACACAGGGAGCCCCAAGCCACCATGGGGATGCAGGCACTGAACTCCTCTGCGCTGGCTCTGCAGAAGTCACCGACCCTGCCAGCATCAAGGCAGCTGCAACCAGAGTCGGGGAACAGCTGGAGGGCGCAGGGCTGAACCTCCTCATCAACAACGCTGGAATTGCCAAGTTGAACTTGCTTGGTAAGGAGACGCTGGAGGACATGACCCTTACTTACACCACCAACACTGTTGGGCCCCTGCTGCTGAGCCAGGTGAGCCTCTCACCCAAGCCAGTTTGTCCTAGGGGGTGCAAGGGGCTGGTGGGAAAGGGTCCTGACTTTGTTCTGCTGCCTGCTGGACTCTCAGTTGACAAGAAGTTCTTGTAGCCATGGACTGGAGCTCAGGGGCTGGAGCCGGGAGGGCTGTAGAAGTGGGAAAAGAAAGGAGGATGCTCCAGGGCCGGTGCTTGCATCACGTGCTGTGGAAGGAGCTGGTCGTCTCCCCTGTGCTACCTCCGAGCACAGGGCTGTTTCCTCCCCTCTGTTCCCTTGTCCTCACAGGCATTCCTGCCCCTGCTGAAGAAGGCTGCCCAGGGGAGCCCAGGCTCAGTGCTGAGCTGCAGCAAAGCAGCTATTGTCAACATATCCAGCTCTGCAGGCTGCATCACTTCTCCTGAAGGCTGGGATCTGATGCACGCAGTCTCGTACCGCTGCAGCAAGGTACAGCCCTGCTGTACTGGGGGCAGATTTCCTTCCCATTCCCTGTTCCTGCCACGGGGTCTACACATGTCCCCTTGCAGCCCCCTTTCCCCTCTCACCGCTGTCCCTCTCCTGTCTCCCCGTAGACTGCTCTGAACATGCTGACCAAGTGCCAGTCCCTGGGGTACCGGGAGCACGGCATCCTCTGCATCGCTCTCCACCCTGGCTGGGTGCAAACTGTCATGGGCAACTCAGTTGGAGTCACGGTAGGAGTTTCACGGTGTGGGTCCATCAGAGCCCCTGTGCCAATTTTCCACTGAGGGAGGGAGGGAGTTGCTGCCCTGAGCCCTTGACCACAACCTCCCCACCTTCTCCACCCCTGCGTGGGCAGCTCCCCCTGCCCTGGCCCAGGCTGCCCGGTGCCCCCATCTCCTCAGCCCCTGCTCTGCCCCTCTGCCCGGGGCTGGTGGCTTTCCTGTCACCCTCGAGCGGCTCCTTCCCCATTCCCGGGGGCTCCTGGCAGCCCTTGGCCAGGCTTAGGGCACAAGCTGCCTCTCTCCTGCTGCCCCACAGGCCCCCTTGACGGTGGATGAGAGCGTACGAGGGATGCTGAAGGTGCTCTCCTCCCTCTCCGAGAAGGACACCGGCACTTTCCTGAACTGGGAAGGGAAGGCCATACCCTGGTGAGATGCCGGCCCATCCTCCTGGCAGCGGGGTCCTGTGCTGGTGTTCTCACCTGCCCCACATCCTCAATAAAGCCCTGCTCTGTTCTGTGGTCCTGCTCCTCATCCTGCGCCGTGTCAGTGTCTGCAGCTGCCTGCCTGGGCCCTGGCTCTCTCTGGGTTCCCCATAGCCTGTGGGTCCCATCGCACCATGGCCATCGTCAGGACACGTGCCCACCACGAGGCACCGGAGTGATGTCCCGGGCACCTGCAGGGCTGGCTCCCCCTGCCCGGCTGCGGGGCAACCCCCGGGGCCCGAACAAGGCGGCATCTCCACAGCTGGCAGGAGAAGGGGTGCTGCTGGGCTCAGACACTTCCCCCTGACCCGGGGGGTCCCAGCATGGGTTGGGGGCAGGTGGCGAGCTGCTTCACGAGCTCCAGCCCAATGCCCTGGCTGGACCCTGTCACAAGGATGCTCTGAGCCAGTGCAGCCATCTCCACGGCCTCTGTGCCAGGCTACCTGCTCGTCAGGAAGATGAGGCTGGCACAGCCCAAGGTGTGGCTCCGAGCACCCACGGGGACAGGGACAGTGCCAACGCCAATCCTGACACCACATCGGCCCTGGGCTGAGCCAAGATCCCAGGGTGGACCAAGTGGCCCCCGTCATTTCAGCACGTGGGGTTGCATGTGTCCTGCATCACCCACATTTCCATCGCTTCACTTCTCTAAAGCCCTAGCCCCTAGAGTCCCTGTAACTGCAGAAGGGTCACCTCTACCATGAGGTTTGTAGATTATATTAAGTGCCTTGATATCTAATCAGATATTGGGATGCTTGTAGATGATATTAAGAGCATCTCTGGGCAGATACTGGGATGTTTGTAGGAGATATTCAGTGTCTGCATCTTTGGTCAGGTATCGGGATGCTTGTAGATCATATTAGGAGCATCCCTGGGCAGATATTGGGATGTTTGTAGGCGATATTAAGTGGTTGCACTTCTGGATCAGGACGTTTGTAGCAGATAAACGAGGTCAAAGAGGTGCAAAATCCATCCTCCTTACCCCCTGGGGTAAGAGCCCCGCGGTGACCGCTGGGGCCACCCAGGCTGGCGCTGCTGAAATGGCCGCCCCCCGCACGGCTTCATCCCGCCCGCGTCACGTGACCGCAGCGCGCGCCATTGCATCAGCCGGCGCGGGGCGGGTAGGGGGGGGCAGTCCCGGAGCAGCGGCCGCGACAGCCAATCGGAAGCCGAGGAGTGAGGCCGAGGGCGAGGATAGCCCCTGAGCGGCGGCCGCGACAGCCAATAGAAAGCCGCAAGGGGAGGTGGTGGGCGGGGCTTGCCCGGAGCAGCGGTCCCGGCGGCCAATCGGGCGCCGCGGGGCGGGGCGGCGAGGGCGCTGCGGCGGGGCCGGCGGAGCGGGGCGAGGGGCGGCGGCGGGAGGTAGGAGCGAGGCGAGCCGAGCGGCGGGGGAGCGGGCGGGACCCCGAGGTGTCTGGGCAGGGGCCTCGCTCTTTTCCGGGGCCGCCCCGAGCCCTCCTGCCCCCACGAGCCCCTTCATCCTTCCTGGCCCTCTCCGGCCACCCAAAGTCCTTCTGTCCTCACGCCCTCGAGGTCCTTTGAACCCCCCTCTTTCCCCCAGGTCCTCCTGTCCTCACCCCCTCGAGCCCCTGTGAGCCCTCCTGTCCCCCTGTCGCCCCCAAGTCCTCCTGTCCTCACCCCCTCGAGCCCTCCTGCCCCCTGAACCCTCCTGTCATGTTCCTCTCTATCCCTCCTGCCCCTCCATATCCCTCCTGCTCCCCTCATATCCCTCTTGCCCCCCCATACCTCCTGCCCCCCCATGTCCCTCCTGCCCCTCCATATCCCTTCTGCTCCTCCATATCCCTTCTGCTCCTCCATATCCCTCCTGCTTCTCCATATCCCTCCTGCTCCCCGCGTATCCCTCTTGCCCCCCCCATCCCTCCTGCCCCACCTCATCCCTCCTGCCACATCCCTCCATCCTTCCTGAGCCCCCTGCCCTCCTCCAGTGTGTCTCTGGCCATAGTCCTATGAGGGATTGTGGTCCTTCTGCGCCACAGCAGGCTGAGGAAGCATAGCCCTCTAGGGAACTGCATTGCGCTCCATCAGCAGAGGACAGCTCTGTGTATCTGATGGGATATAGTGGAGATGCTCACCTCAAAATCATCACCAGTCCCTGGTGTGCCGCTCCTGCTAGGGAAGGTTTCCAGGTGTAGACCCTGCTTTAAGCAGGGAGGGTGGCCAAGGTGATGTTCAGAGGTCATTTTCAGACTCAGCCATGCTGTTGTCCTACAATGTAATCACCTTGAATGATTTTAGGTGTTAGTGATTGTCCTTCTCTCCTGTGTCCCTGGCAAGGCAGACACAGCCTCTTACCAAGTTCAATACCCAGGTGAACTGCGTATTTTAAAAACAGTTGAGCTCTGGAAATCGGGAATGTTGGGGGAAAAGAAGTTTGGGTTTAGGTCAGCACCATTTGGGGCAGTTTGATGGTTAAACAGAGGAGTCAGAGTACCTATTAATGTGGGGAGACCCTTTCCGGGGATGGAGGCAATGATCCTGATGCTATTGCTTGAGCTGGCACCTTGAAAGAGCCATGTTTGTTGTTGTCTTCTCAGACTGCACCAAGGCCTTGCCGCTTTCTCTTTGGACAGCTGTGACTTGCAGCTTCAAGATGGAAGCTCCACTAACAGCTAGCCAGATCCGGCAACGGTTTATTGACTTCTTCAAGGAAAACAAGCATACTTACGTGCATTCGTCTTCTACAATCCCCCTGGATGACCCCACGCTGCTCTTTGCAAATGCTGGTATGAATCAGGTAGGATTCTCCAGTACTGTGGTCCTTACCAACATATCCTGTAGCAATTGAAACCTGTGAAGCTGTTTGTTTGGAAAATTGTTTTCTCCATCTTCCTTCTGGTCACGAAGAAGTTGTTGATGTGTCTGCTGGACTCCTCTGTGTTCTGGCAAAATTGGCTAGAGCTCTGGGAGAGGTTCCTGTGTCTGCTGGGCTGACTGTGCAGCGATGGGAGCACTGCCAGTCTCCCTTCCTTGACCCTTTGGACCACAGCTGGTCCTGGCACAAATGACTAATGGTGTCTTCAAAGAGTAGTTGGGGCTGGGCTGCTGAAAGGGCTCTGCTGCAGATCAGCACACAGTTTCTGCTGATTTTTTTCTGGTCAGCTGGGAATCTAGCTGCTTTCAGTCCCTTTGGAAGTCTTGGGGTTTGATGGGCTCCAGGAACGTCTCTGCATGGGACTACTAAGTTATAGGCAGCGCTGTAGCCTCCTTGCACAAAGGAGACAGCAGGCTTGTTATGTCTGAGAACTGCCTCGGGTACATCCAGGCTTGTGGACATAGACATCGTTTACTGCCTTGCTATTGCTTGCAGCATGTGAAAACAGGCTCTTTGTGCTTCTCTTGATTGCCCTTTTTTCTTTCCTCTCAGTTCAAACCCATCTTCCTCAATACTATTGACCCCTCGCACCCACTCGCTAAACTGACTAGAGCCACCAACACTCAGAAGTGCATCCGAGCAGGAGGCAAGCACAACGACCTGGACGATGTTGGGAAAGATGTCTACCACCACACCTTCTTTGAGATGTTGGGGTCCTGGTCCTTTGGGGATTATTTCAAGGTAAAATAGGCTAGGTGCATCTCTGAATCTCTTGCACAGAGTTACTCGTCTATATGAACTCAGCAGAGCATTTGCCAAGAGGGATGAGAATATCTTGGCATAGAGTGGTTCCTAAGGTGCATGTGGCTTCTTTGGAATAAATGAGCTTGGAAGCTGCCCCGATCCTGCAGAATGTTTTGAGATTAATTACTTAAGGTTTACAAAGCTGATTATATTATATTAACTGTGCCAGTTTGGAGTCTTCAGGCAGAGGTTTTAGTGGCTGTCCTGGAGCTGTGAGGAGTTGCATGTGTTGTGTAACTATGATGGACCCTCAAACAGGAGTGATCATAAAATAAAGATGTCCTTTCCCAAGCTTCTTGATAGTGTACTGTTCAAAGTTTAGAAAAGGGATGTTAAGGATACAGACTAACAATAGAATTAAAAGGCTTTTTGGAGGCAGTGAACATGCTAGGAGTTAAATGGCCTGCACTGGGAACGCCATTTGAGATGGTTCTTGTACATGTTAATTTGCCTCTTTCTTGCATCAGAAGTCTGCAAGTTTTAGCTATTTCTTTGTAAAGAGCTGCTGATATCTACAGTAGCCAATGCTCTGTATGTGCAGGTGCTGCATGTTGAAGAGAATCTTTTTGCATTCACTTGCTGACTTCATCTTCCCTTCTGCAGGAACTTGCTTGTAAACTCGCTCTGGATCTTCTCACCAAGGAGTTCGGCATCCCTGCTGAGAGACTCTACGTCACTTACTTCGGTGGAAATGAAGCTGCAGGGCTGCAACCAGACCTGGAGTGCAAGCAGATATGGTTGAATTTGGGGTAAGACCTTTAACTGAGGAAGGTGCATGTTTTGATGAGCAATATTTGTTGCCAAGTACAATGTAGTGGTGGAACAATGTAGTGGTGAAATGATGCATTTGGTCTTGTGGCTGTGGTCCCCTCTGAAACCAGCTGCTGACCCCATGACGCAACTCTGCGCTTGGGACCAAACTGGCCTCATGTGTATTGAAGTTGGAGATCTACCTGTCTTCTTGCTGGTGTTTTGCTGAAGCGTTGTGTGGGCTTCTACCTCCATCTGGGGCCAAGCCAGGTGCTGATGCTTGCACGGTCCTCCTCAGCTGGGAACGTGGGTGGCTGTATCTTGCATAGGTCTGGCTCAGGACCTTGATGATTTGTCTGCTCATCCAGGGTATTAGTGAGCTGAGATTTCTCTAGGATATTCCTTGGTTGGGGGAATTCCTGCCTCACTGCAAGTCTCTGTTGTTCAATAAGAGTTTCTTGTTACAGGCTGGATGAGGGCAGGATTCTGCCTGGCAATATGAAGGATAACTTCTGGGAAATGGGAGACACAGGCCCTTGTGGCCCTTGCAGCGAGATCCACTATGACCGGATCGGGGACAGAGATGCTTCTCACTTAGTCAATCAGGATGACCCAAATGTCCTGGAGATCTGGAATCTGGTGTTCATACAGTTCAACAGGTGAGCAAGACCTGCTTCCCTCCCCAGCTGCTCCAGCTCAGCGTGGGTCGTTGCCCAAACTGTGCGCTCTTTTAGCTGCTCTGTTCAGCTCACCATTCCCTCATGTCCAGGAGCCGCACACTTTGAGATAATTTGTCCCTTGACCCACCTGTCCAGAAGAGGTCAGTCACACACTGGCTTTGGGAATAGACTGAAAGTATTTTTCATTTCATCTGCCAGGAGTTCAGTAGGGAACAAGCCCCATCCCACTCTGGATCTAAGTTGTCACTGAGGGTCTTGTTAACTATATTTTACTGAAGTTATCCTTTGTGTGGCTTGTGTACAGACCTGTAAATCTGATGGAACAAAACCTTGTGGAGATGAGGAGAGAGATGGGGTTGCCCCTGCAGAGCCTCCATCCATAACAGCTCATCTTCTTTTTGTGGCTGAGCAGGGAAGGTGATGGGACACTGAAACCTCTTCCCAAGAAAAGTATTGATACTGGCATGGGCCTGGAGAGGCTGGTCTCTGTGCTGCAGAACAAGATGTCCAACTACGACACTGACCTTTTCCTTCCTTACTTTGAAGCCATCCAAAAGGTACAAACTGAAGAGTGTGGGTCTGGGCCTGACCCAGTTGCATCCATTTCCTGCATCCCTGGGGAGCCTCGCAGCTCTGTCTTCCCTGAATCACCTCTGTCTAAGAGAAGTGTCCCATCTCTATGGCCGCAGACACTGGGATAGCACTCATTTCTGAGGTGCTTCTCTGTTGTTCTGCCACGTTGTTGGTCCTCACCATCCGTAATCATCCCCTTTGCCCACCACCTTCTCCTCTCTGCGCAGGGCACAGGCGCCAGGCCGTACATGGGTCAGGTTGGTGCTGAGGATGCTGACGGTATCGACATGGCCTACCGCGTGCTGGCTGACCACGCACGGACCATCACGCTGGCCCTCTCTGATGGGGGCAGACCTGACAACACTGGCAGAGGGTAAGAAGGCCGCTGCTGCCATGCTGCCGCTCCCATTCTGTTCAGCGCAGCTTCCCTGAGGGGACTGGGATCTCGTGTGTTTCTGGGATGTCTCTGAACTTGTTGTTAAAGCAGTGGATAGCAGAGTGTTTGCTCAATACATCTGATCCTTGAGTCCCTGTAGCAAGATCTGCCCAAAAGGCCCAGACACACAAGTATGAGGGTTCTTGTGAGCACCAGTCCTGCTGTGTCAGACCCAGAAAGGATCACTGGGGGCAAACAGGCACAAACCCCTGCCGCTTGGTGCAGTGCGGCTGTCAAAAAAACAGTGAGGTTTGGGCTGGGATGCTGTGCTGTGCGTGCCGCTGGACTCACCGGGTTGACTCATGCGTACACAGCAAGTCTGGGTCATGGAGCTGGGGCCTGGCACTTCACCTCTGGCTTGCTGCTGCTGTGAGTGGCTACTCGAGAGAAAATGTGGGGAGAGGACCCCATGTTCTCGGTGCTGGGAGAGGGTGCTGGTATGGGGGTGCTGGTGGATCCTCTGAGAACAGCTCAGAGGTGTAATGTTTGCATGAGGGGCTCTGCTGTTCCCTAGGTATGTGCTGAGGAGGATTCTCCGACGTGCTGTGCGCTACTCCCATGAGAAGCTCAATGCCCCCAAGGGTTTCTTTGCTACTCTGGTTGATGTGGTGGTGCAGTCACTGGTAAGTTCTTCTCTAATGCTGTATCTGCTAAAGACTTCCTCTGCCGAGGTGTATGGATCTCCATGCCGAAGGACTAATCCTCTTGGGTCTGCAGGGAGATGCCTTTCCTGAGCTGAAGAAGGACCCAGATATGGTGAAGGACATTATCAATGAAGAAGAGGATCAGTTCCTGAAAACGCTCAGCAGAGGTCGTCGTATCCTGGACAGGAAGATCCAGAGCCTGGGAGACAGTAAAACCATCCCTGGTGAGGCTGTGACTTCTGTCTGGATGCACCAAAAGGCCTTTATTATTGGGGGCTGATTAGGATTCAGCCGGGCTGGGAACTGGGAGATGGTGGAAGGTGTAGAGGGACAGAGCTGGAGTCAAAAGACCATTGCTCAGAGATTGGCCACCTGTGTCTCCTCTAGCTTGCGTTCTCTTGCTCAGGTTTCTAAGCTGCCAGGCACAACATGGCAGTGTGATCTCTGTGCTGTTGGATTGGAACCTTTTTGATGTTGATGTTCACCAGAGCTGTTTTGCTATAACTCTGAGCCAGCTGAGTGGGCAGAGCCAGTTGGAGAGGCGGGGAAGGGGCAGTGTTGCACAGAACAGGAAGGCCAACTCCTCTGTTTTTCACTAAAGGTGATACTGCGTGGCTGCTGTATGACACCTACGGTTTTCCTGCCGATCTCACTGGGCTGATTGCAGAGGAGAAAGGCCTTGTTGTGGACATGGAGGGCTTTGAAGAAGAGCGGAGAAATGCGCAGGTAGGTACAGCTATAGGAGGAGCTGATTTGTGAATGGGCAGGGAGGATTCCTTTCCTCTTAGTTTGTGTCCTGTTCTGGATAGGGAAGTTTGGGACTTCCCTGTCTGAGAAGTAACGTCCAGGCAGGCCTGCAGCTCTCCCAGCGTGTTTGCTGCAGCAGCAGAGGGGTATTGACCAGCTGGCTAGGTACTTGCCTTGTCCTTGCTGGGCTGAGACTCGCTTTGGCTGCCAGCTGATAGCACTGCAACAGCCTACTCTGAAGCCTAAAAAGACAGGAGCACTCCAGCTGCTGGCACGCAGCCTCCCAGAGCAAAGCTCTGAATCCAGGAATGCAAGTGAGGTGTGCAGCTAGGCTGGTGTCCACAGGCCAGTGCTGACGTGAGATTTTCTCAAACTTTGGTTCTTGTCTTTGGCAGCTCAAATCCCAAGGGAAGGGGGCTGGTGGGGAGGACCTCCTCATGCTGGACATCTACGCCATCGAAGAGCTAAGGGCCCGAGGGCTGGAGGTGACTGATGACTCACCAAAATACAGCTACACTTCAGATCAGAGCGGTGTCTATGGTATGAAAAATAAAAGCCTTCTCAGAATCATCCTCTGCTGCCAAACCTTTCCTGGCATGTGCCTCACAAGATCCCCTCTGGGCTCACCTTTCCCGGGTCATGTAGGTCGGATTGGAAATGTGTGCAGCTGAGTAGTCTGCTTGTAGCAAAGGGAGCTGGGAGAGAGAAGGGCAGGCAGTTCAAGGGCTGCCCTACTGTGTAGATCCATTGTTGCTAACTTGACCAAAGAGTCTTGAAGGGATTCCTTTTCCCTGCAGCTTTCTGTCTCCACGCTTGTGTGTTTGTGTTTTCCAGCTGCTTTTTTCCCGTGTGGCAGGAGACTGCAGTTGCTGCTTGCTCTGTCCTTAGCCTACTTGCTCAGGCTCTTTCTGCTAATTCTTTGATTTGGTAGAGATTCAGGTCGCCTCAGGCTCATAGCAGCACATATGGCTGGTTTTTACTACATAGATGTGAAAGGCCCTGCCTTGGAGAGCACTGAATTAAATTCCTTCTTATCCAAATAACTCTTGCCCTGGTTCTTTCTCCTTACTCCCTGCAGCTGTAGCTGCCACAAGCTCCTGCAGTAGCTGAGAGGCGTTGCTGTGAAGTTATGTTCCCATGTGGTGCCTGTGAGATTTTCTTGTTTTACTGACACTGCCTATTGTCCCGATGACAGAATTTGGGAGCCTCGTGGCCACAGTGAAAGCCATCCGCAGGGAGAAGAAGTTTGTGGAGGAGGTATCCACTGGCCAGGAGTGTGGGATAGTGCTGGACCGAACCTGCTTCTACGCCGAGCAGGGTGGGCAGATCTATGACGAGGGCTACATGGTCAAGGACGACGATGGCAGGGAGGATGTGAGTGGGCCCGAGAACCTTTTGCTAGACTCGGTCTGACCTGGGGTCTGGGCAGATGTGTGCAGAGAAGGAGAAGGGGCCAAGCAAGCTCCAGCAATTTCCCATCCATGGCAGGGGTCAGGTGTTGCACGGGTTTCCTTTCCAGGGATGGCACAGATGCTGGGTTTTGTACCCCTTGCTTCTTGGGGATTTGAACTCTGTGCTGCAGCCTCGGGCTGTTGCCAGAACGTGGGTGCCTGCAGTGGTGGTGCTGGGGTTGCTGTGCTGTTCAGATCAGAGTGGTGTTTATGGTATGAAAAATAAAAGCCTTCTCAGAATCATCTTCTTCTGCCAAATGGTGCTTTCAAGCCGTGATGAGGCACTGAGGTGGGGAACAACTTCAGCTCTGCTGTACCCTGAAACCATGCCCCACCTTCATTCACTTCTCTGTTTTGTGGCTGTGTGCAGTGCCTGGGGACACTCGGCTTTCTCCTGTCGCACGCACCAGTGTGGCTCTCAGTTAAGACCTTTCCAGTTGCAGCTTGGGCCTCTGGCTCTCTATCTCCCCTTGTCTTCTCGCCCTGCTCACGAGGTGCACTTCCCTCTTTGTACAGAAAATGGAATTCACGGTGAAGAACGTGCAGGTCCGAGGAGGCTACGTGCTTCACATAGGAACTCTATACGGAAACTTGAAAGTAGGAGATCAGGTCCACCTGTCTATCGATGAGGTGAGTAAGGACATGATATCAACTTTATCTTTTGTCCCTGGATTTTGTCTCCTCTGTTTGCATTGATGCCACTTGGGTGGCCTGGAGTTTTGAGCCTGCTCTCCTTGTAGCGCATGATGCAGGTGAGCAACATGTAGTCTGGCTGGTTCCAGGCTGCTCCTGCCTGGCACCTGGCTTTCTCCCACCATGTGGCAGATAATACGCAGGTGGTTCAGAGCCACGCCGGCTGGGTTCTGCTGCAGCAACTGAAATGGGTTTTTGGTCATGACTGGGAGGTGGAACATGTGTTGTGGATGACAGAGGAGAGCCTGAGCTCCCTGCTCTCCTCTAGACATTGATCCAGCGGGTTGAGCTTGCTGCATAAGGGCTTGATTGAGCCTAGCCTGCAAAACAGAGGCAGCACCTTTGGAGTGAGAGTGAGGCCTTCCAGCTTGCAGTGCTTTTCCCTGTTGAGTGTCTGTGACTGGCCTCACTCCAGACAGGCCCAACAGTGGAACCACCAGGGAAAAGCCGTGCACAAATTTGTTTGGGAGTACCCTGCTCCCATAGCTGAGACTCCAAGGCAGCAAGTGTGATAAGCTGCTTCTGGTCGCTTGAGCTGGTGTAGGCTTATGCTGGAGCAGCATATTGACCTCCGCTTCTGCTGCTAGAGGTGATCTTGGCTCCACGGAGCCCCATCTAACAGTGCCTTCCTCCATCAGACTAGGCGGAGGCCAGTCATGAGCAACCACACGGCCACTCACATCCTCAACTTTGCCCTGCGCTCAGTGCTGGGGGAGGCTGACCAGAGAGGATCGCTGGTCGCACCGGACAGGCTGCGGTTCGACTTCACAGCCAAGGGAGCCTTGTCTACCCAGGAGATCAAGAAAGTTGAAGGGATTGCCAACCAGATGATTGAGGAGGCAAAGGTGGGTGCGGTGATGGGTTGGATATATTCAGGTTAAAAAATACATCCAGTAAAACTTTTGGATGATCTAGGGTGCTGGAAATTTTGCTGAGCAGGAGGCTTCTGAGCTACTGATGTAGTACTGTGTGCAGATTGGTGTCACAGATTATTTTGAGTGGGAAAACTCCATGTAGATTGCTCTGTTCATTGGTACCAAGCTCTCTAGGGTCAGAGTTGCTCTGCCTGGTGCTAGCGCTGTGTCAGAGCGGACCCTGGGAGGACCCTGTACTCTGCTTAGGAGTCTGTGGATAGAAACCACTCAAATATACAGGAGCATGTGGGGGCTGAGCAGGCACAGGTATCAAGAATTTTGAAGATGGGGCGTCTGTCAGTGACTTTGAGATCCTTGCAGCTCCACAAACCCAGCTCAGGCGAGGCATGTAATTTCATCGTTGGGTTCTTTCAGAGGTAGTCAGGATTCCCTGAGAATGCAGGCCCTCTGACATTGCTGACAGGACTGGCTCTTAACCTGCATCCCTTTCCTGTCCTCTACAGACTGTGTATGCCAAGGACTGCCCTCTCGCAGCAGCCAAAGCTATTCAAGGACTGCGGGCAGTTTTTGATGAGACCTACCCCGATCCCGTCCGTGTGGTCTCAATTGGCATCCCTGTGGAGGAGCTGCTGGCTGACCCCTGTGGCCCTGGGGGTTCCATCACTTCTATTGAGTTCTGCGGAGGGACGTGAGTATCTGGAGAGGCCAGGAAGGTGTGGGGGTGGCTGAAAAGTAGTTCCTGGGGAGCCTGAGCTCTGTGGTGAGTGCTGTGTGCACATGCTGGGCACAGCCAGGGCAGAGTTGGAGGTGGTGGTGATGCTGTGCTTTTGCATTCCCAGTCCTGAGTCAAGCTGCATGTACCGGCCTTTGCAGGCAGGCAAATTCCCTGCATGCTGTCCCCACCCACCCACTTTATCTCTGACAGTGCTGGGAACATAGCCCTTGCCACCCTTTCCTCACTCATTTGTTTTTAGTAGCCAGGTTGGGTTTATCTGCCTGTCCCCACACTTGTTGCATCTCCCTGGCAGGATGGTTTTCTCGTTTCCATGCTGATTCCTGCTGAGATGCGAGATGGACTTCTGACTCTCTCTCTCTTGGGTCTTTCTGGGTTCTTTCCAAAGGCATTTGCAGAACTCCAGCCACGCAGGCCCCTTCGTGATTGTTTCAGAAGAAGCAATTGCTAAAGGCATTCGGAGGATAGTTGCAGTCACCGGGGCCGAAGCTCGGAAGGTAAGGGGAGGCAGGAGAAATCCTCTCTGAAATCCTGCCTATTAACCATGTGGCAAGGTTCCTTTCATCCACATTTGCCCAACATCCCTGTCAGGATACTCAGCACCAGGGAGAATGGGTGTGAGCATCTGAGAGATTTGTGGAGAAGGGTGTCACTTGAGCGAAGGCTGTGCCAGAGGGGAGAGCTGGGAAGGAAGGGGGGAAGTCTCAGCCGTAGCTGTTGTGTCGGTGTGGGAGAAGGGACTGGGGTGGGTTGTGAGGTGGCTGTGGGGTTAGCTCAGATCTAGAGTCCTTGGCAGCTGCCAAGATCGGTGGGAGAGTTCTGCAGTCTGAGAATCCAGTCCTGTGCTGCAGGAGGCAGGTGACTTTGGTGCTGGGCCAGCCTGGAATGGTGCTTCCAAGAGTGGGAGAGGGGGCTTGGTGAGGAGAGGATTTCTCTTTTTGGAGGATCTTGGAATTCCTTCTGGCAAAGAGGAGGCCTGTCTGCCCGCATCACACCTTGGTTCTGGTCAAGTGCTGCCTGCTTTGCTTCTGCTGTTTCACAATGAGTTACTGAACTCTGTGCCTGGGGCTGCAGCATTTCTCACGTCTTCTCATGGGAGTGGCCAAGAGCCCAGCCTGGTAAATGTCCCTGCTTGACTTAAATCTGATTGTTTTCTACTAGGCTCTCAGGAAAGTCAGCAGCCTCAGGAAGCTGCTATCGGCCCTGGAGGCCAAGGTGAAGGTCCAGACAGCTCCCAACAAGGATGTGCAGAAGGAGATCACAGACCTCAGTGAGGTGAGGATGGCAGCAAAGCTCTGTCTTCCCAAACTGAATGGGACCGTGATTGCCAGCACGGGGTTAATGAGGCCCAAGCTCAGCTTTCTGCTCCTGTCCTAACAGCCCTGCATCCTGTGGGTGCTGCAGCCAGCACCTCATGCCTAAGGTTGTTGGGTACTGAGAAAGCTTACTGGGCTCTGCTGGTTGAGGCACTGAGAGTGAGGAGTGTGGTGCAGTGTGCCTCGCCTCCTGTCCTGGCCACTGATACTTCTAACCCTCTCTACCCACTCGTGTTTTGCAGACGCTGGCCACTGCTGTTATCCCACAGTGGCAGAAAGATGAACTGAGAGAAGCTGTTAAAGCACTGAAGAAAGTTATGGATGACCTGGACCGAGCAAGCAAAGCTGACATCCAGAAACGGGTGAGCCCTGGGTGGGAATAAAGTGTGGAGGGGAAGCAGTGCTATGGGGAACTGGGAAACCCCCGTGGGAGCTCCACTTGTGCCCAGTGTGGAAGAGCTGAGCTGTGGGGATGCTCCTCACGCTGTTCAGCCTTCCAGCCTCTCCTGCTACCTCCACGCCTGTTCCTGGGGTGCTGCCAGCGCTTCACCTCTTGAAAGCTGGGGTGCTCCTGACCTAACAGTGTCCCTGAGTACAGGATTCATCCTCCTGAATCCCATTGGATTTTCCTGGAGGGAGAATCACACGCAGCGCTGTTGCTGCCTTGCAGACCACGCACCTGCCTGCCAGCACGTTTAATTCCTGTCTCCGTAGTGTGAGGGTGAAGCGGGCTGTGCTGTGGGTGTGCAGAGGCACCCCGGGGACCTCTGTACCCACAGGGAAGCTCTGCCCATGTGGTTCTTGTGTCCGTACGCAATGTGTCTGCTCTAGCATGTGACCACTGCTGCCCTCAGGTGCTGGAGAAGACCAAGCAAGTGATTGAGAGTCACCCTAACCAGCCGTTAGTCATCATGGAAATGGAGAATGGAGCCTCAGCAAAGGTATGGGAGGTGCTGGTCTCTTCAACAGCCTTCCTTGTACTTGAATAGCAGCTGGTGGTCTCTGTTCAGTTGGGAAGGTGGTGCTGTGTTACAGCCATCTGCCAGCCCTGAGCAGCAGGCAGTGAAGGTTCCCACCTTCTGGGCTAACACACGGGAGGTGTTAGCGGGTGTTCTGGTTTGCGGGAGGTGGGCTGGGTGGGTCTTGACCATTTGCTGAGCTTCCAGACCTGGTGGTGGATAGAAATCGCATTGCGTCCCAGCTAAGACTAACCCGGGGCAGTCACAATACCAAAATTCAGGCTTAAGGGACTCTGAACAGAAGCTCTTCCAGGCTGTGGAGCTTGTGGTGCTTGTGGCCATTGCAGATCAGCTTTGGGAATGGTGTCCTGGGCTGTGGTTGTGGACAGGGCTGGGCCAGAGAGCTGCTTCTCAGCTCCCAACCACTCTGCTGCAGCAAGGTGGAATTTCCTGACCAGGGCTGAAACTGCTCTTTCTGTCCTCCACACACAGATTAGGTTTCTGAGTAATCTCTGTTGTGAATAAAAGCTCCCTTGTGTGCACTGTGACGCAGTGCTGATCCCAGCAAGTGCCAGGCAGCAGGAGCTGAGGATGCCCTGATGAGGTCAGGCCACTCAGGTTTCAATGCCCCATTTAAGTTTCCACCCTGGGAGTTCTGGAGCTGATTCTGCTCCCAGCAGGTGCCCACGCAGCATTCTCCCTGGCAGAAAGTTTTATCCCAGGGGATGGTGGTGCCAGCAGCCCAGGGAGCAGCACCACTTCGCTCCCTGGAGCTCTGTGCTGCATCATACTGTCTGTGCAAGCAAGGATGACGGTCTCCTTGGGAATAATAGGGTGTGTGGCAGCCTCCCCCATTTCTCCAGCATGCCTGCTGTGTCTGATAACCCTTGCAGCTTCTTCACGCTGCAGTTGAGTCCTGACTTGATGCGTAACAGCTGCTCCCTCCTGCTGGGAGCTCATTGCAGGGCAAAGTATTTTCCCCTCCAGCCAGTCCACTCAAGGTTCAATTGCTTGGAGGCTGATTCTCCCAGTGCCTGGATAACTGAAGGTGGGGAGAAAAGCAGCTCCTCACTCCTGCCTCCTTGCAGTTTTGAGGGGACACAGCCAGGGCTTGGCTGGTTTAGCATGAGTCCAGAACCCCAAGTCTCCGTGGGGCCTCGCGGGGTGTGCAGGGGGCTGGAGCAGGGCCGGTTGAGAGTGCGGGGAGGGTGTGCTCCCATGGTTTTGTCCTCCCACAGGCCCTGAATGAATCTCTGAAGCTCTTCAAGACTCAGTCCCCCCAGACTGCCGCCATGCTCTTCGCTGTGGACAACGAAGCCGGCAGGATCACCTGCCTGTGCCAAGTACCCCAGGTACTACCCGGGCTCCGCGCCTGCCTCCCCTGGGCTGGGGTGTGGGAGATGCAGCCGCCGGGCAGCGACTGGCCAACACTGCATGGCCAAAACCCTTCCGTGTTAGCAAGAGCCATGAGCTTTGGGTTAGCGTAAGGCTGCAGAGGGGTGGGAGAGATGTTCTCTGCAAAGAGGAGTTGGGGAAGAGCCAGGATAACGCAGCTGTAGGCACAGGGTTGGTAGCCTGCTGGCCTGGAAGAGCTTTGTCCTGTTGTATTGTGCTTGGGGACCACTGTGCCTCGCTGCCGGCTGGGTTGAGGTTGACCTCCCTCTTTTTTCCCCCTCTTTTCCTCCCCAGGAGACCGCCAACAAGGGCCTGAAGGCCAGCCAGTGGGTGCAGGAGGTGTCGGGCCTGATGGACGGCAAAGGCGGAGGGAAGGACATCTCTGCGCAGGCAACGGGCAAGAACGTGGGCTGCCTGCAGGAGGCACTACGGGTGGCCACGGACTTTGCAAGGCTCCGGCTGGGGGAGCTGAAGAACTGAGAGGGGTGATCCCGGCTCCCCTTTTCACCCCTGCCTGTCCCCATTCCCTGTGAATAAAGCACTGCTGCTGCTGCTGCTACTCAGCCCTGAGCGCTGCCCAAGCTCTGCTTACAGGGTGAGGCGGGGTGGGGAGGGGCAGGATGGGACAGGCTCCTCTCTCCTCCTCCCCCTCTCTCCTCCTCCTGTCGCTCCCTCTCCTTGTTCCTCTCCTCCTCCATTTCAATCTCCTCTTTCCTTTCTCTTTTCCTCCCTCTTCTCTAGTTCCTCCTCCTCTCCCTCTTCCAACTCCTCCTTCTCTAGCTCCTTCTTCTCCAGCTCACCCTTCTCTGCCTCCAACTCCTCCTCCATCTCAATCTCCTCTTCCCTTTCTCTCTTCCTCCCTTTTCTCTAGTTCCTCCTCCAACTCCTCTCCCTCCTCCAACTCCTCCGCCTTCTTCTCTAGCTCCTTCTCCTCCAGCTCAACCTTCTCCAGCTCAATCTCCTCTTCCCTCTCTCCCTCCTCCTTCTCTAGCTCCTCCTCCCTCCCCAGCTCCACCCTCTCCTCCTCCAACTCCTCCTCCTTCTCTATCTTCTCCTCCTCCAGCTCAATCTCCTCTTACCTTTCTCTCTTCCTCCCTCTTCTCGATCTCCTCCTCTAGCTCCTCCTCTCTCCCAAGCTCCACCCTCTCCTTCAACTCCTCAATCTCCTCTCCCTCCAACTCCTCTCCCTCCTCCAGCTCCTCCTCTTCCTCTTCCTGCCGTTCTCCTTCCCTTCCCCCCGGCTCGGGCCATGCCGCTGGATCGCTGGCGCCTGCGGGGCCCGGAGGAGTCGCAGCCGCCGGAGCTGTGGGCGGCGGCGGGGGCGGAGGCGGAGGACTCGGACTCGGACTCGGAGGGCTCGGGGGACCCGTGCGCGCTGCGGCCGCTGTTCGCGCGGGCGGGGCTGCTGTCGCAGGCCGAGGGCTCGGCCTACGTGGAGCTGCGCGGCGGCACCAAGGTGCTGTGCGCCGCCTGGGGCCCGCGGGAGCCGGCCGAGCCGGGCGCGGGGCGGCTGCGCTGCGAGTTCCGCCGGGCGCCGTTCGCGGCCCGGGGCGGGCGGCGGGCGCCGGGGGGGGGCGGCGGCGCGGGAGGAGGAGCGGGAGGCGGCGGCGGCGCTGCGGGAGGCGCTGGAGCCGGCCGTGCGGCTGTCGCGGTACCCGCGGGCCCGCCTGGCCGTCAGCGCGCTGGTGCTGCAGGACGGCGGCTCCGCGCTGGCCGCCGCCATCGGCGCCGCCTCCGTGGCCCTGGCGGACGCGGGCGTCGAGCTCTTCGACCTGGCCGTGGGCTGCGCGCTCAGCCGCGACCCCGGCGCCGCCTCGGGGTGGCGCCTGCAGCCCCGCGCGGGCTCCGAGCGCCGCGCCGCCGCCCGCCTCACGGTGGCCGCGCTGCCCGCCCTGCGGCAGGTGTCGGCGCTGCTGGGCGCGGGCCGCGGCGCCGACCCCGAGGCCTGGGGGCAGGCGCTGCGCCTCGGCCTCGACGGCTGCCACCGCCTCTACCCGGCCCTGCGCCACTGCCTGCTCCGCGCCGCCCGCCGCCGCCGCGGGAAACGGGGAACGGAGACGGCGGCGGCGCCCGGCACCGCCCAGACGTGAGAGCAACGAGCCGGGGAGAGGGGGGGACGGCGCCCTGAGGGAGCCGGGGACAGGGGACCGTGCCCTGAGGGAGCCGAGGAGAGGGGACGGTGCCCTGAGGGAGCCGGAGAGGGGGGACGGCGCCCTGAGGGACCCAGGGAGAGGGGACAGTGCCCTGAGGGAGCCGGGGAGAGAGGATGGTGCCCTGAGGGAGCTGGAGAGGGGGGACGGCGCCCTGAGGGAGCCGGGGAGAGAGGATGGCGCTCTGAGGGAGCCGGAGAGAGAGGATGGCGCCCTGAGGGAGCCGGAGAGGGGGGACGGCGCCCTGAGGGAGCCGGGGAGAGGGGACGGTGCCCTGAGGGAGCCGGAGAGGGGGGACGGCGCCCTGAGGGACCCAGGGAGAGGGGACAGTGCCCTGAGGGAGCCGGGGAGAGAGGATGGCGCCCTGAGGGAGCTGGAGAGAGGGGGCGGCGCCCTGAGGGGCCCGAGGATGCTGCTGCCACCGCCTCCACTTGAGACATGGTGGGGACATCGCCCAGAGCCACCTGGCTATGTTGTGGCCACTGCCACCACCTGAATGATGTTTGGGACATTGGCCAGAGCAACCCAGGGATGCTACGGCCACTGCCACCACCTGAGCCGTGGTGGGGATGTCACCCAGAGCCACCTGAGCAACGGTGGGGACATTGCCCAGAATTACTCAGGGATGCTGCAGCCACTGCCTCAGTGATAATGGGGGCATCGCCCAGAGCCACCCTGGGGATGCTGCAGCCACCACCTGAGCCATGGTGGGGACATTGCCCGCAGCCACCACCTGAGCGATGGCAGGGACGTCACCCAGAGCCACCCAGGGATGCTACAACTGCTGCCTGAGCAATGGTGAGGACATAGCCCAGAACCACCTTGGGATGCTGCAGCCACCACCTGAGCAATCGTCCAGAGGCACCTGGCAATGCTGCAGCCACTGCCTGAGCGATGGTGGGGACGTCGCCCTGAGCCACCCTGCATGGACACCTACAGCCTGCCTGGGCCACATACTGCGCTCCCAGGGACACCCACCACTCGCCTGGGACACACTTCATCTTGGAGTCAGCCTGAGCCACATATTGTGAACCCAGAGCCCACCCAGGCCACATTTCATCTTCCTGGAGCCTCCCTGATCCATGCTTCGTGCTCCCAGAGACCTCTGGATCCTGCCCAAGCTAGCCCTTGACCCTGCCAGAGGCCCTTCTAGAGTAACCCGCATGACCAGAGGCCCAATAACCTGCCTAAGGACGCTAGAGTCTGCATCCCCTGCCCCACTGGAGAGAGCCCCCAGAGCAGCCCCTGCACTACCTGAGGAGCCCCTGTGTTGCAGGTCACCCTTCCCAAGTGGACTCGCAGGACCCAAGCAGCCCTGCATGTGGCTGGAACCCCCTAGAAGGAAGCCGCCAGAGCTGCCAGCACCAGCCCCGTGCTGCTGGACCCTGCTTGACGCCTCCCTCCAAGCAGCTGCCAGCACCGCGGGACTGCAACCCCCCGGGTGGCCCCAGCACCAGGGCTGAGACCCTTGCTCTGAGCTGCCCACCAAGACCATCCACAGGTCCCAGCAGCACCAGAAAGGAACCACATCGTGGCACGGGCTGAGCATCCCTTGGACCTCCTGCCCAGGCAGCACTTTAGGGTGGCAGAGATGTGTTCTGTTGGGTTTTTTTGTAATAAATCCATTTTGTTTGTTTGCTTTTTTTTCTAGTGAGTCTTCTGCCTGTGTGGCTCTGCTGGGCAGAGGTGGAAGGATGTGTTTGTGGTGACCAGATGCCAGGCGTGGATGTCACCGCCCTCTGCCCCCGCTGTCCTTCCTCGGGGGGTGTGGATGAAGCTGGGCACTGCCTTGAGGTCCAGCTATTCCTGGGGATGGAGAGGAGTTGGTGCTGTCTGCGCTGCGGTGGCCTGGTAGGGAATGTTCTGTGTAAAAGCACTGAGAAATAGGGCAGAGCTTGCGCTCCTCCTGCCTCTGCGCTGAGTTGTGGGGAAGGCAGCGTCCTAGAAAGCCCCCAAAGCCTAGGGCTGTGGCAGGCAGCATGCAAAATCGGGTACAGAAATTCCACGTGCACTTCAGACAGTTAAAAACTGCAGTGGAGTCAAATAACCAGAGAAAAGAAATACAAATATTTTTTCTTTCCAACACAAAACACTCTTTTACCAGAGCAAATTAGAAATACAGAACAAGTTCCTACCAGTGAGAGACGGCCAACGTAGAAATGAGGGACACCAAACTGAGATACGATGCTGGGGAGCACGGGCTTGGGGGGATCACAGCTTCCTTGGGCACAGGCAAGGAGCCCTGGCAAAGCTGCTCACAGGAATCCTGCTGACCGCATCCGTGAGCCGCGGCTGAGAACAGCTCACAGGAATCCAGTAAGGAGAACCTGTTTGTGAGCAGAAGCTACTGAGAGCAGTCAGGGTTGCGTCGCCCCACTGCTGGTCCTGCAGCAGACTTCAGAGCCGGGCTCAGCGCCGCCCATCCCTCCCAAAATCCCATAAAAGCTCCTTGGAGCTGTCTCAGGGCTGTCCCTCCTTCCTGTGGCAACGTTGTGGGATGCCAAGCAGCTCCAAAAGCCTTCCTGGGCTGTACCCACGCCTGCTGGACCTCGCTGAACCGATTCCAAGGGGGTCTGAAGCAGTGGGTGGGCTTGCAGGGCAGGGGAGTTTGGGACGTGACCTGTGCCGTAGGGGCTGAGAGCCCCAAGGTGCTCTCTCTGCACCCCACACCACCTGAGGGGTGGGGGGATGTTTGCACGCAAGGCAGCCAGGATTTGGGATGCTCCTTTGGGATACGGTCCTTTCTTTTGCTTCTCCCGTCCCTCCCACGGCCACATCTGCTTATCCCTAGATCTGAAAACAGGAGGAAAAAGAAAACAAGTGCACTGGAACACAAAGATCTCTCGCCTCGGCTGGCCGGCGTCTCGCAGGGGTGGGAGCGGGCACCTCGTGCCATGCGTGGCACTAGCTGGAAGCCTCAAAAGAAATACGAACACGAGATGGGAAGGGCTGGCCACGTGGGGAGGCCACAGCCTCCCCATCCGTCTACTGGCTCCCCTCGGAATCCGACATGTGTTTTTTCACCTGTAAGGAGAAACGCCCGTGGCTGGCCTCTGATGGGCAGCAGGATTGAACCCTGCCCGGCACGGGGTCCCGCACCCAGCTGGGGAGGCGGCTGTGGGAGCAGCAGCTTCGATCAAAGGTGTTTCTACTCCCAGGGTTTGCTGCGGGGTGCTGGGGGTGTCCTGGAGGTGCAGGTGGCTCTTGCCGTGGCGTGCAGCCAAGACAGCTCCAGTGACCCTGGTGGAGCATCTCCTCTGCTCTGGGCATCCCCCACCAGGACCAGCATGGGCAGCAAGCAGGGATGATTTTTAGGAAAGCAGAGAGCCTGGTGCAGGATCTGGCCTTCCTCTTACCGTCTCCTCCGTGTCTGTGCTCTCATCAGCGCTGTCGATGTCACGCAGGTTGCTGTGCATGTCGGCTCCTGTCCCCTCCTTCCCCCGTGACTCCCGTGATCCCTCTCCTGCCGGGGATGGTGACTCTGCCCGCATCTCCACCCTCTTCTTCTCGCTCTCCTTGGATCCTGCAAAGGTAGAGACAGCAGAAATTTGCAGTACCGGTGCAAACATCAGCCCTGTCCTTGCAGGGTCCCCTCCTGCCAAAGGGCCAGATTCTTCCCTGCTGGTCCAGGGGACAGGGAGGAGGTGGGGATTTGGCCCAGCTGGCTCTGGATGCCCAGCTCCCTCCAGGCTTGTGTGTACCCACAGGCTTCCCGGCACAGACATAGGGGTGTTGGAGGCTCTACAGCCCGTCCCCTCACCCGCAAGACGCTCTCTCCTCTGGTCCATGCGGTCCAGGCTCTCCAGCAGACTGTCCACCTGCGCCTTGATCTGGCTTAGCTCCCCCTTGATGGAGTGCAGCTCTTCGGCCCGCACTGCGGGGAGAGGAGCCCTTAGGATCCCACCCGGCTCCGTAGCCCACCCAGAGCCGGGGAGATGCCGTCCTGGGCAGCCACCTCCAGAGCATCCTTCCCTCTGGAGCGTCCTTGGGGAGCAGGGACAGGTCCAGGGGACAGCCACCAGCCCTCTGCGGTCCAGGCTGTGTCTGCTGGAGCTGGCGACTTGGAGCAACAGGCTCAGCGCTGGGCAGGACCATGGGGCACCAGCACTGCTCTAATGCAGTTAGACGCGAGGGACGAGCCTCCTCTTCCTCCCAGCCCCATCGCACTTACACTTTGTCCGTCCCGCTGTGGAGCTGGTGCTGCTCCTCGCCCCGGGCTGGGGGCTCAGGCTGCTTTTGCCTCCTGTTCCCATGTGAGATCGTCTGGTCTTGACGGGGATGCGGTTAATGAGGGGGGGGATCTTCTGGTACTCGTACACACTGCAAGGGCACGAGAGCACGGTGCTGTGAGCAACCCCTGCCAGCCAAGAGCATCTCTCGGGGTCCCTCTGCAGTGAAGGAACCTCAGCCTGGGCATTGCCCACCATGCACACCCCCTCCCTGTGGCTCCCAGCGTGGGGAAGCTGCGCACGTGTGCTCCTCAAAAGGGAGAAGACGGATTCCCAGGGACACACGTGGATTCTCAGCCCACCCCGCTGCCAGGATGCAGTGCTCACCGGTACGGGAAGTCATCCCTGTAGAGATCGTAGTCCAGCTCGCAGTTACTGCTGCAGGAGGGAGAAAGAGGAGAACGTGTCACCTGCTTTGTGGGGCCGCAGATGCCATGGAGCTGCCACCTCTGGGCACGGCAGGGAAGGGGCACCCACCCAGCACCCATCCCCTGGGAGGGGGAGGCATCCCAGAGGGGGTCACACAAGCTGCTGGTCTGCAGCATGGCCCAGGGATGTGGCTGTGCCCTGGCCCTGAAGCCAAGTGAGGACGTTGAGGGTCACGGCAAGAGCCCCTGGGGCAGCATCAGCAGGCTCTGCTCTCAGGAATCTGTGTTTAGAGTGCTCAGATGTTAAATTTCATGGTCCCTGGCTCTGCGCACATGCTGCCGGCTCACTCAGCTCCAAATTAAGAAGCGTTCTGTCAACGGATCACCTCCAATGCGGGCAGCCGACGTGCCAGTAATAAATCATGTGCCGTGGACCAGGAGCAGGGGAGAGGACGAGAAGGAGAAAAGATGCTGAGGCTCATTTTGCTGCTTCAGCTCTTGTGGAGTCAGGGAGCGTAGGATTAAGCCTGACCCAAAGGGAGACAAAGCTATGCTCCGAGCATTGCTGTGAGCCTTCCCCAGACACACGGCTTGGAATGGGGGGACCGGGACAAGGTGCCCCAGGGCTCCTGATTTTGCTGCAGATGAGCTTGGAGCTCGGGGAGAGCTGAAGGTCGCTGTGGGGGCTAATGGGCAATGCAAGCTGCCCTGCCTGCGGCACCGAGCTTAATCCAGGCCTGTCCAGCCCAGAAGGCAACTTGGAGTCTGTCGCAGGGCAACGGCACTTCCAGCCCTGCTGCCACCCTGCCTTATTCAAGAATAATCCACCCAGGACACAGACAGCAAGCACCAGCCGTCAGGGTGAGGGCGAGCCGGCAGCTCCTGTTCTTTGCACCTGGGGATACTTTGGGGGTTTTCGGTCCAGTGCTGCTGCCTTCCAAGGTTCTATTATTGTGATAGAGACAGCGAGTCCTTCACATCCCCACCGGTCACCTGAGGAGGAAGGTCACAACCTGCCTTGAATGCTGGGCTGGGAAAGAGAGGAACGGGTGGCCGGAGAGGAGTCCCAACCCAGGCCCGGGGAAGGTGCCAGCTCTGATGGAGGCTGCTGCCCAGAGCACGTGTTGAGAGGGACAAGGATGCCACAGGAAACTCTCTGCTGTGGGAGCACTGGTGGCTTTGCAGATCTGGTCTGGGTCTGGCACCCAGCTAAGGCACAGCAAGGGTTTTCCCAGCTCAGCTTTTTGCTCAGAGCATCCTCTGGGAAGAGCAAAAGCAGCAACAGCCACGCTTCAGCAGCCCGAGGGGGCCGGCGGTCCCTGCCCTGCCAGCACTGCATCCCTCTGGCACCATGGCAACAGGCAGAGCAATTAGTTCAATCAGGGCGTTCGCAAAAAGCTCTCTGAGAAGACAGACAGAGCCCGGCTCCAGTCCCTTCCTCTCCACATGCCTGCCAAGCCAGGGCGATGGAGGTGCGCAGGGACGGGGACCTGCTCTTCTGCTACCATCAACGCCACCATCACCCCCCACGAGCCGGCACTCACTGGTACAGGCTGCTGCTGTGCTGCCGCTTCTGGCCCAGCCTGGTCCGGCTCGGCTTGGGTTCCCTGGCCATGTCCAGATCTGAGGGAGGAGAGAGGAGGAGAATGAGCACTGGGAAGAAAAAGGGATGCCAACCCCCTGCCCCACTAAGACGTGTCTCCAGCAGCAGCTTCCTCTCAGCACACTCCTCTTGTGGCTAGAGGCATCTCATCCCACCCCAGACCAGCCACAGCTCACTCTAGATTTAAGGTTTTGGAGAAGGACAGGAGCAGCTCAGGATAGTGCTGGGACATAGAACTGCTCCGTCAGTGGGTGCCCCACACACAGTACTGGTCTCTCCCCTTGAGCCCATGCCCATCTGAGACAGGGTGCCAGAAAGCATCACTGACAATTAGATGTAATTAACCCCCAGAGGTGCTTCACGCCACCACAGTGGGGAGGACCATGTATCCCAGTACCAGGAGGAGATCCCAGCCCTTGCGGAGGAACTGGTGCTGGGGAGGGGGCTGGGAGGCAGCTGGATAACAAGAGGACATCCCAGTCCAGGGGGAGGAATTGGTCCAAGGCAGGCAGGAGATGGCCCTGCCCGGGCAGGAGGCTGGGGGTCCGATCTCCATGGCTGGGGACCGATACCCACAGCTTGGGGACCAATATCTATGGCTGGGGGATTGATACCCATGGCTGGGGGATGGATACCCATTGCTGGGGACCGATATCCATGGCTGGAGGACGGATACCCACAGCTGGAGGACCAATCCCCAAGGGTTGGGGACCAGTTCCCATGACTGGGGGACCAATACCCATGGCTGGGGACCAATACCCATGGCTGGAGGACCGATACGCACGGCTTGGGGACAAACACCCACGGCTTGGGGACCGTTATTCTCGGCTCGGAGACGGATAACCCACGGTGGGGGACTGATCCCCACGGCTGGGGATCGATCCTCGTGTCTGCGACCCGCACCCCCAGCTTGGGGACCGCTCCCCGCGTCGGGGTCCCCGCGGGCGCGGGGCAGCATCCCGCATCCCGAGCATCTCCGGCGGCGCGGGGCGGGGTGGGGGGGTGGGGGGGCGCGGGGTGCGGGGTGCGGGGCCCCGGTTCTCCCACCCCCATCGGTACTCACATCTCCAGCCCGCGTCCCCGCTGCCGAAGAGCGTCATCCCCGCGCCCCGGCCCCGGCGCCGCCGGCCGCACCACCGCGAGCGGGGGGACCGCGGGCCGCACCACCCGCACCGGGGAGGCCCCCGCCCCCCGACAGGGCGGACCCGGCCCCTGCCCTCCGGCCTCCGCCCCTCACCCTCCTCAGGATCCTTCCTCTGTCCCCATCCTCCATCCCCATCTTCCCCGGGCTCCCTCCCCCATCTCCTACCTCCATCCTCCATCCTCCTCAGGCTCCTTTCCCCATCCTCCATAGGATTCTTTCTCAGGCTCCCTCCTCCATCCCCATCCTCTGTCCCCGTCTTCCATCCTCGTCCTCCTTAGGCTCCTTCCTCTATCCGCATCCTCCTCAGGCTCCTTCCCTCATCTCCTTCCCCCATCCCCATCCTCCATCCCCATCTTCCCCGGGCTCCTTCCCCCATCTCCTACCTCCATCCCTATCCTCCTCAGGCTCCTTTCTCCATCCTCCAAAGGATTTTTTTCTCAGGCTCCTTCCTCCATCCCTATCTTCCTCAGGCTCCTGCCTCTATCTCCATCCCCATTCTCCATCCCTATCCTCCTCAGGCTCCTTCCTCCATCCCTATCTTCCTCAGGCTCCTGCCTCTATCTCCATCCCCATTCTCCATCCCCATCCTCCATTCCCATCCTCCTCAGGCTCCTTTCCCCATCCTCCATTCCCATCCTCCTCAGGCTCCTTTCCCCATCCTCCATAGGATTCTTTCTCAGGCTCCTTCCTCCATCCTCATCCTCCTTAGGCTCCTTCCTCCATCCCTATCTTCCTCAGGCTCCTGCCTCTGTCTCCATCCCCATCTTCCTCTGGCTCCTTTCCCCATGTCTTGCCTCCAGCTATCTCTGACATATTGGTCCCTGCCCTTCAGGTCAACAGCTCCGTGTCAGCATGGGGACAGCAGTAGCACGTCCCCTCCAGAGGCATCTGAAACCCATCAGCACTGAGGGCACGGTACATGGGGTGCACGGCTTGGGACCACCCTGGGACTGGAAGAAGCAGCTCTTGGCTAATGCCACCCCTTCAGAACATCTCCAGGGTGCTGGAGACAGGAGATCAGACAAGAGCTGAGCTGGTCCTGGCTCCTCCAACCACAGCACGCGCTCCAGGGATGGAGCTGGAGGCACCACCCAGCACAGGCAGGATGTTAGCCATGGGAGAGAGAGTTTTATGGGTCTGAGGAAGGAAAAGGAGACAAATGGCTCTTCCCAAGGGAGAAAGGATCTTTATTAACCACCCAGCAGATAGTGAGGAACCAGGTGATGGTGAGGAACTAAGTGATGATGATGGACCAGGTGATGGTGAGGAATCCATGGTGCCAGATGGTGAGTTCCCACCCAGGTCAGGGCAACGCCACAGTCCAGCTACCAGTTTAGGAGGATGCTGGTGGACTCGGTTGTGGCAGGGGCATCTCCCTGCCCTGAAGGCTGTTGCGGAGGAATGGTGACAGGGGAAGGTGAGGGGCAGAAGAAGACACTGTTTGAGGATGCTGACGTAAAGCGCATGCCCCTCTCAACAGGTCCCAGTTTCATGGGTCCCCTCAGCCCCCCATAACCTGCGTGGTGGAGCTGGGAGGGGCTCTCTTGATGGTCCAGGATTAGCGCGGCGGTGGGTCCTCTTGAGTCGCAGACTTGGCACAGCAGCCAGCGCTGGCCGGTGCCTGGGGCCACCAGCTCAGGGGTCCTGCTGCCACAGGGAGATGTGCTCCTGGGCTGTGCCGGGATGTGGAGAATCAGTGCCCGCCTCGCAGCGGGTCACAGAGCCAGCAGAGCTGGGAGCTGGCACCCTAAGGGCTCAACAAACTGGTGAAGGTGCTGAGAGGGTGTCCAGCTTCTTACTCACCAAACTGGCAAATGTACCGGTTTCGTGTCTTGCAGCGCTGGTCATTCCAGTTGAAGGCGGCCGACGCCTGCATCTCCACACAGTTCCCGAACCTGCGCCCCAGCGGGAGGGCGGTGAGGCCGGCCAGTGCAGCGGCACCGCGGTGACACCGTGCAGAGTGCAGGTTGTTCTCCAGATCCAGTGACCACTTACCCCTGGTTGTCCGGTTGCCCAAAAGCGAAGCTGCTGAAGGAGGATGGCTCACCCACATCCCAGCGGAAGGAAGCCTTGGATGTCTTGTAGGTGAGACCTGGGGAAGCATGAGGTGAGGTGGCACGGCCGCCTGCATCCCGGGCAACCCGCACCCTACCCGCTGCTGTCACTCACCGATCCAGAAGTTCCCAGTCTCAAAATCGGTGTCTGTCACCCTGTTGCTGGTCTCCAAGCGGCTGAGGTAGAAAGCCAGGATGTCCTGGACCTTCTGGGTTCTGATCTGGGCCAACATTGCCCCTTTCTCCTGTGGGGAAGGGAGCGAATCAGTCCCAAACCTGTGGCCCAGACTCACACCAGCAGTGGAGAGATTCAAGAGAGGACTGCGGGCACAGGTGGCATCTTTCAGCTGCGAAGGGATGTTCAGAGCATCCCAGGGGCTCACCTGGCACTTTATTTTGGCTCTATAGTAGGTGTCGGCCTCGGGGGACACCATGAAGCAGTCACCGTCTATCTGCACGTCGCAGACGTGGAAGGGAAACTGAATCTTCACTGGGGGTACAGGCAGGCGCGGGTGGGTCCCTGTGCTGGCAGAGCCAGGCCCACAGGAGGACCCTTTGCCCCACTCCGGGGGTCCCAGCCTGCAGATCCCCACTGTGACCCTGAAGCATCCACCCTGGCCACGCAGGTGGGCGCAGACTCACTGCCGCACTCGGCGCCGCCGTAGCCCACGTCGCAGAGGCAGGAGCACTCCTCCTTCCTGAACTTGCCGTGCAGGCACTGCCCGCTGCACCTCACTGCGGGCAGAAGGCGCTGTGTGAGCTGCCAAGGGCTCAGCGACCCCCTCCTGCCCCTCGCCGGGCTGAGCTGCCCACACACACCCGTGCACCGAGTCAGCGTGCTGCTCGCTCACCCTGCACCACCGTGCGCGTGATGGCACCGAGCGCACCACAAACACGGCGCCAGCCACGTGCCTGCATTGCACTGACCCTGCGCACGCACGTGCCGCACCGACGCCGCAGAGGCATGCGCTGCAGCAGCCGTGCACACGCATGCACTGCCCTGGCACTGCACGTGCATGCACTACACCAACCCTGGGCACTCGTGCAACGCACTGCTGTGGACACGCGTGCCCCGCACCCACCCCGTGCATGCGCCGCAGCGACCATGTGTGTGCAGCTCTAGAGGCGAGGGAGGCGGTGGCTGCGCGGGTGCCCCTCACACCTTGGCAGTAGCGGCCCGTGTAGCCGGGGGGACAGACGCACTGGCAGCTGCTCATGTCAAGGCTCCCGCCGTTCCTGCAGCTCATGCGACAGGGATTCCTGGGCACCTCTGGACACAGCAGAGAGGCAGTGCAGGCGTCGAGGGCTGCGGCGCGGCCAGCGGCCACGCAGGGATGGAGGGGTTGCAGGGACTCACCGCACAGCCCGCCGCCGTGGTCCCAGGACTTGAAGCAGCCGGAGAGGCCGGCGGTGCAGAGGGAGCACCAGGGGCCCTGCTTGTAGGGCAGGACGGGCATCCCCGCCACCTCCCAGTTGCCCCTGGGGCCGCAGGGACCAGTGGGGCATCGCACCTGCCCGCTCTGGCCACGCCCCCTCGGACAGGCCACGCCCCCTCCCGCCAAGCCACGCCCACCACGCTAAGCCACGCCCACTCTAGGCGAGCCCGTCTGCTCCACAGCCATTCCACGCCCCCCAGAGAGGCCACGCCCACTGAGCAGGCCAACCCCGCCCCTGAGACCACGCCCACTAAAGCGAAGCTCCGCCCTTCCCCAGCGAGGCCCCGCCCACAAGACGAGACCACGCCCACCAAACACAGTCAACACCAAAGGCTCCGCCCCCAAAGCAAAGCCCCTCCCCTTCCTCACAGAAGCCCCGCCCACAACGCCACGCCCTTCTCCATAGACCACGCCCCCATAGGACACGCCCCCTCAAAGACCACGCTCACGACCGGCGCCCCCAGCGAGGCCACGCCCACAACGTAAACCACGCCCCCAGTCATAAGCCACGCCCACCACGAGACCACGCCCCCTTCCCCACATATAAATCCAGGCTCCCCTCCCAGCCCGCCTTACCCCGGGGAGTAGGCGCAGGCAAATGCCTCGCTGGTGCCGTGGCTGCCAGGGCAGAGGTGCCGGCCGCAGCCCAGCTGCCCCGCCGTGGCCCACACCAGCTGCGGGAGAGCGTCTGTGTCACCCCGGGCCTCCCAGCCCCTCTGGTTCTCCCCCCGCCCCGTTCCCCCCACCCACCTGGGTGTAGTGGTGGCAGGTGGCATTGGCCGCGCAGCGCCCCGTCCTGTAGTCGTAGCGTCGGCCCTCGGCGAACCAGCGCTCCAGCACAGCCGCGAAGCCCCCGGCGCCCGCTGGCAGCAGGGCCTCGCTCCAGCCCAGCTGCGGGGCTGGCGGGGCGGCGGGGCTCTGCAGGCAGCTGGCTGCCCGCGCCCCCGCCAGCAGCCCCAGCTCCTCGCTCCACTCCTGCAGGGAGCGGCCAGCACTGGGGGACGCCCAGGGGAGCCAGAGGGATGCTGTGGGACAGTGGGGGAATTGCCCTGGACGGGGCTGGGGACCACCAAGGGCGTATGTCCGGGGGGATGTGAGGGATGCAGCCAGAGATCCCAAGGGACCAGCCCTGCCCTTGGTGTGTGCAGAGGTGAGATGATCCAGAGTCATCGAAGGGCATCACAGGACACGGGGGTCTCCCATGAGGGCCCTCAAGGGGCCAGTGCTAGTTGGCACGTCCTCCCCGTGGGCCCCACCCCGGGCAGCTCTCCTGCTTCATTAGTTTGTTAATGACAAACCGTGGTGTGCAACCGTGGGCTGCCCAGCTCCCTGGGCATGGAGTGGGAGGTGGGCGGTGGGGACTATGGGACACAGAGGGGGCTCACCAGCTTCTGCATGTTGGCAGCAGGTGGCTGAACTTTGCTCCTCAGCTTGTTGTGCAGCGAGAGCACCAGGAAGGTCTCCTTCATGCTGAGAGCTGGGGGGGCAGAACAGCTGGGGATGGGGCCCAAGGGGCTAGGGGTGTGGGTGCCTTCCCCATATCCCCCGGCTGCAGCCAGGGATACAGGGAAGGCACCCGGGTCTCCATGGAGACTCCAGGGGAGAGAAGAAAGCGCTTTTGGGCTAGGAGCACAAAAGGGTCAGGGGCCGGGGGGGTCTGGCTCACTGTCTTGCATGGGTTTGCTGCGACCACCAGGAATGTACCCGTTCCCCCACCCCCATCTCTGTGTTGCGAGCACCCAGACCCCACCGGGCTGGCCTCATCAGCCCAAAATGCACACACCACCTGACCCCTCCCATCACCAGCTCCATTCCAACATCAGCTCCAGGCCCCCCCATCACCCATTGAAACCTCCGTTCCAATTCCCAGGTGCCCATCACCTTCCTATCCCCCTGTCTGCCTGGCCTGGCCCCAGGAGATGGTGCTTAGGGTCCCCCCCACATTCCCCCCTGCCCCTCTTCTGATTACCTCCTGGAGCCAGTGCAGAAAACTTCTCTGGAGGATCTGAACGCGCCTCACCCACTTTCCATGCCAGGAGGTTGTAAACCAGCAGCGCCAAGAACTTCATGCAGGTAGCTGGGCTGGGGGGGACCAGACCCCTAAGGCTCTGGAAGGAGGATTTGGGAGAGACGAGACCCCTCGCAGCAGACCTGGTGTCGGGGCGAGCTTGGCTGTGCGCTCCTGCGCGCTTGTGCACGCTTGTGTGTGCTTGATTGCGGGATTTGATCCTATTCAGAACTCCAGACAGGCACTGCTGGTCAGCTCGAACAAAAGCTTGACGGGTGAGCAATAGCTCTGTCAAAACAGTTGCTCGCTGGTGCGAACACAGCCTACAGCTCCCGGGGCCCCGGCTGCAGCCCTGCTGGGATGCCCTGTGGTGGGGTTGGCTCCCCGGGCTCTGCCCAGCCCTGCTGCCAAGCCAGGGTTGGGGTGGAAAGGGAGGCAGAAGCAGGAGTCCCAAGAGGGTCCCCCTTTGGGGTGCTGGGAGATTGGATCCCAAGGGATTGGGGGGCAGCTAAGGGGGACCCCTGCTGCCGGCTTTTCTCTTGTCCCATGAATTAAACATGCTGAGGAGGTAACACACACCACCACGGGCACAAAGCCAAATACCTTCTCCTGTGAGCTGGGCAGCGTGGTTACAGGGTGAGAGGATACGAGGGCTGGGGGGTGCGGCGGCAGGGGAGATACTGGGCTTGGGGGGACACATCTCAGCAAGCTCTCGGGGCTGGGTAGGGGTCTTGGAGCCCACGCTGCTCAGGGGGTCAGCAGCATCCCCATGGCTCTGTGCCAGTGCCAATGCCGGGGGGCTAGGGGTGCTTCCCAGGCACAGGGCAGATGTCTGTGATTCAAACCTCCTGGCTCAGGGGTGTCTGGGGGACAGGCACCACTGCCATGCTCCTTCCTCTGGGCTGCCATAGGCAGGAGGCACTAGGAGCATCACCCCCTCCAGCAATCAGGGCATCCAGCTCTGAAAACCCTCAGTTCCCTCACCCTGAGCCTAACCCTAACCCTGGGCCAAACCGCAGCCCGAACGCTAATGCTAACTCCAACTCTTATCCCAAACCCTCCCGCTCATACTGGCCTAAACCCTTGGGAACGGACCTAACACTGGTCTTAATCCTAACACAAACCCTGACCTTAGCGCTAGCTATGAGCCCAATGCTAACCCCAACCCTAACGTTAATCCTGACCACAATGCTAACCTGCACCCCCACTCTAGGCTGCAGCAGAGCCTGGGGATCCCCTTTTAAGCTTCCAGCGTGGTTTAGCTCCCTCCAGTACAGTCAAGCAGAGGTTGCTGAACCAGTGCTGCTCCCCCGCTGCCCTCTGCAGCAGTCCCAGCCCCACCATAGAGACAGACCCCGGTGCTGAGCTCAAATCCGTTCCTTCTCCCAGGACACTTTCCCACCCTTAGCAAATGCATGGGATTAGCCACATCCAGCACCCCTGCGTGCCGAGGAGCCCAGGAGCCGTGGCTGGCCATGGGGGGAGCCCGGCACCACTGGTACTGCGGTGAGAGCCGTGACAGCCACCGCCTGGCCCCGGCATCTGCTGGCCCTGTGACATGAAAGGCCCCAAAACCTCTGATGTGCAGAGAGGGAAGGGAAGGGGAGGCTGGCGCCAGTGCCAAGGGGAAACTTTCCTACAGCTCGGCCTCGGCCAGAGGAAAAACCAACAAACACTTAGGCATGCGCTGCGGATAAATTCTGGCAAGCGCAGGAGTGCGGCTGCGAGCGAGCAGGGCAGAAGTGGGGTGCCAGTGCCTCGTCCCTGCAGCCTGCGTGGCTGGAGCCAGCCCCGGCACGATGTTCCTCATCCCACTGCCAGCCTGGTTGGCTCTGGGCATCCTACAGCTGCCCCTCGGCAGCACCCAGGTAAGGATCCCTTGTGCCTGCTCTCCAACTCCCTTGCAGACCCACCCCCCTCTTGCACCCCAGTGCCTCGTCACTGCCCCAGGGTTGGGGGTATGGCAGGGCCACCGCGCTCCCCTGCAGCAGTGAAATGGTGTTAAATTCACCAGGGGCATCTGAGCTGCTCCTCAGCATCCCAGTGCCGGGGCAGGATTGGGCAGAGGCGCTGAGGCTGGAGCAGATATGGAGGCAGAGGCAGATGGGGAGGAAGGGGCTTCACCCAGAACAGAGCATCCAAGCTCCGCCAGGGGAGGTTTAGTCTGGACATTAGGAAAAAATTCTTCACAGAAAGGGTCATTGGGAACTGGAACAGGCTGCCCAGGGAGGTGGTTGAGTCACCTTCCCTGGAGGTGTTTAAGGCACGGGTGGACGAGGTGCTAAGGGGAATCGTTTAGTGTTTGATAGGAATGGTTGGACTCAATGATCTGATGGGTCTCTTCCAACCTGATTATTCTATGATTCTATGAAACCAACCCCAGATAGCTGCCAGCTCGGGAGGGCTGCGGTAGGGTGCTGGGGGAGCCCGTCGGGTGACAGAGATGCCCTTGCATCCCTCCAGGAATGTGTGAGCCAGCAGCAAGCGCTCGGGGTGGTGCGGCAGATGCAGAAGCTGCTGGCAGCACAGGAGGCTGCCCACCTGCGTGGCATGCGTGGTCTCCGGCAGCAGCTCTCCATGCTCCAGAGCCACCTCCAGAGACGAGCCACCAAACGCAACGGTACCACTGGGCCACAGCCGGGAGGGTGACGTCCCCACTGGGCTGGCTCAGACCCCCTGGCCCCCAGCAAGCAACCTGGGCGAGGGACCTCCAGCTCCTCAATGGGGCTGGGGTTGGCTCCAGCCTGGTGATGTCTGTCCTCACCTGTATCTGTCTGTCTGCAGAGACCTGTCCACAGCCAGTGGTGCCCCTGAATGGGCGGATGCTGGGCCGGAGCGTGCGGGTGGGCCACGATGTGCACTTCATCTGTGATGCTGGCTTCCAGCTGCTGGGCTCGGAGACACGGACCTGCCGGCAGGACCGCACGTGGAGTGGCACTCGGCCCTTCTGCAAAAGTGAAGTGCTAGGAGATCAGCCCTGCTCCCCTGGCTTGCAGGGAGAGGAGCCCAGAGGCTGCGGCAATGGGCACTGAGGCCAGGCGGTGGGATGGGGTGAGGATGGGCTTGTCTGGCTGGCATTCATAGGCTGCTTCTCGCCAGGTATTGATGACTGCTCCAGCAACCCGTGTGCCAACGGTGGGACCTGCATCGATGGCAACCAGAGCTACACATGCCTCTGCCCACGGGGCTGGTCAGGCCCCAGCTGCCAGAGCCCCATCTCTGCCTGTAGGTGCCTGGGTTAGGGCTGCGGAAGACAGGAATGCTCATGGGCACAGAACCTGGCCATGCTGCACCCATCTCCCTGTGCTCCCTCAGAACCTCAGCCCCACCCCCATCACTCCATGGTTCCCTGGAAGGAACCTCAGCCCCCCTCGCCACGTCCCCATGCCCCGACCCTGGCAGTGACACCCTCTCTCCTCTGCAGACTGGGTGACTCTGAGCAACACCTCCTTCAGTCGCCAGCCCCGCTGTGCCGAAGGCCACCAGGGCTCACGGCGTTGCAGCTGTGATGCCGGCTTCCAGATGCGAGCCGGCAGTGTGTGCCACGGTAAAAGACGGGTGAAGGTGGTGGGGAGGGGGAGAAATCGAGGCTCGGTGGTGATGGGATGGACTGTTCATGCCTCTCTCTCTGTCCCCCCAGATGTGGACGAGTGCCAGCTCTTCCAGTCCAACCCCCAGACCCGGATTTGCCTCCATGAGTGCCTCAACCTCCCTGGCTCCTACCGCTGCCTCTGCCCCCCTGGTTACCTGCTCCACACCGACCGCAACACCTGCGAGGGTAAGAGCAGTGGGTGCAGGGAGGGAGCATCCCAGGGGACCAGGGGTGTGGAGCAGTGGGGAGGGTCCCGCTCACCCCACGCCACCGCTACAGATGTGAACGAGTGTGCTGGGAAGCAGCACAACTGCACCCAGGGTGACCTCTGCATCAACACCTTCGGGGGCCATCGCTGCGTGCGCCCCAAGTGCCCCCCACCACGCCACAACACCAGCTATGTCAAGACCTCAACCTTGTGAGTACTGCGCGTGGCTTGGCCTGCGTCGTGCCCTCTCCTCTAGGCAATGGGTTCTACATGTGCCCCAGGGACTGTGTCGTGTCACCTAGGGGCAGCAGGGAAAGTGCCAGCCACATTGCCACGTGGGGTGTGCTTGGCACACTCCCCGATGCACCTTGCCAAGAGCCTTGGGATGTTAGGGGCTAGGGGCGTGGGTGGGACCACCCCAATATATGGTGGCTTTATCCAGGGCCCTAGTTCCCCAGGGCCCCAGCTTGCAGGGAACGACACTGTCTCACCTCTGCTGCCCATCCTTACAGTGTCCCCAGCTGCCATCCACCAGGCAAACACCCCCCGTCCTGCTTGTGAGACTGAAGTGCTTTGTGGCTGAGCACAAGCAACCCAAGTGGAGGAGCATCCCTACAGTGGACAAGGGATGTTCCTTTGTGGGAGGCACATTTGAGCCTAGCTGCATCCCTGGCCTCCAGCTGGAACTGTGGTAACCCTGGTCCCAGCCTCAGAGCACGACCGAGAGCCGTGTCCCCGCAAGGCAGGGCACTTGCCTGGCAGAGGCAGGGACAGGACAGACGCTGGATTTGTCTGACTAGGGTTGCTGTGCCACAGGACCAGCAGAGGGGCTGAAATGCTACCTGCAGCATGGTCTAGGCTTGTTTGCAATGATGTGGGCAGCTCCCTGAGAGCCAAACCATGTTGCTGAGCAGTGGTACTGTTCTCTCCTGGCAGCCAGTGTGAGAGGAACCCCTGCCCCATGGAAAGCCGAGCCTGCCGCCTGGCCGCCACCTCCATCTCCTTCCACTACCTGCCACTCCAGGCCAACCGCACAGTGCCCCATGTCCTTTTCAAGATGTCCACCACCCATTTTGTGGGTGACAGCCTGCGCTTCGCCATCATGGGTAGCCGGGGCCAGGGCATCTTCACCGTGCGGCGCACCGACCGGCAGAGAGGAGAGCTGGTGCTCACCAGCCCTTTGGCAGGGCCAGCCACGCTGGAGGTGGAGCTGGAGATGAGCGAGTTCTCCCGCAAGGTCCTCCTTGGCAAGCACATCTTCAAGGTCACAGTCTTTGTGTCCCCATATGAGTTTTGATCCCCTTCGGAGGCCGGTGTGGGGCCAAGCCGTGGTGTCTCCCGGGGAGCGATAGAGCGGATTCAAGTCAGTGGTCCCAGTTTTGGTCCCACTGGAGATATCCCTCTGCCATAATGCTTGCTCGTGCCTGTTAGGGCCAAGCCACCGCAGCAGAAACAGTCCCTGTCACAAAGGCTGCAAGGAAAACCCTGCGGGCAACGCGGGGCAGCCTGGGGGTACCTGCTTCTGCCAGCGTTTCTCCTCTCTGCCACCGCAGCACACAGAGGGGCAGGGCAGAGTGAGCCAACAGCATGTGGTGTGCAGGTCCAGCTCCTTGTATCTTGCAATTTCTAATAAAAGAAAAGTGGCTGTAGGAAGGGTGTCTGTGCTCTGTGCTGGCTGTGGAGGAGCAGCCTGATGTTCCCAGGACAAGGCTCCTTGGGAGAGCTGGGGGCTGTGGTCTCCGCGGTGTCCCCTGGCAGAGCTCAGGCTGACAGTAGAGCTGCCAAGCCCACCCGGGATCACGCAGCGTCCATGTCCCTCCCAGCAGCGCCGCTCTCGTGGGCCATGCTGAAGAATCCCCCAGTGCAGGACTGGTAGATGGGCTGAGCATGTGCCTCAAAGCCCCTTGGATGGTGCCAGGGAAGGGCAGCGGGTGTCCCCGGCACCAACTGAGTGGGTGACAATCACTGGGGGCCGTGTTTCCTCGTGGCCAGCTCTGACAGGAGCCGACAGCACAGGTAGCCCAAGCTGCGGCTCCGCAGCTCACCAGGCACTCAAGCTGTCGCCCTGCTCCTGATTCGAGGAGGGTGGGCAGCGAGGTCAAAGAGCTGCAGCCCCTCCAGCTATGTGGGCACCTCAGCCACTGCCAGCACAGCCAGACCCCTGCGCAGGAGGAGCCGCCGCAGGTCAAAAAGGTGACAGGGGCCTTTGGGGACACGAGTGGAGGACTCCCCTCAGCACACAGAAGCTTTCTTAGGTGAGTGTCCGGCCAGCGTGTGCCAGTGCCCCTCGCACAAAGCAGCCGCTGTGTGCAGAACGCAGGCGGCTCATAAAGACCTTCTTGTGCCGGCTCTGCCGCTGGCTCCAGGGCCAGGTACGGCTGCTTTGCTGGAGGAGGGAAAAAAAGCCTCCCTAGGGCCGGTGGAGTTGTGGGCTGGGTGGTGGGGCTGGCCATGCTGCATCAGGAGAATCCACAGCTGGTCCGTGCTAAGAGGAGAGGCCGGGATGCAAAGCTGGGAATCACAAGTGTCAATAAGAGGGAATGGCCTCAAGCTCCACCAGGGAGGTTTAGGCTGGACATTAGGAGAAAATTCTTCACAGAAAGGGTCATTGGGCACTGGAACAGGCTGCCCAGGGAGGGGGTCGAGTCACCTTCCCTGGAGGGGTTTAAGGTGGATGAGGTGCTAAGGGACATGGTTTAGTGTTTGATAGGAATGGTTGGACTCGATGATCCGGTGGGTCTCTTCCAACCTGGTTATTCTATGATTCTATTCTATTCTATGATTCTATTCTATTCTATATTTATTTCTGCCAAGCTGGGCGCTCCAAATGTGTTCTTTTCCAGGTTTCTTAGACCTTTCAAACCTTCAGGTACAGCATGACTGGACTAATCCCCAAGGCCCACATTACTGATCACGAGTCATAGCCAAACTTTGCAAAGCAACAGCATTTTTCCAGCATTCTTGGGGCTTGTTTATTACAGAATCACACAGAATCACAGAATAACCAGGTTGGTTTATTGATGCAGATGCCCCTGGGGCCAGTCTTGTGGTAGTTGAATATATCAGTATAGTATATAGAACTATTCTATCAACCAGTCTTCATATAATATATATAATATGAAGCTCATATATAGAAAATATATATGGCAAATCCTATATAAAATATATAATAGATATATTATGCATTATAAATTATATATAATTATATATTGTATATATGTAATATAATTGTAATTAACAGATTACATGATATATTAATGATATATTAATATAGCATGTCATATATACTATAGAATCATAGAATAGTTTGGGTTGGAAGGGACTTTAAAAGGCCATGTACTTCCACCCCCCTGCAATGAATCAATATATATTATATAATCGGTAATATATAATATAGTATATATCATATAATACATAGGATTTGGCATATTTGGTTGGACTCGGTGATCCGGTGGGTCTCTTCCAACCTGGTTATTCTATGACTCTATGATTCTATATATAATATCATACATATTCATATAATCATATATTATTCATTATTGATGATATAATCAACATAATAATTATATTGATTAATATATAACGCATATAATAAATATATTATATAGTATTAATTACGTGTTATGTATTAATATATAATTAATAGTACACAATTTATCGATTATATATCAATTAACATAAATTATAGGATATGCCACATATAATGTTATATATATTCATATGATATATATAGTGTAGTATATTAAGGTCTGTGCTGAGGCAGAAACTCCGGGGAGGCAGCCAGGACCGCCCCCCCCCAACCCGAGTCCAGGATGGAACCAAGTTTCTCCCCCCACCCCCCCCGCCGTGACCGTAACGCGCTCGGGGTGTTTTGACCCTCGCGCTGCTCCGTAGCCCCGTTGTTGCCATGGCGACGGGCGCAGCCGCGCGGGCCCGGGCTGGAGGCGCCGCTCACGGCCTGGAGATGAAGCGGGGACCGGGGCCGCTCGCGGCCGCTGCTGCGGGGAGAAGGTGAGGAAAGGGAGGCCGTGGGTGGGGCTCGGCGCCTCCGTGGTTTCGGGGGAGTGCCTCACGCTGCGCTGGACCGGGTCTCTGTCAGCTTTGGTGCGAAAGGCGCAACTGGGTTTTGTCCCTCGGCTTCAAAGCAAGAAGTGGGGGGGAGGGTGTGAGGGTTGGAGGGAATAAGTCGTTATGGTGAAACAAAGAGATTTACTCGTAATAGTTTAACTTAGCTATTAAGGCAGGTACAGTTTATACAGCGCTGGAGAAGACCCGGGCCCAGAGGAGGCTACAAGTATGGTCCGAGGCCTGGAGCACCTCTGCTACGAGGACAGGCTGAGAGAGTTGGGCTTGTTCAGCCTGGAGAAGAGAAGGCTTCAGGGAGACCTTCCAGCGACCTTCCAGTACCTGAAGGGGCTACAAGAAAGCTGGGGGGGTGCTTATAATGATAGGATGAGGGGCAACGGGTATAAACTGGAGAGGGGCAGATTTAGACTAGACATAAGGAGGAATTTCTTCACTGTGAGAGTGGTGAGGCCCTGGCCCGGTTGCCCAGGGAAGCTGTGGCTGCCCCATCCCTGGAGGTGTTCAAGGCCAGGTTGGATGGGGCTTGGGCAGCCTGGTCTGGTGGGAGGTGTCCCTGCCCAGGGCAGGGGGGTTGGAGCTAGATGGTCTTTAAGGTCCCTTCCAACTCTAACTATTCTATGATTCTATGGTTTGCCTTCAGAGTGCTTCCAGTCAGCAGTGATTTCAGAGAACTTTGTATACACAGAGGGGTCTTCATCATCTCTCCATGAAATGCCAAGCACAGTTTATTCCTGAAACCTAATTGCATATCCAGGGAGGTAAAATTAATCCCATCCAGAGACATTAAAACTTGGCCATACCTGAGCAATTAATCTTAATGACTCTGGGCAACAAGAAGGTAAGGGTCATTATTGTTTTCTTAGTCACAGAATTATAGAATCATTAGGTTGGAAAAGACCTTAGAGGTGATAAAACTCCAACCATACCTGTCCACTACTAAATCACGTCCCCAAGCACCTCACCTCCTTTCAGGTAGTTGTAGAGAGCAATGAGGTCTCCCCTCAGCCTCTCCTTCTCCAGGCTAAACAACACCAGCTCTCTCAGCTGCTCCTCGTAAAACTTGTTCTCTAGCCCATTTGCCAGTTTCATCGCTTTTCTCTGGATTCGTTCCTGGATCTCAATGTCTTTCTTATAGTGAAGGGCCATAAAACTGAACACAGTATTTGAGGTGCAGCCTCACCAGTGCAGAGTACAGGGGGAGAATCACCTCCCTGGACCTGCTGGCCACACTTGCTGATACAAGCCATGATGCCGTTGGCCTTCTTGAAGCTGGAAAGAAAACGTAATATATCTGAGACAGGTGAAGGCACTTGTTCTGCTGTCATCCATAACAGTTTTCTGACGTGAGCACATCCCCAGACCACAGCGTGTCATATTTCATCTCCAGACTGCCACCAAAATGCACGCTTTGCTCTTTTTGCTCAGTTTAAGTCTCTCCTCAGATGTGCCGTCATTTTAGTCTTTCCAACTTTCTGTCCGCCTTGGGGCAAATCTCCAGGACCGGCCATCGGTCACAATATTTTTGTATCACATGTGTTTTGCTTTCCTTTTTTTTTTTTCCTATAGATGAATATCTGCAATAAACCTCCTAATAAGGTAGCTCCAGAGAACTTGGGAGAAACTTTTCCTGAGGTGCAGGTCCAACGCGCTCGAAGGAATGGCTGGAGCTGGCCTCTGCACCATTTCCAAATTACTGCTTGGTTGCTATGCATCTTCTTTGCGCTGGTTGGCTTTGGAATCCTGGTTCCCCTCTTGCCTCACCACTGGCTGTGCGCTGGCTATATCGTATCCTTTGGTCAAGAGGAGAACGTGGACTGTAATAACCTATCAGTGGGGCTTTTTTAAAATAATTGTTAGGTAGCATATAAAGCATAAGAGAAAGCAGCTGAGCCAGAATGTTTTTCTGAAGTATAACCATAATCTTGATCTTCTCCTGTCTCTATTATATTGAGATTCTCTCTGCCCTTCCACTTTAGGAAAGTCACTAACATTCTGCCTGTCGCTTTTGTAACTCGCTGTTAAAGTTACTATCTGCATCTCATCTACCTGCGTCTCTTCTTTGCTTTATTCTTCTATGTGTGTGCTGCAGGGTTTGAGGGAAGCCTTGCTAAAAAAGGCCCTCCTGAAGCATCCTTGCCATAATGGGCAGCCACACTTCCCTGTGCTGGCTGAATGAGTCTTGAAAGCAGCTCTATATGGTTATGATTATATGGTGTGGTTACTTGCAATAGCTGACAGCAGATCTTCTCCCAGGGTCCTCTCCTGTCCTCAGTAGAAAATCTATAAGTGGCAGACGAGGTGGTGTAGTCTGAGCCTCAGAGGGGGAGGTCTGCTGTGGATCAGGCTTGAGCAGCAGTTTTATGCGTGTCTGATCAAAAGCACAGCTAAAGTGTATTTGCTCTGACTTGCTACTGCATTTGGAAGTAAGAATTCAAACAGGTAGTATTTCAAGAAACAATGATAGATCCTGGATACTATCTGTCTGTAACTTGTGTAGGAGCCTACAGAGGGGTGCTCCTCTTCCTTGGGATTCTGACTAAAGAAAAGGAAAGCAAGGTGGTCAGTCCTAGGTCCTTGATGTGACCTTTGTTTTCTTTCTTGAAAGTTTGGTCTTGTGAAGGCGCAAATGCCTGGCCTTAACTGACCGTTCCTTACCAAGGGGGCTGCAAGGACTAATAAACGTGGACCTGTGCCAGAAATCTGCATGAGGGGTCAGATTCCGGTACGTAAAGGTAATTTTTAAAAACTCCTGTGCTAGGAAGGAAGTTGCTGTGAGGAACAGTATGTAATAGTGAGGGTTGTTCTTCTAGATTTAGTTGACTTTTTCCAGAGGGTATTTATTAGAGTGCAAACATCGCTGTTCATAAAAGCTCAGATTAATCTGCTGTGATCAGTTATATAGTGATTTCTAATTCTAAGTCGTATATTTCTCATGTGTGGGCTTTGTGTATAGAAGATAAAAATATATGTATTGAACCATTCATACAATCCTTAACGGTTTACTTCAGTGTCCAGGAGTGTGTTTTATCTACCATTTAGTTGTTCATCTTACTTCAGTCTCCATTGACCCCGCGGATGCAAATGTGCGAGAAAAAAACTATCTAGGGCCTCTGGCCACCTTCAATCGTAATCAGCATGCACATGTCATTGAAAACCATCATTGCCATATTTGTGATGTAGATGTGTAAGTATCTTCTCTTTTCCTTCTACTACTCTGTCTTCTTCACCATTATACTTCACCTTTAGTCTTTAATGTTAGACTGTAAGATTGAAATCAAGCCCCTGAAGCTCTGTAGCAGAAGTTAAACTTCATCCTGGAGCAGGGTTAGGTTAATTGGGTAGGTGCCCACTGCCAGATCTGTGCATGGTTCTGTGTTTTATTTAATGTATTTAATTCGTTTTTGTGTGGAGAGCTCTGTAGTGTTCCGTGTTGTCTAGATGTTGGTGTTTGACCTAACAACATGTAGTGCGTGCGTGTGTGCTTGTATCTGGCTAGGTGCTAGTACAATAGCAGGAAATGCTTGGAGGACAGACATTAAGATGAAGCTTTGTAGAATTGCTAAAGGATTTCAATTAAGGAATCGGTGATCTCCAGATTAGAAAGCATAGTAAAGGCAGGTGCATTGAAAAGGCAAATTTTGCAGTGTTTGGGCTTGTGGTCCAATGATGGCTGATATGGCCAACGTGTTTAGGTGTTCCTGATGTAGAAGGCTTTCTCACTATTACCAGGATCTCTGCTGCTGTATCCCCTGTAATTGTTTCACCGGAAAATCACAGTAATGAGCTGGTGCTGCCACTCTAACGCCACCCTTTCTTTGGCAGGAGTGCCAAGTCAAAGCACTGTGGAACTTGCAACAAGTGTGTGTATGGCTTTGATCACCACTGCAAATGGCTCAACAACTGTGTGGGAAAGAGGAATTACTGGTAAAAGCCTGGCATTGTGACAGGAACACAAGACCGCATCAATAATGTCACCCCTTCTCTTCCCGAGATTCTTCTGCATCTCAGTCCAGTCTGTACTCAGCCACACAGAACCACTTTTCTTTCAGACCCCAGCTGAATAAAATCAGTCATGAGAAAACTAGATGGAAAATGCAGGCATGATTATGACATTGGAAAATTCAGGAATAAAACTTCTGCAGTTAGAATTCCGTAGCTGAACCTTTACAAGTAGAAACAGAAAGCATAATCTTATTATTTAGTATTAGGAAAAGCTTATAGGGTGTTAACTGATTGTCCTTAATGCTTCTGAGACCTGGAGTGGGAATACAACTGTGATTGTGCTGTTCCTATCTCTGAAACAACCAGCATCCAGATTGCATGCTTTCCCTACGAGACTTGGCAGGAGTTACAGCAGCATATAAGCACCTTTAATCTGTGCCAGGTTTAAGAGAAAGAATGAGGAGGCCATCACTGATTACTGCTTCTCAGTTTACTTTCCTGCACCAAAGCCACATGGAAAGCAAAGAGTTGTTACTGCTGGGTGCTATGTTACACTGCCTTCAGAATTTATGCAGGGAGCTCTTTTACTGTCCTAGATACACTTGTCTGTTTTGTAACCACAGTTGCTCTAAAGGCTCACAGTTTAGTCCCTCAGGGTAACAAATCGGAAATAAGACTGTTAACCAGTATCTATTGTAAGTGTAAACAAGCATCCCAGTAATTTGGGATAGCTGTTTATGTCTCCATCTTTATTAGAAGCTGGAATTTTGAAATGTATGTGTGATGTTATTGAAGCCACTTAAACTTATGTCTTTCTTGGCAGGTTCTTTTTGAATAGCGTGCTGTCTGCCATTCTGGGCCTTGGGCTTCTGTTGCTCGTTGCTTGCTACGTCTTTGTGGAGTTCTTCGTTGACCCCATGATGCTTCGCTCCGACTGGCACTTTGGTGGTACTAGCAGTACTTCAACTGAGCTTCCTTTAAATCAGCCAGCACATCTTGATATGGGATTGGATTTGTGGGCTCTTCTGCTGAGGAGGGACTCTATTCCTTACTCCTTCCATTTAATATTTCTGCAAGAGTATCTCTGCTCAGCTGGACAGAATGTCTTTCCTTACAGAGCTAACTGCTCTTCCTAAAAGCCTTGCAGACACAAGCTTTCTTAGGCCTCCAGTGCATAATGGGTCTGCAGCTATTTTTGCGTTAACAATATTTCCAGCTGTAAAGTTTACTTCAAGATATTTAATACGTGGACAATCTACTTATCTCCAACTCTTCTTGTTTTACAGCTCTGAAGAACAACACAGACCGCTGGTTTGTGTTTCTTCCTGCAGCTCCTGTTGAGACTCAGGCATCTGCCCTTTTGGTCACAGCTGGGGTTTTTATTCTTCTGAGCCTGGTCACCGTGATCCTGCTAGGCCACCTGTTGACCTTTCACATCTATCTCAGTAGGTATTATGTTCCTGTCATTTGCAGCCCCACTTCATTTTTGCGTAGGTTCTTCCACTCATTCTGTGTTTGTTGTGTGTTCATGCATGTCACAAATATACACACATTGTCAGAGATTGCCACTGAAAAGGTAGAAAACATGGATTTAACATCATACTTCCGATTTTCCCCCAGCACCAGGTAGGCTTATCAGTCCATGTACAATATTGTGCTTACACTGAGCCTGTGCATTCACGTGCCTAAACTATGTTATCCTGGAACTGAAAGCGTGTGGGAGAGTAGTAGAGAGGCCACGTGGAATGAATGGGTTAATCTGCTAGCGATTGCAGATTCAGATTGACTCCATGTATGGGTTTTTGTGAATTTCATCATTGTGCTCCCCAGTCCTTCTCTTGTGTCCCGTTTCTCTGTTACTCAAGAGAATCATGTACAGTATTGATCTAAATTTCAAATAAGAGGCCTGATGTCCAGGTGAGGGTCTCTCTATGGAAGTTATACTGTATTGGCACTAAGTGAATTGTGGAATTCTGAGGAAGAGGTTTTCAGAAAGGCTCCTCGTTAGATCTCCTACTTGTTGCTCTGTCAAGAAGGGAGACTTAGTTTTTTTTTATCTAAGATGGGCATCAAAAGCCCTTTTCAGCCATGATCTAAAATGAAGCTAATGCTGTTTGGCTGCCTGACATAAGTCATGATGAGAAAAGACCTTACACTTGCAGCAGTCAGTCATTCCAAAACTAGGGAAGAAGGGATGTGGTGGAAGAGTAATGAGGACAGCAGTTACAGAGGGTCCTTGGATGGAACTTTAGGGTGTCAGTTAACAGCGTTGCAGATGCCAACACAAACTAGGTCAGCACAAACCAGTGCAGGTACAGAAGCAAAATGGTTATGCTGTTGAAATGTAGAGCGTGGTGGGTGAGTGTTTTCAGTGCTGAGCTGGCATTAGTGCTACAGGCAGTGAGGTCACTGACTGTCGTTTTGCTTTTACAGCCTCTTTGAGCTTAACTCAAATACGGTCACGCTGCAATTTTGCTTTCTTGATGGAATTGCAAGTTGACTTTTCTGGTTTAATGGCGATGCCTGGAGATTTCAAAGGTCGATATAGCTCTGTAGAAAGACTAAAAGCATAACAAAGCTGGAGCTGCTCCAGTAAGATTTCCTTTGGATGAAAAAGAAAGGATTATTCAGTTGAGTCCCAAGCAGAATTTATCCTGTGTACAATTTATTGTGTACAATTTCCACAAGAGGGCGCTCCCTTCTTGGGAGAAAGACAAGCTGTCTTCTGTCAAACAGAAACATGCATGTGTTACACCAGTTCTACTCCGGCTTTGTTTTCTTCCTGTTGCTGTTGGCTTGCAGTGTTTTGTTTTTTTTCCTCTTTCAGAATAAATTTTGAGCCAAATTAACTCTTCTTTCTGGCCCAATTTTAAATCTTTGACTTACATGGAAACCATTTAATTACTGTTGATTTTTGTTAATGTTTCATTATATTAAAATCTGCAACCCTATTGAAACTGGTTCCAGCTGTGCAGAAGTGTCGTGTGTATAAGCCCTTGTTTAAAAGGAGAGATGTGACCGTATTGAAGCTTGTGTTGTGTGTTACATATAAGTATGGATTTCCCTTAGAGCTGGGATTCAGGGAGATAGACAAAGTGGTTTAAATTCCTCTCATTTGATACCTGTAACTGTTAACAGTCTCATCTGAATACAGGAAAGGATATGGGGCTTTTCACAGACAATGATTATATGTGTCACAGTGTGTGCTGCAGGGTTATCTAGCCAGACAAATGCAATACTTATAAACAAAATAGCTGTATTAAAAAATATTGAGTTATACTGTTAAGTATTCAGAAACCAACAAACTCTGAATTAAAAAATGGTTTATGGTCCTTTGCAAATGAAGCCATATTCTGTTTCTCCAATAAAACATACGGTACCGCCCTAGGAGCACCCTGCACTGTCCCCGTTAAGTGCATTCTCTAATCACTTGGCTGCAGACTCGCATTCATTTTTATGCTCTGCCTTCCTGGACAAATAGATCTTGAATTCTTATTTCTTCATAAGGTCATTGCTTTGACAGGAGGGACATCTTCTCCTCTGCTCTCCTCCACTTGTCTGTGAAAAAGTCCTGTGTTTAGGGCATGGTTTTGAAAGTTAAGAAATTGTTGATACAAATGTCTTCAAACAGAGGAAAGATTTTAGTCTGGATGTCCCACATCCTAGGTATTTGCTTTTACTACTATGCTCTGTAAAAAGCAAGAATGGCTGCCATGCTGTGCACTAAAAACTTTCAACATCCTTTTAGCAGTTTTATCATCTAAAAATACTTACCATAACACGGTCACTATGGGAGGAATGTCCGAGTTTTGGATCCTTGTAACACTGTGGGTCTCATGAAGAAACCAGGCTGCTCAGAAATGTCACATGCTTTTGGTAATTTGCAGAAGCAGATGTGTTTGTGTGTGGAGCCCTGAAGCGCACATAAACTCAGGCATGTGTAAACTCTGGACACATCTATTGGGCACCAGACAGGATGGGCATTTAAATGTTTTGGACGTTAGGGGTCTCAATCTTCTCTATGGGACACACTAAAGTGCTGCATTTCTTTTCTCCAGTTAGCATCATATACCTTCTGGTACCCACTGAGCTTTCTGAATGGTACAGATCTTAATTCTTTTTGGTTATGAATAATGGATTTGTTCTGAAATGAACTGAACAAATGACTGCTATATAGAAAGCTGTACTGTGTATATAAGGCTTTAGCAGAATGGTGAGACTATGAGAAAGTGTGATGACAATAAAGGATACAGTAAGATTTACAGTGCAAAGGTACTTTTGCCTTAGAGTCTTTTTATGTTTACAGTTACTATTTGATTCCATAGTTATACAGACTGTTTGCATAAGTGTAATCAGGGAGTGGCCTTTCCTGCACTGACAGCTCTCTTTCTTTCTTCCTAGTGCGAAACAAAATGACTACGTACGAGTACATCCTGCAGCAGCGTTGCCAGCAAGAGGCAAAAGAGGTAGACAAGCAACAGGAGTCTTGTCCCTCTCAGGTGAGACCCAGTCAGGTACTCAACGTGCTTTCAGTCTGTTTCTCAAATGCAGCCTCACTTGTCAACAGTGTAAAGGTTGCTTCATTTTTGCAAGCATTAAATTATAGACACATCTGCTAGAGGTAAACTTCAGAGGTGCTTTGGTGGAATTGAGTAGGATGTGAGAGAGTGTAAGGCCTGTAATTCGATGAACACTTTAGGCATAAGCAAGTACTGCTTCCAAAGGAATCAATCCCTCCCACTCTCTTCCTCCACCACTTGTTTTGGGCCCTGCGCTATCTATTGTTTTGTGCCAGCGCAGCTGTTCATTACAGTCATGCAGTGAACAGGGTGGGGGAAGTCATCTGAGTAAGAATAAACTTTATTAAAAAAAATCATTGAGCTCATCTTTAGCTGGCCCAGCTCTCTCCCCTTCGGTTCACCAAGCAGTCACAGAACTGCCTGTGTCAGCATGAAGGAGTGTGTCTGAAAAATGGGAAGGGTTCTGTTGCTGGAAAGAACAGGCCTATCTGTTTGGGTGGCAGTGCATGTCTCAGTGACTTATGTGGGTGGTAGCACAGGTCATGACCAAAAGTGAGACAGGCTCTAAGGCTGGAGAAACTGGGGCTAATCGTCAAGTACCTATTAATACCAAATAGTTTAAACATCTGGAAAAGAAAAAAGACGCCTCTAGAGTTCAGAAATTACTACGATATCTACTTTTCTTTGGATTGAGTCTACATAATAATAAGGGTCTTGTGATTACTGTATTGTTGATCCTCATCTCTTTAGAAAGACTTCTACAAGCTGTTTAATGTTATTACACTCTGCAGTGGCTTATCTTATTCCGCTACAAATTGAGAGGTTCAGTGTAGTTTGTTTTGCTGCAAGGCATCTGTATCCCTGGAGTTACTCAAAATTTGATTGGGCAAATTCTGTACTGGCTTTAACAGGGAGTTGGGCAAGAAACTTCCAGATATTCCTCCTAGTCTAGATTATTCTGAGATTACATGTAACTTTTAGTTTTATGGAAGTAAGTAACTATACAAAAATCCATTAAATCCAAGCTTCATCCAAATATTCAGTCCAGAGATACTGGGATCTCTCCAGATTCCTTCATAGTTTTTCCCTATCAAAGCAAAGGGGAAAGTGAGCTAATTCCCTTTCGTATAATATGGAGACCTCAGCTTTTCATATATATGTATTTTTACTGCCTTGAAGAAATTGAGCTTTCAGTTTAAACAGAGGTTTCCATAACAACAAAAATATTTGGCACTTCGTCTCATAGTGCTTTCCTTATCATGAAAATGAAAACAATAATAAAGCATTAGCTCTAATCATTTCTTAATTACTGAATTTTGATTTCTACTGAAAATCTATTTGAACAGGGGTGGACACTGAGTGTGTGCACATTTGGGATGTAGCCAGTAAATGGTGGTGTCCTGCCTGTGCTGGTGCTTATCTAGATATGTGTGAATGTGTTAGTTTGAAGCAGTGTGCCTGGAAGAGATATGTGTGAATATGGTTAATTTGAAGCAGCAAGCCTGGAAGAAGCAGGGTGAAAAGGAGTTCTGTATTTCAGACTGAAGTTAGCACCTTGGGGAACAAGAACGACTGGATGATACCCAGTAACATTGTTAAGAAAAATGTTAACCCACCAGATTTTCCTTGTTTCTTACATAGCAACCAAAGATAAACACAAACAAATAGATTGGAGTAGGAGTACACCAAGTGACTTGTCTTTTGTAAGTTCTGTTGACTACAGCCTTCTTTAACTTGAACACAGAAATCCTTTGTAATTGCTCCAACATGTTGCAAGCATAAAATAGAAGTAATCTTCCCACTTTTGTCTTAACTGTTCAACTCTTCGTTCATTTTAGGGAGTAAGAAGAAGAATACATTTCCCCTTTAATCCTTGTTTTTGAGCCTCATTCATGCTTGAGAGTTGGTTTTGGCTTCAGTTTTCCATGTTTGTTTATGGTTAAGTCTTCAGCTATGTCCAGGTGAAAGGATTCTTGTTCAGGTTAAAGGTTTCTCGTGTGCTTGTAAAACACTCTCAGAACACGCACAAAGAAAAAGCTCTAATTTTGCACACTTGAGTGGTTCAGATGTCACAAAAAATGCAAAACAATTAGACATATGCAACCTTTTACTCTATTACTGTACCCAAAGCGGCATATGCAAGTAACGGTTATTTCTGTAGGCAGTTGCATAACAGTCCAAAGAAATATAAACTAAACCAAACCTGTTGTTTTAATGTATAATTGACTTCATACCAGGGAGCTGGCTTTCCTTGTGAGGCCAGCTGGGATGTGATTCCTAAAGCTTTGAACTTGGTTTGGGCATTGATTTGGGTTGGTGAGGTTTGATTTTAGATAAATAAATAAACATGGATTTTACAGAGCTTCCCTCACGTTTGCAATATTGCTTCTCTCTTCTGATGTCTGGTTGAGATGAACGCAGTCTTGACTCTCGGCCTCAACACTCGCAACAGACCTACTTTCCTTGGGACAAAAAACATTTTTCCTCTTCAGTTCAGCCTCCTCTCCATTCAGGCAACATTTCAGGGCACTGGCTGTTGCTGAAGTGGTAAGAGCAGCTGCAGCGGGCGAGGGAGCTGAATTCTTCCTGAAGTTGCAACCATGAAACTTGAGGTGGACACAGCTGGGATCCAGCCTCTACAGGAGGTCTGAGAATGGCCAGGACTTGCAAGGGGGCAATGAACTTGGGTGGTCTGTTGACTTAGCAGTCTGTTTTCAGCAAGAGTAAAAGCCAAATCCTAACAATCCAGTTGGAAGGGGTAGAGTTGCTGTCACAGTTGAGGGGTTCTAGCTGTCCTGCTAATGACTGTGGAAGCAGAGGGAGGCTGGGACTCTGCACTGTGGTTGTAGTTTTTTGTCACACTGAGAGAACATTGTGTTTTCTACTGATTGAGTCTTATTCCATTTGTTTCTGCTAGCCAGCTCTAAGGGTTTGCTTTCTTTTCTGTGGCTACTTTGTTTGTACATAATTTATAGAAGGCTGAAATGAAAAAAAAGGATTTTAAAAAGCTCTTATGTTTCCTGCTTGGAAAGAGTGGTTTGTAATATTCTCAGGATATATCACTTATTGATCTACTTTGAAATGCCAGTCCTGCAGTCCTGTTCGTATGCTGTGAACAATGAGTCTTGATCATTTTCAATTTCATTTCAATTTTTCTTATTAATTTTTTTTTTTATTTTTGCAGTTTTATTCAAGTGCATTTTTTTGACTGCAAAACCAAGCATCTGGACACTGGCTTGGAATCTGTTCATCTGGTACAGGCTGGTTATTCATTTGGCAGTCTAGTTCCCTGCAACAAAGCATGACTGCATTGCCTCTGCAGCCCAGCTTTCTTAGTGCCCGGCACTGAGAGTGTCCTAGCATGCAGCTGTGGTTCTGCTGTTGGGTTTGCTGAGAGGGAGGCAGGACGGTAACTGTACTCATCCTCATCACCTGTCTGCCTGGGAGAGGAGCCGGACAGCTCTGTAGAGCTTTGTGGAGAGTGCATGCTGATGTGGAGCACTGATAGGAAATTGGAAGAGATCATGGCATATGCAGATGGCATATTAGTTCCCTGTTGTTCCTTTGATAGGAATGGTTGGACTCGATGATCCAGTGGGTCTCTTCCAACCTGGTTATTCTATGATTCTATGATTCTATGATTCTATGATTTTCAGTTACTGTGTGCAGTCCTGCAAGGATGGTTTGCTTTCCTCTGAAAAAAAATTACTGCCCATACAGTTACAGTGACATGAGATTGTGTCTGGTCTCGGGTGCATGAGGCTTGAAACTATTTTCTGTTTTCTTTTTTTATGCCTTCCTTTTTCATTCCTATCAGCTGAAATGATTTCTTGGCTGCCACTGAATGTGCAGCTCCATTAATTCTTTGCTAGTTCTCAGACCATTGCTTTGTATGTAAAGTTCAGGCTACTTTTCCCACCTGCATCACTTTACATCTAGCAAGATGGATTTTTGTGTGCCATTTTATCACCCTGTAGTTCAATTCTGTAGCTCTTTGTGTTTGGCTTTTTTTTCTACTGCCTTAAATAAAGCAGACCACATCTCACTGTTCTGCTCTTTTGTCCATTGTTTATGAATTTGTTGAGGTGCAGTGGCCCCGCATCTCTCAGGAACCCATTTGTGGGACATCCAACTTTTACTTCATTTTCTCAAGTCTGCTGATCAAGCTATTCAGACAAATAGGTCCTCGTGAGCTTGTTTAAGCTTTTTTGGAAGCTAATACCTATCACATTTAGAATACCTCTGTCTTTACCACCTAAAAGTTGCCCTAAAAGGTATGTGTGTCTTTATAGTGACTGCACACTAAAATGTTTAAGAGGAAGTTGTCTTGCTAAATTATTCAAGTTTAAGAGCAGCTGAAAAGTAATGTCAAAGTCCTCCTGGGCATGGTTTATCTTTTTTGACAATAGGGCTTCATACCCTGCGTTACTGGTACTCTGACCATCTTAACTGTGTCCTTTTGAGGGAGAACTTGGGAGCCCTTTTCTGAAATGCAGACACTTGGATTTAGGAGGCTGATTTGTTGAATCTTCTTATATGTTTATGAAAGTTTAAAGATAAGTTTAAAGTCAGGATGGTGTTACTTTGAATTAATTTATACCAGAGCCAAATGAGTAATATATTACATTCTTTTTCAAAAGCAGCACTGTTATTAGTCATACAGGATTCACACAAGAAACAGAAAATACTTTGATTTTCCTATCTGTTGCATGCTTTCATTTTCCTCACCTTTGTTTTGAGTTTAAAGGACTTTTGTCTGCATTCACTGCTTAGCTCCTATGTTTGAGCTATGTAACTAGTGGGGGCTTTAGGTGATATTTTGAATGTGTTCCCAGGAAATGATTAAGCTATTCTCCCTAAGTTTGCTTTGATTTGATTTTGAATCACATAAGATACTAGCTGGCTAAATGAATAAATGAGGGACTCCTAATAGTCTTAGTCTTGTTTTTCTGTCTTCTTAAGCAGCAAACTCCTATTGAGTTTCAGCTGTGTTAGCTATAAGGACATAAAATCTCTGGGATGTGGCTGAGGAAGGAGGAAGAAGACATGCTTGTAGTGAAAATCCCTCTTCCCTGCTCTGTGCCTGTATTGGTCTGACAATATTCTTTTTTTTTTTTTTTTTTTTTTTTGCAGAACATAGACTTTCTTTCAGGTGGCTCTGGCTATGCAGACCGTGGTATTCAAGTAGAGTTCTCAACTGTAACTTCAGGAAAAGTGTGAGTAAAGTCGTAGATGGAAGACTCCTAGCAGTGTGTATGGGAAATTGTCACCAAAGTCACTGGTGGACCCTAAGACAGAAGTACTTGGAGGTTAGGGAGCACCAATGTTTTGACCAAGGCATGGTGAAATCCTTGAGTTTCAGTAGGGTAAATTCCAACAGGAGTACTTGCCTTATCTCCCTTGGAAAATTATCTTTCCTAGAATACTCTGTTTAGGCTGGTTTATATTAAAATTACTTTAAAGCTGCCTGATTTATCCTGTAATTCCTATATTGAGCTCATTATAGTTACATGATTTCAAGTTGTTGAGAGATGAATCACAACAGAGAAGTTTGTAACACAGGCGAGCACTTGTGGGAAAACAGCATAGTTGTCTCTGAATTAATCCTTGCCTTTCAACTCATGTCCCTGGGGAACAGAGAAGAAATCCTTCATATTTTGCACAGTTCTGCAGGAAAATTTACCCTGCAGTTTTGCTGGGAATGTTGTGCAGGACAGGGAATGCTTTGGTCAGGCTGATGTGTACGTGCAAGCAAGGTGGGCATCAGAATTAAGTCACGTTTGAGGGAATCATCTTGTATATCTGCTCTGTGTTTTAGCTTTTCGAAGCTCTATGTCCACAATGATGAAGCTGATCCTAAGCAGAGCACCTCCCGTGACGTCCTGTCTCTTTACTTTGAGGTCGCTTCTCAGGTAAGCAGGAGACTTGCTCCACACCATAAGTCAGCTTTTCTGCACTCTTGATATTCATGCATTTACACTCAGATGCTCTCCGCTCTTGCTTGGGTGGCAGATGGTGATGGTCCCCTCCTTTCCTCCAAGCTTATTAATCAAAGTCTTGTCACCTAGATGATAAGAAAAATATCTTTTCAACTATACTTGTATTTTGGACAAAAGCTGTCTCTCCTGTGGGGTGTTCTGTGCTATGTGACGTTTGGCCCCCTCCTCTGGTTTGTCTTTCCAAATGCGTTTGTCCACCAGTGTGTCATACATCCTCCAGCTTAAAGTTACCTCCACACAGGGGATGTCTGCATGCCAATAATGGGTGTATTCATTAAATATCTGTTCTCTATTGTTGCTTTATAGTAACTCAGCCTTAAACTATAAAATATCCTTGGTCTTTGGTCATACCTAATGCTCATTATTAAAAATAGGAGGAATTAAAAAGGTAGCAATGAAAAAAACTGTCTCATTCCTTTCTGTTCCTTCTCTTCGGCCACTTGCCTTCACAGCAGCAGAAAAAACGCAGAAAGAAGATGCATGCAGCTTTTCCCTCAGGAATGGACAATGGATCTAAACCACATGCTAGATCTTGGCCCTCTTTCCCAGATCCTCAGTCAGGTCAGAGTGCACCAGTCAACCTCTCTGCTTCTGTACTGGGTTTCTCATTGCTGGCACACAAGAGAGAAAGTGTGGCATGAAAGCAGTGGCAGGAAGTGAAAACGAGTGCTTCAGAGGGCTTGGAGATACTCTAAAATGATCAGACTCGGGTGTGCTCCTAGGTGTAGAATTCTGTATGTGTTCATATCTGATTTTGTGCAAAGAAATGCATGATTTTCTTTAACACTAGTGGATCAGCTGTATCAGTGTTCCTGGGCTTGTTGAAGTCTCTGTGGGGCTGAGCAATCTCTCTCCCCCTCTCCATAAGCTTTCTTCTGCCTTTCTTTCCATCTGTAGAGGTCCCAGCCACTGCTGTTGCCACCTCACCTTCCCACGGCCTTCGCCTCTTGGTGCCGGCTTTTCCTCCAAGAGCTTCCGTGCCCCACAGCAGCATCGGCCTCATCCAGGCAGCAGGACCCCCAGCTGACTATCACTCAGAGTCTGCTGAGTCCATGGATGAGATTCCTGTGGCTCAGACTCGCCTTGGGAGCACAGCCCATCACAGGCCTCCTAAGAATAACTCAAGCAACTCTCAACACTGTCCCTTGTCCACAGACAATCCCAGAGGTAAAAGGAAGAAGAATCTGTATCCTGGACACAAGGTAAAAAGGAAAAGCTGCCAGCAAAACAGACGTGTGGACCGAGACCTGGAACTTTTTTCTAAGATTCCTGCTGTGTTTGTAAGTAAAAGCAGTGGAGAACTTCATGTCTCTCAGCCCCAGCCCTGTGAGAGCACATCCGAGCCTCATCACAGAAAATGCATCAGCAAACAGCACGTGGGCAGGGATGATCCATATTTTAAGGACATAAGGACAAACACCACAGCGGCCTAGGGATCAACTTGCCATAGCTATAGCCTTTGGGGACAAGGCAAGAGGTTCTCTTTCTATCTGTATGTAACTGTTCAAATATCTTGACCGCAGTGACTCACCTTTTTCCCTGGAGGTAGCAGTGTCCCTTTACCTGATGCTGTCCATCTTCCAGCAGAACTGCTGCATCATTGTTTTTGGCTGCTACCTCTTCCTAAACCATGAGTGCCCCTAAGCCCAGTTCCACTCTCCTTGTCAAGAGGAAACAGTCTCCCTGACGGGGATGTGCCTAGGGCTGCTGCTGGTTAAGGACTTCAGTGTTAGTGCTCTGTGGAGTGCTGACCCCCATCCCTGCACTGGATGTTTTGCCATCAGGTTGCAGTGAAACATTTCTCATACATGGCCAAAGGCAAGAGGCAATAAAGATGGCAAACCTAAGGTAGGCATCTTGCTAGAGAGAAATAAGAGTGTTTTGCATAGGAAAGGGCTGTGCCCTCTTGGCCCTCTGCACACTAGTACTGCAGTAGGGAAGAGCAAGGCTGCATCTCTGCTGTTCCCTGAAAACTAAATTTCCCGTCTGCCTACACTGTGTGAGTCTTCGGGTCATGTGCAAGGGCTTCTGCAGGTGGCCAGGGAGTAACCTCAGGATTGCCTCGTCCCTATACAGCTTTCCGCTGTGCACCCTCCAGCCAAGTCCACCACCAGCATGTACTCGGCAAGGCAGCATAGTTTGACCTGCTCCACCTTCCCAGCAGCCTGAGGTGCAGTTGTACCCCCTGGCAGTATGACCCTTTGGAAAAGCAGGTGTGTGTGGGACCAACCCTTGTGCACCAGCAGATGTGGTACTGCTTGTGTGCAGAGACCAGTGCGTCTGCTCATTGATGGATCCTGGTTAAATAAAGTCCTTCCAGTGGGTCCCTCTAATCTCTGCTGTCACTCAAGGAACCTACACCCTGCAGTGATGCTGGGCACAGGGTTTTCAAAGGCCAGCTGTCCCTCCACCCAGAAGGCATTGCTAATTTCTCTTCAGCAGGTACCCGTGAGCAGAGCTTATGAGTTTTCTTATCCTTTGTCCACACAGAACGAGCCCCAAAATATTGTATAGAGTTTTTGAGTAGCTCTGTCCACAATAAAATTTTCTATGCCCTTTGTTAAATAGTTTCCTCCTTTTTTGCAATCATTCATTTATCTGCCAAGTTGATCACCCTTAGGCTGTTTAGTCCACTTTTCCTTGCACTTCTGATGTCCCAGCTGGGCTTGGCACTTTAAGCTGTGTGGGTGACAGTAGTTCCCCCTCTGCAGGGCCCTTTGGCTGTTAGGGGGGACCTCCTTCTCTAGGAGGTTTGTAACTCCAGCCTGGTTTCTGTGCTGCAGCAGGGTGAGCGCCACAGGGAGGAGGCCAGTCCGACTGTGCACTGTGCTGTGGGAAGGCTGCCGCGCCCTTTGGAGTGAGCAGCACCAGGTTTCCTCATCTATCATGGGACCGTAACGCTGATACCTGTGGATTCAGGTGCTGAGGGGGTTTCTGCCACCCAGCTGAGGTGCCTGGCTGCTGCTCTGGGTGAGGAAGCTTCATAGCAGACCTGTGGCGGTAACCAAAAAGAGGGAATTGCACTAGGGCACGATTGCAGAAACCAGCATGGGGGCAGAGTGGTCCTGGCCATCACACCAGAGGATTACAATGACCACCAGCTAAGCCCCCTGTGACAGCCCAACGCCCTCAGAGAGCTGAGTAAAGTGACAGCAAAAGTCCTGATGCCTTCAGCTCACAATCACTGCAGAAATATTGAGGTCTGGCATCCCTGAGCACCTTCTCCATCACAAAATGAAAAGGTTTTATTGCCAGGGTGTGAACTTTCCCATCAGCAGGAGGCAGTGCCCTGGACTGGCCATTTCCACCACAAGACACTGTGGCTTTTTATTAAGAATGTATTTGCAGGATGGTGACAGCTTTCCAGAGTCCTCTAAAATCATAAATCATTGTCCCTGGTCACTCGCCAGCAACTGTGCCTGTTGCGACCCTCTCAGCCTTGGCGTGGGATGTACACCCTGCTTGCTTTCATCTTCAGGCTCTACTCAAGTTTCTTAGTTTTCTCTTTGAAGTCAAGGGGACCTTCCTTTGGGAATGATTTTTGGTGAGTCTTTTCCTGGGCTCTGCTTTTGACACATCCTGGGAGCATCTCGAAGGGCTGCCTTGAAATTAAAGAGGGGCAAGCAAGCTCCTGCCAGAGGATGGAGGGGTTCTTTTCCCCCTCCTCTCTGCCCCGTGCTGTGCATCGACTCTGTGTGCGCTGTGACACCCAGCACGCACACACACACACACCGCAGCTCTCATCAGCCGCAGCTAAGCTCCATTAATGCTTTCTGGACACGCTGTTGCCGGGGTTACCGTATACATATTGCACAACATCCGAAACACTTCCCTCTGTTTTGTAGCAACTTGTGCTAGAGAAGCCGTGCTTCCCTCGTAACCTCATCCCACCCCAGATGCGGCTGAGCCAGCGCCTCATTCCTGAAACGAGATGACTCCAGGGAGCTCGCAGTGCCCAGCCGGAGGGAAGATGAGAGGCAAAGAGAATGGAGGGTGAGCACAGAGGGTGCTTGTTCTCTTGTGCAAGCTCTGAGCTGCATCCCAGAGCTATCGCAGCACACCAGGACTTGGCATGAAGATGGGTAGGCATGGTCCTAGTGGGAACAAGCCGGGCATCTGAAGCTGTAAGCCTCATTGAGTCCTAGATAAGCACTGGAGTCACACAGCTCATTAAGCTCCCTGGGGCAGGACGCAGCTTAAGAACATCCTGACCTTTGTTGGAAATTGCAAGCAGGGAAAGGTCCCCGGAGACCTGTGCACTGAGCTGTGTGCATGCTCCTCCGCCACATCACAGGACCTGTGCAACTTCCTTCTCTGCTCCTGTCCACACCATGGGCTCTGGACCAAGCCACATGCTCCTCCCAGGCTGCATGAGGAACAGCAGGAGCCGGCCAGGGTCTGCGCTCCATCCCAACAAGGCTGTCATGGTGATAATAAATGCACAACAAACCCCAGCCCTTAGGAACCGAAACCTGACCTGCCCAACCTGACCCTGTGGGGCAACTTGCCAGCCCTGGCCGGGTGCCCCCTACTCGCCCAACGCTCCCCATCTGCTGCCTTTTGGTTCTCTGGGCTCTGCAGCCTCCAGGACCGGCTGGAGCTCCAGCAGAAGAGCGGCTGATGTGCTCATCCCTGGCTCAGCTCCTGCCTGCTGCCAGCTTGGTAAATCTGGGCTCTTGAGCTGCCTGCCGATGCCAGGCCCTGCCAGAGCTGCTGCTGGGTGGCTGCTCCAGCTGCCACTACCTGGGCTCCTCTCCGGAGCTGTCAGCTGGAAGCGGAGCCAAAGACACCTGCTCTGGTGGGGAGTTGCAGGGCAAGCTACGGAGAAGGCTGTACCTTCAGCAAGACTTAACCACCCTCCTCCATATGTCAGCCCTGTTTATTGCCTTCTCCTTGAAGCAGAGAGCAGGTGAGCAGCTCGTCTCCACTTTCTGCAGGGTGGGATGACAACCGTAGGTCCTTGCTGGCCTAGGTGGAGGCTGGTTTAAATTCACGGCCAGCCACCGTAACCTCAAAGCCTCTGCACTCTGGGACCTGCTTTCTTACTTTATGAAGAATGGGAAGCATGCATGTTCGGGGCAGACTCCTCCTGATGCCGCCTCCTCTGTGCAGCGCCCAGGCTCTCTGGCTGTGCCTGAGCTCCACCAGGACAAGCTCACTGGTGAGGTCTGCTCCGTCTCTGGCATCAGGCTGGTCCAGCCCTACTAGATGAGCCTCCACACCTATCCTGCCCACCCTTGACTGTCACCTCTGGGATGTCCCCGCAACCTGGGTTGATACCCTGCCTCTGACTGGCCTGTGAAACAGCAGCTCCTGCTGAGGGAGAGGCCACAGGGCTGGTTGAGGGACATGACAAAACAGGGTCCTTCCCGTGGCAGTGACCATCTGGGGCTACCCAAAGCAGCCAGGTGCTACGGCACACGTGTGTCCTCTGACACCAGCCGTGCCACTGACTCTGAGGTCAGGTTTGAGCCACTGTCCAGCTCCCCAGGCTGCTGATTCATCCACAGAGCCCTGCACGGCAGCAGCGAACCACACGCCACGTCCCCTCGATGCGGACAACGCCTGGTGATGCCGCAGCTGCCGTGCTCGACACCCTGCGCCCGGCACAGCGAGTGCAGGGAGTGCCAGGTCAGCGCCGAGGTTGGAGCAGGCTCTGGGCAAACAGCTGAGGTGGGGTGGTGACTAAGGGATGTGGGTTTCTTTGGGACTCCATGGCAACCACAATATTTGGGTGCTTCGGTCTGCAGCACCCGCTGGGAGCTTTGTGTGGGGTCGGGCTCTGAGCAAGGGAAGGCAGCGGCCACGATGGGCACTGGCTGGCTGCCTCCAGGGTTGCTCCAAGGGTGTCTCACCGAGTGGCACAGAGGGGACAGGTGCTCACCGTGGTGCCTGGCACGCCAGGGCAGATGGCATTCATCCCCACAGCCTAAGGCCTTTGGTTCTTGGTGTCATCCAGTGGCTGGTTCTTCTAGGGAGGGGCACGCTGCCTGTGTGGTGCAGGGGGACAGGGCAGGGGGGGCTGCAGGGGGAGAAGTGGCAGAGTGGTGAAGGATGGGGGGATGGAGGGACCTTGTGGGATGGTAGAGGGACCTTGTGGGGTGGTGGAGGAACCTCGGGGGGGGATGGAGGGGCCTTATAGGGTGCTGGTGGGGCCTCATGGGGTGATGGAGGCACCTTGTGGGGTGGTGGAGGGGCCGCATGGGGTGATGGAGGGGCCACAGGGGGTGATGGAGGCACCTTGTGGGGTGGTGGAGAGGCCGCATGGGGTGATGGAGTGGCTGCATGGGGTGATGGAGGCACCTTGTGGGGTGCTGGTGGGGCCACAGGGGGTGATGGAGGCACCTTGTGGGGTGATGGAGGGCCTGCATGGGGTGATGGGGTGGCGGAGGACGCCCCGGCGGTGGTCCGGGAGGGCAGCCCGGGCCGGTCTCCCCGCCCCGTGGGCGCTGCCCGGCCCGGGGGGGGCGGGGGGAGGCGGCCGGGCCCCTCCCGTCGCCGCGGCGGCGCCTTAAACCGGCGGCGGCGGCCGCGCCCCCGCTCAGAGCTCGGCGGCGGGAGGTGAGTGACCGAGCGGGCGGCAGCGAGCGGCTCCGGGACCCCCGCCCAGGGCTGCGGGGACCCGGCGGGGCGGGGGCGGCGGGGAGGGTCCCGGCTCCGCCATGCGGGAACGTGCGGGGCGGCGGGAGCCCCGCGGGAGCCCGGGTACCGGCGGCTGCTCCGCCCGCCGCGCCTCCCTAGCGACCGTTGCCAGGCAACGCATCTCCTCCCTGGCGACCGTTGCCAGGCAACGCCGCTCCTCCCTAGCGACCGTTGCCAAGCAACATAGAATCATAGAATCACCAGGTTGGAAGAGACCCACCGGATCATCGAGTCCAACCATTCCCATCAAAGACTAACCCATGTCCCTCAGCACCTCGTCCACCCGTCCCTTAAACCCCTCCAGGGAAGGTGACTCAACCCCCTCCCTGGGCAGCCTGTTCCAGTGCCCAATGACCCTTTCCATGAAAATTTTTTTCCTAATGTCCAGCCTTCTTAGCAACCGTTGCCAGGCAATGCCTCTCCTCCCTAGTGACGGTTGTGAGGCAGCACGAAGGCTGGTGATGCTGCACCCGTTGCTGCTCTTTGGTCTCTCACCGGGGCCCCGGGGTTCCCTGGCGCTGGGCAGGTCCCTGCTCTGAGCTGGCACTGGCACTGCAGTGCCTGCTCCTGGTTGCGGAGCTGTGTGCGCGGCACGTGGTGAGGGATGCTGAGCTGCCAGGGTGAGGCTGGCGAGGCGACGGCAGGCGGGGAGCCGTGTTTGGGCAGCAGCCGCAGGGCTCTGCCGGGGCGCCGAGGCCTGGCCGTGACTTGGCACCGCGTCTGGGCCAGCCCCGGGGGCTCAGGCTGCAGAGCCGCGTGCTGCCAGCTCGGCGCAGGGCGATGCGGCTGTTGGCAGAGCCAGCAGGCAGGGGAGAGGTGGGGCTGGAGGCAGGCGGTGGTGCCATTTCTCACGATCATCGGCAAGCGGGAGGAAGGCGGCTGCGTTGCGTCATTCCCGGAGAGTGTTCCCGAGGGGAAGGGCTGATGTGCTCACTCCTCGCCAGCCCCTGGAGCCGACAGCCTCGCTGCTGGCTCTCGGTCTCGAGCCGCCATCCTCCAAGACGCGTCTCGCCTGTTGGCCTTGGGGCTTGTCCGAGGCTGCCACCAGCCCTCACCCGACGCGTGCCGGCTCTGCCAGCGCCTGCTCCTGCCGCAGTCCCTCCACCCTCGTCAGCTCTTCTCCTCCTCCTGCCCTCACAGACCCAAGAGCGGAGCCGGCTGGGATCAACCAGCCAGTGCCTGGGCAGTAACGGGCCCCCCTGCCCCTGTCCTGCGGCCCCATGGCTGGGAGCACCGAGATGGCATCCCTGGAGGAGAGCTTCCGCAAATTTGCCATCTACGGCGACACCAAAGCCACGGGGCAAGAAATGAATGGGAAGAACTGGGCCAAGCTGTGCAAAGACTGCAAAGTCACTGATGGCAAAAGCGTCACCGGCACCGACGTGGACATTGTCTTCTCCAAGGTGAAGTAAGTGACGCAACGTTCTGGGGCTTTGGGGCCTCCGGCTGCTCAGAGGCCGAGGATGCTCGTGCGGTGTGGGCAAGGGGGGTGGCGGTCCCTGGCTGCTACCCTGGCTGCGTGTCCAGACCACCCACCATGGAGCAGCGGGGACAGCCCTGTGGTGTTCTACCTTCAGGGCTATTTGGAGGTGTGGTGATAGATGGATCCAGGCGCTTGGCGTGGATGAGAATCTTAGGTTTTGGTGCAAAAAGCTGTGCCCACGCTACCGCTCCCAGGCAGCGGGTGGGCCCGGCTCGTTCTCTCAGGTTCCCATCCAGCACAGTTGCCACAGGGAGCAGAGGTGGGTGCTCGGGGGTGTCCTGTGGGACTGGCCACACCCAGCCCTTGGGCTGGCCAGCCAGTACATGGACTTGGCAAGGGCTCTGGTGTTTGCTCCTCGCAGACACAGCTAAAGCCACCTGGGACTGTTTTTCGGGTCCCTGAGGGCACAATAACACCTGAAGCAGGAGCGAGGATGGGTGGAGAACATGCTCTGTCCATGTCCTCTGTCCAGGCACTCCCTTATTCCCTGATAGGGCTGTGAGAAACATTTATTCACTGGTAAAATATCGAAAAGGACAAAGTCTTCAAAGCAAAGGCAATAATATTTTTATTTTACAATTCAGCGCTGAATTGGATGCCCTTCTGAAAAAGGCATAACGTCTTACAAAAGCAGTGGGTATATCTACTAGTTTTAGACAAAGAACCGTATAAATCTTCAAAGAATGCTCATTATTTTTTGGATTATGCAACCATGTCTGGCGACTTCCTTCAGGTTATCTCTCGACCTAAGGCAGCTACATCTTGCTAGACAGCTAAGCACATCAATAAATTCTTGCAACTCTAAGAGAGCGTTTATTCTTTCAGGTTATTTATCCATGTCTGGAGATTGTCTGCATATTATCTCTTGATACAAGACAGATTTACATGGCAAGATAATTAAGCATACAAACCAGCTGCAGCAAAACTTATCAATTAATTCTCAGAGGGCCAGAAGGGTCTGAGCGCCAGGAGGTTTTTGGCACATGGGTGGGTCGCGGTGCTGCCCTGGAGATGAGGACCAGGGAGAGATGCTCTATGCATGTTCTTCTGAATTTGACCAGAGAAGGGCTACCCCCTGCCAAGGGAGAGAGGGTGTTGAGCATCCCTTGAAGGCTGTGAGCAGTGGGAATGGATGTGTCCCCCCTCCTGCCACCAGCACCAAAGGTCCCAGGGCACTTCCATGCAGGGGTGATGTTTTTGGCAAGAGAGACTTTTAACAATATGTGACTGAAAAGCTCCTGGAGCTCAGCACCAGCCGTGCCCAGCCTGACCCATTGCCCTGGCCATTGCCACGTCTTGGAGGAGGGTGAGGAACCCAAATCTGATGGAGGACAAAGCCAGGGTCTCCCCAGTGCAGCTTATCCCACTGCAACTCTTTTTGGAGGCACAACCTGAAGATAAGCTTACAGAAGTCTGGATTTTGTGCTTGCAGGGGGAAGACAGCCCGAGTCATCAACTATGAGGAGTTTAAGAAGGCACTGGAGGAGCTGGCCCCCAAAAGATTTAAGGACAAGAGCAAGGAGGAGGCGTATGAAGCCATTTGCCAACTGGTGGCAGGGAAGGAGCCCATTAATGTGGGCGTCACAGTGAGTGAAGAGCCCCTTGGCCTCTGGCAAAGGGAGGAATGGTTGGGAAGAGGGGATGGAGCTCTGCCTGCAGCACAAACGCTTTCCAGGGGCCCCTGTGGCCCTGGGCAGGCTGGGGAGGGCTGGGGGCTGCACAGGTCTGGTGGACACGGCAGCACATCCGGGTCCCCGGTGGGTGTCAGGAGCTTGTGTGGGGCAAGGGGTGAAGGGGACAGAACATGTTCTCGACTCCCGTGTCCTGTCTCCCCATCACAGAAAGCCAAGACGGTGGGGGCTGTGGAGAGGCTGACAGACACCTCCAAGTACACGGGCTCCCACAAGGAACGCTTCGATGAGAGCGGCAAAGGCAAGGGCAAGAGCGGGCGGGAGAACATCGTGGACACCAGCGGCTACGTCAGCGCCTACAAGAACGCGGGCACCTACGATGCCAAAGTGAAAAAATAGGGACGGCTGCCTGTGGCGCCCACTGCCCTGCTCCCTGTGCGTTGGCTGCGGGGCCGGCGCTCACGTCAGCTTTGGGACATGGGGCCCAAGAGGCTGTGCTGAGGCCAACCCCAGGTTGGTGGGATGTCAGCTGCCCAGTGCTGATGTGATTGGGAAGTTGTCGGGCTGCGTGCTCTGCCCTAGTGTTCTGTCTGTCCTTTGCTGTGCTGTGACCCCTCCCAGCCTCTCCTGTCACCCCCAGCATCCTGCCGTCACCGTACTAACAGCACTGCTCCTCAGGGCTCCCCTGCCCCGCTGGCACCCACACCTTCCCTACCTCATCCCCGGCTTTCAGGGCACCCTTCCTGCCATTCCCACTGGAGATCACAGCCCGTCCCCCCTGCAGAGCTCCCGGGGACCTGCCTCAACCCTGCTGCAGCCACACCACAGCCACATCCTTCCTTCCCCACCGGTGCCCTTGCCGTGGGTCTGCCTGGCACCGCAGGAGGAGGCTCAGACCTTGTGGTGCTGCCGAGATGCTCCCAGCCTGGCCCTGGGATGCGACCTGGAAGCGCTTGGTGTCACCCGGCTGTGGGCAAGGTCTCCAACCTGCACCCCTGTGGCCTCCCGCTACCTTCGTGAAGCCCAAACCAAAGGATGCTGCAGACCCGCGCTGTAACCCGGCTCTGCAATAAAACCCCGTCCGCACTGATGCCCTCGGTCTGGTTGTGTTGAGTGGATTCGAGCAGCGAGAGCCCCGTTGGGAGGCTCCGCCGGCCGTGCCACCCAGGGCAGTCGCACCACGGGCTCGGCCTGGCCGCGGGCGGCTTTTGGCAGCTCCTGGCTGCCCCTCGAGTTGCCCGAGCAACTGCGAGAACACAAACACGAGCGCCTGGCTCCAGCTCCTGCTCTGTTTGCAACCAAACACACGCGCTCCTGGTAACAATCGCTGGGAACAGGCTGCGCTCCAGGATGGGACGGCAGCTCGGGATGGGCTGGCGGGTGCTGGGGTGCCCAGGGCTGGGGGCAGGAGCTGCAAGGACAGAGCCAGCTGCAGCGCTGCCCGGTGGCATCACCAGCCTTCCCAGCAAGGTGCCCCCCTTGAGCCTCAGCCGCGTCGCTGGCACCGCCTGTGCCAGGAGGGACGGATCAGGGCGACACGTGTAGCTTGAGTGAGCTTCCTCCCTGCCAGTGCACGTCCCAGCACCTTCTGCATCCCAGCCACCTGCTTTTAGAACACAGTAAAGGGAAGAGGCTGTCCCCCCTGGGCTGGTTTCAGCCTCTCCCCATTGAGGGTCTACTGGTGCAGGCTGAGGGAGAGGGCAGGGGGTGATGTTATCTCTCCTGCAAGCAGCGCAGAGGGACTTGTGGCTGGCTGTGCCCCTAGATGCTCTTTCTGAGATCCAATGTTCCTCCTTGGAGAAGCTGTCCTCACTGGATTGGGAGCCTTTAACCCTTTGCTCGCTCCCATTGCCTGGCTGCAAGGATGAGGTGCAAAATTCCCAGGGTGAGGTTGTCCTGCGTTGCCTCTGTGGTCCATGGAGGTGCCGTTCATGGCCCCGTCCTCGTGCAGACTTGGAAGCTTTGCGAAGGAGGAACATTTTGGGAAGAGGTGAGCAGCCTCATGGGTCTCTGTGCTCTGGCTGTACGTGGCACTGCTGGTGGAGCTGTGGGTGCTGATGTGTTTTTGGTACTGGGAAGGGGGTTCCTGCCTGGTTTTATGTTTGCATGTGGCAAGAGCACGGCATTGAGGAGCAGTGATTGTTCCTCCTCCAGCTCCACCTCTGCCTCTGAGGTGGGGACGCAGCCGCTCAGCTGTCCATGCAGCAGCTGCCGAACACTCACTGTTCGGAAGCCTTCAAGGAAGATGGATGGATCCTCACTTGGAGTTACCTCCATAAGTTCATCCAGAAGCTCGGGGAGCCGAGCCGCTGCTGTTCAGGTGACGGAGCAGCCAGGGCAGGGACTGTGGGATCTCTCCTGGACAGCCAGCCGGCCAAACCTTACCATCAGCTGGTTGTTCCATGTTCTGAATCCTGAACATAAGGAGCTTCTTCGCAGCCTGTGAAACCACATCAGAGGTCAGTCAGTAGCTAGCAGTTCCCACCCAGCCTGTAAGTGCTCCTTACCTGCTCCAGCCCCTCTTCAAATTTTCCACCATTCACTCCACAGCTCACATGGGACCTTCCCCCTCCGACCATCTCCTTGTTCCCAAGAAAGTGGCTCCTGCACATTCTGTTCCCTGCACGGGGACAGGGCTGGGTGGTGGGGCTACCAATGGCCAAACCACTCTAGCCAGGCTGGTTGGCACCTCCGAGTCCGGTACCTCGGTCCTGCCAAACCAACCCCAGGAGAACTAGTGCCAGTAAAGACCCAACAGGGTCTAATATCTGCAAAGTGCCTAAGATCAACCTGAAAATATGTCACTTTTCTCCTGAAGTGCTGGAAACAGCTTCCTGGGGAGGAAAAAAGAAAAAAAAAAAAAGTGTTGGTTTGGGTCTTTACCAAAAATAGAAAACCATCTAAATACTGATGTAGTGATCTCCAGGGGAGCTACTGGCTCTGTGTTTGTGTGTGTGTGTGTGTGTGTGTGTGTGTGTACAAGGCTCACGCTGATCATCATTGCATGAGGGTGTGAAGGCCTTTCAGAAAAAGTGTCTGGAGCACCAGGGCTGTGATCTGGATTACGGATACACAGCATGGTTGAAGTCAGGTGGAGACATCACCTTCCTGGGAGTTACGTGCAAGGAATATGGCCCTTACACATCAGCATCCACGACTAACGTGGACGGGAAAGCGGAGTCCACAGGGCGGCTGGCACCGAACACAGGACGGACAAGGACAAGCCCTTGAGAAGACTGTAACCTGAAGGAACTTCCATGAGACCTGCAGCGCTTGGTTTTCTTCCCGGTGAAGCTTGTAGTGGTGTCACAGGTTGCTGAGACAGCAGAGACCTTGAAATATTAGTTGCAGAACTACTTTCTGTGATGAAAAGTGACACAGCCCAAACAAAAGGGCTTGGAGCCGTTTCCTCCGCGCTAATAAATTTGCTCTGGCCGAGCATTTGCTGAGGTTGGCTTCATACCAGCTCGAGAAAGACATTTTGCTGCCAGTGTGTAATTCCCTCACAGTGGAAGAGCCAGCGGGCGGAAGGCGTCTCAGCCGGTATTTATGCTGTTTGCATTGATCCGACGCCCAGACGTGAAGCTTTTTTTTTTTTTTTCTTTTTTTCCATTTGTTTCTTCCCCTTGGCTGCTCTCCGGCCCCACTCCCGCAGCGGGTGGACACGCCAGACCTCGCACCCAACGCTGCCACCGCGAACACTCACCTGTTCCACACTTCGGACAAACCCAGACCCTCTCACGGGCTGATGTCCAGCTTTCCAGTGGGACCCGTGGGCCAGGAGGCTCAGCTGAGTGGTTGTGGTGGATGCAGCTGTAAAAATGTATTCTCTGCCCCCAGGATCACTTCCCTAGAGAGTTTCTAAAATTATCTTGGGGTCACATCTGTGCTTAAGGAAGCACTTCGCATTTTGACAGCAAGTTGCGTGCGTGGAATTAGGATTTTGGCTCATCTGAGAGGTCATATTTCCCTGGGATGAGTGGTTTGACCAGAGGTGCTGATGAGGACTGATGCCTGTTCCTTGAGGATGTAGATTCATTCCTAGAAGAGAGAGATGCTGGATACTGATAAACCCAGCAAAGTCTCACCCTTTCTGTCCCTGCCTAGGAGCAGCAGGAGGACCTCAGAGCTGCCGTTGTTCCCAGACTCTTCTCCAGCAGTGAGCATCCCTCCGTGGGGTGTATCGTGCGGGTAGAGCGCAGATCGCTGGGCTCACTCCAGGCAAAACACCTTCCCTATCAAGTTGTACCCGCGCTGCCTTCCTCAGTACTTTTCCATTCCACCAGCCGCCTGATGGACAGCGTTATCCAAAAAATACAAACTGGGCTCTAAAACCATGTTCAGATGAGATTCAGAGAGCAGCTTGTGTTGTACCCTGGTGGGTGAGGCTCTTTCTCAGGGGTATAAATCTAAACCTGGCACTAGAACTTCAGCTCCTTGCAGCCAGTACCCCGAGGGGTGGGTTTGACCACAAATGTTAAATGCAACACTTCATCGCCCGCTACGTGTTGCCAGCTCTGTGCTGGGATATAGATTTAGTACCATTTTAGAGGGAACTCAATTAACTAAATTACCGTCTTCCCAGCCTGGTGTGGTTTCAGATGAAAGGTTACGATACAGGAGTCATCTCTCATAATGTACAAGCTGACCCGTGGCTCTCCTCCAGCCTTTCGCTCAGCTGCTGCGTCAGATAATCTGTTTGTGATAAGACAAGACAAAAAGAATTCCTAATCCACAAAAAAGAGTCACAAATTTTAAGAGAAATTATCACTTTAAAGTTTTACCAGTGACAGGTAGGTCCCTAAGAGCCATCACAAGGATGCTGGTGATGCTTCTGAAGAGATAAATGACACTGAGTGCCACGTGGTATGAATAAGTCAATGCTTATGTCGGTGCTTTGAAGTATTTGGCTTAAACGTGCTTCTAAATAAAAGAAAAAAGACATTTTTCAAAGCATTCCTGCATAGGTGTGCAGAAATTAACCTAAACAAACTATAAATCCTGAAACAAAAATATATTCAGGCATTTTGGCAGGGAGCTTAGGTGATGTCAGAAAACAAATCTAAACAGAAATGTTTCTATGGATGTTTGGGGTTTTTTGAAGCCTAATTGGAAACAGATTTTTAGCTTTGGATTTAAACATTTCCCTGCAGCATCTGCAATGCTACCCGACATTACGCATTTTAGTCTCCAGGAGACTGTGGTACCCAGAACTGTTGGATCACACAGGGTCAAAGCTACCTAATCCACGGAGATGGACAAACACTTCATCACGTTATCAACTTTCTGAGACTTGGGAAATGGTTTTTGTGAGCTGAATTTAAGTAAGAAGAGTGAATGTGTTTCTCTTATATTATTTGATTATTTTATATATTTTGATAGGGAAAGTAAACATGGGGATTTGTTTTCTGATTTTATTCCAAAATAATTAAGACTTTTCTTTTTAGTCCTGATAAAACTTACTCTCTCTAAGCGTAAATTATCTAGATATTGTGAGATATGTTTTTGTTTCGGTGTTTATGACTTTCTTTTGATGTTCAGTATGCCAGACACTTGTACTGCAGGGTACAACACAGGCTGCGCTGTGGGTGCACCTTTAGCAAAAAAAAAATAGTTTTTATTGATGAGATCATTGCATCCCTCTTCAGATCTGGGGAGGTTTTACAGCAGGGATAGCTAAACTAGACTAGTTCAGCTGAAAAAATAGATCCTCTGCCCCCTCTGCTGGTATCTCTGCAGTGGTACCCGACCAGAGGGACACGGGATGCCCAAAGAGGACAGGGCACCCTCCCTCCATATGTCTATCAGTCTAGTAGGTCACTAATTTTATCAGTCCTCAGAAACCGAGATGATATAACCCCCCCAGCCTCCCGAGGATGCTTCCTCAAGGAGTTTCGCTCGCCCCTGAGGTAGCTCAGCATCGCCCTTTACAATGCAAATAGCTTATGAGGGATACTCATGTTCCAGGGCTAAGAACGTTTCTGGGGATGCGGGCTGTCCTAGCAGCAGAAATACCTCATAGGATGGATTAGACACTTTCCCATGGCTGCTTTCAATTTTTGATTAATTACATGAAGTAGTAAATAGAAAAACTTTACTTATCTTGATAGATTTTAGAGAATTTAAAGGAGGAGAAAGATATTTTACACATCCAGCCTGCAGATACACCAGTAGCTGAAAGTACATCTCTGAATTACTGGAGAATGCAAAAAAAGCACGTACAATGCGTGATTCCCTATGGAAAATGCCACGGTGAATGTCCCACATGAGAAAAGTGTTGTGAGTGGAGGGGATGACTCCTAGGGATGTTGGGAAAGGGAGAGAGGCAGTGATGCTGCTGCTCTGCCACTAGCAGCACTTTTGTGGTGGCCTGGGGTTTGTGATTTCTCAGTTTACCTGGGGATAGGCACGGAAGCGCAGCCACCGCCTCGATGTACTGATCCAGAAAGGGCCTAGCTAGGTTGGTCTCATTCTTTGCCTCGGAGATGTAAGTTCATAGAATTTTAATAAAAATTGACCCAGCCCCTTTTTGGAATGTTTAAATTTCCTCGTAGCAGCTGAGGGTCAGGAAAAGCCTTTTTGTTCAGCCCTCTTTGAACAGTGATTTTGTTTAGTTGGGAGTGTTTGTAGCAGCCTTCTGCTTCAGGTAATGAAGGAGACGTCCTGCATCTTTCTCAAGGAGAAGCAGGGTTTATTTAGCAGCAGACCAGCTGTGCTTTGGGCAGTCGCGTTCCCCCAGCGCTCGTCCCTCTCCTGCCTGCTGCTGCAGAGAAGCTTTTGCACTCGGATTCCTTGAACTGAAAAATGTTTGACCAGCAGCTGGGCTGCTTGCTCTTTCCCTGAACCCTTATTTAGCCAAATCAAAGAAAGGACTCCTCTCTTTCTGCTAGCATATTTGTTAATGTTACTATTTGCTCAATAATATTAGAAGAATTATTAGAGTTCTGGGGCAGTTACTTCATGTTTTATTTTAAGCACAGCGTGCTGATGCAGTGCTCTGCTGTTCCCAGTATAAAAACTCTGCGGTGCTGAGGATGACAGCTGACACTTCTCAGCACAGCAACTCAAGCAGGGCATCATCAGTCTCACCCTGTCAAACACCCAATTAGAAAAAACATCATTTCAACCTCCCACCGGAACTTGGAGTATTTAGGGGCCCCAGGGAAAACCGCTTATTCCACTGCCCGTTTCCTTTTCTGTGGCCGAGGTTCCCCCGCCGAAAGCAACATCCAATGCAAATGATTTAATATAAAGAAAATAACCTTTATTAGACAAATCCATCAAACCCTGAAAAAACAGTGTCAGGTAAACATTACTAAAGGTTTTTTTCCAGCAATGCAGAAACCTTTGAAACTGAGAAATTCAGGAAGTTTCACGTTCCTCTTGTTGCATCAGTATATTCCCTCTCTTGTAACTTGAATCATCACTGTCTCAACAGCCTCAGACTCTTGCTTTAACTCAGCAGTTCTTTTAGAACAAGAAGTCCTAAAATCTTCCCTGTGCAAGTGTTTCCCACACAATTTTGTACAGAGGTGTCAAACTGTTCTCTTACTGTTTAAAAAACCCCAGCTTATTAAAAATAAACAAGTGTTTCATGTTGGGTACAGGAATTTCCAAGAACATGGTCTGTGGTCTGGTGGTGGCTGAGGTGGCTGTGAGGTCTCATGCCTTGGACCACAGCACTGGGCTTCCCCCTTCCCACAGCTACTGGGAGAAAACAAACCACAGTTAAACAACCAACTGCTCCACCTGCTTCCTGGGGCTCAACATGACACCGCCTCTTTCACACCTGGGGGAGCCCAATTTGCAGAATTTCATAAACCAGGTGTAAACAGGAGCTCGGCAGCAAGTGACTACAGTTTCCAAGAATGCTCATTTTCAATTCGGCTAAGACCTGGGCAAGCGTGTCACATCAACAAAGCAAGCTGCCCTGTTTCTCATGAACAGGCACCCCTGGAACACAGAGCACATCTGTCCTCATGAGAAACAGCTACTTCAGCTAACGTGCGCTTCAGGCTCAGCGCCACAACCAACTCTTCATCCTCAACCCCTGTTGGGCTCAGACACCACCACCCAAACACCTCAAACGCGTCACAACGGTGGGACTGATGTACCTGGAGATGGGCTGAGCGGAGGTAAAGCAAGCAGCCAGCTTGCCCATCACCCCAAAGGCTGTGCCTCAGCGCTCTCGGCCTCACTCCTAGTGATGTCTCTGCTCCCTGCTCGGCCTCCGCCTTCTCCACCAGCATCAGGGGAGACTCTAGGCACTGCCGCCCAGGATTCCTCCTGCCCTGGGGAATGCGCTCACGGCTTAGCTGGCTGTTGGTTAGTGTGGGAATTGCACAGAGACTGGAAGAGCTGTCAGGTGGTTAAGACAGCGAGAAGCTCAGCACAGAGGCACCGGAAAAATCGCCTGAAGAAACAATTCACTGTAACAATGAAACTGGTTTTAATAAAACAGAAGTGTTAAGCCAAGAAAATAAATTATTGCTATGATAGACTTATTTAGAACATAAGGAAGGACGTTAAATCTTGAGCTCCAGGTCAAATAACCCTGAAACAGAAACTTAGACTACTTTTCTTAAATACCTCGGTTTCTCTTCATACCCTTCCAAAAACTTTATAAAATGTGCAGCTTGCAGAACAAACAGTAACAGAGTCACTTGTAACAAAAATCTGTACAGCTCATAGCTTTAAAAATAACACTTTTTTTTTTTTTTTTCCAAACTGCTATGTTATTATTACTCATAAATACAGGGCTAACAAGTTTGAATGCCCAAGGTCCCATCCAACACCAAAGCTGTTGCACGTCATTGACAGAAACCCCCCTGGGACCCACCCCCAACCCAGAGGTCAGGCTTGGGACTGGTTGGAAGATCCTGAATATGGGTAAAAATAAAGATCTTCATGGATGAAGACTCTCATCTCCTGCTGGTCAGAGGCCAGGGGTCTTCAGGGAGTTTGAAATGGCAATCAAACCTGGAACATAGCAAGGCACAATGGATTAGATCAGCTGCCCTGGTCAGCAGCGATTTTGCCAAACCAGCTGAAACTCACCATTTGTCAGAGCCATGTTTTAGTGGGGAAAGAACATTTTACTGGAAGAGCCTTGCAGGAGAAGTGCATCTTTTCCCCTGTGGGGAGGGCTGCCTCTGCACCATAGGACCCCCAAAAAGGCTGCATGTTGCTGTCCCAGCAGCAGCAGGCCAGGAAATCCCTCTGCATCTGCGGCCATGTCACAGGTCTTGTCTATGACCACCCCAGAAGGAGCTCTGAGGCTTAATTTTTAACCATGGCTGATTCTGTTTGGCTGGTTATGAACTTCAGCACCTGCAGATCACAAGCCATGGGCCTGCATGCTTGGAACGGGCCTGCATGCTTGGAACATCCCCACGGTACCAAACCTACGAGCCATCTACCACTCCATGCCTTGACATGCCAGACAAGCCCTAACCTTGCTCCTCTCACATCCTCCGCTCCCTGGGATAAGGGAGGCCAAATCCCAAGGACGGAGAGGAAAAAGCTGAGCCAGAAGCAGACTGGCCTGAGTGGACTGTGACACAACTTTCCCAGGGCAGCCACCCACGCGCAGGAAACCCTGTGTGATTGTGTCTTTCCAGGGCTCACCCCTCCTCAGACCAGCAGCGATTTCCTCACAGACAAGGCATCCTCGAGAAATCAGTAAGTACAGGAGCACCATCTGGCAGCTCCCTTGGCACACCCTGACCACAACACCTGGCAGGTTCCTCTGCCTGGTGACAGGCAGTTTCCCTCAGAAGTTCAAAGGAAACTGGGATAAATCCAGCTGGGGTACAATACCGTGGATATCCCAAGGCAGCTCAGAGGCACTAGTGAAGAGCAGGATTTGGGCAAGCAGCCACAAGAAACAGATTAGTGGTTAGACAGCTGGACAGTGTTCAGAGGAAGGAAGTTCATCTGAACACTGATGACTCGGTGGAGCTCAAGCCTCTATGACCTGAAAGTGATTTTGCCTCTTTTGCTTCTGCTCTTTCAAAGCTGGGAGGCATCAGAGCAGCTGTTGAAGAGGGAGCCATCTCTGTGGAAGCCAGTCTTCTCTAACCAGACAAATCAGAGACTCGGAGGCTCCTCATCAAGAAGCAGGGGCTGAGATTCTCCTGACTGAGCTATGGACAAACCTGACCAGCACTCAGAGCTGCTGGCAAGTCTCCTACAGGGGCTACTTACAACAACTCTGCTTCCTTAGGCGGCATACGTGTGCTCACACTGTTGTCGAGGGACTTATGGTGACCTGGCCTGCTTTCTGCAGAGGAGAGAAGCCAGCATTAGTACGGCGTTAGAGGACAACAGCATCAGGACACAATCTTGTGGGAAGGCAAGTGGCTGAGAACTGTTGGGAATGAGAGAAGACACTCTTGACATCTCAGAGCAACGTGCTCCCGCTCCTCCCTCTCCTGACTCACCAAAAAAGGCCCAAACCTCCAAGCAAAGGAGCTCAGCAGCACCTGCAGCAGAGCTCCATCCCAGGAGGTTATGCACATACCCCAGCCCACGACAGCATTGAAGTTTCTGTGCATGCAGACCCCTTTCCTGGTGGCGCCTCCAGAACTAAAGGTCCTTTCCAGTGCACCTCCTCACAGATCTAGGCCACCACAGGGAGGGAGGCTCTCGCAACAGAGGGGTTTTGAGGGTCCCAGAGGCGGCAAAGGGAGGAGTCACTTCCCCACAGTGACTCCCAGCCCAAAAGCAGCATCTTCAGCCCTACCATGAGTGGTTTGGACTGGGGAGGCAGTTGTAGGAACAGGCAAAGCAAAGAGAGCATTTTGGGTGTTTGCACTTACGGCAGAAACGTACTGGCTGTTGGTGAACCTGGGCTTCTCCTCCATCACAGAGCTGTGTTGTGAGCCGAGGGGCATGTAGGGGGGTGAGCCCATGTCTTCACAAAAGCTTTCCTGTGGGATGCTGGAGACACAGCCGCTGTCAGAGCCACTGGAGCCGCTGATCGACATGCAGTGCGATGACTCCGAGATCTCTGTTGCTGGGGAAAGAGAAGAAAGTCACTCCGATGACCATGAATTTGGCCTATGTGACCTGTGCCACATACACTCGATAAGGTACGTGTTTGCAGGGGCACTGGCCGCACAAGCCCACAGTTAAGCCACGGCCTCTCTGGGCCTCTTTAAAGCCATAGGCAGCAACGGGGACCTTGGAACAACCCAAGGAAGCACGGGGACCATACGTACTCAGTGACGGCTGGCTGCTCGTCTCGTGCTCCAGCTCATCTTCCTCAATGCAGGTGCCAATGTCGAAGGGGCGGCTGGGGGCCAGGACACCTGGCAGCAGCACCTGGTCCATGTATGTGTGGAGGTTGAGGGGCCCCAGCAGGGAAGAGGAGGAAGGGCTGTATGCAGGGGGAGTGCTGCCAACAGAGAACTGTGACTGTGTCCTCTTGTATGGGTTGGAATGGTCAAACAGAGACACCGCAATTGATGCTCTGGTCCTGGCACCTGCCAGAAAACATACCAAAAAAGTCCTGAGCACCGGTCCTGCCTGGCTCACATGGAGCTAGGGGGCAGGAACAGCTGGCACTCACCTCTGCCTTTCATGATGTAATCAATAGCACGGTCATTGATAGCTGCCTCACTGGGTTTGATATCCAGGAATGGCTTGTTGCCCACACCCATGGAGACCATCTCCTGCATACGTATTTCTGGAGAGGAAGATACCGACAGCCACATCGTGAGGTTGACCTATCCTTCCTCACAGGCACTATACAGCCCCAGGCCACCGCACTCCTGGGCCAAGCTGCTCCTGAACTACTGAAATTAGATCTGTTCTCCCCTTGCTCTCCAGGCCTGAGGGATTTCCACAGACAAGCAATCATGCTCTGCTCAGCGCCATGCCACCTGTGAGAGCAGTGCCAAGCGGGAAGCCTGGGGCAGAGAGGCAGCTGGAGCTGCCACTCCAGAGGCAGCTCAGCTGTTGGGAGAGCAGCGAGCCTGTCAGGAGCACAGCCCGGGCTCACAGGGCAGGGAACCCTGGGTGAGTATCTCCCGCTTCTCTCGTGGAGTCCAGATGGGCGTCTACAGTCACACAGAGCTTGGAATGGTCAAGTTCCCTGGGGATGAGTGACAGGGAAGGGACATGCAGCCAAGCCCAGCACATGCTCCTGAGGCGGCATGCTGGCACACAGCTGCTTGCTGCACAGAGCTGCCTGCGAACAGGCTCCAAACCTACTCAGGACAGCACGAGCTGAACAGGGCTCCCGCACCTTTTGCGGCACAGACGCCCTGGGAAGGAATCACACCTTTATTGCGGGCTGCCTGCTGCCACAGGATCTTGGCAATATCACTGGTCCAGGCCTGCTTAGTCTCAGCTGAGCTGGCCTGGAGGATGTACGTGTCACTGGACTTTCGCCTTCGGAACCAGATCTCAAAGCGCAGGCCACTGTCTCCCGAGTTCTCCGTCAGACCTATGTCTGCGGTCTGTCAGAAAAAGGAAAAGCAGAGCATCAGCTGGGGCTCTACTAGGAGCAGAATGGGAAAACTCTGCCTGTACCCTGAGCCAGAGTTAGCCTCAGCTTGGCAGACCCATTCGGAAGAGCGTGAGGGTCTGGACAGAAGCAGGTACAATATGGACACAGCTGAGCAGGGACAGTTCAGGCAATTCCCAGTGCTTCATCCAGTCAACATCACATCCCTGCTATGCACACACTGCCTTTCTCTCACACTCTACGTCCCCCAGAGAATTTTGGCCCCACATCTCACAGCTCTTCTGAAGGTGATCCTGCTCCCCATTTCAGAGCCACATGTCCCTGAGGAAACCAGCCAAGGATATCTCCTGCACAAGAGGGAGCTGCAGGGCTGACCTTACCTTGAAGGACCGCTTGTAGATATACACATCGAAGCCACCCTCGATCCTCTTGGGCTTGCTGAACAGGATCAGGTCCTCAAAGAGGAAGACGTGTCGCTGGCATTTCCTACGTCCCAGCCAGATGGTAAACTCGTCCTGCCGCACCAGCTGCCCCTGCTCCTTCAGGTTCACCTGGACACAGGAAACATCCTGGTAAGACGCCGGCAGAATCGGATCCAGGCAGCCCCAGGCCTGAACTTGGAGAGCAGGGTCCCAAGTGGCTGTGGCCCACACAGTGAAGAAGTGACAGCTACCTGTCATCTTAGGAGAGCTTTAGAAGAGGTAAAGTGGCAGGGCATTGTTAGAGGCCACATCAGGCTGACACAACTGGCTCACAGCTCAGAGGAGACCTGCACCTCTCCTAGGCATAGCCCACAGATGACCCCCTGCTGTCACCCTGCACAGTTCCGTGACATACACTGGACTGGCAGCTGCAGGAAGCAGCCAAAGCATTATCTTAAGGGGAAGAGAGCTGTAGAGGAAAGGAGTCCCATCAAACTGCCAGGAGTACATCTGGGTCAGAAGGCCAGTCCCTCAGTTCTTCCTGTCCACATCCATCTTCCTCCACCCTGAGCCTTGTAGTTTGTCCTCCTCCAGTGCTGCACTTTGCAGGCCTCTCCTTAAGAGTCCCACCTAGCTGATTTTTGCCTACGCCTGGCAACAGCATCAGTTTGAATTCCTTCTTGCAAACTTCCTGACCCTACTATCACCAGCTCAAAAGAGATGGAAGGGCTCAAGCCAGCCTGCAGGATGCCATCTGCAAGGGCTGCCGGGCTGCCTCACGTCACCACTACTAAGCACAAGGGAGCTTGTTTATGACAAGCTCAAGTAAAAGCATCCAGGCTGTCTGTCCAAGCAGATCAAGGAGACCTCCAAGACTCGCTCTTCCCTTGCCCTGCACCTCAGCAGTCCTGCTATGTTGTGCTGGCAGATGGCACCCTCATCAGTGTGGAAATTTGATGGCCCTAAATCTAGAGAAGGGGAATAAGTGTGGTCCTGCCCCCTTGGGCAGAGGAAGACACTGGAACATACATCACAGTCACGGATGGCATCCATGGCCAGTAGGTCATTTCCGTGCCGGAGCTGAAACTTCACCATCTCCTCAGCTGCACGGAGGTAGCCCAGCTCCTGTTCTTGTGCTTCACTGCACTCCTTGATCAGGTCCTTCAGGAGCAGGGCGTATTTGCTCATTCGCTGGATGGGTTTCAGCAGGTAGGAGGCCAGGTCCATCTTATCACCAAGTTGCACCTGCTTGCACTGAGAAAAGCAGCAGAGAGTGAAGGCAATGGCTTCCCAGGGAGTACTCTGTTCCCCTAGGCAGGACTGGGGTACTCATTTTGCTCTGCAGGGAAAGGCAGGGCCACAGGACCAATGCTGCTGTGTGCTGGGCTCCTTTCCAAAGCACTCGCTGTACCTCTGCCCCTGTCTCCCCTCACATACACTTGTGCAGGGAGCTGTGTGAGGAGAGCACAGGTAGTGCTGAGCATGCCTCAAGCAGGACAGCTGAGCATGTTTAAATAGATCAGTGCCCCAAATCATGAAGCAGGCAATGAACTTACCTTGAAGAAGGTATTCCCATGGCTGGCCAGCAGTGAGTCTGACTTCGGCTTGTTCTTGCTATACAACGCATACATCCCAAACTGGTCTTTCTGCAATAGAGATCCCTGTGTGAGACCAGTGCACACCCAGGACATATCAACAGCAATGCCCTTGGTTTGGTTACTCTATCACCTCTGCCTCTCCCAGGCTGCACCAGCACCTCCTATGATATGAGGAATGATTTTACTTCAAGTTCTTTAAGAGCCAGGGAATATTCTTGTCTTCGTGCTCCAAAAGCAGCTAGGGCTTTTTACTCCACTGTCCTGTTACCCTTTGCCCTTACATACCCCAGCAGATACCATTCACCTGGTAGCAGCAAACATGCACAGGGCAGCTGAGCCTTAAGCACCCCATCTTTGTCCTTATCAGCCTTTTCAACAAGTGCAGTAGGTCTGTACCCCTCCACTCACTGACTCCACACTGACACCATAAACAGAAGACAGCATAAGAGTTGCCCCTGCAGAAGCAGGAGGGCTTCAAGGAGCACATATTTGCTTCCCCGGTAGTGTCTCTTGGTAGCAAAAAGTAACTGGAAAGGCAAAGAGCACCTGCTGCTGCCTGGGCTCAGCCCAGCAGAACCACACCAGTCCAAGCTAACATTTGAGCTGGCAGGGGACAAACCAACCCAGCACAAGGTATTCCTCACACTCCTGAAGAGCCACAACGCACTAACATGCAGGTGAGCAGCCAAACCCACAGGCACTGCTGGGCATCAGAGCCAAGCACATGCCTAGAGGAGCCCGACTCCAGGGGGAAGGGGCCGATGTCTTACATGTCGGAGGAAGCAGTGGCTGACCCGCAGCGGGTGGTTGCAGCAGCTCTCGAGCTCTCGCAGGAAGTATTGGCTGTGGAAGTCATAAAGCTTCTCCAGGTTCCCAAAAATGACACTGCGCTTCCCACGCAGGTCCTGAGGGAGGTCAAGGCGCTCCATCTCAGGGAAGTAGCTATCGATGATGTAGCAAAGCGACCTCACGTATTCCCGCTCTGTGGTTACCATCTCGTCAATGATGTGCCGCAGCTTGCTGCAAGAGGAAACACTCAGCCTTGAAGGGACTCAGACTGCAGCCAGGCTGCAGCAGTCTAAGAGTGCCAGCAAAGCACTGGAGAATCCCTAAAGAAGATCTCCCTAAGACCCAGAATGGAGGTAAGTTGACCCCTTGGCACCATCCAAGCTCGGATTCAGAACTGCCTGTGATAGCTCAGACCCAGGGCACTGACAAAGCTCATGGCTGATACAAGGAACTCTGCCAACTTTTCTCTTCAGGAAACACAAGCCCCAGGGTTGGCTGTTGTCCTGACCCAGCCTCAGCAGGACACACACCCCTAGACCCACCCAGTCCCTGCTTCGGACAAAAGAGGCTGCCCCCCAAATGGCTATGTTCCTGAAACAACAGAGACAGCACAATTCAAAATTTCTGTGAGACAGTCTGCCCTTGGGCTTGTCCCGGTAAACGTGAGAGTGGCAAACGAATTTCACATCATTTCATCAGTAACAGCAGTTCCTAGCACAGGTTGTTCCGCATGTCTCTGAAAGGACTGCTCTTAAGTACACAAAGTTTCCACTGAGAGGCAGTGCAGCACCAAACATAACTACTGTCAATTTGCATCTGCTTCCCTGCCTCTCAGCTTTCACCCAAGCCAACTCCTAGACGCTCAGAGGATGAAAGAGCGGGACTGCCTCAGCACCACTCCCTTGAGAAGCAAGGTGGTTAGCTTCCTACCTGCTAGCGTTCATCACCTACCATGGGCTTTTCTGACACATGCTGGGATATTAGAGCCCCCTTCCAGAGGATTCACTGTCCCCAGCTACTCCATCAAGCAGAAACAATAGAGGAGCTATGTGGTCCCCTGACACCCAGGACTCCCATCTCTGCCACCACTGGTTTTTTTATCTTTTCTAATTGAAGAATTCTTTCTAATTCTTTCCCTTTCAAGAACAGCTCACATCCCTGGATTCTCCATGTCCTATGCACACTGCAATACTACAAAGTTAAATGAAGATCCTTAAGGGCAGAGAAGGAAAAAAGGACAAAAGCCACCTGCTGGCCACACAAATAGAGATCTCGTCCCCAAAGGGCAAATACAAACACCCTCTTACCCACGGTCCAGCTGTCACAGGGTACTGGACATGTCCCTCAACAGTGTGGGTATAGCCTCCCCAGAAAGTGAGAGGGTGATGCACTGTGCCTTTGCAATCCATCCACACCTGCATCAGGGGCTTGCTAGGTCCCTGAATGCCAAGTTTCTGCAAACCCTCATCCCCTAATAGCAGCACCATTCAGAGATTCCCTCTCCTTCCTGGGAGCTGCTCTCTTCCCTCCTAGGGAGGAACCATGCTGTGTGAGAAGAGCAACAGATCCCATTTCCCTGCCTCCCTGCAAAGGCAGGTGCCAGGCTGTGTGGGAACACGACAGTGGGCCCAGCAGCACCCCCACAACATCTGCGGGGAAGCTGGAGCTACATCTCTATCTGCCCTGTACCCACTACCAAAGCAACTGCCACTGCAGAGCCCTACGCATCTTTCCTAGCTGCCTTCTCACCACCCAGAGGACCAGAGCACCGAGTGTCACAGTCACCTACCTGCCCCAGCTCTTGGCTTCTGACGCAGAGAGGCAGCCCCTCTGGCCCTCCAGCAGGCAGTCCGCAGCCCAGCTGTGAGCGGCTTGTTGCCGCAGCGCGAAAGTCCTGTCCACCAGCTCAGTGCTGCTCACCTCTAGCCCCTTAATAAAGACACCGGTGTTGCCATATCTGGCTGGCTCGCTCATGGTCCTCTGGCAGCCTGACCACAGGCTCTCACCGCAGGGCAGGTCAAAGCTTTGGGCCTTCCGGAGCACCCTCCTGAGAGGAGGCTTCCCAGAGGCCGGAGTGGAGGTGCAAGACGGCTTCACCTCCAGGGTTTCTAATATACTCTCCAGGTTTGTCTTTTCTTCAGGTACCTTTGGAGACTTGGAGGCTCCATTGGCAAAGGAAACTCTGCTCGGCTGAGGACCCGAGCTGAGGGCAGCTTGGCAGGCAAATTCTCCCCCAGCACTGATATCACCAGGGCAGCTTAGGGAGGGCGAGGGAGCTTTCTCCTTAGTCCAACTCGGAGAGCAGCTGGGCCTGTTGTAGCAGTGGGACGCGGTGTATGTCCTGTCCCAGTGGGACCCAGAGGTGGCTCCCTCGGAATGTCTCCGGTGGGACGTACTGCCAGGCTCACTGCCAGCCCAGGGCTGCTCCCCTGCAGCTGGTTTACGGTCCAACAGCAGAGCCTTCCTTGTTCTCAAGGCTGCTTCGAGCTTCTTTTCAAAAACCAGCTTGGTCTCCTGGCATTTGGACCATGCAAATTTCCACTGCTTGAGTCCCTTGTCACTCTTCAGCTCACAGGCCAGCTCCTTCATCTCCTGGAACCGGGCATCGCTGATGTCTGGGTGCTGCGCCTTGTAACTCTCCAGACACTTGATCACATCTGCACAGTGTTCAGCAGAGCTGCAGTCCTCCATGCTGATGCAGGCAAGGTGTCGCATCCCTTCCAAGGCCCACTCATACGCCTGCAGAGAGCGAGAACAAAATGCAACAGCCAGTCAGAGGGATTCAAAGAAGAATAACCCTAATTCGGTGCCTAAAGCACAAGATAAGAGAAAGGATCAGTGTGTGGCTACCACAGTTCCTCAAGTGTGAGAGAAAGGGGGGGATGTGCTGTTGTCAATGGGGCTAAACAATTCAGCAAAACAACAGCTCCTTATGCAGAGGGCTTCAGCTGCGCTGGCTGCTCTGACACAGCTCCACCTCCGCGCCAGGTCCCCGAGATGCTGGGCACCCATGCTGCAGGGCACATTTGTCTTCTCTGGGCAGGGGCCCAGGGGAAGCAGTTGCCAAGATTGTAGGAAATCACACCTCAGTGTGGCCCTGCTTGGTATAAAACCTGGAACTCGCCCTCCTCCACTGCCCAACCATTCTCACCACCACCACCACACAGCATGAGGTCGAGAGAGCATCACCGAGCTGCAGGGAATGGGACTGCTACTCCCCACACCATTTCCCTGGAGCCAAAGGCACTCAGAGGCCCAGAGCTCAATCAGAGCTGGACTCTGGATCATCTCAAGTGCTCTGGCCCATCCTTGCAGCAAGTAGGAATCTAAGACCATGCAAGCCCAGCTGCAGCTTGTGTGTTTTCCGTGCACACTGGCACCTGTGTGATGCGCTCTGCCCTGCCTACCTGCCTGGCTCTGCTTGCTAGGGCACTACCTGCTTATGCTGGTTAGTGGAATACTGAGCTCAGCAATTTATTTCTAATGCTCCGGGAATGCTGGAAGCAGCTCCATGGGGCTTAACTCTAGCAGCAGCGCATATGCTGGCCTTGCTAAAACAGCTCTGATGTATCAGTTGAACAAGGGGAGCTGTATAAAATGTGATCCAATGAGATGGATCCAAGGTAAGAGCACCTTACTGCCACAGCAGGAAGGGGACTAATGAAGCACTGTGCACTAAGACCAATCAGTCATCAATAAAACAAAGAAAAGAAAGGCAAACATCTGCATTAGTCAGGCTCATAAGCCAGTACTTTTTCTAAAAAGCAGGGACAATGACAAGGTTTAACTATAGACTGAATAAGATGTGACCAGCTGCCATAGGCCTGGCCAGGGAAATTTACTGCCCATCAGTGAAAACAGAGTTATTTGTTAAAATCAAATGCACAAGGCAGCAAAACCCTCCAGGACAGGCCTGCCTGGCACCTTCCACCAACAGCTCCAGACCACTGGATGTGCAGAAACACCACAGGCTACCCTTGAAGTGAGCACTTGACCTGTCGGTCCCTGCATACCTGCTGTTTCTGCAGAGAAGCAACACTCCTGCTTGGTGCCAGGAACAAAGTGACCAGCCTTAGACCATTTTCTACCTGCTGAACAGCCTTACTGCACCAACCTTCACTCAGAGAGCTTAGAACACTTATTTTTATGCAGAACAGAGCCTTAGATACCAAGAAAATCCACCCAAGCTTTATGTAGTACATGGAGCAGACACTGCATCCCCATCAGGGATGTGGTAGTCAAATAGATCAGGTTCCAGGCTCCTCTCTGTTGGTAGCAGAGGTAGGCAGTGCAGGAGGTGCTTCATTCATACGGTGCCCAGTTCCTTGATGGGAACAACTGTGAGAGCCAAGCACTGAGCTTTGTACGAGAGCTGAATTCCAGCACAAGAGTGGTAGCCTGCAGACTGAGCAGAGTCACTCCAGGGACAGATGCCACAGGAGCTCACAGAGCCATCCACATTGCTCTTTTGAGCTGCAGCTGCACGGCGTGCGTGCAGCCAGCCCCATTACTCATGCAGAGCAAGGAGCTGCTTCAGAAACGCCAGCAGCTGCTCAGGGAAAATGTTTCTCAAACAGTCCCATGCAACCGCAGCACAGAACAATCACAAGAGCACCAGCCTCCTCACCTCCCACCACCCTGTCTAGCGCAGCAGCAGGCCCTGACTTGCCACTCTTAAACCAGGCTTTATGCTTTAGGCTTGCGCACTGCTGGGGACTGGGAGGGATGTGCAGAAGCAGTGGACACATATCCGCATTTATCCGTGATGCAGAGGGTCTTTTATCCCCTGGAGGCAGAGCACACCAAGGCAAGGTGAGACGCCAACTGCAGCAGAGCCTGGCAGCTCCGCACGGCGGTGACAGATGCCCTATTTTGCTGTGGGTTTTTGAGCTACTCCCTCCAGCTGTACACAAACCAACAGCAGCCCCTTCCTGCTCTACCCTGAGCAAAGGCTGGTTGTCAGTGTGATCTAAGGGCACATCTCGCCTCTCTAGCTGTGGAGGTCTTGCTGGCTCCCCTTCATTCACTGATGGGAAAACGGGAGCTCAAAAGGCACACGGGGCTCTGAAAGAGTGTGTTAAAAGCAACATGCAGGAGAGGTACAGCCAGCAGGCAAGGCTGGCCTTTACAGCAGCCAGCTGAAAAGGCAGCCGCCCTGTGAAGGCCTTCTCGAAGATGGAGACCCCAACTTCCACGCACAAATGGGAGAGAGAGCAAAAAAAAAAAAAGGCTTTTTTATTTCTAGGAAACTAGCCAGAATCAGGGCTGCAAACCACACAGGGAGGCAGAACCACCACCTCTCATCTTCATATGGTATCTGCCTATTCTTGGTGAGGAGTCCAAGGGCTGCGCAGAAGTGACTCTAAATGGCATTTCTTCCAGCCCCTGTGCCTGTCGCAGGCCAGTGAATAGCTCAGCTTTGTTCCCTGCACAATGGGGACAGCCCTCCACACCCTGCAGCTTGCTTGGTTACATGCTAAGTGGCCACCAAGGCTTTCTCCAGTCACATCTTCTGCTTCAACTGTCCCTTTTAGCACATGAAGTGGCAACCCTCTCCAGGGACCAAGCATGCCCCAGCACCTAGGAGGGAACTTCCTTATGCAGGAAGGGGTATTGTCGTCATTTGTGTCCCAGTAAAGTTACAAACCATGCTCAGCCAAGCCAAGATTCTGTTCTCCAGCCACAGGGCTTTCGGGAAGCAGGCAGCCTTACAGCTTCTCTGCAAAGCTACAAGAGCTGCTCATATATAAGAGGAGGTACCTGCATGCAGGGAAGCTGAACCTTCCCACCCGTGTTTGGAACCAGGCAGGAAGGAGCCTGTACCTCAGCTTTTGATCTTTACAGACAAGTTGTTACTGTAACTCTCAATTACAGGAGTAAAGACAAAAGTGCTTCCTGCATACGCAGTGTTGACCTACCCAGTACCTGCGTGAGGAGTCAGCAACAGGTTGGGCCTGCCAGGCTCTGTGAGAGAGGCAGGAGCTCTTGGGGATCTACCCTGAAGCAAGGATGAGCCAGGGACTCCACTGGAGCACGGTGAAGCCCTCAAGCCCACCACCCCATGTTGATCCCTGCTCATTTCACCATGGACGAAGCTTGCAGTGCCTCAAGGACAGAAGCTCCTGGAGTCTGTTGCCTTTGGAAGCACTGAAGTGCCATCTGCAAACACAGGCTGAGAGAACCCGCTCAGCCCTGGCTCAGTATGCGTTGCCAGCATTGTACAGAAAGCCTTCCAAGGGTCCCAGATCCTCATCTGCGCCATCACTTGGATACCACACCTCCCCAGCCCAAACCTATCGCAAATCCACCAGATTTCTCTCATACTCAAGATCCAGTGACTTCTAAGACACTTTCTGGGTGGCTGAGACAGGAGACAGACACTGGGCATCTACAGGCATATGCCAGAAGGGGCAATTTCAGGGGGGTTTGCCCACACCTCCTCTTTCATCTCTTCTTGTGGGGAGATGAGGATTGTAACTGCATTTTTCTCGTTGCGTAGGAAACTGAGTGTCTGAATAGGCTGAGGTAGGTGGAGTAGACAGACCACAAACCCTCCAACTTTCTGTAGAAGAAAAATACACCTAGGTGGGTGACTAATAGCTGTGACAAAGTTTCCTTCTGAGTCTGAAGTGACTGGACAGTGGAACTGAGATAGGGGTGATGAAAAGCCCCAGTGGGAGCAACAGTGCCGGCAGGGATGCAATACAGCAGTGAGTATGACGACTGAAGCACAGCAAACAAGACAGACTAAGTTTTCCCATCCTTCTATGGCCATATCCCAAGGCTCCATACACTCCACTCCCTTGCTTTCTACAACACAGAGAAAGGGAAGCAGCATATCAGCTAGGAACATTGCCAAGGATGGCAAAAGAGAAACTAGCATAATCCAACAAACCCTGATCCAGCCTGCATGCAGCTCCTGTACACAAGCAGTGCTCCACTCCGCTGTTCATTCGTGAGGCAACTAATCACACATCTTTGTGGCAAAAAACAACTGCACAACTCCCCACTTAACAAGACCTCCTTTCTCCACCCCTGTGTTCACACTAAGTGCCCTTAACTTCAATCAAGAGTTTGGAGAGCAAGAGGAGGTTGGCTTGCAGTGGAGGAGACAAAACTGGTGCAGCCAAAAAAGGTCAAAGCATCACAGGCAATGTTGTGAACTGAGCCAAGCACTTCCCAACAGCTCTACTTGGTACCACGCAGACACCAACTCCCACCTGCTCTGCTCTGCTGGCAGCCCAAGGTCTTTGCACTGAACCCATCAGAGCTGAGACGCTGGTCACAGCACAACAGTAAAGAGTGACAGGGCACTAGCCAGCACACACACACAAAGCAAGTGCTGAAAATGACTGCTCCCAGGTGTGCCCCTCTCATTACAGATGCTCATTTGGGCTTATTTCCCTTAAAGTTCAATATGGCTTTAGGCTGCTTTGAGAACCGATTTCTGCTCACAACACTGATGTGCACGCTGACAGTTCAGAAGGAACACAATCAAAAAGCCATTTTTCATCAAAATATATTGAAAGTAGAAGCATCCAGGCTAAAACCTCACTGTCACAAGGGCTGTCAGCTGGCAAGCAGCAACAAGCCTGTTTCTCTGCTAACTCAGAGACCAAGCCACTATAGCAGAAAGTGGTGGGCTCATCACACGCATAGATCTGCTTTGAGTTTTCCTGAGGCTCCCGCCCACTGATACTGATAGCAACCATGAAGGAAAGCACAGAGGAAGAACAAGACTTCAGGAGCTGCAGATGTCCCCCTGGCAAGTCAATTAATTGGTTAAAAACAGACCTCATCCTACCTTCCCATCTGTAGAGAGGGGGTGGTCCATATCCCAACTGAAACCAGCTTTGTGGTGTTCATTACCATCTCCCATTGCTGGACTGAGGCAGGGCCACCGCTTGCCATGGCTTTTCACAAGCTAGCTTAAATACCAGATTGAGGAGCCCTGGTAACTGGAGACAAGGCAGAGGGGGAAGGAGCTGTGCTTCACATGAGAACCAGTGAAGTGTGCAGAGAACACCCAGACTGGGCGCAGGCCAGATCCTCTTTCTTTCAATGCAAAAAAGGGAGAGAAAACATCCCAATGGACCCCAAATTCAAGGAAAAACCAAACCAAGCTGCCACTCAGCACACAAGAGTTTTGGAGAAAACAGTGATGTCTTCTAGACATGGCGATGCTTTTTCCACTTTTCTAAGAGCCAAAGCTCCTGCTCACTCCTAGCAAGGCTTGCAGTTCTGCGAGCAGGCACCTGCACTTGAAGGTACAAGAAACCATGTAATTTCAGAGCAGAAGCATTTCAGCAAAGCCACCAAGTCAGAAGTAATCTCCTCTCTACACAGAGGTTTGCTGTTATTCTCTTCCCCACCCTGTAACATTTGACTTATCCAAACTGTATTTGAAGCCCTGCCTGGGATTCACTAGCAGCAGAAACCAAACTAATCAAAACCGTGTCCTACATGAGATGCAGGTGGTAAAAACTCAGCTTTAAACACCAAGGAAAGGACTCACCCTCTTGAAATTATAAACTAAACCGTTTCTGAGTCGCTGTGTAGCTCTCTGTGCCTCCCCTCCTCCCTCCAAGGGAGGAGGGATCACTAAAATCATGTTTGCCTAAAACCACCTGCTAAAGAAAACAAACTTTAAGTCCTGTATTTGCATTTTTGCCTGTTACCAAGCGCTAAATGCTGTACAAACACCGTGGGAGGGCAAAGGATGAGACAAGTACAGATTACAACTCCTTGGATTGGAACATAAAACAGCAAACAGGTGGATACCCACAGCTGGGCATAAAAGAAGAACAAGGGGTCAGGGAAGCAGCAGGTCAGGGTTGGTCTTGGCTTGACGCAGCCCAAGCACCATCAAAGGGTGCTCATTAGAGAAACGTGCTTGGAAATCGTTTTCGCAGCAGCACTCTGGGTGAACACAAACAAGCTCAAAAATCCCTTCGTTTCCCCTCTGGGCAGTCAGGCTTGACAAGTTCAGGGGAGTCTAATTACAGGAGAATATAATTGGATAAAGTAGGATTGCACATGATTTCTGCTCTCCTGACGACAGCGTGAGGACCCAAAGGGCAAATGTGGCTCATTGTGCTGGAGCTGGCATGCAGGACGCGTGCTTGCCCTTCTTTTCTCAAACTCCTGCAACTGCTAAGCAACATCTAGGGTAGCTCCATTAGGAACTGGCTGGTTCAACTGATGAATCACTACAAGCCACAATAATCCCTCCTTCAGTGCAATTCAGAGCTTCCACAGAGCAGGCTGTGCCAGCTGCACTATGTATCTACATGCAGACACACTTGTACATTTATATAACACACATATATGTATTTAAATGTATGTGTATGTATAAAATTACTCCCTAAGAAGCTGGGCAGTAAATGTATGAGTTTCCACCGCAGAAAACCTCCCAAACAGCCAACAATGTGCAGCTTTCCTTTAGTTGTTCTTTTTTGCTCCACAGAACCTCACAACATTGCACCCCTGGGAAGATTCTACACTGATTTGTCTCCCTCAATTTTTCTGTCCCACCAAGAGGATAATGTCAATATTTAAAAGCTTACGAGTCCAGAGGACTAGGGACTGTGTTTGCTCCCAGTAAAAACATAATTTTCAATGTTGACTTTTGCTGCAAACCAGCCTCTTCACATTGCCCACCTTTTCATCAGCTTTATGCACTGACAAAAAAAGGTTTTGCAATGAATGAAATTCAGCTCACAATCCCTTCTTACCAGATGCTGTTTCGCTGCCTCAGTGAATACTATCCTTCCCCCCTTCTGATGCTTCACCAGTTAAAAATCCAAACTACATGCTGAAGTCTGCTTTGGCCACTGTCCTGTCCGGCTACTCCTAACAACTGGTATCTGGTGGCTGGCCCTTCATTTGGCTACAGCCTACATCACGCACTACAGAGTCATGAAACCATCCAAAGACTGACTTGAAAGAAGTTATACATGTTGAATGTAATTCACTGGTGGCTGAGAAAGCAAAAGGTATGAAAGTGTGAGCATATTTGTGGATGTACCACCAGTGCCTAGAGAAGGAGAAGAAGGGCAGCAAGTTTTCAAGCTTCTTTTAGAGACGGGGAAAACTCTTGTCTTTGGTGAAGCCAGGTTAAAGATCAAGCCACAGCGAGATGTGTGAGTCACCAAAGCCTGCAACTTGCACAACAGCAACAAACCACACTGATGCCCACTTTGCTTTTACATCTGTCCCGACAGCCACATCATTACACTGCACAAATACCTGCTGTAATAGCACCCTGCAGGTCAGCGAGGACAGACTGGACTGTGGTAGGTGTCTCCCATCTGCTCTGCACTGGCTCCCCTCTAACGAGGTCCTCCATGCCCATCTGGGGACCGCAAAGCCTCCAGTCTGCCCCTGGGCCTGGATAGGGGGGAGTGGATGCTTTCTCTGTAGCCTTCAATTCACATCCTTCCCCTCATCCCCCCCAACAAGCTGAGCAAAGCTCTGCTTAATTATTCCGTGATGTGCTGGGATCTCTCCACACAGGACTGTGGGTGCTTGTGCCTTGGCAGGTGTGAAGCGAAAACTGAACCAGAACAGCCAGCACATCTGCTGGGTCTCCTTTCTTCAGGGTAGCTGACAAATGTAGAAATAGCTCCCCGGGTTAAGAGCACACTAAGATGCATTTGGAGGATGCAAAGCCCTGTGAAGCAGCCAAAGCAGCCCGGTCAGCAGCGGCTGCGGGTGCTTGGGAGAACCCTGCCCATATGTCCAGGGCTTTGATATGCAGATGGGAACCATTGTGAGTTCCAGCCCCATCTGTACACTGAGGGGAGCTTCAAGTCCAGATTGCTTGAACAGCTCTATTTAACTCCCATGACTAAAGGGAATTCCAGCCTCCAGGAGGAGCCGACTGTCCAGATGGATGCCAGCACACAAACATTCAGAAAATCTGACACCCTGTGCAGCTCCTATCTTTATCAGAGTGAAAAAGAGCACCCAAACCCATGATTTTACACACATGCACAAGGCTGGGGTCAGTAGAGGAGAGCTCTCTGCTAGCATCAAATCTTACACCTCAAGCACAATGCGCTCCCCTTCCAGCTCATCTGCAACTCGAGCTGGGACATCTCTAAACCTGCTGCGAGGAAATGCTGTTTCCCTGCCATTAGTGACGGGCTGTCGGTGTCCTGATCCTGCAGGAGATCCGATTCCACCTAACTCGGGGCGGGGGGTGTAAACTTTCAGACCACTGTCAGTTTATCTTCTTGAACAGCCAAGAACACCGAGGAATATTTACACACAAGTGCTCTGACAATCAAGGATGAAGAAAGCAGATGCTTTCAGCGTATCAAGCATTGACTCCAGCGTACACTGCACTGGCAGAACTCCTGGGACAAGGAAAGGCAGCTGGCGGGTGAGCAGCCTACATCCTAAAAGATGCTACATGCTGACCGGCCTCCCCAGCCTCTTCCTGCTGTGCCCTCCAGCGAGGCCAGCACAGTAGGAGGGAGAAGGATCCCAGACAGATGAAGGCTTTGCCCCCCTGCACATGCCACAAACACATCACACAGACCTCCAACTGCACTAAAGCAGAGCCTGAGGTGCTGGGACAGGAGCTCAAAACTACCTCAACCCAAGAAACCCTCACCTTCAACTGCAAATTGTGCTTGGATTTAGCACGTGAAAAAACCTAATTAATTCACTGCTGCTGTGTAGTACTGAGGGACAAACTTAGCACCAGTCTCACACCTGTGTTGTGCAACAGCTTGGAGCACTGAATGCTGGTGTTAACCAGCATTTAGCATTCACCTATTGCCACAGAGCTTGCAGGAGCTAGAGGCACTGCTGCGATGCCAATTTGGCAATACAGTCATTGAGGAAACAGGAGAAAATAGCCTGGGCACCAGCAGATCTACAAGTGAATTGCTGGAGAATTCATAAAACAGAACAGTTTCTAAATCACTTATTTTGCAAACCAGAAAATACGGGGCAGAGTGTGTGTGTGTGAAAGCTATAGCACATCTGATTTAGGTGTCAGGATTTCTTGTTTGCGCAAGAGGGCTATCCCAAACTGCAAGGCAAAGCAGGAGCTTTCTGATGCATCAATACCTTTGGTGGGAAAGTAAACATTAGAGGATTATTAACCTTGCAAGAAGATTTCTCCAAAAAAAAACCTGACAGGAAGGAGAAGGGAGAGATTTAACGCATTAACCTTGCACGAACTCTGCCAGAGTATCGATTTTCTAGCACTGAGGCTCCTTCTCCCAACCCCTTCAGGCTGCACATGAAAAAAGACACCCCTGAAATGGGAGAGCAAATCAAACTAGACAGCTGTCTAGGGGCATGACTTTACGAGCGTAACTGAGGAAGGAGAAAGAGAAACAAGAAAGAGAGATGAGACAGCTGCTGTCAGACAATGATGAAGCCAGGCAACAGTGGCTTCCCTGAAAACAGTTTCACAGCATCAGGAAGGCACAGTATATATTCCTCTGTTGTGCTACTCAGATCTTCCTTCATCATCTTTAGCACTTGCACCAGTAATCAGAGGAAAGCTGTTATTTGGGAATTTCACGCAGCCCATCCCCAGAAAAGTAAAGCCAATCTTGGGCAGAAGTGTCGAGAGAGCAGTGCATGTTGAGCCTCCCTCAGAGATTTTATTAACAAACACAACAAAAACCTCATTTGCTCAGGGGTGCTGGGGGGCAAAGCTGTATTCTGACCTGTGCAGGACTGCTAGTAAGAGACAAGCCTGGCACAGCGACCTGTGTCTCTGTTCATAATAATTATGCTACAGTAAAGACACATCAAATGCCTCTTTTTCCACATTAGTACCGAGTCCTACTCTCCAAATCTCCTCCAAGCATGTTTCCAGAGCAGTGAATCATAATGCCTCTTCAGTAAAATCAACTCTCAACCAGGGTGAAACATCCTGAGACAGGAAAAAAAAAAAATCCACAGTTTTAGGTCCCAGCTACCAGTATCCTTTCCAGCCTCCCACAGACCAGCATTCACAAACCCTTCTTTCCTCAAAAAGAAAAACATCAAAAAGCAAAAAGAAACATCAATAATTCATTGCCTGAAGGGGACTTGATTTTTTTTTTTCCCCCCTTAAAACCATTCCCTACAACATAATAACTGGTACATCATCAGAAAGCAAGCACAGTAGAGAACATGATATCAGCAGGTCACCATTACAAACCTTCTGAGGAGAAGTGGGAGGTAATGACACTCTTACAAGTCAGCTAATTTATCATGCTCTGGATTTTTGCTGTCACATCTAAGAACAGGTCTGTCTCTTGGAGCTGGGAACACAATGTCAGCAGGTCTCAGTCACTGACAGGGCAAACCTTGGAGCAGCCTAGGAGAGCAGCCCCATTTGTGCTGCCCACAGCCTTTAAGAGAAGTCCAGGCAGATGGAAACGTACCACCTGCCCTGTGCAGACATCCAGACATGCAATCCCAGCAACAACTTCTGGCTGCAGTTTAATTCTGCCCACTGAAATCATCATGCAACAACCTCTAACAAAGAGAAAGAGGGACAGGCACTACTGTGTTACAGACAGCGCAACCCTGGGATTCCGAGGGACCACAGCCCACAGGGCTCTGTCTGAGCGCACAAAAGACTCGCACAAAGCACTCTGATTCATGCTAGATGCAGAGAGATGTGCACAAGCAGCCGAGTGAAAAGCCTTCTCTATATTGCTTCCAAACAATCTCAATACAAGTGCAAGTCAGCACAGTTGGTACTCACAGGAGGGTTTGCGGTGTCCACTGCTGGGGTCAGGACAGGAGGATTCGACTCAGAGGGAAGGTGCAGGAGATGCGCAGAGAGGTTCTCCTGCCAGCGGGGCCTGGAAGGATGGAAAGAAGGGCCCCAGCCCCTCTTTGGGCCCCAGAGACAGCAACACTTGTTCACGGGATGGAGCGCAAAAAGGCTGGCATTCCTACAGCAGCAAGGACAATGAGGGATGAGGAGGCGCTGCCATAAACAAATGCAGGCCAGCTGGCCCTCCCCCAGGAAGGGCAGGCACCTCCTTCACTTGCCAAAGGCTTTGTTTTCTAAGCCACAAAGAACAAAGTGGCTGAGGAAGAGAGCCAGAGGAGTGCAAAGGAGAACCGGCTGTGGAGGCAGATCCACCCATGAGTGCAGGTAATCCACTCTGGAGAGAGGTCAACACAGATGGAGAGGGGTTGGACATGGCTCTGCCCATCCAGGTAGAGCTCAGAAGCCGCAGCTCCTTGCATGCAGCAGACAGAAGTCAGGGACATCTGGAGACAACTACTGAAGAACCAGGATTAGCACAGGCTGTGGCCACGGTCCTCTGAGGGAAGCGATCCCAGGGGGGCTGCCAGAGAACACCACTGAAGCAGTGGCTTAAGGAGCAGAGCCCCCAAAGACTCCCCAAGGGAAATGCTACCATTTTCTCAACCAGTCTCACCCCAACAATCCTGAGGACTGGGATCCTGAATGGCTTCCCCAAGAAAGCAAATGTAGGGCAAGGGCCCAAGCTGCAACAAGCTCCCATGCGATGGCATAGCAATGCTCACACTTTCCCTGAGCACCAAAAGAGGCGGCATCTTGCACAACATCCTGACAAGCAGGTAAAAAGCCTCTGGGGCCACCTCAGGCCCTGCTGTAATGACACAAGAAATACAGGTGCGAGACTCTGGGCATCACATCACCACAGGGCTGCAGGGCATGCAGGTGCTGAGCCGGGGAGATAGGAAGGACTCTGCACTTTCTGGCTTGGTCAGTGCTTTCTTCCAAATGAGCAACTGTTGCCAGTAAGCATCATGCGCCTTTGCTACTGACCTTCTGCAGAACTGGTTGTCATCCCAGGGCTGGCAGAGACCATGCTGTGTGCTTTGGCTCATTAGCCATGCCACTGTGAGCTGGGCAGCTGCAGTCCTGACAGGGTACTCAGCTCTCATGTGGGCCATTTCAAGCCTCTGGTCCAGACAGTTGGGCACTTTGCTTATGCTAAAGTCAAGAGCATGCAGAGACCTGGGATGTAAAAGTGACTTGGGAAATAATTTCACTCAAAGAAAGCTTGAGAAAGGGAAAAAAGTGAAGGCTGACAAGGTAAGCAAGAAGGAGACTTGCTCTAGCTCCTCCTGGTAATGCTGGTGCACCTGTAGCTGTGTCATTGAGAAGCCAGGACAGGCAGCGAGACCAAAAGGTACTGGGGACCATCCTTGCAGGCTTTTGGTACTACATACACACCTTTGCTTGCTCAGCTTTCCAAGTTCTCCCCCAAAGCACCATGTGGAGCCAGATCCCATCCCAGCCTTGGAACTGAGTAAACAAGGGACAGCAGCCAGACGAGGCTTGAAGCCGCAGGAAGACGGCAGGTCCCTGAATATGCCCGCACCAGGTCTGTGGCACTGAAAAACCACCCTCCACCCACAGTCAGAGATGGGGAAGGCAGCTTCCTTCACCGCTCCTCCTGCCTCAGCCCAGCCACCATCCAGCCCTTGTCAGGCACCAAGAGCTCCTGCCACAAAGGAAACGGGGACAAATGGAAACATCCAGCTTGGCACCAGTCATGGCTTTGGGGAGGGAACCCTGCCAGCCCATGTGCAAGCTCCATATGGTCTGGCCCAGCTCAGCCTGCCTCATCGCAAGGAGTTCTGACAGACCATCAGGACCTGCCAAGCAGTGAAAGACACAGTACAGCATCTTGACAGACCATATGGCGTTGTGTTGTCCTGTCCCATGGCCTGTCCAGCAGCCACAGGCAGCATTCTATGAAACATTCGCCCCTCACATGCAGAAGAAGGACCAGTAGAACAAAGCCTCCCATTTCTAGGAAGCAGCAGGATGCTTCAGGGATGAATACTGTGATCCCCTTGGTGGGCCCTCTACTCCCTTGGCACATGCTGAGATGTTTGGAGAGATCTGAGCTTGCCAGTGCATTACCATAGAGTACATTGCTGACGCATCCTCAGGCTCCTTCCCCAAATCCTGGGGTCTGGCACGCTGCAGGGTCTTTACAAGAAGAAAAAGCAAGGACATTGCTTAGTTTACACTTCTGCTGTTGATACCCCCTCAGATATTAGGGAAGAGAGACAGGAGTTAACCAGGTACTGACAAAATCACTGCAGGTCAAAGCAGCTCAGCATCAGAGCAAAGCAAAATCAGTTTAGGTAAAATCTTCGCTTTCCCCACACCTCAGACCACATCACTGACTCTGCTTTGGGAAGGCAGAAATCATTCTGGAGATCAAGATCAAAATAATCATCACTGAAAGAACTTTCATGCTGTGCAGCAATGTCTGCACTCATCCTGCAGCTGCAGGATGTATCCCCTCCACAGCCCTGGTTTCAGTTGGCCAGCGGTTCACAATGCACACGTGTTACATTTACGACCCCAGCACTGTTTATGGTTCTGCTGAAATAAGGGAGATCAAAATCCTCCTCCCTCACCAAGATACCTCTCCTCCACACCAAAGCAGTGTGCAAATACACTGTGCCACCTTTGTTCAGTTCTCACTGGGGATGTGCAGCATGAAAGGCACAGCCAATAAGACGCTGATGCTGCCACCAAGGACTACACCCCACCCCTCCACCAAAAAGGAGCTGTGTGAGCAGTGCTATGATGTCCTAAGAAAATAAATGGCCATCACTGGGGTCTGTGTAACATTTGTGCCCCTAGGAATGGCTCGGGCTTTGAAAGGCTTTGAAGCTGTGGAAGAACACCCACGGCTTTTGAGTCACATCTGACTACCATGGCAGCCCAAGAGCTACTACAGTGACGTAGTTGCCATGCCCCAACGGAGAGCGGAGCAGCCGTCATGTGCCACAGTCCACGTCTGTGCTCCAGAGATCTCCAGCTTTGGCTGGATAGGTTCATACACAACTAAGCAAGACCTGGCACCTCTGTGTGCCTCAGTTTATCAGAAGAAATATAACCACCACCACCTTTACCACGGCCCTTGCCAGGATCCTCCACAATGGCAACAGGTATTCAGCAACCACAGCAGCCCCTGAACATCTCTGCTCAATGAGTGAGCAGAGCACAGGTTCTTACCACTTTCCTACAGCACAGAAGGCACTTTTCTCTCCACTGAGATGGGGTTGGGGAATAAGTAAACATTCCCACAGCAAGAGGGTCCTCCCACTTGCACAGCAAACTGCATAAATGAGCTAAAGCAGACCTGCAGAACAGCACCAACTCCACTCAATCCTCACATCCCGACAGCAGTGCTCTGGGCTGCCTTCTCCACTTTCCTCCCTTGCACAGGATGCTTTTCCATGTTTTCATGTTTAGCAGAATTTTCTCCTCCCTCCCCAAGCACATTTGGCTGCCAAAGCAGCTCAGAGACAGCAACTAAGTGGCACCTACATCTGGTACAGCTTAACTTTTAGCGTCTATTCTTTCTGGAATTTGAGAACTTCAATACCCAATGTTTGTACAAGTGTGGAATAAATGGAGCACAGGCTCCCTGCCTTCTGTGCTTGCCAAAACTGTATTTTAAAATGCACTTAAAAAAATCCTACTGCTTATTCATCTTCAACTTTAGAAATCAAAGGACATCAAATCCAACTGCAGGTCTGCTGAATGGGTGCATTTGCACTAAAGCACACAGGTGAGAAAGACAAGCATTCAGCACAGTCACCAAGCACATCCTCCTTTTCTGCTTCCAAGAAGTCTACGCCAGACCTGTCCCCATGGGTTCCTCAGCCTTGCTGCCCAGCACCCCATCCTGCTGCTCCATTTCCTCACATGGCCCTCCACAAGAGAGGGTCTGAGCTATATTTAGGGCTGAATAGCTGGGTGCTACTCCTGATGTGTCAACAGGCTGGATTTACCAGCATGTAGGGATACCATGTGAGCAAAATGCAGGCAGCCTACCTGGGCCTGGTAGCCAAGAGCAGACACAAGCAGCCAATCTTTTGGCCCTTGATGTCCAAGCCAACACTGCCATGATTCTTCTGTCCACTGCAGCCACAAGAGGGGCCTACAAGCTACAGCTCAGACAGCAGAAGACCTCTATTTGTAAAAGATGCAGAGATTTTCTTGAATACACACCTACCCCTTCTTCCACATATCAACTTGAAAAATTCACTGCTGACACATGAGCATGAAGAGGCTTTAGCAAGTCATAGATCCAGCTCCCTGTTGGAGCTGCATTTCACATCTTTCATAAACAACCAAGTTCTGCACTGAGTCCCAGCAGGCTTTTTACACCCTCCACCATGCAACAGATACCTTGTCTTACCTTGTCAAAGAATTCATACAGCCTGACCATCTCACAGATTCGATGCCTGTTTTCATCCAGCTGAGTGCAGAACTCTTCTAGTTGATCTCTGCAGTTCTGCAGCTTTACCCTGTAAGAATGTACATCCACGGAGGAAAAGTCTTCCCATCGATCCATCTTCTTCAGTGCTTCCTGCCCCCTTCTGCAATATTCCTGAGAGCAAAACGCAATTGGGTATGAGGATAGAGACTCAACATGGATAGTAGATAGTCTTCAAGGTCATTAACAGCTAGGACTAATAAGAATCGTTTTAAGGTTCAAATCAGTTAGTGCATTTGTTTACAGCAAAATTCTAAAGTCTTGACCTTTGTTATGATTTACATGATCCACGCAGCAACTTGGAAAGGCCTACACAGTAAGGCCACGGAACAATTAGGATAAAAAAATAAAGACGGTGTTAAAAGCACATCAAGGGATTAACAAAAAAATCTTCCCTCACAGTAGCTATTTTCATAGAATCATAGAATAACCAGGTTGGAAGAGACCCACCGGATCATCGAGTCCAACCATTCCTACTTTCCTCAAGACTGGCAAATACCATCTACTGAGGGGCTGAGCTGGTGGCTTTGTCTACAAGAGGAGAGCAGGGAAGCCAAGTAGTATAAGGGAACAGCACACATTTTGGTGATGAACCCTATCAATACCACCTTAGCACCATGGGCTTGGCTGAGCATGTACAAGGCACATATGCTGCCAGCTCAGACTCTGGAGAAAATGATTTTCCAGACAACACTTACACTGGCAATAAGATCAAACTCCTTGAACTGCTTTTGCACTTGAACCAGCGTCTCCAAAGAATCATCTGTGTTGATCGTTTCCTTCAGCCGTTTTCTGCCAACATTCTCAATCCAACTGCTGACCTAGGAGAAAAGGGAAACGCTCCAGTATTAGTCACTCAGTGCTACTCACCAAGGTAGGCCTTTACGTGGAGCAAGGAAAGAGCAAGGAACTGCTCTCATAATGCTGGTCATTCCATTACTGGAAAGAACATGCATGTACACTTCTCCTCCCCACATCCTGGCATTTCAGCCCAAGCCTCCTGCTAGGAGTTTTTCCACTTCGGGTTACTGAGTAATTGCAAAGCTCTGCTATTGCTCACTAGCCCTAGGCATAAACAGGGCAAGTAGCTGCTTGGACTCTGTTCAGGGTGAGCCACAGCCTAATGCGAGCTCTGCAACCTGCAGGTTGGCCTGATATTCCTATTATTGTTACCCCCAAGTGGGATAAAATCTCCCTGTTGCCAGATTTCCTACACCACTTCCCTTTTCTGATTGGCAGGACGTGAACTACGTCAGTGTGAACGTACAGATGGATTCTCCCCACCTGCAATGTTACATGCTTCTCTGGGGCTTTCAGCTACTGCTCTGAAGGCAGCTTGCCACAAAGCTGTGCAGTAACTGTAGGTTCCTCAACAAAGTCCAGTTACTGCTGCAGTTATAAGCCTATATCCTCAAACATGGGGAACTGACTAACAAGAGTGTCCTAAAAGCAAAGCAGACATGGAAGGCCAGGCAGGATACCACAGCATCTCCATCAACAGCAGATTTTAAAAACAGGTTAGTAAATTTCTCTGCAGTGCTTCAGGCATAGCTGCACCTGGGGGAGGAACAGATTAAATGTTTCTTAATGCCCACGCATCCTGTTCTCCTGTATCATCTAAATCTGTATCCCAACTCAACCCCAGAGCCAAAGACAAGCTCCTAGTCTTGTGGACTGAAAGAGGGTCTTGTGTCCGTGGAACAAACCCACTGGCAAAAGGAGGAGATAGGGGTGGGCTCCCAGGTTGTGACCCATGCTGTGAAAGTGCACACTGCTGCTGCCTAGAGCTCCCAGGCAGGCTTAAAAGCAGAAGCAGCTGCTGCCAGCAGTGCTGTTGTCATTGGTGATCTGCAAGAAAAGTACACTGGGAGCAGTAGGTTTTGCTCAATTCAATGAGAAAAAGTTCAGCTTAAAGCAGGGACTGGTTGCAGAGTCTGCCTTTGTGCCTTTATCCATTTCTGTACAGTATTAGGAACCAGTGTGTTTAAGGGAGTCTTTGTGAGGTTCTTGCATCACACTTGTTCTGAACACAGTGCATGGCACCCAAGTGTCTACACCCAAATGGGAAGTCATTAAAACTCTTGGATTGACCTTAGCATCTGAAAACAACAGGTAGGCCACAGCCTCCTCTGCAAATCCATTTTTTTTCCAGAGAGGGGCCCTAGATCCTAGAAAAACAATGGTGAAACTGGTCTTAGCACTGATCTTTAAGGACACGCATTCCTAACACAAGCTTCAAAGAGCACACAACCCTTCACACACACAAGGTAATAAGCAATATAAAAAACTTTTTATTTTTGACAAGTTACAGCAAAGAGATGATGCGACTCCAATCTCAAGGTAGAGTTCAGGCTTAAGGAGAACATCCAGGACCTGCAACACTGAAGCTGGTCAGATCTTGTAGGATGCATAGACAGCCTGAGCTACTTTATGATCTTTTAAGGCTCTCTATGTACATGGCTGTAGGTTTCAAAAGTCCTTCTGAAAATCAGCGCCTCTTTGCTTCAGTTATCCCATGGCTGTAAAGAGTTTCAATGAGCACCACATGAAAGGAAGTTTTAAGCTCCCAGGGAAATGCAGGGGGGTGGATGGACTGAGTATGGCTCTTAGGCTAAGGACAAGAGGCTGCTCCCCTGCCTGGAGACTGTACATAGGGCAGCACCGAGAGGCAAAGGGAGCATGCTGGGGGTACACTCAGAGGGGAAGGAGTGTGCATGGGGTTTCTCAGATAGCAGGGACCTGATCACTGCACAGGAATCTAAACAGCAAAGAACACAGCAGGGATGGGCAGCTAGCATGGAGTACGCAATGTTTGGCTCATTCAGCAGCAGGATATAAGCAAACACTCAAGGATCTACAGCCCAGAGAGGATGGACACAGACTCATCACCAGCTTGTTGCCATTACTCTGCTGCTTCTCAAGGCAGAGCATGAAGAATGGCTCCTCAACAGTCTTGTTGAGAAGGTACTTTTGCTGATCAATGTAAAAAGACACCCCACCTGCAAACATACAGGCAACCAACATGCCACTGCACTGTGGTCTGGAAAAACATCACAGGTGTTTATGGGGTTTGGCTGATTCACACCCTGAGAGCAGCCAGGAGGCTTTTACTTGTTATCAAGAGATACCAGGCAAACAGTGGCTTGGTTCTCACCACATCTGAAAACATATCCCAAATTCTAATATTCAGGTGTTCTTTTTAAGGGTCTACAGGCATCGTTCTACACCTTCACAGGAGAGATCAACAGGCCCAGCACCTGTGGTCAGATGCACAGTCAGAGGGTGGCAGCAGGCAGTCACTGGAACTTAAAGCCTTACCTCCTTAAAACATCCTTCTACTTTCTCAAAGTCCATCACCAGCTCCAGTTCCTGGATGCGTTTGTTCGACAGCATCACCATCCGGTGAACGTCCTCATCAACTCGTTTATAAAGCACACTGACATCATCAAGTGCATCTCTGGAAAGGGACACAAGTCTCATCAGGGGGTTTGCATCAAGTCCTTCTCCCAGCACTTCATGCAAACACAACCTGGCTAACGGCAGCGCTTCAGTCATCGTCCCAGAGGGACCCATAAAAGCCATCTCCGTATGGAGAACAGAAGGAGAATAATGCTGCTCCCTGCACGTGCCCGTGATTCACCACTCTCTGATCCCAATGCAGGCAACCTGGCAGGAAGGACAAGAGCATCTCCTCCCAGCCAGGCTCCTTGCAGAACTTACTGTACTTGCCACACTTTCAGACAGGACACTCACCTTTTCGTTAATGCAGATTATTGCATCAGTGGGCTTTCAAAAAACACATGCTCAGGCAGACTCAGTGTCTAAAACCACCATTTGAATTTAATTTAAATAAGTAAATCAGCAATCACTAGGAAGTAAATCTCCTCTAAATGACAGCAACATCATAAACCACTTGATGACCCATTCACTCTCCAGAACTTCCACCAGTCAAACAAAAATGCAATGTGTACACCACCCCAGCACCAAGAGAAACTGAGTTTTACAATATTGTGCTGGAAAGATAGAAAGACAGAGCTTCTTGTTTTGCACAGGCAGCTGTGCAGACCAAACCTCAACAGGCAACACCAGGCAGCACTCTCCCTGCCGGCCACAGCAGAAGTGCACCTCCTCTACGCACAGACAGAGGTGGAGGGGTTCAGGCTGGAGCCCAGCGCCCCTGGATGCTGTGGAGAGGTCGAGGTTGGAGCTCAGCGCCCCTGGGTGCTGGAGGCAGGGATTCAGCACATTCTAGGGAGATTAGCAAGGTCATTTCAGATGTGTGCAGCACAGGTGCAGGTGAATCATAGGATCCAGGAGACAGACTAGCATTCAAGCTTATTCCTTCTCTCTCCTATTTCTTCTGTTTCTAGATTTCCCCTCCTTTTACAAGTATGGACTCAACGGACAGCTACAACAAAGCACTACAGCCTCTGTCAGCTGTGCTCTACACCAGCATGTTCAGCTACCTAAGCATCTCCTGTACTCACCCTAAACCAGCTTTCATTTTGCAACTGTCTTACAACCTTCTGGCTTAAGAGAGTTTGGCTTTTTAATCATACTATTACAATTATCCAAAGGACTTGTGAAATAGATAGCTAATAAAACTCTGAAAGCTTCGCAATTCAAGATTCACGTTTATTTCTTTCTTGGTTACGGGCAATCTTGAACCTCTGAAATGCAACTAAATACAAAGATTTAGTGGCACCCATCCTGTAGTTTTTAAATGGCATTTAACTGACACAAGGTAGTGCACAATAGGTCTGGACAACTAGCTCTGCACAGCAAAAATCCACAGGATTTTTCCATTCAGGATTCCACCCACTGTGCAAAAGCCAGCTGCTCAAACCTCAGACTCTTAGATACTTTTGTTTTTCCTCTTCGAAATGCCATTGAAGTGAATGGATTTCTCCAAAGTGCAGCCAAAAATACCCAAATTGTTTCTGGACGAAGATCAGCGCTACTGCAGCGCAAGGGAGACAGGTTCTCTACAGAGAATCTGCAAGCTTCAATGGAATCATCCGAGCTGTAATGCTGCTCCTGCCTTTCCCGAAACCACCACTAACAAACAGTGATGATATGAGCCTTCTGTTTTGTAATCCATTCCTGGGGATGGACCCAAATCCAACCCAGGAGACTTGCAGCAGCAGAGCCATAACCACTGTCCAAGCGGAGCTCTGGAAAGTGTGTTTACAGAGCAGGATGTGAAGGCCAGTTCCCATCAGCAGCAGTGACACAGCTAGGACAGCTAATGAGAAACAGTTTGGAAGATCACTGGAAGTTATATTTGGCCGCAACATTAGTGCTGTTGGGTTTTGTGCAGCGGAGTGTATCAGTCAGGTCCCAGTCTCTGACTAAGGCTCCCACAAAACACATTACTGACGGCCAGACAGGCAGTCTTTGGTCTTACTCTGATGGGTCTGAAATCCCTGCTGGCACGAACGCTCTCATCAGCTCAGGAAAGCACATAGACACAGCAAAAGCTCTTCCTCCCAGCAGCACAGACAAACAAGCACCTGTAACTTTAGACATTCCAGGCTGTTATATGCAAACATTTGCAATTACTGTGTCATGAGGCAAATACTTTTCCAGCCTTTCTCTGAGCTTCCACGGAAATCACGCTGGTGTTGATGCTACCTCTTTGATGACAGTCATCAACAAGCTAGATTGACCTGCTAGATCTTTCTGCAATGGGAGTCCTTATGTCCACCCAAGCCCATGATAAAGCATGCCTGGTTTCAGTGCTTGAGGTTACCATGCTGCAATATCTTGTTACGGCATATAAACTTGAAACAAGAGTTCCAGCTCTTGCGTTGGCTGACCTAGCATAGAGTGTGAACTGATCCATGGGAAGGGAGCTAGGGAGTCCCACTCCACTCCTTTCCATACCTGATGGAAGAATCAGGACTCTGGTTTTCTCAAATTCGAGCAATTTTCCTTGATAGGAGTCAGGCACAACCTGGGCTCGTAAGCTCTAAATATTAGACTCCCATAAAGTAGACAGCGTATTTTCCAAGGTCACAAACCACAAACTTTCCTGAAGACAACACTGCAACTGTGGGAAAAATCGCCCTCAAGGTTGAGTGGTAAGGAAGCAATTACAAAACAAACATGGCTTAGGTGTTTTTTTATAAAAAGAAACAGGCTTATCACAAGCTCCCTGCGTAAAAACGTGAACTAACCACACCATCATGGACAAGACCAGTCTCTTGAAGCACTCTTGAGATCAGTACTGGCCTCATGACCACCAAACCCCTCTAGGGAAAGTAAGGTTCAAAAATGCAGTAACAAACTACTCGTGGTGACCCACCCACTGAGCCCAGAGGAGCCCAGTTCAGGAGAAGAGAAGGGGCCTCAGGTGAGCTGCTTGCTGCTGAGCTGAGAGACTGAAAAAAATCCAACAATGCTCTTCTGGCCCCACATGTATTCTTCCCACAAAAGAATTAATTGAGATTATTGGCAATACTGGAAAAATAAAGAGCCAGATCCTGAAGACCTCATTAAAGGCAAAACTTCCTTGCACCTGCAGGAAGTGGCAGGGAAGCGGCGAGCTAGAGCCTCCAGTTTAAAAGTGAACACTTGGTCCTCTGTGCCGCTGGATGCAATCCATGTCCCAGCAAGTAACGTTGCAGCTACACACATCTACAGATTTACAGATACTCCATCATCTTCCCTCTGTCTCAGCTGATTCACTGGTACAAAACCCAACGTTCTGTTTTTGAACACACATACATGGAAACCTTTGCTTTACTGACCCACAGGCATCTCAAACTTACCCCAAGGCAGTCTGTGATGCATTTGAGAGTTCATACTGTTAGCAGGGACTGGAAAGATAATTCATTTCAGGTAAGAGGGCTGGAAACTAGTTCTTGTTTTAATTTTAAGTTGGGCTGTTTAGGGCATATATCATTATCTATAATCTTTTACTCTTGTTATTTTGCTTTCTGTGAATACTTGCAGCAGGCTATTGACACAGTTATCAGCACACACTGCAGCACCCAAGGCTGCCCCTTCTCTTGGTCCTGCCAATAGTTTCTGAGTGACTGCACACAAGCCATCTAGGAAAAAAATGTTTCCAAACAGCTCTTCTGGCCCAGAGCCCCGGAGGGACATCAGGTGTGGCCTTACACCATCCCTCCTCCTCCTCCACCACTGAGTTCCTCCAGCATCCCAGCTTCTCAGTCTTTTGTTGCAAGGTCCAGCCACAGTTTTCACACATCGTGCCTCACTTGGCAGGCATTCATTAAAACCTCAATGTCTAGTTGTTGGTCTTCTGTTGCATCTCCAAGGTAACTCCATTCATATGTTGTCAGCTCTTGACAGTTCACTTTTATCAGCCCAACAGGCGTACTGACTAACATCCATCTTTTTCTGTCTTACACATGGGAAAATTTCCACCCTGTAGGATAAAGTAGGTAGGCAAACCGAGTCCAACAGAGAAATTGCTCACAGTCCATGGGAAAGTTTATTTGCACTTGTGCATATCTAGTGCTCGCAGAATACTCATTGGGCATTAAGCATGTTTTCCTAAATCTCTGTACAGCTGTTTACCTATTTGCACACACCCATCCAATCCACATCTTAAAAACTTCTTCTTAAACCATTTCTACTACACAAATAAACTCAACAATATCCTGCGAGTAGGAGTTTCATGAGAAAATGATACCTTGCATAAATACCTATTTCTTTTTCAGAGTCAGGCTTCAGAGTTTTTCACTCCTGTCTTTCATTGACTTCAAGGCAGCTTGGAGTAAACAAACCACATGTTGAAAATTTGGTTGAAGAAGAAAAAGTGACTTCCATCCTGCCATGCAAAGGGAAACACCTGGTTGTTAAGCACCTTAAAGATATTTTAATAGAGGCCTGTGTAAGTCTGAGGAAGAAAAGCAGAGAGTTGTTTGAAGTCAGTGGAAAGTCTCATGTAAGCTTAGATTTCTTTGGATGCATGGCAATTGCCCTGCACGTGTGAGTGTGGTAATAAGAGTCTTTCACTACATTCTTCCACGGTCAAATCATCCTAAGTAATTTTGCAATAGTGCGGAGTCAATATAATTTATAGCAAAAAAAGAGTAGCTTGATGTCAGTTTATGTTTCCCCAAATCCTGTTTTCATTGGGCAATTATCTTTTCAATGGAAAAGGTTTCGAATGCCTTCATTTCTCTGGAGAAGCGCCAAGCAGTTGTATAATGGCAGGGTAATTTTAAACCTATAATTTAGAAAGGCCATTTCTGTCTGAATCCATCCTTCAAGAAAGCTAGACTCTGAGAGCCACACTTTAGTTTTCAAAGCAAAATACCTGATTTGTTTTCAAAAACAGATGGCCACAGAAGAGGCATCCAGCAGGCTTGCAAAAGCAGGTGCTGCAGGAGGCACACGCCAATGCCAGTGAGACACACATAGAAAAGTGCAGAGAGGGAAGCCGCAACTTACAGTCTGCCCCTTGATAAACTGTTCTAGGCAAGAGCAAGAAGAACAGCTAAAGTGAAAGCTAAAACCAGAGCTCATCCTTTGAAGAACCTGGTCAATTAAAAAATGGCAAAAAAGTACAGATGGAAAGAACACAAGACACGTAGACTTTTCCTAATGGATTTGATGAGTTTTAGGCAAATATATTCCATATAATTTGCCCTGGACATTCTGTAATTTAGAAGAAATATGGTCAGATGGTACAACATTAGCCTCACGAAGCCTTCCACTCCCGGTGCTGAACTTGCTTTGTGCACGTCTCTACAGGTTTTGGCAGAAAAGGAATAGGATCTGGCAACTAAAGCGTTTAAAGGATGGCTTGGTCCAAGGACATCACCATAGCATTTGTGCTGAAGCCTTGGCTACAGTCATTTGCACATGATGGGAACTAGCTGAGACCAGAGGCCTTAACTGAATCCCTCCTTACTGGGTTACTGGACAAGAACATGCACTGCGAGCAACCCTTCCAATTAATACAACACATCACAGACTGTAATTGCTGAGAGAATCCTCTTCTGAAGCACAGTTCATTTAAACAAGTTTTTAGCAGAAATACACTCCGAAGTCCTTTTAAAAGCAAACGGATTGATGCATACAGTTTAACAAATGTCCAAGGGTGGTCCCAAGCTGTGACCTTTGCTTCTTTCCCAGCCTGGCTTGCGTTCAGATACAATAAAACTGTGTGCAGACTCTGGTTGATTTTAAATCCTAGTAAGATCCATAAAACTGACTGGAAAAAAAATACACTATAAGAAATTCCAAACCAACAAGTACCCTACTTATGGGGAAAGCTCACCCTGCAAGGGAGCCCGAGATAGGATGTGGAAACATTGTTCTGGGAACAGTAAGCATCAAGCTGTGGTTTTCTACCAGTTGTAAACAGCTTCTACCTCCAAAACCCATCCCACGTACTTTAGCCTATTTATGTTTATATTTGTTATCTAGGTGGGCTTCTCTAATATAACAGCTGTGTTCCTGGAGTCAGGACCACCAGGTTTTCAAGAAGCTCTGCTCAAATATATACCCACTGTCATTTAAAACCACATACCTAGTTCCCTGGTATACCCTCCTTTTGCATGCTCCTGGTGGTTACGATACGCATAATAACAGTGACTGTGCTATTAACTACCCCAACCATAGAAACATCTACCCTAACCTAGCCATTCCAAATACATGCCTGTGGAACGGTCTGGGCTGAGCCAGGAACTTCAAGCAGTTCAGCCAACATCCTACACTGGAAACTTTTTGCAATTTTTTCCATAATATTTTGAAACAGATAAACCACACAGTGTGTCATTAATTACCTAATGCCCTGTTGGCATGACAAACACTGCAAACAAGAACAAGTGAAAATAGAGTCTTCTGGGTAAATGCTCACTGAATCCAGGAAGATTTAGGACATAAGACAGCAAAAAATAAACAGCCAAATGGGATCTGAGGGGGATCACCTCATGAAAAACCTAAAAGAACAATGAAAACTTACCTAGACAGAGCTCTGCAATCTTTTACCTCTTTGCAAATGCCACAAATGGCTCCACGCAGCACTTCATACACTCAGAATGACAACAGCTCCACACTCCTTTACGGGCAGAGCAACAGAGTTTAAGGCGAGTGCAAGTGCTTTTTAACCAGGCTAAAAGCACCACGCAAACAGAGGAAACAGGTTAGACTGTAATGAAAATTAATACCAAGCAGCACAGTATGTGTTTGGGTAGAAACGTTGCCGTGCTCCTCCCTCCACCTAACAAACAAATAAGATTGTGGAAGAGCACTGCTGCCCAGGCACTGCTGAAGGCCAAAGTTTCAGTGTTCATCAGCATTTTCTACATCACCGGCAACAGCACAGGGGTCTCTCATGGTAGAAAGCTGCCAGTCCTTGAGGCCAGAATTTAAGCAGTTTTTAATTCATTTCAAGGTATACTGAGAGCTCATCCCACCCAAGAGATGAAGGTTTTAGGATTACGTCCCCAGGAGAAACGTGCAAAGGACACTTATCAGTAGAAGATGCATCACACAGACCAGGTCAGAAGCGCGCACTAAGGAAAGTGGTAGCATGAGAGGTTCCCAAAGCTCCCAGAGGTGCAAGAAGATAAGCAAATGCTGGTTAAGCAAACCAGGAAAATGGCATCAATGAAGGGGACACAAGCACTGCCGTCTCTTGAAGCAGATACAAATGCACAGAGTAGCAACAATCAAACTGGCCACAGCAGAGACAGAAACAAACACATCTCTAAAGCAGAAAGGGGATGGTGGAAGATAACAATGCCTCCAGGAAGGATTTCCCAGTGTAGGTTGCCTGGCCATGACCACCAGCATATGGCAGCAGCTGTCAGCTTGCAGGCACACATCTTTTACCTTCCAGACCAAGAACGCCAACCACCCAGTTCTTCCCAGACTGAGACTTACTCACCAGACACCCGAGTCCCCCTCTACCTTGCCCCTAACTAGTCCTATGTTTTGGTAGACCAACTTAGCCTTTCTTCCCTGACTCTCAGAGTTTCAGATGGTGCTGGTGCAGTACCTCAGCAGGGCCTCTGAGAGCTTGTACCTTCTCCAAGATTACTTTACAGAGTGACACATGCTTGCCTTGGACCATCCCAGGAACTGCTACTCACGAGAGTCTTGCTGAAGACCCACAAACACTAGCTCCTATAGCACCACACAGCTATAATATCATGCTTCATCAACAGCAGAGATACCTACATTAACTGGCCACAGCTTCAAGCAGACCTAGTGACTCAATAATTTGTGTGGAAGCCAGGCTCAGGAGTTGTGGAGGCTGTTGGCTCTAAGACCACCCCCTGTGTCAGTGTAATTGAAACAGGTCCAGCACCATGAACCTGGCAGTGGCTACTCAGGAAGTCTGCTCCACACTGCCCATCACCTCTGCTCAGCTCAGCTCAGGTCCCCACCCAGGGCTTCCAACCAGATCACCAAGCCACACTAAAAATAGCCAGCTCACAAAACCAGCTCGTGGCTCTAGCCACTCCACCCTCAAAGTACAGAGACTAACTATACTGCCTTCTGCAAACAAAAGGAGAATTCGCTCCTCCATCTATTTATAAGCTACTTATTCACAGCTTGCAAGCACAAATTCTTTTCAGATGAGGAGCTCGGGGGAAGAGATTATGCTTTTTCTGGTTCCACACTACACAGAGCCCAGCACACAACCTGGACATTCCTTCACTCTCTGAGGTTTTTCTCTTTCTTTCACCGCTCACTTCTAGTCCTGTGGCTATCTTGCCTGCCAACATGCGGAACATGATGAAATACCACTCCTGTGCCACACTGAGAAGGCCGATTTGCTGGTCGAACCAAGCATGCGCCAGGTGTATTCTGGTTTAACTAGTATAAAGCATCTTCATGTTAATATAAAATGTTTATATCTTTACTCCATTTCTGACTCATAGCATATCTACAGGAGAGAAGGCACCACTGGACACTTTGACTAGGCAAGCGTTCCCAGCTTCTGGCTATGCTGGAGGTGCAGCAATAATGAGAAGAACAGTGGAAAATGTCTGGCTAAAGACCAGGTTAAAAGTCTCCTTGCTTTGCTGCCCAGCCCCATGCAACTGCCTTGCTTTAGTAAGAGCTCTCACTGCTGCTGCCTGGCTCCTGGCAGCCTCTCCAGGCTTATGGTAGCAGCATCAGAGAAGTCTTTGAAATCCACCACAAAATAAGCAATGCATCAGCCTACCTTCCACAACTGGCTTAGCGAGCTGCCTGCAAGCCACAAGCTGGTTGATCAATACACTACATATCCTGAGGCCAAAGATACATCTACAAGCCAACTCTATGTAAGCTATTAAAAACGCCATGTTTATTAAATAGTTCCTGTCCAAAAGTGCAAAAATAAGCATTAGTAGCATTAAAGTGACAGATGGCATGACATTGTCTACACTTACCTACAGGTACTTCAGTGAAGCTAACAGCTCTGCATTTCAATCCCCAGAAAGCCTGGGTCAGCAAAGCCTGGAAGCTTTCAGCTAACATACCTGGAGAAGCACCGAGGCTGCAGTGCAGCAGATGGTGTGAAGGCAAAGGTGCTGGCTCTAAATCCAACCAGCTGTACCAGTAATGAACAAGTAGCAATGCTGCCTTCAGTGGTCAACCTGCACTTTTTGGGCGGCCAGCCTGACTGAGGCACCACAAAGATATTGGCTCATCAGCACCAGGCCTACTCAACTTTAGGCCAAGTTCAGCCTGGTCTTCCTAGAGGCGGGAGAGCAGCGTGGGACCAGCTGAGCACACCACACACCCTTAGCCAGCTCCCCGTGATGGGCTACCCGCAGGACTCGTATGCTGGTAACAGAACTCCTCTTTTCTAAGCTGGAAAAAGGCTGAGATCCAGACAGACTGCTTGAAGTCTTCCTTGCACTTTGTGCATAAGTGGCTGAATGGATGAGGCTATCTTGTACAGTAGTACCTGGTGGAGAAAGGAGTATGGACACTCTTGGTCAGCTCACATTGGGAACAGACACTGAGTAGCGTTATCACTCAATGCCGCTGCTACAGCATCTCTTGGGATAGGACTCTCCAGGAAGGATTCCTGTAGGCTCTTAAAGCATCTGTCAGAGAGACATACAGATGTACCACAGTGTACCTCTCATGCCTGACCACATCTCTGATGGGACCAGTTAAATTTCTGCAGGAAGGGAGCTGTATTCCTGGCTCCTTCACACAGCCTAGGTCAGACCCAAGCAGCAATGAGATCCTACTGCTCTGTGTCACAAAACACTCCAAAGGGCATCTTGGTTCTCTAGGAGGGCAGAGCAGGGAAGCATGCCAAAACCAATCCCAAGGGAAAAGTTTCATTACTAAAGAAAGACTAAAGCAAGTCCTGTTTGCTGCATCATCCTAAAAGGTATTTGGCAGATAACATCTGACTGCACAGAGCACAAGCCTGCTTCCTTGCCTATTTGAGCACACTATCTCTAACCTGCAGTCAGGTGTTTTCAGATGGGTCTGTCCACCTCTATTCATACCACCTCCTGGTATTCTTCTTGCCACATGAAGCCATGGACTAGCCAGAAAGTCAGCTGGCAAAACACATCCCCTACAAAAAAAGCAAGCAAATCTCTGGCTTGTTTGATCCCGAGGTGCAGCTGGGCTTGTCTTTATACTTCTTAAGAAAAAATACATTTTGTACCCTTAGTTCTGCACTTTCGGTTGGCATATTTTAATTAAATGGAGCTATGGAAAAATTGCTCTTAAAACTTTTTCTCTATTTATATGCAATTCTTGCACATTTTGACAGTTTACCTGTTCACAGCTGGCCTCAAATTCAGACTAAGAAGTCTCAGCACTCATTACTCTCTGCCTGCTCAGGCTTTTGCACCACAAGAGAGAAGAAAAAACTAAAGCAATGGGGCATGTGATTAATATAAGAGCCAAAAGGTGACTCAGAAGGGTAAGGTCACTTGACTTGCTTTTGTAAATAATGTAATTTCAAGTATTGGGGGAGTGGGTAAGGAACTAAAGAAAGCTAACTATTGAGCAAGATTTTACAATTCAAATCTCAGAAAAGCAGTACAACAGGCCCTGCTGAGTGCATGGATACAACCGGTCCTGTTCCATTTTTACACGTCACCAGTCAAAAATCTAATACTGGGCCCACATATCAACAGTCACTGCATGCTAGCTTAGTAGGCCACCTACAATATTTTGTCCCCACCCTGCTTTAATCCTACCTGTCAAAAAAGCCTGTGAAAAATCATAAGCATAGGAGACTTTACAGGGTTAGCAGAGCTCAGAACTTTTGATATCTGCAATTTGGAGAGAAGGAGCAAGTACAGAGCCATGGAGGATCTAAAACCAACAATGACTTGTAGAGAGTTCTCCAGCCAAGTGATAGTGCTTTTTCCTCATATAAAAGAATCCTGGAATAGGGAAGAATAGATATCTTCAGTCCTCTGCTCCAAGTTACATGACAAGCATGCATTGCCTCAATTAAAATACTCCATGGATTTTAGTTTCTGCAAGCGTTCCACAGGCTAAAAGAGGACTAACTTTCTCCCACTATATTCCCTTAGGCTCCTCAGGCTGGAGGGAGCCACATATATTTGACCATAGCATACACTCTCCATTCATACTGGTAGGCAATAAATGTAACTGAATTAAACAGAGAACATGCTACACGGCCCTGGCGTATGCTCAAACAATGTGTAATCAAAGAATTGTGTGCATCCCTGCCTCTGCCCTTGCTAAGGTAATCAAGGCAGTAAATTATCCTCAGGGGCTCTGTCAGATCAGGTTTCAAAGTTGAGCATTTCCCTGCACAAGAACACAAGCTTAGCTTAAAACCGAAACAAAACATAAAAAGCACCCACGTTTTCCCTACTCTCAGGGGACACTAAAGTTGCTGCGTGTTGCTTAAAATAAAATAACAAAGCAAAATCAAAACACAACCCCCTGCATTATCTATGCTTTTCATATCATGTCAGAATGGAAGGGCTGTACTGTACTAACGCTACCCAAAATTGCATCAAGAGCACTTCACCAAGATCTGTGTCCTCACAGCCTGCCAGAGCTGCTGACAGGAGTCAGAGCAAGCAGTGAAAAGAAACAGTTACGCATCCTGTCCCCACACTCCCCTCTCACTCAGCACCAAAAGCCCGACCCCCATCTCCCAGTGATGGGTAGCAACTTTTACTGTCATCCACTTGCTCGATTTGCAAAGACAAACATGGTTATTTTCCCAGAGTTTGGGTGAGATTCTCTACAAGCTATTTTATCTTCTCTCCATTCCCTCCCTTAAAACCTCCCAGCTTGTGAAGGCAACAGAGTTTAACCAGAGCAAGGCTGTGGAGGCACGGAGCCATCCGCTACACCCTGTCTCTGTGCACACGCCAGCATTTATCTCATGCTTCGGCTGGAAGCAACGGCTGTCTGCCTACCTTGCTGTTTGCACAGCACATAGCACAGAGGCCTTCACACGCTGATAGACTTCAGGTGCTTTAACAGTACAAACAGGAGTTGTGCAATGCCCTGGGGATTTCAAACAGCTGGCCTCTCTCAGTCCTCGTTTCTTATACCAGTTCTGAAACGGGCAGTGCATATTTGTTTGTGCAAACCGTACCAGTGTGTGAGGAGATCAGAGTTTGCTTCAGCCAGAAAGCATTCCTTGCAGTTAAGGTCCTTGGAAATCCCCCTGCCTAAGGAAGTGCCTTGGTAAATCACACAGCGATAATGTTTTGGACCCAAACATTCATCACTGGCATCATCAATTAAGATGTGTGTTTTAGAGGTGCACAAAATATCCAGCCCTCTTTCCACTAAAGGCGATAAGTCCAAACTGGTTTGGAAAGGAACTTCAACCTGCAATTTTAATCTAAAAAAATCCCCCTCAGACAAGTTTTTGGGCTGGGGAAGAAGCAGTCAGGATAAGAGTAAAATTCATTACTTTCTTCACCTGTGCCATTTCCAATAAAAGTTCTCGCCACATGAAGCTGCTCTCTAGCCTGCCCTGATGATGGGTCATCTCACAGACTCCCATCACATGCTCTCGGCTCACCTTCATCTCCTCTTCTCCCATTCTGGGGCTCACCTGTAGTCATGGGTGAGGGTGACACAAGACTCTTCCTTCCTCAGCCTGGCCAGGAGCGCTCCACCCTCCAGCAGCAGCATGACCAGCCGTGGGTCTCCAAGAACGTTCTTCATCAGCTGCCTGTAATTCCTCAGCAGCACAGCTGCCTTCTGGAGGGATCACAAGAGAGACAAGAGTGGTTACTACAACTAAGAGGTGACAAGGGAACAGGCAAAACCCAGTGCCCAACCCAAAACACCACAAACCACATCTCACATTGTTCCACCCCAGGAAAGAGCGAAGTTGGTTCCTACACCTGTTCAAACCTGCCAAGTCCAAAGTGATAAACAGTGCCCCTTATGCTCTCAATATTTTCCCTATCAGGCTAAAATTTAAGCCCAATTCCTGTCATTGCCCATACTCCATTTGCCAGTCACAGAAAGAATAAGTTTTCCAGCCTCATTTTCCACTCATAGCTAGCTCCTACTGTTCTTAGAGCCCGGACCTGCAAGGCTCCAAGCTGTGGGACAAGGGATGTGACAGGTTTGTGGATATACACATGCATGCAGGAAGGCCCAGAGGACACTATTCCTGCAGCTATCCAGCCTCCTGCTCTCCGCTGTTAACAGACCCACCTCTGACACAACACGAGGGACATGCTCACCTCAGCTCCTGCTGGTAATTTTTCAGATTCCACTTTACAAATTGCCCCCTGGAGGAGGGCACAAGCACCATGGCATTCTTGTAGCAAATGTTCCAGCTTCTACAAGAAGAAAGAACCAAGGCACCAGATGATTGTCTCATAGCTGACAAGAAAGCAGCCTTTTCAGCTTACAGAAAGTTAAAAAGTACAGAAATACAAGATCAAACACCCTAACCCAAAGGTGCGAGGGTTTTACCGCTCAGAGAGGCCCACCAGAGGCTTCAGATGCATCACTCCATACCAAGGCATCTAGGTAGACCTTATAAACTTGCATAACTCATGGCTTGTATGGCCCGTGCTTTAGAGATACAAATCAGTACACTTATGTCCCATGTTCTTCTATTAACATTTCCTGTAACTTCTCACTAAGATGCATTAATTTCGGAAGAACAAAACCTAGAATGAGCACTTGGAATTTCTCTGCTTTAAATAATTTCTCTTCATATTAAAAGTAGTGTAAATTAAAGATTAGGAAACTGGAAAGCTTCCACAATTAAGCACCTTAAGCTGCTGACAAATCTGAAATCCCTCCTCTCTCTGGGGGAAGGGAATGGAAGGAAAACAAAACAAACCCCCAAACATTTTGCATGTTTATGAGAGAGCACTTTTTAGAAAAGTCAGTGATATAAAGTGTAAATACTCTCAGATGTCACCCTCCAGCCACTGAAACCAGAGAAGGGAGAAACAGCTATTCCAAATCAACTGCTCTGAAAACTAAACAAAACAAAAAAGCAGCTGTTTGAATCTTTACTGAACTGAACTTCCTCCTCCCTGGAGTGCTGGAACAGCCCCAGCAGTGAGAGATTAGCAGGCAGGATGCAGGTGAGATCACCAGACAGGAAATAAATGCCATTTGCCACATCACTACAGATCTAAGGGGCTGAGCACACGGGTCACTATCACACAGTGCATCATATAAACAGTCAACCCATACAGACTGATTCCTAAAGTAATTCCCTTTGGTAACAATTTGCACGTTAAATAAGACACAAACAAGTAGTCATCTGGTGTAATTTTCCTTCCTTTGAGAATTCTCCTTCTGCGTGGCTTGAGCACCTCAGCATTCAAGCTTTTCAACTGTACAGAAAACTAATCCATAACCTCTTGCAAAGCTTCTCTGCTTCCTCACTGCCAAATAAACCTCAAATTCAATCCTAGGAACCAAGAGTATGCTCTACTGCATCAGTACAGGTCCACAGCAGTACTTTTAAATGCGAGTTCAAGAAACAGGTTCTAAAATGTGTTGGAAAAGGTAAGTTAATGTCTGGCACATGCTAAGCCTAACTGCTGAAGGCTGCCACCAGCAACACTGCGGTACGATAAATGATAACCTAACCTGCTTCAAATGCTGCAATGTGCCACACAGCACTCTGGGCAGAGAGATCACAGCCAAAAGCCCACTGAATCTTTTGGAAGCAGAGGTGGAGTTTCTGTCATTGACCAGGGTGAGCAAGTCAAACAGAGCATGAAGACAGCCAATTTGTGTGCAGATTTACAGAGATTTAATCCTGTCTAGTCTCAGCGTGCCAAATCATGTCTCAAGACAGCTTTTAAAGATTCAACAAGCACATGATCCACAGGATCTATGCTCCCTCCACAGCACAAGTCTACACAGAGCTGGGTACTGGTGCCACAGATGCTACTTCTGCAGACTTCTAGCGGCCTGCACATACGTTGCCTACTACAGACCAGTGTGTTCTGTATTGGTACCTCCAGCATTTCTTATTGGAGCCTACAGCACCCTTTACTAATACCACCTACTGCATAAATAGTATCTGGGCGCTGCAGTTTCAGTCCCTCTACCCCTGAGGCTTAACTTGGGTCAGCTCAAACATTTCCCCAGGGTGGTCAGCCTCCCTGCACCCTTGGGCTTGCTCCCGTCTGCACCTGGGTACGGTTCGCTGTAGATCTCTTGATCCACAACCCTTCTGGAGAGAGTGAAAAGGTCAAACAGGATCATGGTACCAAGGTATACTCAAAGCAGCCAAAACACAGCAAGAAGGAACCTATTGCTGGCACTGCCTCGTACTGTCATCTTGGTCCTGAGACTCACACATAAGATGCATGTTTCTTTTGTTTTCTGCCTCACGTGGCCAGTTCTTAAAGAGGAATACAGTGTTCCCCTGGGCAGAATTGTCTCTGTATTTTTAGATTAGACGCTTTCTACAGAGTTCAAATTTGATGACAACTTTGGTAAGTAAGTGAATTATACCTAAAGGAGGAAAAAACTGTTCCTAGAAGCATCTGAACCGATTATCAGGAACTTCCATGCTTTACTTCTTCCAGGACTGCAATTTTAATGAAGGAGCTCTCAGTCTAGTCTGGGGAACCTGCCCCAAAACCAACAGGATCTAAAGATTTTAATTATGTTCATGTTGTTCTTGTTAGTTTAAAGGCAACACAATGCTAACATCTTCTCCTGAGATTAGCTCAAGAAGTGTCTGCCCTTAAGCCTCAGAGTATAACCAAAGTGCCACTATCTATCAGAACAAAACAGGATTCTGTTTTTTCCTTCCCTTCAAAATATGGTCAAATCTGAATTAATTTTGTTCAAGCAGACAAGTTAAAAACCTCAAATTTTAGTTCCTGCATTTATGCCAAAGGTCACAGCATGCATCCACTTTATAAAAACAGTGTTAGTATTCTTTGGATAACAGAGATTCATTTGCATATATAGCTGTTGCAGGAACCATTGTCTTTTAATACTTGGAGGTTCAGCTGTTGACAAGCTCCTCTTGCTTCAGCTCCATTACTATGCCATTTGTTCTCTCAGATACCAAAGAACACAGGACATCCTACTCACCATGCGGAAGTTTAACCAGTCCTGGTGGCAATAAGGGAAGGTCCCATCCAGTTCTAGAGGCAGCTGTGTGCTGTCTATGTGCTTATGGAGGGATTTCATGGAGGTGAGGAGTTCAAACTGCACAGGAACAGAAGAAATAAAAGCACAATTGCATTAGGGTACAAATACTGGAGGAGGAGGGGAAGGATAGTGGAAGACAGCATCTTTATTTCTTTATCTGCCTTGCATAGAAACAAACCATACAGCATAAATCTGCAATATAACTACAGTATAAGGAAAAAAAAATCTATTCAATCTTATAGCAGCTTGCTGTACAGCTTAGTGGGCAAACCTTGAGGGAATGCAGGCCACAACACGCTCTTGCACCAAGCAGAACATCTGTGATGGAAGTTTGGCAGCAGCCAACCTTCGCCAGAGCCAGTACCTCCTAGTACAAGCAGAGCAACTCCCTCATATGTTCCCACATTGTGCTGCATTCTACATTTGTTTGGAGAGCCTGAGAGGTTAAATCCAGCCCCAGCTTCCCCACCTCACTCTCTGGAAAAAGAGTCAAACAAAGAAGCCTATTCCCTACCCTCAGCTCTCCTCTCATCACAGCAGCTATTTGCTCCAAGCGTTTACTTGGTCTTGGCATAAATACCTTGCCTTCTGCAGAACATTTTTATCTCAACAAAGAGACAGACAAGTGCTCCTGCAGGTACCTGGAAACCAGTCCAGACACCAGGAACTCAGGTGCAGACATTTAACACACACACCCCCCACCACTGTGAAGTTTCCACCTCCTTACAAAACAGTGATGATGCTTCAAATTCCTCCGAATGCCCCTGTCTTTATAAGCCTTTGCTTTGTTCCCTCCTACATGTTTTTTACTTTTCAGTGTGTTTTAGGTCTCCTGTAGCCTGCAGCCCCCTTTCTGACTTCAGATTCTTCTATGTGGGGGCAATGAGGAAACAGACTAATAGCATGTTGTTCGCTAGCCTTTCAAGGCAAGCACACTGCACACACAGAAAAACTGATGCTGTTCACAACGTTTTCATCCAAAGGAGCCAAAACGGAGGTCCTGGTCTACTCTGAAGTCTACAGGGTTTCAGCAGGCACAGCGTTTCAGTTCACTCTTGTCACTTGTAACCGTCTTAGAGCAGAGAGAGATGACTAAGATGCAGTCTGATGCTCTGTTCACTCACCACAGACAAAGAGTGGCTGAGAGCCTACATTTCTTATATGCTGTGGCAGATTTACTTCTAGTGGGGATGTTCAGTGATGTTGTGATGATTTTCCCTCCTCCATTAGCACCTCCTGTTTGTCTTCCTAGACATTTAGCTGCAACGGGAACCTTATACACACACATTTCTCCTCTTCCCTCTCTTGCAAAAGTCTCTCAGCCACTGACAGCAGCAGCTATGAGAAGAAACATGACATATGCAAAATCCAGGAAAGCAAGAAGCACCTTCCAAGGATGGAGTACAGGATTTAGCCTAATGCGATCTCTTCCTGACCGAGGATTTCCCCCCTTGTTAACAGGAGAAAGTGAAAAGCACCTCTATTACAGTTCATTGTGCAGGGCTCCTCCATACCGCTATACATGTTTCCAACAACTCCTCTGTGTCTCGAGGGCCTCAGTAGACTGACATAATTATGGTGCAAATGTCACTGATGGACTTGGCAATAAACACAGCATGACAGAGATATGTTCGGCTCGCATAAATTTTACAACCCTATAAATACCACACTAGTAAGAGACCACAACCATAAAATACAGAGAACAGTCACAGAGATTTCATGTGAGAATAAACACACACCAGCAGACAGAGAACTTGCTGTTCAGAGACTAAGACAGAGGATATTAAGAGCTCCTCAGCAACCCCTGGATGAATGGTTCCATTACCTGTCCGGCTGGTGGCTTCTCCATCCGAAAAGTCAGGTCTCTTTCAACCAGAAGCAGCACTCCATGAATACAATGAGGATCCATGTCCTATAGCAGAACAGAACACAACTCCATTACCTATCTGCCTGGGATGCTAAGGAGAATGTACCATACCAGGTTTGCACAAGAGATTGCAATTTATCCTTCCAAGGCATTTATGAAGCCTGGAAGGCAGTCACCAGGAATAAGAAAGACCATTCTCCAGAGCACCAAGGCTGTGTCCTTAAGGTAGTTCACTTGATCAACTAGTCCTGTAGTATTTAAGGAAGCAATGAAAGAGGTCAGGTCTTGGCTGCACTAAAAAAAATCTGCCTTCTACACAGGGAAATGTGTAAGGGAAGGCAGGGAGGAGGGAAGAACCATATTTAGTGTCCAAGTTTTTTCTTGATAACTTTCCTGGTCACTTCTAACTGAAAGGAAGTTTTTTTCCCCCACAGTGCCAAAACCATCATCTAGTCTTTACTTACTGCCAACTCACAATCAAGGACTTGCATCCTGTTGCTATTGTTAACCAAGAGAAATTCCAAATACAAGGGACGTCTGGCAGCTGTAGTTCAAACTCTGTGATCCAGAAGCAGCTCTCCCATTATAGAAGCATTCTACAGGAAAGTGAGAAACAGGCACAGAGAACGACAGCAGGAAGAGGGAAACGTAGACAGGGCTCACTAAATACAAGATGCTTGGATCCTGATAGCAAGGAGAGCAGCCATTTGAGCTGTCATTCCACATGGTTAAACAGGAGCCATCCCATCCAGATGTCTCCTAGATGGTCTTTGCCTCTGCAAACATCTTGGAAACTGTCAAGCAACACGTCCTTTCTGGTACTGCTCGTGCTGCGAGGAACCTGCCACACAGCAGGCCAGGACAGCAAGGGAGCCTTGTTTGAAAAACAGCTCTGGCAGTGTTAAAGGTTACATATCTGACATGAGCAGCAGAGCCAGAGTACAAAGGCAAGTGCACCAGTAGAGACTGGGCCACCTAACCTGAAACTGGGCCCAGCCAGTACAGCGATTAAGAAACAATGCCAACACAAGGAGACCCAATTCCGCAAGTGAAAGCAGCAGCAGAGATTCCAGAGCAGAGGGAAAGACCCTTCAGAGCAGATGAGGGCACTGCCATGGGATCACAGAGGTAAACACTAAAAGGCTCAGAGGCCAGGGGTTTATTCCTGTGCCATAACCAGACGATGAGCTAGCTGAACAGGCCTTGCTTACAGAGTCTGCAGAAGAGTAAGTGTCAGGACCAAAAAAAACACAAGCAGAGTAATCAGCCTCTGTCAGTCACTGTTACCCAGAGCGCACACTCCGCTCCAGTAACTAACTGTCACACCAACCTGACAACAAGGTGTGCAGAGCAAAACAGGCACCACCAGGATACTATACAGGCACTACAAAAAACTTCCCTCCCTCCCTCCCTTATTTCAGAGGGTAGGAAACTTAAGGCTAGAACGGCTTTATTCCTGCCATGCTTGTAGGAGACTGGGGACCTAAAAAGCACTGTGACTCAACATGTTGCTGATTTCCAAATCATCCCACTAGGAGACAACCATGCAACTTACACAGGCAACAAAACACTCAAAAGCCTTAGCAAGCCCACTGCCATGTGTGCACAGCATAAAGGAGAAGATAACTTGCTTGCTACCCCTGCAGAACTGAGCAAGGGACCAGATTACTCCTTCACCAAAAAGAAGGAGCACACTGATACAGCTCACAGCTCCACCCAGCCCAGGAAGCAGAAGGACAGACCTCTGACTCAGCCCTAACTCTCAGATGTGGCACTGAAGTACATAAACCACAGAGACATCAGCCTCATTAAAACATTGCCTTGTTCCAGTCTGCAGAGTTTGAGTCCTTGAGAGACTTAAGCTCTGATTGAAAAGGAACACCTGCTTAAACAAGATTAGTCATAGCTACAACCCAGCATCTCCTTGGGTTGCTAACAGCAGCAGATTGAAGCTATCTGGGAGTGGGGACAGCACAACCATTTGTTTTCCAAGTTACTGATAGGAAAGCCTTTGACCTGAAGCAATATAGATTTACAGCAGGTCTGATTCCAATCATTCACCGACAGCCACATCAACAGCTGCATGTGCACTTCCACCTGGCATGAGAAGCAGCGTCCTTCCCTTTCCTCTGCAGCAGACAAATAGCTTTCTTCCTCGCTTCTCTATGGTGGGCAAAAAACCCAGCACGTTTCACACAGTGCAAGGGACACCTCCAAGCATGATAATTCATGACAGTGTTTAGACTTGGGTACAGGCTGTTCTCAGCACAGCGATAGAAGAGATGGAGGGGTAGGGAGGGGTGTTCTCCCCTAACTCAGACTTGCTCTGTTGGTTTCTTTTTGCTTTGTTTGCAGTCTAGCAAGTCCAGGTCATCCTCATAAATCAGGACTGTATGCATAATTCCACCTCCGAAAGCCAACTGGTGGCAGACAGACATAAGCAGCAGATGGAGATGGAACATGCAACCAAGACAGCAAGCCAACTAGTGTTCCTTTACTCAGGCTCAAGGCTCACCTGCAATATGCTGAATGCCTTGAAGAGAGCAGGAACTGGTGAACAGCGACGAGCATCCACAAGAACAGTCAGACCCAAAGCCTGACATTCAGGTCTGCAAGGAGAGAGAAAAAGAGGTCATGTTTGTCACCAATAAAAATCAACAAGACTATGGAAGCAGAACCCATAGTCATGACAGGGTGAAAGAAATCAGTACACTATGGTTCTGTAAGGACAGGGAACTAACTGGACAGCTTCCCCTAACCAAAACATATACATGGAAACCAGCACCTGGATTGCTCAGTTTTTACCTTTGCTATTCCACCTCAACCTCCATTTCTTTAATTCCTAGGACACATCTTGCTGATCGCAAAGGTGCTGATACACACTCTGCATAATCTGCTCAGGAAAATCACTCCTTTCTAATCGCATTCAGGAACAAGTTTGGCCTTAGTCACACTGCTTCTCAAGAACAGCCATTCTGGATGAGACCAAACATCTGCCTTTCCCAGAATCAAATTTGAAGGGAAAAGCATAAGAAACAAACTATAAGTACCAGAAGATTTCTCATGATTTGAGACTGCTCCGTTTATCAGTGGTTTAAAGGCTTAAAAAAAAAAAAATCACTGACAGAGCTTTACCTCTTATTAGTTTAATCATCTAAAAGTGAAACTATTCCAGTAGAGCCTGAGATGAGCTGTGGCAAAGAACCTGTCATAATGAAAGAAAGAGTAGCTGCAGCAAATTCCAGCCTGCAGACTCCAAAACCAATGGTTAGCCAGACATTAAGGCAGGTTTTCTCAGCTCTTGAAGATCCCCCTACCTTCCTCTCAGCTTGGAGGCCTGGCCCTAAAATATCATCTCACAACACTATACCACGGAGCTGCTGCATGATTGCCCCACCACAGCTCCCAAATCCCACTTTCTGAGCTAACGAAGCATAGCAAGAATGGCTTGGATTCATGGTAATCCATGAAAGCATTCAGTACATACCTCATTCTATCACACCATGTGCACAAGGCACATACAGAATAGCCAAAGTGCTTACTGAACACAAGCCAGTTCACTCTAGCAGGAAATCCCCACCTGTACAGTTTCAGGACTGTCTGGACCAGGTTCCTAGGCCAATAAAGACCCCCATTCTGCTCACTGCCTCAGCTTGCACACCCACAAAAGGCAAACCAGACGCAGCAGCAATGTCCACCCTGTCAGTGCAAGAATGTCACAAACCTTGGAATGCTATGAAAGTACAGAAGGAGGCGGACAAGCTCAGTGGTGTTGCAGTGGGGGTTTAACCAGGCTGTGTTTCTTGTTGTTATTATGGCCACTGCACGTCCTGATTTATCTCTGGTACCTGTTGAAAGAGGTGAGGGGAAAAAAGTCACACAGGGAAGTCAAAAGAGCCTGGTTCAAGATGTGTATGTCTCGCATTCCCCTACTGCCACCCCATCACCTTCCTGGAAATGCTCCACAGAATGAGATACACTGCATGTTGCAGATCCGGGTAAACTATAAACACACGTCCAAAGAACCCAAATGCTGCCCCCAGCTCAGCTTCTTTTTCTCTCATAGGAATGTTAAATTTGGACTGCTCCCTTCTCCTCAAACACATGCTTCATAAAATATGGTTGAAGTTGGCTAATGACAACCCAGCGTTCTGAGAAAAGCAAGAATCTCAAACTCAGGATAAATAATCTCACCTTCACTTGCATTATAATATTCACATCGCTGTCAGATAAGAGAACACAGGTTTGCAGAACAACGTGCACTAGCTAATGACACTGGGCAGGCACACTGCAGGCTGAGCCTAGCACATAATCAGACAGCTCTTCCAGGAAGCAAAGCCCTGGAGCAGGAGCCCAGAGCTTCTCCTCACAGGCTGCAGAGCGGACAGCCCAGGAGCACACTCTTGCCTGCCAAGAGTCAGAGTCAGGCTTTCATTAGTTTCAGAGCTTGCTCAGTGCCTAGGGAATAGATAAAGCACAGAATGGGCAACACAGCTGAGCTGTGATATGTTGAAGAAGGAGAAACCCCTCTGCTTCGCTTAGCAATGACAAAAATTCTCTATCTCCTCCTTTCCAAAAGCCCAAAGACACAACTTATCACAGGAATCAAGTCTGGTGTGTGAGGTCCCCAAACTAAATGCTAATCTGGCTTTGGGCTTTAGTCACAACGTGCACTGAGAACTCTGAAGAGAAGGACACAGAAGTGACATTTCTGGAACAATATCCAGTCTCCTCTACAGATGAAAAGGAGAGGTAAAGAGCAGGGGGACATACCACTTTGGAGGTCCAGACCTGCCTCTGCCATTCAAAAACAAGCAGTGCCTGTGGAGAGAGCCTGCTCAAGCAACCAGCATTCTGTGCACGTCACCAGGAAGGTAAGCGATTAGGAGAACAGTGGCAACTACACTTCTACTGTGTGAAAAGTAGTTCACAAGAACAGGAGTCATTTCCTGTCATACAAATTGTATGAGAGTCAGGGAAAAATCCCAAGCACAGGACAAAACCAGAGCCTTAGAGAAAGCTGTCTGTCTGTCTCTCCTGAACTTTATTGCTACCACAGGAGATACTATCCTGGACCACCTCTTTCCCCATCACAGACATGAGCGTGTCAGTTGACAGGCAAAACAGACACAGATGGACAGCCTCGGGCACAGAAAACTGCCCTGGTGTGATCTCAATCTGTCACCAGGCTGTGACCTGAGTAATGGCCAAAGACACAGATGGGCATCATTTAGAAGCAGGGCTTCCTCCTTCCCAGGGACCACCACTGTGACATGGGCATTCTCCTGCTAACAGCAGGGACAAGATCCTTCATCATGTGTGATTTAGAAGGAGTTTTATCACTCCTGAAATACAGTATTCTGGATGCTATAATCAGAACTGGAGAGAAATTAGACAAGTCTTATCAATGTAGCTTGTTTCATGAGCTAAGAGGATCATCAGAAAATGAAGAAAAAAAAACAGCCAAAAAAACCCAAAGAGTGAAGCACTCACAGGAAAAATGGCTCAATAACCAAGCTCAGTAAAAAACTTATTGCTCTGAAGCAACATTTCCTGTCCATCAGGGAGGCTGGGCTTCACCACAACTTGATTAAACTTTGAACTTCCATTTAGAAGCCTAAGAATTGCTTGACCGGGTGAAAAAAGCAAACACTTCCACCAGAGCTAGGCCTCCACCAGTGGCATAATCAGATGATTCCAGAGAAGAACGTAGGAATGAAACCCTCCTGAAAGGAGAATTTCTTCTTAATTTCACCAGCCACTAGTTTATTAATTAGCTCTTATTCACTATTCGTTATAAATGTTATCCTTCCTAAGGTAATTATTATATCATTACCTAACATAAAGCATTTAACTGAGTGGTGAGTGCATTTGCTCAGGTGTGAGGATTGCCCACTGAAATCCAAAAGGAGACAGGTGAGAGAAGAGATGTCAGTCAAATTCAATACTACTTCTATTGAAAATGTAATTCCCGCCTTAGACAAAAAGTCCCTTTGAAGGGGTATTTGACCCAAACCTTGTTTCTTCAATACATTCCAAGGGCACATCCCTTCATCTCATGTTCAGATGCATTTGCCTCATTTAAAAATTGTACATTATGATAGGAACCTGTGACAAAGGAAACAACTGGACCACTGGAGCATTAGATCACATAGTCAGGCTTCTACAATAGCATGGACTATGAGCTTCTCTTAAAGATCCCACTCGAGCTCTGTAATTTTTTGGCTTTTGTACACAGCATAACAATGTCCAACTTGATCAGTAGACCAGAAGATTAAAAATCCTCCTCGTAATTTGTTCTAACCATTTAGCTCATAATGCCAAACTACACATTTGAACGTACCACAGCTCTGCACTGTACTTGGTTTCTCATTTCACCTTTTTCAAGAAGACTGGAGAAGTCTTCTTCCCCTTTCTTCCTTTTCTTCAAAAAGGTGATTTTGCCTCATTCTCAATTATCTTATGAGACATGCAACTTTCCAGTCTCTCGTGTAAGACATTCAATTCAGTTACAAGAATGCACTGTCACCCTTCTCTGCACCACCTCCAAAATTCACCATTTCCTTTTATAACAAAGGCATCAGAACAGCCTAAACTATTTCAATGTTATCACCAACAAGTATATAGAGGTAAAACCTGCTAGTGATCCCTTCTACTTCACATGTTTGAGGTCAAAATTGGTCTTGAAACCCCAACACTGAGTGGGAAATCACTGTGCTGCCTTTCTGCTCTCCTTTCCAACCTCTCCACACTGCACACAATCTGCCTGACCTCTTCTCTGGCCAATGCACAACTCATATATGTCTTCTGAGCTGATCAAATGCAAGCGCCTTCCCCAGCCTGCAAGAGGGTTGTCCAGTCGGGTGGGAAGGAAGCAAGCCCAGAGGGTTGGCTTACACAACCCCTGTCAAATAGCTGGTTTGCATTGGAGAGGTACATCTCACTTCCTCTGCTTTCCTGCGTGTTTGGTTAAACACAAAGACCTCTTGTGTGGGCCCTGCACACCCAGCGATTTTGGCTGCTCTGTTCAACAGCCTCAGCTTTGTTTACTGCTCTGCCAATATTTCTCCCATCCAGAAGTTTTATCTGCAGCAATTTGATACTTGCTGCCAGATCAGATGCAAACACTGAATAACGTTTGACTTGCAACTGATCTCAGCAGAACAATTCTGGGAAGTCCTCCCTTGATAACTAGTTTTGTCATCTGTTATTTAGCTACCCTACCGTTCATCCCACACATTGCTCATCCACACTTCATCAGGATATTCCTTTCAATACTATGTGTCATGAAATCAAATGTTTTCTTAAAATCTATTATATCTACGCAGCTATACTTAATCAACCAAACGTCTAATTACCAAGAATAAAACTGGTTTTACAAGAGCATTGTTGAACAGCATTTCCTATATTCCTATCCTTTAATTATCTACCAAGTGAATCAAGTTAATATTGTCTGATGTCAGGCCCACCAGCCCATCATTAGCTGCATCCTCACTCTTCTTTTTGAACTACTGGCATGACCCCACAGATCTGGCATTTCTGACTCACACGTGCATGGTTAATATTTTGAGACTCCTGGGAGCAAGTTAAAATTACTTTCATGATAGGGAAGTTTTACTTCCTGTCCTTCCCATCCAGAAACTGTAGAGGATTCAAGAAGCATTGCTTCTGGAGAGATCTCGGGTAAAAGAAACAGAATTGGCACCAGTCTGTGTATCTCCCTTGCCCTCCTACAAACCACAGTTCCCAGACACATTCTGACCCAGCTACTCACCGGGCAGGCAGGCGACTCCACTCCTGAGCACTTCCAGGTTCACATCCTTGACTATGGTAGGTGCAGACCGATCACCCCAGGCACTCCCAGAAGCTGAGGATGTCGTGGGAGTAACAGCTCTTGAGGTTTCCTCCAGGACACCGACTTTACTCTCTGGTTTCAACACATCTGTCCCAGTCACTTCTTTCCTCATCTCTGCCTTTTCTGACACCATCCCTGCAAGACAAGCAGCAGCCAGAAGCTAGAGCAAAGCTCCACCCAAAAGGTGCCAGGTAAGTTCCAGACTGGGGAGGAAGGTGCCCCCAGCCCCAGCACTCTGAGCTCCTCCAGTCCTCCTGCCAGTAGCACACATGTTCCAAAACTGAGTATAACATTAATACTGCTGTAATTCTAAAAAAATAAACCAATTTACTGTGAAGTTTGCAAGTTACAAAAACTCGATTCAGACCAGGATTACCATAGCCAAAGTCATTTTTAAAGGTAACATATCAGGCAGTACATGTCTGCTCACAGCCTGGAAGTCTGGCACGGCGCAAGCCCCTGGCTCAGCTCCAGCAGCCTGAGCACGTTGAAGTGATAAACCAGCTTCTGACAGGGAGAGTTGCCCCATCAGAGCAGAACTACTCCCCCAACACCACATCCAGATTAGTCCCTGAAAACATGAAGTCAACTCAAGGCTGACAAGTCAGGTGGAAATTAGCCAAAGAGACTTTTTTCTGCTTGTCCAAATTTTTTAACTAACAATTCATGTGAAAGTCAGAAACCTATTTTTAAACCCTGAAGAGCAGGATGATTTCACCAATCAGCTCACTCTGAGAACTGGAAAAAATTCTTCCTTTGCCTGACACCTCAGCTCTAAAGGACAAAGTATCAGAATAATTTCATTCTCAAATTAAATATCTTGACTACTATATGGAAACTAATGCTCATTTTAGCAAGTTTCAGTTTTCATGTAAAAGTAGTTAGAGGAAATTTAAAAAAAAAACAGCCTACCTACTGTGTAAGATGTATTATTCCCCATTTCCCAGCATTGTAAGAATTGGAAGCCAACAGTGTGTCTTCAACAATACATCTTTGGCATCCTAAGTACAGGGCTAGGCTATCCCACCGTTCGGCAGGAAGATATACGAGAGAAAAGACTTAACTGCAAATCCCAATACTTCAGTATCTACCAATGAAAAATCAACCTCTCTTTAGGAAAATAAGCGAGCGGAGTATTTATTTGCTTGCTATGAAGTCAGATGCTTTAATTGCTATTTAAAATTGACTTCAACCATCCTACCTTCCTGCTGCATCAACAATGCTGACAATTGACTCAGTTTATTTACTAACAGATTCCAATACTTCATTAAAGAGCAGGACCAGGAACAAAGCAGTCCTTGAAGTGGCTTTCAATACAAGTTTTAGCAGTGGAGGAGGCTCAGCCCAAACTGTTTTCGAAATTGCTAAAGTGGGTGCGAGAAGTGCCCTGAGCAGCACAGCTCACCGCGCAAAATTGTCCAACAGTTGGGGGAAAGCAGGAGGGGCTCCAGGGCCGTGATGGAGCAGCTCCTCACCACCCTTCGGTAACATGCCCTCCCACCTCCACCCCTTGAGGGAACAATCCTAGAACCCAGCTTGGCATTTGACCACATAACCTGGTGTGATGACTTCATAGCTTTGCACGGTTCTAGGACACATCAGAGCTCAGTTCTGTTCCTAAAACAGCCTCAGCCTCCACTTTGCAGGGATGCAAGAGGTCATTCACTTTGGACAATGTTGCTGGATCTTCCTGAAGCCTCATTTTAAAGGGGGCATAGATCTCCCATAGATGGTGTAACTTGAGCCATGTAATTCACACTCCAACAGTTTCACATTACAGAGTGACAGACTTTCTGGACAAACGTCTTCTCTATGAGCTGTAAGGCCTGGAGCAGAGCCACGCAATTTGTAGTGAAGGAATCTGCATTAAATGAAGAAAGCCTGCACAGAAGACCAAAAGTTGGCATTTAAAGAAGACAAGAAAGGTAACGTGGCTGTATTGAAGGTACCATACCAGGGCAAGAGAAAGACACCAATGTACATGCCAGCCCTGCCTTGGATATCTCTTAGGAATGAGGTAGCTGCTCTCCAAAGCTAGGAAACAGAAGCATTTTGCTCAGCCCAGCAGACACAATCCTGGTACTGGGGCTTCCCAGGCCCAGGGAAACCTCTCTGGAGCTGTGCAACCCAGACTACAGGCACCTTGCCCAAGTAAACCTCTTCCCTCTGCTTCACAGGTTCAGTTCAGATCTGCAGACCCCACCTCTCTCCAAACAGGCCCAAACACACTGTTTGTTGTTTGCAGTCTGGGGTGGAGGCTCTTCCTAAAGCGGACATTGTAGAACGTGGAGGATTACATCAAAAAGCAAACTGAGAACTGAGACATCTGAATTTGCTGTGTTTGCAGGTTCCACCTTTCCCCGAGGTCAAGGAAGCGGTAGAGGAGGATTTGCTTGTGTGCATTTCAAAGAGGCATTAGCATTTTTTCCTGCAAATTGTCCCAGCACCAGTATCATCTACAGTAACATCACATAGTAACAGGGAACAGAAACAGAACGCCCTAACAGGTGCTGCTGAATATGCCCCAGTGTGGTTTTTCAGCTAATTTCTTGAATATCAAGACATTTTCCACCCCCCCAAATACAGGAATTCTTTCCAGAGCTGCAAAGTTTCAAAATTCACTTTCACTTAAAGTCAGTCACCAGTGAAAAAAAAGTAGTCAGATTTTCTGTGAATGGAACCAGTGTGAATTTTAAGCCACCAACACAAAACAGCTCACATTTTACTCAAAACGTTTCTAAATCAGACCATATTCGTGCAGAATATAAGCTCGGTTTATGACTGGGAGTGGGAGGAAGAGGAGAGAATTAAGGGACAAAGAAAAATCTGCAGACACAAACTCAGGTATCCTAGCTCTGAATGTGTATTTTGATATAATCTACATCTGCATAACAAGCAAGCTCATCCACCCCACATTTAGAGCAAATTGTGCATCTGCCCACTACTAATGCAGTGCAAACACTTCTGTTGTTATTTACAGTTTTGGCAAGACACTCACAGTTTCCAGTCATAGTAGCAAAATGCCACCAACAAGAGACAGTTACAGAGAATTTAACTTCCCTGCAGGCTGACCAGCTGGAAGAGAAAAGTCCGTTTGTAGGGCTGAGAGCAGGACATTTGCTTCACTTTGCAATTTTATCTCTGAATTATCCTATAATTGTATCTTTGAGGGTTTAATGGGACTAGATAAGGGGACGGTTTGTTCGGATCTCAAAGCAATCAAACGTAATTGAATGGATTAAGTCTGCTATGGTTTCAGCTATAGTATTTGAGAAATACTCCAGTCACAAACAGATACTGGAGCTAGCCTTAGCCTTAAATAGTTTTAGTTTGTTCGTTTGGGTGGCTTTCTGGTGAGTTAGGTTGTTTCTTTTGCTTTACAAACCCCGAGATAACAGGTTGTTTTTGTTTGGTGGTTTTGTTGGTTTTTTTCTCTAACTGCAATGCTGAAGTTTAACATCATCAAAACTGGGCCACGAACGTCACTTATTGCAGCCAAATCCCCAGAAACATTTCAAATGCCTTTAATTAAAAACAAACTCCACACATACTCCAGAGGGATCTGTCATTGCTGAAATCCACAGCAGTGGCCAAGAGTTGTCTGGTGGAGCAGCAAGGACATCACACATTATCTCATCCACGAGCTGGATCAGGCTAACTTTAGACAGAAGAGATGGGAACACTGAACAAGCAGCCACTGGTGTCATTAGGAAAGCGTGCAGCCAGCATCAAAACAGGCTACGCTTTCTGAAGTTTGGTCCTGTGTAAACATGAAGTCAAGCCAGGTTCAGCTTCACCAGGGGAAGATACCCACACAATAGTTATTTACCAGCATATATCACTCAAGAGCTATAGATAGGCAGAAGGTGACCTCTTTTTTCTGGTCATGGTGGTAGATACTCAAGAGACACACACATTTCAGAAAAAAAGAAAAAAAAAAAAAGTTTTGAGCTGCCTCCTCCATTTCACAGAAGAGAAATGCTTGTCAACCTAAAAGTATCAGAACTGCCTGGCAAACATGGGCTTACCTGACTATGGAATTAAAATATGCAGGTGTTAATTAAATTTTATTTTAATCAACGGACACTTTAGCACCATTAGGAGGTCACACTAAGGCATCAGGTAAAATGTGACTTTTGGGCAGTTTAGAAAGTATCTATGTTTGCAGCCAAACCATGCAGTGCTGCAGCAGGGATGAAAGCTCTTACCCACACAATTTAGGACCAGAGCAAGCATCACACTGACAGACCATCCCAAGATGACCAGCTCTCAACCTGTCCCTCCACTCTGACAGACATGCTCTGGCAGCATGGCTCTGCACCTCCAATCCTTCCAAGAGTTCTCACTCTAATATTTCAAGCCAGGTAATTTTCCTAGGTAGGGGTCTCGGGGAGCGAGAGCTGCTGAACTGGAATGGCACGTTTCACCTGCCCCCATCACACACACTCCTCAATGTGATTTGCATATCTAGCTACAGCTTTCCACACTCAGCAGAGCTAGGCAAAATCAGTCTCATGCCCACGTGGTTATACGCTGCCTGCCTACAGCCTGGTGCAAAAGGCAGAGACCTGGAGTTCAATTCCTTGTGAAGGAGCACAGCTCCAGCACAGGAACCCTGGCATGAAGAAGCCTGGGCAATACCTGCTTGAACATATCATTTGAGCTGAACTTAACTACTTAGTCTCTCTGCGCTCTCCCATTCAAGTTAAAAAGTTCCTACTTGAAACATAACCAAGCTGAAGAAAGCATGCCAGAGGGGAAGGGAGGGAAGAGTGGGGGAATCCCTCAATTCTGCAGTTTGCTTCTTAAATTGGTTGCCAGCACACACGTTATTTTGATCTTCAGGTCACATCACACAGCTAGTAGTTCACTGTGGCAACCACTGCTGCTTCCCCTCCCCACTACTATCTTTATAAAGCCAATTTTCAGCTATGAAAGACTTGTACCATTAGACATTCTCCTCTCACACATTCCTATTGCATGCATCCATAATGTGCACATGTTCAACCTAACGGTTGCACGTCACCAGCACTCGCATTAACCAAAATGAAAATCCTCTTACAGTAGATCTTTGTTCTATACTGATGTAAATTTGCAAAGAACTATTAAACAAAATACCTACAATAAACTCACCTGTGAAGAGAAAGCTAAATTTGAGCCAGAAACATGATAATCTAATCACTTTCCTGTAGTCTGTGCTATTAGCCCAAAGCCTCCCAACAGTACCAGACAAGACTACATGTCAGTGGTACCACTTCCAATCCATGTTACAAAACAAACACACAAGCATCCAATTGCTGTACCTTCAGGAGACAGTGCCCCAGAAGCTGCCTCTTGGTGGGAGTGCAGAGCAGCAGGCTCTGTATGCCCCTCAGCAGGTCCCAAGGACAGTGGTCCAACCTCCAGTTCCTCTTCAATAGATTCCAGTGTTTTTAAGGCTACAGTCTTTGACTTTTCCCCAGAAGAAAAGCTTTCCTGGTCTTCCTCCCCTCCCTGCACGTCTTGTACTGCAACACACTCTGGGTTCAGCACAGAGTTGCCTTCGCTTTCACGGCCCTGGTTTTCTGCCCATCTTTGTGGTTCCTCACACCTCTCTCCAGACTTCTGGGTTCTGAATTGACTTGAGCCTTCTCCTTGTGCATCAGGGCCCATCAAAGAGTCCCTGTTATTTAATCGTTCTGCCGTCTGATCACCCTCTGCTGACAGAGCAGTTTGGAATAGTACGGCCTCTCCAGCTTTCTTGTGCTGACAGGCAGACCCCTCTTGCTCTTCACCATCTGACAAGAGTCCATTTGTAGGAGCTTTGTCAGAACAGAGACCATGACTAGTACAATTCTCATTTACAGTCCGTATTTGTTCAATCTCTCTAACTTCCTCTGGGCTGTCCCTTCTTCCCAGTTCGCATTCATCTACTCCTTGGTTGTGTTCTGGAGAACTTAATGGAGAACTAAGATTTGTATCCTGCTCGCTGCAGCAAGCGATGACCGCTCCTACATCTGCCGTGTTCCCTGAATAAGTGTCTCTCTCCACACCTACATCTGAACTCTCAGGCGTGATAAACATTGTAGTGGCCTGGACTGGTGTTGCCAAACTTTCACTGTCAGTCTGGCAAGAAATATCAGAGCCTTCCTTCAGTGCGCAACGTTGTGCTGACGGCTCTAGGACAGACACAGGAGAGGCATCCAATGGTGTCACCTCATTTTGATCCTCAGTCAGTGGTTCTCCATGTACTCCTAGTATCACCTCCTCTTTAGCAGCAGTAGCATCTGGGGTTGTTTCTGGGCTCTGCTCTGATGTTTCAACACCATGATTTCCGCTAGGATCACCACTTTCTCCTTCCACATTTCCAGGAGTACCAGGCATTTGTGCTTTGCAGTTGATACCACGTCCAGCACACACATCACTGTAGCTGTACAACGCATATTGACAATCAGCTGAGTGTTTGCTATGGGTCTCCTGCTCTGCAGATGAATCTCCTGCACTGCAGGCAGGAGACTCAGCCACAGGAAAGCTACTCCCCATGTTTCCAGGATCACCTGATATCAGCTGACCTTCTGGAGACAGTTCTCCATGTGCCATCATTTTGTCACTCTGCAGCGGAATTCCATTTTTGAGAACTTCTGTAGAAGTCCTCGGAGTGTCCATTTGACAGTGCTCCTTCTGCATAAGTGCTGGCTGAATTAGGTTCTTGGAGTAGGTACTGTCTTGAATGACAAGAAACCTGTGTTTGCCTTTAGATGAATTCACTCGTGTTCTGGGCTGAGTTAGATAGTTTAAAGCTAGAGATTGGGTTAAATAGTCTGTTTGTGGCCCAAACCTGGGCAGTGAAACTTCTGTCAGCTCAACGTACTCCCCTTCAAGGTCACTTTTCAAGTAGTCTTGAGGCACGGGACTGGTACAGACACCATTGACAAGGGCTTCGCTTAACTGCGGAGCTGTGCTGCTAATGACCAGGTTGTCTCGATTTGGACTTTGTTCCTGTAGATACCGAGATCCTAGGTCTGGTGAACCACACTCAGCACGGTCCGTGGGGAGGCACAACATCGAACGCTCCTCTGTTATTTCTGGAGAGATGATATTGTTTTCAATTATTTTTGGTTTGTTTATCAATTCAGGATTAACCACTTTATCCCAAGGGACACGAAATATTTTATCATCAGTGGTTAGTAAACAATTTTCCAGTGCTATACCTAGCCGCTCTCCATTGAAAGTACTCAACCATTCCAGAGTAAAAATAGAGGTATAGGAAACTTCTGGAATCACGACTTCCTCTACATTATGCTTGTCTTTTGCCAAACATTTCAATACAATTCGTGGAGACTTCTTCAGATAGGGGACCACCTGCAGGTAGAAGTCGCCAGGCTTCAAGATTCGCCAGTCAATGGATGCCAACTGGACTACAATCTTCTCGTGAATACACAGGGGCCAGCCCTCATGGCGAAACAGCAAGCCACAGTACTGAACCTACGGAGAAAAGGGAAAGCGGTTTCAACATCAGGAACAGATCTCAGCTCAAGCTTTTGGACAAGAGAGATCAATGCTTCTCTTTCACAGCTGTAGCAATCCAACAGTTGAATTCGGTGTCTTTGGTTACTAGTGTAAGGGAGTTTTCCATACTGAGGTCTTCACTTTAAAAAGCAGAAATAAGAAAAGCTACCAACACAAATCACTAGCATCTCAGAATTTTATTATAAGCCAACCAGCTGCCAGAAGACTCAGCCCTGTTTTAAAGCTGGGTCAGCACAGACAGGCAGGGGTTTAAGCCCCACAACTCCAGCACAGAGGAATCAGCAGTTTTTACCTCCCACTGCTCAAGTTGGAAGACCCTGTCTCCACCTCATTACGAGGTCAGCCAGGCACCACAAAATGTCTTTTGTTTGGTGAAGCACTGTTGCATCTTTAGACAGAGGTCTGCTGAAAGGGAGGTAATGAAAAGCTTTGCTGATGAGGGAAGGCAGAAATAAAATGCCGAAGTCTGTCTTGGGACATGTTTTTATTCCCTAACATGCTCTGCTGGAGTGTGCAGCACATTCCACCTAATTTTGGTTAAGCCAAATTGAAAAGCATGGAGCCAGGTAGAAAGCATCACTCATCTGGTGCTATCAAGAGCCTAGGCAAGACGGGTGGAGACATGTTACTTGGGATGCAGCAGCAAGGGAGGGTTGCAGCCTACAGCGAACAGATGGAGGTACGGAGAAGGAGGCAGCAAATGAGGAAAGCACAGCAGAACCACAGAGAAAGAAGGCAGCAAGTCCCATCAGCAAGCTGCCAGGTTCTACACTCGCATACCAGGGATTTTCTCGTTCTTATAACACAGCAGCGCTCACGACAAGTCTCAGGCAAACCCCAATCAAGTAGAAGAATTGCAGTTCTGTGGCTGAACTGATTTGTTTACAGCTTTATCACAACTTCAAAAATAAAAATAAAATCACTGCTTGGAACTTGATTTTGTGTGGGTAAAGTAAAATTTAAACTGAGCCATGACACATGCCAGCAGTTTCATGATTACTTTCACTTTTCTCTGTCAGGACAAGGGTTTAGGTAGGATTCACCTGTATCAGATACAGTATTTAATTAGAAAGCTGTCATCTGGAAGCCCAAAGACTCTAGTATTGGCAGCAACAAGCTTCAGACATTTTATCTTGTTTCTATTACATGGTCACATGGAAATCTTGACAGGGAAAGCAACTTAGAAATATGCTGCATTCTGCAGGCCAGACAGATGGAAGAAAAAGTACTTTAATTAAAATATTTTGCTATATAGCAGAGAAACCACAGAACTGGAAGGAATCTCCTGGATCCTCACATACCTTGAAGAAAAGACAACAACATTAAACAATTTATTTTCTATGTTCATCAAGCTTCCCCTTCAGCTCAGCCAGGTTTCTTATCCTCACTGCAGCTGATGCGAAGTTGCTCACAGGCTTAAAAGCTCAAATCATCCTTCAATAATTCCTCCTCAACCCTAGAGCTGATTTTCTGGATGCATTCCTATTGCTTAAAATTATTAAGTCATGTCACACCACCTCAACAGGTCTCCCTTCATCACTTCTTACACCTGCTTGAAGCACCTCCATGGCGATGCTTTTTTTTTGAAGGGGAAAAAAAAGAAAAACCACCAAACCTAAAACCTAGATGCAGAGTAACCTACTTGGGTGCCATTCATACATTTCAAAACCTAAAACACAAATTCATTACCTCAATGACCCATCTGCCTACTGACTGACAAGTGGAAGAAAACTCAGCAATAAAACCACCAAAACCAAAATGCAGAACACTGAAGTTCCTGAAAAACCCTGTAAAGACACAGTCTAATCTGCAGCAACAGCTAAAGTAGTGTCCAAGCAGGAATGTAAGTCCTTCAATAGCCTAAACATTATATCATAGAATCACCAGGTTGGAAAAGACCCCTTGGATCATCGAGTCCAACCATTCCCATCTGCCACTAAACCATGTCCCTGAGCACCTCGACTACCCATCTTTTAAACGACTTCAGGAATGATGATCCACCCCCCTCCCTGGGCAGCCTGTTCCAGTGCCCCATGACACTTTCTGTGAAAAATTTTTTCCAGCTCCCTCCTCTCCACAACCTCCTTTCAGGTAGTTGTAGAGAGCAATGAGGTCTCCTCTCAGCCTCCTCTTCTCAAGGCTGCTCCTTGTAAGACTTATTCTCCAGCCCCCTCACCAGTTTCATTGCTCTTCTCTGGACTCGCTCCAGAGCCTCAACATCCTTCTTGTGGTGAGGGGCCCAGAACTGAACACAGGATTCGAGGAGCGGTCTCACCAGTGCCGAGTACAGAGGGAGAATAACCTCCCTGGACCTGCTGGCCACACTGTTTCTGATCCAAGCCAAGATGCCATTGGCCTTCTTGGCCACCTGGGCCACTGCTGGCTCATGTTCAGTCACTGTCGACCAACACCTCCACGTCCTTCTCCTCCAGGCAGCTTTCCAGCCAGACTTCTCCTAGTCTGTAGCTGCTCAGGGTTGTTGTGCCCCAAGTGCAGGACCCGGCACTTGGCCTTGTTAAACCTCATCCCATTGGTCTCAGCCCAGCGGTCCAGCCTGTCCAGATCCCTTTGGAGCCTCTCGACCCTCCAGTGGATCGACACTCCCACCCGGCTCATGCCCCCCCTCCCACCCCTGCAGATCACTTACAGGCTACTGATTCTAATATGTCAAGCTGAAGCCTACAACCTTGTCCAATACTTCATGAAGCCACCAACACTTTTGTCACTGCAGAGGCCAGAAAAAGATTCAGTGCTCTTAAATTTTCCTACTGTTGCTGTTCTGACAGCAGTTACTTTTTTTGCCCCCTTAGGAAAAGCTCACATGGACCAGCTGAAGTACAAACTAAGAGGAAACATCATTTTTGTTTTAGATTGTAAAAAGCAGATAAAACTTTTTAAGAACAAGTCAGGAGAAAGAGTCCTGTGATTTAAGGCAGCGAAGACAAAAATGGGGCAGGTTTGAGGGAAAGGAGTTCATAACAAGTGAAAGAAAACTTTAAGCAATAAAAGCTCAAACAAGCAGATTTCTAAATGAAATATGGAATAACCTAGGCCCACTCCCAAAGGGAGCACAAGGTACCTCAAGCTTCCTTTTGCCTCCCTGCACCGCCACTCCGAGAGCACAAAACCAGTCAGGGCCAGGCAGGTCACAAGAAAAGAGCGGGGGAAAGGGTCACAAGGAGAAAAGTGTCAAGGCATCCAGGTGCACCCACTGAGCCCCCCAACCCCCTTCCCCAGGGCACACCAGCGCCCACCCCTCACCTCTCCCTCCAGGCCCGCAGCCCCAGCACCTCCCGCTCTGCCAAGCCCCCCCTGCCCCCCCCCCCCCGCTCCCATTGGCTGCGGCAGCCCCACTGGCGGCCTGGCAGCACGGGGCCCTCCCTCGAGCGCTCCAGCTCCTTGCGAGGGGCAGCGGGCTCTGCTTGCAAGCCAGGCTGCCTTCCTTACCTCCTCTCCACCACCTCTCACCTGCCCAGGCTGCCTTCATTCTCCCCCCTCTCCACCTCTCACCTGCCCAGGCTGCCTTCCTTCCCCTCTCCACCTCTCACCTTCCCAGGCTGCCTTCATTCTCCCCCCTCTCACCTGCCCAGGCTGCCTTCCTTCTCCCCCTCTCCACCTCTCACCTGCCCAGGGAACCGTCAAGCACTTAGAAGCTGCTGGGATCTCAGAGAGTGTGGAAATTAATACCTCACCTCCTTTGGCAAGGGAGGTAGTTTGGGGAAAGCAATGAAACGTCTTCTAATAATTACCGGTTTGTACAAACTAAAAGCCTTTTGTTTCTTTAAAGGGGGAAAAACATTCTGTGCACAATCACAGCTAGATACACCACTGGAATAACTCATACTTTGGTGTCCAGGGTGAGAGAGCAGCTCCCCAAAATCCCTATGCACAGCCCTTGATCTTTGTGGGCTCACAAACACATGGCTGGCACCAAGCTGGAGGATGGTGAAAATGCGGTGGGGCAAACACTGAACAAAAATACTGCAAGGTGCCCAGCTCCAAGGTGTTGTTACATGGATCCGTTTTAAGTGATCCCCCCAGCATTTCACCTCCTTCAGGCAAACAAGAAACTGAGTTTTTTCAGCTTCTAGTTGATATTTTTCCTCCTCCCAGGAGTCCCTTGCCCTCCCTGAGCCAAGTTTGTGATGGAGGCATTTGACTCATCTTTTCTGACATTTTAGGCTCCCAACAGTAAAGCACGTTAATCTTGGACTCATTCTGGCAGTAAATGTAACGTGACTCCTCAGGGCTACTGAACCTTGTGAGCATTCCAGCAACCATCAAAGAGGAGCCAGAGTTCTGGGAAAAACACCGATTGGCAGCATTTCGCCACACACATCCTCCTGCCAGCAGCAGGAGCCCAGCAGCTTCATACCCAGGGCCAGGGAACAACTGGGATTAGAAGCCACTCTAGTCAGCCATACCCAGCAAACACTTGGCTAAACCTTGCCCTCTGAACCCCTTAAGCCTTGTGTTTGGTGTTGCTGCACATGGAAGGCGAGGGCACCACTCCACATCTGATCTCTGCACAGTTAAGCTTCCATAGCAATTTCTCAGCTAATTGCCTGCCTGCCCTCCCACCTAGGCTGCCGTACACACTTTTTGCCAGCTGTTTTACATACGAGAGTAGAAAGAAAGCTCTCCAAGAAAGCTTTTGCAGGCCTTAGAGAGCATGATGTACTTACACAGGCATCCTGCTGAATGCACTGCAGGATGTGCTTGGCTGGAATCAGAAAGTCTATGAGGTAGCGCAGTCCATCTCCACGGTACGTCTTCTCCACCACATCAAAAACTTGGCACAGAACAGTGGCTGCAGTAGCCTCAAACGGGGGGTAGAGTGCTGATAACGTACTCTGAATGCACCCATCCAGTGACTCCGAATCCTGCCAAGAGAGAACGCGTTAGCACTATCACGGCACGGTGCGCCCCAGCGCCCTGACGAGCCCTACACCCAGGAGCGCAGCCATCTCTGAACGCAGAAGAAGAGAAGATCAAAGGAGCAAACTGCTGTCCTTCCCCGTTTCTTTTGGCACTGGTGATTCCAGGTAAACACAAAAAAGCTCTCCCAAAACGCGAGTGAAGCGCTCGCAGTGTGCCGCGCACAGCAGCGAGGTTTCCCAGCTTTTGCTTACGCAGCAAGTCCTCCCGACTGCGCTGGGTGGGGCTGCTATTAAACCATTACCGCAGCACGTGAACGCGTGTGAGCGAGCAAGGGTATCATGGAGTGGACGGGTTGGCAGGCCCCATGTTTCGGACACCCAACACTGGGTATGGCAGTCAGTACTCAGGTACGTTAAAGGCCAGCATAAAACGCTCCTCAGCCAGCTCAAGGGAGTTGCAGGGGCAACAGTTGTGCTGGAGCTCCCCAGCTTGCTGTGCTCTGAAGTCCTCATGCAGGATAAGGTGCTGGAGCTGTTTGGTATTAGGGAAAGCTGCACACCAGTGCAGTTCCTCATTATTCAAAGTTGCTTGCCTCTCATTCCAGGAGCCAGGTATTTTCTGCAGTGAGAGATGCCTCACAACAGGATCCGTAGGGCTGCGTGTGAACGGGGTTACCCTTTGGTGCCTGAGCACACACATCAATACATGGGATGCCTATTTACTGCCCGGGGATCAGAGGCGACAGCTTCCGTGCTTCCACCTTCATTCAAGAGAAGCCTGCCAGTCAGAGCCTGCCCACAGCGTCAGGGCCAATTCCAGTGCTGGAGTCCAAATTCTGATCTATTGCATACATGTAAGTCAAAAGAGCTTGCCAAAAAGTAATTAAAACCAAAGAAATATGTACACATCTGGGGAGAGGATCAAGATCTCTCCTTTCCTTTCTGTTTTAGAGAGACCCCTCTGGCTAACTTAAGCCAGTGGGAGTGAGTTTTGCTACAAAACCCAACAAAAGTTTACTCAGGTGTCTGGCCAGATCCTCATCTGATCCAAATCCTTCACTAGAGACAAGGAAAGCATTTGAGCCGCTGGCCCAAAAGCCGTACAGCCTCCTGCAGAACAGGAACAGCTGCATGGACATGCCTGAAAACATACCTCAGTCCAACAGCAAGGTTGGGAGAGAAAGTTAAACAAAGCAGCGCCACAACAGCTTATGCTGCCACCAGGGAACAGCAACATAAAGGGATCAGGAGGAAGCAAACCGTTTCGCTGCTTCCACTCCAAGAGAGCACAAGTTCATTGCTGCACATACCTCCACTGCCTTGAGAAGACACAACAGTCTCTGACCAAGCCTGAACCCACCTGTACCCAGAGCAGAGATGATGCTCCTCACACAAGCTTTCCCGTTTCTCGCAGCTCAATGCTCCTTAAATTCCCCCTTTAGATGACTGGGTGTTTTAAGCATGATACAAACTCCCTGCTCTGCTGTAAAGCCTTCCTGCAGGACAGCCTGTGGGACTGCACAGAAGAGATGAGGATGCCCAGGCAATGCTTCCACAGTTCCTGCCTGCACCAAGCCAGCAGAATGTCAGGGATAGGCGAACCACATGCTGCCTGTGACATGACACTGTTCCATTACTTTTCTGTTGCTCCCCGTGTCAGCAACAAGCAAGGCAAAATGGGAACAGGCTCCAAACGTGTCTTCGGCTCTTTTGAGAGAGCAGCTGCCTCCTGCAATACCACTCAAGGTCAGTGCAACCAGATAAATAGAGGTTAAGGAGCTATTTTTCCTACTCCCTGTGTTACTACTTCTTTTTCCTAATCCTTGTGTTAACAAGGACTCAAAAAGCAGGAGATCTACGTGTACACTTCTAAGTGTTGAGTGCTAGGACAGGCATTTAACCCCAATCCTAAGTGGGAGGAGAAGGCTGTTTTAAACGACTTTCCACTCAGAAAAGAACAATATAAAGCCCAAATTTTTATTCCATTAAATGAAATTGAAAACCTGGAAGTTCCCAGGCACTCCCTTCTCTGCAGGAACAGGTCTTCAGAGAAAATCTACTAGAGTTCCTGGAGGTCAAGAGAAAACCGCCAAGAGCAGACAGCCTGCAGCTCCCCACACAGTGCTGGTCAAGACCACCCCCAGGCAGGGTGAGAGGGGAAGACTCAGCAGAATTCAGGAAATATAAAGAAGAGAGAAAGCAGACTGATAGGAGCTGTGGGATGAGTTGTACAGACTCAAAAGGATAGCCTACATAAGAAGCCTTCCCTTTACATGGTATCCTGGACCTGCTAAAAAAGCCACGAAGGGGGAGCTTAGGGGAGGGAAATGGATACCAAACCTGTCATGGAGCCTCACCCAAATGGGAACATTAATAATATTGCTAAATTTTGGTATAACACATTGAATGTTACATATTGTTCCTCTCCCACGCTCTTGTGAAATGACAGAGAGGCTAGGCGCAGCCAACTGAAGGCAAGGGCAGCTCCAGGAAGCTCTGTTGATGCCAACCTGCCGCAGCAAATGGCTGTAACTTGTAAGATAAAATTGGCCTTGACACAGATGCTCACCCACCTGCTACCAGCCACCACAGAGAGCCCAGACAAGTGCTTGGGCACTATCAGTCTCATTTGTGCTGGTAGTGTTTGACAACCCAAAGGTTTAAAATCTCAGTGAAAATCAGGTGGGGGGAGTTCTGTGCTGTCTTCTACTCACATGCCTCTTCCCCTGCCTGAGCAAAATTCTTTCAGGTATCAATCCCTCCCCAAATGAAATGTGTTACATCTATTATTGCAAATGAAACAAAGAAGTCAAAATATTTGTACATGAGTCAATGCATTGTTCTAAGGTTCTCACACCATTCCTGCTGCCTTAGCAAAGCCTTCGCAAGACAATTATTAACGTTGGCACAGAATCAAAAATCCTTTATATGGTTAAAGTAAATCAAGTCGTATATTATCCTTCCTTTAGTAAAATACAGAATAACTGTAGCCTGTGGCCATTGCAGAGCTCAGCATTAACAGTGCACTCCTTAGTACAGAGCCTTTATCTTTCTCTGGCTAGACTATACCACAAAGCCATGATAGCTGAACAGGCATTCAAGGGACAGAAAAAAGCTTTCAATCCCTACTACTTGTTAGAAAGATATATTTTCACCAATCTCTGCAAATTCCACATGAAAAGCCCTAAACGGGAGCAGATTCCCCCATCCCATTGTACTGCATATGATCATAGTACCAGCATCCTTGAGCAGCTATAGAACAAGGATGGATGCAGCCATTCTAGCCCTCCACGTACCAGAGATTAACATGGAGGTGACACCGCTTCATGCTCCCACCACCAGTCTCCCAGTGTTGGGTGCTGCCCAGCTGGACGGTGAAGCATGGCAGATCCTCAGAGGCTTAGAAATCATTACAACACCACCCTGAAACACAGCGTGAACCATGGCAGAGCTTGGAGCCTGCAACAGCAGCAGATTTGCCTCCAATCATGGACTCATTAAGCCAATTCACAATCTGAGGGATTGGGCTGCTTATTTGTAGCTAATTAACATCTCAGATTGCAGAGGGGCCTGAGGAAAGGGCCTCAGCAAGGGTTGCACGAGACCATGTTGCACATTTAATGCTAGAGCACCGACAGCCCCACACATCTTGCCCGCAGGCAGTGCCTGCTGCCACATGCACGGACGGGAGAGCTGTGGCTTGGGCAGCTCCTACAAACCAGCCTGAGACAGCAAGGGAAGGGGATAGCATCTGCACTCCAGAGGTGGATAAACCTGAAGTCTAAAGTCTACCCTACCTATGCACCACTTCCCTTATGTCAAGCAAGTGATGCAGCCCCTAGAAGGCATGAAGGGAAACATCTGCAACCCAGGATGAGGGGACAACGCCTGGAGAGAAGGACAACAAGCTAAACTCAGCAAGGATCCAAGGAGAAGGCACTCCTGCCCCGGCACACTTCCACTCCAGCACACGCCTGCCTATGCTGCCAGCCCACAGCTGCCCCTGAAAGGTGGCAGATCCCACCACAGGGGCCTCCTGGAGAAAGCAGCCCCCTCCAGGAACTACAAATTTCAGGCTTCCCAGCCTTCAACAGTATTGCTGCATTCCCCCTCATGGGAAAGGTCCTGGACACGTGCTCCTTTTTCAGCCACCCAACACAAAGGCAAACAGCGCTTTCCAAGCAAGCCAGAGAGCATCTCCCAAGGCAAAAGGCATCTTAGGACTCAAATCCTTCTTTGTAAATAGCACAGGAGGACCTTTGAACTCCAGCTCACTGCCACCACTCCACCACACACTCACCACACCTCCCAAAAGAGAAACACGTTTTTAAAATAACTCCTCTATAAATCAAGGTGCTAAATAAAGCCCAGGTTAAGGTCATGTCCGGCCATACCAGCTTTCACGGCTCCTCAGTTCCTCAGTTGGCTGCCAGTGCAGGGGCTGGAGCACAGTGAAGAGGAAAGTGGCATGCAGGGAGAGGTAGGGCTCAGCGGGCAGAGCCCTGTGATGGAAACAACCCAGCATGGTACCACCCAGGAGGGCAGGGAGAGCCCAGGAGGGCTTCACAACCAGCAGAGGACTCGGGTCTAAATGTAGGCAAGAAAGAGTGAGGTGCCCCCAACCCACCGATATAAAGGGAGCCACAGATGCTCTGAGGGACAGACACTGCTGCTCAGCCCTAAAAGCCTGTTTCCCCATTGCAAAGTGCCTCAAGAACCAGGAATGTGGGAGAGATGAGGTTAGGAGTGCCTGGGCAGACACCTCATGCTAGGACTAACAAGCATGCAGCAGAAAGAGGAGCCAGGGACCAGTTACAATACTGCTCAAAGGACATCTCTACCTCTCCTGGTACAAGCAGCTGGTGCAGGATGGGAGGAGAGTCTATTAAGAAGCATCTGGAGTAACCGGGAGCTTCTTGGGCTTTGCTACGTGGCACCAATTTTCTGCCTACCTTTGTGAGCATGGAGAGCATATAAAGCATCTCCAGCCACTGGCAACTCCTACCATGCTATATTTCTTTCTTATCCAGGACTCAACTTCTTCCTCTTTGGGACCTCTTGCTGACCAGTTAAGGCTTGAACACTGAAGAGCCTACTGCAGGTTTGGAGAACAAGAAGTCAGCCTGCCCAGAGAGCAGAGAGAAGATCCCCAGGGCTACATACTTTGCCCAGTGTCAGCACTCTCCCAGTAGACACCTGGAACTGCAACCCGAGTGGCATAGGAGAACACAGATCAGTGCAAGGAAGGGCTGCAAGGCTGCTGGACCCACCTAGGCCAACAAAGCTGTGGCAGCATTTCCCTTGCAAGCCACCCAAGCACCTTGCTGAGAAGTCAGTGTCTCGGTCAAGAATTTTGTCTACAAAAAGTTGAGTCTTGGTCAAGGAGAACATTAAGAAGAGGCACAGATGTTCCCTGATGACAGCCCAGATGTTGTCTGAAGACTCCTAAAGACCATCAGCATGGTGAGGCCAGATTAACTCTTTGACTAACTCACGATTTATGGCAGACAATGGTTTTTTCTAGTGAGCTGGACTGGCCTACGTAGCATGCTGAGAATTCATCTTGCAACAAGAATTTAGCCAAAGGATCTGCAGCTCCGCTCTGAGAAACCTAGACCCCCATCTGAGCAGCCAAAGAGTGAAACTACATGTCCCAGTGTTCCCCGGTTAAATCCGGCACTTGCTGTGGCTCTGTAGCGTGAGGAGCAGAGCTGGGCAGCAGAGCAGAGCCTGAGAGGCTGCGAGCACAGCAAGTGGTGCCCATGGTATGCCCAGCTCTGAGTCACTGAGCATCTTGGCTCTTGCTCAGCAGGGAGGCCTTGCCAGGGGCTCCCACAGCTTTGCCCTCCTTCTGCTCGCTGCCCAGAGCCTGGCCACACTCTGCGTGCACCCCATTTCTCCCCTCTTGCCCAGGTACCAATGGCCAATGTGAAGGCAGGACAGAGGAGACCAGAGTTTGCAAAGTTGGAGGAAGAGACAACCCTAACCCTTCCAGCACCTCAGAACTGGAAAGTAGAAATGGCGAAACTGGGAAGAGGCAGAGCTCCGAGCAGCACCGTGCGGTGCCGTGGCCCCCAGCCACCTTTTGGACTGGGCGAAAAGGAGCACACAGCAGGCACTGAGCAGAGCCAGGTTAGCCGGTCCCTCCGCCAGCAAAGGCTGCCGTGCCGCGCCACTTGGCGAGGGCTGCTCAGCTCTCAGCTGACGTGAGAAACCTCATTTCCAGTAAAAACAGACCTCTGGGCTTTCCAAGAAGCCTTTCCACTTCTGACACAAAGCTGAAAGCCAGGCCGCTTTGCCTTTAAATCAGAGACATTTCTCCGTTCAAAAGTCTTTGGCTAAAAACAAGGCTTGTTTTTCAGACAAAATTTGAGATTTCCCACTCCACTTTTGCAGGGAGGAGAACCCTCCCAGCCCCATTTCCTGAGCTGCTCTAATCACAGAGGCAATGAGTTCAATAGAGAAAAATCTTCCCAGAGCAAGTGCCAGCTCCCCCCTCTGCTCCTCGCTCCAAGGCTCAGGGGGAGGCTGGAAGGAGGGCGCCTGCCTTCGGCACCCTGCCTGCCTCTGAATGTTTTTGCTGAAATAATGTACTATTAAGTAGTGCAGCTACAGAGGTAGGCATTCACACTGCTGTGATTGCACCACCTTCCTGCGAGATAACCAGGAATGACTCTACCTGCTCTTGGAGCTACTGTTTCAGGCTTTTCAGGGAGAAAAGCACAGCACCCACTTGGGAGCAAAGCGTTTGCAGTCTCACCCAGGGCAGCTTCACTCCCAGGCTGTACCTCTGAAAGCGAGCTGCCTTCTGCGTGCCACCACACGGGATCCCTTGCGCGGGGCATGGCTGGAGCCTGGCTTGGCTCTCCTGCCACTGGGGCAGGCAGGACGGCTCCGCAGCCTGTGGATAAACCAGCTCCTACAGCCCCGAAGGGAGTGGTGCTCCGCAGACAGAGCTCGGAGAATCATTTCCAGATGCCTCCCTCTGTTTCCCCAGTCCTTCTCTGGGTTGATGCGGCTCTAGCAGCCAAAGCAGCTCCTACTGGGCAGCGCTCAGGATTATCATTCCAGGCACTGCAGGAAAACAAGCGCTTGGAAGCGATTAACTCATGATCTCTCATTTAATTAAACAAAGGGAAAAATGATGTATTTGCTTTTCAGCTCTGAGGTCTGACTTCTGCGCATGCTGTAGGTCTGGGCATGCTCAGTGGGGAAAGGCAGGTCCAAAGCTTGGCAAACACCCCACCAAACCCTGGGCTGGTTCGCTTTCACTCAAGGGGGACATCCTAGAGCACTTCTAAAGCCAAGTGTGACCTCCTGCGAACCTTGAGCTTTTGAACCAGTGCACAGCTATGCTGATGCTGTCTGTATGCCGGAGCAAAAGGCAAGGGACAGTAGAAAGTGGAGGCAACCCAGTTCAGGTACATCCCTGGCTCTGTACCATGCTTCAGGTGGCCAAATGCTTCAGGTGCCCCTGTCCCAAAGCCCTGCAGCCCAGCAGGATGTTTTCGTGGGTCTGATACAGCAACACAAGAAGCAAACCTGTTCTTAACATATCCAGACCCCAATATTCTTCCTTGCCAAAGATGCATCCTGGTGCAATCCTCCAGGGAGGAAAGCCCATGCACCTGGAGAAGCGGGGCCTCCATCAGCCCTCCACTTAAACGTGCGACCAGGGGAAGTCGGGACGCTCGTGGCAGCTTGTACAGCAAGCTCTCTGCTTGGATAAACCAGCTCTCTTCTACCATCGCCTGACCAAATGCTGCTCCCCGAAGGAAATGGCATCACATGCATTCAGACTCATCACCCTGGCGCCTCTTCACACCAGAGCTCTATATTTGTATTAGTCCTTGCTACGCTTTCTTTTAGGTTTTCCGACCCCAGGTTCTCTGGAGCAGGGCCTGTGGCTTTCTCCTTGGTCTGCACAACACCCAACACATCAGAAAAGCTGCAGACAACTGCTGAACAGATCAGAGAGGCCAAACTGGGGATGAAACACTGACCCACAATCCAAGAAAGCCCTCTGAAAGCCAAAGAGGAGCAGAACTGGGAAACAGAGATAAGCCTTTCCTCACAGGCACGTGTCCCACTCATAACTGAGCTCTCAAGGAACAGAGCTGAGGGTAAGTCCTACCCAGAGCAAGGAATAAGCACCTGCTCCCAGTGGCCTCTTAGTTTCTATTAACAACAGAGCATGGAGATGGCATAGGTGTTTAAAGAGCATCTGAGAGAAAAGACCAAAGCCCTGTCCTTAAACAGACATCTTCCAGCTGAAACTAGGCCCTGCAAGTGTAGGAGAGGAGCTAGGTATAAAACACCATACTACAGCTGTAGACCAGCTTATTTTGGTTTAGTTTAATCAAGGGATTAAGTCCTTAATCCAAAATAACTGTCTAAGCACAGATTTTTTTAAAATATCATTGGCATAGATTTAACCATACAGTTAATTAACAAAGCTGTACTTGGCACAATGCAAAGCTTTGGGCACTTTTAAAACACCCTTCCCAGCAGCAGCCTCACGCTGGGAGAGTGTGAGCCCATGGCAACTGTGTTTTCATAGCCCAGCATTAGCCACGTATACCTCCCCGTGGGCCCCAGGGGAGAGCTGCGTTCCTCATCACTCCCCAAACCAGACTGCATGGGCTGCCCTGGCCTGGGCACCAACAGTCTGCCCACAGCATCATTTGCCATGGTCCAGCTGTGGATCTCCACATTCGAAGTGCCGTGTTCCTACAAGACGCTTGGCCAAGGCTTGCTAAATAGCATCAGGTACAACAGACCGAGTCAAGAATTTCCCAGGCTACTTAGACACAAGTCCTAGGACATTACAGCAGACTCCCTTTCTCTACAGGGCTTCTAGGAAATCCACTAAAAATCTCTCTGCTGCACAAGAGAATTACTTGAGCTCATTCATCTTATTCTTAGTTACAGTATTGTTCCTCTCTCAGCTTTGAGTGTTGGCATCCATCTGGCAAACCAGCCTGAGCAGTGGTGTCTTGTACCCCTCATGCGGCAGTTTGTGTCTAACACCTACCAAATAACAAGGCACTCTAGGTAGATGAAAGATTTGTTTATACCAGCCAGCTATAAAATACCCTCAGCAAGTTCTTCGCCAAACAGGTCAGCTCATTTTAACACCTTTTAGTCAGAGGCATGAGGCCATAGCCAACACCCTGTGTTCAGACGTCCATCTGGGGGTATCTTACAACAGATGGGCAGCCTCCTGCGCTCAAAGAGAAAATAATAATCCTTCAGCAGGACAGCTGACGAATGCCAGAAACAATCTTCACAGGGTCAGCATTTAGATTATTACTTATGGGTCAGCTTTGCAAGTGTTCTGAGTTAAAGGATGTGGCCGGATCCCATTTAGATCCCACCCTTTCCTCTGCAAGGTGCATGAACTGCTGGACAGACTCCTGAGATGACTGGTGGTTTGCTGTCTCTTGCAGACTCCATAGTTATTGGGTGGACACCACTAAGAAATTACCATGTTTTAGTTTGAAAAAGAGCTCCTAGACACAATGTGGGAGGTTAGGTAACACTGTGTAGCCCCAACATCCCATAACAGATGAGCCATAGTTCCTTTTAGCCTTAAACAATGTATTACCGTGTGCGCATCAAATACAAATCCTGCGACATCAACGGGGAACAGAAAACACTCTGAAGCTGCATAGCAATTCCAGGAGGGGCTGGCTGATCGCATGAGAATACAGTAAGCATGCAAGGATCCTTCCTTGAAGGAGCACATCTCCTCACGTTTTCAGTATGAGAGAGCAGCTATATTCAGATATAGAGCTAAATGCACACCTCCTAGAAAGCTGAGTAAATCAGTCATAAATTCAGTGCATCACTTTTATGAAACTCCTGAATTAGAAAGGAGTAAACGCAGGCTTTTAAAGTTACTCCCTTTATAGCTTTTTTTTTTTTCCAAACAGAAAACAGTCTCACGTGTCCCATTATTTCCATACATATCAAAGGAGGGTGGAGATTTAACTAGCGTTTTCTAAAAGACATCTTTGTGCACAGAAGGGATGTATGCCAAAGCGTGGGTGGTTATAGGCCCAAACACAAAAGAGAATACATCCACAGGCATTTTTCCCCTTGATCCATTAACGGGTCTGCATACCAGCCTCCTGAGCGTATGAGAGGGACCTTGTTCAAAAGGTAAATGTATTCATAAAGATGACAACAGACAGCAAATAATCCACATCCTTTAACCATGTTGGAGGCTCAGCAGCATTGTGTTTTTGTCAGGAGTCGCTGAGATTTGATAGGCAGCCTCAGGGAACATCTCCTCCTGAAGGAACCTGCTCAGGAAGCCTCCCAACTCGGTCTCCTGCAAACGCTGACACACCTAACACAGGCTGGAAAGCTCAAGGTGGACACCTAGCTCAGATCACCAGAACTCCTGCAGCTTTTCCACCCCACGCCATGCTAACCACCATCCAGCCACAGCATTGCATCCCTTGGTGGATGACCATAAAGCCCCATGGAGCCTCCCTTCTACCTGCACCAGTGTGCAGGAGAGCACAGGGAAACCTTCATCTGGTCCACACTGCTCTTCTGCTGAGCCATTTGATTCCATTCAAATCAGCAGTTGGTTGCACCAGCTAGAGCAAGGGTTTGTCCTGGGCATCCCGGCCTGATGGCAGGACAGTAAATTTGAGCAGACAGAAAGACTTTCAGATTCATTCTGTGCCGCTTTGATCTTGGGAGTTTCAACTTGGTGTCAAGTGATGCAAAAAATTGGATATATACAGAGCCAACCAGGAACATTTACACAAGAAAGGCCCCATTATTTTACTTTATCTTTCTTTTTTAATGAAAGACTAGGCCAGCCAACAAGATGAGGTGTTCTCTGCAGCAGGGAGGCATCAGTATGGTCAAGCCTCTGGAGGCATCAAGGGCACATCCATTCATTTCTCAGAGCTACAAGCCAGGTATCACGAGTGGTACAGAAAGCACAGAGCACCCCACCACCAGAACTGGGCAGCTTACCCTAGCAGGCTGTCTTTGCTTTTTATGGCTCTTCAAACAGCAACACATCCACTTCTGGTGCTACAACTCGCATTTTCAGAAATTGGTTACATTGAGCTCTGCAGGCCAGGAACAGGGGGCTCCTTCACAGGTAGGGAGCCAGGAATAAAGACAAAAGGTGTTCTGATACATTGAGTGCCTATGGGTGGGTTGAGTAGAGCTTCTGCAGAAGACACCTGCACTGTTTTAACAGAGATTTTTCACCCCTTCGGTACTCAGGGGCCTGTAACCCCTGTGTCCATGACTTCCACCCACAGTCAGCTCTGATGCTCAGTTTAAGCAGCTCTCACAGTTTCTAGGATGGTTCAGTTTTTCACAGCTCAGTTGCAGACAGGGTTGTTTCAAGCAAAGCTAGAAAATTAGGCTCTGGGAGCAAAGAGGCCATGACTCTGCACTAATATTTAGAGGCTGACACTCTGGTTGGTGATCTTTTCTGAAGCAACCAGCAGCAAGACAGTCACAAGGCTCTCGCATTTTGGTCTCTTCTGCTGTGGGATGCTGATTTTAATAAAATAAATACCAACACTCAGTGTACAGTCCTCCTTGGACACCTGTAGCATCTCACCATAAACACTTACTATCTTGCACTCCCACCTGATACTAGAACACATTTGGGGGTTGCTGGGAAGAGACACAAGGATGCAGCTGCCCTGCTATCTGCATTTAGCCATTGTTTTCATTGCTACAATGAACAACACGTCCACCTGCATGGAGTTTCTGGCAAGAAGCCCGGCAAAATGCAAATGTTGTCATCCTTGTTATCCCAGAGACGATGCTTTCAAACCACTTCCATGTGCTCAGGATTACATTCTTGGGCTTTGTCTGTGTTCCAACATCTTGCTCATGACTTTGACACAGAAATAAAGAAAGAAGATTCCCCAATGCTTAAAGTTCTTTGTGATTCCCAGACTCATTTCCTTTCCACCACATGAAAAGACATAACTGGATAAAAGAAAGACTATATTTTCTGCTGAAACCCATCTTTTCTCCTGCTAGCACAGGACTTCTCTGCAGGAAGACATGAAAGCCACGACAGGACAATCAGGGCAGACAGAGCCCAGCCATGCTTCTGCTTTGTTCACACCATGGGGTTTTCACAGCTGCAAAAGTCAGTTCTAGTGAGCATGGGCTACATTGACCCAAGGTATCTTACACATTTGGTGCTTTAGGCATCCTCCAGCTGCATCAACCCTATGCATCCATAGGGTTGCACACCACATTGTCCCTAACACTGAAACACGACAGACACCCTGTGAAGGGGAATCACCCATCTTACACAGAACAGGGTAGCCAGCAGTTGCAGAGTGCCAGACTTTCCGTCAGGAGATATGCATCCAAGAGCCCTGCAGTCTGCCAGAGGCCATTGGGAAGTCTCATGCAAACCAATAGATTGACCCACATTCACTTTGATGCAAATCTTATGCCTGCAGGGTTTGGTTGATTCACCAGGACACCAAAAACCCAAGTCAAACAAAACAGCTTGGAGCTACAGTCACAACTCAGCCTTTCACAGAAATGCCCCTCCCAAAACGCAGACTAGTCTACCACAGCGTTGAGAACAGACACCTGCCAGGCACCACAGGTGTCCACAGTGTGGCCAGCGCTCATTGCTGGGTCTGTGGTATCTTGGTCTCTGGTTCCTGCTCCTTACACAGTTCCTAAGCCTGAACTCAGCACCTGAGAGGCACAAATACCCTCTTCAGCAGCGAGGCATGGCCCCTGCACACCAACAACCCACCGTGGCACCCGGACTGGCCGTGGCACTGCTCTGTGCAAAGACCCCTGCTTCAGACTGCTTTTGTATCACACATTAGGCAAAGGAGAACCTGAAATGGGGATGAAGTACTTCGGAACCTGAAACTCAGCAGGAGCAGAGTAGCAGCAGCCAGTCTCTGCTTCAGGCTTCCCAGAGCAGAGCTTCACAACTGCTGCTCCAACTCCTGTGGCAAAACGCAGCCCATGGGACTGCAAGGGATGTCACCCAGCCTGCACAACCCCAAAGGGAGCTCTCCTTTGGCTCCCACTTTGTTCAATAACCAGCATAGACCAAAAATGGCCAGGAACACACTAGGCACGGGGTGAGGGAAAAAGTTCTCCTGACTGAGGTGGGAAGAGGAAGAAGCAAGATGCTTTGAGGCCTCCACTGCAGGACAGGAGAGGAGATGATATCACTGCTCTAACAGAGCCACATAGAGGTACACAGGAGCTGGAGGGTAGCAAAGGGAAGAGACATGGGTCCACGAGATTAGCTCAAATTGTAGTAGAAGCCAAAAGTTGGGCAACTCTTCCTTGAATGAAAGCTGAGATTCTCCAAGCTCAGAAGCTGAACTTTTAAGAAAAACCAAGTGCCTGCAGGGCACAGCAGCAATACAAACTGCTTGCACTCCTCACGGACTTTGTTCCCTCTGCAGTGGACAAGCAGCCCGTGACAGAACAGGAGATGTTCAGGAGATTTAGGGCTGCTGGGCACACAAATTCCAGCCTGAGCCCAGGAACAAACCATCAGAAAGCAGACTGGCGCTCAGTAGGGTCTCGGCAAAGGGCTAGCGATCCCTCCAAACTCTGCTGCCCCAGGGCTGGGCACCTCTGTTTGCAAGGCAGCACCAGTGTGGCTGGGCAGGAGCCTGCCCCACAGCCCCTCCCAGGGAGATCGGGTGCTCCGCTGCCTGGCTGGGTTTGCCAGTCTATCCCCTCCCAAAAACAGATCCCCACGTGCAGAATTTCATGCTGAAAGGGAAAGACCCCAGCCCAGCTCTGGGGGCTTCTCTGAACCCCTGGCTGCCCACTTTGGGCAGGAGAAAAGAAGCAGACGCTCTCCTTTTCGCTCTGCAAGGAGCAATGCCCACAGCCCTGGAGCAGGACTGGCAAAGAGGGAGGGCAGGAGGAGAGCCCAGCATCCAGGCTGGCCCGAAGACAGGGCTCTGCCCCATCCCAGCCCCTTGTTCCAAGGCTGTACCCCGATAGGCACCCCACAGAGTGCCAGTGCCAGCAAGAGCCCTATGTCCAGGGCTGGCACCGCAGGGTACAGCTGCCATCCGAGTAGCAGAAGCACCAGAAGAGACGCTTCCCACTCCCGGCATTAGGGCTGAGCTCCAGCAGGCTGCCCCATAGCAGCTCCATTCCACCCACCCCTGCTCGCGCCCGGGGCCAGAGCCCTGTGCAGAGATTTCCTTACCATCTTCCCAGCCTCCTTTATTCCCCCTCAGTTCCAAAGGCAGCGGTTTTTCTCTTTTTCCTCCATGGGTGCGATGGGGTGTCTCCTCTCCCCTCCGACATGAACCACCGAAGCACTTTGAGTTCTGGACTGTAATCCAACTCCTCACCGCCCCCAGCACAACTCCAACTAATCTAACTCATGACACTAGCGGGGCTGAGCAGGGGACCTCCAAGGTTTCTCTGACAGCCAACTCCAGCGCTAGGCAGCAGAGGGGCATAACGAGAGCAGAGCGACACGTTCCCCAGCCCTGTGGGGACTTGATGGACCTTATGGAGCGGAGCCAGCAAAGCTAACAGGCTGCTTGCTATGGCAGCGATGCTATCCGCATCCCTCAGAGCGTGTCTGGACATCCACACAGACCTGCTCAGTGCAGATGCTCCATGGCAGGGTGCTGCCTTCACCCCAGGAGAGGTGAATAGCTGCTAGAGGAGAACAAACCCACGGCAGGCATCCCGAGGTCTCCAGCTTCCCAAAGAGGGAAGAGCCTCTTGGCTTGGTTTTCTCTAAGTCCAGATAAGTCTCTGCTCTGCGAGATCCCAAGGCAGTGCTGCAGGTTAAGCAAAACACCGACAAAAACAAGAAGTGCTCCGAAATATTGTTTTTCTAACTTGTAGAAGGAAAATGGAGAGGCAGTGGCCGCTTCAGGCAACAGCAACAAACTGCATTGGTACCAGGCGGGAGATGTGGAGACCTCACCCCCTCCCAAAGGAGGAAGCAATTTAACATGGCGAGTTTCTCCACCCCTCCATTAATTGTTTAAGATGGCCAGGGGCCAAAATACTGCCCAGGCAGTGGGAGCAGCATGGGAGGTCAGCGGACAGGCAGCAGCCTACCCGAGTGACAACGGGAAAGGGCAGAGCCACAGAGGCGGAGAGGGAGGGCAGGTGCCAGGGCAGCCCAGGATCTGCTGACACACAAAGGCTTCAGTCACGGAAAGCGAGGCGGGAAGTGACACACGGGCAAAGCCCTGGACACGAGACGCAGAGCCTAGCAGAAGGACTACCTAGTTGTCATCCACAACAGTGAAAAGGATTTGTGGTCTTTGTAGATGCAGGAGAGCCTTTCTTTCCCCCTCCTACTCATAGCAGGAGGATGAGGAGCCTGGCATGATTCCCGACCAGATTTCTCTATCTGCCCAAGTAGCTTTGCCCTTTATCTGTTCCCCAAAGACATCATCCAGCCCACAAATGTGGCTGCACCTTTGCTACATCTCCCTGCAGGCGCTGGGAGTCTCCACTCTGAGGAAGGGACAGGCAGCTGTGTCCCTCCCGTGTGCTCACGGCACGCAGCTGGCCATGACAAACATCTTGCTATCGGAGATGCTGAGCTATTTCTGTGGAGGCATGGCCCTCAGTGCAGGGTAGGAGGAGGCAGAAGAGATCCACTGTGCCTGTCGTGACCGGATGTTTTATGGAAATTTCCTTGCTGTTCCTTCAACCGCAGCAATAAAAGCAGGTTTGCGTTCAGGAGGCCACAGCTGCCCAGGGCTAACCCAGCCGCTTCCACAAGACTATTTGCACCAAGGGAAACGCAAACCCAGGTGGGGCTGGGGCACCATGAGAGCCCATGAGGATGGGGAGGATGGAGCAGAGAACCTGCTCCTGCACTGTTGCTGAGGCAGCCAGGTCTCTGCACGCAGACCTCTGGCAGCAGCTCCAGGATGAGAGCAACATTCAGCTTTCCTCATCCCTTCACCCCTTTCCTCACCCCTGAGAGTACCAGCTCTCCTTCAGCTCCGAGTTAGCAGGTAAGGCACAGTCATGTCACTTAATTCCAGCTCTTTGAAGGCCAGAGGGGAAAAGCAGCTCATTTTCAGGCTCATGGAGGAGCTTGCAGCAACCCCATAAACAGATGGGGAGGGCATCACATCGACACAAAAAGCTCGTATCTGATTCTTATCTCATTTTCCACCTCTGTGACCAGGGACAGAGCCAGGTGCTCCCCAGACCGTAGAGCAAACGCTTGCTATCCAGGTCCTACTCGAACCATGTAACAATTAGCACACACTTTTTGCAGCGCAGCAGCCAGCTCAGTTGTGAGATGACAACTGAAAGCTCTCTGCATGTTCCCAAGCCAACACCACACAGGACAATACAGGAAAGTTGGTGGCTGCAGATATTCGTTTATAGAAGCAAAAGGGGAATGGTTTGTCTAACACAAGAGCAGCTTAGAGCTCAACCTCACGCTTCCTCCCTTTACTACATTGTGCTCAAAGCCCAGGAGCACCTTCCCCATCAAGGATTTTCAGGCTGAAGAGCATGAGTTCAGCTCCCCCTCGTTAAGTTGGAGGCAGTGACATGATTTCCTGTGCGGTGGCACTGCACCAAGGGGAACTTGGTGCTGTTTACTCATGGCTGGATCCTAATAGAGCTCGCTTTTTTAATTATTTTTTAAATCAGGAAGTTGTATTTCCCTCCTTTCCTGCATTGTAGATTCATTTCCCACACAAGCACATGGGAGCCAGCTGTAGCCAGCACTTCAGTGGGTGTTGAACAACCCCTCTCGACTGAGGCTGACAACAATGCTGCGCTTGTTCCTGACACAGGCTCACACTGTCTCCTCACAGGAGCAGCTCCTTGCCCTTATGCTGAGCCTGCACTTTCCTTAGGGTTGGTTTGATTGCTGAAGCCACTGCAAAAGGCTGCTGTCAGCAGAGATACCGGTGCTCCAGCCTCCCACCTAGCAGACTCAGGTCCTTTGCATGATTGGAGAGGCAATTTTGCTCCGAGGGAACCAATTTGGTACCTGGTTGTGGCAGCAGCCGAGTACTGCTAAGCACAACCTGTCCCAGATGTGAAATACAGCAAAAGGCAGCAAACACTGACACCAGGGAGGATGAGGTCCCAAACTTTGAAGGCTGTAGGGTCTCCCCAGAGTTGAAAGAGGAGGAGGTGGGAGAGCGGTCGGTACACCAACTGTTCTGAAAAATTCAGGGTTCACAACTTCAGACCCACATCTCTTACCCCCCTTACTCTTCACTGAAACTGCAGTATTTCTCGAGTGCCTGCTGAAGCAGTGCCACAACCTAAAGCCTGGTTAGAGCTGGGAAAGAGCAGAGGCAGAGGTAGAAGGCAGGCAAGGGACCTCCGCCTTTGAGTCACTGCTAGCATAGTCCTGCTTAATTTCAATTGTGCAAATCAGGGAAAGCTCAATGCTTTTAGCAATAGGACTTGGCTGTGCTGGAAGAAACACAGGACAGATGTTTTAGATGCCAGATAAGGATATCTTCTGACCTAGGGAAAGTTGTGCAATATGCATACTAGCTAGACGACTGCACTACAGCAGCCAGCAGCTCTTATGAAAACAGCACCACGCACTTCACATTAGCTTAGCACTGCTGCCAGCGTGGTCCTCGGCACAGCATGGAGAACTTCCTATGTCCATAGGGTCTTCCCAGGGAGAGGAGAGCCTGGGAGCAGTCTGTGGCAGAGCTGTGCTCCAGGACCTCCAGCCCCTGCTAACCTACTCATCAGTGGATGCCTTGGAATCTGCTTCCAGGCGTCTCCTCATTACTGGACTGGGGCTTTCCGCCAGCTCCCATCTCCACACACATGGCTATGCAGATGCACCACGGATTAAGCACTGCCCCAAAAACACGGGTCCAAGAAAGGAACGTTAGGATCCCACCAAGCTACCTGCTGTGAATCCCATTCCCCTTGCACTTAGCATCCTGTAGAGGATGTGGGAAGCCACCAAGAAGTAGCCTTAGACCCCACTCAACACAAATAGGTGCCTTAAGACCAGTGATAGTAAAGTCTGCTTGAAACAGATTTCATCAAATAAAAGACACGAGTGCTGCAGCAAGTAGAGCTGCAATGCCAGCAATAACAGTCCAGGAAAGAACTAATTCTCTCCCCATTAGGGAGACAAAAGGGGGTTGTATGTGGTTCAATAATAGTTAAACCTTTATTTCAGATCACAAGTAAAGCAGGACTTGGCTTGACAAAAGCACATCTCGGTTTAACTAATTAATTTGATAATCCCCTATTTGCAACTCTCAGGAGACATTCAGCTTCTCAAGCAAGTAATTACCACTAAGTGGCAACCTCTTTGAGAGGCCCAGTCTGATTAGGGGAAATATTTCTTAAGCCAGAAATACAATCGTGGTGTGATTTCCCAGAAGAACTGGAGGAGAGCTGGTCACGCTCACCGTTTGAAGGAACAAGAGCCACTCAATTATTAGGTCTCCAGCAACACTTCAAGATATTGCTCAGTGCCATGTGCAAACCCAGTGTGCAGTTAACCATCAGGAGGCTTTCCAGGAGACATTTTATAGGTACAGAAGTCAGGAAGATCCCACTTAGGGCTCTCAAATACCCACACGTGCCCAGTTCTAGCACTGAGCACTGCCAGAGCCCACAGGACAAAGTCCTGTTTCTGCATATGCTCAAGACGTCTGTCTCAGGCTGAGCAGCTTTGGGCAGTTCTTGTGGTTGGGACATGGGTAGCCCCCAGGCCTAGCAAAGAGGTCATTCTGCACTCCAGTCTTGGCTTAACGCCTCTACAGTAGCATCTTCCAGAGACTTCTCATATAAGAATCACGAGCGCACCTGGTGCAGGTAGAAGCAAGGCTTGGTTGGAAACCTGATCAGGCACTGTGCCAGTAGGTACATTTTCTCGACAGCACACAGCCCTCCATGAGATGTTTCCCCACTGGGGTGGGCTCCCCTGCTTGGGTGCTGTGTCTCAGCATCCCAGTGCTCTGAGTGCTAGGCAGGTGCACTGATTGGCAGGACGTGACCACCCTGGAGAGAAGACAGACAGACACGCACCCTCTGTGAACACAGACATGGTTAGGAGAGCTATAAGAGGGGCTGCTTGTTTGTCTCCTTGGAGTTTAGGCACTGCCTGCCTTCCCTGAGGACACAGTGCTCCTGGCTTAGAAATCCATCTGTGGTTTCAAGACTGCCACTTCAAAACTCACCACTACCTCTGGTTAGAGAAGGACAGATTGACTTTCTATGGGGAGCAACCTGAAACCAACCCATCTTTCTTCAGATCCCACATATTTAATGGCAGAAGACAGTCATCTGTTTACTTTCCCTTCTGGCAGTGATGTTACATGCTATTTAGTCCTCACAGCACATTTACTGTTCTCTCCAAGGCAGCACACTCACCTCTGAGCTAGACACGCCAGCGGGCACCTACGCCCTTCCTGGCCCAGCCCGGCAGCCACCTCTCCAGGCCCTCTCCCACGGACACGGGAGACGTAGAGCACAGGGTCTCTACTGCAAACGCCATTCTCCATCACAGCTGCCAGGGCCTGCTCATCTTTCCAGGTCTGCTTGTCAAAGCAAGGGTTGAGAGGACAGAGAGACACACGCTCTTTCATATCCCTGCACCAAGAGGAGCCTCCTACTTGTGTCACTGCTCTGTGCCCTGCTCACATCTGAGCAACAAGCACCCACGAGATCCTTGCCCTGCACATACCAAGAGAAGCAGATCCAGCCCTCAGTGGATAGTCTGAGTAGGTACCAAGCACAAACTGTAACCAGACAAGGGCTGGGAGACATTCTGGGCTGGAGACCCACCCCTTCTCTTCCCAAAAGCAACCTCAGTCCAGCTCTGCTCTGCTTTAGCCACCCCGCTCTGGGAGAGCTGGTACACCTCACTCCAACCACTGGCTGCAATCTCTGCCCCACTCTGTGCAGAGCCAGGGCCAGCACCTGAGCCCTACCTGGAGTGGTAGACAGGGACCACAGCACCTCCTTCACTCTGCTCCAGGAGATGTGATGCCCAGGACTGCTGTTCTCCCTGGGGATATGCTCTGCCAAGACCCCATCCAGCCCCCCCAGCCCCTCACGAACCCCACACTTACAGCCAGTGCTTGCAGAGCCTGCGCCCAGCAGATCCCAGCAGAGCCTGCAAACCATCCTCCCGTGGCAGAGCCTCTCCAGAGAGAAGGAAAGCCCTCTCCCGCCTGCATTTTGCTCCTCCAGATCAGGCAAGCAGAGAAGCAGCTGGGTTAGCTCAGCACACGCTGGGGCAGAGCAATATCCCCGAGATGCAGCACCAGCTGTGGGCATGCAAGCAGGGCTCTGCACAGCCACCTGGGCGTTCCCGGGGACCAGCTCTCAGGTTGCCTGGAGCAGCTGGGCTGTGTTGCCCAATAAACTCAGGCAATCCCTTTGTGAGCCCTGCAGGTGCTTCTCGAAGTACTTTTAATCCCACTGATATTTCCAGCAGGGGAATAGCAACCCGCTCAGAGCTGAGCGGTGCTCTCCTCTGATACAGGAGAGACCTGCTTTGCCCCCCTCCAGTGTTGCCCAGCTGGTAGCAAAGCCCCTCACCACAAGAAGGATGTTGAGGCTCTGGAGCGAGTCCAGAGAAGAGCAATAAAGCTGTGAAGGGGCTGGAGAACAGGCCTGATGAGGAGCGGCTGAGAGAGCTGGGGGTGTTTAGCCTGGAGAAGAGGAGGCTGAGGGGAGACCTCATTGCTCTCTATAACTGCCTGAAAGGAGGTTGTGGAGAGGAGGGAGCTGGGCTCTTCTCCCAGGTGACAGGGGACAGGACAAGAGGGAATGGCCTCAAGCTCCACCAGGGGAGGTTCAGGCTGGACATGAGAAAAAAAAATTTCATGGAAAGGGTCATTAGGCACTAGAACGGGCTGCCCAGGGAGGGGGTTGAGTCACCATCCCTGGAGGGGTTTAAAAGACGGTGGACGACGTGCTGGGGGGAATGGTTTAGTGGCCGGTAGGAATGGTAGGACTCGATGATCCCGGGGGTCTTTTCCAACCTAGAGATTCTGTGAAAGGGGAATAATCTGGTTCCCCCATCTCAGTCTGAGCAGAGCAGCTCCACAAGGCTCCAGGCTGAGTCACTGCAGCGGGTAAAGAGCAGTTTGGGGTCAGGGTCTTCTCCCCAGGGGAGTCTGCAGCCACCCCTGCTGCCTGCGGACCCAGAGCGCGGAGGTGTGAGGAGCTCCTGGGGTGACAGGGACAGGAGCAACGGCAGCCGGGGGAAGGCCGGGACAGCCCGGGGGTGGCACAGGGCGACACCTGCCGGCCCGCACCGCCCAGTGACCCTTTCCGTGAAAAGGTTTTTCATGTTCAGCCTGAACCTCCCCTGGCGGAGCTTGAGGCCATTCCCTCCCGTCCTGTCCCCTGTCACTTGGGAGAAGAGCCCAGCTCCCTCCTCTCCACAACCTCCTTTCAGGCAGTTATAGAGAGCAATGAGGTCTCCCCTCAGCCTCCTCTTCTCCAGGCTAAACACCCCCAGCTCTCTCAGCCGCTCCTCATCAGGCCTGTTCTCCAGCCCCCTCACCAGCTTTGTTGCTCTTCTCTGGACTCGCTCCAGAGCCTCAACATCCTTCTTGTGGTGAGGGGCCCAGAACTGAACACAGGATTCGAGGAGCGGTCTCACCAGTGCCGAGTACAGAGGGAGAAGAACCTCCCTGGAATCTGCTCCCTCTCACCCTATCCCTGCCCTCCCTGATAAAGAGCCCCTCACCAGCTTTTCTGTAGCCCCTCTTCAGTACTGAGAGATCGCTGTAAGGTCTCCCCAGAGCCTTCTCATCTCTAGGCTGAAAAACCCCAGCTCTCTCAGCCGTTATCTGTATTTATTTCGATCCCACAGTACTGGGCGCTGGGCATCTGGCACGGCCGGCACCCCGTGGCAGTTCCAGTGCGGGGTCTTTACAGATGCTCAAACCAAGAACGAAGATGCAGTCATTTCTTTTATTGCATCACCGTGGTCTCACAGTAACTGATCACTATGCACGTGCCTACCTTCTACTGAAATATTCAGTCAGCAGGAGGTCTTACTCACATCTAAGATCTCCTCCCGTAGGCGTGATTTTTCAGTATTTAAACACCCAACGGTAAGTTATCATCTTAACCTTATTTTATCATTTCAAGCGAGCATGAGATCGAGTATCTTCCTCATTAAAAAGTTACCGATTATCCCTGCTACATACAAACCCTCAAGCACCTGCATTGTATTACAAATTCTCTTTTTCCTATGCCACATGCCCACATTCTATTGCCTTGATTTTTATCATGCTGCTACTGCCTGTGCTGGGATCTGTATTCCTTCGTCACCCTCACACACGTACCTCCTGAGGCAGCAAGGACTTTGCCTCCCCAGGGCCAGGGGGGCATTTGTCTCCCAATTTCTAGCCATTTGGGGACAGTTTGGTCACCTTTGGTCAAGCGACACCCCATGTGGAGCTGGATTTTTGGAGAAATCTAAGGACAGCTAGGTGGCTGCTAGGCTTTCTTCACTTTTTATTGAACTCTCTAGTCTTTGTAATTTCCCGTTTGCTTCCATCAAACATTTATAACAATGCTGTCTGTCCCCTAGAAGGAGAAAACAAAGATGGGAGTGAGCTTGGCAGGGGTCACCGATGAACCACCTGGCAGCAGCCTGGCTAGCGCTCACTCCACAGCTCTTTCCTCCCAGCAAACACAAGCTCTTTCACCAGCCAGGACCCATCAGCCAGCCCTGCACCACAGCATGTGAAAACGTTATAGTTCTTGGCCTTCATAGTAATTTTCTTTTTTTTTTTTCGTCTTTCTAGGATACCTTTGCAGAGCTTTTGAGCTTTTGCCATCTTTCTCCATAAATACGCGAGGGTAGGGATGCCTACTGAAAAAATATATATCTACACACATGTATGTGGTAGACAAGAAAATATCCTGTCCCTGGGAGGTGAGGCTTTCTGAATTAGCAGGCAGGACTCTAAGTGTCCAGGAGAAATCTGGAGGGGGTGACCTCTGCAGGAGTGATGCTCACATGGTGCCAGCACCAGCCATGCCAAGAGGAGGGTTTGCAGGCAGCTCTGAGCCCATGATTCAGAAAGCCTCAGCGCTCCCAAACCACTAGGGACCTGCACAAGGTGGAAAAGCCAGCCACCCCACAGGCAGCAGAAGACCCAAAGCGAAGCTTTAACTGGCTCTCCGACTTAAGCACCATGGTTTTTCCTGGGTTCCAGGAGGGATATTTTGTGCACAGGCAAAGATAGCCCTGCATCACTGAAGGAGAGGGAAAGCATAAACACACCAGACCTGTCTGCAGAGTCTGGTCTCTACCAGGACCCCATGCAAGGAGGCAGCCTGTCCAAGTCCTTCATCATGGGCTGCCTACAAGCTTAGGACAGCCTGTGGTCTGATGTAGACCAGACCAGCTGGGCTAGTGGCCACCCCCCCTCAGTGTCCTCAGCATTCTCCCTCTCCAACTAACCCACTACAGCTTTCACTTACCTTCAGGGCAGCCTGACTGTGCAGCACTGAATGCCAGGAGATGGCAAAGCGAGAGGAGCCCAGGTGGCTTCTTCAGGGAGTGTTTCCTTTCCCGCTGCTGTGACAAACAGTTCTGCCTGGCTACGGGGAAGATCACAACTCCAGGATCTGGGGTAAAACCAAAGCCCCTGCCATGTCAGCATCCATCCTGGCTGTTCTGCAAGAGTCCCCACAAGCAGCAGCCTGGCCACGCAGTCCTCCAGGGCAAAAGCAGAGAAATCTGAACCATGAAGGAGGATGTGGATCACTCCACCCAGCTCCAGCTGATCTGAAGATCCCACTGATCTTGTCTGTCCTCAGCCTATCCACACTGCAGCTTGTTTCCCTGCCGAGCTGGGGTATGGGAAAGCCTCCCAGCAGCCTGGAGGGTGGCACAGCCGCTGGAGAGGGTCCCCAGATCCACGGGGAGCCGGGGGACGTTCACCGCTGGCAGAAAGCGAGGAGGCACGGGCCAGCCAAGGGGCTGGCTTGACATGGATCGGAGGGGTGCAGCACAAAGCACAAAGGCTCTCCCACCCTGGCCGCTCTGCCCTGGAACGCAATATGGGAATCGCTGCCCAGCACAAATCTGTTCCTTATTATCCGCCCCGGCTGCCGACTGATCCCAGCTCTGTCACCAGCCACTTGCCGCACAGCCCTGGCTGAGTCGCATCCTATCAGCCGATCAACTTCTGCAGGACTTCAGCAGCTAGTGCAGTGGGGCAGAGCTGGATCCCACCCCTCCGATGGTAATCCTGGAGTGAAAATAGCATTCCCTCCACCGACAGTCAGGGGAGGCTTCCAGTGAAAACAAGGAGCAGGGATGTCTGCTTCGTGTGCAAAGAGCAGGAAGGCACAGGAGAATTGAGGAGAGGTGTTCAGTCTGGTCATACCCAGGTGAGATGGATGCCTGGACTGACAGACAGGCGCAGGAAGGAGCAAAGAATGGACTGACATATCTTCCAAATGTGTTTCCAAATACAGTCAGACTGAACTCCTGAATTCTTCTGCGTTTTCTTTCCTGCTGTTCTCTGTGAAAACGTGAGCGTGGTCAAAGCCTCTGCCATGCTTTACGCTTGCCAGGACCAAGTGGGAAGCAAGAAGGTGGGCTCTGATTTACTAGCTTCCCACCACTTGTGCCTGAATAGGCCATTGTGAAACCACCACATGCGGGTGTCAGAAGTGCTCCAGAAATACAGCAGAATGAAAAATCATACAAGATTGTCTGTGAGTCAACAGCACCCTTGGTGTACTGGAGAACGTGCACGTGAAGCTGACAGGTTCAAGGAAATTATTATTCCTCTTGATTTAGTACCTGTGAGACAGAGCTGGGTGTACTATCTCCAGTTTGGGGCTCCCCAGGACAAGAGAACCAGCTTTAGGGAGACAAGGCACAGAGAGGAGCTATCTACAGGGATGCCCAGAGAAACCAGAGCCCAAGTCTTCTCAGGGACACACCTGGAAGACAAGAGGCAATGATGACAATCTGCACTCGGGTAAATTCTTGCTGGATTTATGGTGAAAATCATTCTGTATGAGCGTGCTGTGGCCATGGTGTGGTTCTAGGACAGGGAGGTGGTGACACTTCTGTCCTCAGGGACTTCCCAAACAGGGCTCTGAACTACCTGCTCCTGCTTTGCCACCAGCCCTGAATGGAGCCAGTATGGACCACAGACCGCCTGAGCCCCTTTCAATCTAAAATCTACCTGATGCTCCAACATGGACTGCGCAATGGAAAGGTGGTGATTTTAAGACGACTGCTCAATGCTGCTGCTTAGCTGACTTGGGAGCTGGCAAACACCAATCTGGTGGTTTTTTGCTGATGCCCCCATTACCAGAGCTGCCTTACATCTCCTGCTGACTTCACAAGTTCTGCTACCACAGAGAAACTGGAGCAGCTGAGCACAGGAGAAAGTAAATCACTATGGAAAAATCGTGCAGACCTAATGGCAGGCTGTAAGGAGAAGTCTGCATGCAAAATGATGGGTCAGGCAGCTCCAGGATGGGATTGCTTATAATAACAGTCAGGGTTGTATATTCTGGGTTACAGTCTGTCAAGCAGCTCCTTTGGTTATGCCTTACTCCGTCCTGGAGAAACAGAGGTTTGGACACACGTGTTTGTGGCTTGGCCTGGTTCTTCAGTTTTTCCACTGAAGCACTTGAATATTTTTAGGCTGAAAGAAATGGCTCTGGAAGGATCAGAGCAGTCTAGTGCAAGCAGGACACTGCCTGCTATTGCTCCCTGTGAAACAAAACACAGAGGTTAGAGCATGAGAATATATACTGATAAAACCCTGTGAGGAAGGGAATAGTAGGAGCCACCATCCCTGGTCACAACACAGCTGGGCTTGTGGCTGGGAAGAGGATGCTCCGAGCTCAGCAGGTGCTGGCTGGCAGCATGGGGGTCCCACACACACACACGAGCTGCAGGGCTCAGAGAAACGTGTGAGACAGCAGCAACCAGCCCCAGCAATTCCCAAAGCTGACATGTCTGTTTTTCCCTCCTCTGAGGACCTGAATGCCACAAACTCACTGATTTTAGCAAACAACCTGGTGCCCTGCCAAGGTGATCCTGTGTGTAGGAAACGCTGGCACGGAGGTCCAGCACGCAGAGCACAGCTTGGCCAGCATTGCTGGTCGGTGGGATGTGAGGCAGCTGGGAAACATCAAGAGGAACAAGAACTTCCAGAAGGACCAAAGCAAAGCTGTCAGGACTAGGACCTGTATACAGACACTGGCAAGAAGGACCTAGGGGGTGACAGTAGATAGCAAGCCGAGCATCACCTCGTTTAGAAGTGGAGCCAGTAGATCCAGGGAAAAGCAAAGCCAGCACAGACCAGTGCAGGGAGGTTCCTGTGATCCAGAATACCCTGAAACAGACCCATTTGAGACATAGTTTTGGCAAAGAGAGAGGAAGTGTGGACACAGGAAGATCTGGCCTGCCAGCACGCTGCTGCTCTGCAGGCAGCCGTGGCACCGCGTGGCTCGGGTTTGGCTGCCTCCTGGCCCCTTGCTGGCTGCTCCCTGAGGCCTGGCCTGCCAATGGCTGCAGGCAAGCTTCTCTCTGGAAAGAATTTCACATTTTCCACACACGTTATTGAAACTAGGAAACCCAGTTCGGCACATCAAGTCTGAGAGGGGGGCAATGGCCTCGGGGGAGAAGAGCAGAGAGGCACAGGGATGCTGTGGCTGCAAGGGAGAAGCAAATCAGGTTCCCAGACAGCAGAGAGACCAGACCGCAACGCTGGCTCCAACCCCAATTTATTTAACATTACAAAATACTCTGCATATATTTTCACATTAAAACAATATTCTTGCAAATAAGATATTAAGTCTTGAGTCATTTGTGGTGCCCACGGCTACAGAAAACACTGACCCAGCTAGAGACTTAGTATGGCCCAAGATCAGAAATCAAAACCAGAATAAGGCATACCAGAAATGCAAAACTATATAAAAAACCTTTTAAAAACCTCATGCTCGTCTGGCGGAACAGGTACAGAGCGAATGACATTTCCTGAGCCTTGCTGACAGTATCAGGGGGTACCACCAGCTCGCTTGCCCCATGTTGGGCTCACTCTGCCAGTGCATCCACATGTCCCCTTGACACCTGCTGTCTCAGCACACCCACAGAGCTGGAACAGGCCATCATTTACCTGCTTTGGGGCATTAACAGCTTAAGTCCCCATTCTTCTCTAAGAGGAGCATCCCCAGCCCTCCCGCATCACCAGTGCCAGCTGCCATGCTGAGCTTTTGCATGCTGAGCAGTTCTTGGGGAGAAATTCTTGGCCTTTGGGGTCAAACGAGAAATCATTCACTGCATGGGCCATTGCCACCACCCTCTTGGGAGGGATCAGGAGTGGCTGTGAGGCAGGTACAGAGAGACTTTTGAAGATGCACTCAGGTCTTGCAGATCACCCCTGTTTCTTATGTACATTCATACCTGCTGCTTGCTCCACTCCTTGCACCACGACCAGCCCTCCAAGCTGATGGAGCCCCAGGCAACTGGAGGGACAGGGACATGGGCAGGATGAATGCCAAGGATGCTGTGCAGGGCAGCTGCCTCCTAGCAAAGCCAGAAAGCTGAACACCGCAGCTCTTGGTAACACATCCAGACAACAGGCGTGAGGCCGGTACAGCAGGTTGGCTGCTAGAGGAGTCCCTGTGCGTACAGGTTCACTAGTCCGGCTCCTAGTGGAGCCAAACCCCAGGAGCTCTGCTCCCAGTCCTGAGAAGGTCATGGCCTTGCCTCTGTTGTACCCCACAACTTGAGGAACACAGAGCTGCCATGGCAAGGAGCCCATCTCTGGCCTCCTAGGTGAGCTCCATCCATGCCGTGAGGAACCAGTACAGTAGCCACCTTGAAGTCAATGGCTATGCTGCTGAGTACGGATGGGCTCTTGTGCACCAGCTGCCACCCCCAGCCCTCTCCTCAGAGATGTCCTGCTCACAGCCAGGCTGGAGATCAGCTTGTGCTCCCACTCGCAAGCCAGCACCCTTACATCTCAGGGCAGCACAGCCACAATGGGATCGAGTCCAGTTGGGTTCTCAGCCCTAGGAGAAACATCTATGGCCTCCCAGCGCTGTGAAGATGTGTAGGGACCACAGAGGAAGAAAAAGGTTTGGGGTCTGTGGCTCCTTGGGTGGAAGGGGCTGGTACCTGCTGTTGCAGCAAAAAGCCCAACTATCAACCAGCTGTGCATCAGCAGGTGCATGGGCAAAGCCCATCCTGCAGGGCAGCTCCAGGAGCAGCACTGGGCTCTCCTGCCACTCCTGGAGTTTATGGAGATGCACACAAGCTTTACAATGCAAGAGAGCGGAGCGGTCAGCGGGTCGCAGCCCATCGCAGCCCCCAGCCCCTTCCCCATCTGCAGTTTGCCTTAGAGGTGGGTCGCTCTGTTGAACATCAGCCATTTGGGCTCTGGCGTGGGCAGCATCCTGCCCTGATCCTCCGTGGCCATCAAAGGCTGCAGCTCCTGCTGCTCAGGGCCATCAGGGCTGCTGTCACTCTGTGACCGGCCGCTCTTAGAGACGTGGCTGGGGAACTGGAAGCAGGAGCTCTGCTCTGGCATCACCTGGCTCGCAGACTGGGATTGCTCCTCCAGCACAGGGCAGGCAAATCTCCTGTGCTGAGGTCCACTCTCGATGCCTGGGGGGGAAGCGATGCTCTCCAGGGAGGAGATGCTTTGGTTCCACGCCTTCTTCATATCCACTGGCACAATTTTGGTGGTCTCCGAGGAGATGTAAACAGCCAGATCAGCCGGGTCTCCTTTCCATGGCAGCTCCTTCTCTGCCAAGGTGGGCGATGGTGGGATGATGCAGGGGCTGGGGCAAACATCCAGGCTGCCTGAGGATACAGAAGGAGGGACAGTGAGAGATCTTGCACAGCTCTTGCTCTCTCCCTGGGCCCTGCAAACGTTGCAGAACTAACCACTACCAAATGGCTAGCTGGTGCAGGGATGCAGGAGCCACCAGGGAGGCTCTGCTGTGCCTCCAGAGCCACAGAGAAGAGTGATTCTCCCATCCATGCACTGCTGACTTTGCTTCTGCCCAGTCCAAGGCAACTTTGCTCCTCAGGTGGAGGAAGGACGAGCTACTCAATCACAGCTGCTCAGGCTTGGGAGTATCAGTGCCTACCAGCAGTTGTCTTTCCCTGCAGGACTTCATCGGTGGCATGAGCAACGAATACAATCCCTTCATCGTCCTCTCTCTCTGTCTCAGAGCTATCACTCTCCTCCTCCTCTGAGCTGACCAGCACCAGGACAGGAGCTGCAGGCAGATAGAGGGAGTTGGTTTGGAGGATGGAGTACCTGGTAGGGGAAGGACTGCACCCATGGGAGAAGGAATTGGTGCTAGTACAGCCCTGGGTGCTGTGGTGCCACCAAGCTGGCAGTGAGCAGGCACAGCAGGCTGCTTTCATCACACCCCACTAAGTTCCCTTGCCAGGACCTGCAAACTTCACCTGCCACCAGCCTTACCTGCCTCCTGCCAGGGGGCATTTCTGTGTGTCTTCCCATTGTGTGCATCACCGGTCAGAGAGATGTTCTTCTGCGAAGGAAGAGGCACTGGCTGGGACCTGCTCCATGCAAACTCCTTCCCTCAGACCTAGTGGCCCTCAAGCTAGGGTCTCCCCAGGGACTCAGATTCCCATTATGGCTAGATGGCAGCTGGCAGTCAGTAGTTCCTAATCCTTAGGCATTGCATCTCCATGGCCCTACAATAAGCAGTTCAGCTGCAATGGCTTCAAGAGCCTTTAAACGGGAGATGACACCTAAGCCCAATTTAGGGCTCAGTGCCACACTTCTGAGCCTGGATCTGCATGGATGTTCAGGTCACTTTATGCTGAGCATTCTTGGAAAACAAATGTGGGGCTCCTCTAGGGCTTGGGTCTGCTTTGCCCAGGGAGGAGCCAAGTCCACAGCAGCGCAGGAATGATAAGGACACATGGACATGTGACACTTGCAAGTTCACACACAGTATATGCTTAACTGAGCTGAGCTGCTCTGCATGCTGGCTCTCGAGCTGCTGATGCCCTGCAACACCTCACCTACACACCAACAAACTTCATTGTCTGCATCCTGGAGGAGCCCAAATCTCAGGGAAGGAGCAGGGGATTGGGGAGCACTTGCCTTTTTCCTGCCCTTTTCCTTCAGCCTGGCCTTGCTCTTGGAGGAGCAGACATTGTGCTTTGTGGATTTGAAGGTCTCCAGCCGCCTCTTCATGTTCTGACGGAAGATTTCTTTATCTTGGCGCTCTTGTTTATCTGGAGAGATGAAGTGACGGCTGTAGCTGGCCTTGTACTGGCCGAGGGAGAGGCAAAGAGACACAGGGTGAGCAGCTGCCCCCACGGAGCATCCTCCATCCCCGCTCCTCTTGCGGGCGCTGCTACCCTTGGGGTGAGCCGTGTGCCACGGCCAGGGAGCGCTCACCCGCCGGCGGGGCTTGTAGAGGCTCCCTCGCAGCACGTGGTGCATGGCAGCGTCCTCCTTGTCCCGGCGGCTCCGCACCGTGTCGATCACCTGCAGGTCCAGGCACGCGCCACTTCCACTTTCCCTCCTTGAGGGTGATGAAGATGGAGAGAGAAGGACGAGAGGGAGATGGTGGGTCTGGGCTTCACACCCGCATCCCGCCAGCCCCCCGCCAGCCCTGGCACAAGCGATGCCCAGGGAAGACGGCAGCAGCGAGGGGCCAGCAAGGTCTGCCCGGGGGCTCGGAGGAATGCTTGTACTCACAGGAGGTTTGTGACCGACGACTCTGACATGGATGTGCGGCTGGGCATGGAGGGCAGCGCCAGCTTGGCAGCCGAGAGCACGTGGCCACCCTGAGAGATGGGAGAGCAAGGTTGGCATTGGGACAGCAAGGACCCAGCTGCCTGGGGGACAACCCACGGCCTGGCCAGAGGGCACACGTGGGGCCACACATGGACATGCCACCAACCCAGGCCATCCCACTGCCCAGCCCTCATCACGCGTCCCAACCTGATCAACAAAGCTAATAGCATCACGAATGTTCAGCTTGTAGTACACATCCCAGATCTCATCCCGCAGCCTGTAGGCAGATTTCCGCATCAGGAGCTGGCTCAGGTACTTCTTGTCAAACTGTTCCCACCTGCCACAAGATGAAGACACGGGGGGTTTAGCTCCCACAGGGAACCACAGCCAGGGACCTCCGGACCGTGCAAGGCTGAGGGTGCCCAAAGCACGGTGAGTGAAGGCTGGGCACTCGGGGTCTGTCTGTGCCCAGGGACATGCTGCCAGGGACAGCAGGAGGGGAGGGGACATGCTAATCCTTTGTCCCTGCCCAAGGGGAAGCCAGACACCAATAACAGGTCTCTGGGAGGTGATGGGAGTGGGACTGGGGCCAGTGTGGCTGCTCTGCTGGAGAGCTTCCCCTCCAGGAAACAGGCTTTTTGCATCCTTTTCCTGCGGCAGCGCTGCAGATAAACGCTGCCCAGGCTTCAACAGGGCTGTGCCCTAATGCTCATCCACGGGGAGGCACAGGGCCATCACCACCACCATGGACATCCCACAGGTAAATAATGCCAGATCTTGCAGCATCTTCAACCACGCCTGCCCAAGCCCTCTCTAGGATGCTTTTGGGACCTCAGTCCTCTGTGCAACAGCAGCCAAATGGTCCCCTTCCAGATGGACTGACAGACCTACAGCCTTCCCTTCTACCCTGCCTACAGCAAGGGTGTTCTCCAGCAGGGACCTTGCAATGTCCCCGTGGCTGGCATGTGTCTACCATCCACTTGATGGCCAGCAGAGAAGGCCAAGACACTCACTTGTCCCGCCAGTAATGGTAGCCGTGATGCCCCACAATGTCCTCCACAGCCGCCAGGATGTGGTCGAAGGCCTAGAGCAAGGAGAAGGGAGAGAGCAGTGCCAAGGCTGCAGGTGCCCCAGGGGTATTGAAACCATACAATGCCTTTGCCGAGCCCCGGCGGTGCGGGGAGCCGGGCAGCCCACGGCACCAGCACCTACGTGCTCATGCAGCTCCTCGTTCAGCGTTGGCTTGTGGTGGTCACTGCGTTTCACCTTCAGCCATGTCACCAGGGGTTTGATGGTGAGGCCCTGGAATGGCAGGAGAAGGCAAGGGAAAGACTGGGATGGTGAGAGGGTGCGTGGCTGGGTCACAGGGAGAGCAGAGGCAGCACAAAGTGAGCAGGGGGAGCAGCTGTGCCAGCTGCACACGCCCCTACGAACCCAACACGTGGTGCCTAGGACCTGCGCAATGTTCCTGTGTCCCAGCAGGCAGTGACCATGCTGTACCACCCTAGTTCCCCTTCCCCTAGGCTGGCATCCATCTGCCACGCAGCTCCCCTTCCCAGGGTGCAGGGATCCCAGAGCCAGGGGCCACCAGCAGCTTTGTAAAGAGAAGAGCCTGGCCAGGCTCAGGCTACGGCTGCCCCTTGAGCCAGTCCCAAAAAAGAGGTTGACGGAGAAACAATGTGAGCCATGGCCTCACCATCACAACAGTCACCACGGCCATCCTGCATACCAGCCTGCTGACAAATGTGGTGCCAGGAGGCACTGAGGACCAAAGGTCACTTGAAAAGGAGTGCTTGCCCCCACTCACGTGTCCCAAGTGCCCAGGACAGCTCTAGGGCAGGAAGGCAGCACTGGAGGATGACACAGTGCCCATCCTCACCTGCACGATGACAGTGAAGAACACTACCACGATGGTCGTCGCCACAAAGTAATCCTTAGCTTTCACTTTTTCCCTATCCAGCAGGATGACCAGAGCAAAGGCCACAGCTCCACGGAGGCCACCATATGACATGACCACCTGGTCAATCCTGTCCAGGGGGATGAGGCGGAAGCGGTTGAGCACGTAGGTCTGAAGGACAACGCCTAGGGAAGAAGGAGAAGGAGAGCCTGGGATGCCAGCAGAGCCCTGCCTGCTCCTGGAGACAGGGCGAAACCCAAGTCAGGAAGGACAGCTGGCATTATGCCTCAGACTTCCTTGAGGGATACAACTTTTTGGTGTGAAAAGGGCTGGGTGCTACTAGCCAGACTGACCCACAGCTCTGAAGAGCAGGATAAAGAACAAGGTGCCCAGCACCAGTGCTGTGTCCCATGCCCACTTAGAGGTGTCCACAGCCGAGATGCCCAGAAACATGAAGATGATGGTCTCTGAGCTGCTGGCCAGCGTCTTCATGGTGTACTTGACCGTGGTGCGGGATTTCTGGGAGATGTTGGCTTCCACGTACTTCTTGCAGCAGATCCCACAGAAAGTGACTCTGCAGAGGGGCAGAAGGAGCTGGTATGACCCTACAGCGGAATGAAGGGTGGGTCTGCTCACCACCTCTTGCTGTTCAGCGCTGCACCCCTAATATCTTGGATCCCCTCCTGGGGACATCCTAGTACTCACGCCAGGATGGAGGAGAGAGAGACCATCTCAGCAGCAAGGTACGCGACATAGGCCAGGAGGAAGACGAAGAGTGGCTCGATGATGCGCACGCGCTTGGTGAACCTCGTGATCAAGGCCAGGAGGAAGGCGAAAAGCAGCCCCACGGCCGTGCCACCCAAGCTCACCAGAAAGAAGGAGGCTGGTGGGGGGCGAAGACTCATTTGCACCATAAGCAAGCAAGCCCAGCTCCTGTGCCCCACAGCCATGTCCACCTAAGCATCCCATGGTGACAGCCGGCGCGTGACCATCCATGGGATTGAGATGACAGAGCTGTGGAGCTCAGTGCCGACCCCACAATACGACAGCACCCATGCTCATCCCCCGCGTGTCCATCCCTGAGGAAGAGTTGGAAGGGCTGGTGGGGCACATACTCACCTACTCCCTTCAGATAGTCCATGGCACGGATGTGCGCTGGGCCCAGCTCCACAAAAGAGTTGAAGACTTTGTACAGCACCTGCAGGAAAGACAAATATCTTGGGGAAGGCAGGGTATTGCCCTTCCTTGAGAAGGGCAGCATCTACAGGCAGGATGGACCCTGCAGAAGAGGCATCGCCTGCCCTGAATCTGCCAGGCAACACAGCTCATCTTGGCAAGCAAAGACCCACGGAGGCAGGAGAGGAGAGAGACCCAGAAAGTACAGCATGGGTCTGCCCCCAGCTTGGGCAAGTCACCTGCATCCTCTGCCCATCCTGGGGACACCAGCGCCCTGGCCCACCTCAGGCTCCACATTAGGGTCCCCTAAGCTCCAACTCACCACAGTGACAGCATCATTCAGAAGAGACTCGCCAAACACGATGATGAAGAGGGTCTCATTTACATGGACCTCTTCAAAGACGGCCAGCACTGCCACGGGATCCACAGCTGAGATGAGGCTGCCGAAGAGCAGGAAATCCATCAGCCCAGCTTCAACACCTGGATCTGCTAGGACAGAAGGACTAAGATCAAGCAGACTATCTGCCCCAGAGCCCCTCTCATCAGGCTGAAACAAGCCTGAGCCTCATCTGCTCCTAGTGACTTGGCTGCAGCATCCCAACTCAGGGTGCGGTGGGCTGAGCCCAGGAGTGCTCCCAGACCTCTGGGAGTCCCCCAGGCGAAGTGATGCTCTGCACATCCTTGCTGCAACATGAGGGGAGCAGGGCTGGGATGTCCCCCTTGGCACCCAGGTGCATTGCTGCCCCTCGGGCAGGTATGCACCAAAAGAGACTCAGCCCCACCTCAGGTCCAGGCATCAAGCAGTTCCTCGGGGGTCAGGAGAGCTCACGCTAGCCAGGGCCAGTGGTTCCAGCCAAGGAGAGGGAACACGGCAGTGAGCCAGCAAAGCTAGCCAAGGTCGGTGACAAAAATAGCAAAGACATGAGTCAGCCCAGTGCCAAGCAGGGCTTCTTTGTCCTGTACACTTGACAGTCCTGCCAGAGCACCATTCACAGGATGCCAGAACCCCACTCCCACTATAATTCCTGGGAATCCACAACAGGGCCAGGCAGTGGGCTCTGAACTTGGGGGTGCTTTGAACCTCCAACTCATCCTTTGGGGATGTGGCCCAAGCTGGGCAGCCCTATGCACCCACCCATAAGCCTGGCTTGGTGCAGCCCCCAGAGCGCAGCGCCGGTGGCAAAGGAGTTCCAGAGCGTGCCCACCACTGCATAGGTGAGGATGGCACCGATGTTGTTGAAGAACAGCCGGCTGGGCATGAAGTAGCCTGAGTCTAGGACGATCGGGGGCAAAAGGAAGAGGAAGAACATGTTGGGCTCCAGCTGGTACTCGGCTTTCTTCGCCACGGCCAACACAATGCCCCCCAGGCCCAGCCCCAGCAGGATGAGGAGGCAGCTCTCCGGGACAATGGATGTCACCTTCCTTGACAGGTGGAAAACTAGAAGGAAAAGAAGAACGCAAGCATCAGCCAAACAGGCACGTGGACAGAGCATCCCAGATCCAGAGGCTCCACGGAAAGGTTGGCTGATGGATGATGAACCCTGGGGTGGACAAAGGAGAACCTAAGGCTGCTTCGTGGACACGTGTGTGCAGAAGACCTTCCAGTTAGCTCCCAGGTAAGGATTTAAGGTCCCTACCTCTTTTGGATCTCCGTCTCCTCCTCAGCCACTGCCTAATAAACTAAAGAGCAGTGCATTTTGCTTTTTATGGCCTCTGGTGTCTCTGCTTAAGACAAAAAGGCAGCCAGCAAGCACGTTCACAGTGTCACAAGCAGTGCCAGCTGCTGTTCAGGCAAAGGCATCCTGGTTCACTAGGACACATTGCCCCACTCAGAGATGAGGAAGCTCAGCCCTGATGATGAGGTGACCTTGTTTGCAGCTGTCTGAGCAAGCAGACAGAGCAGCATGCAAACCACTGCAGCACAAGCCAGTCAGCCGGTCCCTGTGCCTGAGCACGATCCTCCTCAGCACCACCTAAACTACCTGCATGCAAAAAACACGCGCATGGGAGCTGCAGATTGAGAGATGTTTTGCATAATCAGTTTATTCCATGTGAGGTTTGGACCAAATCTTAAACTGCCATGGAACAGGATATATATTTTAGAGTATGTCCTGAGATTCATCCATTAGCGATGTGGCAGTGAGCCTGCAGCTCAGGCACAAGCCAGCAGGCACAGGGGACTCACTCTTCCTGGCAGCCTTGTCCCCAAGGCCATCGTGTCCTGCTTAATCCCAAATCATTCCAGCTTCCAGGTGGGTAAACCCCCAGCCCTGTGGATTTCTCCTCCCTAGCACAGGGTGCTGTATTTTTGCTACCCAGCAAAGGGCAGTGCGCCTGCAGCAGGCTGTGAAACCACTTCCCGCCCACAGAAACAAAGCTCTGAACTTCTCAAGAAAGGAACAAGGCATCCAGCTTCCTTCTGCATGCTCAGAAGCATTGCCAAGAGCCCTGCTCCTGTAACCCATCTGCACTCCCTGTGCTGTGGAGATGCACCCTGGTGGGCTGGAGAGACCCACGAGAGCCCGCAGAGATGCTATGGGGACACAGCTACTGGCTGATATCCATCATCCTTTCCCCTGAGCCAAAAACACAGGCAAAGAAGGGAGCAGGATCAATGGGGAAGACTCCACTTGTCCAAAAATTCCCTGGCTGAGAGGAGAGGCTGCCACCCTTTTCATCAAATCCCCGAGCTCCACTGCACCACAGAGAGCAGCCAGTGGGAACGGTGGAATAAGCTCTAATTTTACACATGCTAGTCAAAGATTTCAGCATTAAAAGGTTCCCACAGCAACAGTAACTTAGCCACATGTGAATTAACTTCAGAGTCATAATCCACACTCAGGCATCCATAATACAAGATTTGACATTGGAAGGACTTGGGGCCAAAACCTGCTCCGCTTCTCTAGTGCTTAGGAAATGGCCAAACACCTAAACTAAGACACCAACATCTGGGGACAGAGGTGATGGTGTAAGGAGAGAGGCTTGGGACCCACTGGGATGCTGCTGGGTGGAAAAAATCCATCTGCTGGCAAACCCCTTTCCATGGGTGAAGAGCGTATCTGGGGCAATGTTCATGACTTCTCTCTTCCCCACATCCCGTTCAAGCAGATCTGTGCTCTGACCAAGAGCGGAAAAGGCAGCAAAGTCCGGATGATGCCTTGCTGTGCAGGAAGGCAACACCCAAGCCAGTTTTTTCCCCGCCCCGGGTCTTTGCTGGCTCGGGGCACCCTGGCATCGTGACCTCCTCCGAGAACAGAGCCCGCAGTGTCATTTCCCCATCACCCAGGCGCAGGGCCGCTTCCTCCCCTGCAGTCACAGGGCTGTGAGCTGGCAGCCCAGTGCCGCAACCACAACGGCTCTTCTGCACCAGCCTACGCCCAGCATCCACGGCCACCGCAGCCGCCCCCTCCACCCCCTGACATCCTCCTCCAGGGGCTCCTGTAGGTGCTGGGGATCATACACTATCTCCAGGGACTCCCTGCCAAGGTGCTGCCCACAGCCCTGCCTTCAGGTCCAGGTGTCACTCCTTGCTCCAGGCTGTGAGCATCCATCAGACCCATCAGACCCCTAGATAGAGCTACCTGCCACCAGGGTTGTGTCTTCCAAACGAGAGTGGCCATCCGTTCACATCAGGCCTGGAGAAGCATGACGGTGCTGAAGGTTTGGGAACGTCCCTGGCTCAGGGCTCCTTTGCTAGGGCACAGGGGAGCGCACCAAGGAAACCAGGGAGCAGCTCCAGGGAGGTGTTTGAGAGCAGGAAATAAAAGGCAGGGAAAGGAATTGTCTGCTGCAGGTAGGAGGGATGCGCTTAGCAGCTAGACGTGGCACAGCTGCAGACGGAGGGGGAGGGTGTAATTTTAAGCTCACAACACCCTTTAATTTATTCCCTGCAATGCTTTAGGTCTCGCTTGTGAGAAGGCCAAGGAAGGAGAGGAGCATGAGGCCAGTGGCAGTGGTTTGATGATACCTGGGAGCTGGCAGAGGCCAGCTGGTGGTCGCAGCTGTCGCTGTCCCCTGGGTACCAGGAGCTGCTGCTGGGCCCTGGATGCTTGGATGCTCCCCTGCTTCACCCTGAACCAGCTCCAAACTAAGATGGTGCCCACACCCCTCCCCATGGGGACCTGCGCCCACAGCGGGGTCCCCAAGGAGGAAACCTGCCCCAAGGTCACAATCTTGTCCCTCAGGCCCAGCACAGCAGGCAAAGGTGCTACAGTGGACCAGCTCCAGGGGCACCCTGCTCAGCACCCCCTCCTCAGCACCCAGGGGGCTCAGGGGGCTCAGCCCTGCGGCAGCTCACACACCTCCTCCTTGCACCTTCCCACACTGCCTCTTGCAGCAGAGCCTCCCCGGAGCTGCTCAGCCAGGGAGCACAAGAGCCCACGGCCGTGTGGATCTGGAGTGACGCTCCAGAGGGGATCGCAGGCACAGACCTGTCCCCAGGCTGCCCAGCACACGTCTTGCCCAACACCGGCACCGCTGAGCCCTTCCAGCCCTGCCCACAGCGGGGGCTCTGCCAGCCTCTGGGGTATGGAGCATCCTCGCTTGGACATCTCTGCTCACCTCTTCTCCTCCCCAACTGTCTCTCCTCTGTGCCCACTCCTCCCTCCCTGGCGAGGAGATGGGGAGCGGACCCCACGGCACCTCCTGGGCTGCACCTTCACCTCACCACTGCTGGCCACCCAGGACAGGGGACAGAGGACATGGAACTGGGTTGTGCCTGGTCACCCAGGGCAGGGGATGGAGGACAGGGTACCAGGTGGAGCCTGGCCACCCAGGACAGGGGACAGAGGACACAGAACCGGGTCGTGCCTGGCTACCCAGGACATGGGATGGAGGACAGGGTACCAGGTGGTGCCTGGCCACCCAGGACAGGGGACGGAGGACACGGAACCGGACTGTGTATGGCCACCCAGGACATGGGATGGAGGACAGGGTACCAGGTGGAGCCTGTCCACCCAGGGCAGGAGACGGAGGACACGGAACCGGGTCGTGCCTGGTCACCCAGGGCAGGGGATGGAGGACATGGAACCGGGTCGTGCCTGGCTACCCAGGGCAGGGGATGGAGGACAGGGTACCAGGTGGAGTCTGGCCACCCAGGGCAGGAGACGGAGGACACGGAACCGGGTCGTGCCTGGTCACCCAGGACATGGGATGGAGGACAGGGTACCAGGCGGTGCCCGGCCACCCAGGGCAGGGGATGGAGGACAAGCACCGGGTCGTGCCTGGCCACCCAGCCCGGCTGAGGACGTTGACCAGCGCGGCTCCCGCCCCTCGCCCCGGAGCCCCCGCGCCCCAGGGCGATGCCGCATCCCCGGGGAGGGCAGAGCGGCTCCCGGCGCCCCGGGAAAGGGGGGGGGGGGGGGGTCGGGGGGACACCCGCACTCACCGATCTTGGCCAGGCTGGCCACCAGGATCCAGGCGGCCACCAGGCAGGGCGCCTGCACCTCCCGCCACTGCCACCGCAGCAGCTCGGCCCCCGCCGCGGCGCCGGGCCCGGGGGAGCCCGCCGGGGGCTGCATGGCCCCGCAGCACCGCCCCGCCGCCACCGGCCCCCGCCCCGCGTCACGGGCACGTGGGGCCCGGGGCCCCCGCCCCGCCCCGCCCCGCCCGGGGCTCCCGGTGCAGCCCCGGTACTGCCCCGCTCCTCCGGTACAGCCCGGTGCTGCCCGGTATAGCCCCGTATAGCCCCGCTGCTGCCCGGTACTGCCCGATATTGCCCGGTACAGCTCGATACTGCCCCGGTACTGCCCCGCTCCTCCGATACTGCCCTGGTACAGCCGCTGTACAGCCCGGTATAGCCCCGTACAGTCCCGTACAGCCCCACTGCTGCCCCGGTACTGCTCGGTGCAGCCCCGCTGCTGCCCCAACCCCACCCGGTGCTCCCCCGGGACACCCGGTGCTGCCCCGCTCCCCCACTACAGCCCCGGCACCCCCGTCGCTGCCCCAGCCCCCTCGCTACTGCCTCGACCCCCGGGCCTGCCCCGGGACACCCGCTACCGCCCCAGTCCCTGCTGCTGCCTCAGGACACCCAGTTCTGCCCCAGTGCTGCCCTGGATACTGCCCCGAGACCCCCGGTACTGCCCAGCTCCCTCCAGTGCTGCCCCAGTGCTGCCCTGGGACCCCCGGTGCTGCCCTGGCACTCCCCTAGTGTGACCCCTCCCCCCCAGCACACCGTCGCGATGCCCCCTGTCCCACCTCCCTCCTCCTGTCCCAGTGCCCCAGCCCCACAGCGGCCCCCCTGCCTCTACCCTGGGCCCTCTGCCCCGTGTCACACTTGTTCTGGTCGTGCCTGCATGTCCCTCAGTGCCACTTGCATCACGCTGGTGCCCCCTGACCCACGCCAGTTTCCCTGCCCCTATCCTGGTGCCCCCCACACCTGCTCCAGCGTCCTCTGCCCCCAGCCCCCTGGCTCCTGCCCCAGTCCCCATGCCCTCCTGGCTGCTCGCTCGGCTCGTGTCAGCTCAGTCCTCCTGCACCCACCAGATTCCCCATCTCCCCACCCCACTTAACCCACTCCCAGCCAAGACCACCAGCTCCTGTCCCAGACCCACCTGGGAGCACCCTAGGGGGTCTCCCTTGGTTCCTGCTCTCCCCCTGCCTCCCCACCCTCTCTCAGGACATCACCCCTCTCCCATCATAAAAGAAATCCCACTTGTCCACAGCCCCCTGGCCAATCCCCACCCCCACTCCAGGGGGTGCCTTGTTTCCTACATCCCATCCCTGCGCTTCCCAGAGCCAGGGCCCTGTGTCCTGGGGGGCAGCAAGGGATGCCCAGGGAGCAGGGATACCTCCCAGCACAGGTAGGAGAGGACACTGGCAGGGTGCTTCATGGAGAGCCAGCTCTGAGCTGTGTCCGTGTGTCCCCGCAGCCAGGACAGAAGGACATTTTGGCCAGCTTGAGCCCTCTGGCTGGAATTGCCTACAGCACAGGTGCCCTTGGGTGCTGAGTGCCAGACGGAGCCCGCTGGCCAGAGGGAACTGAGCTGCAGGACACATCGCCTCTGGCTGGCCAGCGGGCAGTGTCACCTCTTCCAGGCTCTCTGACCCAGTACCAACGTGCAGCAAGGGCTGGCAGCTCAAGATCAGGGCTGGGGAAAGCAGCCTGCTGCTGCCACCCACTGCCAGGCGGCTGCTGCCAGGAAAGGCGGCACAGGAATGGCCTCATCAGGGGGCTGAGAGGACACCACAAGGCCTCTCCCAGGCTGGTCATGCTCCACCACCCCGGCCTTGTGGAGCTCAGCTCAGGCCGAGCTCCCCTGGCTCTCTCACACCTTGCTCCTCACTGGTCGCTGGTGAGACCGCTCCTCGAATCCTGTGTTCAGTTCTGGGCCCCTCACCACAAGAAGGATGTTGAGGCTCTGGAGCGAGTCCAGAGAAGAGCAACAAAGCTGGTGAGGGGGCTGGAGAACAGGCCTTATGAGGAGCGGCTGAGAGAGCTGGGGGTGTTTAGCCTGGAGAAGAGGAGGCTGAGGGGAGACCTCATTGCTCTCTGCAACTACCTGAAAGGAGGTTGTGGAGAGGAGGGTGCTGGGCTCTTCTCCCAAGTGACAAGTGATAGGACGAGAGGGAATGGCCTCAAGTTGCACCACGGGAGGTTTAAACGATTTATTAGGAAAAAATCCTTCCCTTAAAGCAGTCAGACACTGGAACCACCGCCCAGGGAAGTGGTGGAGTCTCCATCCCTGGAGGTGCTGAAAAGACAGGTAGGTGAGTTTCTCAGGGATTGGGTTTAGTGGTGGACGGGTACGGGTGGACTCGACGACCTCAAAGGTCTTTTCCAACCCAACGACTACCTCGGCCGCGTAACGGCCTCGTTGGCATCAGCGCTTACCTCGGAGCTGCCCCGGTACGGCCGCACCCCGGCTGCGGGCTGCTCGGGGCTCAGGGACCCCATCCAGCCGCTCCTCCTCCCCCCGCTGCTTCCCGTTCCCAGCCCCGCCCTGGGGCAGCCCCGGTACCGCCTCCTCCGGGCCCGCTGGGGGGCGCACCGAGCCACGGCCGGCGGCTTCGCGGGCGGGGGCGGGGCCGGAGTCTGAGCGAGGGGGCGTGGTTTATGTTGCGGGGCGCGGCCTGTGATTGGGTGATGTTTGCTGAGTGGGCGTGGCCTGAACCGGGGGTGTGGTCTGTGATTGGATGATGTCTATTGCGTGGGCGTGGTCTGTTTGAGGGGGCGTGGCTTCGGGACCCCGACGAGGGGGCGTGGTCTGAGCTAGGGGGCGTGGTTTGTGTTGCGGGCTCGGCCTGTGATTGGGTGACGTTTGCTGAGTGGGCGTGGCCTGCGCTGGGGCGTGGCCTGTGATAGGATGATGCCTGTCGCGTGGGCGTGGCCTGCTGGAGGGGGCGTGTCCTTACGTGGGGGCGTGGCCTGCGCGGCCCCTCTCCCCGCTGGTCTCGGCGCGGGGCGGCGGCGCCGGTGCCGGGATGGCGGAGGGGACGGTGTCGTGCCGGCTGCAGTACCTGGAGGATGCGGACCCCTTCGGCTGCGGTAGCTTCCCAGAGCCGCGCCGGGCGCCCGTTTACGCCGTGGAGGAGGCGCTGGCCCTGGGAGCGCAGCTGCCCGCCCTGCACCGCGTGCTCGGGGCTCCGCTGCCGGTAAGCAGGGGCCGGGGTGGGAGGGAGGGAGTCGGTGTGTCTGTCTCTGTGTACCCGTCTGGCTGTGTGCACGCGTGTCTGTGTCTGTCCGCCTCTGTGTGTGTGTCTGTCCGCCTGTCCGTGCGCCTCGCTGTGTCTGTCTGTCTGTCTGTCCGTCGGTCGGGAGCAGCGGGATCCCGGGCCGCCCTTCCCCGGGATGAGTCAGGCGGAACGCGGGAGCCCCGCCGGGGCGATGCCTGTTCCTGGCCGGCCCCGGATGAGTCGGTGGAGAGGAAGAGGATGTGCTCGCTCAGAACGGGCTGGAGGGAAGCCCGGCGCCCATCCCCGTGGCGTCGGGGCTGAGCCGGGCCAGCCTGCTCCCGCCGCAGCATCCCTCCTTCCCCGCCTCGGCGGGAGCAACCCCGCTCCCTGCCGTCCCCGGGCCCTGGAGTGAGTGTCACCAGCCCCTCGCCCCTCCGCTTCGGTGGCAGCGGCGTGGAAATTGGTGCTGAGCTGTTTCCTCCAGGAGGCTGAAGCTGAAGAGAGATGCTGTGTCTTGTTTGTGTGCTCTCAGCCCTGATCCAGGCTGGAAAAGAGGGGCTGGGGAGCGGAGGAGGATGGGGACCATCCCTTCTGGATCTCTTCTGTTGGCAGGATGCTTCCAGAGCATCCCTTACCGAATGGGCACGGGCTTGTTTTCCTCCTTACGGATGCGGGACCCAGCAGGGCTTTGGCAGAGCTGAGCATCCCTGTCTTGCAGCACTGCAGGAGTGCAGGGGAATTGCCCTTCGTGGAGGCGGACAGGAGAGCTGGGCGCAGCAGGAGGGGGAGATGGGCTCAGTGTGCCTGGCACTGAGCTTGCTGGCTTGCCAGGGGAGAGGGGATCGCTGCGAGACCTTTGCCTCGACCAAAAACTCTCCCTTCTATTCCTCTTTCCGTTTTTCTTGGAGCAAAGCGGTCGTGTCTCATGTTGTCACCACCATGGGATTTTTAAGCGGTGACTAAATGGAGTTTGTTTGGGAACAAACAGCCCCGAGACATGACGAATGGAGCAAACTCAAATTTCAGGCATGTGCTCTCCTCCCTGGGCAGAAGTTGGCTGTAACAGGATCAGCAGCCCAGGGTGCTGCTGTGGTGGCTCGGGAGGGCTGGACACAGTGTTCCTGAGAGCAGGAGCCAGTGCAAAGGAGTCCTGAGCCCAGCAGAGGTGCTTTGGTCCTGGGATTTCAGGCTCTGTTCTCTAAGCTAAGCACTTGATGTTTTTTCCTGTAGTTTCCCTGTACCGCCCCGTGACCCTTGGTGAAACCGCAAGCAAGCAGCTAGGATGCCAGATTCATGGTTTATATAGGTTATAAACCATGCTGCCTTCGTTACACAGAGCTTTCTGAGCCAGCAAGGGCTGCGGTAGATCCCGACCTGACAAGCTGGGATGCCAGCTGAAGTTTGCACGAGCTGATGCTGTGATCAGAAGCCTCCTGCATGGGATTTACACCGTGCAAAGCGAGGTCAGTCTCCTGAACTGCTTAGGTCAGTCTCCTGAACTGCTTGGTTCAGTCCAAATTCAGAGCTGGCACCCCGGAGCCGCACAGACGTTGGTACCCTGGCACAATCATCCAAAACTTCACTGGGTGCCCTTTGTGTCAGGTGGTGCTCAGCTCCATTACTCGCCACCCTAAAATTAGTAAATGAGCAGTCGGATTTTTCCCAAGGAACTAGCTGTAAAAAAATTTCAGCTGCATATGCCCGGTGCCAGCCTTGTCCTGAGGTGACGTGCGCTGGGCAGCGTGCCCGAAGCTGCGAAGCACCGGGAGGAGAGCGCAACAGCCAGGATGGAGCTGGGCTGGGGTTCCTGCTGGAGGACTGAACTGCAGGCACCCAGGGGATGAGCTGCTGTGGGGGACAAGCCACCTCCTGCCTTCCCTGGGCACAGCAAAACTGCTCCCTGAGCTGGGCACAGCCTCAAGATGAGGTTTCTTGTGCCAGCGTTGCTGTCCTGCCCTGTGACACTCTCGGTGCTTCCTCTCCCTGAGCCCTACCTGCTGCTGATGGCTTTTTCATGCTCTCCGGAAAGTGTGTTTGTGCTTGAAAATACCTTCCCGCTTTGTTTGCTGCTGCTGCATTGTTCAGCTCCAGGCCGATACTATCTTCTCCTGCTTTCCAGCGTTTTTCTAGTAACCCTTGGGTGATACTTGTGCTGGGTGTGGGTTTTTTCTGACCCTTCACAGGCAGGTTTTGGCGGGGCAGATTCTTTTGGCTGTCCCTTTGTCCCCAGAGGCCACTGCGCTTCCTTGCCCCCAGCACTATCTCCGCTCTGAATCTAGGGATTTTTCCAAACAATTGCAAAACCCAGCAGGCTGAAGCTTTACTTTCCCCTTCCTCCCTTGGAAACCTGGGGAAGAGCAAACAATTCGCTGGCCTCGGAGCTATAAATTCGCCCTTCCACCCGCTGCAAGCTCTGGGGCTTGTTAGAGGAGAACCGCTGGGGCACTGTTGGTGCACACGTGAAGCGCACAAGCCCTGTCCACCAGCTTTGTTGTACTCTTTGATTCCCAACTGGCTTTAGGCAGGCTTTTCCAAGGGTCTTTGTTCCACTTAACCTCTGGCAAGCACGAAAGCGGTGAGACGGGCTCGTCGTCAGTGCTGCTGTCCCCCCACTTCAACCGCTTTGAAACTCTGCCGCGTGCTTCTTGCCAAGAGCTGGTGCTCAGCAGCCTCCAGTGCTCCCTGGCTCCTGGCACCGTCCTCGTGTGGGTCCTGGGACAGGAGCTGTGGCCAGGCATTCATGCCGTGGTTTTGCTGCGACACCGGCTGCTTGCCAGGACGAGGGTTCTTCCGCTGTTGATGAAGAACAAGGGATCCGTTAATGAGCAACAAGGATGGCTGAGGAAGCTTCGAGAGGGACATGCGTGAGCAAGTGTGCGGTTCTTAGCCAAGTCTGGGTGACCTCCAGAGATCCCTCCTGGCCTGGGTATTTTTTTCCTGCCATGGTAAGGGAACAGCAGCTCTCCAGCGTGCTGCCATCCATCAGGCAGGAGCAGTGACTGGATGCCCTGGCAATAAACAGCCCTCTCAGCCCTGAAACCGAATTGCAGCGACTGCCTTTGGTTGCCGGCTGGGGTTGCTCCTGCAGCGTAGCTCTGCAAATGGTCAATCCCCATGTATTTTGGGAGGTGGGCAGAGGGTCGTAATGCCAAGCATTTCTGACTCGCCGGTACCTTGTGTTTAACTGCTGCCTCAAGCTCATGCCCTGCCTCCACTGCAGCTGTAATTTCCCCCATAGCCTTCCTGGAAGAGCTGCAGCAATGTACAGAAATTGTGATCGCTGCAAAAAGAAAGTGTAAGAGAGGGGGAAAAAGTGTTTCCTCCGCTGGCAGATAAATGGGATACTCACTGCCTGACCTTGGTGCATCCTCCCGCGTGGGGATGCCGAGATAGGGGTGAGCAGGAAGATGTGATGCTGTGGTGGGTGGCGTGAACGCAGCTGTGTGTGGAGGAGGTCTCCGTCTCAGAGGTGATGATGTCTCCATCATATCCCTGTGGTTTGGGGGAGCAGCCCTCTTCAGGGGGAGCCAGCTTTCCCTGGGGACTCACTTGCCTGACACTTGTGTCCTTGCTTGTGTCCCAGCTTTGAAGCTGGCCGCAGCTGCTGGTTGTCAATGGGATCAGGGAGATCCGTGTGTTTCCACCTTCCCCGTGTCTCAGGTTTGAGGCAGCAGGGTGGATGGAGGACATCAGTGCTGCTGCAGGGTGGTTGGGCTTTCCAAGAGCCACAGGCTGGGGGTGTGAGCATGGGACACTCTCTTCCTCCCCCAGTTCCGCTTTGCTTTTGTATCCCTGTGACCCTCAAAGCCCATCTCGCTTTAGAAATGGTTTTACAGGCAGGAGATGGATGGATCACAGCCGCCCTGGGAGCCGTCAGTACCCCATGGACCCAACGTGCTGTCCCCAGTAGCGCAGCGCCAAGGTCCTGGCTCAGATCATACATGGTTCAAAACCTCATCCGAGGTCGTGGGAGTAACCCTGGCCCTGGCAGTCGGTGCTCCCTGGTGCGGAAGTGCCGCCCCGGGATTTTTGGCAGGGCAGCGTGAGCCTGGGACAGCCCATCTCCATCCCTGGGGGTTGGTGCTCGCCAAGGGGGTCACAGCCAAACCCGGGTCCAGCGCTCAGAGCATCCCTCGTGGAGAGCACTGCCAAGCTCGCATGGGAAACATGCGGGGTCACATCCCAGGGGCTTGGCCTCCCCGCCAGCTGGGACGTGTCACCAGCCCCAGTAGGATCTGGGGACGTTAACCCTGGCTTGCCAGGGCTCTGGCAGCCCAGAGAAGGCAAAGCTGTTGTGCTGAAGCTGCGAGATGCTTTTCACTATGCTTGAGTGCCCAGGAGGATGCAGGGGTCCATGGGGATGCAGGGATGCCTGAAGGGGTGCAGGAATATCTAGGAGAGCCCTTTCGCAGTGCAGGAATTTAAGCTTTCCCTAGCAGGCAAACCTTGTGTGGGGTCAGCATTAGTGACACCCACTGTGCAGGCAGAGCTGGCAGCCACGAGCGCTTGCCTGGTGCCAGCAGCCTGTGTTTGGTGCGTGTTGCCATGGTCGGCTGGCGTGGCCAGCAACCACGGGAGGTGGAGCAGGGAACTAACAACATAACTGAGTCCATAACTGAGTCCAACCCACTGGCAGTGCCTCTCCAAATTGCTCGTTATCCCGAGGCTTAGTCAGGGTCATTAGTCATTTTAGTGCACGTGGCATTTTTTTCTTTGCTCTCTGTTTTTAATCTCGCACTCACAAGTCGTACATTCAAGCTCTTGCACAATCTTTTGACTCCAGGAGATGGGGCTTTCATGGAAAGCAACCCCAGGTGAAATGCAGGAGCCATCCCTAGCGTTGCTGTGATTTGCCAGCTGCAACCAGGATGGCCAGGGCATTATAAAACCCAATGGGAGGGCTTTATCTGTGGTCCTCAGCTCCCAAAATTGAATTGCTTTACAGGCAATCTGGGTGAAGGGATTGAGTGCTCCTTCAGTAAGTTTGCAGATGACATCAAACTGTGTGAGAGTGCTTGAGAGCAGGAAGGCTCTGCAGAGGGATCTGGGCAGGCTCTGTCAATGGGCTGAGGCCAACGGGATGGGGTTCAATAAGGCCAAATGCTGGGTCCTGCGCTTGGGTCACAACAACCCCATGCAGCTACGGGCTCTGGGAGGAGTGGCTGGAAAACCGCCTGGTGGAGAAGGACCTGGGGGTGCTAGTTGACAGCAGCTGAACATGAGCCAGCAGTGGCCCAGATGGCCAAGAAGGCCAAGGGCATCCAGGGCTTTGTGGGTGCCATTCCTGGAACACCTGAGGGTGCTGCACCCACCAGCTGGCATGCACCATGGATGCTGGATGTGGACTTTCTCCGGAGGTGCCCTTGTTCCAGCCTTGCCTTGGCCTGTGCTCTTCCTTGTCCTGCTGGAAGATGCTGCGTGCCTGCAGGCTGATCCAGAGGCTGTGTCAGCCGAGGGACGTCCCTGTGGGGTTTGCCCTGGTTTGAGGTGTCCCTGGGCAGGCCAGGTGCCTTGTCCTGCAGACCCAGTCCCTGCAGGTGGAGGAGATTCATCTCCCCAGGTGAAGGCACCAGGGAGGAGACAGATCCTGCCCAGGTCACACCCTGGCTGACTCAGGGGAGCCCCAGGGAGCAGATCAGCCTCTTGCAGGCTCAGGAATTGCCAAGGAGCCCTGCGGTGCTGGGGCCGCCTTTGCTTTGCCTTTTGCCAGCCTGGGGCTCCACATTTCTCTGCAGATCTGCCCCTAGGCTGGGGTGGAGGGTGCTGAAGCCAGAGCTTGGGGAAAGGTGGGGACCTGCTACCCATTCCAGGATGCAGTTTCCTGGCGGGTCTGGTGTGGGCGGGAGGATGATGCATCCTCTGGGAGCCAGCAGAGCTGTGCTGGGCACAGAGGCTCAGCCAGGCTGTCTGCATCCCCAGCTGGAGGACTGCACGCTCCAGGTCTCCCCCTCCGGACACTACCTGGACCTCGACTTGTCTCTGCTGGAGCAGAAGGATGATCTGGAGGCTTTCTACGAGGAGGTCAGGTGAGGCATGCGGGAGGCTTGAGCCCTCTGGGAATGGGAAATGGGGACCCTAAGTGCATGTGAGCACCAGGAACTGCAGGCAAGGGGCCATAGGCTGTGCTGGTCCCACTGCAGGTGCTCACATGTTCTTTCCACCCACCCTAGGAAGGGGAGACGGCCGACCCTGATTCTACGCACACAGCTCTCCGTCCGAGTCCACGCCATCATCGGTGAGTTCCCCGTAATCTGCCTACAGAGAGGCAGAGGGCAATGAGGCTGGTGAGGACCCGCTGGGTTAATCCCCTCCATCCTCAGCAATCAGGACTTTTGCCTCTTTGGCTGGGACCCCACCGCCTGCTGCAGATATTCCGGGTCATTCAGACAAGCTCTAAATATAGCTTTGCATGATACAAAAAAACTAGCTTTTGTGCAGCAGAAAGTGCTGTTCTGGCTTGTGGCAGCCTGTTCGGGGGTCCTGCAAGTATTCAGGAGTCTCAAGCCTTTTTTTTAATCCCCTAATCACAGGGCAAACCAGCACTGAGCACTGATGCCAATGAGGCCGGGCATCAGCTGGCTGTGCGAGGCTGCAGCCCTAGCAGGAAGGGGCAGGAAGGCTGGGGTCAGGGTCGTGCTCTTTGCCAGCAATTCCCAGGCTCTGGCTGAGCCCCGGGCTGCTCTGCTTTCCCTCTCGGCTGCTCTGCTTTCCCTCTCGGCTGCCCTGACAAGCTGATAAGTAAGTGGAGGAGGCTGCTGGGACCTCGTGTTTTACAGAGCCCTCATCGACATGTCTGGAGGGCTCCTTGGACAGCTTGTTTTTGGCTTGTTACAGCTCTAAGCCTGACCCAAGTAACTCAGGATGCTCGCATAGCTTGATTTTTGGATGCAAGAAGTGCTGGCTCCCAATCGCTTTGGTGTCCACGTGTTGGAGTTGGCCTTTTCAGCTTCCTATCGCCTAGGCTGCTCTGTGCTGGCTCCTGCCCACAGGTTCCATCCCCGTCAGCACATAGTCTCCATCCAGCCTCCAGCTTGCTGCTCGTCCTGTTGTTCTCAAGCAGCCAGTGTCACTGCCATCCTTTCCATCCCCAGCTTATGGCTTTTCCCAAGCTGCTGGGGGGCTCCGGGACTGTGCCAGCGCTGTGCCTGGGGAGGGATAGCTAAAAGTAGCTCTGCCTCTTGCCTTTGTTCCTGTTTTGGTTGTGCACAGGAAGCCAGAGGGGATATTTATGTCATTGCTGGGCAATAAAAAAAAAAAAAAGAAAAAAAGGAAATGGGGAGGTGGCAGGGCTGAAATAAGTAGTTGTGGAGCTGCAGCTGCTTCCACCCTGCGTGTCTGACAGCCAGGCAGTGCCGGCATCCTGGGGTGACGGCACAGAGCTTGAGCCAGGATGTGGGGCTTTCCCAGGCAGGTGGGAGCATCTTGGAGCTCTGGTTCAGCAGCAAACCCCTGCGGGTCAGGCTGTCATACCGCGTCTCTCCTCTCCTTCCAGAGAAGCTGTACAATTCGCAGGGGCCGGAGCTGCGGCGATCCCTCTTTTCCCTCAAGCAGCTCTTTCAGGTGGGGTGATGCTGGCACGGTGGGAGGGCAAGGGGGGTTCTGCGGGGGCTGGCTGCTCACCCCAGCCTCCCCACGCTGCCTTCACCCTGCAGGAGGACAAGGACCTGGTGCCAGAGTTTGTGAACTTGGATGGGTTAACATGCTTGATCAAAGTCGGGGCAGAGGCTGACCAGAACTACCAGAATTACATCCTCCGGGGTTGGTATTTGGGCCCTGGGCACCTCATATCCCCATGGGGGAAGGCTGCCAGACCTTGCCCTTGGTGTGGATGTGCTGGTAAGGCTGGGAAAGCCCTACCCCTGCCTGCTCTCTCCCTTGCAGCCTTGAGCCAGATCATGCTCTTTGTGGATGGGATGCAGGGTGTCATCAACCACAACGAGACCGTCCAGTGGCTGTACACGCTGTCAGGAAGCACGGTAAGTCCCCGCCGCCCCTGGGGGGCTGCTTGTGCACCCTGCTGCTCCTCACTTCCCTGCCTGTGACTGTCCCCTTGCACCGCCCCGCAGGGGATTTGCCCCATGCCGCCTTCGGGCTCGGTGCTCTGGTACCTTTGGGTATGTTGGGTCCTGCTCCCACCCATGTGAAAGTCACCCAGAGTCCCCAGAGCTCCCCGTCCTGATGTGACTGTGCTCCTGAGTGCAGAGCTTGAATCATAGAATCATAGAATCAATAGGTTGGAAAGGACCCACTGGATCATCAAGTCCAACCATTCCCATCAATCACTAACCCATGTCCCTCAGCACCTCATCCACCTGTCTTTTAAACCCCTCCATGGAAGGTGAATCAACCCCCTCCCTGGGCAGCCTGTTCCAGTGTCCAATGACCCTTTCTGTGAAAAATTTTTTCCTGATGTCAAGCCTGACCCTCCCCTGGTGGAGCTTGAGGCCATTCCCTCTCGTCCTGTCAAATAAGAGTGTACTCTGGCTCCCTCTCTGGTGGCCAGTGTAGGGTCCTGCACCTAGGCAGGAATCATCCCCTGCACCAGGACAGGTTAGGGGTTGATTAGTTGGAAAGCAGCTCTGTGGAGCTGAGAGCCCTCGGGGACAACAAGCGAGACATGAGCCAGCAATGTAACCTCGTGGCCAAGAGGATCCTGAGGTGCTTCCAGAATAGTGTGGCCGGCAGGGTGAGAGGCTCTCCTCCCCTGCTACTCTGACCTGATGGGGCCCCATCTGGAGTCCTGTGTCCAGACCTGGGCTCCCCAACTCAAGAAAGACAAGGAACTACTGGAGAGAGTCCAGCAGAGGCCTTGGAGATGAGACTGGAGCATCTCTTTTATGAGAAGAGGTTGAGAGACCTGGGTCTGTTCAGCCTGGAGAAGACTGAGAGCAGACCTTACCAAAAAGCCTTATTCAAAACAACCTGGATGTGTTCCTGTGTACCCTGTTCTTGGTGAACCTGCTTTGGCAGCCGAGTTGGACTGGATGAGCTCCAGAGGTCCCTTCCAGACCCCATCATTCTGGGATTCTGGTGCCCCTTGGCCATCAACATCACAGCTGCAGGCTGGTCCCTGGCCCCACAGCACCATGACCTGCCCCCTGGGCTGCCAGCAAAGCCCCCAGCCCTGGAGTGTGGGTACAGCCAACCCACTGTGCCCCGACTTTGCACTGGTGGCCCCCTGCCGCTGTCCCAGCTGCTGTCCCTTGTCCCAGTTTCGCCTGGTGGTGAAGATGGCGCTGAAGCTGCTGCTGGTCTTTGTGGAGTACACGGAGCCCAATGCCCTGCTGCTCATCCACGCTGTCAATACTGTGGACCAGGCGAGAGGTTGGTGCAGACCCAGCTGCCTGCGAGGTCCCTGCCTGGGGAGGGTGTCCCCGCTGTGTTCCACGTGTCACCTTCCCACGTTGCTTTTCTCAGGCGCCTGCCCGTGGTCCAACCTGATGGCCATCCTGGAGCAGCGCAACGGGGCTGACACGGAGCTCCTGGTGTTTGCCATGACGCTGATCAACAAGGTCCGGAGGAGGGGTGGCAGGGTGTGCCCGTGATGCCACGCGGCTGGGGCTTGGCGTGGGTCGCACCAGTCCCAGCAGCGTCCCTCTGGTTCTGCTCAGACTTTAGCAGCCCTCCCGGACCAGGACACCTTCTACGACGTGACAGACTGCCTGGAGCAGCAGGGCATGGAGCGGGTGGTGCAGCAGTACCTGGGTAGCAAGGGCACCGACCTCGACTTGAAGCAGCAGTTCACGCTCTATGAAGTGAGTGGGGCTCCCGTGGGATCCAGCCCCATGCCGCATCCCCTGGGGATGCGGGGAGTTGGGGGTGTGGGGTGGCAGGGGGGTTACGCCTGGTGCCAAGCCCCCCTGGCACCTCCGCAGAGCGCTCTCAAGCTGGAGGATGGCGTGGAAGAGCCGCCCCCAGGGGGACGCAAGGAGCGGAGGAGGACGGACGAGGGCCGACGCGGGTGGCGATCCCAGGGCAGCTGCCCGGAGCCCAGCCCCGATGCCCAGCCACTGCTGGGGTCCCCCGGCACCCCAAAGGAGCCCCCCGCTGAGGACAGACCTTCTGTCCCCACGCCGAGCAGCCCAGCGGAGTAAGTGTGGCTGGAGGTGATCCCTGGTGGGGGATGCTCCTGGGATGGCGAAGATGCCAGGATGCACTGTGAACAGCACTTGAGTTCGTTCCCGGTGCCAGGGTGGAGGGAAGCCCTGCGGTACCTGCTCTCAGTCCTTGTCACCTCTTCTTCCAGGCCCTGTCTTGGCAGCGTCTGCAACAGTGCATCCAGCGTGCGGCTGGCCCTGGCCTCGCCCCTGGCCGAGAAGGAGCAGCCCCCAGGCCCAGGCGAGCGCAGTGTCTACAAGTAAGCAGTTGGGAAGGGCAGGGTGCACAGGGTGGTTCCCCTTGAGCTGGGGAGGTCTTCCAAGGGGGAGAAGGGTCTGGGCAGACCCTGGGGCTGGAGACAAATGTGATGGGTGAGTGGGCATCTGGGAGGGTCCAACTGGGGGCTCCAAGGCATCCTTTGAGCACATACAGCTCTGCTCCAGCTCCTCCTCACTGCTCCTCTCCGTCTACGCTTGCCCTCTCCTCTGCCCACTCTTTCTATCTTTCCTTTTGCAGGCTGCGCCAAACTGCCCCTGTCTGGTAAGTGCCCGGGCTGTGCATGCGGCTCTGCCTCCCCGCGCGATGCTCCAGTGGGAGCCGGCGCTGCCCTGCCCCGCTCGCTGCCCCTTGCATCCACCCCTCGCCTCTCCCCTCCGAGTCCTGCCTGCAGGACCCCCCAATTCCGTCTATCGCCATCATCCTCCACGGGGCGAAGGCATCCTCTGATCCCCCCTTCTAGGAGGGCAGGTCCCGAGGCTGGCGGGGGGCTGGCATCACCATTCTGGTTCAAATGGGACGACAGTGCCCGGGCAGCAGGGGACTTGCTGGGGCTCTCCTGGCTCCCGGTGAACCCCAGAGCTGTGCGCTGACAGCCGGGTGAGGGTTCCCATGCTGGAAGGCTGCCCAGCGGGTGTGTGCAGGAGCCCTGGGGGCTGCTGGCAGTGGGGCTAACCCCTGTTTTCCCTCAGGCGGGAGGATGCCCCCTCCTTGCATGGGGACAAGCCTATTTTGAGGAAGTTTGAGTAAGTAGAGGCATGCGTGTGTCTCCAGGCATTCGCTTCCTCAGGCCGGCGCCCAGCCAGAGGCGTCTGGGCTCTGGCTATGCAGAGTGTGAGGAGCAGGAGGGTCCCCACGAGTGTCTGCCCGGGCACCCTCCTGGGTTTTGCTGCTTTTGGATGAGGGTTGCGGTGAGCATTGAGTCTGTTGGAACCAAGGGGTGATGGTGGCACCTCAATGGCATGAGCCTTCAGCTCCTGCAGGGCGGTGGCATCCTTATCCCAGGCTGTAGTGGTGTCACCCATCTCTCTGCAGGGCTCAGAGGAGGTTGAATCCTCCGTGTGGCCAGTGCAGGGGGTTCTGTGCTGCGGGGCTGACTGTGTGGCACGGCATGGCATGATTTGCCCATTGTCCCCATTGTCCCTATCCCTGCCTTGCTCCCAGCCAACATCCACCCCTGTCTCGCAGAGCTCGCTTCTTGGAGAACTTGGCTGCAGCTCAGAAGGAGAAGATCTCTTCCATGGCAAAAGGACGACTCGATGTTCTCGGCAGTGCTGTGCTGGAGCATCCGAACACTCTTGCGTGGGACAGGGACAGCGGCACCTCAGAGCCTGGGACGGAGCCACCTAGCATAAGTAGGTGCTGCTGGGGTGTGTTTCCAGCTCCGGGCTTATTGGGGCCCTTGGGGTGGGTGTTAGTGGCCCCTCTGCACCCAGCCCCATGTCTGTGTTACCCAGAGCCACGTAGGAGCTGGGGGTGCCTCCCTATCTCGCTCCAAATACTGGCATCCAAGCATGTCTCTGCCACGGAGCGGGATCCCAACTCTACGTGCAGCCCAGCAGCACCTGCCCCTCCAAGCAGGCTATCCCAGCATCTTCCACTCTCCCTGTAGGGTCCTGCCTGGCTCGGACAGACACCACCGACTCCTGCAGCACCATCTCCTCCGACACCAAGTTTATGCTGGACATGCTTTATGCCAAGGGTTCCTCGGAGCCAGGGAGGGAGAAGGTCTTTCCCAAGGAACCATTGTACCCCCAAGCCCAGGGTGATGTGGAGATGGATCTCGAGGGAGGTGGCAGACGAGAGCAGGAGGGTGCCCGGCTGCATGGCAGGGCTCCGGATGGGCCAGTGGCCAGCGCCCACGCCAAGCTGGTGCGTGCCACCTCCAGCGTAGATGCCGAGACCCACACGCAGAAGCTGGAGAACACCGGGATGATGCCCATCAAGAAGGACGCAGAGCTGACATGGGAGCGCCTGGAGGCTAGCCCTGTGCAGCTGAAGATCAAGGACCTGGACTTCACTGATCTGGGGGAAGAAGAAGACTTTGACATCCTGGACATGGGGCCCATTGCCAACGGTTCCTTCCTCTCTCCTGGCATCAAAGCAACGAGCACTGGAGCCCTCATGACTCCCCCTCCACCTCCTGCCATCCCTGGTTGCCCACCACCTCCTCCTCCACCACCTGTGGTCCCTGGCTGTCCACCACCTCCTCCTCCACCTCCTGCCATCCCTGGCTGTCCACCACCTCCTCCTCCACCTCCTGCCATCCCTGGCTGCCCACCACCTCCACCTCCACCGGTCCCTGGCTGCCCACCCTTCCCAGGACTACCAGGTCCCTCCGCAACAGATGGCCCTTCCCAGGCCAAGAAGAAAAGGACAGTAAAGCTCTTCTGGAAAGAGCTGAAGCAGCTGGATGGCGCTGTGGCGCCAGGCAGGTTTGGCCAGGCAACACTATGGGCTTCCCTGCAGAGCGTTGAGGTCGATGCTGCCAAACTAGAGCATCTCTTCGAGTCACGGTCGAAGGAAGCACCAACTTCAAAGGTACCAGCAGGCTGACAGCCATCAGCCAAGGGGGTTTGAGGGGTGGGGTGAAGGCTGCCACCTATAACCTATCCTGAGGAAGGGTACTTGCAGCTGAGAAGCTCGGCGGGGGTGGTGGTGGGCAGTGCGCAGGTTTGTGTCATGACTGGGACCCCGATTGTCTCCTTGTGTCCGTGGTGTTTGCATGAAGGCGAGCCCTTTGCCTGACTGTGCCCACCCCTCCCATCCTCCTTGCAGAAGGCCATTGATGGGAAGAAGGTGGTAGTGGTGCTGGACCCCAAGAGGAGCAACGCCATCAACATCGGCCTCACGGTGCTGCCGCCTGTGCACATCATCAAGACGGCCGTGCTCAACTTCGACGAGTTTGCAGTCAATAAGGAAGGGATCGAGGTGAGCACCAGGGAAGCTTGGCCCTTCCAAGATTCTCATGCAGGTCATTTCCCCTGGCCAGGAGGCCTCCCTGCTGTGACGCCTGCACTGCCAGCCCTGGGGTGACACGTCCCACAGTGACATGTCTGAAGTCTGACCAGTCCCTGTTTGCCTGCTCTAGAAAATCCTCACCATGGTCCCGACCGAGGAGGAGAAGCAGAAGATCCAGGAGGCCCAACTGGCCAACCCCGATGTGCCATTGGGCTCTGCAGAGCAGTTCCTGCTTGCCCTGTCTTCCATCAGCGACCTCACGGCCAGGCTCCAGCTCTGGGCCTTCAAGCTGGACTATGAGAGCCTGGAGCAGGTACGGAGCCACGTATACCACATCGTCCCTCCATCCTTCCACTGCTGCCACCCAGCAATGCTGAGCTCTGAGCCAAGAGTGTTTCTGGTGGGGACCAGTCGTGTCCAAGTATGGGAGGTGCCATCCTGGCTGGGGACGGGCGGCAGGATGGGCTTGGGTTGACCATGGAGTTGTTGCCCTCATGCACAAGAGCAGACGCTGAAGCTTCCAGGGAGAGGGTGGCCAAGGGGGAAGCCTCACTTGCCTTTCTCTTCACACAGGAGATTGCAGAGCCACTGTTTGATCTGAAGGTGGGCATGGAACAGCTGGCCAGAAATCACACCTTCAAGTGCATCCTAGCCACGCTGCTGGCCATGGGCAACTTCTTGAATGGCTCCCAGGTGAGGAGCAGGGTGTGGAGGAACAGCTGAGAGAGCTGGGGTTGTTTAGCCTGGAGAAGAGGAGACTGAGGGGAGACCTCATTGCTCTCTACAACTACCTGAAAGGAGGTTGCGGAGAGGAGGGAGCTGGGCTCTTCTCCCAGGTGACAGGGGACAGGACGAGAGGGAATGGCCTCAAGCTCTGCCAGGGGAGGGTCAGGCTGAACATTAGGAAAAAATTTTTCATGGAAAGGGTCATTGGGCACTGGCAGAGGCTGCCCAGGGAGGGGGTCGAGTCACCTTCCCTGGAGGGGTTAAAGGGACGGGTGGACGAGGCGCTGAGGGACATGGTTTAGGGTTTGATAGGAATGGTTGGACTCGATGATCCTGGGGGTCTTTTCCAACCTAGTGATTCTATGGTTCTATGAATGCTGCAAAGACAGCACCAGCCATGGGGTGTGGGTACACAAGAAGGACCATGTGAAGCTTGGGATGGTGCCTGAGGAGGCTGGTGGTGCAAGTGCTGGTGGGGACCCAGTGGGTCTGTGTAATCTGTTGGAGGAGGGATGGAGAGGCCCTGCTTAGTCCATTGGGGTTTCAGAGCAGAGGCTTTGAGCTGGGCTACCTGGAGAAGGTCTCAGAAGTGAAGGACACGGTGCACCGGCAGTCCCTGCTCCACCATCTCTGCCAGATGGTGACAGAGAAGTTCCCAGAAACTACTGACCTCTACTCGGAGATCGCCTCCATCACTCGTTCTGCCAAGGTGAGGCAAAGCAGATGACACCCAGCAGGGCAAGGGTGCAGATCCCATGGCTGTCCAGCTCCACCAGCGCAGCCAAGGGCTGACATCTCACTCTTCCAGGTTGACTTTGATGAGCTGGCCAACAGCCTCGTGCAGCTAGAGCGAAGATGCAGGGCTTCCTGGGACAACCTGAAGGTGATTGCCAAGCATGAGACCAAGCCAGTGCTGAAGAGCAAGCTGACGGACTTCCTCAAGGACAGCACCCAGCGCATCGTTGTCTTGAAGGTGGTACACAGGCGCATCCTCAACAGGTCGGTGGCTCGAGATCCTGGGGCTGCGGAGGGAACTCTGTGGTCCTGTTGATGTCCTGCTGTGACCGATGTCCCCACAGATTTCACTCCTTCCTGCTGTACCTGGGGTACCCAGCGAGCATGGCGCGGGACGTGAAGGTGACCCCCATCTGCAAGCTGCTGCGGGAGTTCGCCCTGGAGTATCGTACCTGCCGAGAGCGTGTCCTGCAGCAGCAGAAGAAACGGGCTGCCCACCGCGAGCGCAACAAGACACGGGGAAGACTCATCACCGAGGTAGGGCACTGCTCAGCCGGCCACCACCACTAGGTGATGCCCTCCCAGGTCCCTAAGGTTGACTTTTCCCACTGCAGACAGAGAAGTTTTCCAGCATCAGCGAGGCTGCTTCGCCACCTGCCGTGGTGTCTACCAGCCCTGAGGAGCAGATGGAAGCTGGTCATGAGAGCATGAAGAGCTTGCTGACCTCCCCCACAGATGCCCCTGCCCGCCGCAGCCGGGCCAGCCGGGGTAGGAGGGGGGTGGCAGAGGCACTCGAGATGTGCCCAACTGGCTGGGCACAGCTGACACCCGCATCCCTGTTGTTCCCGTGCAGGGACAGGGCATGTCACCCCGGCCCAGGGCTCTCCAGCCCAGGAGGACATTCCCAGCTCCCCAGACGATGCTTCGGATGAAATCATGGACCGGCTGGTGAAATCAGTGACACACAATGCCAACCCCCGGCCCTGTGCCAACAAGGAGCGCAGGAGGTCCCGTGGCAATAGGAAGTCCTGTAAGTCCCATCCCTGTCCTCATGCCCTGCTCAGTCTGTTCCCGTGCTCTGCCCCTGTCCCTGTACTCTACCTCATCTGTGTCCTGTCGCACCTCTGTGGCTCTGACCTTGTACTGTCCCATCGCCAGGTCCCTGTCTCCATGTCCAGTCCCATCTCTGTGTCTCTCATCCTAGTCCCAGTACTCTGTCCTGTCTCAGTGTCCCTGTCCCCATACCCTGTCCCACATCTGTGACCCCGTCCTGCTCTCTGTCATGTGCCCTGCCCGATCATAGAATCACTAGGTTGGAAAGGACCCATCGGATCATCAAGTCCAACCATTCCTATCAATCACTAAACCCTGTCCCTCAGCGTTCGTCCACCTGTCCCTTAAACCCCTCCAGGGAAGGTGAATCAACGCCCTCCCTGGGCAGCCTGGTCCAGTGCCCAATGACCCTTTCCGTGAAAAATTTTTTTCCTGATGAACCTCCCCTTGTGGAGCTTGAGGCCATTCCCTCTCGTCCTGTCCCCTGTCACTTGGGAGAAGAGCCCAGCTCCCTCCTCTCCACAACCTCCTTTCAGGTAGTTGTAGAGAGCAATGAGGTCTCTCCTCAGCCTCCTCTTCTCCAGGCTAAACAACCCCAGCTCTCTCAGCCGCTCCTTGTAAGACTTTTCCATCTCTGTATCCCTATCCCATCTGTCTCTCTTCCCCATGTCCTCTTCCATCTCTGTGCCCGTGCTCTGTCCCTAGACGTTGTCCCATCTCTGTGTCCTTGTCCCCATGCCCTGCGTGGCTCCTTGCCCACTGGCCACCTCTGCTCTCGTACGCTGAGCCCACACCAGGCCACAGCAGGAGGTACCTTGAGCCCAGACCGTGTCTCTGCACTCCCCTGCCTCCCCTCCCTCCCCGGCACCCCAGGGCAGGCACCCGCTGTGGGGGATCCCCAGCAGCCCTCGCTGCTCGTGCTGTCAGTGCCGTGCTCTCCTCTTCCCGCAGTGAGACGGACGCTAAAGAGCGGGCTCAGCGATGACCTGGTGCAGGCGCTGGGCCTGGGGCGAGCACCCGGCATGGAGGTTTGAAGGGGCTGAGGGGGCTTGTGCTGCTCCCCACCACCAGCGGCCCCCAGGGCGGAATGTGGAGGCGACCCTTGCTGCTCCAGGTGCACCCGTGGACTCACCTCACTTTTCCCCGCTGGTCTCCACCTCCCCAACGTGCACGCAGCAGGATGGGAGCGATGCCTGGGAGCTGCTCTGTGGGGGCCAGGATGGAGGATGCTCACCACTCGGGCGCTGGTGTGGAGACTTGGGGTTCATCTTAACAGTATTAGAGGGATTGAGGGGCTGGACCCAACCCTGCTCTGGGAGGTGGGTCTGGCCCGTGGCAACTGTGGCAATAAAGTGATCTGATGTACTGCTGGCGTCCCTTGTCCCACTGCTGGGCTGGGATGGTGGAGGATCTCAGTGCAACAGGCTGGAGCAGGCAGTGCCAGGCGTGGTGGCAGGAAGGAAGGGCTGATGCTCCCTCCAGCCACTGCCATGGTCCTGAGCAGCACCTCGGTGCTGCCAGAGATGCCCCAGGATTAGCCCTGTCTGCCGACCCCAATGTCCCCATATCCCTGTGGAACCATGAGAGACTGAGGCCATGTGCTTCTCCCCTCCTTGGGTGAAGCCAGCATCGCTCCTGCTCCATCTCCAGCCCTGCTGCCCAGGGCAGACACTCACCCTGCAGGAGCCAGCGCTGGGGCTTGTAGGAACCACCATCCCTCCCGAGAACAGCCCCGTCCCCTCTGTACTGGGACACCCGGGGGACCCTGCCCAAAGGAGCGAGGACTGCTGCCAGGCTCAAGGCTGCACACTCAAGGCCAGGAGATGCAGCTCGAGCACAAGGCCATGGTGCAGTGAAATCAAAGAGTGTATGTCCCGTCTCAAACCTCACTTCTCCATTGCAGTCCTCTCCTGGGGAATTCTAGCCTGACCAGGACCTGGCTGTGAGGCAGGGTTGTTCCCCGTCCCAGAGCGGGTCCAGGGCACAGCAGCCACGTTGCCCCTTGCAAACCTGGTGGTGGCCAAGCCACAAGCCTCGGAAACATCGCCCTGTCCTTGGCAGAAATGGGCTGTCCCACCACATGAACACAGCCAGGGCAGCGTCTGCCTGTCCCTGTGGGGACGGAGAGATGTCCAGGCAGGAATGTGCCACCTCCTGGTCCAGTGTGGCTCATGCCATCCCAGGCGCAGATTAAAACCTGTACCGGGTGCTGGCTGCGATGCTTCCTGCAAGCGCAAGAGCATTGTGAGAGGTAGGTACCACTTCCAAGCTTCTTTGTGAGAGGTAGGTACCACTTCCAAGCATCCCCCTCAGCCAGCTGCTGTGCTTTGGGCACCATGTGGCATTTGGGAACAATGTCTCATCATCCATCACAGCAGCTCGACCTCAGAGCTGCCCCAGAGCTGGCTCCAGCTCTGAATATCACGCGGACAGTCTCTGCAGCTTTCACAGAATGAAGAAAAACTCCGCTGGGCAGGGCAGCTTCTTCCTCCTGGCTGACCTCTGCCTAGGGTTGTCTGTCTCCTGTGAGGATGGACACATCGGTAGCCCCAGAGGAGCCAGGCAACACCAGCCTACCCCAGTTTGTGAGGTGCCTGTGATGGTTCTGGTTGGGTTTGTGGTCCGTGGGATGCTGTGCTGACAGCTGCAGGTGTCCCAGAGGTACCCCAAGATGTGGTCTTGCTCTCCTACCCTCTGGGTGCTTGACTTGGGCCTGCAAAGAAAGGATGAAGAGGTCACAGCAGATGACATTGAGCCACTCATATGCCCAGCAGAAAGGAGAAAGGAATAAGAAAGCATCTTCCTGATCCACTGCACCTGCCCCAGGTACCTGAAGTGACATTATACATGTGACTGTTACTCCTGAAGGGCTTGCCGGGGGAAACTGAGGCAGGGTTCCAGGGAATGTTGCCCGCCTCGGCACTACTCGGGGTGGCCGTGTCCTCAGCGAAGGCCTCCCCCAGCCCCTGTTTATTTATTTTTCAGCTGGGTTTTCTTTTTGCAGCCTTGGCGCTATTTCCAGGATGCCTGGCCCTGGGCACGCGTTGCCCTTGAGTGGTGCCTGAAGTGCTTGGCTTGGCCACGGCCCGAGCGGCTCACGCCAAAAAAACACCAGGTGGCAGGATGCCAGCGGCTCCTTTGTGAGCAGAGGCAGGTTCCTGGGCTCGGTGGGGACCTGGGACACGTGTGGCCTCGCACAGCATAGGCAGAGCTGGGTTTGGGATGCTCCATCCTAAGAGGATGCTCTGGGTGGGATGAGGCACACAGGCATCTCCAATTGGTGCCTTCATCCCTGCCCACGCCACTCAGGGCCACCAGCTGGGACTGGCTGCCACGAGGGGGCACGAGGGCCACGCGTGGGATGAGGCCACCCGAAACGACGCCTCATGTCCCACCGCCCTGTGGGTGCTGTTGCTGGCCTCTGTGCCGCTCCCCATCCCCTGCACCCCGGGCACTGCGCCCTGCTCCCCCGCCAGCCCCCATGGGGAGACGTCCCGCTGCTTCTGTGTCCCCAGAGGGATGACAGCCACGTCCTTGGCCCCGGCCATCCATCTGGCTGGTGGGGACAGGCTCCCATCTCCTGCACACAGCGTCTCGCCAGCGCTCGTCCCTGGCCCCCTTCCAGGCAGGGGGGAGAGTGGGGGACAGCAGATACAAGCCTGGCTCCACTTGCTGTCACCTGTATCCATTTCTGGAGCTGTTTTGCCGCAGAGACCCACTCCCACCCCTGGAAGATGTGCTGGAAGATGTCCCCTGCCTCCATCCCATCCAGCCAGCCCTTTCCACAGAACTGTTCCAGTGCAGGGTCCTCTTTGCTGCCACACTCTGAAGCTGCTCATGCCATGTGGGCATGTCCTCACTGCTGTCTCTGAGCTCGGGGTGGGGACCTGCAGTCCTGGGCTTGTGGTTGCCATGAAGCCCCATCACCTTGCATGAGGAGCATAATTCGCAGGAGGGACAGCACAGCCTCACTTGCTCACAGGTTAGGGCCATCCAGAGCACTTCTTCTAAGTGCCAGTGTGCCCTGGCCACCTTCCAGGAGCATCACGATCACCTGCCCCCCACCAAACCCCTCCTGCTGTCTCAGCTAGAGGAATCACCCTAATATCAAAGTAGAGGCCCCGTGAAGAGCACGGAAGAGATAGCGAGTGATGCTGGGCTGGCAAAGCAAGCCTAGCGTGGGTACCACGTGTGTCCCATGAGATGGGGGAGGTACCAGCCGTCATCAGAGCTGGGGGCACTTTAGAGCGTCACTTCTCAGCCACAGTGAAGGAACGGGGTCCCTGCGGCCCCAAAGCAACTCCTGTTCAGAGAACTGCACTGCAGAATGTTCAGCCATCAAAGGGGCTGCCGGGGCTGCGTGGGTGAGAGGGCACGATGACATGGGGTTCTCGCCAGGGCGGAAAAGATCGAGGTCAGACTGAGGAGTGGCTTCCCAGAAGGTGAAACCTCTCCTGGAGCCGTGAACATGTTTGGAAGCGGAGGCGTATTTTGTAAATACCTGGAGATCCTGCACAACCTGAAAAAAACAGGTCAGAGGCAGGAATTTTCCAAAGATGAGGGTATTTGCAGAGAGCTAAACCCAGGGACGGTGCTCAGCTGGATGCTCCGCTGCTGCCAGAGATTCCTTCCTGGGGAGCAGGCCTGGTGCTGCTTCAGATGTAAAACGCCAGGAGCTGGGGCTGTGCCCACCATCCAGCCCAGGGCCACGGGAACCCCGGCACAGGAGGAGGATCAAGGCCCAGGACTCAGGCTGATGCCGCCAATGCAGCATCAGAGCTGGGATGCGCAGGATGGTGGGCGCATGGGATAATGGGTGCAAACGCTCACTTGCGTTTTATGGCAGCAAGACATAAAGGATGCCCCCCAAAAAAGCGTTTGCTCATGGCCTGAAGTAAGTTGGAAACAAGGGATGGAAAGTCCTGGGGGGAGAAAGGAAAGAAGATCCTAGGACAAAGGGTCAAGGTGGCTCCTTGGGCAGCTGTGGCTCACGTTGGCCATGAAGTGGGCAGTGGCTCCAGAGTTGGGCTTGGTTTCCATCCCTTGAGCTCAGGAAAGGATCACAGGGATATTAAAGCACTGAATGCCCTCCCTGGACACTGATCTGCCCTCCCTGGAGAAGAAAGCTGCAATAAAAGGGAGTTTCTGCTCCAGCAGCACAGTCCAACCAGAACCAGTAGAACATCACAAGTTCAGTGGTAGGACACAAATATTTTGTGCTGAGAGTAATTAATCACTGTCCTCTATGAGACACTTTGGTTCAGAACGAAAGTTAATTCCAGGCAGTTCAATGGCCTTTGTCACCCCTGAACTGTCTCCAACCTCAGACGCTGATGGGCTCCAGGACCCACACCTTCACCAAGAAGATGGATATACCCACAGCCATCCCAGGGGTTCTTTGAGGGTATGGTGTGTGAAGGGAGCTTTAGTTAGCAAGGAACACTTCCAGCATCCTCTTTCCCATGTGCTTAGAATCATAGAATCCCTAGGTTGGAAAAGACCTTCAAGATCATCAAGTCCAAGTGTACCTGTCCACTACTGAATCGTATCCCTGAGCACTTCATCTACCTGTCTTTTAAACACCTCCAGTGATGGGGACGATGGTCTATGGTAGGTACCCAACCCACGAGTGACAGCCAAGGGAGTCCGAGCCCCATGGTTCCCTCTCCTGGGGCAACTGCTCCCAGGGAAGGACTATACTCCTCGGCCTGTGCAAGGAAACGAATCTCCATCAGCACTGAACAGACAAAAGTGCCCTGTTAGGTGTTTGTCTGGGTGGTGTTTCCTAAGGAGATAATAGCCGTGGAAGAAGGACTTGATGTTTTGGAGAAGATTAAGTACCTGTGGGAACAGTGTGGATGAATCACATCCCTCATGGGCTTAGTGCCCCTGGAAATGGCTCACGGCACATTGAAAACAATGTCATGAATCTTCTCCAGATGAGATTAGGGAGTGGAACAATTATCTCAAAAACCTGTTAGTCATGGGAGGCTCCAGCGGGCTGCAGGAACAGCCTAGGGCAAGGGGAGCACTAAGAAGATGTGGGGGTGTGTGTGTCTGTGTCCCCAGGGACCTTCACCAGCAGCCGGGGGAGGGTGTGGGAGGTGGCTGTGGTCAAACCAGCCTGAAGAAGGTGAGCTGTAATTAGCAGAATAGGTGCGGAAGAGCTTGAGCAGGTCAAAAGGTAATGGGGCTGTCACCAGCGTTTCCTAAGAGCACAGCATGGCTGGGAGGCACCTCTGGTGTTGAGCAATGGGAAGATGAGCAAGGCCAGGCCCTGTCTGCAAGGGAATAGTCACCAAGGTCACGCTAACCACATGTCAGCTTGTTTGGGGAGAGCTGGGGAGCAGTCAAGGCTGTGAAAGTGTGGACCAGTCCCACCCCAGTAGACCTCTTGGTGAAAGCATCCATGGAAAGCCCTGACTGTGGCCAGCAGACCACATGATGACTATCTACAACCCATCTTGAGGTGTCCCACAAGAAGGGCATCCTGAGACCATGTGTGAGGAGTTCTGGAAGGGATGGATAAACAGACACCCTACCCAGCTTTCAACAAGGAGATGCGTGAATTCAGGTTGAAAATTTGGAATGGTCACATCCAGCCCTTGTTCAAACACCGTCATTGGCACAGACACTACCTTCTGGCTGTCTCTGTAAAAGCCCATATCCCTCACCCTGCTCCCTTCCATGCCCTGGCAGCTCTATCTCACCTAGCGTGGCGAGGAATGCTCTCTCTGGAGACCAGAAATTTGGAAAACAGCCTTTCTCTGAGGAAATTTTTCAAGCCCCGGTGAAGTGATGGGATGAGGAGCTTTAACAGGGTCCTCTTCAGAGCCCGTGTACCTCAAGGCTTTGCCTTGTGGCCACCTCCATCATTTTCACCAAGTTCAGCAGCTCACCAAGCTCGGTGCTGCAAGTAAGCGGATTCCTGCAGGAGAGCCTACGGCCATCCCTCCTCCTCTACCTCACTGGCATTCCCGACATTCCCCTACCTGGAAGAGCAGAGCTATGAACCCAACCGAGTCCCACCACCACACCCCAGCAAAACCACTCCAGCCTGTTTGACGCTGGACTTCTGCAGAGCTGCCACCGTCACCGCTGTTGAAATGTTGTTTTCCATCAATGCCACAGGGCTTGTTCCAAGAAGGACGGCACGGGCATCCGCTGCCACTGCCACCACCATGCCAGGGCTTGCAAGGTCTGGCAGGGGCAGCTGACGCTGATGCAGCCCATCGAGCAGAGCCCAGCTCCTCCAGGATCAGAGACCAGGGCTGACCCCGGCATGCAAAAGCATCTCACCTTCATGCAGAGGGCACCGAGGGTCAGGCTCGTAGCTACAGCCGGTGGCACCACACGGCAGGGATCACCGAGTATGGAAACTTGGTGAAATATTAAAGCGGGAGCTTAATAAAGCGAGCCCAGCAGCAGCGGTTGCCCCGCGTAATAAACCTAGAAAGGAGAGGACTTTGTCCCCCTGGCCAGGGCGGCGCAGGGAGCTCCTGCCAGCACCCACCGGCGATGGCACAGCCCTGGCGTGCGGCACCGCGTGGCAGGGCTTCCCTCGAGCCCTGCGGCAGCTCGGAGCTGAGCTTCCAGCACGGCTCGTGCTGCCACGGCCCCGGAATAACACTTGGCAGCTGGGCGGCAGGGTGCTGCCTCCTCTGGGTGGCAAAACACCAGGTGCTGAGAAATGGTTTGGGATCACCTGGGGTTACTGTCCCCGCATAACAGGGTTTCTGGAGAGGAGCTGGGAATTCATTTGTATCTTATCTGCCTGATCCAGGCACTGGGAGAAACCTGAGGGCGGTTGGACCAGGTGCTGGGACCCAGGTGGCACACAACCCAGTGCCTGTCTGGTGCTGCCCTGGCAGAGAAGCAGGTCCTGGGGGCACAGTCCTGCGAGGGGAGATGCTGATGGAGGGGTGGCCCTCAGGGGAGGCCGTGTCCTGGGCTCCACCTGTCCCAGCAGGACATGGGCACTGGCGGGACTGGTTCTGGCTCTGGCAGTGGGTAGGCAACCCGCTCTCCTGTTGAGCAGGGTGAATGCACCCACCCGGCAGCTCTGCCCAGCACCAAACCGTGCCAGGCTGAACCAAGCTAAGCTGAGCTGGGCTGAGCAGAGTTGACTCAAGCTGAGCTGAGTCGTGCCTACCTAAGCGGCACGATGCCCTGAGCTGTGCTGAACTGAGCCAAGCTGAGCAGTGCTGTGGGTGCTGTGAGATCTCAAGCCTTGCTCAACCAACTCAAGCCATGCAGAACTGAGCTGAATTAAACTAAGCTGAATCAAACTGAGCTGGATCAAACTGAGCTGTGCCTACCCAGGCGGCATGATGTCCCAAGCCATGCCAAACTAAGCCAAGCTGAGCTGTGCTGAGCTGAGTTGAGCCAAGCTGAGCCATGCCTACCTAGGTTGCATGACATTCTGAGCCAAGCTGATCCGTGCTAAGATGAGCCGTGCCTACCTAGGCAGCATGATGTCCCAAGCTGTCCTGAATGGAGCTGAGCTATGCCTGCCTAGGTGGCAGGATGCCTTGAGCCCGGCTGAGCTGAGCCATCCTTAGCCAAGCAGAGCTGCAGGTTCACGCTGTCCTGAGTCTGGCTGGGTAGAGCCAACCTGAGCTGAGCTGTAGGTGGCAGGGTGTCCTGAGTCTGGCTGAGCTGAGCTGAGTCGAGCTGTGCCTACCTAGGTGGCAGGATGCCTTGAGCCTGGCTGAGCTGAGCCATCCTGAGCCGAGCGTAGGTGGCACGGTGTCCTGAGTCTGGCTGAGCCGAGCCATAGATGCCAGGTGTCTGGAGCCTGGCTGAGCTGAGCCATAAGAGCAGCGTGTCCCCAGCCTGGCTGAGCCAAGCCAGCCTGAGCTGAGCAGAACCGTAGGTGGCACATCATCTCGAGCTGAGCCGGAGCTTTAGTGTGTCGGGAGCCTGGCTGAGTAGAGCAGAGCAGAGCTGTAGGCGCAGCGTGTGCTGAGCCAAACTGTAGGTGCAGGGTGTTGGGAGCCTGGCTCAGCCAAGCTGAGCTGAGCCGTGGGTGCAGCGTGTCCCGAGCCTGACTGAGCTAAACCGAGCCAAACTGGGTCCTGCCAGGCTCTGCACCTCCGCTTCCATCCCCACAGCCTGAGGCCGTTAGTCCTGGTGCCTGGTGCCAGCGGTGCCCAGTGCTGGTGCTCAGTGCCTGGTTTCAGAGGTGCCTGGTCTCAGTGCCTGGTGCCAGTGGAGTCTGGTCCCGGCGGTGGCCAGTGCTTCGTGCCAGCGATGCCCAGTTCTAGTGTTTGGTGTCTGGTCTCAGCAGTGCCCAGTGCCGGTGCCTGGTGCCTGGTGCTTGGTGCCCAGTGCCCTGTCTCAGCGGTGCTCACTGCTGGTGCCGCTGCTCGGTGCCTGGTGCTCAGTGCCGGTGCCCGCTGCTTGGTGCCCGGTGCCCTGTCTCAACGGTGCTCAGTGCCGGTGCGCGGTGCTCGGCGCCCTGTGCCCCGTCTCAGTGCTGCCTGGTGCCAGTGCTCGGTGCTCAGTGCCTGGTGCTCAGTATCGGTGCTCGGTGCCTGGTGCTCTGTGCCCGGTGCCTGGTGCTCAGTGCCTGGTGCCCTGTCTCAGCGGTGCTCACTGCTGGTGCCAGTGCTCGGTTCCTGGCACTCAGCGCCGGTGCCTGGTGCCCCGTCTCAGCGCCGTCTGATGCCAGTGCTGGTGCTCGGTGCCCGGTGCCCGGTGCTCAGTGCCGGTGTCCGCTGCTCGGTGCCCGGTGCTCTGTCTTAGTGGTGCTCAGTGCCGGTGCCTGGTGCTCAGTGCCGGTGCCTGGTGTGCTTGGTGCCGGTGCATGGTGCCTGGTGCTCACTGCCGGTGCCCGGTGCCCCGTCTCAGCGCCGCCCGGTGCTGGTGCCCGGTGCGCTCGGTGCTGGTTCCCGGTGCCTGGTGCTCAGTGCCGGTGCCCGGTGCCCGGTGCCTGGTGCCCGGTGCTTGGTGCCCGGTGCTTGGTGCTCAGTGCCGGTGCCTGGTGCCCGGTGCCTGGTGCCCGGTGCCCGGTGCTTGGTGCCCGGTGCTTGGTGCTCAGTGCCGGTGCCTGGTGCCCGGTGCCCGGTGCTCGGTGCCTGGTGCCCGTGCCTGGTGCTCAGTGCCCGGTGCCTGGTGCTCGGTGCCGGTGCCCGCTGCGCTCAGTGCTCGGTGCCCGGTGCTCGGTGCCGGTGCCCGCTGCTCGGAGCCGGTGCATGTGCGGGCGCGGCGATTGGCGGTCCGGGGCGGCCCCGCCCCTTGCCGGGGGCGCTATAAGGGGCGCGGCGCGGGCGGCGGCGGGGCCGGGATGGAGCCGGAGCGCTGGGCGTACGGCGCGCTGTGGCTGGCGCTGGCGGGCAGCCTGGCGCTGCGGGCGGCTCGGCGGGCGCTGGGGCCGGGCCGGGGGCTGCTGCTGCCGCTGGCGCTGCTGGCCGCGCTGCAGAGCCTGTGCCGCGCCTGCCTGCCGCTGCCCCTGGGGCTCGCCCTGGCCGCCGCCGCCGCCTGCCTGCTGCTCCGCCGCGCCGCGCCCCGCAGGCTGCTGCCCGTGGCCGGCAGAGCCGTGCTGGTCACAGGTGAGTGCGGGCGGCGAGCCCCGGCTCCTCCCGGCCCTCCGCGGCTCGCTCCGAGCCCCCCGAGCCGGGATTGAATGGGACACGTGGTGCGGCTCCCGAGCATCCCGGCGCTCCGAGCATCCCTCCCGAGCGCGACCTTCTTAGAGGGCTCCCGGGGCGCCGGAGCGGGCTGGTGGAGCCCCCTTCCCGGGAGGGGTTTAAGGGACGGGTGGACGAGGCGCTGAGGGACGTGGTTTAGGGGTTGGTAGGAGTGGTTGGACTCGATGATCCGGTGGGTCTTTTCCAGCCTGGTGATTCCGGGATTATCTGGAGAGCGGGGACCGGCCGCCTCCGCCCCGGCGGGATCCCCGTCCCGAGCATCCTCGGGAAGCGCCGCGCTGCCCCGCGGGGAAAGGGGCTCCGCCGGGACCCCAGCCCCGTGCCCGAATCCCTTCGGCATCGCTCGGTACGCAAGCGCTTTCCCCCCTCGTCCCTCCTGGAGGGTGACGGAGGTGGCTGGATCCCTGGGGAAGGCGGCTCTGTGGGGGTGTGCTGAGCCCCCAGCCCGGGCTCCACGCAGCCTCGTGGCTGGATCTCTTTGTAGCATCTTTGTATGCGAGTGATTTCCCTCCTCGTTCCTCCTGGAGGATGATGAAAGTAGCTGCGATCAGCAGGTGCCTCGCCACGACACACACGCATCGTTTAGCAGCCACTGGAGTCGGGGTGGTTGTTGCCACAGGTGGGCTGGGAGGGCCCTGCTGGCTCTGCAGGGATGCAGGTGGGAGGAAAACCTGTGGGCATCACCTTGGTGGTGCTCCTGAGGGTAGGAGCCTGCATCCTGCTGGATGTCAGGGTTGGAGTCGGACACGCGGGAGCTCAAGAAGAGGGTTTACCTATTTCCTTGGGTCTTGTGATGACACATCTTGTGATGTGTCCTTGGGTCTTTGAGAAGGAGAGGTGAGAGCCAGGCTCCCCATCCAGCTTGAAGGGTTCTGTGGCGCTGGTGGGACGTGAAGGGAGGCCTCTCTGGAGGAGGAAGCTTGGAGAAGCAAGGTAGCAGATCAATGAATTATTCAACTGAGTGAAGGTCAAAGCCACGGTGGGGCAGGGCTGCCTGGGGAGGATGTCTGACAGCCGCGTGCTGCAGGTAACCTGTGGCACGTTATGTCGAGCCAGCCCTGGCTTAGTGGCATTGCCTATATAATTAGTGAGTCAGTGGCTGGAACAGGGTGTTCTTGCCCTGGTGCGTTGAAGTGACACCTCTGCAGCTCTGGTGTGTTTGCTCTTGGCTGTAAATACTTGGTGGTTTTACAGGTTCGAGGTGCAGCCCATAGTGCGGGATCAGTGTTTCCTTACTGCTGCTCCAGCAGGTGCCTGCCAAGGGGCAGATGCGAGGGCTGCACTGCCTGAGGTGTCATCCATCGCTTGAGTGTTTGTGTAGTAATTAACCTGATTCTTTTGCAGATTAATGCTAGACACCTCCTGGCAACTTGGTATTGAGTCCCTGCTGGTGTCTCCTGTGGGGGCAGGCAGGGAGGATCAGAGCAGCAGTGAGCTCTTGGAAAAAAGCAGCCTGGCCTTCCTTCTCTTGCCCATAGGAAGCAAAACGCAATAGAGGGAGAAGCATGGAACTGGGTGCCCACTGATGCTGGGCATCAGCGAAGGTGCGCAAGGTTGGGGACAGGGCTTCCGCAACACTGGATGTCCTGTTGGACTCTACAGATCAAGCAAGAAATGTAGTGAAGTCACCTGCTGATGCCTGCTGTCAAACGGCAGAGGTCCCAGCTATAAAAGCTTTGGGCATCCTTCTTGGCCACCGGCTTAATCCTGCAGCAGGGTGTTGTGCAGGTCCAACCGCTGCATCTCCTTGTTGAGGTGTCCCAGCTCTTCCAGCAGCCTGCTTGTCCAGCTGCCCAGTCTCCCAGACCCACTGGGAACAACCCCAAGCTGAGCTTTGTGATGATGCTTCAGCCCCATGCGCTGGTCGGGACATTGCTGGCTAACAAAAACTTAGCTTCTGGGTGAGGTTCAAGGGAAACAAACGGTGCAGCTCAGTGGGAAAGTAGCAGAGCAGATGTGGAGCTGCTGCAGAGCAAAGCTGCTGACCCTGTGGTAGCAGCATCTGCTCCAAACAGGCCTAGAAATTTATGGCATTTCCCATCTGGTGCAGGTTTGTTTCGGTTGTTGCTTGGTCAGAGCAGAGACAGGGAGCTGCCTGCTGCCAGACGGGAGCCAGGAATGCTGCAGTCTCCTGTGATACATCCCCTGGGCTAACAATGTAGGTGGCCGCTAGTCCCTGTGGGTGCTGTTTTTATCTGTGGCTGTGACCTTAGGGCTCTTGCTCTGCATCCTGACTTCTCTGGGAGCGCAGCCCCGGAGCCTGCAGCCTGGCTGGGGCTGCAGGGCAAGCAAAGTGTTAATCTTGCCTTCCTGGGGAGGTCACAGCTGTTAGCAGTGAGGAGGAGAATGCCCTCCTGTGCCTCGTGGGCTGGGAGAGCTCAGCCCCAGGAGGACCAGCAGGATGAGGAGGGGAGCAGGGATCAGCTGCTCCAGCCTGGGGCTGTGAGGGGGATGGCAATCATCCCCATACTGCCTTTGGTGTGTTCTCCTGAGCCAGCCTGAGTCCGAATGTGGCTCATCTTTAAGGCAGGGTCTGGCGCAGGCTTTAGCCAAGTGAGAAGCTACAGGGATGCCAGCACCTGTGATGTGGGCAGGATGGGTGCAGGCAGCTGCCTGCCCTGAGGCTGGTCCAGCCCTGGCAAGCTGTGTGGCGGCCGGTCCTTGGCATCCCTCGCTGTCGGGGCTGCGTGGCCAGGGCACCCTGCGTGTACTGGTGCTGGTGGTTGGCACCCTTGGGCCAGTGGTGCAGGCAAGTGGAGTGCATCACTGGGCACAGGCTTGCTCTGAGCATCAAAGAGCTGGTTTCTTTGTGTGTGCTCCTTCCAGAATCTGAAAATGGCACTGCTGGATATCTTTGAGTGCGTAGGAGCCCTGCGAATGAAAAGAGTGATGTTGCTTGTATCTCCTATATCTCCTATTCACTTTCTATTGGGAATTGATATAAAAATCACTCCAGCCTCTAACCTGTGCAAGGAGGGTGGTCTGCGAGAGCAGCTGTCCGGGAGGTGATGAGCTGCCGTTGCTGAGGCTCTCCAGATCCAGGCTGACAGCACCTCATGCAAGGTTTAGTTTTGACCTGGGTTAGTTTAGACAGGAGCCTAGATCATCCCTTGTTCCCTGTGGTCTTAATAGATGGATGTGAAGTTCAGCGAGTCCACAGAAACTGCCCAATACAAATGAGGTTTAGAGGTGGTGAAGCGACAGCTGAGGCTCTGCTGTGCAGCTGCAGCAGTTGAGAGTCCTTTGTGGTGCAGCTCTGCTCTATTGGATTGCTTGGGGTGGTTTTTCAGGCAGGAGCTAACTGCCTGACTTATGCAAACCCTCAGAAGGGATTGAATGCAAACCAGCCTCTAGACTTTGCATACCTGCAGGGTTTTGCCACAGCAGAGGGAAGACACGTGTTGTGTGGCAAGGTATTGATTCTTACACTTCAGTTGGATGAGAAGTTAAAACCAGTGAATCATTGCTCTGTCTATAAAGGTTGTACCTGAATTACACATCTCTGAAATAACCCAAAGCCATAGGGCTGCTGCCTGTGGGAGGTGACTTGGATTCCTTGCTCCTCCTTTGTGTAGCCTACGAAGCCAGGAGATACCTGCAGACTGGTCTGTCCCCAAGCAAATCATCCCTGTGAACAAAACCAGCTGGCAGGTGAGGCTGCTCCAGACCCAAGCCTGCCACGTTCTCCTCCTCCCTTGCTACAGGGGAAAATTGGTTTTCCTGGTGAGGCTCTCTTGTTACAGTTGTATGTCCCGTTAACAATCTGAAATCGTAGCTTCAAGCCGTGCTCAAGGTTAACGGAGGTTTTGCAACTTGATCGTAGTCAAGTGGAGCTTCAACGTTTCCCATGGACTCAACAGATGTTGAAGCATCTGGTGACTGCAGCAGGACCAAGTGATTCAATCCAGATGTCAGGACTCTCGCAGCTCATCTGCGAAGGTAAACGGCTTTCTTTGGTGCAGCATCTCTCCCATATGGATTTTGATGCTCTTAGATCCATTTTCCATCTGAACTGGGTTACTGGGAGATGTCAGGGGCCCAGAGCTGGTGCTGTTGAGTAAAGCTGCTGGCTTGGAGTTGGGCACCTCTGCCCTGGGAGCACTGGAGCACCGGCAGGAGACGCTTCAGCCTGTACTTGGTGCCGAGCCTGGCAGCAGTCTCATGATGAGTGAAGCTTCATGCAGAGACACTAGAACTCTCCGTAGGCAACTCCTACTTTCTACTCCACTTCTGGAGCCAGTGAGACAGCTCAGAGATACCAGGGGTGTTCCCCAGGCAAAGGGCAGGCTGAAAATCAACTCATTCCCTGGAACTGCTATGTTTTTTCCCAGGATCAATTAAAAATTAACAGTGGGGACAGCAGCTCCACCATGTTAAGGGGGGACAGGACCAAAATGAAACACCCAGGCTCCAACCCTGGTGTAAAAGCAATCCTGTGCATAGTTAAAGAAAAAATGCAACGTTCAATTCTCTAGCTGTGGGTTTTGCTGCTTTTTTTACTGGGAACAGATAAGAAACCTGCTTTCTCTGCCTCTCTCTGCAAGGCTGAAGATCTCTCCCTGCTTTGTCAGCAGCCCTCCACAGTTTTAGGATTCTTCCCTTCACTAGATTTCTTCAGAAATAGATACCTACCCCTGCTCACCACAAACTTTGATGTGTACACTCAGCTTTTTCTCACTTCTCTATGAAATAAGCACTGCTAATGACACAGACCTGTCGGGGTGATTTTTTTAGCACCGTTAACCAAAAAATGATGAGTGCAGCTGATTAGGAGGAAAAAAACATAGAAGTTGCATGCTGTGGGAGAACAGAGTTGGTAGAGAAACCGAAGCTGGCTTGATTAGTGCTCAGGGTTACTCAGGGACATGAGAGCAACAAAGCAGAGACTTCCCTGCAGAAATGAGATTGTCAGATGGGAACGGATGCTTCGGAAGCAGAAGTGTAGGCTGCTGCTGCCCTCTAGTCCAATGAGCAGCACATCATTAATGAGGTCTGGGATTGTGTTACCCACTGAGTCTAGCTCCCCTCAAGCCAGGACCTGCTTACAGAAGAATTGTGCTGCTTTATTACTGCTAGCGCAGGGCTGGTGGACTTGCCCAGCCAGAGTTTTTCTTGAGCAGGGGTGGGATGGAGTGGGTCTTCAAGGTGTCTCCACCAAGCCTGGTTGAGCATTTGCCTTCTCCCCATAGTCGTCTTTCGGTGCTGGCCCAAAACTTCAGTTGGGGGACCTCTGCTTACCCAGCTGACCCATGCAGAGGAAAGGCTTTCATGCTTCTTCACCTCCCGATGTCCCTCCTGCGATCTTGGATCTGAGATACTGCTGTGGAGCCCGCCAGGTGGACAATGCCCAACACCACTGCTGTTGTGCTGTCAATGTGTTGCTATAGGTATAGTTGGGAGGTCTTTTTTTTTTTCTTTAACCTTGCCCAGCATAGGCCTGTTAACTCCTTCTCCACTTCCCCCTGGCTGCTAGGGTATGTCCTCTGTCTCCATTCTTCTGTCCCAGCCTGTGTGTGCTTCCACACGCAACGTATCACTACTGCTTCCTTATCCCCTGGAGAGCTGCCAGCCCCTGAGCTTTATCACCTTTCCTGTTGCAAGCTGGATTCCCCATCACACATGGTGCTGTCCTGGGATTTGTGGGCTCTCAGGCTGTAATCTTGGAAAGCAGTTTAAAGCTTTACAGGCTTTGTGGCCATGCGGCCTCTTGCTGGGTGGTTGGCCAGATGGTGGGTGCTCCCCAGGTAGGCTGGGGATGGAGGGAAGGGATGGGTTGGTGAGCTGAGGTCCTAGAGGAGATACTCCGGTATCTTCTGTGGATGCTTTGAATGTCTGGCCTCATCTTTCCAGCCTTTCACTGTTTCTTCTGGTGGTGATCTTCCTGTGGCAAGTCTTGGCTTCCACCAAGCATACTCCTCAGCAGATCCTTCCCTACCCTGTTTCTCCACTTCTGGTGGCCACACTCCAATTTAGCATAAACATCACACCGTGCATTATCTTTCTTGTGACTCTGTCCAAAGATGGTGACCAATGCTTGCTCCTCTCCAGGGTCACAGTTACCAGATGGAGAAAAGCTTTGTATTCTGGCTTCTTCACTCATCCTATGGTGTCTTTTCCCCCTTTGGCTGGTGTGCTGGGCTCTGCCCGTGCTGTCCCAAGGGCACATGTAGGTGCTGCCCTGTGAAAGGCCATTCAGCACAACCATGTCCAAGCACATCGATTGGTGCCGACTTAAGTGTTCTGCTCACTTTCTAAAAAAAACCCAAACTGAGTTCCACATGGAGGCTGCAAGAGAAAAAAATTTGTGCAACCACAGAACCCATAGTGATGTGGGGCTGGGCAGGGCTTGCACCTATTTTTCTGCTTGCCTGGGCTTGTGGCATGTGGTGGGAGTTTATTCTTGTGACAAGAGGAGTGCTAAGATGGCATCTTACAAACTAGAAGTTCATCACCAAAATACTGCGATATCTCCATTGGAACTACCATAGCTTTGTTGTGGTGCTGCAGACTCTGAGCTGCTTAATATGATGATCCCCTGAGCTTCCTCTGAAGCAGCTGCTTTGGTTGACACTGCTCCAACCTGGCTTTGTCCCTGCTGGCACCACCTGTCCGAGCCCCCTGTGGCTTCCGCACCTCCATGGTGTGGTGAGTACGGTGGCACCGCAGCCTGGGTGGCAGTTCAGGGCTCTTCCGTGGTTGATCTGACCCATCAAGTGTCCAGAAGTTTTCCTGATCCTGTGGTGCTTTGCTGTCCTGGCTAGAAATACCTTCACTGAGATATCTTGAGGTGGTGATGGCTCATAGTGTCCACGTAGAAGAGCTGGTCCTCCCTTCTGCTGTTCATGGATGGCTTAGCCATGTCTATAACAGACCTTAGGCATGACCTCCTGCCTCTCCTTGCTGGCTCCTGGGGCCCAATGTGTTTGTTATATGAGATGGATGGATATGGGGCATAGTTAGTGTTTTTCCAGCCTGCTGGAAGTCCCTGTAGAGCCTTTTTACAGTCCAGGGATGCTCCCAGCAGGTGCCCCAGCCATGGATTTGCTGCCACCATCTTATTCCCCAGGAGCATCTTCAGCGCCACATCTTGGCTGTGGCTGCTGGAGCTTTCCAGTCTCCCAGCCTGGCTCCCACCCAGCCTCTCCCTATCCAGGACCCCAAGTGGATGCGTTACTGGCATCGGCACTGATCCAGTTGATCTGTCCCTGGGCCATGGGTGTCCTTCCCAGCTCTTGCTGATGGATTGCTTTTGTCTCGCTGGCACTGTGTTCCCGGTTCACCGTGTTCTCTTTGAAGATGATTATTAACCCGGTTATCGCCTCAGCTCTTCACAACTTCCTCTTCTTGGGAGACATCCATCCATTCCAGATTAGCTCTGATGTACAGGCTGTGCCCTTTCCCAGGAGACGTCTGTGCTGCTGTCTTTTCCCACTCATCCCTGGCTGTGGGAAGCTTGAATCCTTGACAAAGAGAGTCCAGCTGCTCCTTCTGGGGAGCTGATCTCACCTTGGTGGAGGCTGCTGGAAGATCCGTCCAGCCCTGGGATGCGGCAAAGGGCTGCATGTGGGAAATTCCCTGTGCCCTTTTTCTGTGAGACTTTGAGGTGTTGCTGGGAGAACAGGTCTTATGAGGAGCGGCTGAGAGAGCTGGGGTTGTTTAGCCTGGAGAAGAGGAGGCTGAGGGGAGACCTCATTGCTCTCTACAACTACCTGAAAGGAGGTTGTGGAGAGGAGGGAGCTGGGCTCTTCTCCCAAGTGACAGGGGACAGGACGAGAGGGAATGGCCTCAAGCTCCGCCAGGGGAGGTTCAGACTGGACATCAGAAAAAAATTTCTCGCCAAAAGGGTCATGGGGCACTGGCAGAGGCTGCCCAGGGAGGGGCTTGAGTCACCATCCCTGGAGGTGTTTAAAGGATGGGTGGACAAGGCACTGAGGGACATGGTTTAGTATTTGATAGGAATGGTTGGACTCGATCCGATGGGTCTCTTCCAACCTGGTGATTCTATGATTCTATGTCCTCCACCCTCCCCATTTGCCAGCCTGGGGTCAGCCTCACAGGCAGCAGCGTTGCTGCTGTGCCAGGGCTGGGCTGTCCTCTTCCCATTCCTTCTCCACCCAAGGAAGACTGTGGCGCTTTTACAGCAGCTGGTGCGAGCCCTTAGAGCAGCCCCAGTGGGTCTGGGTGCCAAGATGCCCTCCCCAGAGGTCAAAGTTTGTGCTGAGCCTAACTGCAAGCTTGTGGATGGTACTTCACCTCCTCGAGCCCCTCACCAGGCACTAGCCTTGTGCAGGAGAAGATGTCTGGGCTCATTTCTGTCCTGGCAGCACCAGGGCGTGTAATGAGCTCCTGGCTTCATTAGCCTTGCTGGGTGCAAGGAGCATCTGCTGCCCACAGCTTTATGGGGGGATAAAGCATCTGGGTGGCTTTTAGTGACAGTGATGGGAAGGGCTGTGGCTCCCAATAATAATTTATTTCTCTGCCCTTTTGCTGTTGGGTCCCCAGTGCCAATGCACCGGAGCTGGTGCCTGCTCCTGAGAAATGGACATTAATTCAGGAGCCATGGGCCTCTCTGTGCTGGCCTCAGGGCTCCTCGTCATCTCTGCCCACATGTTTCGGGTTGTCTAGGCAGAAAATGAGATTTTCTGTCTCCTCTTTGGTTTAAGTGAAAGATATCTCCCTGGGTGGAGGTGATGTCGTGCAAGGCTTCAGAAGCACTCAGCTAATCTGTTGTAATTCATACCATCTGGCCACTGTCCCAGGCACAGGGAGGGAGCTGGGTCTCCTGCTTACCCCCTGGTGATGATGGGCATCCCTGACTCTGCCTTCTGCTGTGATCTGGGGGTCTCCTGGGGGTCCACCTGGCCCATATCCCACCCTGCAGGAACTGCTGGAGGGAAACAGATGTGGTGCTTCATCGTGGGCCGCCGGAGCTGTTATCACTCTGGCTGGTAATCTCCCTCTGGCTGCTGGTGCCAACTGTGCTGCATGGGGGGTCCCTGGGAACTGGGGGTACGGAGGCTGAGGCTTTGCAGGGAGCCCCCTCTGAGTTGCTTGGGTGGGGGGCTTGTGCATTGTCCCCTTGCTGGGGATTTTGAGGATGGGATTTGGGGTCATCCCTGAAGGCGTCTCCTTGGGTTTACTTTAATTTGGTTTGTGGCTTCTCAAAACTGGGCACTGAGGACCAGAGGCAGCAGCATCACCTGGGATGCTGACACCTCCTGCAGGAGCCTGGGCACGGGGGCTGCTCCTGGGGGGCTCAGTGGGGAGCGGGGACCCCCGGTGCTGCTGTGCGATCCACCAGCTGGGGTGCACTTTGCTGTTGATGGTGATGCTGTTGGATTTGTTGAGGTAGGGTCCTGCCTGCCCCTGCTGCCCCAGCAGCACCTCAGGTGTGGGCAGGCAGCAGACAGTGCCTGGCTGGGGGGGCAGAGCTGGTGGGTGGCAGTGGCAGCTCAGCACAGGTGCTCCCGCTGTCCCCTCCCTCCCCAGTGCCCTGCCAAGAATTTGTTCCCTCTTGCCTGGAGCTGACATCAATGCTTTATTGCTCCTCGCGCCAAACGTGCATGGCATCCGCGAGCCGTTAGCTGTCGGGCCCTGCCCTGCCCTTGTGGGCTTTTGCTGGGCGATTCCTCCTGCCTGGACCTGCCCTGAGCGAGGGTCCCCTCGCCTCAAGTCACTTTTGGGGTGTCCCATCCCCTGTGATGCCACCTTGCCCTGGGATTCCTACTCCGTGGAGGCGTTACGGTGCTCCTGGGGTGGAGCCAGGGTGACCATTCCCAAGCAGCTGAGCCAGTCGGTCCCCGCTGTGCCCACTCTGGCACGTGTTGGAGCTCCCGGCACGGCTGCCAGCCCTGAGCCCCCGTCCACTGCCCGAAGGAGCTGGCTCCGAGGTGGCAGCGGTGAATCCTGCTGGGGCCAGAAGGCAACACCTCTGAGCAAAATGTCAGCCGTGTTTAGCTTGGCATCCCGGGCAGGATTTGTGCTGGAGCCTAGGGAAACAAGCCGCTCAGCGCGTTAATCTGCTCAGCCCTGGCCTCCCTCTGGCTGAGGGTGTCCTTGAGCCCCACACCATGTTGGGAAGCTGGTGGCAGCGGGGACAGCGCCTTCTTGGTAAGGTGTCTTGGGCAGGTGGTGGCCGGAGTGCTGAGTGGGAGGTGGGATTGATCTTCTGGGATGTGGGGAGCGGTGGCACGTGGGGCATCCGGGCCTTGCCTGAAGAGCTGGGGAGGGGATGATGGTGCTCTGGGTGTCTGACCCAGCTGACAGGCACCTGGCCGCCTCCAGGTTTGGTGAGAGATGGAGCGTCCCAAAAGGATGCCCTGCTGCCCATCCTTGCCCCATGTGCTATGGGGGCTGACCCCAGGGAAGCTGGTGCATCAGAGGGATGCTCAGTCCTGGGGGGCAACCCCTCTCCAGCTCCAGGCTGGGTCCCAGGCGGGGGTGGCCATGGAGGGAGCAGCTCCAGCTTCACAACCACAAGGGGCTCCTTCAGCCAAGCTGCGCTTGTGAATTCTGAAGTTGTGCAGGTCTGTGCTGGTCCTCTCCCATCCTGTGTTGTCAGGCATGAGGATGCACGGCTTGCAGCTCCTCCCTGCCTTCCCTGAGTGAGTAGGAGGGCACCCCAACAGCAGTGCTGCAGACCGAACCTGTTTTCTTGCTCAAGGTGGGTAAAGCCAGGGCTCGTCGTGCCAAAATCCCAGTGGAGGCTGGCACGCTTCACTCCTTGGGGAGCCACGGCAGGGGCTGGAGCTTCTGCAAAGTCCTGGGGACTCGTTGCTGACCTGCTGCTGCGGTGGAGGGCCAGCCAGCCCCTGGAGCAGGTGTTTGCCCCAGCTTGCCGAGTGCCAGATTTTGCAACTCAGGCTCTGCTCCTGCTGCAGCAAAAGCCTCTGGCTGCTGGCCTGGGGCGCACAGCGGGCATGGGGGATGTGATGGGGGGACTTCCAACCACCTGCCCTCCTCCGCTGCGCTCCCGGTGCTCCTGTGCTCGCTCCGACCACGGTCCCTCCCGCCGGCATGGATGCAAAACCGGTTGGCGAGCTGGGAGCCAGGGCAGGAGGGAGCTGGCGCCAGCATCTCCTCGTGATGCAGCATCCTCTGCGGCAGCGTGCCCAGCACCAGCCTCGCCGGGACCACGCACACGGCCTGGCTCCAGCGCTCCTGCAGCCCAGCCAGCAGCGGCAGCTCCGTGCCAGCCCTGGCACAGCCGGTGGCTCGTGCTGGTCGCCACAGGGAGCGAGCGTGGCGCTGGGTGAGCTTGGGGGCCACGTGTTTTGGTCCTGGGGGGGTTTAATTCTTGCTGCCTGTGCTCTTGGCTGTGCCTGAGTGGGGCAGCTGGGAAGCCAAGCGGCAACGGAGACCTTAAATAACACCAGAGCATCCTTGTCCCCCTGGCCCCGGGCCGCCAGCCAGCCTCTCAGGAGGTGGGTTGGGTTTTTTTTTTGTGTATGAATAAATTAAAACTTCCGAAACAAACTCCGACTGCCCAGCTCCTCTAAGGCAAAGCTAACCCTTTCTGGCTCAGACTGTGCAGCCATGTTTGCTCCCTGCTTGCCCAAAACAAGCAAGCCTGGCTCTCTTGGGTGTTTGGGATGTTTCCCAGTGTTTTTGGGAGGTGATAGGAAGCTTCGTGTTTGGACTGGATGCTTTTCTTGCAACCGAGGGCAGGAGCACTACAGGTAACAGTGTCCCGGCTGCAGCACTGCAAGGCTGTGGCCGCAAGCACTTTTATTTTTAAATCTTATCTTTATTGCAGTTTTCTCCTGTCCTGTTGGGAAAGGTGAAATGCACCTTATCTGGACTGCTGCTGGCTGCACGATCCCTTTGTGGGGAGAGGAGAGGTGGTTGTGCCATGGGGGCAGCCCCTGTGGCACCAGGATTGGCACAGGGGTGATGCTGCTCCAGCCTGGCACACACCCATGGGAAAGGAGGGTTCCTGCAGCCCCTTCCTGCCAGCTGAGCACCTGCAAGGGTGTTATCGCTCTGGTTGCTGGCCAAGGGCTTTATTACGGGCTCCTGACGCAGCAATAAAGTAAAGCTGAGCAGGGGCTGGCACCTTGGGAGCTGGAGCGGCAGCACCTCCATCCCAGCCTGGGTGCAGGAGCCCAGCAGGAGCAGCTGCGCCCTGTGCCACCACTGGGGCTGCCACCAAAGGGCTCTAGGGGCTTGTAGGGACCCAGAGGCAGTGGCCGAGGCCACCGCTGTGTCCATCCCGGTTAGAGCCCTTTCTCAGCCGTGCCCTCAGGAGCACCCGAGAGTGCCAGGCGGGAGGCTGCGGTGCCCTGTTAATGGTTAATGTGGCCGGGCAGAGTGGCTGTCCCCATAGCTATCAGCACTGCCATCGGCCTGGGAACAGGCTGTGCCTCGCTGTTTGTTTGCATCCCGGCCGCTCCACCCTGGCCACAGGTCCTGCTGCTGCCCCGCGACACCCAGCTGCTCCCTGAGCCGTCCCCTGCCACCCGACAGCGACTCTGCGGGCCATGGGGTCACATCTCGTGCCCCTGCGTGAGCCGAGACAGAGAAAATGAGGCTGGGACCGGGCATGGCAGCACCCAGTGCTCTCCAGCTTAAAACATCCCAGTCAGGTGCTCCCTTGACAGGTAAGGGTGGCAGGAGCAGAGCAGGATCCCTCTTGTTTTCTCCCCTTTTTAGTCCCCTGGGCACCTTGGGCAGGTGAAGGGGGTGCTGTGCCTCTCGGCCACCGTTTCTGGGAGGCAAAAAGCACTTGGGGAAAGGCGGCATCTCCCCCAGGGCCCTGTGGCAGCTCCCAGGGATGCCTGATAGAGCCCTTGGAGGGTGTTTTTGGGGTGCTGGCTCCCACCCTGTATCGCTGCTCAGCTCCACGCTGTCCCGGTGCCTCGCTGGGCTGTGCCCGTGCTTTCACCCGCACCTCACAGCGGAGAGGCACCCGGGGCGATGGGGTTGCAGATAAGGGAGTGTTTTCTTCCTCACAGCATGAGAGAAACCAGCTGTTCCGGGACCTGCGAACACCCCAGGGGAAGGTCATGTCCCCAGTGGGTTCGGAGCCGAAGTGGGGCAGTGAACCACAGGCAGGGGACCTGTGCCAGGGCGTTTGGGGGTCCCCGGGGGCTGGGACAGCTGGCTGGCTGCTGTCACTGTCTGCCTCAAGGCTCCTCTTGGCTCCCGCAGGCTGTGACTCGGGCTTCGGGCAGGCGACGGCGAGGCATTTGGATGCCATGGGCTTTCAGGTGTTCGCCAGCGTCCTGGACCTGCAGAGTGCTGGTGCCCAGGAGCTGCGCAGGAGCTGCTCGCCGAGGCTGACGCTGCTGCAGATGGACCTGACTAAGCCAGAGGACATCCAGCACGTCCTGCAGCACGTCCACACCCACACCAACAGCACAGGTAGGAGCTCCTGGCACCCTCCCAGGCCCTCGGCTTGCAGCTAAGCTTCCACGTGCTCCCCTCCCCACCTCCGAGCTGAGTCCCTGCAGGCACCCCGGCCAACAGCCTCTGCTAACGGTACCTGTCCCGGGACACTCCGCAATGTCCCTGCAGGACGCCCAGGAGCCAGAGAGCAGCTGGGACACTCAGGGTGGGGGTCTGCCATGCGGGTCACCTCTTAGAACCTCCCATCCCCACAGGGCTGTGGGGCCTGGTGAACAACGCTGGCTTCAACGACACCATCGCCGACGCCGAGCTCTCGCCGACGGGCAAGTTTCGCACCTGCATGGAGGTGAACTTCTTCGGTTCGCTGGAGCTCACCAAGGGGCTGCTGCCCCTGCTGCGCTCTGCCGGCGGCCGCATCGTCACCGTGAGCAGCCCCGCGGGTGAGCACTCCGTCCGCCTTCAGCAGGGCCTCTCAGAGCCCCGGCAACCCGAGCTCGGGTGTGGGTTGAGCATCCCCATGGTGCGGCACAGCTCCCGCTGCCCCGGGCACCTCCCCTTCCCAACCCGCTGAATCAGGCTGGCACCCTCAGCCCTTTGCTTGCGCAGGGGCTGGGAGTAAAGCCCTGGCTAAGTCCTCCGGGTTCCCACCTGCCCAGCCATGCAGGCAGCTGCTCGAGAGCCTCATCCTTTCTCTCCTGCAAGGTGACCTGCCCTTCCCGTGCCTGGCAGCTTACGGGGCCTCAAAGGCAGCCCTCAGCCTGCTCATGGACACCTTCCGCAGCGAACTCCAGCCCTGGGGTGTCAAAGTCAGCATCGTCCTGCCCGGCTACTACAAAACAGGTAAGAGAGGCAGCACCCGCATGCTGCCTGCACCCGCGGGCAAAGGGCAGGTACCCAGGGAGGTGAAGGTGGTTGGACTTGATAACCCAGTGGGTCTTTTCCAACCTGGTGATTCTATGAAGAGCTGGTGATGGAGCAATGGCAGGTGCAGCCGGCGGTCAAGATGCAGCTTCTGAGCATCCCCGGCTCCTTGGATATGGTGGTGGCCATCCTGGGGCCTTTGGGCCCAAGCTGGGGAGAAGTAGGGTTAGGATCAGCAGCGTTGGTCCAGTCAGCTCAGTTCCCCGTTGCAGGCAGGGTCTGAGACCACTGGGCTCTGCAGAACCACTGGTTGTGTTCCCCCTGCACGTCCCTGGGGCAAGACCTTCCTGGGGAGGGGGCTGGGGCTGCTGGCACCCATGCCCAGGGCTGGAGGAGGGAGCTGTGCGGCTTACGTGGAGGCCACATCCTTGCAGGGACGACGTGCGACCCTGCCTTCTGGAACCAGCAGAAGCAGCGGCTGGTGGCCAGCCTGCCCCAGGAGCTGCTGCAGGCCTACGGCGAGGACTACGTGGAGGAGATCAACCGCCAGTTCATCCAGTTCATGAAGGTGGCAGTGGAGGACCTCAGCGCAGTGGTGAACAGCATCACGGACGGGCTCCTGGCTGCTGACCCAGCCGTGCGCTACTACCCAGGGCAGGGCCTTGGGCTCATGTATTTCATACACCGCTACCTGCCCTACTTTGTCCGAGACTTGTTCTTGAAAGGATTCTTCATCAACCCCAAGCTGCCCCGAGCACTGCAGCAAGAGCACAACGCCACGAAGAAGGCCTGACCTCAGCCCACTGCGGTCACAGGGCAGGAACGAGCCATTTCCTGGGATTTCCAGGCACACCAGCCCCCCCGAGCGTGTGTGCAGCCACCAGCATCACCCTCCGGCACCATGGGGGAACAATCAGCACTAGACGTTAAAAACCAAATTGCTTTCTAAAAATCAGGCAGATGCTGATCTATTTTCTATCGTGTGAGAATCAACATTTTTTCTAGAGACCTTGTTTTTTGTATTTTTTTCTAACCGTGCATCCTCCAAGGGGGCTGCCCCTGCCTGACTCTGCAGCTCTGCACCACGGGCTGGGAGGTACCTCAGGTGTTTCTCAGCTCCCCGACACGTTCCTCGCTGCTGTCGGAGCTGCGAGCATTTGTCTCCATCACCTCTTGGCTGGGTTAAGCCCAGGATCCTCTGGCCGCTGCCATGCCGCTCCCTGCCATTCTTACTACACACTCCACGCGCTCCCGGCAAGTGCAGGGGCCGAGGCCAGGCTGCCAGTGCCAGAGCTCTTCACGAGATGAACTACCTGATTGTCACTTTTTAAATAAATCTGTTCTTGATACACCTCCGGGCTCTGGCAGTCTCCATCCGTGGGTCAGCACAGCACCGCGTGGTCAGGGATGCCCTGCTGGGGCAAGGATGGAAGGGGCAGAGTGCCACACACGTACAGCACCATGCAAGAAGCCCGGGCGTAGGGGGAGAGACTCAGCAAAGCCAGAGAATCCATCATGCAGGTACCAGCTGCGTCCTCACTCCTACACGGCTGCAGCTCCTGGGCCCCCAGCAACTCAGCACCCACAGCTCAGGCACCGCGCACAGCTCGGGGCTCAAGTGCCAATGCCCGGGGCCCCCGGGTGGCATGAGCCCCCCTGTCTGTGGTAGAAGCAGGTGCCCCAAGTCACACCGGAGCCACGCCTGTATATCAAATTCCCAGGGTAAGAAGCCCCATGGCAAGAAGCCCCATGGCTGATGAAGGCTCCTCTTGGGGATACAGGAGCAGGTGCCCCAGTAAGCAGGGAGAGCATAGTGCAGTAGGTAGATATTTATTGGTGTAGAGAGGGGATTACAGGATAACAAACACTGCAGAGGTGACCAGAGCACAAGCTGGGACAGAGCTGCTCTCCCTCGATCCCTCTCAGCAGCAGCACCAAGCATGCTTCCCACCAGTAAGGATTCTCCTCTGCTGTCCCACCACAGGGCACCTCCCCGACCTCAAGCAGGACATGGAGCCACAAAGAGCAGGGCTGCCACCCCCTAACCACAGAGGGAGGGTGTGGACAGGGCCTGGGACATCACTGCCCCCAGCTCCTCTCTGCACTCATCGGGGCAACCAAGCAGAGCCAGAGCCAGCTGTGCCCATACAGCTCCACAGCAGTGCCAGCCTGTCCTGAGGTGGAGCAGGGCTCCAGCATCATCCACAGAGCCAAAAGGAACCCCGACTGGTGTGGTTTTGACAGCAAACTCCAAGCCCTAGGGCTTCCCTCAACCAGCTTCTGGAGCCCTTTCAAGCTGCAGGGCAGGAGGGAGACTGATAAGAGCAGTTTCTGAGGACAGGGCAAGGCTGCACAAGTGCAAAAGCTCCTGGAGATGGGAACAGCACGCTCTGCAAGTGCTCTGCCTCTGCCCTCGTGTTCTCACAGGCTCCATCTCAGTCCTGGTCACGGCTGCTCCATCTCTCCTAGGTCCAGGCTAGCTACAGGGGGATGCAGGGATTGCACAGCAGCACAGGCTACCTAACAAAATCACACTCGAACTAAACCTCACAGAACAATGCTGACTAGGAGGCGTGCAGAGCACTGACAGAGGATGCCCAGCCACAGCAGACCTGATGTTCCTCTGCAGCCATGGGAACCCCCTGGAGGTAGCAACCCCCCAGCTGGTGCTTGCTCTGCAATCGTAAGCGCATACAGCAGATGAGCACAGTAACACAGAGACTATTGGATACACCACAGGAGGTGCTCCTCCTGTGACACAGGGCCAAGCCTGTGCCACTGGTCCCTCTGGACCCCTCACAGCACACACAACTCAAGCTTCAGCTTGTGAATAATTTAACTAGCAACTGTACAGTTTCCTCATCTGAGCCAGTTCCACAGATGGGACACCCGTGGAGCCTGGGATAACTTGGAGTTAGACAGGGATCCCTCTGCACTCCAGGAGCAGGAGGGTCGGAGAGGAGCACAGCAGGGTTAGAAGATGGGAATGTAGTTGTCAATCTTGGTCCTGTGCCGCTGGGCGATGCACTCTGCAATCCATACAATGTTGCGGCATTCCTGCTCCTTCAGCTTCACAAAGGCATAGAAGACTCCAAAGTGGAACTGGTTGAGGAAGGCCAGCTTGTTTAGCTTCACCTAGGGAAAGCCCAGAGGAGGACACGTCACTTGTCAATCTGGGATTGGAGAAGCTGGTCCAGGCAAGCTGGAGCAGCTTGTGAGATCTCATGACTCTCCAACAGCCAAGAGGCTCAATTCAGGGATCCTGCTCTGCATCTCTCGGTCCTCAGGGCAGCTCTAACCTACAGGTACGGCTCAGAACAGGCTCCAGCATTTGAAGGGAGAAGTATTTGTACCCTCAGGTAGTGGTGCAAATCTTTCTTTCCCACATAATTACAGTCTGGTTTTGCTATTGATGGACCAAATATCCACCTGCAGCCTCAGATTTGCCTCCTGCACTGCTCTCATCTGTCTGGGTGAGAACACGCGCTAAGCACCACCCTGGGTTCCCACTCCCTCACTGGAGCAGAGGGCTAGAGCATTGCCTTTTCCTTCTCCCAAACTCTGTTCATCCACAGCACTGCTGCCCTGAGCTTCGCAAATGGCAGAGGCAGGCACATGCCGAGAAGTGCCTGGGGGCTCACTCACCTCATGCTCAAAGAACCTGTCTTCAAGGGTCTTGTCTCCAGGGTTGCTGCCAGCCCCTTCAAACAGCAGCTTGTACTCCTGCAGGAAGACATCACAAGAGGATATACCCAAAGCCCAAGGTCCCCCAAGTTCAGCAGCATTTCTGGGCCCTGTAGAGCAGACACCTCAGCCATCATGGTCAGCAGAGGACACAGAGAAGCCAAGAGTCTGCCCTCTGTGCACATGAACACCAGCAAGGGGAAAACACCAAGTCTGCACTGCACCCATTGCTGAATGTAATACCCAGAGAGGCAGAGAAAGCCTTTCTTTCACCTGTGAGCTTGTCAAGCCGCACACCCTATCCAGGATCCAGGCACGGACCCCTCCATGTACAGATCAAAGTGTTCAAGCCAGGCCTCTGTGCCCACAAATGTCGGCACATGCCCCAGCTGCTCCAGCAAGGGGACACTGAGCTGTGACTCCAACAGCCCCCAGCCACGCACAAAAGCAGCTTAAGCGACTCGGACACATCCAAGTACATTCTCCCACGTCAGTGTCTCCCCTGCAACCAAACCAGAGCCAAGTGTCCTACTAGGGCTGGATTTGTGGCACACCACTTCTCATTGAAGACAGGTTTTCCTTGCGTCCAGCCAAAGAGACAGTCATTGCTGCCACACCAACAACTCAAAAGTTTGGTGGTGGGGGCAGTCCTCACACCCTGGGACAGCGTGCATAAGACATGCCTGGTCTCCTTATCACAATGACAGCCACAACGAATAAGCCAATAGCATCCCTGGTGCAAGAGCTCCAGCAAGCCTTCTCCACCCCAGCGAAACAGAGCACAGGGCCAGCGGCAGCAACTGAAATTCAGGCTCCCCACCCCAGGCTGTCAGTCCACAAGTTCCCTCGATCCCTAAAAAGCAGTGATCCAGTGCAGGTCCTCACACCAGCCCCCAAAGCCCTCACCCAAAGCACTCACCGGGTAGTAGTCAGCAACATTTTTGACTTGTTCGTAGTCATCCGCTCTGGCCAGCTGAGCCAGGCCCTCAGGGTAGAGCTTGCCACAGTGTGGGAACAGCTTTGCTCGGTCCTCTTTGGACAGCTCAGTACCAAATGAGTTAATGGTGATAATGAAGGCCCTCCGGTCAGCTTCAAACTGTGGGAGAAAAGCGGTTTGCTTTGGGATGCAGCATCTTTGCCAGAGGCCAGCAGACATCAACGCTGCTCTGAACAGAACCACATCAGAAGGCAGGATGCGTGAGCTGCCTGGGACACCTGCAGCCAGTGCTCAGCCGAGGGCAGGCTGCACGCGCAGCTCCCAGTGTGCCCAGCAGCTGATGCCTGGGGAGGTGTCAGGTGAGGAAATCCCCACCCCAGGCACAAGTCAAATCACTAAGCAAAACCCTGCCCAGGTCAAGGAGGCGCTCTCACCTCCCGCTCCTGAGCCCTGTACATCCCACAGCTGCTCTTGGCATGGAGACGAGCCGTGCCTCGAACAGCTATGGTTGTTCTCCTGCTCAGTATCTATGTGAGAGGATGGAGATGTTGCCATAAAGGCAAACCAAACCTATTCAAAGTCACATGCAGGCAGTGTTTTCCTAGGCCTTCCAGCGAGCAGGCAGAGCGTGCACGGGGATGCTGAAGAACAGCAGCCTCGATGCTGGCAGGCAAGCAGGGCCTGAGCACAGAGCAATGAATACCATGGAAGTACCATCCAGCTATGGGGGTTTCCAGACCTACCTCCAGGATCGGGCACATGGCATCTGCTGTGGTACCTCCCAGCACCTTGCAGAACTTGTAGAAAGATTCCAGGTAAGCCTGGAAGAGAGAGGGCACATGAGCACTCTTCTACATAGCTTCATCTATGGCCCCACATGGCCATTCAGTAGGAGAGAAAGAGCAAGCAGGGATGCTCCCAGACACTTCGTAACACAACACGACCACTCTCACCCTGTGTGAACTTGGAGGCCAAGCCCACACAAGGGTCAGTGCGTCTTCCAGGAGCCAGAGACGTGAAGGGTTGTGGTTGGGTTTGTTCAAGTGACTGCATGAGTTTACTGTGGGCAAGATCCCCAGGCAGCAAGGTTAAAGCTTAATTTGCTCCTCCGAGTTGTCTAACTCCAAAGCATTTGCTGAAGTCTCACATGGTTTCCTGACCCAGCTCTGGCCTCCACAAATATGCCAAGCCACACAACTGTAGCTGCAAGACCCACGTTCAGAAAGTACCGCTGTGTAAGCAGAGTCAGGAGATGAGACAGGACATCTGTGAAGGAAACTAGCCATCCTCTGTAATTCTCTTTTCACACTGCAGCCGCTTGGTCTCCATCCCAACCAGAGCCTTGCAGAAAACATACACGGCAAGGCACAGCCTCGCTGCCTCCAGGAAACGTAATCCTTTGTGGAGATGTACAGTAATCCAGCTGGAAGATGACTGTATCTCCCAGGGGGAGCCCATGAAGGCAGTGCATGGCTAAAAGTGCTGTTCAGCAAAAACTTTCTCAGAAGAAGCCATCATGTGATAAAAGACCTCCCTGGACAGAGCACTGCAACCAGAATCGCTTAGAACGGATGGAATAAAATGATGCTGAGACATCACAACTCCATGACTGAAGATGGCTCAAGAATGGATGTGTTGGATACCCTCAGCCTCTGTGCTAGGAAAGCACCTGGATTACTCTGTTCTGTAAATATTTGTCACCAAACAGTGCAAGAGGGCCCTGCCGGGTAAGCATCACACATCAAAGAAACATCTCAAGCGCTTGCCACTGCTCAAATGCAGGAGAGCACAGAGCATTGGTCTGCAGTTACCACAGGAGCAAGGACACAGAAAAAAGAGTTGGCTTGAAGCTGACGGAAGAGGGAACCTGGCTAAGAGGCTTACTCACTACCTCTGCCCTTCTTAGAGTTCACACACAAACTTCAGGCTTTAGAAGCAGAATTAGGTGAACTCAAATATCCAGCACTGAATGAGGATCCAGTATCACAGACACCATGGAACACAGAGTGTGGAACAGCTGCATTGGGTACCCTCTCCTATGGGCACCTCCACAGACAACAGCAGAAACTCTCTAGTGTCCTGAAACCCTTATTCCAGAAGTGGTAGTCTCCTGGCGTTTAGTAAACCTTAATGGAGTTTGACTTCCATGAACCCACTGATTTTCCCTCTACCAACTCACTTGTCTTTCACCTCCAGCCTGAAGGGAGACTGGTGGCCAGTCCATACACACTGACTTTTCAAACACTATCTGTGGTTACCACCACAGCTTGGATTCACCTCCCTTACAAGTGAAGAATCTCAACCTATTTTGTAGTTTCCCATACAGAAGTCGTTGTACCCAAACCTTTAAACATACTCTCCTTCGCAGCTTCTCCTATTCTGCTTCTCATAATCAGAGATAAGAGAAGAGAGGAATGAGACAGGTTTCAGGACAAACACACTCCAGACGTGCGCAGCACCACAGTGATATTTGTGCCATTCTCTTCTACTGTTAGGAATAGATTACTTTGTAGAGAGACACTTGCTTAGGTCAATCATAACTCAAGATTTCATTTAATAGTAGAAAGGAACAAGGAGACCCTCTGTACAAAGAGTTAGCACTACCTCCTTACCTCTACCATGTAGCACTCTAAGCCGGCTGCTTACTTTTAACCTCTGCTCCCCATCTTAACCATGTTTCCACTTAAGAACCTTCTTACTTTATAATTGCTAACAAGAAACCTTTGTAATTGTTTCCCTCCTATGAATCCTGCTCAAACCTTGTATCTACATGCTTGCGGATTCCTTCAAAAAAATCTCCAGTAGTTCTGCCTTCCCATGCCAACTTCTCCTGGATGCAGGCATCCATCCCAGGCACCTACTTGCTCTGTTCCTCAGAGAAGCTCAGTACAGATTTCAGACATGATTTTAATCCCCTCATTTGCCTAGGAAGACCCTTCACATTGTATTATACGTTTTCCAGTCCTTGGGGAGAGAGGTGGCTTCAAGCATGAGTCTGTAAGCAGCAGCTACCTCTTTTAACCACAATTTGTTACTGACAGAGCCCCTGTGTTTCCCAGGGGCTGCTCCTTAGCAAGAACCAGTCCCAGGGATACTCAGGATACCAGGCATCTATGCTTCAGTCTAGGGGTAAGAAGAGCAGAATGCAAAGAAGTATCAGGCCTCAAAAAGAGATGGGAAAGGAAGCAGCAGCTGAAACCCAAGAAGAACACCCCCAACCTGTTTGCCCTGCACTCAACTCTGCTCCCTGCCTTCTCCCCCATCTCAGCACAGAGCTGTGCCCCTGCAAGGGTGCAGGTATTTATGCGTACAGGCAAACCTCCCCCATTAGAGCAAAAGACCAGTACACGCCAGAGGCCACACACAGCTCGGCATGACTAGTGATGTGCAGCTCTTTCTCCCCTCCATTTGCCTTCTTCCCTTCACGCCTGATCTGTTCTCTGCCACCCTAACAGGCCACGGGTTCCTTGGGAAGCAGAGGTCACACTAACTGCAGGCTGGCTGTGACCAGCCAAAACAAGGTTGGCAGATACAATCTGCATCCCACCCTTAATCCAGAGAGCCGAGATGGAGCGATAGCCACAGCCTGCACATAAACACATGCTTTGATACCGCCAGCTAAAACCAGACAGGACCTGCAGAGGAGACAAGTTTCCCATGCAGGCTCAGTATAAGGAGATCCTGAGCCCCTCCACATCCCTGTGCCTGCAGGGCTCCTCCACCTTGGCTGCACCTTTTACACTGCTCTACCAAGAGCACCAAACCCCAACCGCAGCCACCAAAGGCTTGAGCAGACTGTCGGGAGGCTCTTTTGAAAGAGCTCAAGAAAGAGAGCCAAGCCCATGGAAGTCCTTCAGCCAAGTTTAAGATCAAGCCATTTCAGCTCTTTGAATGCTATTAACTACATATCTAAACTTGTGCGGTTAAGGAGCAGTCTTCTTCTGCCTGCCTGGGCCTGAGAAAATTCATACAAAGGCAGCACCTCTAAAAATCTCTTGTACAGACTCCTGACAGCTCCAAAGTCACTGCCAAGCTCTGGTGCCCTGACTCTGCAGAGCTGGGTGATCAGATGGCAGGCTCTTCCAAGAGCACCACCTTTACTCCACAGCAGATACAACTAGTTCTTGGTCACGTTCACTCTATCACCAGTCCAGGAAGGAATATTGAGAGAAAGCAGATTTATCTTTAAATCTACTCTAAGAGGAAAACACCCTCTCCCTTTTGGCTGAAGAAAGCCAGCCTAAGTTGGAGCTCCTGACCCAAGACAGAGCTACCATCATGCTAGGAATGAATAGGGAAGTTAACATCTCCGTCCCCTCTCGGAGACTCATTTACCTTATACAGTGTGTTTCGAATTATTTCAATGTTCATTTCATCCAGGTCCTGTTCAGATATGCAGTCTTGGAAGAAAGCAGCTGAAACAGAACCACAGACAGTTAGTGCTGCCCTAACCAGACCCGTGCCCAGCACTTTCCAGAGTCCTCAACAATACCAGGCAGAAGCACACAGTCTGTTGAGCTTGTCCCTCCTAGGCCTGGCCGTTATCTTCAGGAGCCACCAAATTGCCATGACCCAAAACCTCCAGCTCCACTACGGTTCCCCAGGCCACGGGGATTTCTGGGGCTCTCATACCAGCCTATGCTCAGCAGAAATTCTCAGCTCTAGCCCCAAGCATCAGTGCCAGAGCACCTGCATTTAAAAATAAGCAAAACTCGAACTGTTCCCAGATGCACGCGCTCAAGAGGCGCAGCTTCCCAGAGGCACTCAGCCAGCTTCCAAATTGCCTGCTACAGCCTGGCAGCAGTGCCTAAGCACCTGTGAGACAGCAGCAGTGAGTCCTGAGGAAGGTAGCACTGTGCTTCTCCTTCATCCTCCAATGTCTCAGTTGGATTAAGAAGGCATAAGGATGCCTCAGCTCCTACAGCCCATGACTCTCCATGGCTGGAGTCAGGAGCCGTTTGCCCTGGGCAGGCCTATCAGTCCCATTTTCCACTTCTTCTAAGGCCTTTTATTTCTCCAGCTGAGGTGAGCAACAGGAGAGAGAATGAACTAGTGTATTTGAGTAAGCTCAGCCTTACGTACTTTGCCAAAGTATCTCTGGGAGGGAGCTGGAAAAGTTGTTGCCACTGAAAGAACACACATTTCAGACCTGACGCAGGGTACTAAAAGCTGGAGACGAGTCTTGTACATCCAGCATAACGTAAAGCTGTTGTACCACTCACTTGTTAGCAAGAACACAACAGAGTCCACTGACAGGACTTTTATGACTTCTTCAACTCTCACTCAGCAACCAATGTTGCTGAATTTGCTACAAAGAGAAATATGATCTTTCTCAGTTTATGCAGTCCAGCTGTGGGTAAAGGACACTGCACTCACCCGCAAACTGGCTGGTGCTCTGCTTTGTGTGACAAACCAGGTATGATGCAGTCTAACACCTCTGGCACGTATGACTTTTATAGCATGAGCTCCTTGGCATGGACAGCAGCCACACCGCAGGTTTAGAGTCCTCAACAGGGGCTAAACCCTCCAGAGGTTTCTTTGCAACAACATCAGAGACCGATGCCACGTAGCAGGACAAGCGCTGCTCCCTACAGCTGGCAAAAACGTAAACAGAGTGTGCCAGGACTGGTTTTCACTGCAGGACCCGCTGGCCAGCCTAGATAGCTAAGCAGTGGCTACTTTAGAGTAGCAGAGGAATGAGAACACAGCTATTTCAGTTCTTGGCCCTCCAATATCCCAAATTAAGCTAACAGCAAGTCTTATTTTGCCCTGCTAACCTATGAAAGCCATTTGGGGTTAGGCATTCCTACCAAGCCACATAGCTACTCAAGTACTTTTAGGAGATAGAGCTGCTGTTTCTTTGTGTGTGGTCACTGGAAAGAGTGCAAGTTAAACAACTGGAGCCTGCATGCCTGCTTGTTTAGGCAACACAGCTACTGCCCATGTTCTCCTGCTGAAGAAATGCCACACTAGATGGTACAGGGCCTCAAGGGCATGGCCAGGGCAAAGCGCTGAGGACCTCAGCCTAGCCAGGGCAGAAGCAGGCAAAGCTCATTCATGCACAAATGCATGAATGCAAGAGACAAAGACCCTCATCTGCTAGCCACGTTCTCCAGAACCACCTCACCACTGTAAGGAGGCATTTTCACTCCATACGCAGCTGGAAGTCTTAAGGTCTCTGAGAACAAATCTCTTTGAAATACTTGGTTCCAGCTTATTCGCAAAATGTGAAGGTTCCAGCTTACTTGCGAGGAGGATTTCCTTCCCACACATCATCTCTACAGCAGGCTCGACCCAGCTGCACACAGAGCCTCAGTTCTCCTGCTGCATTGCTGTCCTACCTTGCAACCCAGATCTAGACATGTTTTTCCCCCCTTGCTGGGCTTTAGGCTCTACCTGGCAGATCATCTTCCATGAGAAGTACTTCATTTGCCCCATTATTACACAGAGCATTTGCAAAAGTCTCAGAAACAACTTCTTCTACCAAAGACAACATGTTGATTTAAAGTGTTTCATTTTTCTAGCAGCCCCAAAAGAATGATTAGTCACTGACACAGGCGTACCTTGGCGCTTTTCTTTCCCATAGATGCTTACCTAGAAAGTTTCCAGTGTCTAACCCTCCTACTACTGCAAAAAGACTTTCCTAGTTTCTCCAGAACCACTTCCTACACCTTTTATCTTTAAAGAACGTATATCTGTTGATAAGACACTTGGGTTTAGTGTCATGCACCTCCTGGTCAAGGCTCGTAGACGTGAGACAGTATAAACCAGCGCAGGATCCTGCTAATGAACTTAAAAAGGTTTTTGGAGAGGTTTCCCCCACCACCCTTGCTGGTAGGGGTTTTTTTGATATGTAAAGAGCTTTCCTTGATCTAGAGCTTATTTTATCAGTCTTGGAACAAGAACGGGCATGTGCAGAACTCTGTAACTATCTACAAAACTTGCCTACAAGAAATTGCCTGATGGGTCAAACTGAAAGAGATGGAAATCAAGTGACTCACTCAGGCAGCAGACCCATAGCCCTTCTCTAGGGAAGCACATGTACCATGTGTCCCGTGACAATTATTACAAGGATCACGTTGCCCAAGGCCTTTCAAACTTTCTCGCTTCTCCCTCATTTTAGGTGACAATTCCCAGAAGAGCTGGTAAACAGACATATGTGGCAAATCAGATCCAGCTCGAGCTGCACTGCCATGACAGCTCAAGGCCTGGCTCACACAAACCCAATTCTCCAGCACTCTGCACTACCAGTGTGCTGGTTTGGACATTTGTTGGAGCGTACAGAGAGCCAGCTGGTCCCTCACAGGAAAAACTGGCACAGGACAGACATAAACCTGAACTCAAGCCCAGTCACCACAGGTGGAAGAGCCACAGCTGTAGGTTAGCAACCACTCTGTCTTCCAGGAGCACAACTTTGACTTAGCTGGACCTAGTGAGGCTGAGGGAGAAAGGGACATCTGCTCCACACAGAGCTGAGAGGTATTTTGAAAGGCTCCGCTCACCCAGGGGAGTGTCCACCAGGATTGCATTGTAGAGCTCTGCAGGCGTCTGAGCAATGTTCACGGCTTCCATCTGCTCGAAACTTCCCAGAGGATGGCACTTGGGCACCAGCTCGGAGATTGAACGCTGGTGCAGGGTCCCAGTGATGAGCAGAATGACGTTGTCAATCATGTAGCTGTACCTGGAAGAGCGCAAGAGGAAGCCAATTACAACACAAATACTACAAGAACCAGCACCTAGCACCAAAGAGATAGACATCTTCAGTCCCTGAAAACACCTCCAGAAAGATGGACCCTTCCCATGACGAATTAGTAAGGCATCTCCTTAACATCTCCACATCACGCCAACCTAGCAAAAGGGAGTCAAGATGCACCCTTCCTATGACAAACTAGCAAGGCATCTCCTTATCATGCCAGCCTAGGAAAAGGGAGTCAAATATAGCCCAGGCTGTGATTTATGCTACAGCTGAACCACACCACCTGAGCACCTCCTACCTACCATTGAAGAGTATTAGATTGGAAGGGACCTCTGGAGGTCTCTGGCCCATTATCCTGCTCTAAGCACATCCAGCTCCAGCTGCTCAGGGCTTTTTCCAGCTGAATTTTGAATTATTTGCAACAATGCATATATCTCAACTTTGCTGGGGCTCTGATCCAGTGTCTGATCACGCTCACAACCAAGTTTTTTTCCTAGCAGCTACTCAGAATTTCCCTTGTGGCCATCTGTCTACTGCCTTCCATCCTAACCCCACACACCTCCAGGAGGAGCCTGGCTCCAGTTTCCCCACATCCTCCCACAAGGTAGCTGGGAACAGTTGTCTTTCCAGCATCCCCACCGCTCTTCTCGCATTGCCACGCTCTGCACGTGCAAAAGCAGACGTGATAAGACAGCAGCAAAGGGGAATCTGCAGACAGCCTGACTAGACCTCAGCTTCATGGCCAGCAGCACTGCTCCGTCTCGCCAAGACTAGGGAGAAAGGGTCACGTTTCTGCAGCCTCGCTCCCTTCCAAAAACAACAGGGTTGGCAGATTTGGCACAACCTTCATTCACGCTCTCATAAAACTACACACAAGGTTTTTCACACCTCTGCCATCAAAAGCCCCGCACTATTTTACATTAGCCCATACCATGGCATCCCTAGCCAAGTTCTCCGCTTACGTTACACAGGATTAGTAGGTTCAGTCTTTGGCACCGCAGTAATGGGGCATTCAATCTGGAACCACAGCACTCAGCACAAGTTCCACCAACACAAGCTCTTTGTGGCCCTTCTCTCCAGTATGTCCATGTTTCTCTTGCACGCAGGAACCAGAACCGGGCACAACATTCCAGAAGAGGCCTCCACCAGGTGCCAAGTAACAGAGAAAGATCACCTCACAGTCCAGCCAGAGAAAGGAGACACAACTGGCCTGGAGGCTGGGAATACAAGGAAAGGGTGGTGACCTTCTCCAAGCAGAAGGTCCAAGCAAGGAATCGAGGCAGCATGTAAGTACACAGAGTTGAGAGGAAGTGTCTGCAGCAAGAACAGGAGCGGTGCTCTACACACTTTCATGACCAGCTGAGCCATAGGACAACAAAGCTGAGAATCTGAAAAATACCAAACAAGATAAGGCTTTTCGTTCAGTTAGAGGAGGACACCTCTGCAAATGTCCCTCAGCAGCACAAGGAAGGGGCACAGATGCCAGAAGAGCAGGATATTTGGGATTTTACACTCCCTTGCTCTCACTGCTAGAGCTCTAACTCTAAAACGTTAGGTGATGGAAAAGACCTGAAGACGCTCCTTGACAGAAGCTGCTCAAAAACAATGGGATCAGGCCTGAACTAGAATAGCAGAAGGAGCTGTGCGCATCTGGAGCTCTGTTAAGGTTCAGGCTTCCCACGTGTACTTGCGTACTGAAGAAAGGGAGCTTAAGGCGAGCACACTGGGACTGGGGAACGGGCAGGGACAGCAAGGCGCAGCACACATTTGCCAGGCACTGGGATGCTGCTGGTCTTTGTATTTCCAAGCTAGCAGGAAGGACATGGTGCAACCCTTTTACCCTTTGAAACACATCAAGGGCAGGCAAGCAAAGCCAGTTACAGGCAGATTTCGCCAGTTTTTACTAGATGGCCTTATTGCCTCTCAAATATGCTCAACAGGCACATCCACGAACAAATCCACACCTTAGTTCCTCAAACAGGTGCTGCTTTTTCCTCCACACTGCAGGGCTGGGTCACACACCTCCTGGCCCAAGTAATTTTGCACAGAGCCCTTCTGTGTTTGCAGTCTACCTTTTGAGGGATGTTCAATCTAGAACCAGGGCAATCAGCACAAGCTTCATGTACCAGGAAACTTCCTTTTGCCCTTTAATCTGCAGTGTTGTTATCCTCCCTTCTGTTTGTGCGACTCTCACCATGGAGATGATAGCAATCTCCAGGACAGCAAGAAGGGCCTGTTTACGAGAACGGAGGGCAAGTTCCTCACAGTAAGCAGGTGGTTCATGGTAAATACAAGCATCTGCACCCTCACACAGATGCATCTCCATAAGGTGTGCCAGACCGAGGACACGGCAAATCATTTCCCAGCTCCACCATCTGCCCCTAAACACATGGAAGTTTGCTTAGTGCAGCACAGTAGCTTTCAGGAAAGACCATACGCAGGAATACTCTCACCAAAGTAAGACAACAACACAGGACCAAACCAAATCCATTTCTTTAACTCAGCCTGCAATGAAGGAACAGGCATGGATATATGGTCACGGCCTGGTCCACTAGCACACCTCCTTCCTATTCTCAGCTTACCAGGGACCTTTCTCTCAAAGGTATTTGCAGCTCGCAAGGAGCCTAGCCAAAGTCAACCATACACCAGGAAATGCAGGAGAGTGCCTGGAGACCCTTCTGTTTGCAGGTCTTCAGAGGAGCTTTGCTCCTGGCTTACTGCAGCCACACTGACTGCATCCATGCTCTCCCAGTGCAGCCCAGCATGAAAGCCACAGCCAGGTTTGGGGAGAGCAGCCCAAGTCTCATCCTTTCCACACATAAGAAGCTCCTGCTTTCAGACTGATGGTCCCAGGAAAGACAACCCATCCAGCTTCCACTGCCAGAGGGCCAAGCATGGCTCTTCTCATTTCATTTATATCCCTCAACTTGCTCATTTCCTTCAGGCAAGTCTAGGGAAATGAAGTCTACAGATCAAAGGCCAAGCGGCAACTTTTAGAAAGTGTGCTTTGCCCATCAAGACTATTTAAATCTCGCTGTCAGAGAAGGATTCATCCCTGAAGGAAGAGGAATTACCATAAGCAAGATAGAGGTGAAATTACTCATTCAAATTTCTACTGCAACAGCATTTCAAACCTTTAGGATAACAAGAGAGCTGCAGCAGGACAAAGGCTCTAAATCAACTACAGAAAGTGGCACAGGGTGGCAGGGCTTTAATGAAGTGGTAAAATGACACCTGATCTCAAGCTCCCTACCTTGCCTCCATGAAGAACACAGCAAAACTCCACTGGACAAGAGCACGCTTTACACTCCTGCTTTGAGCTGCTACCTGCCCACAGAGGGAGATGGACACAACAAGAACGGATGTTGAGTCAGAGTTTCACATGCACGGTTATGCCCTGCCTTGCTCTTCCTCTCACCCACTGGAGCAAGGTGGGGTGTATTCCAGAAATTCACATTCACAGAAATACAATTTTAGATGATACCGAGAAGTATCAGTAACGTCTCATACAAGAGGAGATTTTTTTATGAAAGGATAGAAAGGTGTCAGCAAGTATAGAAATATCATCCACAGCAGGAGAGAGATGTTGCCTTACAGCTTCCGGAACTCAAAGCCCACTGGGGTCAGCTTCTTTGCTCCTCCAGCAAAACCCACTTCAGCACAAGTTACCCTGGGTGACACATAAAGCCAGGCTAGGATCACAGAACGCCAGGTTGGAAGGGACCTCAGGGATCTTCTGGTCCAATTTTTCAGCTAATACATAGTTAAATGAGATGGCCCAGAACCCTGCCAAGCTGAGCTTTGGAAGTATCCAGGGTAGAGAATAGGCCTAGAGAAGCCAAAAGGTGTGTGTGCTGGTGGGCGCAATGCTCTAGCAGCAGCAGGTCAGAGACATCACATGCTCTGATGGGTTTGGAAGGCTTGGTTGGACTGGCACAGCACACACCTCTGCAAGAAACCAAAGCAGTCAGGACCCAGAAGCTACCTTCTTGGATAGCCATCCATGGAGAGCTACCAAGCAGAATCGAGAAGGAAAGCACACATGCAAAAGCTGTGCACAGGTACTTTAGCAATGCGTGTTTTCCTCCTTTTGGAGTTACTTAAGTACAGCTACTGAAAAATGAGACATACAAGAAAAGATGGCAATGGCCCACTGAATATTGGCTTTTTAGCAGGGGAGCACATAAAATGAAAGCTTTTCACGTGAGGCATTTACAGCTTGGCCTGGATGCACTCAGGCACAGCCCTGCAAGGCAGCGACCCCAATACTTACTAGTCTAATCTAACAAGTCGTAGTCCTACAGCAAATAGGTTGGATTGTTATTGCTTTCTGCTCCAAGACACTAAAGAAACTGTAAACAATACTGCAAGTGGTCACAAAGCATGACTAATGACGGAACATGGCATGACCTGTGTTTCTCCAGGATCCTTCAAAAGCCTTGCCAAACTGCAGCTTTAACAGCTGCTCTGCAAGGGGTCATGAAGACAGCCCTCCATGTCAACAGCAGCCACCACATCAGTGGGCTGATGCAGAGTGCATAGCAGGAGAGAACCAGGCTGCGGCTTGGGGGTTTTGCTGGGATGGGTTATGCTATTGCATTGCTCGGGCAACTTTAGTGCTGTCCAAAACCAGCGTTAGACTTTAATGCAGGCTGATGCTAGCAAGGCAAAAGTCACTATGGGACTGCATTGGGCAGTTACTTCAATTACTGTAGAAGCATGTGTTTATTTTGGGATGAAAAAAGGAAATCTCCAGCAGGATCAGAGCAGCACTCTGAACTCAGCATGAATTCCAGAGACAGCTTTGAATGATGAAGTTGTTTTGACTATAGTCACTTTAGCATCTAGTGCTTCCTGCTTGCAGCTCATCCAGTTCTTGTACTCAGGGGCTGGAAGGAAGTAACCTAAGGAATATGTTTCAGGCTGGCTGTACTGCTGTTTCCTTGGGTTTGTGCAGAATTATACAGACCCATCTCTGTAGCCCATGGGGTTTGAGGCCTAAGCGAAGGTGCTGGGATGCAGAGCCACTTGTTACTCCTCTCTCCAGTTCTGACTGTAAGTAGCCATGGGAGAAAGCAACACAGACTTCAAAGCACAAGAGAGCAGTAGCTGACACCAAGAATAGTGCCCACAGTAGAGACACTTGTATGTGTGAGGTCATTACTAAATAATCACACAGCTGTCAACTGAAAAGGAAGGGGATGCTGCACATCAGGAAGCTCTTGCTGATTCACTGAGGTTGGTTCAAGTAATAAATGGCACATGAACTGAGTCAAATCCTTAAATCAGTTTTTCAGTTCAGACTAGAACACATCATACCAGCAGCTTCATGCCAGGAACAATTTTACCCCTCATCTGCAGCTGAAGCTTACTTAGGCAATCGAGGGAGCAGCAAGAGTAGAGGCAGAGTGTGATGGTCTCTACTCCAAGTGTGCTGATCTTTTCCTATCTTTGCACCATGTCTTTCCTAGAGTTACACCGATAAAACCCACACAAGTGGTTCATGGACCTGCCGAAGACAAAGCTTAGAATTTCATGGCTGACACCACAACCCGAGGGCATTCAGCCAATAAGCAGGTACCCTGCTAAACTTAAATCAACAAGATCATTTCACAGCAAAGACTTTCAGCTTCACAGTCCTAGAAAGGCTGTGGCAGTCTTTCAAATCCCAGTATCCAGGAACGTTCTCAGCATTAATCTATATTTAGCTGCATCTTCACATGATTTTTACCATCTTCCAGTGAGTCTAGGTCTCTTGGGACACTGACCTCAGTTTTCCAGTGGTATCATCCGGTATCTTAAAAGCAGTCACGCAGTGTTAGCTGCACTAAAGGCTAACAAGAAAAAAGCCAGACGAAGTACTTCTAATTTTGAGGCTTTATGACTATGACATTGTGCTCTAGATGAATACAAACCTCTTGAAACACCAAGAGATGTTTAGAAAACTTCACAGCATCATGCAAGAGTCTCTGGTTGCTTAAACTTGATGCCTCAAAGCTTGAGAGACACTAGGCTGGTACGCAAGGCTCAGTCCTGGCACCCTGCGCTGTGCTGAGCAGACTTCAATTCTAATTAAGTTTTAAATATTGACCAGAAACATCAAATCATGCTGCTTTGACACAGAGCAGCTGCAAAAGCTGAACTTGCATACTGTCTTCTTACCTTCCTTACATGTAAAGCACTGGCAAAACAAAAAAACCACAAATGTTCTAAGGATATAAAATCATATTAAAAGGCTGCATTATTCAAATTCATTGTCCCCCAAACTGCCTGAAGTAGCTGAGAAAGCTGAGTGATTTCAATTGCCTAAATGCCTTAACCGATGCTCAGTGAATGTGTGGTTTGGGCCTAGATAACGTGCAGAACATCACAGTGCACACAGATCTGTTGCCAGCAGAAGACAAGAAGAATCATCACCCAACTTGACATGCAGTAAACCATGTAACGTAGACACAAGATTTTGCTTGTCCTCTAAATATTGCTGTACTTCATAGTATTTACACAAAACTCTAAGTATCACCTTAGACTTCAAACTAGCAGTACAGAATGCATCTGGAGAGGGGGACTAGGACCCAAGATGCCCTCAAGAAGTCTTCAAAAGCAGTGTCCTTGGCCTCCAGGCCTTCTCTGGGCTGAACTTGCCAGTCTAGAGAACTGGGCTAAGCAAATCAATGGAAAAGTAAAAGGAAAATGCAGAGGGATTCAGCTTTAAACAAAGTCCCAGAAGATAGTTAAGCCCACACACTGTCTCTGGATGAAACAGCTTGGACACGGGTGTTACCAGAGGCAGGGCACTCCGACCTGATCACACACAGCTTGCATGCTAGAGCCCCTTCTCGGGGCTGCAGAGTTTCATTAAAGATTTATCTTTCTTAGTAAAACAGAGGGCTACATCTAGAGCTCTTCAGTAGAATTCTGCTGCATCTTTACTGCCACCCATGACAGCTTGCTAGCTCTTCTAGTCATTACCGTGGCTTGCTGTGCTTGCTAGGCACCAAGCTAACACCTTCCAAGAGATGAACAGTGCTGGTCAGTAGGCTGATAAATGAAGCGTTCTCCAGGCACTAGAGGTTTGGTGGAAAAAAAGCATCTCCTCAACATAACACACAGTGAAATCCACCTTTCAAAGATCCCCTTTCTTATGAGAACACCAGCAGTCACACCATTTAATATGAATTCCACTTAGGCATGCAACCCAGACCATTTTCAAAGACACTCGTTCTGGGAAATTGGTATGAGATCTGTATCCTTTGGGTAGAGGAGAACAGATGCAGTTCTGATGCCACCACCCACAGGATGCAAGTCTGTGATCATTTCCAGACCATTAGTTATATGCCCTCTTATTTTGAATATTGCATAATCCCTCCAAGAACCTGGCTTATCAGTTCAACTTTGTACTCCCTACAAACAGGGAAGCTCATAAAAACAAGCTCATAAACCTTTTACTGCAGGATCTCCAGCCACTACGGTAATTTTTGCTTCCCTATCCCACTGCCACCAAGAAGTCAACAACTAACTGAAAATAGTACAGTGCACTTAGGCGCAGCAGCAGTGGGAAAGATCCTTCAGATTGTTGCATTCACTCAAACTGTAAGTGTCTAATATACAGCATTTGGAGTTCTTTTTCCTTTTGCAAAAGAGACTTCAAAAGCATGCAGTCATATTTTGTAGCCTCTACAGTTATGCCAGGATGCACACTCCAGTATACTTAGAATAAAGACAGACAACTTCCTACTCCAGAGAACAGGATTATTGCTCTTCAGCTCAAGTAGCAATTGAAACAATTAGGCTCCACAAAAACCACTGCTGCAAGATCGAATTTGAACTCAAAGTCATGCAGCATAAACTAGATCTATCCAGTGCAGGGGAGAGGCAGAGAGGACTGGGTCAGGGAGAAGGTAATAAAGGGAAGAGTCAACTAAGAAAAGGCATGTACAAGGGGAAAAGGTACATGCAGCCTCATCAAAAACATCTTGTGACCACAGAAGCATACCGAAAGCCAAGCTCCCCAGGGCACAAAGAACCTGGTTCCCAGCCCCAGCAGACTGGTAAGGTAAAGACAAAAGACCTAGTCTGTCCTCTGACAATGGGCTCGATCATGGGTTTGGAAAATGTATTTAGAACTGTCTCCCTGTCAAACCTCATTCCTATGGTGGACTCAGTTTCCACAGAGTTACCAGCAGGTCCCCAACCTGCACACGAAACCAAACCCTTCTCTGCCCACGAGCTTGCTTCTCTCTCCTGGAAAAATACTGAAGCTGACAACTGGGTCACGCTAGAGTTACGAGCAACACCATGAATCACAGATAAAGAACTATATCTAAACTGTGTACAGGAACACTGGAAGGAAGAAGAGACAGGACATGGCACTGTGTCAGGCTAACACAAAGAACAAAGCCTTTACAGAAAGGCAGGACAGCACATCACCAAGAAGAACCTAAAACCCACTTCCATCGCACAAGTCAATATGTGCTTGTTGAATTCAGGAAGTGGGTTTTGCTGTTTCAAGTACACTTAATACCTGTTTGTCGCTGCCCTACAGAACATCGCTGCATTCCCTCAGCCAAACAGTCAATTGTTTGTCTTGGAGCAGCAATTAACAGGGAACTTGTGCCTATCAGTCAGAATCCACTATGGTCAGCTGAAAAAGACAGGGAAGTATCAGCAGTCTTCCAGAGAGGAGCTGCCTAGCGAGATACAGAGCTAACACATGTTTCAGAGCGACTGTGGTGGGCTTACAACAGGATGAGCTTTTCCTTGCCACCATACGCAGAGGTGGCAGAGGCCACCAACTACAGCCACCACTTGAAAAAAACAAAAGGAAAATCAGCCAACTTCCTCAATGTTTTGGTACTAACAACAGAACACTTGCCACAGAAGAGTTCCTGGAGAGGACTGGAGCCAGGAAAGAGGCAGCACGGTGCCAGGAGAGAAGTGCAACAGGACAAAAATCAGTGGTAACAAGAGACTTGGGGAATGCAGATCTTGCTTTGGGGTTGCTGCCTAGCTGCGTTGTTGGATCAGTTTTGCTTGTGTGCTTTTCAGCCCCGCGCTTTCCCTGAAGCCCAGGGGACAGGGTAACTGCTGCCCGCAGCCCTCGGTGCCCCTGGGGACAGGCAGCCGTGGGGCTGGAGCGCCACCTCCCGGGAGCGGGCATGGAGAGCACTCCGGGAACGCAGCTCCTCCTGTGCCCCACAGCCATCCCCTAGCTCCATCACCTTCCCATGTTCCCATCTGGTTCATGGACCGCTTCGAAGAGGCAACAGAAATGACACTGCGTAATCCCATGAGCGGATGAACAACGCGGCTCCTGGCAGGTTGGCTCTGGGAGCAAGCGGAGGGAATAGGGATTACAGCTGCTCCCAAGATCAGACAGCTCCCCACATCCTCTCAGTGTGCCCTGGGTCAAGATCTGAGCATCCTCCAAAAAAAAGCAACTCAGAGAGCACACCCGTGGATCAAATCGAAAGCACTCCCGAGTCCAGTGGGACATGCGTGAAGGAGAAAGCCTGGCTGTTGTTTAAACGCTTGATCCACCTCCTGGCACCAGCCCTCCAAACCCCGGCTGCTCTCAGCGAGATGATACCCACGCATCTAACAGCCCCTGATGGGCCTGACTTGTGTTATCCAGCATTTTGAAGAAGGTCAAAAGTGTAAGCACATACAAAGGCATCCGGCAGCAGTGAGTTTCAGAGCCGAACTGGACATGCCACAAAATATTTCCTTCCATTTTAAGCTAGACACACCTCCTACAATCCCCCTCACTTTTAAAAATCTGTTTACAGCCCAATGCCTCTCTAGAGTCCCATGAACTCAAGCCTTCCTCCTGCAGAAGCCAGTCCCGATAAAATTTTCCGTATGTTTCTACCATCTTCTATTTCAATTCAGCCTGTAAAGTTTAGCACATGGACACATTCAGCCGAGTACAGTTTCTTCTTCTGACCACCTGGTGCCTCGCTTGCCCCGAGCTGTCTAGCAGGAGCTGTCTTTACCGTTTCCTGCTCAAGTTTCATTAACTACCCTAAAAGAAAGGAGTGGGAAATAGTAGTGTTCAAAAAGCAAGATGAATCACGCCATCACACCTATCTGTGTGCCCAGCCAGAGTGGAAGATCAAGTGGCACCGGCTTGTCCCAGCATCACCCAGGACAGGCAGGATGACACAGCACCTCTGCTACTTCTACAGGCACAAGATCTCCAGCTCTGCCAACATCCTTCAGCCGACCATCTCTGTGATGCTGTCCACGCACAAGCCTGGGTTACACAAAGGCTACTGGCACGTGTATGCACTGGCAGACTCTGAACGAAGCCTTCTCCACTCCAGCTACTCGGGACACACGTGGGAAGCTTCACACTGTCAGCAGGGCAATAATCTCCCAAATCTTTTCTGCCCCCTGCCCCAAATCAAGACCTTCTACAACCCAAGAAACAGTTTCAGGGAACAAAACGCAGCCTGAAAGCCAAGAAGTCATATCTAGTCTACCCTCTTTTCTACTAGCCCCGTCACTAAATATGTTACAATTATCAACAAAAGATAATTGAGACTCATTAGGCAAAACCAGCACCATCTCCAAACTCCTTGTGTTTCACTGTCCTCATTCTTCTGTTTTAACTTGTCTGCAGTGTCATTAGACATTATTACAGCTTTCAATAAGCTACTAGTGACTCCCATGTTGGACTAGCTGAAGCTGGCAACATCTTCTCTATTTCATCAGTACTCCATTGCAGTGATTAGTGCAGCAGAACCACACCAAAAAACTACTAAATGCTTGGGCTCCATGGGCAAAAGGCTCTGCAACAGAGTGGAGATGCTTCATGTAGGAAAATAGCTTCTCTCCCAATTTATCTTCTGCCTTCCTCTAGGCAGCAAAGCAGACGGTGTCATTAAAACAAACCTTGTGAGTTGAGATGAGAAGAGATGAGATGAGAGTGAAGATAATTCAGGGAAGAAACATCCTGTGCTGAATGGGACCAATATATTCAAGAAGAGATTACACAGAAGGCAAGAGATACAGGGATCTGCACAGAATTTAGTTTTGCTATAGAGAACTCAGAGGCAGAAGCAGAACAAGATCAAAGTTAAATCAAGTTGAGGAAAACAGTTTTAGAGCTCAATCATTCAAACAGCTGGCAAGAACCAGCCTGGCCGATTACATGGGATGTTTAATGCCTTCTGCACAACTCGAGCTGGATGTGGTCACTGGATAAAGGTCAACAGGACTGGTGTAAGAGGAAACTGCATTTCCACAACCATTCACAGCTCTCCTACCAAGTCATGCAGTGTGTAATCAGGGCAGACATGGTCCGAGACCTTTCAGTTCATAGTTTCCACAAAACAGGTTTCAAAGTGAGACTATCATGGAACAGCAAAGTCTTAAAGTCTGCAAGATACATGTCCTGTCCAAGCTATTACCTTTAAACAGATACGACCGCAGCCCAAAGAAGAAACCATTGGTGACTACTGTGATACTTCCACAAGACTAAAGATTTCCATAAACCTGTAGGGCAGCTGAACAGCTGCGCAAATGAAGTGTACAAGTGAACACCCCATGGCAGAAGAAGCCTTTAACCATATAGTGATACTGTTTTGAGTCCTCCAGATACAACCAAAACAGTTTCATTCAAGATGATACAGAGAAAGCAGTAACTACAGGGCTGAGTGTGGAAAGCTGCTTGGAGAACGCTTATGTTTAGAGGAATACTAACATTTCAAATGTTGTTTGTGAACAGCTGGTACTCACGTGATGAAGTCCAGAAAACTTGCTAAGGGCTCATATGCATGGTTCCTCATGTGACGGAACTCCACCACCATCTTCTCCTTCAGCTTGTCGTCTATGACGGAGACGGTGAGCGGGGAGGCTTCGTTGGCCAGGAAGTTCCCATAGTCTGTGCTCTGGAGGTGCAGTTTCAAATCTGAAAAAGAAAGGATGATTCCACCCTACAGGGTTTGTGCTAGTTTGGAGGTTTTTTGAGCATACCCAAGAAAGCTGTTACTCAGCACTTCTCCAGGCATTCCCTTCTCCAATAGCTCACCTAGAAAAAAAGTAGGTGTTAAATCATACGCTTATATTTGTGCTCAGTTTTATCAAAGACAGTCCAAATGCACAAAAAGATTGGTGTATCAACACACCAGCCTTGCCCCATCTTAAGAGGAAACTGCGACACTACTACCTGTGTCACTGAGCACACACCTCTGCCAGCTGTGCACTGTGCTGATCAAGGTGGAAGCTAATGATTTTCCAGGAAGCATTTGCTAGAAATCTAGGAAAAAAAAGAAAAAAAAACAACTTAAGCACTTCCTGTAGCCAAACGGGCTATGGTAGCATGCTTCTCTGAAGCAATCACGATCAAGAACCTATCTGCAGCCATAAGCAAGTTTCCTCACGTATTAGTGATGTGGAGACATCAGAAAATCTTTCAAAGCCAAAAAGATACAAAGAGCAACCCTGAAATTATGAAGTATCTAGGTATCGCATTATCAAGTCAGTCCAATCAATCACACTGGTAAAGAGAAGCCCAGCATTAATAGGTAGAGAGGCGCTAGTGAAGAGGAAGGGCATTTAAATCCATCTCATATGGTAGGCAACCCCTGCCCAGGATGGAGGAACACGCTCTGAAGCCCTCCCCTCCTCCAGTTTCAAGTACAGGAAACCTTTGTTTCCTCTGTTACCCTTGCTGCAGGTCAGCTGCCCAACCAAGCTGCAGTCCTGGCCAGCGAGCAACCACAGCATGCTGAGCTCTGTCAAGATAAAAGCCCTATTTGAGCCAAAAGCATTTAAGCGTCTCTTTGGAAAAACTGAATCCAGAACTGAGGAACGTCATATAATCCTATTCCCCAAAGCTCTACTAGTTGCACTGGTACATAATGTTCATCTCTCTTCAGCCTCACCTCAGAGGGCCAGTAAGCCAAGCACCCTCCCAGGGATTCAAGACCTTTATGAGGAAAGGAGAGTAGCAGGAAGAGTTTAGTTAAACCAGATGTGAACACACTGTCCAGAGAAAACAAGAAAAAAGCCATTTCCCCCTGGGTTCTTTGAAGCAGGAGCACTGAGGCTGCCTTTCCCTTCCACTGAACTGTACCAGTCCTCAGCATTTACAGCACAAGCATCCACAGCACCGAGGTCAGAGCAAGGACTCAGCTTAGCTTGAAGAGTCTGATCTTCCAACACCGAGGCACAGGCACGAGCTGGAGAGCATCCTCCGCGCCAGGCTCCAAACTGCACTGTACGGTGTGATACCACCCTGAGCCCAAGGGATGGACGGGTCAAATGGCTTTCAAGCTGCCTTTAACTGCTTTGGGTCTAGCAAAGGTGGTCTTGACCCAGCATTTTTCAGTTACAAAGATGTCACCACTGCCAAGTCTCACAGGAAAGAGACAGTGGTTACAGAGAAGGGCAAAAAAGACCAGACTTGAATAGTGCTCAGTTTCTGTCATGTTTCCTGGCAGTTCACAGGTGTGTTTGGTGGTGCTCTTACTTTTAGTAAGGAATCCCAGATGCAGTAAGGAATCCCAGATGCAGCAGAGAGCTACTTGCCTACAACAGGAATCACTGCTGAAGCAAAGCAGAAACTTAACCTAGACCTCTGCTCCCCAGACTGTGCTGCAGCTAAACAGCTGGGGTTTATTCTAACAAAACATTATGAACTTCCAATCACACTTCCAAGCTGGGAAAACATTGTCTGGATAACTCAGACAACGGAGTTTTCAACATGAACTTTGCCACAAAATCAAACACCAGATCATGCCAAAGCTCAGAATTCCCCTCACGTCCACACAGCCTCCATCAGATTGATATGAACAGGAATTGCTTCCTAAATCCTGCAAAAAGCCCAGCTCATAGGAAGCACCCTGCATACAAAGAGTTCTCACCCCTCTGTTTCACAATTCCTTGATTTTTTGAAAGCTAAGATATAGTTACAGAGGGGAAATCTACTGAAATTATGTCTTAATGAGTTTCAGTCTCTTTGGGGAAGAATGGCTGGAAAACCACCTGGCGGAAAAGGACCTGGGGGTGCTGAACATGAGCTGCCAGTGGCCCAGGTGGCCAAGAAGGGCAACAGCATCCTGGCTTGGATCTGCCACGGGGTGGCCAGCAGGAGCTGGGAAGGGAAGTTGCCTCTGTACTCGGTTCTGGAGAGGCTGCACCTCAAATCCTCTGTTCAGTTTTGGGCCCTTCACTACAAGGATATTGAGGGGCTGGATCATATCCAGAGAAGGGGAATGGAGCTCGGGAAGGGGCTGGATCACAAGTGTTAAGGAGGTAGCTGAGAGAACTGGGGTTGTTCAGTCTGGAGAAAATTAAGCCTACACAAAGAGGCATGTTATGTTATTTTGCAGCTATACAGGCCCTGAGAGAGGAAGCAGCTATTGCATACCCTATGATGTCTTCCTCCAGCAGCAAAGCTTCCAAAGCTTTCAGCTTGTTTCCTCAACTCCAACTCTGCTACAGCAAAACCATTGGTTCCCTTTTGCTGTCATGACCTGCAGGTCTGCTTTTACTTTTGAGGCTGCAAGAAGCTGCCTTCCTATTTGGTCACTTGATGGTAGCGATCCAGTGACTGAAAAGCAGAGTTTGCTCCCAGGAGATCAGAGGTGCGTTGCATTTATAGGGGAGTCACACAAGCTGCATGCTGTGCCTTGCAGCCTTTCCCTCAACAGCTCAAAGCAAGTTCCCCTGAACTGTTTGGCTGGAGCATTTTGTCCTGCTCAACAAGGGGGCTGCCTCCCCAACTCTAGAGCACAAGAGCCAGCACAACATTATGTTGCAACTGGAATAAGGGCCATGTTTATATAACACTTGGAATTATTTTTCACAGGGAAGGCCAGCCACAAACTGCAAGAACTAAACTCTTCTGAATCTCTTGTCATCCAAGAAGACAGAACATATTTTTCCAAAAATTGGATCAGATTTACAAACCCCAACTCAATGCATCCCACAGAGTAGCAGTGCCTTACGCGAGCCTGTCCTCCTCCAGCCGCTGGGCCAGTCACAGAGCCTCAGCCAAGGGGCTCTGGGAGTTTTTAATAGGACTATTCCCATGTCAGGCTTCTCAGTTAAGAACTGGCTAACCCCGTGGTTTCACAAATCCCCTGCCAGAAGAGCTGTCCGAGTAGCACGGTGACTAATAAGCAGACCCATTGCTGAGCAAGGCCCAAGCTCTCCAAAAGCCCAAGTTCCTATTTCCTAACACAAGTTCAGATCGAGCTGGAATTGGCCTCTGGCAGCAACAGCAGCACCTCGGCAGGGGCGGCTGCCAGAGATCCCACACGCTGCATGTCGACACGACACTGGCTGCGAGTCTTTCACTGTGCCCTTTCCTCAGCTGCCTGCTGAAGGGAAGAGTGACCTGCACCTCCAGTCAGCTGCTCCCAGTGAGCTCCTCCAGATGTTGGTGAACAGCAGCACATGGCCCTGACCCTGTGATTTGCCTCCTTCGGCACTTTTCAAAGCAATTCAAACACTTTAAAGAACAGCCTGAGCCAGCATTTGTAAAGTGAGCACCAAAATTACCACAACACTTTTGTTCTCTCTCCTGCCCCACAGAAGCTGGTAAATTATGGCCAGATCAGAGTTCCCTGAAAGCTGCCCCGTGCAAGAACACAACAGCTTGTCAGAACAGCTTTTCCTGCTGTTTTTGAGTAGGGCAGCACTGAAGATCATGACGTGCGCTTACAGCCACCTCCTTTCAGCTCCTGGACCGGGCCCTCTGGTTTTGATGCAGCTGTGCATGAGGCCTAAACATCACTGAAGCTTCAACTAACGCACGGCTGTGCCAACGCTCCTTGACATTTCAGATGACATTTTCTTAACACTCGTCCTCTCGCACACAGGCAAGGAATCAGCTTTCACAACTTCCAAGTTGAACTGATGTTTTCACACAATTATCAGCTGTAATCCAAATACCTCATCCCAAAGCTGCTGGGGCCATTACTGCATTCATAAGAATTACAGTATCATTTGCCATCTCCCAGGCCTGATGCAGTAAAGCAGCTGAGGGATCACACAGCAGTCTGCAGATCAGCCTCATCACCCACGTCTCCCTTCAGAAGACTGCAGTCATTACCATTTGGCTCATTGTGGTCTGTTGAGTCTCTTTACAGCCACCTCAGGCACTCCTGAAGCCGATTCTCTGAAACTTCACCTGAAAAGCACCAGGAGACCCTTCATTCCACACAGAATTTAAGATCTCTTCTGTGGCTGCACACCACCAGCACTGCCACACCACCTCTCCTCTGCTATCAAGCAGCAAACTCCTCTGGGCCACAGCTGGACACAGAATTGTCTTCTTTGACCCTTTCCCCCCCATCAGTGTCACATCTAGCTCATCACCTCTGTCCCAGATCATCAAACAGCAGCCTATGTTTCTAGCCCAGACCTTCCTGGGGCTGAATTCATCCCCCTCAGAGCTGAGCTCTTGTTTCCTTCAGAGCCCCTCAACCAGCCAACACTCCTGATCCTTCCAAAAGGCAAGATAACCCCTCCTAGGCTGCCTGCGAGGGAAGCTTCACCTCTACGCACCCTCTCCCCCTCCCCTAAAAGCAGTCACGGCTGTAATCTGAGATTGCAGCACATTTAACAGGACATCAGCCAGGCACCTAGCGCCACAGTTGAAGTGAAAGGCAACAAACCATTCAAAAGCTGAGATAAACGGGGCAGAAAGTCTCGCACTGCAGGAACCATCAGCAGCAGAGGGAAAACAACAAGACAAAAAGCAGTGACAGGCTGTGGAGCTGTACTTGCCAGGAAACCCAGACACCATCATCTCCTCACAAGAGGCAGGACCCAAACAAGGTCTGAAGCTGCACCAGCGCCGAGAAGCTGACCTCAGCTGCTGTTTGAAGCTTAGCTAGGAGAAACTATGAAGCAGATCTCTGTCCAGGAAAGGAGGCCAGAACAAACAGCAAAGAGCCTCTGCTGAACCCTGCAGGAAGTCAGGCACCACAGTGTTTGCCACCATGATCTAGCAGGCTGTGGAAGTGCCATCTTTCTTCCAATAAACAATGTTTTCCTTGAGCTTATTTTAACAGGAGAGCTGGTTAGGCAGCCACAGCGAGTGGTTACACTGGAGGGCACAGGACAAAGCATTGAGATTAACAGGACAGCCTTGCAGCTACTGCTCTGCTGCTGCGCAAGCAGCCATCATTCACAGGACAGGAACAGTCTCTTCTCTCCTCAGGTCTCACCATTCCCATACACTCTGCCTCATCTGACAAACGAGGCTCTCTGGGATAGGGACATGCTTCCTGCACAGCCCCAGCAAGCATGGGTCAGCTTTTCATAAATAAAGGGCTCCTACAAGCCAGGAGACAGGCAATATCATTATTGTGCTTTCAGAAGGTCCCTACTATATTATGGTTTGGCTTCTACGCCTACTGACTTCAGGGTTTGAACCAAATCACTCTCAGAGTACAAGTTGGGTCTAAGCATGGCCACCCTTCGGGACCACCAAGTGGCCTTTCCTTGCCTGGCTGTACAGCAAAGGAGCTGTACAGCTCATGGTTTAGCCCCGGCCCAGCCTGACTGGCAGCTAAATGCAAGCATTTGTGGTTCCCTGGCTCTTTGCAAGGGAAGGGGAGAGGAAAATGAGAGACTTGTAGCTTGGAAACTAAACCAAATTTAATGGAATAATAATAGCTCTAAAGAAAATAATAAGAAAATAACAAAATATATACAAATATACAAAACCGCCCCCCTCCATTACATCACAGATGCTGTAGAGCAGGCATGGAGAAAAGATCTCGGGCTGGACTCAACAGCAGGAGGGAGCTGGACTCAGAAACTGGATTCAGAAACACATTGATCCACAGGCAAAAGAAAGACAAGATCCATATTGGATGTCAGTCATCAAAGAAAAGAGGTCAACCCTTGTGATCACTCAGTTTTATCCCAAGTATGAGGTATATGGGATGGAACACTCTGTTGGTCAGTCTTGGGTCACCTGTCCTGCCCACCCCTCCCTGCAGGTGCAACCATTTTCCACCCCAGTCACAGCATTCTACCAACTCGAGGATGGTCTTTGTTTCTATAGGAATAAGTATAAGCAATGGCCTTTCTGCATACCAATGTGCCCTGTGATCACTGCTAGAGACAAACACTGTCTGAAAAACATACAGTTAACTTTCAAAAAATGAAATTAAGTAATGAGCCTTAGCTGAAGTTTGAAAAATTGATCCTACTTTAGCTCAAACCAGAACAACAGGAAAGGATCTATCCTGTTTTCCCCACACTCAAGAGAACATCACGAGCTCCACCAGGAACCAAGGTGCCAAAACCACCCTTAGAGATAGTTTGTAACTCTGGAAGCAGTGCAACTTCTCTACACAAGAGAGGGCACCCTGCCCATACTGTTAAGCTGAAAGAGAAGCCCAGCTCCAGCCTTTTGGGGCCCAAATTCCCAGACCGCAGTGATGAAACAGAGAAGAGTAGCACAGCCTCTCCCACTCTTCTCTAGATGAAAGGAGACACGGAGAACACTTGGTACTCAACACCACAAAACAGAGGCAGCTCAAGCACATGCCCAGTACATTCAGTATCACCTCTCCTCTGCATGCAGCAAGGGGAGAGGGTGGGGAAAGAGGAGGTCTCCACACTGAGATAACATTTAGGACAGCAAGCCTTTAGCAATCCACTCCTGAGCTGACTTCTGGGCAGCAAGGACTATGCAGAGCAACTCTGGAAATACTGTTCGCAGCTCAAAAACAACCAGTCAACCTGTCCAAACGTGGTTTATTCCACACCACCCAGCCCTGCATCAAGTGCAGGTGGTCACTATACACTGCTAGAGATTAGTCTGACAAAAAACAAGGCTCAGCACCATGTTGAAGGTAAAGAAATTCCTGTCTCCAAAGATGATGCTTTTGGGCACTTCCCGGGCTCCATACACTTTTTGCAGCACAGAGCACTGCAGGGTGACAGCAGAGCCTGTCGATAACCTGCATTCCAGTCCCAGACTGAACTCTGCTTCTTCAAAGTGGCACCACTGCCCAACTGCATCAACAGATTTTTATTCTCCAGAGGCGATTCCAGATCTCTAACAGGCTACCATGGCTTTTAGAGGTTGGAAACAGCTCACCATCCTTTTGACAGTAGAAATCTGGGCGACTCCTAAGCTTGATTATCCAAGACAGATTCCACTCAAGGACAGATTCACACGCACATCACCGAAGCCAGGGAAAGCAGCTCCAAGTCCTTCACTGACACCTTGTGTCGGAAGCAGGAACTGGCTACAACAGAAGGGCAAGCAGGTTCCAAGCTCCAGCACAGGTGTACAGCACACAAACACCTCAGGCTGGGAAACAACCAAAGCACCAGGGCTTTGGGAGCTGAAAGAAGGGATTAAATGTATTGTTGCTGAGGGTTTCATGACAAAGTTTAAGCCGAAACAGCGCTCTTGACCTCGCCTCAATCCTGGTCGTGTCTTCCTGCCCCTTTTTAAAGCCAGCTCAGGAGTCCACCTGATCACAGAGAGCCTATTTGGCTCTATTTCTGACTCATCAAGAAGCAAGAGCTCAAATCTCCTTACTTCATGATCAGACAAGCAGCTACAGCAGAGGATCACACAGAAAAGCTCAATCTCCTCCTTCCAGCAGCTCTAACCTGTCAGCCTCAGTCCTGAAGCAGAGAAGTCATTCCCTCTGTGCTTCCACATGGATCCAAGCACAGAAGACTGAGCAGCATTTCATACCTGGAAGCAGTGTCCTCCAAGCAATGTCAACATCAGTGACCAGCCAGATACCCAACTCCCAGGGCCTGCCCCCACACAGCTTTGGTCCTTCAGGAGTTCTCCATGGCCAAGGTGACTACCCGCTCCAGGACTGGGAGTAATTACAGAGACAGGTTCCTGGCTACTTATTTTGGCTGCTAATAAAGTAGCCCCTGCTTGGATTTAGTGCAGACAAGCATCTGGGAGAGAAAGAACACATGTTAAAACATCAGTGAAGCACAGAAAACAGATAGTGAAATGGGAAAACCAGAACTGAAGGGACAGAGGAGACAGATGGTCTGACTGCAGACCTATGGGTGATCACGAGCAGCATTCCCTTGAAGAAAAATCCTTCTACAAGACCACAACTAGACAGGGGCCAGAAAGACAAACGGAGGCAGAATGACACTGGCAATGAACTTGGAACAGCCTTAAAGCTCTGAATGAATCTTGACGAGAAGCACTGCAGCAGCCGCCAGCAGAGAGCTGTCAGGGACAGGACAGTAACCACACCAAGACTAACGTACGGGAACTCCAAACTGACTCATTCCAAATGCAGAAATACCTCCCACTGCCCTCCTTCAAGCCCTGGGCTCCACAGCAAGAACTACAGAGACAAAAGAGCTGGAAAAAAAAATCTGACTGAAAAGGGGCTTCTGTTCTAAGCAAAAATATCCTGAGTGTTTTTAAGGTAGAGTTGTCAGCACATCACAGCAGTCTGTTCACATTATGTTGTTTAACATTTGTGTGAGCAGGTCACTTGCACCCAAGGTTCCGCTGGCCAAGGATCCCTGTAGATATTCAATATTAATTTCAATCACTCAGCAACAATCAAGATAAAGCTGATGCTTACAAGTATTTTTAGAAGAAAGAACAATTCAGTAGTTTTAGCTCCCAGACAAACAACATCTCTGGATACACGTTTCTAGCCTATTTCAATAGGGACCTGGTTGTGATCCAGGTTCAGGACACAAATGAGTGAAAAGCCACTGATACAGAAGGACAGTTTAGCACCAATTAAGATGACAAGCTGACCATAGGCAACGTGTATCACAGAACAAAATCTTCACAGTTCTCCAGATTTGTACCCACCGATCCAGAAAAAAAAAGATGATGGCTGGAAGTCAGAATCAGCCTCAGAAGCAAACTCAAACTTACTTGCAAAGGGTAATTCTCTGGTGAATTTACGAAGATCTGCAACATTTTTTCCACTTGCAATACTTCAATAAAAGCAGATACTTTTCCAAGACAACCTGATCTCAAAAACTGATCCTGGGTATCAGCTACCCCAATAATCTTACTTCTCGCCTTGAAAAGGTTCTCTTGTGCTGCCTGCCATTTAGGAAGTGAAAGCACAAAACAAGACTCATGAGCAAAGCCTGACAAACCATCCAGACTCCCAACAATCACAGGACACGACAAGCGGACAATGAGCCTCATGGCCACGAAGGTCAAGTCGAGCCTGGGGTGCAGGAAGGGTGTGGCCAGCAGGATGAGGGGGTTGTCCTCTCCCTCTACTCTGTCCTAGCAAGGTCCCATGTGGAGTCCTGTGTCCAGATCAGGGCTCCCCAGCTCAAGAAAGACAGAGAACTATTGGCGAGAGCCCAGTGGAGGCCTTGGAGATGATGAGGGGACTGGAACATCTCTTACAATGAGAGGCCGAGAGACCTGCGTCTGTTCAGCCCCGAGAAGAAAAGACTGAGAGGAGATCTAATCAATACTTATAAGTGTCCAAAGGGTAGGGCTCAGGAAGATGGGGCCTGACTCTTTTTAATGGTGCCCAGTGACAGGACAAGGGGCAATGGGCACAAACTGGAGCACAGGAAGTCCCACCTGAACATGAGGAAAAACTTCTTCACTGGAACAGGCTGCCCAGGGAGGTGTGGAGTCTCCTTCTCTGGAGATATTCAAAACCATCTAGACACATTTCTGGGCTACCTACTCCAGGCGGCTCTGCTTTGGCAGGGGGTTGGACTGGATGAGCTCCAGAGGTCCCTTTCAGCCCTAGCCACTGTAGGATTGTGCAATACACACCCCCCAGCTGTGCAGCCACCCCGAAGCCCTGCGAGCCCAGGCTTCCTCACACACTGCACCAGCTGTTGCAATCGCTGGGCCGGGCTGACCGGGAAGCTGAGTCAGCTGAGCTTGCAGAGAGAGGCGGGGGGACCCGAGGGCCCAGGAGGGAATGGGGGCGGGGGGAACACCCGAGGGCCTGGGAGAGAATTAGCTGGAGGGGGGGAAGGACGGGATCCGAAGGCCTGGGAGGGAATAGGAGACGGGATGGGGACGGGAGACAGGGACAGGACCCAAGGGCCTGAGAGGGAATAGAAGGGGGACGAGGGGGGGAACACCCGAGGGCCCGGGAGGGAATGAGGTGGGAGGTGGGGTGGACGGGACCCGAGGGCCTAGGAGGGAATGGGGGTGGGGACGAGGGGGGAACGCCCGAGGGCCCAAGAGGGAATGAAAGGGGTACTTAGAAAGCCCAAGAGGGAAAAGAAAGGAGTGGACGAAGAGCCCAGGAGGAGCAAGCGCCCCTAAAGCGCCGCTGCGGGCTCTGCCTCCCCCCGCCAAGGGCTCCCACCCGGCCGAGCACTCGCCTCGCGGCGCCCCCGCCGCCCCGCACTCACCCTCCAGGCTCTCGCACTGCACTAGGTTCACGTAGTCGCCCTGCCGCAGCACCCCCGCCTTAAAGCCGCGCACCAGCCCTTCCAGGTACCCGTTATCCACGTTAAAGTACAGCTCCGGGAACGACGACATCTCGCTGATGGCGGCGGCGGCGCCTCACGTGACCCCGCGACGCGATCACGTGACGCGGGCGGCCTCCCCACCGATCACGTGGTCGGCGGCCGCCCTCCGCCGGTCACGTGACGGAGCGGTCCCGCCCCTCCCGGTTAAGGTTGGGGGGGCAGAGTTATAGCCCAGTGTGGCCCAGTACGGGGTGATGCGGCCCAGTACGGCCCAGTACGACTGGTACATCAAAGTACAGCCCAGCACGGTGCTGTGGGAACCACAATAGAATGGTTCGGGTTGGAAGGGACCTGAAAGCCCATCCAGTTCCAGCCCTCTGGCCCGGGCAGGGACACCTCCCGCTGGATCAGGGGCTCAAAGCTCCATCCAACCGTGAACCCCTCCAGGGATGGGGCAGCCGCAGCTTCCCTGGGCAACTGTGCCAGTGCCTCACCGCCCTCGGTGAAGAGTTTCTTCCTAATGTCTAATTAAATCCAATTTCATAGAATCACAGAATCGTAGAATAACCAGGTTGGAAGAGACCCACCAGATCATCGAGTCCAACCATTCCTATCAAACACTAACCCATGCCCCTTAGCACCTCATCCACCCGTGCCTTGAACACCTCCAGGGAAGGTGAATCAACCCCCTCCCTGGGCAGCCTCTGCCAGTGCCCAATGACCCTTTCTGTGAAGAATTTTTTGCTAATGTCCAGCCTAAACCTCCCCTGGCGGAGCTTGAGGCCATTCCCTCTCGTCCTGTCCCCTGTCACTTGGGAGAAGAGCCCAGCTCCCTCCTCTCCACAACCTCCTCTCAGGTAGTTGGAGAGAGCAATGAGGTCTCCCCTCAGCCTCCTCTTCTCCAGGATAAACACCCCCAGCTCTCTCAGCCGTTCCTCATAAGGCCTGTTCTCCAGCCCCCTCACCAGCTTCGTTGCTCTTCTCTGGACTCGCTCCAGAGCCTCAACATCCTTCTTGTGGTGAGGGGCCCAGAACTGAACACAGGATTCGAGGAGCGGTCTCACCAGTGCCGAGTACAGAGGGAGAAGAACCTCCCTGGACCTGCTGGTCACACCGTTTCTGATCCAAGCCAAGATGCCATTGGCCTTCTTGGCCACCTGGGCCACTGCTGGCTCATGTTCAGTTGCTGTCAACCAACACCCCCAGGTCCCTCTCCTCCAGGCAGCTTTCTAGCCAGGCTTCTCCTAGTCTGTAGCACTGCACAGGGTTGTTGTGCCCCAAGTGCGGGACCCAGCACTTGGCCTTGTTAAACCTCATGCCATTTGACTCTGCTCAGCAGTCCAGCCTGTTCAGATCCCTATTAAAGCTATTCAGATCCCTTTAAAGCTATTCCTGCTCATCCCATCACTCCATACCCTTGTAAAAAGTCCCTCCCCAGCTTTCCTGCAACCCCTTCAGGTACTGAGGCTGCTCTAAGGTCTCCCTGGCACCTCCCCTTCTCCAGGCTGGACAACCCCAATTCTCTCAGCCTGTTCTCGTAGGAGAGGTGCTCCAGCCCTCGGATCATCTTTGTAGCCTCCTCTGGACCCGTTCCAACAGTTCCACATCCTTCTTATGTTGGGGATTCCAGAACTGGACACAGGACTCCAGCTGGGGTCTCATGAGAACAGAGTGGAGGGGCAGTATCCCCTCCCTTGCCCTGCTGGCCATGCTGCTTTGGATGCAGCCCGGGATACGGTTGGCTTTCTGGGCTGCAAGTGCACACCCCAGCTTCCCCAGCGCCCTGTGAGGCCTCCTCCATCCCCAGGGAGCAGGCTGAGCACACCACCAGCCACACCAGCAAAGGCACTAGGGATGAGGTTCACCTCTGGCACCTGTCTGTAGGGTTTGGGGGCTTCTCACAGCCCCCACAGACGTTTTGTCCCCTGGGTTCACCTGGTGACATATAAGATCACAGAGGTCTTTTCCCATCGTAACGATTTTTATGAGTCTAAGATCATCAAGCTTTTGCTAATTGATGGTTTATTAGAGATGCAAAGGAGGAGGCAGCACACGTGGGCAAGGAGCCGGCAGCCCTGGGGCGCAGGCGCTAGTTTTTGCCGCACGGGAAGCCGGTGCTGATTTTCCTACAGTAGCAAAAAGCGTTGAAGAAGCGGCAGTAGCAGGTGGCACAGGGGTCGCAGCAGGGGACCTGGTGCCCAAGGCAGGACTCCAGGAGGCGGACGCAGCGGCGGGGGGAGCGCTCCTCGCGGCCCGCAGCTTGCAGTTCTGTGGATGATGCCTGCTGGAGAGAGGAGGAGAAGAGTTGGTGCTGGACCACGGTGTCAGCAATACAGAACTGCATGGCGGAGAGCAGAGGGTGACTGCTGAAACCTGCCACCGCCAGCAGTGGGGAGCGCTGTCATGCTCAGCTTTGGGCTCAGTCTGTTGGAAATCACCACTGAGCCCCTGGGGTCTCTGTGGGCATCACTGCCTCTTCCGTCACGTCTCAAGGACTTATTTATTTTGAAGTGCAGCCTCAACTTTAGTGAAGGGAGCCATGCATTCTGCTAAACAAAGGCACCAGGGTCTGAGCCAGGCAAGACATGGCACCACCTGGTGAGCTTCAGCTCTACAGAGGCTTCCTGGGCTGTGCTTGAGGTTAATTAAGTGGATCGCAGGAGTTCAGGCTTGGACCACCCTCCCCAAGTGCCACAGCCCCTTGCGTGTCTAGGCAGCCTCAGCTTCTCCTGCCCGGGCTGCTCCTGTGCAGGCGACGAGCGGACACTCCCCAGGCAGCACCACTCTGGGCTCCAAAGCACCCCTGGCTCTGAAGGCAGCGAGGAGGCTGCTATGTCCTGAGCTCCCCGCTTAGCCATTTAGGGTGTCTGTGGGAAAGCTCAAGGTGAATTACCTGTGGTTCCAGCATGCCGACTCTCTGCACAAGGTCACCGTTGGCTTCTTGGACCTCCAGGGCCTCAAACCCCATCCTGGGGAGAGCTCCTGTGAGATACAGAAAGGCTGGTCAAGGAGACTGCTGGGAGATTCTGCTCTGATTCTGCTCTGATTCCCACAGTTATGTGTGCCCCCAAAAAAATGCACCCCACTCCCTGTGGGCTGCCAGGCTGCTCCCACTGGCCAGCGAGAGGAGAAGTTGTGCTGCTTGAAGAGGATCCCCTGCATCCAGCCCTGAGTGTGGGACACCCACTTCAATTTGGGGGGCTCTGAGTATGCCAGCAAACGGCTGGGGGGTGCAGCAGGAGGACAAAGAGGCACAGGACTCACCCGCTGGCTCTGCAGACATCTCCTTGACTTTCCGTAGCAGGCTGGAATAGTGGGCTCTGTCAGCTCCCTCCAGCCCACCAGTTGCCTTTAGCAGATGGCCACGGCCGAGGTCGGCAGCAAGGATGGTCTGGAGCCCCTGCAGCAGCCCGCAGCACAGCAGCACCACGTTCAGCATGGTCCTGGGGGACAACCTGCGCAGAGGGGGCCCAGCCTGGGTCAGCCTGGCCTGGCCCCCACCTCCACCCCACCGCTGTCACTCCCTAAGCGAGCGGCAGCCTCTGCCAGCACAGCTGCTGAACCAGGGTGTTCGCTCTCTCAGACTTCAGAGCTTCTCTCAGGCCACCACATGCCTGGGAGCTTTGCATGGACCCTCTCGAGCTAACACGCGGGCTGCGGGGCACCCTGCGTCCAGGCACATTCGTGATTTCACCACAGAGGCAGATGAGCAGCAGAGGATGGAGTGAGGCTTGACTTTTCTTCCAGTGGTTCAGGATCTTCCTTCCCCACACACAGGCCATTGTAATGCCATGCATTCACCTCCTGCACGTGCATGAGCTGTGGTCAAAACGTCTGACATGGCTCCTTTCAGGCTCCGTGCTCCTTAATTTTAAAGACCAGATGCTGCATCTGGGCTTGAACATGTGACAGGACCTTGCAAACAACAGCCAGCTCTGGGATCTCACAAGGTCCTCAAGTACCACCAGAGGCAGCCACACACACCCCAGCAGCTCCACCTGTGCCCTTTTCCGTGGCAGCGCTGAGGGAAGCGCGACTCGTGCATTTTCTCTCAGTCCTGCGTTCTCTCCTCCCTCTCCAGCCACCATCCCTTAAGCCATATTTCAGGCAGGTTTGCGACGTTGCCAGCAGGAGCCCAGGGAACAGCAGGAGCAATCTTACATGGCTGGAATGCACAGGACATCCTCAACATTGCAGCTGGAGCAGCAATAACCCTGAAAAATTTCCCTAGGAAATGTTGAACTTCTTTCCTACAACTCTTTGCAACACAACCACAGTGTTTGGGCAGAATAACCAAGCGTGAGGCTCTGAGAAGGTAAAGTGCAATGCAGAGGCTGGCAGGGAAAACAGGCAGGCACGTGGTTTTGCTTAAGGACTGCAGAGATCGCTGGGTGTCAGAGCCAAGACCTTTGCAGGCAGTTCCAGCCCCTCTGTGCCACCCAGTTACCTGAAGAACCCACCGACACTTGGCTGCGTGGCTTCCACGTGGGAAGCAGTTGGATGCAAAGCCCCCTCTGCCTCAGACGTGGACACTGTCATGAGAAGATGTTCCCCCAGCTGGACCAGCTTCATTTCCGTCTGACCCCACTGCAGGGTTTGCTTCTCCCTCCTCAGTCGTGGGGGGGATCAGCAGAAGGGAGGAAGGTGAGGATGAAGCTGTAAAGCTGAGAAGAAGGTGTGGCGGGGCTGGAGGGGTCTCGGCAGGGAGGAAAACCACCTGGGGAAGGACTGGGTGACCTGGAGAGACTGGACACATCATGCCCAGAGGTGGGGAAGAGCAGCTGCTGCAGAGTTGGGCTGTGGGAGCCTCGCAGGGAACCAAAGAAAAGGGGCCAGGCTGCTGTGTTGGCAGCATTGAGGCTCTAGCCCTGGCTTCAGCAGCCCAAAGCTCTGCCGGCCACTTCTCATCTCCCCATCCTCACAAAATCACTGAGCTCTTTGCCAGGAGAGGACCCTCCACAGTGTGGGGAGCTCCACAGCCATCAGCATCACACCCCAAATGCCCCCAGACCCTTCCCATGGGAAGCACTGACCTCTCTGAGCGCAGACGGGACTTGCTGCTCGCTGCTCCACCGAGCTCACCAGGAGCGCCGCTACTGCTCTTTGCCTCTATGTCCTCCTCCCCACATGCTTACTGGAATTTATATGGGCTTTTTATTAATTAAGTGCTGCAGCCACATGACTCCGCTAACTACCAGGTAGGTGGGCTTCTCTGGAAACAGGGCTTTGTCTGGACAAAGAGGAAGCAGCAGGGCGATAGGCGGGAGGGGGGACTCCTTCACTGCCCCCCGCGTGGATGTGGGGAGGAACAGGTCCCCACTGGCCCTGTTAGCCACGGAACAATCCCCACCACCCTGCCAGGCCGCTTCCCTCTCCAGCCGTGCCTAAGCAGCGCCAAGGCTGCAGCTTGAGGACATCTCCCAGTTGCCAGTTAAATACCAGGGCGGCAGGCCTTTTGCCCGAGACACACCAAGCTCTCTACCAGTTTTCAAAGGGAATATTGCCCACCCATAGCTCCTGGCAGGTGTGCAGACACAGTCCGGAGCCTCCAGAAGTCTTCCACTCCTGACCATTCACCATCTGCAGATCCTTCATGCTCCCACCTCTGTTAACTGCATCTCTCTTTTCATTTATCCTTTAGAAAATCTGCAGCTCTGCAAAGCCAGGTGCTCTCAGGGGAGCTCCTTGGTGCATGCCAGGCTTGACTCCACCATGGGAAGGAAGGAACCAGCTGCACTGTTCTCCCCAGCCCTGGCGCTGTGGCTTTTATAGACATCAAATATAGCTCCTTGAGCTTCTTGGTGCTGAGACCATTAAAGGACACTCCAAAACACAAAGGCAGCTGCAGCCAGCCCAATGCAGCTGGTGCAGGTGGCATCTCTGCAGCCTCTCCTGGCCAGGGCTGCAGGAGACGATCAGCTGCAGCATCCCAGTTCACCACGAGCCTGTTCCAGCCATTTGAACAGAGGGTTTCAAGCAGTGTTGGCATGTGTACAACAGGCAATTACCTAAAAGGTAAAGAGCCTGCAGCACCCAGCTCCCCATCAGGAGAAGAACCTGACCTCAACACTTCTGGGCCTTTCACGATGAAGAGCCAGGCTGGGGTCAGCCAAAAGAGGCCGTGGCAGGAGATGCTGCTCATTCACGGAACACCCGCAGTCCCCTCCTGTACAAACAGCAGCAGACCCGAGAGCTGTTTCCTAGAAACCTCAGTGCCAGAAGCCAGAAAGGAATCACCTTTCCATTTGAATCCCCAGATGCACACACAGGGTGCCAAATTGCCTGAGCACCCAGCATCCAGGGGGCTGCCACCTCCTCTGCTTCCCTGGCGACATCCTCCTCTGCCTGCACACAGCCTGCCCATCCCTAGGTTAGCAGCTCATCTGGGCTTCTTTGGAAATGCCCACGTCCTCGGGGAGCTGCAGCCCTGCAAGGAAAAGGGGAGGTAAGTCAAGAGAGGGGTTCAGTTTCCAGCTGCAGGAAGCAATCAGCACCCCGCTGGGTCCTCAGAGCACAGCACCCAGCCGCCTCCTGCACCCCCGTGCCTGCATGAAGACTCATCTGTGTTTGAGGCAGGCTTGGCAGCCCCCTTCTTTCCATTCCAAGAGCCCAGGTGGATGCTAAGCCCCCCAACCAACCCCACTCCTGTGGCTGAGCATCCTGATCCTCCCAGTTTCTGCATCCGCAGCCCCGGAGGGATCAGGACTTGGTCCCTGAGGCCCCCAGCTGACGCAGCCCCCGAGTGAGACCTCAGCCCTGCTCATTAGGGCCTGTTTGCAGCGCGCACGGCTGCGGTGCAGGACTTCTGGGAAGGCATTAGCGGTAACGAGGGCGGCTGTGCTGAGAGCTTTTTAATCTGCAGAAGCAACATCTGCTTTGTGCGCATCCCCATGGCCAGTAACGAGCTAAATGAGGCAGCCGGCCGCTCGCAGGGCCGCTTCCAGGAAAAGAGCGGGGGACAAAGCTGCTCCCCCAGCCCTGGCTCGGTGCTCCTGGACCAAGCGAGGGTGGGAGCAGGTGATGGAGTGGGTCTGGTGATGATCGGTGTCCCAGGCAGGAGGGTAGCGGGGCAGGAGCCCATCCTGACACAAGAAATGGTCGCTGTTACAAAAAGTGGAATATTTTTGAGTTAAGCTAAAACAGAGTTAAGTTTCATCTGAGTAATTGTATCCTTTGAAAGTTAGACAGAAGGTCCCTCTGAGAGCATGTTTGCTTTAAAACCATAGAATCATAGAATACTTTGGGTTGGAAGGGACCTTAAAGCCCATCCAGTTCCAGCCCCCCTGCCCTGGGCAGGGACACCTCCCAGCAGACCAGGCTGCCCAAGGTCCATCCAACCTGCCCTTGGACACCTCCAGGGATGGGGCAGCCACAGCTCCCCTGGGCAACCTGGGACAGGGCCTCCCCACCCTCATGGTGATGAAATTCCCCCTTGTATCTAGTCTAAATCTGCCCCTCTCCAGTTTACACCCATTGCCCCCAGTTCTATCACTCCAAGCCTTTGTCAGCAGCCCCTCCCCAGCTTTCCTGGAGCCCCTTCAGGCACTGGAAGGTCGCTATAAGGTCTCTTTGGAGCCTTCTCCAGGCTGAACAACCCCAACTCTCTCAGCCTGTCCTCATTATGGAGGTGCTCCAGCCCTCGAATCATCCTTGTAGCCTCCTCTGGGCCCGTTCCAACAGCTCCAATTCCTTCTTGTGTTGATGATTCCGGAGCTGGACACACCACTGCAGATGAGGTCTCCCAGGAGAGGAGCAGAGGGGCAGGATCCCCTCCCTCACCCTGCTTTGTGTCAGGTGCTTTGGCGATGATCCCCGCCGCCCGCAGGCTCCCCCGCGGGACCCTGGGGAGCAGGAGGGCTGCCCAGCCCACCCCCGGGGCTCTCCCCCTTCTCCTGGAGGCGGCAGGCGGGCGGCTCGTTCCCGGCCGCGGCGGGTGCGATGAGCTTCACCCCGGCCTCAGCCCGGCCCGCGGGCCCTTTAAGGCGCCGGCCGGGGCCGTGACGTCACGGGGCGGGGGAGCCCGGGACCGCAGCTCCGCGCCCGGTGAGGGGGGCAGCGAGCTGGGGATGGGGGTACCGGGGGGATGGGGGTAACCGGGGGATGGGGGTACCCGGTGATGGGGGTACCCGGGAGATGGGGGTAACCGGGGGGATGGGGGTACCCGGTGATGGGGGTACCCGGGAGATGGGGGTACCCGGGAGATGGGGGTAACTGGGGTAATGGGGGTACCCGGGGGGATGGGGAGGGGAGCTGGGGTATCAGGGGGCTGGGGAGGGGGATATAGAGATACCCAGGGTGATGGGGAGTGGAGGATATTGGAGTAGCCAGGGTGATGGGGGAAGGGAGATGGGGGTAAGCAGGGTGATGGGGAGAGGGGGGTATTGGGGTACCCAGAGTGATGGGGAGGAGAGGTGGGGTGTCAGGGGGCTGGGGAGGGGGGATATTGGGGTACCCAGAGTGATGGGGAGTGGAGGATATTGGGGTACCCAGAGTGATGGGGAGGGGAGATGGGGGTATCCAGGGTGATGGGGAGTGGGGGATGTAGGGGTGAGAAGGGTGATGGGGAGAGGGGGGTATAGGGGTAACCAGGGTGGTGGGGAGGCGAGGGTATTGGGGTACCCACGATGCTGAAGATGTGGAGTTGGCAGTATGGGGGTGCCCAAGGTGCTGGAGACTGGAGGTGGGGGTATTGGGGTGCCCAGTGTGCAGCGGAGTCAGGATCTGTAGATGGGGTATTGGGGTGCTCCACATGCTGAGTAGGGGAGGTGAGGCAGTTGGGGTACCCATGGGGCTGGAGACATGAAGACAGGGGTACTGGGTCCCCAAGGTGCTGGGGTGCTGGGCACCTGGATGTAGGGATATCGGGATGCTCTGGGGTGCTGGGGACTGAAGGTGGAGGTGTTGGGGTTCTGAGGGTGCCGGGGACTAGACGTGGGGGTACAGATGGGTGCCCAGGTCCTAGGATGCTGGACACTAGGAGATGGGGTGTCAGGGGTGCCCAGGGTGCTGGGCACTGATTCCTAGGGGTCCTAGTGCCTGTGGTGCTTGTGGATGTGGTGTTTGGGGGTGCCTCATCCCCCACCCGACATCGCTCAGCAGCTCCCCCTCCAACAGCACCTGATGCCCATCCCCACCTGACGCCGCCACCATGGCCGGGGTGCAGGGCTGCGTGGAGGGGAAGATTGCGGGGCTGTACGACCTGGAGCGCACGCTTGGCAAGGGTCACTTTGCGGTGGTGAAGCTGGCGCGGCACGTCTTCACCGGGCAGCGGGTGGCCGTCAAGGTGATCGACAAGAGCAAGTTGGCGGGGGAAGCGGCCGGGCAGCTCCTGCAGGAGGTGCGCTGCATGAAGCTGGTGCAGCACCCCAACGTGGTGCGCCTCTACGAGGTCATCGACACCCACGCCAAGCTCTACCTCATCCTGGAGCTGGGTGACGGCGGGGACATGTTCGACCACATCATGCGGCACGAGGGCGGGCTGGCTGAGGCGCGGGCCAAGCACTACTTCGCCCAGATCGTCCACGCCATCTCCTACTGCCACAAGCTCCACGTGGTGCACCGCGACCTCAAGCCCGAGAATGTCGTCTTCTTCCAGGAGCAGGGAGTGGTCAAGCTCACAGACTTTGGCTTCAGCAACCGTTTCCAGCCTGGCAAAATGCTCACCACCAGCTGTGGCTCGCTGGCCTACTCGGCACCCGAGATCTTGCTCGGGGATGAGTACGATGCCCCGGCTGTGGGTAAGGGTGGTGGGTTGCAGGCGTGGCTGTGCTCAGCCTGGGGATGTGTCTGCTGTGTGTCCATTGCCTAGAGCAACGTCCTGCCAGCTGGGCATTACTTCTTTTTTTGGCTCCTCATGCTGGGAGCACCCATGCTGTGGTGGCACTGGGAGCAATCCTGTCCCTTGGATGCTCCCAGCCCTTGGTGCAGGGTGTTCCTCCCTGTGGAAACCATCCCTGCATGCACTGAGATCCCAGTGGGCAACGGTTCGTGCCAGGGAGGGGAAAAAGCCTGAGCAGAATGCAAGCCCAGCATGACATCTGCCAGGGCTGAGGAGGAGCAGCGTGAGGGTGCAGCCAGTGCTAGCGATTCTCTGGATGATGCCGGAAGGAAACCTGCTCGGGATGCTGGTGTTTGGGTGGAGGAGCTCTGAAAGTTTCCTTTTCCTCCATCCCCACCCTGAAAACTGCTTCCTCTCCGTGGCTCCCAGCACCTTTCCTCCGCTGGCTGGGGTGCAGGGAGGCCAGGGAGACGGTCCTGGAGTGTGAGAGGGCACCAGGAGGCTCTGCTGGGCCAGAGGGGCCAGAAGGAAGCAGACTGGAGCCAGCTTTGCTGGAATTTGGGGCAGGAGGATTTAGCAAAACAAAACACAAGCCCTTAAAGGAAAAAGCTCAGCATTAGCTCAGGGAAAGGCAGCTCCAGAGCTGAAAACAAGGATGGCTTGTGGAGGCTGTAGAAAAATAAGCTGATGGCTCCGCAAAGGGAAATGAAGGGAGAAAAGCGTCGCAGATGAGAAATCTTCAAAGGCAGGCACTTGACTTAAGAAGCTGAAGGTATTAACGGAGAGCTGCAGGGCGTGCTCAGCATCCTGAAAAAGGGCTTTTGCAGAGGGTTTGTGTACTCCAGAGGAGCAGATGAAGATGCTGCTGGTTCTGTCCCTATCCCTGGCGCAGGGATCCTGCTCTGGCTGGTGCCTGCTCAGCTCTAGGCAGCTGGAGAGCCCGAATCGGTGCTGTGTACCTTCTCCCATTGCTGTGGTGTCCAGGATGGTGTGGGGAGGTCTGTCTGGGGACTGAGAAGCTGAGTAATGACATGAAAGGGTACTGTGGGTGGGCGATAAGGGGGCCAGACCTGAGGGCTGACCCCACCTGGGAGAGGGGATGAGACCTCAGCTGCTTTGGTGAAGAGCCTTGAGACCTGCTTGGATGTGGGGATGGTGAAGGCCCTTCCCTACCTTGGTGGGCTGCGGTCCCCATGCCTGTGGGGCAAAGCCCTGAGAGATGTTGCCTCCAAGGAGCACCCCGAGGAGCACTGATATGTGCTGGCTCAGCACTGGGGATGGGGGCAGGGACCCTCCCGGGCTGTGGTGGGCGCAGCCTGAACTGCTGCTCCTTCTTACAGATATCTGGAGCCTGGGGGTCATCCTCTACATGCTGGTGTGTGGCCACCCCCCCTTCCAGGAGGCCAACGACAGCGAGACCCTCACCATGATCATGGACTGCCGCTACACCGTCCCCCCCCACGTCTCGGCACAATGCGCTGAGTAAGCACCTTTCCCCCCTCCCCGAGGGCCCCCAGGACCCCGACTTATCACCCCCAGCGAGGGGCACCCCTCCCACGAATGACTGGGAGCTGAGGGGGGATAAAACTGCAGAGTTTGGGGTTCGCGTGCTGCTGCAGGACTGCAGCGTCGCCCCTTTCCCTGTCAGTCTCATCTCCAGGATGCTGCAGCGCGACCCAAAGCAGCGGGCGTCCCTGGAGCAGATCGAGGGCCACGCGTGGCTGCAGGGGGTGGACCCGTCCCCCGCCAGCCGCTGCCTGCTGCCCCTCACGTCCCACAAGCGAGTGTCCAAGGAGGAGCACGAAATCATCCTCCAGGCCATGACCTGCGGGAACATCGCCGACCGGGACACCATCCAGGAGTGAGTGACGGGGCCGGGGGGCCAAGGCGGGAGCCCCTCTGAAGGGCTCTGGTCGTCCCTCCAAGCGTGTCCCTCGTGTGCTGACGTGGGTCCCTTGGTGCCGCGCAGGGCGCTGGAGGCCGACCGCTACAACCACATCACGGCCACCTATTTCCTGCTGGCGGAGAGGATGCTGCGGGAGAAGCAGGAGAAACAGGGCCAGCGCCTCAGCCTCGTCTACAACTTGGCCAAGGAGGTGCAGAGCAGGTGAGCCCCTGCTGCCCCGCGTCCCCTGTCCCCTCCTGAGCCACCTTGGGTCCTCGGAGCAGGATCCTGGCTGGTCCCCTCTCCCCTTCTGATGTCCGGCTGCGGACCAACACCTCCATCCTCCCCTTTCTCAGGACCAACTTATTGGACACGTTCAACCCCAAGGGCAGCTCCAGCGGCCTCCTGCCCTTCACGGACGTGCCGGGTGGCCTCGCCACAAAGTCCCGGCTGCCCCCCCTGCCCACCGGAGGGGACATGGGGGGCCGGCAGCCTCATGGAACCCTGCTGAAGGTCCCTGCCATTGAGACCGCGATCACCAAGAGCACCCCGGCCCTGCAGCAGATCTGCGAGGAGGAAGAAGAGGAGGAGGAAGAAGAGGAGGGGAGGCCCAGTGCCATGGAGAGGAAGAGCAGCTCGCTGAACCAGGAGCAGATGCGAGCGTTCCTGTGTTCCCGCCGCCCATCTGGCCGCGGGGAGGTGTGGGGACCCGGGTCTGAGCTGGGGGGCCGGGCTGGGCACCTGGGGGCAGCCTGGGCTGGGAATGGAGTAAGTGGGAGCTGGGGTCCCACAGCCCTCCGGGGCGATGGAGCCGAGCCCCCCAGGAGGGTGGAGGATGTGGAGCTTGAGGGTTCCTTGGCAGGGGGGCCTGGGGAAAGGGGAGCCATCCCATCACCGTGCAGTGGCTCTGCTGGGGTTTCCCAGGCTCCGGGGCCAGAGATGACCCCCATCACCCCTCCAGGCCCCACAGACAAGTCTCCAGCACCCGAATTCCCAGCCCGGTGGTCGGGGGAGAACTTGGGTCCGGGGGGCACCGAGGGGACCGTGGAGAATGTGATCAAGCTGGACCCGGGCAAGGGCAAGGGGGGCAGCCTGCGGGACAGGCTCCTGCAGTTCCCACTCTGCGAGAAAGCTCTGGCCTTCAAAATCCAGCCGGGCCCCAAGGAGAGCCTCCTCTCCCTGGGGCAGTTCAACTGCTGCCACGTCATTTAAACCCCTGCGTGGCGAGGGTCCAGCCCCACGGTGGGGTGCGGGAGGGCACCTGCTCCCCCACCTTGGGTCCTGCCTGCGCCCCGCGGAGCAGCGGACGTGGGGCTAGTGGGGGCATGGAGCCTCTGCCTTGTCACCCGCGGTGGTCACCCCGCTGGCAGCCACCCCGGGCACCTGCTGAGGCACTTGGGGCCGGGCAGGGACAGACCCCTGGGACAGGGCTGCCCGGGGCATGAGGCAGGCTGGGGTCTGTCCCCACACCAGCCAGTGAGTCCCCAAGCCCCCCCAACCCAGGGCTGCCGGGGCAGCTCCACAGCCCTGCATGGACCACGACACATGTTTTTTAACTACTAGAAATAATAATTTTATAAAATAGTCTATTTTAATGTAATTAAATAGAGATTGCTATATCCCCCCCTCGCTTCTCTGCCTGCAGCCCCTCTGCCACCCCCCAGCCGGGGCCAGGCGCAGCCCTGCCCGCGGCTGCTCGTGACCCGATACCCTCCCCTGGGCTCCCCCCGCAAATAAGCGTCCTATTTATTATCTCTTTGTTTTCTTGCTGGCAAGAAATGAATGACGATTGAAGCGTGGGCTGGAGCTCGGCCCAAGCCGCGCGGCGCGGGCAGAAGTGATGGGAGCCGCTGGGAAACAAAGTTCGTCGGGCCAATAAAATAAGCTCGTGGGTTGATGCCGGTGCCACGTCTTGTTGCAAAAACATTGCAGGATAAAGGCCAGGCTGCAGGGCTGCCTGCCAGGGAGCGTCCGCCTGGGCTGAGGTGGGCAGCAGGGGCTGGGCTGGGGGCTGTGCAGCGGGATCGGGATGGTGGGCACGGATTCTCCCTGCCCGGGGCTGGTTTAGCCCTGCTTTCTGCCATACCCAACCACCACCATGTCCCTGTGGAGGGGGAGAGGACCTGCCCTCGCAGCCCCTTCTTGGGGAGGGAGGTTTTGGGCAGCGTGGCGTGTCTGTGGTTGTCCCTCCAGGCAGAGCAGGATTTCTGCCTGCCCCGGGATAGGATCCAAACCAGAGCTCCTGGAGGTGCAGGGGGAATAAGGACAGGGATGAGGAACGCCCAAAGGTGCAAGAAGAACCTGGACCAAGACAAAAGCCCAGCATGGGGCTGAGGTTCAGCTGTGCTCAGCCCCAGGGATGCACCCAGTAACTCCCCAGCCCCTAACCCTGGGGTGGGGGCAGCAGGTCCCCTGATCCCCTAGTTCCCACCCAATTCCCTTCTCCATTCCTGATTTCTTTTCCCCTTAGCTCTGCTGTGTCTCTCCCTCTTGCATGCATCCTCTTTCTCCCTCCTTTTGTAGGTCCCTAAAGAATGCCCTTGCCTGTCTCCATCCTCTGACAGGGGCTCCCTCTCCCTGGGGTACTGAGCGGCGGAGTGGGATGGAGTCGGTGGGAAAAGAAGCAGGGAAAGGAGCACTGGGGAGCCTGGGGCCCTGGAGAGACCTCTGGGTTCCTAAAGGATAAAGCCTTCGCCTGAACAGGGGCTTGAACCCTGGACCCTCAGATTAAAAGTCTGATGCTCTCCCAGCTGAGCTATCCAGGCTCACATTTGGGGTTTTGAGGGATGCTCAGAACAGGCAGCGAGGGCTCCACTTCACTGCGGCATCAGTGGGACGTGAGGACTGACTGTGAGTTCTTCCACCCCCACAGTGCCCCAGCAAGGCCACCACAGCGGAGGGCATCGTCCCGTGAGCTGGAGCACCACCAGGACCTCTACCCTGCCCCGGCACCTCTTCCTCGGTTGAGGCTGGGATCGCTGGGAAAGGTGAGGTATAAACACCGGGCTTGTCCTCCTGGGGAGAGCCAAAAGCTGGCGTGGGGAGGAAGAGGAGGAGGAGACCCCGGCCAGGGCTGTGGGTGCCAATCCCAGCAGCCTGGGAAAATAATAACCCGCCAGCGCTGGGCTTTGAACGTGTGTTTTCAGGGCCAAGCGCGGGCTCCTCATCCCGCTCGGCCGCGCTGCCTGCGCACACGGGGCTCAGCACCCGGTGTCGGGGCACGGAGCGGGCTGGCATCCCCCCAGGGCCCTGGTCCCGAGCCAGGGATGCAGCCAGGAGAGCGTCGGTGCCGTGGGGATGCGCCCGTGGGGAGGGCGAGCAGGGGCCAGAGGGGCTGTCGAACCCCCGCTGCCCCCACGCCGCCCCATGAAGGGAGCGGGGGATCCGCGGGAGCCGAGCAGCGGCTGTGATCGTATAGTGGTCAGTACTCTGCGTTGTGGCCGCAGCAACCTCGGTTCGAATCCGAGTCACAGCAGAGCTTTTGCCAGCAGGCAGCTGCCAGGAGGGTGGTTGGCGTGGCCAGGCCCCAGGAGGGGCCACCAGCTGGGATGGACTACTGAAAGCCACCCTGCCTTTTCTCTTGCCTTTCCACTCAGTTCTGCAGGAAGGAGCTCTTTTAATTCATACGGAACCCATCCAGCTATCCTAGCCCAGTGCAGAGGGGTCTGGGAACAATTAAAACCAACCCCAAAAACTCATGGAATGAGGGACCCATGGGGACAGCTGGGGCCCTCATGGGACCTCTTCAAACGTACTGTGTGCACTAATTGGCTTCATTAGGAGCAACCACTGAGGGCATCTGCTCTCCCTTCTGATGGGGCCGGGAATGGAGGGAATGGAGGAATGGGAATGGAGGGGTGACCATGCGCCTGGGAACAGCACTGGAAGGGACACGATCACCCGGCATGGATGGCCAGTTCGGTGGGGCATGGCGAATGAAGCAGGCCATAAGCTTAATTATCGTATTTAATGAGAGCCCACTGCTTTTAGCCCATGTCTGGTGCTGCGAGCCTGCTGGTGCCCAGACCTGGAGTGTAGAATCGAGACAGGGTCCCACAGAGCCACAGTGGCACCAGAGACCGTGGAGGTATGTCCAGGCCCTGCAGAGAGGCAAGTGGAGACCCCCAAACCCTTCAGAGGGGCACACAGAGCCCCCAAGATCCCTCAAAAAGGCACACAGAGACCCCAGACCCTTCAGACAGGTGCATAGGAAGCTTCCAGACTCCTCAGAGGGGCACACAGAGCCCCCAAAACTTTTAGCTGTGTGCACAGTGCCCTCCAAAGCCCTCAGAGGGACACACAGAACAGCCCCCCCAGGCTGCTTAGAAGGGCACAGAGCCCACCCCCAACCCCTCAGAGGAGCACAAAGAGGCTCTCAAGCCCCTTAGCAGGCACAGAGAGCCCCCAGATTGCTCAGAGGGGCACACAGAGCCTCCCAACCCCTTGGAGGGGCACACAGAACCCCCCCCCCCCGATCCCACAAAGGGGCACACAGAGACTCCAAACCCTTCAGAGGGGTGAATAGGAACTTCCCTGACCCCTCGGAGGGACACAGAGAGTCCCCTCAACGCCTCAGAGGAGCACAGAGTCCCCCAAACGCTTTGGAGGGGGATATGGAGCCCTCCCAGACCCCTCAGAGGGGCACACGGAGCTCTCAATCCCCTTGGCGGGGTACACAGAGCCCCCCAAACCCCTCGGAGGGGCACACAGAGTCCCCCAAGCTGCTCAGAGGGGCACACAGAGACCTCTCAGACCCCTGAGAGGGGCACACAGAGCGCGTGTCGCACCCTCCACTCCAATAAGCAGCTGCCGCAGCGCGAACGCCCTCGCCCCGTTTCTGTCCCCCCGCGGCCGCCGTCGCGGCGCGGCCCGGGAGGGGGCGGGGCTCCCCGGCGGCGCCACGGGCGGCGGTCACGTGCCCGCAGCGCCATGGCGGCGGCCGCCAAGAGGCCCCAGGTAGGGGCGCGGGGTTGGGGGGATACGGGGACGGGGCTGCCGCCGCCCCCCAATGCAGGGGAGGGGTCGGCGCTGCAGACGCTGCAGAGCTTGTGGTTTAAGCTCCGGCAGAGTTAGGGTTCGTTGGAGTGACTGTTCTTTGAAAGTCGAGCTGAATGTCCCGCCGGGAGCGTGTTTCATAGAATCATAGAATAACCAGGTTGGAAGAGACCCGCCGGATCATCGAGTCCAACCATTCCTATCAAACACTAAACCATGACCCTCAGCGCCTCATCCACCCGTCCCTTAAACACCTCCAGGGAAGGTGAATCAACCCCCTCCCTGGGCAGCCTCTGCCAGTGCCCAATGACCCCTTCCATGAATAATTTTTTCCTAATGTTCAGCCTAAACCTCCCCTGGCGGAGCTTGAGGCCATTCCCTCTCGTCCTGTCCCCTGTCACTTGGGAGAAGAGCCCAGCTCCCTCCTCTCCACAACCTCCTTTCAGGTAGTTGGAGAGAGCAATGAGGTCTCCCCTCAGCCTCCTCTTCTCCAGGCTAAACACCCCCAGCTCTCTCAGCCGTTCCTCATCAGGCCTGTTCTCCAGCCCCCTCACCAGCTTTGTTGCTCTTCTCTGGACTCGCTCCAGAGCCTCAACATCCTTCTTGTGGTGAGGGGCCCAGAACTGACCCCAGGATTCGAGGAGCGGTCTCACCAGTGCCGAGTACAGAGGGAGAATAACCTCATTTGCTTCCAAACGGCGCTTTCCTGCTCTCTGCTCACCCTTTGGAGAGGTTGACACCCTGTGTTCAGCAGGATCAGTGCGGAACAGGGGCCTCTTCTCCTGTGATCACCGCTGTTTGCAGCCTTTCCCCATCTCAGATGCAAGGGCAGGCAGAGCTGGCTCCAAAGCTCCAAATCACTAAGAGATTTGACTGCTGTGAAGTTCGTAATAACGTTAAAATTAGACCTTGGGAAGGAAGAGCGAAGGTTCAGGCTGGACATTAGGAAAAAAATATTTTATGGAAAGGGTCATTGGGCACTGGCAGAGGCTGCCCAGGGAGGTGGTTGAGTCACCTTCCCTGGAAGTGTTGAAGGGACAGATGGACAAGGTACTAAGGGACATGGTTTAGTGATGATAGGAATGGTTGGACTCAATGATCCAGTGGGTCCTTTCCAACCTAGTGATTCTATGATTCTATGAATAGAACGTGCATGAGATTCCTAGAAAAAAGCATCCATATGTATCTAAGTGGGAAATCTGTTCTGTCCCAGCCTGTCCCGCTGCACACGATCGATGGAGATTGCTGCTCATGTTGCATGATAAAAGTTGCTCACTTTCTAAAACTCCAAAACGAGTCTTGGAGAGTTGCTCTGCTGGTGTTTTTGGTGTCACTGCCTTTCCCTGCTTCTCCTCCGCAGGCGGCGGCCGGGAGCAGCGTCCTGGGGAAGCGCCTCGCTGATCCCCTCAGCGCCTTCCTGGCGTGGTGCGGCCGTGCCGGCGTAGAGCTCAGCCCCAAGGTGAGGCAGCGGGGCTGGGGGGAGGCAGGCGGCGAGGCCCCCGTGCCCCTCACCGTGGCCGCCTGCCCCCGCCGCAGGTCCGGCTGAGCCGCTGCGGCACCGTGGCCGGGTACGGGATGCTGGCGGCCGCCGAGCTGCAGCCCGGAGAGGTCGTGGTCACTGTGCCCCGCAGAGCGCTGCTGTCCCAGCACACCTGCTCCCTCCACCAGCTCCTGCGGGAAGGTGAGCGGAGGCTGCGGGGAGGCTCGGGCTTCCCTGGGGATTGAGGGCGAGTCCTGAGAAACGGAACAGGGCTGGGGAACGAGGGTTGTTCAGCCCAGAGAAAAGGAGGCTGAGGGGAGACCTCATGGCTGTCTACAACTGCCTGAAAGGAGGGCGTAGCGAGGTGGGTGCTGGTCTCTTCTAAGTGACAGGGGTTAAGACAAGAGGGAAGGGTCTCAAGTTGTGCCAGGGGAGGTTTAGATTGGACATCAGGAGAAATGTCTTCACTGAAAGGGTTCTCAGACACTGGAGCAGCGACCCAAGGAGGTGGTTGAGTCACCATCCCTAGATGCGTTTAGAAGGCAGGTAGATGAAGCGCTTAGGTATAGTTTAGTAGTGGTCCAGTACAGTCTCGACTCGATCTCAAAGGTATTTTCCAACCCAGTGATTCTATGAAATGGGTCTGAGATGAAGCCTAAGGAAGGTTCCTGCTTTGTGCAGGATGCTGGAGGAGGGATGGGCAGGGTAACGGTTCTCAGGAAACGGCCAAAACCTCCTACCAACTTATGTTTTCGCTGCCATCTCTGGTTCTATAGCACAGGAGTCCCTGCAGAGCCAATCTGGGTGGGTGCCTCTTCTGCTGGCCCTGCTGCACGAGTACACAGCCAGTGACTCCCACTGGCAGCCTTATTTCTCCCTCTGGAAGGACTTCAGGAGCCTGGATCACCCCATGTTCTGGTAAGGTGAAACCAAGGGGGGCTGTAGGGTGGCCTAGGCGGACAGCTGGATGCAGGATATGCTGACCAGGAGGCTTGGGGTTGGATGCGGGCCTACTGCGTGCCCTCTTCCCTCTGGTCTAGCCCGAGGAACATCCCTACCTCGGGTTGGAGCCAGCTACAGGCACAGCTAGGAAACAGGAATGTGGAAAGTAGCAGGAAGCTGATATTTTAAGGAGGAAGGGGGCTATAGAGCCTTCTCCCCGAGGCAGATGGAGATAAACCTGCTGTTTTTCTTACAACAGGCCTGAAGAAGAACGAAAGAGGCTCCTGCAGGGCACAGGCATCCCAGAAGCTGTGGACAAGGACCTGGCTAACATCCACCTGGAATACAGCACCATCATTCTGCCTTTCATGGAGTCCCACCCCAACATCTTTGACCCCAAGCTGCACACGCTGGAGCTGTACAAGCAGCTGGTGGCATTTGTCATGGCCTACAGGTGAGAGGTGGGGGCTTTCTCCAACAGGGAGCAAGGACAAGGAGCAGGATCACAGGGAAGGCCTGTGTTACTTAAAAGGTTGCTGTTGCAAGAAGGTAAGTGAGTATAAGGCAAAGCTTGCCCTGTGCTGCTAGTCGTACCATGGGCTTGTCCTCATCTCCCTTGCCTTAGCTTTCAGGAACCTTTGGATGAGGAAGATGAAGATGAAAAGGGGCCCAATCCTCCTATGATGGTGCCTGTAGCAGATATTCTGAATCACGTGGCCAACCATAATGCCAACCTGGAGTACTCTCCGGTGAGTGCACAGCAGCACAGGCCCGTTCCTCGTAACTGAGGGCCTTGGGGAGCGGTGGTGCAGCGGGGCTGGCTTGCTGAACCCAGAGCAGCGCCGCTCACCTGCCAGCGCCACAAGCGAGTCTGGCCGGGAGCTCTTAGGATGGAACTGTTTTGCTCAACATACTCCCCTGCTGCGTGCTTGGCTTTAGCTAGCATGAGCTTAGGGTCATCTGAGCCCCTTTGAAACACCTTGCTTCTGAGAGCAGCAGGATCACCACAGCTCTGAACCTCTTCTCTCCCCGCTTGCAGCAATGTTTACGGATGGTTACAACACAGCCCATCAGCAAAGGACAAGAGATCTTCAACACCTACGGGCAGATGGCCAACTGGCAGCTCCTGCACATGTACGGCTTTGCAGAGCCGTACCCAGGCAACATCAACGACACAGCCGACATCCAGATGGTGACAGTACGCAGGGCAGCACTGCAGCGTGAGTGGCAGCCGTAGCCACTTTGGGAAAGGATGGAGCAAGGGAGCTCTGTTAAACAGCGATGTAATGAAACGGGGGACATGAAAAGTCAGCCTGTTCCAGCATTTCAGGTGCTGGGGCCATGCTTTTTCTGCCTCCCGTTTCCTCTTCTCTTCAAGCTGAGCTGGGTTTGCACCTCTGCTGTCTTCCCCACAGGAGCCAGAAGCAAAGCAGAGCAGCAGCTGGTCTGCGAGCAGTGGGACTTCTTGTGCCAGCTGGAGATGGTGGGGGAGGAAGGCGCCTTCGTGCTCGGCTGGGAGGAGGTGCTGACAGAGGAGGAGCTCTCCATGACCCTGAAGGTAAGCTCTGCCCAGTGGCCCAGAGCCCTGCAGCTGCACAAGCCAGGATGCAGAGTGGTGCAGTGAAGGGGTATAAGCACGTAACAGCAGCGTGGTACTAATAGTCAGGAACAAAAAGCAGCAGGGTGTGGGGCCCAGCTGCCAGGCTTCAGGTACTGTTAGTCATCTTCCTCTCCTGAACTGGCCACCCACGTGTATTTAAATACCAGTCTTAAATGGCTCCATGGCTACTGCTGTTCTGGAGAGCTTCGCACAGTTGTAGGTAGCAGCTGGCCTTGAGGACTCTTCCCAACACCCACAATGTTCTTACAAGTTACCTGTGGTTAAGGTATAAGCCAGGTCTACCCTCCCACCTTTAGCACAGCTGAGGAATTATTCACCTCTTCAATGTGGCCCCAAGACCACACTTAAAAGGAGAAAGCTTGGTGGACTCACTGCTAGTGACTTTCTCTCTTTGCCTGGGTCACTACAGGTGCTGTGCATGTCAGAAGAAGAATTCAAAGAATATAAGGAACAAGATGGCTGGGAAGATGACAGTGATGAAGACGAAAATTCTGCCCTTTCTAACGAGGTTCTCTCCAGACTTAAACCCCCTTGCAAGAAGCTCCTTTATGACAGCGTGCTCCTAACCCTGGAGTCCTATGGGTCGGACTTGAAAGCGGAGGAGGACTTGCTAAATAACAAGGAGGCTTATGAGAAACTGAGTCGAAGGGAGCAGCAAGCTTTGCATGTGCGCTATGGACAGAAAAGGATCTTGCATCAGCTGCTAGAGCTGGTACGCTAGAAACTCACTGCCTCTGGAAATGAACTGCCTGAACTGTGCTCGGAAGGGAAGGTCAGCCCCTGGCCATCTCTTCTGCAGAAGTGAGAACAGATGGCAAGATTACATATGGGTCCATTTGTCCCTCAAATAGCATGTGGCTTTTTAGCTACCTCGACATAAACAGAATCTCTTCCATAGCACAGAAGTGGTTTGGGTGGCCTTGCCTTACAGTGAGAGCTCTGGAGCACAACTGCTTCTTCCAGCACACCTTCTGGAGCACACCTCCTAGACAACCTCAGAAACCCCACATCTCCTCCTGGCTGCTCCGGGAAGGCAGATGTACGCTGTCAGAACAGCAAGTGGGTCATTTAGCATCAGCAAGAACTGCTCCCTGTCCAGAGGAAGAGGGCAGAAAGCCAGCTGGTACCTCTTGCCTTACTGATAGAGAGTTTCAGAGTAAATTTCTGGCAGGTGGAGATGCTGACAAACTAAACTCTTCACTACTTTGTTAATACTGAGCATTTTAGAGTCTAAGCCCATCCATCTGGTTTTCATGTAGGCTCAGTAGAGCAAGATACTTACTTTCACCTTTATACAGGTAAAAGTTATTCGGCACGGGTGGATGAGGTGCTGAGGGATATGGTTTAGTGTTTGATGGGAACGGTTGGACTCGATGATCCGGTGGGTCTCTTCCAACCTGGTTATTCTGTGATTCTGTGATAAAAGGCATTCCTGTATGGGCTTGAGACTACGAAGGAGCAGTGTCACAGTTCTGCAGGTGCTGTAGACTGAGGATTTGATACACACCCTGTGGCTGGTAAGAGTTCTTCCCTAAGCTCAGGCATTGCACTGCATCACATTTAGCCATATTAATGTTTTCCTGTCAGCAGTTTTCACCTGACAAAACACTGGAGGTTTGCAGGGCAAGCTGTATTTAATAAAGGCAATGTTTCTTACCCAGACAATGCTGTAAATGTCCAACAGGGTGCAAAGCCCCATCTAAAAGGGGGGGATCTTTGCTGTTGCTGCTGCAGTTGGAAGTATTGCAGACAAGCAAAACCCAAACTGTACTCGTGGACATAAAGGTCAGCTACAGCCCCAGCTGCCTGGCTGTAGTGGTTTAACAGTACCTAGGGTAGCTTGTTTTAATCCCCCTTTCACAGTGAGGCAACACAGTGGCTGTTTTAGAGTCCAGTCTGCTATCTTGGCTCTTCTATTCCTACAGCTGACTAGATTTCAAACTACGCACAAAGTGGATCAAAAGGTTACGTCTTCATTTCTTGAACACTCAGTGTGTTAGAGCCAAGGCCTCTACTGGCAAGGACAGAAGTAATCCTTGGGGAGCTGCTCTCAGTGTTTACTTTTGCAGTACCAGTTGCAGGCTCCTTACCTGCCAAGATGGAAAACAAACTGTGGTGGCCTGAATCCTACCAGGCTAACAGGTGTTACTGGGACCTTGGCTGAGTCCTGTCCACCTTCCACCACCTCCTTACACCAGCCTAACAGTCTTAAAGTCTAAAGGGACCCAGCCACATGCTGCAGCACTAGTGCAGAACCAGAGTCCTCTGAGCACCAAGTTATTAGTAGAAGTCAATAAGCTCTGCATATCACTTGCCAGAGTTAAACGGCAAGTTAAATGGCATCCAGACTAGATAAACTGGTTGCTAATAATTCTCCATACCCAAACCAAATACAAGAGAAAGAGTAAACTGGAGTTGTACACCAGAACTAAAAGAATTCCACCTTCAAAAGGCTCAATTCCAGCACAACTACTGACCTGCCAAACAAATGCCAGATAGGAGCTGGCAAGAGACTATTCCCATACACGCAGGCAACTGAAACCATATTGCTGAGAAGCAAGTCACAGAGAACGTCCTCTGAGCTGCAGTCCGCTGGCACAGTCCCCTCAGTGGTGCCCTGCGTCTTGCCTTTGCTCTGTGCAGCAGAAGCAGAGCCAGATAGGCCATCCTGTAGACAGAAGCAGGAAATCCAGACCTCTCCACCCATAGGATAGCGGTCAATGAGCTGTATGTAACAAACTAGCAGCATTACCTTAAAAGAAAGCAGTGAAGCTCTTTTGCCTGCTATCTGCTAGGCAGCAAGACACAGGCTAAAGGAGTGTGCGCGCTGGCCACCCCTGTCTGCTAGCGCCCTGAGGGCAGCATCGGGGCATCCAAAATGACTCTGCTCTGTGTCAGCTTTGTCAGAGACAAACTCCCCTCATTAACTTGCAACCAAGATACCTCTCCCCCAACTTTCCTTTTGTGTATCAAAGCAAGGCCTGTAACAACTCTCCCCACTGACCTCAAGCTAGAGAACAGGCTCAGTTGCTCTCAACAGGCAGTGCCCAAAGCACCCTGGAAAATGCATTTTGGATGGGTGGAACAGACTTTGAAAGACATCAGCTGGCCAGGCAAGATGGAACTGGAGAGAATAAGCACAGTGGCACGTGCTGCAGGTCATGACTTTAATGTGTAACTACAGTATGCATACATACAAGAAGTGGGAGAACTAAAGCCCAAGAACTAGAAAGGCTACAAAATACAACACATGGACCAATACTTTACAAAACATTCAAAATCCTTACAAAATGGGCTGTATTGGTCCTTTGGGTTTTAATTTTTTCTTTTGTTTGGTTTTTTTTTAATTATTTTTTTTTTTACAAACTTATACTGTGTGGTCACAGGGTGGAGGGAAAAGGTCTCTGTTTTTCCCCCACCTTCCAAAATTTACAAGTGTCAAAAAAAAAAATATATAGGCCTGGTCTCTGGTTTCTTTCCTAAAAACCAGCTGACCCTCTCCCAAGGGCCTGAGGTGTGTCTTCTCCAACAGAAAGGAGGCGTTCACTGGCTGCCACTCCACTTGCTGTCTGTCAGGATTTGATGAGGGTGGGGGAAAGCAACACTGAACCATAACCCCTCCCTCATCCTTCCCCTACTCCACTGTATTCCCATATTCCAAACACATCCACCTTGGTTTTTTTTTATGTAAAACAACTTAGTGATTTAAAGGTCCCCCATCCACATAAAGAAAAATAAGTTACACAGTATTATAACTGGCTTTTCAATATTCTTTGGGAGTCTGGGAATGTCAGTACAAGGAGGTGTGCCCCAGACAAGTGCTTGGCATCAGCAGCTGCCCCTTTATTACAAGCTGGACAGGCACCAGTTACCCACCTGCCTTTTATGTAACTTGCACAAACCCAAAAGTTGAGACAAATGTTTCTGTTCCTTGTATTTACACTAGTTTCAAAATGATATTCACAGCATCTTCTGAATTTTGGCCAAAAGTCAAAAATCTGCTTCAAACTTTGGAACGTGCCCACATGGACTTTCACCCAGGGTCTGTTGCATCTACCCAATCGAGGGGGCTGGGAAGGTCAGGAGGAGCCTTACAAAGTCTTCTGTCAGTCGGTGGGACAGGGACCTCCAGGCTGGCACGCTGACAGCACACGATGCAGCTGACCTAACTGGCACCAGTCCCTTCCATTACTTGCTGGGCCTGCTTCTGCCCCATGCAGCACTGTGCAACTGACTGGAACAACCTGAACACAGAAGCAAAGCAGCATTAGGTGTGTTTGTGGCAGCGAGCAGTGCTTCCACTACAAAGCACCAAAAACTCAAGGTGCATCTCAGCTCTCGCTTTAGATATATTGTTTTAGTGATTTCATCGGTAAGTTATACTCACTTCTCAATTTCTGGAGCGCAGTGAACAAACTCATGGTTCCAGAACTTAAACGCTGGATTTTTTATCAGCTCAATGAAAGTGATAAGGAGACCCCAGGGATGAGGCCTATTTACAATAAGTCGTTCCAAGAGAACCCTGAAATCCAGAAGTAAAACTAGTTAGAGCTCAAATATGCAAAATATGTATGGAAGGAAAATGAAAAGCTGAATGCTGGCAAGTTCAATGCCTTCCCTCTCACCTCGTGATCTGCTCCTGGATGGCCTCGGTGTTGGCCTCTGCGAAGAGGTACAGCATGGTGCAACTGAAGTAGTGGGTGTGACTGTTGGGGTAGCGCAGCTGATTGGCAATTGCATTCAAGAACAGGTACCGGCCTACAGAATAGGAACAATGAGTACCTATGGTTTCCCTTACACACACACAAAAAGGAATAAAGCAGCAACTACTATTGGTTAAGACTCAGATTTGTGAGCCTGCCTTATGAAGGTGCAAGAAACAATACCAACTGAAGATATGAAAAAGCCTTATCAACGCAAGCTGATGGGGCAGCAAGAATTCAGTTCCTCTTCACTGAACTTATTTCTCATTCCCTGGAATACCTTGAACGTTTGGTTTTAACATTGCTTCTGTACTCAGTTAAATATTCGAACGTAGCATTACTTACTGTGAATTCACTAGCAGCTACATGAAATAATCTGTATTTCCATAGCTCAAATAGGCAATCTGCTGCCAAACCTGACATCGCTTGAAGTGTTTCCAGCTCACCTTCAGTGTCCAGGTCTACTGCCAAATTCTGGAAGATGTCCATGTGAGCTGAGTGGGTAATGGTGCTCATAGAGGGTGTGCTGCCTTTGTTGTGAATGTGCGCAATAGCTTGAGTACCTACGTAGAGCACCAGTGCATTAATCAGCTGGATGTTGTAGCGGTTGCCAGGTTCATTTGATACCTAATAGCAAAGATATGAAAAGCATTAACATCCTATATTCCTGCAGCAAGCAAAAGGTACAGGATGTACAACAACAGCATCCAAGTATCTTCCTGATTTTACAGAAGACAACACACTCAGACACAAATACAATCTGGCATTTATCCTTTTGTACTACAGCAGCTATATATATATATTTATTTTTTTAAAAGCATCAAAGTGTTGACAGACCCAACAGACAATTTTGTACTCCCTACTTAACGAAAAGTCAGGTAAAGTCCCTCTGACTTCCCCAGCAGTGCCAGAGGCTGGCTGAAATGCACACTATCCATGCGAACCTTCAGTCCAAGCACTTGGCTGAGGAAAGCGAACTTCAGCCCCGAAGTCTGCTGCAAGCCAAGCCGTACGATATATAAAATGATGTTGGCTAACAATTCTGAATCTGGTCTTAGCTTATTTGCCTTTTATACCCCTAAAGCATAAGCATACAGATCCACAGATTTCTATAACAATGAAACCATTTGGAGTAAAAATTTAATCAGGTTCTAAAAAAACCTCAACAGAGTTCAGTAAAACTCACTGAACCTCAGGCAATGTCTAGGTAAAAGTGCTCGGAGTCCTGTGATGGAATTCACAAGACTCTTAATCAGTCAGTGGCTGAAGACTAAAAATGCACGCTCAATGCAATCAGCTCTGACTACGCTCTTCACTGAAGATTTCCAAGTTTGCGCATTAGAAACACACAAGCTAAAGAGTCAAAGTTTTAGATAACCTTGCATTTTCACTACAAGCATTTGGCAGTTTATGTAGATACAACCACCTGCTTTTACATTAGATCATCTTAGGGTTGTTCAAGTCAACATGCATCTTTCCTTAAATTCCACTTGGCTGAAACTACTTAACACACACTTAAACATCCTGCTATGCAGTAGTAAAAGAATTATTCAGAGAAGCATGCGTTTTCATAGGCTTTTCTACTGCTTGGAACACACACTTGCTACACACTGATAAAATTCTTGCAAGAAAGGGGAGTGATTCAGCAAGATAATTTGTCCCACATTGTTTAAATGTAGCATCCAAGAAACCAGCCACTCACTTGTAGGTTGCTGCGCAAGTCAGACAAAAAAGTGACTGGAGAACGGGTTTTGAGATAGGAATCCAAGTCTTTCTTGAAGGGAGGTGGCATCACTCCAGTGAAATTCGTGAGTATTCGTGGAGCGATGTTAATCTCACTTAACATGTCCACCTGTTGAGAGAAAGCCCAGTCAGCTACACCACAGCAATCTCTAAAGGAACAAACTGCAGAGCAGATCTCTATGTGATATTACAGATACAAGTAATACAACTACTGCTGTTGATCGCTTTTTCATATCAGCAGTGAAAACTAAACAGTGGACCTTTGCAGATTTCAGAAGAAACTTGGTCTCTAATATGCAAACCTCTCAGATGACTCTTGAAGAACTGACAGTAGAGAATAAAAGATACAAGGGTAAAGGCTGTACGGGAATTCAGCCACCAAAGATGCCTTTGCTCCAACACTGTGTGATCTAGGGACTCCATCAAGTCAGTCTCCCTTTGGAAGAAGAAAAGCCCTCTGGTCTTCCAGGCAAAAGCCAGGTTCTCAATGCAGTTCTCATGTAACACAAGTCTCAACAGCCTGTCCTTTCAGGTTGGAACTGCATGGACCTTGCAGGCAAGCAAGCTTCCCGGTATCAAACTCATGGAAATAGGTCCTACCTTTAGATTGGGGGTGAAAGGGTCTGGAAGCCTCATGTTCCGTGGAAAGGCACTCAGGATCAGATTCCTTAGCTGAATACAGTTAGGTGGGATCACATCACAGAACCCATAGTGGTAGTCACAAAGAAATTCTGGGAAATCATGCAACAAGACCAGCAACACACGCAGAGTGCCCTGTGAAAGAAGATGTACTATAAAAGAGGTGCATAACTGTTGAAACTGCCCAAGAGCTTGCAGAGCCATCCTTCTATGCCACGTAGTTAACAGAAATTGGAAGAAATTAATCGGGGGAGGTAGCCTCTTTCTGCCCCACAAGAGATTTGCATTTAACTCTAAAAAATAGCTTACAAAAGAACAGTAAATACTATTTTGCTACCAGAACACAGCTTCGTCTGGAATTAGCATCTGTTAGCTGACATTTTTTTACCTTGTAAAGAATTTGCATAGGTTTGGTGAGTTCCACATTTCTAAGGAAAGGAGCCAAGTACTTGAAAAGATCGATCAGTAACTGGGCATACATAGGCCAACCCTGTCAAGAAAAAAACAACCAGTTTTGATAACTGCAATGATAAGCAGTTAGCTTAAGTTCAAAACTACAATTAGATTGGTCTTCATATAAACCTGGATCTAAACTTTGCCCTACTGCTAGCTCTAGCAGCGAGCGCAGCACAGCTCATTACAAGGGCATTAGCTGCACATCATGTGCTATGGAGATCTCCAGAACATTCAACGTGCCGAACTGAGCTGGCAGTATTTGGTGAGGACTACAGCTCTTCCAGACTTTGATAAACACATTTATTAAATTAAATTCACCCTCTATTCAACAGTTTACTGACACAGACTCTTCTCCATGCAGTTAGGTTACTGTGAATATAGAAGACAACAAAAACCACACAGCCATGCCACTATTGCACTTCAAGAGATGTGAAACAGTACCACACCAGATAAGCATCTGTGTGGGCTTTTTAATTCAGAAGAGAGAAACTGCAGCCACACCTTCTGCTGTGGTGTATGTGCCAGCATTCTTGCAATAAATATCCGATGGGAGATCAGTTCCAGCCAGGCATAAACAAAACCTGGAGCTTTTGTAGGCCTCAGGATGTGAAATGTGTTACTGAAAGAAAAGTTAGAGCAGGTTAGAAGTGCACAGCAATAAGATTGCATTTCATAACATTGAGGGAAAACATACACAGCCCTAAAAGCAAGGCATTTTAGCGTCTTGGGGTTTACCAGTCATCTTCCTTAAAACAAGCAAGTGGATAGTCTACAAGAGAACCAGTTATTCCAAGTGTGGTTAAGCCACCAAAAGGAACACTCAGGTAGCCTTTAGATGAAAAATCTTAACCCTATGAGGAAAGGATGAGCCCTGTGGCCAATCTCAAATACATACCAGAAAGCTGTGAGTGTCTGGAAGTTGATGGTCTCCAGCACATGCTCAGGAGCATTTAATTCCAACAGTAACATGATGAAAATGCGATGGTAAGGGAGCTGCTGAAACTCACTTTGCCGAACATCATGGTCTTGCAGAAGAACACCCACCACAATACCAAGAACCTAAAGAGATCGATATGTTTCAGTGGTGACAGCAAGAATTACTTTGCAAGACAGCTTACAGATAATACTTCAATTAAACAAATAAACCACTGGTAGATTCCAGCAAGAATCCAAATTTCTAGTTATTGGAAGTGTTAAGTAAATTGCTATTACAATCTATATCAGCAACTCTCAACCAGTATACTTTGCCCCCCTTGCCCATGGACCACAGTGACAATGACTGACTGGACAGAGTTGGAAGGTTTTGACTATCTAACACAATCCAGATGTAAACTAAGAGTACAGCAAGGCCCTCTTAGAATTAAGAGATACTCAGGAATCACCAACCTTAAACCACAGTTTAATGCCTCAGAAGAGCAGCAGCTGATTCTTTCATTTCAAGACACAGGTGAGTTTCAGGTTTGCTTGCTATGCAAGTTTTATGAACAAGAAAGTCACCTGGTATCCTGATGCTCCCCTCAACAGTTTATCATTTCATTGACTAACCCCTTATAGTCCCCATGAGTACAATGAGTACAAAAAGGGTTCCCAACCTTATTCAGCAGGTTGATCTTTGTAACTGTGTTGGTTGCCTCTCCAGAATGCTTCACTAGCAGTGCAATAAGTCGCACAAAGGCATCCAGATTGTGGTAGCACTTGGCTCGAATCATAGTGGGATTGGCAGCAGGATTATGCTGTTGCTCAGCCTGAGCGCGATAGCTGATTTCAACACACATTTCAGTGCAAAGACGGAAAAAGCGGGTGATCAGGTCATCCGTTTTCAGGATTCCTTGCTGGTGCATCTGTCCAGGAAAGGAAAAATCTTCAGAACCATAACGACAGAAAGTTCATATTACAACTTACTTAAACCACCACACACTTTAGATAGCACCCACCTTGCCCGGCACAATTAACGTTCACCACACTCCCAAGAAAGATGGGTAGCAACCTATCTCTGCTACATTTCGCCAAGATGAATATTTTCAGCGCAACTTGAGGGTGGCAACAGAATTTTAGGGAAGAGATTTACTCCCAAATAAGAGTCTTTTTGATCCCAATTCTTTTCAACAATCAGCACAGCTACATTTCAGTATTCAGTTTCAGTCAGTGCTGTTTCAGTATCAGTTCTGCAACCAGCACTCGGCCTTCCATGAAGGACAGCAAGAGGCGGCAGCAGCTCTGTCTGTCAGGCCTTCAGAAGCCTAACCCAAGCATACGAGCATTTAAAAAAACCAGGAATTCATGTATCTGCATTTAAAGTTCTACATCCCTTCTCATCCTGAAGACTAACGTGAAGGAAGCAACACTTAATTTAAGCACCCAAAATTATGTTCATACAAGTCCAGTAATAAAACCTGGTTTAATGCAGTTATCACAAAATACTCCTTTTAAACCCATAGCTAAAGTCTTTAAGGAAAAAATTACAAACACTGCTCTTTGATACATTTAAATTGCTATTTCAAATCTGATCAAATATGTACAAAAGGTAAGCAAACAAGCGTGATAAAAGATTGAAACAGGATAAAAGTGCATTAAGCATTATGAGTACACTCTACTGAAGTATGCTTTACAAGTAAGTATCCTTTAAGATAGAAGAAGAGTGAGGCCATGTGAAGAGGTAAAATTTCTTTTAAAAAGCGAGTTCAACACCAGATTGATTAAAAAAATTTAAAAAAAAAAAAAAAGATTTGCAGTGGAAATCAGACCAACACAAAGGTGGCTACAAGCGAGTACATGAGGACACTAAAGTCACAGGAAAATCACTGCATCAATTGAGATCTTTATGCATATTTTGTAGCTTGAACTTCTTCTGGCTGACAGCTGCAAAATCTGCAGCCTTTCTGTGGTGTTAACACAAAAATTTAAAGAGAACACAAAGTATGTTAACTAAGTCAGGGGCTTTCTCGCAGCTGCAGTCACGGAGCTGCTAGGAACATTGCTTTGGGAAGATGGCTGCAGGGAGTTTGTTACCACATGTTGGGTAACTAACAGTGTCTCCCTTCTCAGTCACACCTGGAAGGCAGAGGTTCATCACACCTAGTAAACTGCAAAAGAGGGAACTGTTGGCAGCTGCTCAAATTTAGGTACAACTTTAGCTTCAAGTTTTCCCCTCACTCTAATAGTTCCAGATAGAAAAAGGATTTCCTCGTTCACATAGTCTGTAACAATTCACCTGCATCTCTATCTACAAGAAATTCCTTTCTGTAGGCTGTCAGAGCTTTCACTGTTGCCTGTAAGGAGTAACATTAATTATGCTTCATTCAATAGTTTCACAACTATTCCCAATATCTATCTCTGATCAGTTCTTCACCCACCAGACTTATCCCCAAAACTCCTGGTCTGAAATGACAGCTTTTTGCTGCAGTATCTGAAGAACTAACTGAGTGAAGGCTAGGGGGTTCTGCAGAACATTCCCATCAAAAACAGACAAAACTTTGATAGTCAACTGCCATACACCTGAAAGTTTCAAAAGTATGCCTAGCATGAGTTATAACACTACTTTAAAATGGAGGGCATCACACCCTACTTATGTTGAATCAAAAGCACCTTTCTTTCCAAAAGCTCTACCTGTCCAACAAACGCAGAGAATGCTTTGGTACTGTCACGGCCCGCTGCAGCTGAATGGTAGAGGTTCACCCACTCCCTCAGCAGGTATTCCGCCTTCTCCCTCAGACCTGGCGGATCATCATACTCTGAGGCTTGGGAAATTCCTGAATGCATCATGAAATTGGGACCTCCATGAGCACGGTCTATCATTGCTTCGTAGTTTGATCGGACCACTTCCATCAGCTGGGGTAATCTAATGCACAGATGAGAGCAAGAACGGGGTTAAAATTTCTCCTCCCCTAGAAGGTACATTTACTGGGAGCTCAGTCAAATACAGTTGAAAGAAAGCAAATTACTTCTTATACTAAATCTTCGTATTTCCCACTCCTCACTGGAATAGCAGAAGTCAGCCAAGAAAACAGATACATTTATAATGAAAGAAACAACACAGAAGTCATACTAGCTTTGAAGTTCCCCTCCTAATGATGTGGCAGTGCAAAAAAACACCAGAAGTACTAGAAAGAAATTCAATTCTGCAGACTTTGGAAGCCCTAAAACACTGAAATGGTGAGATGTCAGTGCTAAATGGCGTGACTCGGGCACTAAATTTTGCTGCAGTAAAAGGCAAGTTATACAGCACAGACAGTCTACCCACACCAACTGTAGACAAAAGGACTTCTGTTTTAGGACCTCGCACTAGCAGGTTGCGTTGGTAGTAGCAGCCACTGCCACCCCCACCAGCCAGCTGCTGGCTGAGCAAACCAGAGTTCTCTAAGCTCCAATCCACGTCCTTCTCAGACATAGCAGCAACTGCTTCCACCTTAGTAACAGAGGCCTGCAAGTCCCACATTTCCAGATGCTGTAGCAATATTTGCTGCCTAATTATCTCCTGGTAGCCACACAAGCCATGTGAGATGAATGGATGACTGCTTCATGGACTCAAAGAAAATCATCTAAAGAAACAGAAAGGATTGTCTGATTTGATGAATTGCTTGTAAGAAATTAACATATTAACATCTACATATCTCAGATTTAGATAAGTAAGAGTACTCCCTAAATTTGAGATAAAGGAGGAATTCAAGCTAGCTTCTTGCAGTACCGTGGAATTTTGGAGTACAGTGCATAGAAGACTTTCCTGCTCAAGCGTTCAGTTTGACATGATGCTGCAGCTGCCTCTATTGTGAAAAATCAGCACAATTACATTTGAGTGAGTTTAAACTAACATAGGACTGCAGCCCTCGAGAAAGGTTAAAGCTGTATGATTGAATGATATGAGACATCACACATACAAAATTCAAATCATAAATGAGCATGAGAGAAGTAATCCTGTATTTCAATCTCACCCTTCTGGGGCGTTTCCTCTGGAATGAGCATTAATCCTCATGAGTGTCTCAATGGTGTGAAACAGATCTGCTTCGGTTACATGCGCGACACTTCTTTCATCCACCAACAGGATCTTCACTAACTGCATGGCAAACGCCACAGCCATGTAATTCAATCCATTCTCCATTGACTGTCAACATGAAAAAGGCAACTGAAGTTCAACCACAAATCTTACAATGGACTGACCGCAACTCTTCTGAAAAAGAGCCGTATGCCTTTACCTGAGCCAAGTGAAGGTCATACTGCTGCATGTTAACGAGGTGATTGCGGATTAGCAGCTCCACAGCTTCCACATTGTACTTGTACTCATCTCTACATTCAATCAGGCACCTGAAGAAGTGGATTTATTTTACAAAGTGTACTTAAAAATCAGTTTACACAAAGAAACTCAAAACTAATACTTCTAAAACTGTGCCATCTGCTGTGATTCATTACTCAGCTCCAAAACAAGCCTCTTTCAGAGCATTCTCTAAGATAATGTTTGAGTTTGGAATAGTTATCAGCCTCACGCACATTTTTGCCCTGCACACCTGGGCACAACAGCCCTCAAAAGTTTCAAGTTTATTCAGCATAAGAAGCCTCCCTTCTGAGAGCAAAGTGACACATCTACCTAGCTGAAAGCATGAATGCTTCTGCTGCAGGTGTATGCCAGGTCACAGTCTGTAACAGCACATAGAGATATTCTCTATAAAATGAATAGAAAAACACAGAGCATCCTGAGCACTTAATTCCATTCGATCCCTATCACGGTCTAGGATAAAGCTGCACTATCAGGAGATGAAATTACTTTTGACAAAAAACCTAATTTTTTTTCTGTCTAAATTGCAGCAATGTGAAATATTAATAGGCAAGTGATTCAGAAAAACACAGTAACTCTCAAAAGATTACAAAAGCTACATTGGTGGTGCTGTTGTCTCATAACTGACCTAGTAATTTGTTTATTACACCATGGAGATCCATATGCACGGCCGTCCTGCAGAGCCTTCAGCACAAGCAGATGACACTCACGATAGCGAAGCAGGAGGTCAGCGTCTGCCCCACTGGTGGCATCCAGTAAGCCCTCTACAGCCTAGAATAGATGCAACCTGTTAGCAGAGGAAAAAAAAAGTCCTCTTCCAAATCTTCTGCAAATTCCATCAGCAAGAGTTATTAACAGAAGACTCAGCAGACACGCAAAAACCAACTGAGTCATCACACTGACCCCCTGATAAGGCACAGGGAGATTCTACCATCTACTGGAGCATCTACACGGTCACTGCACACAGTTTTCCTACCACACACAAACCTACGCTCTCTCTGTGCCCCAATGGCCTTACATAGGCACTGAACTGTATGAAAGACCACATCAGTTTGTGCTGCAGCTTCTGTAAGTTAAAGCCTTCTCCCAAGCAATTCTGCATATGAAATGCTCATGAAAAACTACAAGAAAGAAAATTTACAGAACCTGCCAGCAGTCACCTTATCCGGTTCTTTAGACAAAGCTGCAGCACTCAGAGATGCGCCTCTGCTAGTCTGGCAAATGGAAGCTCAGTCTTAAAGGGGGAGCACAATTTACCTGGTTATGTACTAGTCAGGACTAGGTCCTTTAATATGTACAACCACTATTAGTAAGTAGAGAATAAAGAGTCTCCTTCCAGGTTTTAGTTACTTTTGTTTTGCCACTGTTTGCATCTTCATACAGACAGCTCAGTATCCTTCCACCATATTCAAACAGATTTTTCTCTACACCAGTCACTGTGCTCTGCACGGGCACAGACACCAGCTCAGCTTGCAGAGCTCGTTGTGATGCTCACTATCAGGTAAAGTCTGCTAGTTCTGGCTGGGATGGAGTTAATTTTCTTTATATGGTGCTGTGCTTTGGGTTTGTGCCCTGACAATGCTGACAACACTTCAGTGATCTGCCAGTTGCTGAACATCAAGGCTCTCTCTATCCTACTCTGCCTCTCCCTCCAGCCAGTAGGCTAGGGATGGGCAAGAGGCTGGGAAGGAACACAGCCAGGACAGCTGACCCGAACTGAATAGATGGATATTCCATACTGCGTGACATAATGCTCATCAATTAAAGCTCAAGAAAAGTAGGACAAGGGGGGCATTCATGGTTCTGATGTTTGCCTTCCCAAGAAAATGTTACATGCGCTACAGCCCTGCTGTCTGAAGAGTGGCAAGACATCTGCCCGCTGACAGGAAGCAATGACTTTTGTTTGCTTTGTTTTGAATGCGCACACAGCTTTTGCTTTCCCTCCTAAACTGTCATAACCTGCATGAACAAATCATCCTGCCTTCCCTCTCTGTTCTTTCCCTGTCCTGCATGAAAGCAGAATGAGAAAGCAGCTAGATGAATGCCTGGCCGTTGGCCAGGGCCAACCTCACCATACATACTCATTTATCAGTTACTGCAAAATTAATTCCTCAAGTGTGCCACAACAGATCGAGTACTGAGATGAATACTGTCCACCTACAAGGGCAGTTCAAATGCTCTTAGCCTCCAAATCATCCTGAAATCAAAGACTATTCTGGACTGCAACAGCACTCTACTTGCCACCTCTGAACAAAACTCCCTTATGCCCCAAGATTCTGTTTCTGCTTCTTCTCCCAGCATCCTGGCCACCGTGTGTACCAAGCAGACACCACAGCCCTCTTCCAACTTTATTTACTGAATTCCCAAAGACAGTGGTTGTTCAGTACTGCTCACAGCAGGTTCCAAAGGATGCATGAAGAAACACAGTTACCAGCAAGACAATCCACAAGCCAGATAAGTAATAAACTCTAGGTGAGTTGTTAACACTCACCTTCTGCAACAGTCCAAGTGCAGCAATAGCATCACGAGAGTTACGAGCCACTACCACGGCCTCCAAGAGGCTGCGCAATGCTTGAGCTTGAGGATTCATGGCCAGGGTGTGTGGAATGGACTGCAGGTGCTGCTCCAGTTCTGTCATACACTTGTCATAGATTTGTGCTACATCATCTGTGGCCCAAGCTTGCTGCTTAAGAGAAAGCAGGAATGAGTGACTTTTGCAAGGTTTGCATTTGTGAAACTCAAATACTGATCAGCTCTTCTGCTTCAGAAATTATAGCATCCAGAATTTCAGCCTCTACAGCACTGTGGTTAGTTATGCTGGCATTTTAAATACACAAATATGAGCAAATTAAGCTGGGGAAATAACTAGTAAATAATGCTAGCATTCCTCAAGACCAAGTACACATACAAAAACCTGTTCATTATCTCAAAATCCATGCTTACCCTCCAACCTTCCCACAAAAATAACCCAACATTTGAATAAAATACTTCACTAGTACTAAAACTACATGTAGTAGTCATAACTTGCAAATCTCATCCCAGTTTGGGTTACAATCCCCTAAGACCGGATATAAGTTTTACGTTGCCATTAGTTCAACATTAAAACTAATGCACCTTTCAATTACTATTCCCAAGCAATACAAATGCCTGATTCTTATGCATCTTCGATCTAAGGACGCAAATTCTGAACATTCACCAGAAGGACTATAGTGCTCTCAAGCTGATTAATTCAGAAATCTCTACCTTCATAGGCTGCGCCAAGAATCCTGTGGGCTGAGTTAAGTCATTGGTAGGCAAGAAGCCAGGGACATTGCGTGCAAACTCTTCATAAACAGCCAGCTGTTTTGGGTCCACACCTCCAACCTTTGCAATGAAAAGAATAGGCATCAACCTCATGTTATGCCACTGCTGTGGCAGTAAGAAGCAAGGGCAGTTTGTGTAACGAGTAGCTGCTCATTCACAGAGCGGTCTGGTCATCACAAAGTAGGATTCCGTGGCTCTGCATTGAGGTCCTGCCTCTTCTGCCACACCACCTAACAACAGGATTTTACTATACAACTACAACTCACATTCCCAGAAACAGGAATAACTGAACATTGGCTTCATGTGTCTGATGCACAGGAGAAAGCACATGGTATTCCCTTTCAGGGAAGAACATATAGAGGAGGCAAGACAATGGAACAGACTAGTCATCTTTCAGTGACAGGAACAGCACAGAACATAGGACAGGATTTGAATTGTTCTCAAGGAACTGAGGGAAATCATATGAACACTCATTTTAGAGCAGCATATGCACGTGTTTTCATTACTAATCAAGCTAATAGCAGCTGCACTCTTGGCCAAGTCTAACAATGTACAGGATTGCTCAGCTGAAGCACCACCATTCACTTTTCATTATCAGGATGGGGAAAAGAGCAGGACAGGAAGATGGCTTGGTTAGTATCCTCACCTTTAACCTGATTTGTTCTGGCATTCGCTCAGCCTGGTAAGTTAACACAACAGGATCACAGTACCGACGACCCTCTTGTCTAGCATGTTTTCTGAGCTCGAATTCCTAGGGAAAACACCCAAACACCACACTGAATTTTAGACACCGAGTCTGGATGTACGTAAGCACACATAAGACTTCAGAAAGACAGCAGTCCCATACTTACAGTTGCGAGCCTCTTGTCCATCTCAGGGCCTGCCTTCTCCACAGCCGTCTTCTGGATAAAGCAGCATGCCAGCTCACAGTTATCCTGCGCTAACTGGGCAGCTGCCTGCTCCATCATGTCCCTCTGTTGTGGGGAGGCTGCCTATTGAAAACCACAATAATTAGTGAAGACTTAAGTTTTCCCTGTAAATTACTAGTCTACAAAGCTGCACCACTGCCAATACAGAACAGCAGCAACAAAAAGGAATGCTCTTAGGAATGCGTTCTCTTTGCATGGAATACACAATACATTTAACTTTGCATAGCTTTGAATAAAACATGTAGGCAAGATGACAGTAAAGACTTTCAGCAAGGAACAAAACAGCAAGAGGCTCCATCTTCTCCACCAACCTATCTGCAGGGCAGAGAAATAAAGCCCTGCTTTAGACTGATGTACATACAACAGATGCTAACGCAGGAAAACCAGGCCTTGCAGCGCAGCCTCAAATTTTTTCCATTTCCTAGCTTGTAATCAGAAGATATAAAGATGCATCACTAACAATGCAAAACTGTAGTCCTAAGCCTTTTTCAGCAGATTCCCTTTCTGATACAGATTTTCTTCTTGAAATCTGCTTTAAAAAGAACCCAGAACCAATTTATTTTCCAGGGTGCAAAGTAGCAACTTCTACTGCAAACAGAATATAGATATAAACGGCCCAATCTACTTGGATTTCCTTGCCCATTAACATCTACCCTTACTTCATTAATTCCTGAAAACTACACTGCTTCTTTCAAATAAAAGAAATTTTTGCTTGTCAACCCACTTCATACAATAAGTCAGATGTGAATTTTTCACATCTCGTGCAGCACTTTCTTCTGCAAAGAAGAAACCTTAAGAAAACCTCCATGAGCTCATCCCCTTCAGACCATTAAACCCTGCCCCCTTCAGCCAGTTACCATGGAAGAGAGCAACCCCACTGCAAAAGGGCCTATGCACTGTCACTCCCTGACAGATGGAAAACAGTGATGCGCCTTTAAGCAAGAGGAGGTAGGCTGTCCTGTCTAATCACTTTTAATCCCTGAGAGGATAGCAACGTCTCAATCCTTCCAACATTCTTATGCTCTTGTGTCTTTTGCTGACACTGACGGCAAGCTCAGCGAGGTTTCTGGGAAGCAGCTGCTGTTCTGGCCAGCAGTTCAGAAGCTATCTTCCATTTAGCCAAGAAGGAAAGCTAGCACTGCAACTCAAACTTAGTCCGTTCATTGAGAGACCTAAAAGCATCCTCAAGGAAAACCAATGAACTAACAAGCTGTGCAAAACAGACTTAAACACCTATCTGCTAACAGCACAAGTAAAAAATCTGCCTGAAACACGCATACTTCCTGAGATAATCCAACACAGCTCCAGGAAGTCCCAGAAGCAACTCTGTCCTCCTCACTCTAACTTTTCTACCTCAAAACCCTCAGAAAGGCAAGCACTCCAAGGCTTCTGTGATGTGATCAAACTGGAGAAAACACTGGGACAATATAAAAAGGTAGCCAGGAAGTTTGCGAACAGTACAATAAGTCCCAACTTACAGGCTTCTGACTGACACGAGATGTTAGTTCAGCTGGTTTTTTTTCCACTGCAATTCCACACGAGTCCCAAGACTTTCATTCACTAAATGCACCTCCACATTAGTTAAGCCATGTAATTAATTAACAAGTCTACAGTGTGGAGAACTGATTCACTAATGCTGGATGTCTACAGTCTATAAGCTGAAAATAGGCTTTGGATGATGGGACTCTTACCCTCAGTGCAGTTGCAAAACTGTTTTTCAAGTTGGTAGCTATGCTCATCAGCAAAGGTTCCCTGCAGGTAATCATGGCCATCCCAGCAGTCAGGTTCCGCATCATGTGGTGTGCAGCCACGCGCATTCGTGATTCCTCTGAATCCAGTGCAAAGTCCTTCCTGACTATCTGCTCACATGTAGTCATGGCAATCTTAATGGACCGATCAACCACCGGATGGACAAGCTCTTGCACTGCTCGCTCTATCGCCTGCCGTACACACTGCTTCAACTGTGGATGGGCTTGAAACAGCGGAATCTAGAGGAGGATTTGGAAAGTTGTTAGACTAAAGTAAAGGAGAATTCATCTAACAGACATGCACATTTTCTGAACAACTTTAAGTTGAACCTCGCAGCTCGCCCACAGTGCAGCACGCCAGAGTTCCACATGTAGCTCTTACAATGTCTGACAACTATGAAACTAAGGAACACAAGCATTTTTCTTCCAAAGCTGCAATTCAGTACAATGCAAAGACTAATTTTGGGGCTAAGCCACTGACTGGTCAAAAGGAGCAGAGAAACTCCTTTTAAGTTGAAGTGCTGACAACAACCATCCCAACTAACACTCCCAGAATTAAATGGGATATTGTCACAGCGAAAGATCAGTTGGCCATCTAAGACTGCTAATACAACCACTACCCACCCCTGAAGTTCTCCATTTGCTTACTTGTTAGCACTCCACCCCCCCGACTTTTGGGAAGTGACTCTCCAATAACTTTGACTTACAAATGTTGCTCCCATCTGCTGAGATCTGTGGCAACACTGGTGGTAGCCTTGCTACTGTCAGGCAGGTCAGCACTCTCATCCAATTTATGTCATCTGCAAACTTACTGAGGAAGCACTCAATCCCCTCATCCAGATCATTGATAAAGATATTAAACAAGACCGACCCAAACACTGAGCCCTGGGGAACACAGCTTGTGACTGGTTGTCAAGTGGATTTCGCTGTGTTCACTGCAACTCTCTGGGCTCGGCCGTCCAGCCAGTTTTAAGCAGATCAAATCAGCTCTAAAACTTACCGTTGGATTTAAGGTAATATGCGGAGCCAATCCCCCTAAAGAATACACATTGATGTCATGATAACTGTACTGAGGCTGTGGAGGAACCGTGGCTGTACAAGTGGTGCTGGTAGCTGGAGTTGTAGAAGCAGCTGTAAAATACAAGAACGTATAGAACCATTACTGAAAAGCAAGTCTTCTACTAGCAGTGCGTTCTCCTCATTTAAACCAGCAAGTGACTAAGAAACAAAAGTATCTCAGGTTGATCACGACACCCCCTAAACTTACCAAGCAATTTTTATTCTCCATTTTCCCAATGATGTTACCACACCAGCTTCAGCACATTTCAGCAGAGCTGTTGACAATTTAAACCCCAATGTCTTGTTAACAGATCATCTTGCTCCGCTCCATCCTAAAGAGGAGCTATACACAGCATGTGTACAATTAGTCTTCAGGATAACTTCCATTCCCTTCCTGTCTCCTTGCTCTGTACACTTATTTCTTTTACAAAACTACCCATGTGGTCCTGAACATTCAGCAACGTTACAGCAGGGTATGTAGCTTCACATTCATCTTTGCAATAGCATAACCTCCCTTATTAAAATTTGCATAGTATGGTTCTGGGTTCTGTGAGAAATGCACTTACTAGTTGTTGTGATGGGTGGTAGCTCTTCTGGCTGCTTCACATCCTTCTTTGGAGCAGACAGCTGCTCATCCAGGTTTTTCAGACGATCCTTATCTTTCAGAAGACTTCCAGGTTTCAGCTCATTAATGTCTAGTGCAAGATTCTTGCAGAGCACCTCAATCTCAAACTTCAGATTCAACTGCACAAGAATTCTAGTTTAGGTTACGTAGCAAGGAAAATGAGCAAAAGTTCACTGGATCCCTCAACTCCCAAGCTCCTGATTCTAACCCCGTGCCTTTTAGACACTTTGATATGGAGGATAAGTATCTTGCTAATTGCTTTCAGCCAAGTTCTACCAAATCAAGGAATGCCCAATTCTCCCCACGCTAAAGAAGCAAAAAGTGAAATGTGGTCCTTCACAATATCCTTCTCAACTGTTACGTCAAGTAAAACTCACACTCAGTAGGTATACAAAAGAGAAACAGAAGTTTACTTTTAGATCGTGTTCTTGATGTAGCTCAGCTAAAACATTCATAATAGCCATCGTCCACGGGTTTGGAGGCCTGAAGACCTAGAAGAGGAGAGCAGTACACAAAGTTCTTAAATCACGTGGATAACTTACGACTGGAAATATTTTAAACATGAACAAATATGTGTGCATAAAGCCATGGAAAAGTCTGCACAGCTGCAATTAGGGCTAAATTTAGTATTCTGTTTGACTGAGACTAGAACAGGATGCTAGTTGAACATTAAACTGGAAACACAATGACTTGGTCCTTCTGAAAGATCAGTTCTACTTCAAGCAGAAATGTCAGGAGCTGATCAGGGCCAAAGGGGGGCGTGGGGGAACTAAAAAACTAAACACCCCCCCTCTCCCCCCAAAGAATAAATAGATCCTAGACCCTTTTGAATGGTATCCTTCCATTTCTGAATAGACTTCTCTCCAGGGATACCACAGTGCACTTCAGCTACCACCACCTATTTAGAGTGCAAAAATCCATATGCTACGTACTTTTTCTCAAAATGGAACTTCTTCCCTTTAAGCCCTTACATCCCTTTTCTTTCTCTCTATGAAATTCAATCAGTTTTCACTTTGTGAAAAAGCTAATTACTATCTGCAAGACTTCTGCTGCCACTTGAAGAATAACTCTGCCAGCACAAAATCACTTACCACGCTTCTGACACTGGATTCCAAGACTTTGGCAACAAATGGCACTACATAAAGCAACTCCTGCTGTCCCTTAACGTAAGCTTCCAGTAGTAGCGATTTCACATCCAAATCCTGAAAACACCATCAACAAATGAAAAGGGGAAGAGGGTAGAGAACACAGCAAACACTGCAAGAATTCCACTTACATGCTATTTTCTTATAGAGCATTTTGGTGAAGTTGAGTCAAGACTGTCCTTGAATTTCACAGACTGCTAAGCAGCAGTTACTTTTTGAATGAAGATTCAAGGATAAGCATTTTTACATGGGATTAATTAATTTATTTTTGGCTAGAACTTAACTACTAACTTTTCTGATGTAAAAAATAATCTAGAAGTCTTAAACGATCAACTCAAGGATCATACTTTGTACTTAGCACACAAAAGAGAGGCACCAGGGAGGTGACAGAATTTCCCAAATAGCCTGTGCTACTGCATAACAGCATGCCAATTCACGCCAAGCAAACCTGCAAAGACAGAAGCTTACCGTGTGCAAGATGGGTTTATTTTTAGCCAGTGTAATCATTCCCAGCCAGTGACCAAGGTTCTTTAACAAGGAACGGTCTGAGAAGTTGGCTGCAGCTTTATCTGATGTTAGTAGCACCTAATGAAACAAAAGCAACTCAAGCAACAACTGAAATATGATCAGACTCAAACCCAAATCCAACAACTGATCTGACTTAAGATGTGAAGCTTTGGAACATTAAGTTCTGAGCTTCAGTCACATTACAGAGATACTCAAGAGTACCCTGCACTTCAAGATAGCACCCCATAAGTCTGCCCTATAACAATTTCAAAATTCCTTTCTTTCCAGAGGATCAAAAAGAGGATTACACTTTTCCAGACCTTACCATTTACTCTTAAGACTGTTACAACTACTCGCTTAGTAAAAGCATAACTTGTGCAGGCAATACTTTCACTTACTGTTTCATCACAGACCCGAAGGCAACAGTTTTACTTCTTGGGGAAGCATTTAATTCTCATTTCAAGACTTCAATCACGTCACAAGTATTCTGTTGTTTGTTCTGTTCCTTTGCTTCAGAGGAGCACCAGCTGAACAGAGCAAGGTCAGCTACGCTCTTAAGAGCCAGGAGATTCTTTTGCACTACAGCGTAACCCATGGCAGTCAGGAAATTCCACCAATAGGTTTAAAAATAGTGCTTGCTTTGACAAACTTGTTTCATCAGCTCATCACTTCTGGGCTACTGCTTTTTCCTCCTCCTCCTCCTCTTCTTCAATTACCTTAGCCCTCTACTGAATACTGGTTATTACACTCCACTTTCTAATTCCTCCCCTTCTCCTTTATTCTTTGACCAAAATAGCAGACTGTGTGGTTTTCTTATCTTAATACTTTCCCTACAAAAAAGAACTAGACCATAAGCAATTTTCCTGGAGGCTATAATTTGCAAGCCTCACAGAAATTTAGAGTCCACCTACATAAATGAATTTAAATGTTGATTTGCCCTTCATTCAAATAGAATTAAGTCTCTGGTACATTACCCACTGAAAACAGAAGAATCCTGGCATTTATAGAGGTAATCTGCTAGTTCGACTGTAAGCCAGCAAGTAGATTTTTGAATGATATTGCGTATTTTAAGATCAGCAACACAGTAAGCCAACAACTCGAGGCAAGCACGCTTAAATCTTTAAATTTAACTAAGCATTAGAAAACTCGCACTACTCACCTTGATGTTTCTGTAGGTTTCATTCAGAACCATTTTATTAAACTCTGGATTCTTAAGCGTGTCAAGGAAGTTTGAATACAAGCTGTGGAAATTGGGCTCAATACTGACTCTCTTCATCACAAGATACTGTGATACCCAGGGCATGAATTCTTCTTTCACTGTTTCCTTCAATTCTTCAACCTGTCTCCATACCAGAGGAAAAAAGCACACCATGGAAGATGAGAAGCTCTGACCAATGCAGTCATGCTCACTCAGTTTTTTTAATATCAATGTTCTCTGCTTTTTCAAAAACAGATTTGAAATCAGTTTCTCATTATCCAACAAACTGGTTAACCAGTTCATAACACCAGCAAGGTGTACTAGTTCACTCCTCCCTCACTTGCCAGCTTTTTACCAGTTAACTGCAAAATAAACATTGACATCCTACATTAAAGCCATCCATCCATGGCTGACAGCACACATGGCTGCAGGTTTCTACTGTTTCAGAAAATTTTCCCTGAATTTCAGCTTGAAATAGAGGAGTCCTTCAGCTTAGCCTTGTGATACCAAATGGTACCCAGCCTGCTTCTGACAGAAGTGTTTGTTCAAACTTGCATTAATGTTTTCCAGAAACTTGCATTAGTATTTTTCAGTCCTTTCCAATTACAAAAACATCAGAAAGGACAACCCAACAATTATTCAATGCACTCACTAGAAGTGCTTCCCCTGAAAACAAAGCATTACAGACCTTAGGACGAAGGATCTGGCTATACAGAAACAAGGAAACTTGTAGGACAAACCAAGATTAAGAACAGCTATCTTCCACTCAACCCTCCTTTCCCCAAAAAACTACATCTCCAATGAGGTTCAAGCTGAAAGCACTGGAAAATACTCTCTCTTTAGTGTGCTCCCTCCTATTTACAAGCTGGAATTCTCCTACAAACATCATCCCCCACCACTTTAGTGTGGGTTTCCAGGAATATGTAAACCCCTCAGTCTTACTAGTGTTCTTCCATACTTGCCTTCTGTGTCATATTTGACTGAGAAAGATTGTTGAAGATGAAAGCAATCTTTTCCTGGACATTCTCTGGAGGTTCCACAATCCTCTCCGTTTGATCTGTTGCTACTAACAGCGTATCAATGTTGGTAGTATTAATGGAAGGCTGGAGGGAGAACAGTAAGTTAAGAATAGACAATACCTAGAGGCAACACCAAAAGACACTTTGGCTCTGTTCTGTCAAGCAAAAAAAATAACTGAGCTTTGTCAGGTGCCATCTACTGTCAAGATTCGTTTTTAGCAGCACTCTAATGAAGCCAGGGGATTTTCCTATACAAATGATGATCAACACTCAGCAGAAGAATGCTGCTGTATGAAAATGTCTAGGATTTAAATTCATATATGATAATGCCATGGCTAACAGCCTGCATACACTGTCAGCCTGGAGAAAGTCACAGTTCAATACCGAGCAGTGCTTAGTACAATAGTGAGTCTCCAGAAGCACTTCAGTGTGGAATTGGGAAGGAGAAATCCCAGAGCTTCATTTCTGAGAAAGCCTGCTCATGGTAAGTCAGCAGAATGTAATCCATGTCCCTACAGCTGCAGGTCTAAACCCAAGGGCTTTAACATCTGGTGCACTGCAATTAATGGGAAAGGAGTCAGTGTGAAATATCAACCATGACTTGACTTTAAAAGTGGGCCATATAAATGCTGCAGAATAGCAACGATCTACATGACATAATCGGGTGTGAAAGACACTAACAGCGACATCATTAACTGTTCCCCATAATTTGTTCACAACACTTTCAGCTACTCTTAACTTTCACCTGTTAATTTGAGGAGCTTCTGTTAAGAAAGCAATACAAAGGCTGTGCCAGGAAGCAAGACAGTAAAGTCTTACTGTACAACTGATGCACTACAACAGCTCTAAACATCCTCAGTGTACGCATGGAACCAAGTGCATCCCAGCACTTTCTGTGGAATAGCCAATACCATCAACCTGCCAACCCTGCAATAAACCCAACTAGCAATTCAAAGTTATATTTGTGTAAGTGACTAAAGGATTGAAAACCCTAATGCAATTAGAACAGTTAGGTCAAATGTGATTTTAGCGAGCAGCATCTGTTCTCAAGCCCCAAGCAGAATAGCAGCTGCCAAGTATTTCAAGAGTCCTATTGCAAGTCATTAACAGAAAAAGATAATTCTGTAACTGCCTTGATAATTAAAGCCTCAATAAACATGCTTCTACTTGACACCATAGTAATTCTATAGTTTCATGATCAAAAATGCCTTCTCTACAAAAATGTTGGTCATATTTGAAAAGATTATATGCTGTAGGCATAAAATATGAATCACAGTTTGAAAACTTGTAGAACAGAAATTAAACCAGATTTTGCCTCTATGTCCTCAATCCAGAGCAGCAGCTTAGCTCCTCCAATAAGGATGCTGAAGTCACAGAATGCTTACCGGCACATCTTTCTTGAAGCTGACTCCAGTTGGTCGGGTGATTGTAATGGTTTTTGCGACAGTGGTAGTGGTTGAGGTGGTTACTATAGTGCTGACTTGGCCAGCAAGAGCAGCTTTTGCTGGAACTTGGGCCTGGGCCTGAGCCTGGGCAAGTGCAATACTTCCAGGGGTGGTGATTGAGCCCTGCATCTTCACAGGAGGATCTCTGGATTGTTGTCCATATTCTATGTACTAAAACAGGGTAAACAAGCACACACAAAACTTGACACACTGCAAGGAAACTGTGGGTTGAGTTTTAGCATCAGCAGTATAAACATTTGCCAACAATCTTTAAAATACTCAATACTAACACCATTAAGGGAATTTGCAAATTACAAGTGAACATCCATATAAAGCACATCTTATCACTTTTTACTTTCTTTCTTATTGGAGAGGAGCTCACACTCTACCTCTGACCAAAACCCTCACGGGACTCCAAACCCTCAAAGGACTAGAATGAGAATCCATTGAAAGACTTTAAAACCTTCATGTATGACCACGTGTCCTGGTTGACGACGCAGTTATAGTCAGGCAGCTATTGCAACATAGGCAACCGAAAGGGATTTATGGAAACAAAAGAGGTACCAGATGACCACCTTCACCTGCCTACCCTCATTCCACAGCAAAACTTGTAGGAAAAGGTGTTTGATTCTGTCAATGTACTCTGCCTAAAGTTGTGCCAATGTACTCTGCCTAAAGTTGTGCCAGCTCAGGCTATTTTACAAAGGAAAACAGGAATTTGCTCAAGAGTTTGAATCATAGAATCATAGAATAACCAGGTTGGAAGAGACCCACCCGATCATTGAGTCCAACCACTCCTATCAAACACTAAACCGTGCCCCTTAGCACCTCGTCCACCCGTGCCTTAAACACCTCCAGGAAAGGTGAATCAATCACCTCCCTGGGCAGCCTCTGCCAGTGCCCAATGACCCTTTCTGTGAAGAATATTTTTTGAAGTGACAGAAAGCCAGGGCGCTAATATGAACAACTCACCTCCTGTAAATGATGCGGGAACTGTATAAAGTGACTAATAGAAGCCAAGTGCTGACAATACTGGGGATAGTCCTTCAATCTGTCAGACAAAATACGCATGAGTCAGAGGCATGAGCCCAGAGAGAAAACAGGATTACAGAGAAATACAACACTAGTATGTCATTCCCATACTGCCTCGCAGAACTACTTCTGGACTCCTTACAGCAGCTGTGCTATAAACAAAGCATCTTCTACAAAGTGCTTTTTGTTGCAAAAAGCATTTTAAATTAATTCATTTAACAAGAAAACACAAGGTTTATTCATAACAACTCATCTAATCCAACATCCCTATACTTCTGACTGAGCACACAATGGTATTCACACAAAACGTCTGTAATACATTATTGGGAAAGTAATTTTTAGTCAAACTCTGTATTCCAAACAGTACAGACTGCCCATAACACCCAAGACGGAAGCTTCACCTACGCACATCAATTATGATAGTTCTGCTTATGAATGCCAGACACTGTTAGTTACTCACTGACAGCAAAACACTTAAAACTGTTTGTAAGAGAAGGAAGAAGGTGGTTAAATCTCAAGTACGTCAGCCTTAAGTGTCTTTATTCATTCTGCTCAGTGAACTCTACAACACAATATCCAGCTATGAATGCTGCAAGCAACAGCTTTTATTACAGATTAAATATTGTAGGGCAGACGAACTATAAAGGGAGACTAAGTACGCTCTTCAACTCCACGCATTCCTACTCATTAAGTAATTCCAGGAAGCTTTCTAACACTTTTTAAGTTCAAGTATCTCTTTCCAAAATGGAGATTTTCTTTCCCATGGGTATACAACACTGCCTACCATTGCAGTCTGACTGCAAAGCTTCCTTTATCTGCAATCCATTAAAAGCTTTGAGAAAGCTTTTTTTTAATACTTTTTGCCATACTTGAGATTTCTGTGTAAAACCAAAGTCCTAGAGCTTATTTCCTAGCCAGCCTTTCAGCAATTAATATTGCAAATAGCACACCATGACGATGCACCTGTGAAGAGTAACCACATTCACCTCACTGCTAACAAGCTGACAACCCACTAAGCAGCTTCAGCATCTCCGTTTGTCTCACATTTACACAGGTACCACACTGAACATTTTGACTTAAAAAAAGTATTCTTTGCCCTTTAACTAGCACATTAGCACATTTTGCTTCAGCTCAGCACATCACTAAAGTAATCCTGCAGTTTAAGACGTAAATTTCTAACACATATCAGCAATTCTGTACTCCATAAACGGAGCAGGTTCAAGGTTTACAAGACACTGCATGCACTGCCACAAGTATTATCAAAATCCACACTCACCTATTTTTAAATCTATCTAGTGCAGCAATACCAAAATAGTACATTTTGGATCCAAAAGGCTTTCGTAAGGCTTCAAGAACATAGCGCAGGGCCAGGCCCAATGCCATATAAGTAACCAGTCCTTTCTCTATTATCCCACCAAAGAGGCAGGCTGTTATGTGCAGCTCTTTATCTGGGTACTGGGGAAAGAAACGGTATTCCTCAAACAAGTTCCTCAGCATACAGTTAAACACTTCTCGTTCCCGTTTAATGCTGGAGTCCTTAAACCTCTGCAGCATTTCCAAGACCTGCAAAGAAACGGGAAATAGTTACTAAGACATTTGCTTTATTTCAGCCTTTCTGCATCTCCAGGTTTCAAGAGCGCCTGCACATACTAAGGTAAAATGCACTACCACAAGGCAGACTGCAAAATAACTCCTTCAAGAAAACCTCATTTTAGCCAGTAGACAGCACACTACGAAGAGCTTCCTCTTCAGGCCTTAATTTTTTCCCTTTAAGTAACTGTCTTCAAATGAAAGTTTTTTGTTACCACCTCTAATCCCACCATTTCAAAATTAGAAAAAATAAAATTAATGTTCACTGTCTTTCATAATTTATAACCACACAAATACATTACAGTAAATTTGAAGCACTTCAAAGAGCAAGTACATCAGACTGATAATTACTCTCATGGAGACTAACCAAAATAATTATTGAAGCACAGGAGGCAGCACTTAGGACATCTTCATATATTTAGAAGTCGCCATCATTTTTAGATACTTTAGAAACAAATGTATTCAATATAAACGTAACTTATACAGGCTGTGCACACTTTAGCACTTATTTTTAAAATACAAGGTTCCATTCCACACTGAACTCTTCCCACTTTGCATCATTTTAGGAGTGTTAATTAGTTATCTAAAGTCTTCAGTACTCAGAAATCAAAGCTAAATGTAATCATCAGCTGCAAATTTTATTCTGTATATTTCCAAGGCAGCAGGCTTTCAATTTACTTTATTAACTGCAGCCACACAAAAAAGGTAGCGCTGCAAGCATCCACCACGAGCCCTTTATAATCTTCCACTACAATATGAAGGAAACATATTTCTACTAAGGAATATTTACAGTCAATTTTATAGCAAGTCTCTAGGCAGGTGATGCTACAGGGGGGAACTCACCTCATCTACAGACATGGTTGGATGTGGTGGATGGTTGTAAATTCGCTGGAAGTAGCTGTTTGCCTCATCATCTATTTCTTTGCTAAAGTGCTGGTTAGCCTCTGGCCACACCTGAGATAAGTCAGCTGTTAAAAAAGGGAACAGGTATCACACTGAGAACAGCTTCGGGCAGTCAGGATGTCACCTAGTTCTTTTTAACTCTTCCATCAATATATACTGAGCCCACTAGTTCTCCTGAAAAGCAGGATATTTAACCTTTCTAGCAGACAGGAACTGTTATTTAAAAATCTGTTTGTAATACACTGTATTTTTTCAACAGAACTGAATCCTAAGATAGAACTAACCTCACATGATTGTGTTCCTAGAAACCATTGCACCCTAACCTAACCTCGACTGATCCCCAAACTAAATGAATGCAAACTGGACTCGAATAAAGCATGCTACACAACACTAACATGCAGACAAACTTTCACACCAGCCAGCAAGCTTCAAGCAAGCTTATACTGAATCCTCAATCCAAAAATATAAGCCAACGATCACCACAGCCACCTCCACTGTACTCCTGTAGAGACAGGTAACTCTGCTTTTATGGTGGAACTATCAAAGGAGACAGACATGCAATAATAGCAATGTGTAAAGTTTAGCATGTGGCTAAACTTCCTAAAGGCAACGTTTGAATACTTAAATGTTTCAATTGTGCACATACGTCAGAGGCACAGAAGAGTTAAGGAGAATGGCTCAGTGTTAGGAATCAAATTATTCCTTCCAAAACACACATTTCCACCAGCTTGTATTCATCTTCTTTCTTTCCAATGTTGCAGTCTAATTCACTGCTTCACCTGCCAAGTTCTCTGCTGCAACAGGACCTTACCTGGGAAGCTTTCTACAAAACAAAGCCTTGCTACAAAACAAACCCACCCTTTTACTGGACACATACAATTCTCTGTAAAGAGCAGGACAACACTTCTGTTCTAAACACAGCATCACAAAAAAAAGACACAAACATTGTCCATGCAAATCCACAATGTTGTATTTTTACACTAACAAGTTTTTTTAACCCCCCCTCCCCCACGCTACTTGGCAAACTTTTAGTACACAAGTGTAGAAGCACCTTTTTCAGACTAAAGGCATAATACCAGAGCCACATTTCTAACATTTACCACCTGCAGAGCCAAGCCTCCCCAGAAGGAAATGCAGATTAACTGCAGACCAGTCACACTTCACAGTCACAGACAACACTACCACTTACAAGGTTTCATCTTACTCTGCTGGAATGTAGGCTGGTTCAGTCCAGATGTGCTCAGCTTCCTTTGCACGAATGGGTCGTTGTTCACCGCAGGGAGGCCCAGGGCTCCAGTTCCTATGCCAGTCAGGCTACCCGTAGTAAGACCACCTACTGAAAAGCAGACAGCTGGTCATCTCAGTTGCACCCTTCACAGTACACAATTACCACTCCCAGCACTTGCCACTTCCAAGAACTCAGAGCTCTAGACCCTCATAACTGTCCAACATGAAGCAGGTTTATCTCAAGAAATTCCTCACCTGTGTCCCCACCTACAACAATGCTGCTGAAAATCTGTCAACACACTCACCCTCTTGACTCCCCACCTTTTCACCTGTTGCAGTTGCAACCTGAAGTGTTGCTTCAGTAGTGACCTAGGAGTGAGGACTGCGCAATTCCCTCCCATGTGACACAAAGCTCTTTGTCCAGTATTTCCAACCATAGCAACGACAGTGCCTTAGCTCCAGGGTGTCAAAAATACAAAGCACTCCACCCGGATAGCAGTACCTGGAAGCTGTGAAGAGAGTCCTCCGATGCCGCTGAAACCTGTTGTCTGGTTTTGGGTGGAAAGAGGTGGGAATGCTTTTGCGGGTGACTGAGGAGTACTGAATGCAGAGCCCAAGTTAGGAGGGAAGCCTTGCATGCTCTGGGTATGAGGAGCAGCTGAGCCACCCAAACTAAGAGATGCCATTCCTGCAAGTGAGTCAATCTGCATGAAGAAAGGAAGAGTGTACACAGACGTTCATAAGCCAAAATCAAGCTGCCTTTTGCCAGGTGTTATATAACAGGAGCTACATATACAAATGTTCCTACAGTTTTTCTGCATGGTTGCTTTAAATTCTGAAATCATCCAGATCAACCCAAAAGATCAGTTTATCTACAAAATGCAATTTTATTTGCTTCTACATCTCCATAAAACCCTATTCTATCAGAGGTTTTGCAGAAAGACACATTGTTCCATAGTCTCTAGCCAAGTGCAACATAACAGTAAATCTTTGTAAATAGTGGTGTGTAATTTCTATACTAGAGTTACCTCAGACCTCACACCAAGACTTATAAAGGCTATTTCATATCAAGCTTTCAGAATGCTTTTGACTGTCTGAATGATCCCGTTAAGACCACTCTTCACAGCTAAATACCTGAATGTAGTCTTCACCAAGAAAGAATAAAGACATGAGTGATGAGTAGGACAGAAGGCACACCACCAGCTAACAAAGCAATAAATTAAGAGCTCCTGACTAGGAACAGAAAAAAACTGTAACCTCCCAAAAAGATAGCATGGCTACAGATTAACAGCTGCTCTATTTGTCCACATCACTTATCAACAGCAAGTTGCAATACCTTTGGTATATTTGATGAGCAAATTCAATACAGTAATAATTCACATAGCAACCATTCTCTGTATTTAGTTTCCATAATCTACTGATGCTTCAGAATTCTTACATGCCTAACTGCCACTATTTCATGTGAAGGTTTTTATCATTTTAAAATCTGCCACTGAATGCAACTGCTAGAAGCAAAACCTGTCTGTAATGTGTTGCTCCCAGAGGAGGAAGGGATGATGAGTGGCAGGGAGTAACCTCATTTTTAAAAAGGTAATTCAGTTGAGAGCTGAAGAGCTCCAGTTAAAACAAGTCCTTACACTCTAGCAGCAGATGAGTGCTGTTACTTGGCCCGTGAAGCTACAAACAAGACTCATCAGGTTCAAAGGCAGTGCTTCATTCTCAAAAGTCTTAGCAAATTTTAGCACTTAAACACCCCTCACCATTACTTTAAATAAATCAAATCTCTATCCCTCTTCAGTGCTCCCAGTCCACTACACCTCAGTTACTTCTTAAAGATATTTGTGAAGTGAGACGTTTCTGTACTACAACCCTCAGGTGTTATTCTGTAGTTAGAAATTATCTAAATGTGAAAACGCAAAAACTAAGAGAGCCAGATGATGTTTCACCCAGTCTTCCCGAAAAAGCGCAAGCAGTGCAGCAGGGTTAATGCTAAACCAACACCACTTTCTAAAAAAGCAGGCCATTACATCTACCTGAACAGGAGAGATGGCATCCAAGCTGCTAGCACTGGGTGGGCGTCCTTTCGGCATGACGCCAGGTGGTGGCTGTCTAGCCTTGTTCATGACATTACTGCAGTTGGCTACCATGGTGAGAATCGTCTCTGACAGCTCCTGAGAAACACTCCTAGAACAGAGAAATAGAACAGTGAGCCACATAATATTAATGAACCAGGGGGGCCCCTAATATACTTGTATTCCTACAGAAATTTGGGTCTCATTTCAGAAGCAGAAGTTGCAAATGAAACCCAGCAGAAGCTCCATTTTGTTATTTGCAAAAGTTGCATTAGAGCTTGGCCCAAGAGAAGTAACTACCTACAAAGTGAAAATTATGAACTGTAGTTCCAAAGTTCCATCTCCAATAGTATATTCATTCATTTTCCAGAATTCAAATGCTGCTTTACAGTGACTTACACAAAGCTGGGTTATCTACCTACACGACTCCAACAGCCCTTGGAAAAAGAGATGATCTATAACTCCCTTTGCCTGTTGTTGTCACATTATGGGCTACGTACAACTCAGCCTCTGAAATACACAACAACTGATGCTATGACTCCTTGTTCAAATCCACGACTCAAGGCTTCCTGTCGCCAGACTGCCCATTCTGAATCTCTTTATCAAAAGGTGTCCCCATAGGAGGAGACAGAACATGACTAGAGCTTAGGCTACACAAAGACAAAAAAAAAGGACGAGGGCTAAACACCACTGCCTGACTCATTAAAATGAATCTGTCTATAAATTGAAAGACACGCTGCGTGCATTAAGATTTAACCAAAATAGAGCAAACCTAACCATTCAAGGTGATAACAAACAAAAACCGACAGAAAACTCAAAACTTGTGCAGTGACTTCATGTCTAACTGACAGCAATCTGTATCTTCTTCCTAAGTATCCTGTGTCCAACTGCCAGCTTCTCAGGCTGGAAAGCAAGCTAGCTTTGCTCTTTGCTGCTGACATAACCACAAACATACTAACACAACACTAACATTTCCCTTTTGGAAAATACAGCCAATTATTTACAGCTTTTCTGAACTTCAGTGCTATCTTTTTGGAGAGGACAGCTAAATTAACAGACTCTTTCCTGTACCGGAAGCAAGGGAAGGCCTTTTCACACCCCTGGGCACAGGTGGCCAGAAGCCTCTTCCTTTCTTGAAGCAGGGATTAAGAAAAAATGACCATTCCCCACACAGACACATACACACGCTCAGCCGGTGCTGGACACAGCTGCCTGGAGGGGTGCTGTTGCCCCTCTCCACTGGCTGCAGCTCCCAGAAGGGAGGACTTCTCAGCTTGTTATCAAATCACAACCTTGGTCAGCCTATGGTGCCTGCAGCCACCCTGATTTCATTTTAAATATACTGAGCAATAACAGGAACCTTTATTTCTTTTTGAAGCCTCACACCTACACAGTGCCACAACTGCAGTGCTCATCAGTGATAAACAAGCTGCACCAAAATAAAGAGTCTCAAAATGTGTAGGGTCCCAGTGGCTAGTAAAAGCGTCTCCCCAGACACAAAACAGGAGATGAAATAACTACAGCCTAATATAAAAAGCAAGCTCCTAAATCAACAGATTTAGGAGATGGCAGACTTGAGCCAGTGAAGTGGAACTACCCTCCCAGATGTATTTAATATTTACTGTGATTTTAATCTTCCAGTCTTCACAACGCTTGCTTCCATTTGTGACTGAAACCTGAGCTAAATCAAAGCAATTGCTTCATGAAAGAAATCTAAGCATTTTCTTTTTAAAGCTCAAAGAGAATAAGGAATGGAAAATGACTGCAAGTAGGTCACATTCTTGCATAAAAGGGAATACAAGTAGCTATAAAAAGAAACCAAAAGCTCTGAGAATTGTGCCAGCAGAGGACTAGTAGCTTTTGGAATTACTTGAATAAATACAACTTGGTAACACATTAAGATTCAGAACACAGTGACACTGGATGCAAATCAAGCCTATAGTTAACCATCAAGCCTCTAAAATCTGCACAGACAGTGGCATACAAAATAATGACTGTAAATTAATATGTGAACTACAGCCTCAGAAGATGCACTTGAGTTGAAAAATAACAGCCATCTTTTCAGTCTAAGAGCTGTGCTAGAGTATTACATTTCAGACAGTATTTCAATAGTATTTTGAAGTTTAACTGCACAGGTCCCAGGAGAAACCTTTCTTCTTACAATTACCTCCAAGGTACCCTTCCGGTTCAAGCACCCATCATGATAATTCTGTGTTGATAATTATTTCATAGTGTTGACATGAGAGCCAGGAATCACATTGGTTATCGTTAAAGATATGCAGCTTCCCCTCAGGCAAAGGACAAAATACAACCCTTAGATCAGGGAGCATGCACTTGGATGTGCCAGCCTCTTCTAGCGTTAAAATTTAACTGCAAAACCAGCACCATCTCCAGCTTTCAGTCTCTGGCTCATGTATCACACTATGCTACCCTAATTAACTGAAGTATTGCTTGCAGCTAAACATCATCTTGACCTGACGATATCAAAAAGTGACACCACAGGTTTTACAACATTCAGTCATTTTTACTAAATGTTAATGCCATATTTTAAAATGGATTTGTCAAAGTTCAGTTTCCATTAGTCTTTCTGAAGTCCACTCCTCCCTCTAGTAGATAAACACAGCTCTCCAGGACCCACACTTTTACCTTCTGGACTATAGCTTAACAATCTGATCTGCAAACAAGCTTGGAATCTTTGAATACTCTTTGAATACTCCGAGGCTGTCAGTACTTCAGAAAAAGACAACAGAAGTTACACATGCCTAGTTTCAGTCTCAATTACATCACAGCCACAACTTTTCTCATACAAGAAAGGATTGCATTAGCCCTTTTGGCTGGGTAATAACCACAGACATAGGCATTTGCTTAACAGAGTCGCAAAATCCTTTATACAGTCACTATTTTCCAAGATGCTGTTCCATTCTGTAGTTATGGCCAGTATTCCTTTTTGTCCAAACCACAGCCCTGTACCTAGTCAGAAATAAGCCATGATCTGACCAACCAGCTATCTCCCAGTTACCAAGATCCCCTTGCCCATCTGACTATAAAAACAAGAACACAATCTCAATCTCTTATGACCTAGCCCATACCAAAAGTTTCAGCACAAAATTAAACATACTACTGAATCTATCCATGCAAGCTCACGTACACTCAAAAAACCCAGTTCTTCATGTGAAATTCCAAATTGGCTGTGATCACGTGCAGCAAACAAGCTGCAAGCAGATTACACGTTCAGCGTAAGCAATACCATCCTTACCCAGCACAAGCTTGCAGACACGCCAACATAGTCGCCAAGGTTTCTGGAGGAAGCTGAGCACTTTTGGGTTGATCTTTTTCAGGAGCAAGGCCACCCAGGATAGACGGACATCTTCTCTTTAAGAAAGTCATACAGGCCTGGATGAAGGGCTCCTGAGGAAAAAATGTTATCTTAATCTCTAAAACCACACCCAAGCTGTTATTTCAAACTTGGCAATTGCACCGTAGAAAGAATTGCACTAAGCTCTTATAGTTCAGTGAAAACATTGAACTACCAGGCAATGGACACTTTTCACAACTTTAAATCTACTTATAAAATTGTTACAAGTGACCTAAGTGAGTCACTGACAAGAGTGCAGAAATAAAAAGAAAAGTCCTGCTTTACCCCATGCTCCCGAATTTTATCTGTGAGCCATTTGTCAAGTTTGAGGTATTCCCGTCGAGAGGCAAGTGCAGCAAGGTCAATAACAAAGGCAAATGGAGTACCATTTAGCAGCATTGACAAGGCCTAAAGAAAAAAAATCAGAAAACTACTAGTGAAGACACAAGGATATCCCTCCTTTCTTCTCTTTCTAATCCCCACATGCTTTTTTTAGTAAAGGAGTCTTGCTATCACATGCTGCTCTGCTTTCTTTGTCAACAAAAAGGTTGGCACTATCAGCTTCACCTACTTATAGCTCGCTCACGAGACAAATAAGAGCTCTCCTTAGAAAGCATGACTCTACCCTCTTTGAGGCGACCTTGTGCTTAAATTCCTCTATATAAAAGCGCACCAGCAAGCGGCTAAGAGTTACCAAGCTGATATTTCAACAAAATTCACCAGTAAAGCCTCATGTCTCCCTGCAAACAGACCTCAACCGCTTCAGAGTCACTTTGAACACATCTGCTCTAAGTGTTCAGAGATGAACACAGTAACTGCTACAACAAAACTGACACAAAGCAGCAGTTGGTGCTCTTAAACTTTAGACACACAGTTATTTCGCAGCTGGCTTTAGGAAGTAACAAAGGCCTCCAAGAAGTCAGTTGCAGCTTCCAGTCTCTTTTGTGAACGTGTAAACAGCTGAAAAGTAGTAGTATCTTAAGAAATCTCCATTCCGTTAAGCTTAGCAGTACCCCATTTCCACAAACATCTGAAGGATATTTTCTACATTCCCATTTCAATAGTCTTTGAGGTTAAAACAGTTGAAACTCTTCCTGGATTTACAATACATTCACACAGCAAGCAGTTCTATTACACCGCTTCAAGTTATTTGTCAGCTAAGCCATGACAACCAGCTCTACTGCAAACACCAAGTAACATGTCTTGAGTTCACAACTAGACAAGCCAGGAAGCATACCACAACTCAGCTGAAGAGCACTTAAGTCACGCAAACATAGGCTGGTTTGGGATGTTTTAGTTTGTTTCATTGGTTTTAATTATTCTTATATATTTTTAAAGATGAGTACAGCAGCATCAACTGAATTCAGACGCGCTTAAACAAAGTACTCCTAACTAAGTTAGTTAAGCACCTAAATTACGCTCTGGTTTTGTTAAAAAATGAGCAAGTCTGAGTAAGATAACAGACAGAAAAATAGCAGCAGTGTTTTGCAAAACTCACCTTCAAGTCTTGTGCCACATCCAGAATCCGTGACAGTTTTGCCTGGTCATATTGCTCCCCTCTCATGTACCATTCTGCCATTGCATGCATGATAAGCTGACGAATCGAAGGAGACTGACCCTGAGGAGAATTACATTAAGATTGTACTTGCTGCCTCTAGAGAAAGGATCAACTATGTGAACATTAAGTGGGATATTTTACCTCTAAAGCTTAACATGCAAACGGAAGTTCTGAAGCTGAAGAGAAAGTAAATTTCTGACTTGGGAAATAAGAAACTACTTCAGAGGTACAACTAAGGCACACAGAATGACTACAAATAATGACTACACTTCCATCTCTTTCCTACCACTGTACAGATCTAATTCCTCTCAACTGCAGAGAAACTGCTTTTGGAGTATGCAAATCATTTACAAAATGTTATGCCTGACATGCTGCCCTGAAGTGAGAATCACAATGTCACCTCTAAATGAAAAAGAGCATCTGGCTCTTTGCTCACACAGTAGCAAACTACAACAAATCTAAGATTTCAATGGCAATAAGGGTTTTCATCAAGGTTCCTTCACCCAGGCAAGTAGAACATTAAGTTGTGGAGGGCACTATGTCACATGGCATCATTTTGTTCTGAAGCCTACCCTGCAGAAAAACTGCATGTTCTGCCATTTCAAGATTTTATGCAGGAAGCCACATCACCTTTATCCTACTCCCCATTCTTCAATTTAAAATACTTCTGTCAGGAAAAATATAAACCACTCAGCCAGCAAACAGCTGTACTTTCACACTGAATGCGGACCAAGACTTGAGAGGTCAAGCTATCATCAGCTCCACCTTATTTAAACAGAGCAAGAGGTTTCCTGATACAGATTCTCTCCCATGCCAGAGGTTTCCTCTGCATCAAGTTCCTTCTGATTCCCGTTTGCTTAACTACCACTGGATGCAGTGGTGAAGGCCACACCAGAAAGCAAATCCATAAAAGTCTACCTGTTTGCCCATTAAGAGCACAGGATGCGCATACATAGTTACCCCGTCTCTACATGGAAGCCTCAGAGGTCAGTAGCCAGTCCTAAGTTTACAGAAAACACCTCAGGCTCCAAGTTTATGAGTTTATTTATACTGAAAATAGCCTCCCATTTTTTAGCAAGTACAAAAGAGATTATTTTGGTTTAAATCTCCTCACCTCTTATTGCTTTAAGTTTCTACACTTAAAATGTGTGAGGTTGTGAGTTGAGGAGGGTGTTGCTGCAGTAAGGTTTTTAGTATTTTGTTTTGTTTAAAAAAAAAAAATCAAATCTTGGGTACACTGAGAAGTTAAAAAAAAAAAAAAAAAAAGAGACTCAAACTTAAATTTGGCCTCTCCATTTTTCCAGAAATATTTTCTCAGTGAATGGGTTTTTTTTTCTGAATACATTTTGCTAAAGAAAATCAAGTCACAATTTTGCTTCAAGACAGGGAGGAGTATTGGTTTATGACCTAGGTAATTTAAAACCCAAGAGGAAAATCATCAGAGGTTTATGCAAAGTAATACAAGTATTGTTGCTTTAACCATTCAACCCAGTTAACAAGTGTTCTCTTACGTGAACAAACTACAGGCCTGCTCCAGGGAAAATACTTACCTGTCCATGCCACGCATAGTGCAAAATGATGGCAGAGTTGGGATGGTTGCCAAGGAAAATCGGCATGAGTGTGGAGATGAGTTCATGGCGCAAGGTATGCCAGGACGTGTTGATCTGTAGTAAGGCCAATACCAACATATCTGGGCAATGCTTGATAGGAAAACTGAAGAGCTGCTTAACCTGCTCATACTGTCCCACTTCCGCCAGTCGTAACAGAGATTCAATCAAATCCAGGCTCTTCCTAACAAAAGGAAAAAACAAATAGGCAAGCCCACCACAACAGTTACACAGAAGTTAGTTTACACGATCCTGGATTCAAGTATTTCGTAGAAACAACTGTAAGACAATATAAAGTAATGCTCATTGCAAAGAACATTCTTAAAACGATGAAAAAAAATCACTTGTTTTTAATGAACCTATTTAAGTTCTTATTCTGTTGGAGAAGAGGGAGAATTGAAAACTGGTGTTGGAAAAAAAACCCAACTCAACTTCAGGTGGGTCACTTGGATAAACTTGACTTGAAACACACTTCCAGAAACAGAATATGCTGGTTTGCTACACCTCAGAGTTCCCCGCTGTGAAACATAGTGAAGATATTCTACTTATTTTGTCTGCTGTTCAGACAAGAAACCTCTGCCATCTTCTCCCACTTTAGTCATAATTCCCCATTCTCTCACTCCCTATTTTGGGCCATACAACAGAAATAGAGGCAAATATCTTCACTGAAATCAGCTACATAACCATCAAAAAAAGCAGGAGGCGAAAGGTCAGCTCAGAAAGTCAAACCAGTCAGTTTTGTGCAATAAAAGCAACAGCTTTATGAATTTAGTATTTAAATACAAGTAGAGCAAGTTTCTCTAATGTCATCCTGGGAAAGTTCAGATATAACTGAAGGACATTGGAAGTTCTGATAATATAGGAACTTTCACCAGTCAAACATGGAACAAATACTAATGACTGATCTATTTGGGATGTACACACGTGTAAAATAAGTCTGGTTGCACAAAGACAGATCACACAAGTAATCTTACTCTAACTCTAGGTATGAAAAGCAGCTGAGAGCAGGTTTACCATGTGGCAATTTCTCGATTGTCATCCTCTGGTGGTGCTTTCAGGATGTCTGTGGCAACAGTATGACAAGGGTAGTCAGCAAAACAGAAGATGTCAGGATTTATGAGGGAATGTTGAATGAAGGAGAGCTGGAAAAGACATCAAAAAATATAGCAAATAATTTAGAGCGCAGAAATGAGCTTTGCAGACAAGCACAAGCCTTTTCATGTAATCAGGTAAAAACTCAGAGCACAGCCATGCAGTAAGAGTTCTACACTCAGCTGCATTACACATCAGAACTCTGCTAAAACTGAAGGTGGGGTCACGAGGGTAGCAAATGGCCATCTCCTCCCAGTCAATGCAGACACTGTTCAGTCAACAGACTGCACTTCAGTAATGTACCCGAGACCTACAAACTCATCGGCCAAGATCTCAAGTGTGGCTTGTCTAAAAAGCCACGTTACTAATCCACTGCCATTAAGAAACTGAGGAACTTCAAAAGTTTTGTACAGATACAGTAGAAATGTTGGTGAACCTACCTGGCCCTCTGCGTGCTTCCAAGGTCTGTATATGGCATTAACTGGAAAAACTTCCATGCCCAGCCCTCTCTGGATGCCAAACACTACAATATGCAGGCCCTTGCTGTCACGAATCTGAAATCCTGGATGGTCCAATTCATAGGTTACTACTTTGAAGTCCAGACTAGGATTCTGCAACCAGAAGAACAAAAGAGTCGTCAGCCTTGAGCATTAGAATCTCCAGTACTGTCATGCAAGAACTCTTCTTCATCAGTATTTTATCCAGCTTAACATCCACCTGACCACCTTTTTTAGTTGAAAACAAGATTTTGTGTTCTGTTTAAAAAAGAGCAGAATTTGGACAGCTCTCAGAACTTGATGCAAGTTCACATCTGAAACTACCCTGTGAGAGTGCACTTCCCTCAGCATTACAGGCAGTACCTGTCTACTCTTCCTAACGTTTCGTTAACAAGTCTTCAAAATAAACCTCAAACAAACCACAACACAGCTTTTTTCTTAGCATGATCACTTCTTTTCTGGAAGTCCGAATGCCCTCCAATAAGAGGCAGAAGGGTCTGACCCTCTGGCAAACAAAACTTGCTTTTCCTTCTGAAGAATGTAGGGTGCAAGTACTTGCAAAGCATCCATAAGATTTTCAGCAATAAGAGTGAAAACATAAGGATGCTTGGAGGATGCTCCATAAGGAGCTGAGAGGAAACTATGGCCCTTGTGGAACACAGGCCACTCCTTTCAGAGACAGGTGAGCACAAAAGACAAAGCTAGTTGTATGTTCCAAGGTTTAGAAAAACAAAACAGTGACTCCTGAACAGATTAGAAGGAACATGGAGGGGGGAATCACTCAATATACAATAAGCAAAGGAAATGGTACTCATGTTCCACTGTGTTAGTTACAAAATTTGCTGCTTATGATGTGGCAGAAAAACATTCCTGTTTCTGAAGTGTTAGCATACACAAGAAGCATTTAAAATTTTGAAATGAGAAGCTGCAAAAATATTTTGTTTTGTTTTCATCATCAATGCCTACAGTGAGAGGCTTTTCATAACAAGGTGTCTGACGCATAAAACTTTCCACTGTCAGAAATAAGTCCTTCAAACATAAAACCCCTCAGGGAATACATGCTGGAGTACATAAGAGCAGTGTGGAATAATCAAGCTGCACCCAAGTCAGTCATTCAGGCAGATTTTATGCCCTGCAATTCCTCAAAATATTCTTGTTCAGGAGGCAAAAAGGCACCCATCATTGAAATGCAGGAGCACAATTACATTAATGAGATTCAAAGCCACTGAGGCTGCTAGGAGCTTATAAAGCTTTATATTCACACCAAGACCTGCCTTTCCTTCAGCTATTCTGCAGAAAGGACCAAGATCCTCACAGAACTTACCAGCTCCTTAAGAACGTCGATTAAGACCTCCACGTTCCAGGTATGAGCTTGTGCTCCATCACTTTTATCTTTCCCATCACTCCAAATCCCACTGCCAGGAGCCGAAATAGACTGCAAGTTAAATACACTCAATCAAATGCCAGTTAAAAATAAAGCGGTCTGAAAAACACCTGGCTACAGAACTCCCCACACTGCAAAGGAAAGCAGAAGTCCAGACCAGTAACACCACCAGTTGTATACTTCTGAGAATCTTTTGTTCAAGAACGTGTTACAAGCATTTATGGCAGAGCAGCTAGAAGCAGAAGTGCTAACTAACAAATGCAATTCTGAAACTACTTGAGGCTTGAGCATTTTAACTCCTCTTTTTCTGCTAATTTAAGTATATATAACTCCCACCCCGGCAGGCCACTCACTTGTAATGGAATACCATCCGTCAACCCCGAATGAGTCCGAGCCATCATCCCCAATACCCTGGCAACCTGGGCCGCTGTGACTTCCCGAACACCAAACTGCACGATTATGTTGCGACATTCTTCAACACTAAGATGCAACAAAACAGAGAGATCTTAATACAAAAGCAGGTTTCACTGTGGCATAACACAAGACAGATCAAAACAAGACCTGTGAGCACAGCTGGGACAGCACACAGACTGCTGGGAGGAGCTAACCGCAGACTGTAAAATATGACCATTCATTCCACTTGTTATGTTAGTCAAATGATCCAACACAACAGAACTCCAGGACAAGCAGGAAGACAAATTCAGTAGGAAGCCTGGGCAATTATTTCCATGAAACATACATGCCGTGTATTCAGTTCAAAGCTAGGTCTACTTAGGTGACAGCGAGAGATGTTTCACAGGCTACACTCTTGCAAACTAGAAGCACAGGGCAGCTTTAACACTGTTTTCTGATAAAAGCGCTTCCATGTATTGACCTGTGATACAGAGCTTCAAAGGCTGAAGTTTTCTATTAGCTAAAAGTGAAACAAAGGCTCTGAGAAGGCCCGTTTCGAAGTGACACACACTGTTCAAAAGGTAAGCTGTGCAGGTATGCCTTTAGCCTGATGCAAGCCGTGGCGTTTCTGGTCAGAGGTCACTAGCAAAAACCATCAGGGAGCCTAAAGAGCAAACAATGAGCACGTGCTTAAGTTCCAGTTTTAGGACTGAAGGCCTTCCTTGAAATTTCTTTCACTTCGTGAACACTTCATAGTTAGGTCAACAAGATTCATACAGCATCACTATAGATCAAAAAAATAGTTTTATTAACAGGCATGTGCTAACAAAGGAATCACTTTTCAATAACTTTCAGCACATTTACATTGTGTTTCCCTACTTCACTGTTTAAACAGAAACTTATGTTAGCGTCTTTGAGACTTGATCACCTCCCCCAAAGCAATCAATGGTCTCTCAAAATACAGAATCATCTACTTCTGTTAGCTTACTCTTCTCAAGTGAACTTTCATTTAGAAAAATTGTTAGGTTTATACTGAGGGCTAAGACCAACGCCCCCTTCAAACCAGCCACGCATTTGCAGGCTCCCATTATCACTACCAGTAGCAGAGCACTACCCTAAATCCTTAAAAACTGCATTCAAAACTGAGCTGGATTTGTGAAGTCAGCAGATACACAGCAGGAAACAAACCTTTAACAAATTCAACTCTTAAACAGAAAGATTCTGACTTATGCCTAGCTTCTACTTTTCTAGTAACTGTTCCAATTCACACCTATATGAACAAATAGCACACAGGATGCAGTATTTGTGCCAGGTGCTATAAAGCAAGGATCTTTAGTCCTCCTCAGACCACTCCTGTGAAACCACACATGGCTTTCACACGGCTCCTGCAAGCCACATTCACAGCCTCCCATCTAGCATTCCAGACTAGGGGCAGAGAGCAAAAACATGGGACAGTACTGAAGATGTGGGTAATATATGTCTACAAATATACACACAGATCCAGGGCGAGATTAAGACAGCTGTATTTTTACAAAAATAAGTCTACACAAGCCAAGACTGATGCAGCTGTCAAGATACAACAGCAATTCACTATCACAATTAGATTGCACAGCTCCAAATCTAAATTATACTGTGTACCACACTGATCAGAACCAACACAAAGAGCTGCTGCGGGTCAGCTCTCGAAGCGCAACTACCACTTTCAGTTCTTCTGTCATCTCTTTCATGTGGGCAGTAAGCTAACAGAGTCTGTTGCAAGAGCAAAAGTTCTTCCAAAGATCTAGTAGGATTTAGTTGGGATTTATGCCCATCTAGCCAGTTTATTTTTACTTACAAAAAAATGCGTAAAGGTCCAATTCTTATAAAACCTTGATAAGGAATTTGAATCGCTTTACCTAACATTTCTTACCATAGCGAAGTCCCACACAATTTCAAGAGACACGCTATATGCATTAGAACAAAGCAAAATATAAAGTAGGAACCAAATGATCTTGTAGTACTAGAATAAGTAGAACATCATTACATATTTGAGGTGTTCATTGTCCTTTGCCCTAAGAAACAAGAAAGAAAAATATCACCACCCAAAATGCTTGAAAGTTACACTTTCCAACAAACCTTGTACAAAAGCCATAACCAACTTCTTGCATGAAATCTGCCAGAGAACTCTCCATCATTGTTTTTGCTATGCCTCCAGAATCAGGCAGGATCCTGTCCATTAGAATGTCCCGTTTTTCAGGGTATAGAAGTGGTGCAAGCACCACAGGGCAGCGCTCCTGGGGAAAATCTAAAGGCAAGAGTAACAAAAAAAGCATCAAAGAAACAGAACACCAATTACATGCAAGTTACTACTCAACATAGCTTGAGTGCTGCGCTGGAGTTGCCCTGCTGCTGCAGAAGTCAAGAGGGCACTCATGCAGCATTCCTCCTTCTCACCTCCAAGCTCCATACTGGCACTGGGATATTGTTAAAGAACAAGAATGTAGCATAGTGTAGGTCCACTGCAGCTGCCCAAAGGACCAGGAGCTGTGCTGGTTTTTAAGTTTATAACTAGATCGTCACTAGCAGCAGCCATCCAAAAAGAAAAAAACCAAAAAAACCCAGAGCAGAAAACAATACAGCAGTAAAGCAAAAGCCTCCCCACCAAACCAGGAATTATTAGGAAACAAAGGGGCTGTCACTGAGTCCAAGAAGTTTAGCAAATCTAGACCAGGCACTTTGGTGTGGCTCTCAGTGGAAAGCAGCAAGGACACTTTACGGGCAGGCCTTCCTGAGGCAGCACTACCTTTAGCAGGACGCATAATGTCTCCATACCCTTTGGGGCCATTCAGAGAGGAGTTCTCTATTTCCCAAAGCAAAGAGAGGAGAAGGAGGGGAATTACAAAAGCCAACACACTAATCCTCATTAAAGCAAGTAGGAACTAAGAAGTGGCACTTAAATGCCTTCCTCTAGGTCTGTACAGACCCAAGAAGTAGGGCAAGTTAAATTCAGCTGGCTTGAAGTTCAAATCCTCCTTATTCTAATGGATTTCCAGCAAACACTGTTGTTTTGGAAAGGAAAAAACTACCACATTGATAACACCCCCTGCCATCACACAAGGACCACGGTAACTTCTGGGAAATGAACCAGAGTTTTATTCAAAGCCAGTTCCCTTACTGTGCTGGTGTCCTCTCATAGTTCTGTACCCACTATAAACAACCCAGTGTTAAAATCCACCTATTAAAAATGTTAATGTATGTTCCTTACACTCTAAGGAGTTCAAGTTTAACTACAGAGTACTGAGTTTCTTTAGTTAAATCCACAAATACTATCCTGCACAAGCAAACAGGCTTGAATACCCCCTGGTTATCACAACGTACATTTCAAAACAAACATGAGACCATGCTACCGCTCACTGAAGAAGGGGACTTTACTGCCAGATGCCAGAGCAGTGGTATCCTTCTGTGAGTTTCGAGTTAGGAAAGTTTACCGAGTTCTACCTCACCAACCTCCCCACTGGCTCAGTCTGCACTGACAGTAAGGTACAAAAACTCAAAGTCTGCATGAACGCCACACTTACCTCTACGTAATGTTTTGAGGAAAGCGTCAATCTGTTCCTGTCCTACCCCAAAGGCTCCCTTCTGCCCAAAAAGGAGATGGGAAAGGAGAAGGTGCAGGACCTCTATTGAAATATCTTGGAAGCCACCTTCTTGATTTCCACTGACGTCCGCGTCAATGTAAGAACGTAAAAGATCCGGGAGTTTCTGTTTGATAAACTGGGCAGCTTTTGAAAACAAAAAAAAAGAGGCTAGAGTCAAAACCTGATCTTTCTTTTTAATATGAAGAGTCTTTTTAGATAGGTACCATTCTCTTAATACAAGTTTGTTTACTACAAGCCACGACAGTTCAGATTTAAATAGAAGTCTCATAATCCACACCTCGGCACTCAAATATTAATGAACAACCAGAAGGTAAGATAACACAATGCAGATAATTCATTACCTAGCAACTCATTAATGGAAGGGACCTTCAACATCACTTAAGCCAAGATGACTGTGCTATCTATTGCCTCTCCCAAAATGGTGTTAAGACTTCAATAGTGCTACAGACTGCTAGGTCGTGCATGAGTCAGGTCATGCTGGTGCACAACTATTCCACGTAGAAAGCCCACTGGTTATAAAGAAAAAAAAGGTGCCCCTGTTGCAGTACTCCAGAAGCCTCACTTACCAAAGCCTCGTAGATCTGAGCTGGAAGAGTTCAGTAAGGCAAGACCAAAAATCACCTAGAAACAAGAACAAACATTACAGTGAGGGGACATCATCCTTTCTGACAGGCTTAGTTAAAAACATAAAAATATTTTTGAAATACATGTTCACCTACCTCTTGAACTTTACTTAATTTGAGGACTTTACTCAATTGGGCAAATAAATGGGGTGAAGGCTTTAGACTCTGAAACAGATAAGAAGAATTAAATGGAAGCTGTTATGTGATTAGTCTCATCTGTAACACTGCAGGCTATCTATAGTCCACTTGCAGATCCGAAATATTAGTAACTATTCTGCTATAGGTTAACACAAAGCTTATACAGCTAAGCAAAGCATCTTTGTAACTACTTCTGGATGCGTCTAGACTAAAAGATTCTGCTGCATACCCGACTCTTTTGTTACTAAACCTCCACTACCATAGCTCTCATAATAAAAGAAACAGGAGCACTGATGAGTTAATTTGGTTCTGGCTGCCACAAACAAGTCATTAAGTACTAACATTTGATTAAGCTTTAAAATTAGTCTGCAGTTATTCTAAGTGATTGAATAACTTGCTCAGCTTAACAACAACAAAAAAACCTACTGCTGGACAGGCTCATTTTTTGAAGACTTTAATACAACCAATCTTAGCCATAACAAACCCAAGGAAAAACACAAGGGGAAGCCAGCAAGTTCTGACACAGGATCCCCTTTGAGGAGCATACAAACCTTCTGATAGTGCAACGGATTGTCAATGGCGTAGGACAACGTAGAGATAAAGTTTGGTTTTGTAATCAGCAATGCACACTCCTGGATCAGAAATTGAGTCTGAAAAATACAAGGTAACTTGAATGCATGTAAAATTTTGTAATGGGAAAATAAAACAAAACTGCTTCTGTTCGCTGTGCACAGTAAACTAAAAGAAGATAAGATGTTCAAGTCTTTTAAGTCCCCAAACTTTCACTAACATTAACTACCTTCATTTCATTCAAGTTTTCTTCAGGTTTGGGTTTGTTTTTCCTTTAAGACTGAGAAAGTGATCAAATATTCTCCATCGTGTGCAACATTTTATTTACTGTAAGCATCCTCACACATGGCAACAGTCAATCTAAGGATATTCGCTTCCTGTTTATGAGCTAAAAAGTCTGTGGCAAAGGATGCTTTGCATAAGGATGAAAACATTCCTGAGAAGAGACATAGCGAGCACCAGAAATGCCAGTTTGTGGATTTGGACACAGTTTTAAAAAACAAAGAAAGGCTCTCAAAATGGAGCCCTGCATATGGCAGGAAGAGCAATCGTACTGAAGCTCTCTGTTTTTCCTGATCTGGGGACTGTAAGAGTCAGATATCAACAACTTATCTCCTGACTTAAGGACTGGCAAAGGATGCTTGCAACTGTAAGGCCATAAATCAGTAAAAAAGTTTGCTTGAAGGTACTACTTCAAACCTGCCTCTGTGCTTAAAGGGGACCAAATCCTACTGCAGTTTTGCAACACAGAGAACCTCAGTTTGCCTCGGCAAGAACTTTACCTGATGGAAATCTTTGCCACTGCTTTTACCATCGCCACTGAAATCCACGTGCGAGAATAGACAGCGTAGTAAATGCCTGTCTGCCTCGGGACCGTGCCTATTCACAATCTGGAAAAAAAAAGTCCCAAGACCAGCTTGGTATCAAACAGTCATTACAGAGCAAGATCTGGGTGCAGTATCATGGATACAGCAGTACTCCTAGTGCATGAGTCATCTACAGTTCTAACAAAACTGCCAAGAATGTTTCTTTTTAATCAGTAAAAACCCCCAAGTCATTAAACTATTTGCAACTAAAAAGTAAAATCCAAGAGATAAAGAATCTAGTCACAAGTCACTGACACAGACGCCATGCATTTCAAGGGTAGTATTCTTAAAAAGCTGAGTAAAAAGAGATTTTTCCAGTCACCTAGAGGATTATTTCAAGCTTCTCTACCAACAAAGCAGCTCAGAATCCACACAGTGCCATGGTCTCACTTTTCCCCCCACTTCTTCCCACAGCTACAGTGCCTAACCCACACGAGCACAGCCTTAGGACAGCTACCACCTCTGTGCTATGACTACGTAGCAGGAGTTCATCCCAGAGACAAGCCATCATACAGCACCTTCACTGATCTTGCTGGCAAATTCTACCCTGTCTCCTGCTTATAACTGCCTTGGCTGCCATTATGCCAGTGTCTTTTAAGACATAAAGGGAATACTAGACAGGAATTGTTTCCTGCCATCTAAACAAAAAAGTTCATCTCAAACTTGCTCAAGAGCAAGCTTTAAAACCAAAACCCACATGCTGAACACCTGCAGATGTGACTTTTTAGCAAGTCTTTCCCCTGTCATTAGAGCTCATTCAAGGGAATTCTATACCTCTGTCAGAAGCAGGTGACACGTGCCTGCTGATCTGCAACACCTACCAACCTAGGGCAGCCACCGCCCCCCCGGATTAGGTAGGAAGATGTTCAGATTGGTGCAAAAGGCAGCAAAACTGAATTGGCAGCAAGTTCTACTAGTTAGCTCAGGCTTCAGGAAATGGGCTATCCCAATTCCACACATATATCTAGATGTGGTATCAAGACTGGCATGAAGCTGGATCAAACTCCTAGGGAGCTATCCGGTGCCACGACCAAGATGAATTCTACAAAGTGGGATGTGGGAGAAAAATTTTATGTGCTAGAGCCATTGAAACAACCTCTCCTGCTTTGGACTTAAATTACTTCCTTGCATAAAAGTAACTTCACAAGGTTACTAAATAAAAAATTTAACAAATGAGAAACAGGGGAAAAGAAGGCTAAAAGCTCAGTGCAGCACCTTTCAACTCTAACTACTTTCACATAAAACGGGGAAAAAGAATTGCTTGTTTTCCTATAGAAAGAGCTGAAAGAAACGGTCACACTGTCAGCCTTCATGCTTGCTTACAAGCCACTGTACCCAACCATACATTTTTTTTCTTTTCTTAAGCCAGGAGGGTGGCCAAGTCCTGGCACAGGCTACCCAGAGAGGTGGCAGGGTCTCCATCCACAGAAATACTCAAAAGCTGTCCTGGCATATTCCTGGGAAACCAGCTTTGGGTGAATCTGTTTAAGCAGGAGGCTGGACCTGATGAGCTCCAGAGGTCCATTCCAACATCCACCAGTCTGTGACTCAGGATGAAGTTCAACTCATCCATGTTGATATCCGGATTTATTATGTAGAGACAAGATTTATTATGTGGATTAGCTCCTCAAGCTTTGCTTCAGTGATAGTTGTGAGGACTGGATTTAAATGCAAGTCATTTGGTCAGATGTGACAAAACAGCTCCAAGCATGGCTTTCCACACACAGTGTATGCTTAGGTATAAACTTTGTAAACCCGAGTGAGCTATCCCAAAAATTTACACAGAATACTGTACTGTGGGACCAAGATAGGTAAACATGCACATATCATCTCTTCAACTATCTATGGGAAAAGGATACCAGCAGCCACAAAAGCAAAATAATACCAGAAGTCTAAAAAAGACAAAGGATCATGAAGATTAGGAAGTTAGTCTTGAAATCAGAGATCTGTCTTATAACCAAACATGCACAAACGAGTCATTTCCACAGACCAGTTTCCAGTCTCTCATCACAGTGAGTCAGTCCCGGACGATTGCCCTGAGGGATAAGTAACAATCTGTCCCTATTTTAGAGATCAATATTCCAACTGAATGGCAGATCAGCCATATCCTACCCTCAAACAAAGAAATGTTTACTATACTTTACATAAACGTTTGCGACAGACCTGCAAGTGACACCTCAGCCACACCTGGCTGCAAAAATCACCCGGTGAATCCCCATCTCGGTGATTGAGAGGACAGCAGGATCTCAGATGAGGCCCTGCAAGTACTGAACTTGCAAAAACGTAGAAATATTACAAAACTTACAAGAGATGTATTCCATTTCATGGCTTATGAGATCACTAAAATCACCCCCCTCTCACCTCAAGTTACACAATGCACTTTTAAAGTCAACCTTCACCAGGAACTCTGTCTGCCTAAGCCCTCTGGCTTCCTAATCTGATTCAAATCACTGCAGGACTGCACTAGGGCAAGAAAACAAAAAAAGTGAACTGACCCAGCTCTCTCCTGGGAATCGAACTAAACCAGTTTCTAAAACTGGCTCAGTAACATTCACTTCCTCCTCAGCACTCCTCAGTCCATGCTGCTAGTCAGAGCTATTTTTCAAAGAGTCACTTAAACCAGAATTCTTGCTCAGACCTTAGATATCTCGGTTTCTATCTCCTGCTACTCTGCCTGCCTTCCCTGCACACCCAGGGCCAAGAAAGCCCACTTGGCTTCACCACAGAACCACTTTGAACAAGATGAGGATATAAAACTTCCCTCCAATGTAAGTGAAAGCATTCAGATGAAAGGAACCAGTACCCCATGCTCTCAGCGCAACAATATTGCACAGAACACCTGTATGTTCTCCCTCTTCCTTTTCCAAACCAACAGTGTCCTATGGAATGTCCCAACTTTGAAATATGTGACCTGACAGAGTTTGGAAAGCTTTGCACACCACACTCTAAGAGCAGCAGTTAATCCTAATAGTCAACTACTGCACTGCATGTCCTGACAGATGAAGCCAACACGAATTTCCCAGAGACATGAGGTGCGGTTCTCAGTACAGCAGAAAACAGTACACAGTAACACACGTGAGAGGTCTGCAGAGTACAACTCAAACGGGAAGAGAAATTCCATTTGACGCTCCCATTTCTTCTTCCCCAAGTTTCCTTTGGAGCATCCTTCGTTTACTTACATGCTGTATTTCCTGCTGGCTGGCTCGGTAGTTTTTCTTGGTTAAATTGTCCACCAGGTAGCTGATTTGAGACAAGGCCAGCGAGAGCGAGTCAAGATTCATTGCTGGTTGGGGCGGAAGCAGGCGGCCGAGCCCGGCGCAAAATCACCATTATTCCCCTTTAGTCACCTCAGAGACAGGTTAATTTTTTTTCCCCCAGTTAGCCTGTTATCTGGTTCTGTGTTACTTTCTTCAGCTCTTCTTTCTCAGTTGTCTTCCTCCGTTCTGAAACATGGCACCTGAAAGACAATACTGCATTAGACACAAGTTCTGTACTATCTTCTCAGCTACATTCTAGGCACTGCTGTTATTTTATCATGGAAACAGTCAATTTAAAATAAGTCCTTGAGGTTTTTTTATCTTTAATAAACCTTTAAGCTGTTTGTATGGTATTAAAAGTAGTTAACGGTTTCTCTGCATTTTCTACTTCCACCAGAACACTACAGGGTATAAAATTAAACCCTAGGAGAATTCAGCATTATGCCTTGACCCTTTTTCTTTTGTATTTTTGCTAACAAGCTAGCTTGGCAAACAATAAAAATAGAAAGTTTAACAAAGAAATTGATAATACAGGTGCATTCAATAGCTTAACTTACATAAATCATTTGACATAACTATATCCACAAGGAAAAAGTAGTACTATTACGTTCTCACAACATAAGCTTAGTTTTCACACTATCCAATCACCTTTATTCATTCCTGCACTTTGCCAGTCTGAAAGAGCTAGCAAACAGCTCAGTCAGAAGAATGACTAACTACCCTTTCAGCACTTTGAGAAAGAAGAAAACAAGATGGATAATGAATTAGATACCACAAAGCAACAATCAGAGGTTAGAATCATTCAAAGCATCGATCACAAGTTTATACCAAAACCATGCGCTTTTTAGCCATCTCTGTGATATTTTGCCTCACTACCACGAAAGCAGCACCGCACCCTCCGCACCAGCACAAGTAATTGTGAATGAGCAGCACACACAGAGGACTGCAATAAACTCACCCCGACATTTGGCTGTACTGAAACAGCTTTCCAGTGAGCGACAACAGTGGGTCTCGCCAACTTAATAAATTTCTATGACAACACAAAACCTGGCACTTGACACCTCGTCTGTTAAATTACAGATTGCCAGTGGGATAAAACTGCATCCCAAAGCAAGTCCTGCACAGCCAGCAGTGTGCGGAGGCTCAAGGGAGGCCGTGTGCTGCCACGAAGTACTGTCATTTATCAGAGGTGGAACCAGGCAGGAGAGCTCCTGCTGTGGAGCGCCACTTGATCAAAACACAAAGGTCACTGGGGTGTGCGCCAGGAACCTCAAGACTACTTTTCCAGAACAAAAACTATTGCCTTACTGTCCTGGCTGGATGGGCAGATCCAACAGCACAAAATTTCTGCCTCAGCACCACAATGAATGGCGTAGGCAATGTGCTCACCTGGCATGTCCAGTGCCTGGGGCAAATCCACGCAGCAGAGAAGCTGTCCTGCTGCAGAGATGGAACAGGAACAGACAGAGGTGAGCCAAAAACACTGTGCTGCCTAGAAACCCCCACTTTATACAAAATGTTTCACTTAGACTTGGAACTACAGCTTATTTAACATGTGCCTGCAGTTTAAAACAGGCAGGAGCAGCAAATCCTATGGCACTGAAGATCGTTCTGCTCTTTGGTAAAACTTATTAGATTAAATACCAATGTGGGTGAACTCTGTAAGGAATGTCAAATCATCAGCTACACACACACAAAAACTTATATCGCACAGAAATTATTTCCAAGCAGTAATATTGAAAGCATTCTACAACGACAAAGCAATTTTGCTCTGAAAGAATTTCAGTGCATGTTTCAGATGGCAGTAAGAAGAATTTATAGACAACTTCCACTTTTCTGCACACCTGACAAGCTGCAATTCGTGCCCTTTATATACAGGTTAAAAAGCCCACTGACTGTGAAACAACTCTGTAGGAAAAGGAAAGCCATAGAAGTCAACAGTATTACCCAGAAGCACAATACCTGACTTTTTTTAAAGCAACTCTATTTCTCTTTTGGAAAAATCCAGAACATGTCCTAGGCTTGGCAAGTACCTGTTCTCCAAGACGATCCGACTGGCAAGGTTTAACATACTGGACTGTACAAAGCTTCTAAAAGCCATCTGTTAAAAAACAGGCAGGCAGATGACCATGGCACAGCATTTGCACCTACCAGAGCCAGGAGCTCACACGGGCATCCAGACCCTATCCAAGCTCTAGACTTGAACAGCCAGCCCCTAGAGCTCAGGAGCTGCTTGAACTCCATGAAGAAGCCACAACTCCAGCTCTGTCATTTTTAAGGAGTAACAGAAATATCAGTGTGCCTTTGAGGCCCCTAGGAGAAAAACTGACATCTCTCCAGGTATGGTTCCACAGATAGATACAAACAGCACAACAATTTCACCTTCTCCACCTCAAAATCACACTTTTATAGGTAGTGGAACTCCTGAGCTGGGCTCTAGTGAATCCGACAATCCCTTCTGCCACAGAGTGGACTACCATCTCAATATGCTTTAACTACACAGAAGCACAAGCTTCACCACAGTCTAATGGTAAAACCTGGCAGTGCCACTGGAAAGCTCAAGCTGGAGTTAATATAGGATTGACGGTGCCAAGGAGGCCAAACAAGAGCCTGAGCAGGCATCACAACACAAGGAAAGAACGCAATAGCTGAAGGAAGCAGCTTCGTATTCATGTTCTCAATGCACAATCTGCACAGAATGTATCTTGATATGCAGAAAAAAACCTGATGGCTCTCACAAACACGAGACTAACAGCATTTTGGAGTTTCCAGCAGGACATAAGGACCACACTAATTCAGGAAGTCCTGCCCAGGAAGCAGAAGTGCACAGGTACTTCCCTGGCCACACAGTGCCGGGGAACAAATCAATTTCTACACCCCTTATTAAGAAAGCTATGAATGCTATGCAAAGCAAACTTTATTTTTAGATGCATTTATTCTTAGTGGGAATGAATCTCCCTACATCAGCTTCAACAATTCAGGAGGCCTTAAGTCCCTGAGGCACACCTTCCATCTTTGCAAATTCAGGAAATTCAGGTTTCAGCCAGGAGTTTACCAAAAAGCTTAAGTTTTCTGAAAATTAGCTATTTTGCTATTTTAATGACAGCCCCTAGGAAATAGTAATGGATTAAGTCATCAGACACAGGTCCCGGGAGCTCTTAAAAGATTACCACTTTATATTGCACAACACTGCTGATGCTCAAAAGGTAGAAAATTTCCTGAAACCTGCAATATTATATAGCCCTAACACTTTCTAATGAGATCAACAGGCCCCCAAACATCTGGCATCTATTTCAGTAGTTTTGCTGGGTTATTAAAACATATATACAATAACATTTTAGGAAGAACACAGAAATCTTAAACCGGAAAGGGTCAATGTGTAACCAGCAGTCAGGTTTGACAAGCACGCTCTCTACTAACCTGCAATAGATCACCAAGAGTAACTAACTAAGTCCCGCTGCCCAACATGACAAACCTGAAGTTAAAAAAACCCCAAAACATAACACCCTATAAATCATGCTAAAAGTGCCATGGCTGAACCTATTCTTTGGAACACGGTTTCTCACCCGCTTCCTAAATCCCTCCACAAAGAGAACACATGGAAGGGCAGCACACCTCTCAGAAGCTCCAAAGAAGTGCTCCCAAGTGGGAATGTGGTTTGGAATCACATCATAGGAAAATGAGATTTCAGGATCTTGATAATTTTGAAACCTACAGAGAGAAAAATCCTTAGAGTATAAATCACATCAATAGTAAAATCAACTATTGACTAATTTGATCAGTTCAAATTTAGGTGCTACACATGGAAGGTTCAGGTGGCTCTTCTGTGTACTGGAAAACTGCACACAACCCCAGTCAGCCAGAAGCCACAATGCTGATTTGACACAGGAACTTTAGTTTACAGGCAGTGGCTGAACTAAGCACATATGTTTGTTCCCATATATCAGGGCCAGTCAAAGTTTCAGATTTGGAACCCACCACCAATCTATCAGGCACATCAACAAGCCATGACCATTTCAGGCATTTTCAAACTAGAATTGTTTACAAAAAAACCCAAGAAACTCTCCTTTCAGTCAGATGCTACAGGATAGTTTCCCTTGGGGAGAAGTTAAAGAAATTTTGGGACCCATTCTCAAAGACCTTGTGCTGGTTTTCTGTCCAAAAAGTTTTTTCCAACAGTTAAATGTTATTTCAAAAGGCAAAGGAGAACTGCGGCATTCAGATAGTAGGGATGATTACAGAACAAAAGGGAAGTCTGGCTAAGCCAGAGATGTCCTCAACTATGATTCACAAGGATAAGAATTCCCAACACAATTTCTCGATGACCCATCACAGAGTCACAAAAAGCCACCATCCACTCTTCCTGAGTTACATTTGCAGTCTCTCCTCCGTATCTTTCAATTGCCAAGGCAAAGTGAGAAACAGCAACAGCTTTGAGTCCTAGCCCCTTCCATATGGGTGTAATCACTGGCACCAACGGTGGCCACCTTAGTATCAGTTAAAAGCAACTAAATACCTCAGAGATATGCTAGATGGATAAACAGAAGGCTACATTTAGATGAGAACTTAAGAAGAAATGTTTTCCTGTGAGGGTGGTGAGGCACTGGCACAGGTTGCCCAGAGGAATCGTGGCTGTCCCATCCCTGGAGGTTTCAAGGCCAGGTTGGACAGGGCTTTGGGCAACCTGATCCACTAAGAGGTGTCCTTGCTCGCGGCAGGGGATTAGAACTGGATGGGCTTTGAGGTCCCTTCCAACCGAAACTGTTCCGTGATTTCTCTAAAAACGAGACAGATAAGACGCAGGTTTGCTGTAAGGTTGTTTGGGAGACATGAGACCAATAGCATCAACGGTTAACAGTAAACTGGAAGGCATAAGGGTGGAAAACCCAAGACAATAAGAAGCCTAGGAAGGATAAACAAGTCTGTTATTAACTCAGTTTGTTTCCTGCTCACGAGAGTCACCTCACCCCGACTCCTTCTGCCTATAATTTTGGTCAGTACCAACACAGTCACCCTGGAAACAGGAAACACCTCGCCTGCGCGCACCAAGCGTGACTTGTCAGGTGTCACACCTGTTTTGTCACCCGCTCAGGAAAAATACTCCCCTGAGCGCGGCTGCGGCGCATCCTCCGAAGCGGGATTGGCGGGGGGGGGGGGAGTCACGACTGGCACCAAGGGCTGCGTTTCTCTCAGCGCTCCCTCGTTTCTGCGGTGGGTGCAGCACCAGCCGCGGGGGCTCTGCTGGCTCCGCTCGGTACCTGCTCGCCGGCCCCACCGCAAAGAGGGGCCCGTTCCGAGCAGAATCGCCGGGACCGGCCTCACTCCCAGCGAGGGTCCTGACCCCGGGGCGGCGGCACCGAGAACCCAGCCGGGCCCGGGGAAACCGGCCCGCAACGGGGAGCCAGTCGAGCCTGTACCGGGAACCTCAGTCCGCACCGGGGGAGCCCCGGCCCGCATCAGTAACCCAGGCGGCCCAAGGGAACCGGGGGAGCCCCGGCCCGCACCGGTAACCGAGCCCGCTCGGCCCTCCCCGCGCTGCTCCGAGAAGGGCAGCGAGAGCGGCTCAGAGCCCCGGGCCCGCACCGATCGCCCCAGGGCAGCGCCCGCCGGGCTCCGGTCGCAGCACACCCCCCCGGCCCCGCCCCGCAGCCCCGGCTCCCCCCCTCCCCGGCGCGGGAGGGCGCCGCTCACCTCAAGGGCCGCGGGGTAGGACCGGAGCAGGGCACGGGGCCGCGTCCAACCGCGCTCTCGCCACTCGCCGCCTCTTCGCTACAAAATGGCGGCCGGGGTCGCGCGCTCGCGTCGCGGCCTTTCCCCTCCCCCGTCCCCTCGCGGCGCGGCGGGGGGGGGGAAGGAGGAGGGAAGGGGAGGAAGCGCGGGGGGGGCGGGGCGCACGCCGAGGTCCCGCCCCCGGGAGGGCGCCGAGCCAATCAGAGCGCGGCGCCGCGCGAGAGCCGCCCAATCAGCGCCGCGTGACCTCCGCGGGGCCGGCCCGCCGCCCTCCCGCGCCCGGCGCGCGCAGCCAGCGCCGCGCGCCCATTGGCCGGGAGCGGCCCGAGGCCCTCGCGCCGCCCTGGCCAATCGGCGCCGTCGGGGGCCCCGCTCGGGCTGCGCATGCGCATCGCGGGGCGGAGGGAGGAGGGCCGGCAAGGGCGGCCAATGAGCGCGCGGCGGGAAGGGGAAGTGGCGCCAAGGGGCGCGCGGCGTCATGGGAGGGGCGGGGGCGGTGGTACGGCCCGAGGCGGCGAGCCCTTGCCGCGCAGTGGTACGGCCCGCGTTGGGCTTCCCCCCCCCCCTCGCGGCGTGGTGGTACGGCCCGCGCTCGCCCCGCCACCGCGGCCGCAGGGCCTGTCGGGTGGTCCCCTCCCTCCTCGCCTCACGGTTCTTCCCGCCCCGCTCGCCTCTCCCCGAGGCCCCGGTAGGCCCGGACGAGCTGCTGTGGGGAAAGTAGTGCCCGTACTGATGCCTCGTCTGCTCGGGGAATCACAGGATGGTTTGTGTTGGAGGGGGCCTTAAGGCCCATCCAGTTCCACCCGGGGCAGGGACACCTCCCGCTGGATCCGGTTGCTCCAAGCCCCGTCCAACCCTGAACGCCTCCAGGAATGGGGCAGCCACAGCTTCCCTGGGCACCCTGGGCCAGGGCCTCACTGCCCTCAGTGAAGAATGCCTTCCTAACGCCGAACCTAGGGCAGGAGGCTGCTTTGCAGACCTCAGACTCAATGAAGGACTGTGAGGAGCATCTGCAAGGGGAGGACGCTGATTATAATTAGTATTGGGCCACTCCTGGAAGGTGCAGGACGAGCAAAGCCAGATGCAAAGCACAAAGCTGAGCTGGACCACATCACAGATACACATGAATCCCTCCCTCTCCCAGGGTCTTGGAAGCCAAAGGAATGAGGGAACTCAAAGACTGAACAAGAGCAGTTTGCTGTTGAGGTTTTACTCCCTCAACCCAATCTGCAGCAGGGGAAACTGCTAAACCCAGTTAAAGGAGAAGTGAAAGTTTCATCCAGACAGGCAATGCAGGGACAGCGCAGAGCAACACCAGCCACAGAGTGTAAATGACCGAACGAACAACATGAAACGGATTAATACTGACTGCTTTATCTCCAAAGCATTCATTAAAACCTGCACCTGGCCCAGTCTCATTCCCTGGACACCTCCTGGAAAAACAGAATTGGAAATTTGGAGAAGAGCTTTGCTCTAGTGTAGTGTTTCCAGTAAGCTGATAAAGCCGCAGCACCTCCTCTAGCCTGGCAGGTGAAACATTGCCTGTGCTCGCCTCGAGGTCATCCTGATCTTCCAAAAAAACCTGGGCTGAAGGCGACAGTCCCACTTTGTAAGAGAAAGTGCAGTCCACGTGGAGGGAGATACAAGGGTAAGGGCAGGAGACCAGCCAGGTGAGCCACAGGAAAACAAGAGTTCAACCAAACCAAACACTGACAACAGAAAAGGACTACAGGGATGTCGTCCTGTCTGATAAAACACGATTACTCATTCCATTTTCGCAAGAAATCACCATCTCCCTTCAATGTTGGGAGGAGTTTTAAGCCATGGAGCAGATCTCCAGGGGCACAGGGGTACATGGGTGAGAGCAGCATGCCTTCAAAAACCTCAGCCACAACCCCTGAGTGATGCCTAAGGTAGTGGTGTCTGCCCTAGAGGAGCAGAAAGGGCTTGGGCTGGACTACAGGTTCCCTTGTAGTGATGCACTGGCTTGACCAGGGAGTCGGGGCTGAGAGGAGAAGCCTGACTGCCTGGTGTGTTAAGACAGTGAGATAAAAACCACCCCAGGGCTCTCTCAGCCAAGCCCCAGGTTACAACACTCCTTTTGGACCTTCCCAACATGCCAACATGTTTCCTCTCTGCTTCCCTTTGGTCCTAGGGGAAATGTGTATCCCCACAGCAGCAGCAGTGCGGTCCAGCCTGGAGGAGGAGTCAGGCTGTGAGATCCACAAAGATGGCATTGGCAGTGGTCTGTCCAAAGATGAAGGCTCCAAGGGTGACCATGAACACCCCGTAGCTGACCTGGGCCCACCAACTGTGGATGCAGGAGGACGTGTTTAGAGGGGATCAACATCTGCAAGGGAAGTGAGGAGAGGGGAAGCACGTTTTGCTTACCTGATTGCCTTGGTTTCTTGGATCTCGGAGAGCTTGGCTTGAATCAGGCAAAGCCCTGGAAAGAGAGAAGGCAAACCAAACCCAGAAAAGGATTGAGCAGACACCCAATGAGCTGTGCAGATGCACTTCCTGTTACAGAACAGAAAGTTAAAATATCTGGGCTGCCAACTGACCTCATGCCACACTTCCGTCCTTCTCTAAAGACCTCCTGGATCCTGTCTCCAGCCCATTCCCTCCCTCTTCCAGACACAAGGCTCAGAGACCTCCACCAGCCCCCGAGTGTCCCAGGATGTCCTACCTGGGAAGACGAATATGAAGCAGGCGGCCAAGCCCCCAATGACAGAGATGACTTTGCCAATGTCAGGGATGAAGAGAGCCAGGAGGAGGGTCAGGAGGAACCAACTGACGGTCTGAAGTAAACGCCTCCTCCGCTCCCGAACAACATCCTCCTCCACTGTCACCCCAGTGTAGCGGAGCCAGAGACCTTCCAAGACAGCCCTGCAGGCACAGACCCATGGCAGGAGGTTCTCCCTGTACTGCCCCTCCTGCCCACACCAGCCCCCGCTTCCTCCCAGCACTCACCGGCCACAGAAGTGCAGGATGGGGTAAGATGTCAGCACGGAGAGGATGATGAAGGCCCGGGCAAGGGCAACGGGGATGTCATTGGAGGGGTAGGACAGCAAGATGTCCTGCTCCACGCTGGCCCCAAAGGTCAGGAAGCCACAAACACCTACCAGGAAGGGGGCAGTCAGTGGCGGATGGGGACAAGCCTCCTGCATGTGTGTTTAGGGCTTTGGATAGATTTGGCACAGGGCACATCACAGGGGGTGTTAGATGGAATCCATTCTATCCCTCTGCTGACCAGAGTGTCCCTGCCCTCCAGAAGCTCACAGCCCCTCTGAGGACCATGCCACACTCACATGGCATGCCCTCACTTACCGGTGCCTGTGTAGACAAAGAGGGCAATCACCATGGCTGCTGTCACCACTGCCCCCCAGGTCTTCACCTCTGGCTCCTTCATGCTGTTAAAGACAGGCACGCTGCTCACATGGCACTGCCAGGGACACAGAGAGAGAGGGGACACATGATGGGTTGAGCTGGAGTCAGAGGGAGCCACACAGGATCTCGCATGTGCTATCCCTGGGTTTGTTGTGATATTGTGAGCCCCTAGGTTTGTCACCGGAGAAGAAAAGTGGGGGACAGGCTGCCCTGGCCTTCCGAGCTGGGGAGTACATGGGGGAGGGTTTTGGCTGAACACCCAGGGGAGCATTCTGGGACCATCTTGGTTCCTCACCCAGGTGGCCGCAGGCTGGGAAAGGGAGTGCTGGGCTTATGGCCTTACCTGGAACCCAAAGCAGATGGTGGGCATGGCATTGAAGACAGCTGTCCAGGTGGAGGGGCTGGCAGGAGACAAACACCCACCATCAGACCAGCCCCCACCATGCCCCCAGCCAAGCACCCTGGGGGAAGGTCAGCGATGGGTTTGCTCCTCTGCTGACCTGCCTCACCACCCATGACAACACCCTTGCATGGAAAAAGGTTTTCCCAGGACCTGGCAGTACCCGAAAACCAGGGTCTTTCACCAAGAGAGAACCAAGACAAAACTGAGGACTTAAAAAGAATTGGTAAAAATATAAGGAACCACTTGGGCAATGCTGAAAACTGGTCTAAACTTTGCTCTGCCCTGAAATTCCCGCTGCCTGCACTAAGTCCAGGAACGTCCCCACATCGCAAGGGAGGGACAAGCCACAGGGGCTGTGCTGACCAAGGAAATAACCAAAATCATCCTAAAATAGACACAGCCCTAGGTGAGCACAAGCACTGCATGAGGAACTCTGGGCCCAGCTGTGTTGAAGCTAAAAGTCAATCAGTGCTCCTCAAAACCTGTGACAGAGCTGTGGGGACCTCCAAGAGGTGTTTTTCCTCTCCTTTGCCACCTGCTCCTCTGAAACATGCAGAGATGCAGCCACTTAGGAGCTTCTGGTAGCAACACGCAACATTCCTGGGCTTAGGGATGCAACTCATGAAAGATTTGTCCCCAGCCTCCGCACCCCTGCCTGGCTCTGCAGAGCTGTGATGGCCACCATCAGCATCGTGTCTCCTGCACGCACCTGGTGGGGATCTCCACAGGTGTGAGCTCCTTGTCGGGCCAGATGTACTTGATGATAATGACTGCTGTGACATACCAGGTGCCAATCACGCTTAGAGAGCTGCAAGAGAGGACAGGAGGCCATCAGCATGCTGCCCCCTTGCTCTGTGGAGGGTCTCCTCCCAGCCTCTCCAGCCCCACATTCATCTCTGCACAGACCAGGCCATCCCAGTCCTTCCCACCAGGACCACCCCTGCTCTCTCTTCCCACAGGAATATGCCAGGCCCTGTCACCCACTGTCCCCAGAGCAGACGCCAACACAATCCCACTGTGCTCAGGGGTTCTCCTGGGCCGCCAGCAAGGGGACAGCTTCAGTTTTGGGCAGGAGAAAGAGCTGAGTGTTAACCAAGTGTCACTCCTTGGTAGCCCTGGTCCAGGTCCAGCAGCCAGGTTACACCAAGACGCTTGGTGGAGCAGGGCTGGCCTACAGACCACCCACCCGGAGACCCTTAGTGGCTCCCAAAGACGGGACAACAAGGTTGAAAGTAGCGCTCTCCCGTTTCTCCGGCAAGGAGGAGGGAGGGACACAAGCCTCAGAGCACGTTATGGTGGCCACACAGTGCTCAGCAGCTCCTCTGCTTCCCAGAGGTAAGATGAGGTAGAGGAGGAGATCCCAGACCCGCAGGGACAAATGGACACATACAGCACTAGAACCACAGCATTTTCACTCCCTGTCCCGTGGGACCGTGCTTAGATGGGTGCTGTCTGGCCCACTCCAGCTCCCAGCCCCAGAGGGCTCTTCCCACCCACCTGGCATATTTTTGGAAGCCAATCTCCTTGGGGATGGAGAGTGGCAGGATGAGGAGGAAGGCAGTGATGCTGATGGTGAACTTGCGGTCCATGTACCAGCGGCCGCTCCCAGCTTCCTCAGGCTCCGTCACCAGAGCAGCAATGACTGTGGGGGACAGCCGGGACAGTCAGGTTGTCCCCTTCAGCCCAAAGAGACAGCAACTGTTTTCCCATGAGACACACTTACTCTTGTCCTCCTGGTCTCCGATGATGATGAGGAAAGCAATGCAGGTGCCAAAGGTGTAGACGGCGATGGCCACCTCGCACAGCACGCCGGGCACCTTCCCGCAGACGGCCCACACAACCTCCTGGTAGGTCCGCTCATTGCTGGCCTGCGAGCAATATGCCAGGATCACCAAGCCTCCGATTATGAAGATCAGCATGCACTGGGGAGGAGAACAGACAGGGAGAGGACAGTGTGATGAGGACACACAGTGTGATGAGGTCCCCAAAACACCCCAGGCAGTCACCCCTGAACACACTGAGCATCTCTGGTGCACCTCACCCAACAGGGCTCATTCCCAGGAGCCAGCTCCTCCTCAGGCCTTTTCTGGAGCTCCACACATCACGCCATACCCCCTCCCAGGGTGAGACAGGAGACTGTCACTCCCCACCCTCTCACCATCTGCAGTGCGATGCCTGCGGCCACCCCACCGGCCATGCTGAAGGCAGCAGGAAAGTTGAGCAGCCCAGCCCCGAGGGCAGCGTTGACCACAATGAAGACAGCTCCCAAAACTGATGTGGCCCCCAGACCGTTTCCTTGGCTCTCTCCGCTCTTTGGCACCATCTCCACGCTGGGGCTCTGCAGGAGCCTGGCACGTTCTCCGGCGTCGGCACTCCATTCCCAATCCTTGTAGTCGCTGTTGATGCTCCCGGTGCCCTGAGCCATCGTCCTTCCTAGGGTGGCCCGAGCCACCATCCACGTCCCACTAGCACTCCTGAACCAGGCTCAGCTGCTGCCCTGAGGAGGGTCCTCTGCCAGCGCTGGCTCCATCAGGCGCGGAGGGCAGCTGGGACCATGGCAGCATGGAGATCAGGCACTTCACTGCTCCTAGGAGAGGATGAAAAAGGACACAGTAACTGTTAAATAAGTTACACTAACGCAAGGGACAACCCAAGCATAAGATGGGGGCAGATGAACTGAGTTCCCTGGGGAACCTCTTGGGGTCACAGCACCCAGGTGTCCTCACACCAGCAGAGATGTGGCAGGAGAACTTGCTTCTCGTCTCCTGAATCCAGAGCAAGGACACTGTTGCCGACAGGGGACTGAGCTCCATCCGTGGGGCTGGCGAGCTGCAGCCTGTTGGCAGGACTTGCCTTTCTGCAGGCACGAGACCCAGCATCACGGCTCGTTTCCTCATTCCCAACCCCAGTTCCTGCAAGCTCTGCAAGAGCCACCATGCACGTGCTCCTGGGTAAAGGTCAAGGCTGGGCTCAATGGGAGCGACCCACGCGCGCAGCAGAAACTCCGCGTCATCAGGAAAAGCAGGATCAGCCGCTCCCAATGCACGCCCAGGGTGGCCACCGGCACGAGGTGTCTCAGATGCTTTGGGACCTGAAGACCTGGTGTTTCCAGCACCGCAGCTCTCAGAGGTGGCACTGCTCAGATCTTATCCCAGTGTCTCCAAGCTGAAGGAGAGCGACCCTCACAACTTGGTCAGGCTTTGTGGGGACCTACAGAGCCAACGGGAATCGCTTGTCAAGGGAATCCTCCTTTCAAGGAAAATATCTTTTTTTTTTTCATAGACTACATCTCCAGGGACTCTTCCTGACCAGCCTGCCCTTTGCTTCTTGGATATTTAAACCCCATGATTGTGCTGGGAATCCTCTTCTGAGGTTCCTGGGGAAGGGGAAAGGGAGAGGAAAGGAGAAAGTGAAGAGAAAAGGGAAAGAGAAGGGGAAAAAGGAAAGGGAAAGAGAAGGGGGAAAGGAAAGGGAAGGGTAAAGAGGAGAGGAAAGGGAGAGGGAAAGCAAAAAGGAAGGGGAAATGGAAGGGGAAAGGTAAAGGGAAGGGGAAGGGGAAAGGAAAGAGGGAAGGGGAAAGGAAAGAGGGAAGGGGAAAGGAAAGAGGGAAGGGGAAAGGAAAGAAGGAAAGGGAAAGGAAAGAAGGAAAGGGAAAGGAAAGAGGGAAGGAGAAAAGGAAGGGTAAAGGCAGCCTCTCCCGCGGGCAGGAGCGCGGGGCGACGGCGCCGGGTCCCCGGGTGTTTGGGCAGCGAGGCTGCCGCCCCGCCCGGGCCCCGAAGAAGCGGATGGAGGAGGAGGAAGAGGCGACAGCAGCTCCCGGCCCGGGGTGACTCGGCAGCGGCCCCGTTCCCCCCCGCTCCCCCCGCTGCCCCCGGCCCCGCTCACCGGGCGGCGCAGCCCCGGCGCTCGGCTCGGCCCGGCCCCGCCCCGCCCGCTGCACGCCGGGCCAGGGGGGCGGCCCGGGGCACGGGAGAGAGAGGGAGAGGGGAGAGGAAGAGGAAGGAGGAGAAGGGGGAGAGGGGAAAGGGCAGAGGGGAGAGAGGGGGGAGATGGGAGACGGGAAAAGAGAAGGGAGAGGGAGGAAGGGGAGAGAGGAGAGGGCAGCAGGGGGAGAGGAGGGAGAAGAGAGGGGAGAGGGCTGGGGTCCGCTCTGCTCTGGGGGGGCTGCAGAAGCAGGGAACCCATTCTGCTCCTGCGCTGGGAGCTGGTGAGGCTGCACCTCGAATCCTGTGTTCAGCTTGGGGCCCCTCGGTACACGGAGAAGGGATCTGGAGCACAGGGGTTATGAGGAGTAGCTGAGGAGACTGGGGCTGTTTAGCCTGGAGGAGGCTGAGGGGAGACCTCATTGGGGCTGTAGAGGCGTGTGCTGGGCTCTTATCCCAAGCAACAACTAATAGGATGAGAGGAAATGGCCTCAAGTTGCACCAGGGGAGGTTTAGATTGGATGTTAGAAAAAAATTCGTCACTGAAAGGGTTGTCAGGCACTGGCAGAGGCTGCCCAGGGAAGTGGTGGAGTCTCCATCCCTGGAGGTGTTTAAAGGACGGGCAGGTGAGGTGTGCAGGGATGTGATTTAATAGTGGACGGGTATGGTTGGACTCAAAGGTCTTTTCCAGCCAAATGATTCTATGAAAGCCTGATGCACAGTGAAGGGGCTTCGTGCAGCCCGGAGGCAGTGCCAGAGCCAGAACTCGGAGCAGGGCCCCACCGCACCAGGAGTGGTTTATTGCACAAACCTGAGCAAGCAGCAGCTGCAGGCACTGTGCCTTGTAAACAGCCGCGTCCCTTGGAGAGCAAACCGCCTGCCAGGGAGCGGCAGGAGGCTCCAGCCCTTCTTGGCTTGGGGCAAGCACAGCCACAGCCAGCACCAGGCAGGCCCATCCTGGCTCCCAGAACATAGCTGCTCTGGGAAGGAACAGGAAACGAGGGCTGCTCTGCCAAATACCCTGGTACAACTGTGGTGGGGAAAGGGACCAGTGGATGGAGAAGGCACACGCTGACACCAGGCCCCCCTAGGGAGTCTCCTTGACTTATCCCAAGGAGAAACTCTATTGTGCTCCAGAGGCTAGGCACTGGACAGGCAGTCTTTGGGAATGTCCACTCTCCCCAGCAATACCAGCTTAACTCAGCAGACTTCAGTTTCAGCTCAGTGACACCAACTCCCCAACACCATCCTGTGCTTGCAGGACACACAGGTGGGAACTACCCCGTCTCTACACAATTAGGGTCTCACTGGCCATACAGGGTCCCCTGTGCTGGCACATCTGCAAGTGGGAGCATTTGATATACGGAACGGATGGGATCCAGCTATGCGAAGACAGGAGGAAGCACCCAGCTCCATACAGCCGTGCACCAGTTTATTTGGATTAAAAATCAAGAGTCCAGTGAGTCACAGGGCCTCAGGGAGACTCAGTTTAAAATAACAGAATGTTTTTTGAGTTGTCAGCTCTCAGCCTTCCCTTGGGATCTTTCCTTCCTGTTTTCTGGTGTGGTGAGAAATCCGGCTGAGCAGAGCAGATGAGAAGGACGTGCTGCCCCCACCCCCTGTGAGGCTGGACACAGCAGGACCCACCTCTTGGCTCACGGCTGTGGGACACAATGACTCCGCTTTGCAGGGAGGGCACAGGGAGTACGCGGCCCTCTGCAGGGGCTGGTACAGGAGCGGGGACAGGCAGAGACTGACAGAGAGCAGTTTTCATAGGAGGTTCTTAATGCAGGGGCGAGAAAACGTTTTCACTTTGGGGCACAGGAGTGACATCAGGAGAGCAGGGCAGGTTTAAAGGAGGGACGCTGGTCTGTTCCACATACCAATGCCACTGTGAATTACACCTGGAAGGAGATCCCCAGATGGAAAGAGGGAAGCACACGATGCAGCAGATTTTGTGACAAGTCCTTGGAGCTGGTTGCTGGAGGGTGGCTTTGGCACTGCCAAGCCCTAGGCAAGGAGGATGAAAGAGGACAGAGCCTGCTTCAGCAGGAACTGGCCAAGGAGGTGGTAGGGCTGCACCTGAGCATCCCTCCCTCTCAGTCCACCCAGCTCCCCGCCTGCGGCCACTTCGGCCAGCGGCCACTTCGGCCAGCGGCCAACAGCCTCACAAAGCCTTCTCATGGAGAAACAAGGATAGGGAAGTGTTCGGTGCGTACTCCAGCAGGATGGCAGTGCAAAGCATTTGCTTCCTTCGGCACAGATAGGTGCTGGGGCTGAGGGACAAAGGACGGAGAGCAGGGGAGAACGGCTGTGATGAGCGGGAGCCAGCAATGATGTCCCTGGTCCACCACGCAGGGTGGTTTTGACTAGACTTCTACAACAACTTCTCTACATGATACATTCAGCAGCGGCGTCGAGTGCTCTGACTGGAAGTATTCTGCTTGTTTCCTTTCCTTTCCCATCTCTGACCAGTGGGAAAGGGAAGGCCACCAGCTCCAGGATGCACCTTTGTCTTTATTTTGTGACTTGATGAATGGCATGAGCCAGGTAACCAACATTGCCTGATGTAACTCCTGCCACCGAGATTCGTCCGTCCTTTGTCATATAGATGGAGAACTCCTTGGTCAGTCGCTCCACCTGGGGTGAAAGAGCAAAGTTCAAACTGCAGGCCAACCTCTAACTCGTTAGCAGAACGCAAATTTACCCAGCTTGCTAGAGCTGAAAGCAAACTGGGTGCCAGTAGACATGGCAGTCTGCTACCTGCAGAGCCAGCTGTGCACCCTGTAAACCATGAGAGATGCTGCTCTTCTCTCGGACAACAGAAAACCACTGCAGATATCTAGCTGGGAGAGTCACCTCATTTGAGCTGACCTTTTAAGGTCAGCTTCCTTTAACTGATAAGCAGACTGTGTCTGCTTTCAACCTCCACAAGCACAGCACGGAGCAGAGCAAGACATGGGTCCCGACAATGCTCCAGAGCTGCAGGCTTGGAGGATGTTCCTCCTGGAGGAAGACTTGCCAAGGACTCATTTTGGCAGCTGCAGTCAAGATCTTACTAACATGGACTGCAAACAACACCTTAAGACCACAGAAACTGCATTTACCTGCTCAGGCTTCAGCCCTGTGAAGCAAAACATGCCGATCTGGTCAGTGATGTGCTGCCAGTTGTGGGAGGATCCCTCTTTCTTGAGGTTGGACACCAGCTGAGTCCGCATGCTGATGATCCGGTCGGCCATGCCCTTCACCTCCACGAGCCTGAGAAACCAACCCAGAAATTGCTCAGAATAGGGCTGGGATGCAGCAACGCTGCTCCCCCTCAACTACTGGGAGTCAATCCTCTCCACGTGGAAGGGCCTCCTATCCCAAAAAACATGGGGGATGCAGATGAACACAGACCAGAGAATGCAAACCTGTAGCTCCAGCTGTGGAGCTGCTTTTTTCTCCTAGTACCTGGAGGTAACTGCTGTTTATTTATTCCATAACTGTTGGACACGTACTATTACAGCATTGGCATCTCTCACTTCTGAAAGCCACAGGGTAGGAGGCTTCATGGCGGCACTGCCCAAACTCAAAATAACATTTGAAGATAAATGAAGAGTGCAGGGGTACCTCCCAGCACAGGCAGACACCTGCTGCTCCAAGGCAGCAGAGCTGGGAGATGTCGCTGCTGGGCCCTGGATCAGGCACCAGCGTCAGCCGGCCAAAGGAACACAGCTCCTAGTGAGGCCACAGCACACTGCCAGCCTTTGTTCTGCCAGGCCAGCTGCTGGCAGGGACTTGACACCGTGGGGCTGGGACAGCAGCACAGGCTGACACTAGGAAGCAGGCTTAGGGTTACATTCCTGGGTCTTATTCCCAGTGGACTTAGGCTTCCACTTCCCCATGTGAGTCATACTTAGTGACTACAATGCCTCAGTCAGTCTTTTCCACTCATTGGACAGGCAGCTCCCGCAGCCCTCAATCCGAGGGAAGCTTTATCTCCTCCTTTAGTGCCTTCTGCCTTGGTAAGACAAGGGAAATCTGTTCGTGCCAGGCTGGATCGATACCAGCCAATGCTGGGACATGAGCCGGGATATCTCCAGAGGAAAGAGGTGGCACATGGTTCCAACTGTAACCCTGAAGCGATGAGCTGCCCACGATGGCAGCAGGCACTAAGGACAGCACAGGGCTGCCAGAGACCTCGCATCTCTCTGTTGTGAGCGTCAGGGGTTCCCTCTTACCACTCCTTCCGCAGGTCAGGGGTGTTCAGGATGATAGAGGCAATGCGGGCTCCATTCAGGGGTGGGTTGGAGTACATGGGGCGGATGAGGATCTTCAGCTGTGATTCGACCCTCTTGGCTTCCTCTGCATCACTGCAGATCACCGTGAAGGCACCCGCACGCTCTCCTGAAAGAGGGGCAATTAGGCCCCAGCCTCTGCCTTTGGATACCCAGGGCTGGGGCATGATTTATCCAAACACGACACAGCTCTAGCGAAGCCCTGCTCTCTGGAAGGGTCTCCACCAGCTCCCAGCAGGTCATCTCCTGCACCCTGATCAGTACCACAGGATGAACGCAGGCAGCAGGAAGACGCTGGCTGCTAAACCCCAGAGGCAGCAGGGTCACTCCGGCAGCCTGGATGAAACCACATCCACACCACCGGCCCTACTCACCATACAGCCCCATGTTCTTGGCGTAGGACTGTGACAGGAGGACGTTGATGCCCTGCTCAATGAAATACCGCACAGCCCAGGCATCCCGGTTGATGTCCCCGCTGGCAAAGCCCTGGTAGGCCATGTCAAAGTACACGAGGAGGTTTCGTTTCTGCCAGCAAAGAGGGGAAGAGAGTGTCACAGGAGCTCAACAGCCCCCTGGGGAGCAAGGCAGCAGGCTGAAGAGAGCCATACAGGCAGTGGCCTGCTCAGCTGCAACTGTTCTCCTCCAGAAGTGGAGCCACTCCCCTTCACTTCCCTCAGGGAAGATGGCTCAAAACCCACAGCTCCCCACCACACATCAAAATAGCGCATTTATGGGATGTGCAGCCTGGCCCAGAAGGCAGAGTGGATTCATCATAGTAAATTATTCCATTTCAGTATCTCCTGTATTATCAGTTTCCAGGAAAACCACCTGTGAATGCTCTGGGCAGGTGCCAGCCCTTCCAGTGACGCCAGGCAGACAACCCAGCTGCACTGTCCCTCAGTCAGGAGACCCGCAGCCATCTAAGCCACAGAGGTCGCTTTGGTATCTATCCATTCAATATCTATCAATTCAACGGCTTCAATATCTACCAATCTCAGGGCACTACTAAGGCCACGCATCCACAAGCCAAATTACACTGGTTACAGCTTGCAGAGTGGCAGGGAAGAAGAAGGATGAAGGAAGAACCTGCCCCTCTCCATTTCCAGCTGAAGCTGGCGAGGAGACACCAGGCACATTAAAGATCTCCCAGCGTTTTTCATACACCAACAGTGGGAGACTCTCTCCAGCTATCACAGTCTGCCCTTTCAACCCTGCTGCTCTGCTTTCAGTTCTCCCTTCATCACCTTCCTGCTAAGTTGCCAGCAGAAAGCTTGGTGATCAGGTAGAAGAAATATGGGTGTACTTGTCTGGCTTTTTTCTTCAGTACAGGAACATGACACCCATCCTGGTTTCAGGGAAGGGAGGAACGTTTAGCACAGTGAACATCAGTTACCACCCATCAAAGTCCAGAGATGAGGTTTTCCCAGAAGAGCACAGAACCCTGGGACACTATTGCTCACCTTCACCAGAGCTGCCAACTCCTTCCATTGTTCTTGCCGGGGATCCACCCCGGTGGGGTTGTGAGCACAGGCATGCAAGAGGATGATGCTCTTCTCTGGAATTTTCTAAGGAAGATGTTATAGAGAATGTGTTATTAATAACATCTGAGCGCTCTCCTAAGTGGCTGAGATGAGACTCTTGCCAAAGACAGCTTAGACAAGCTCTGCAAGGCTTCTAGCCTTCATTTAGTGCCTTCAGGCATCATATTTAGACTAAAGCAAGATGATCACACATCTCCCCACGTCACCTCCCTGCTTCCAGGCATGTAAGGCAACTCACAGAAATGTCATCCATGGCTCCAGAGAAGTCAAGGCTGCACGTCTTGGGGTCGTAGTAGCGATAAGCCTGAAGTTGCAAGCCAGCATCACGGAAAATGGGAGTGTGATTGCCCCAAGATGGTTTGGGTAAATACACATCACGGCTAGACTTGAAGAACCGTTGCTGATCAAGAGACAGACAGAACGTTGAAACAGGTTGAGCAGATTAAAGCAGTTAGATAACCCCAAAGATTCAGCTCCAGTCAAAAGACGTCCTTTCCTTCCTGGAAAGTAACTGTCCAGGGACTCACCAAAAAGTTGGCTCCAATTCGCAGAGATCCAGTCCCCGAAATACCCTGCACAGTGACGTACTGCAAGGGAAAAAATAAATACGGAGTCCGAGCAGGCACAGCCTGATACAGAGAAAACCCAGTCACCATGTCAGCATTGGCAGAAGCAGAACAAACCAGGACATGAGGCTGGAGCAGATCACATGAGTCAGCAACTCCAGTAGCGGCACACAGAGTTGGGACCCCGGCAAGGTCAAATCCCCTCCTCAAGAAGGGGTGGTGTTTCACCCCAGCTTTCAGCAGAAGCAGCTCTCCTCAGGTCTGGCCAGCCTGTATCTCAGAGGCACGAGTACCTACTGGCCCATCCACTCTTGCTGGGCACCCATGTACCAATCATGTGTTAGACAGTGCTGCCCACCCCCTGCTTCCCAGCCCGCTCCTTACCCGGCCGCTCTTGAAAGCCTCACTGTTTTCACCCAGAGCCAGTTCTGCAGATGCCCGGGTGAAATCCGCCAGCCCTGCAATGGGCAAATATTCCTTGTCCATCTTCTTGGATGCCATCATGGCCTCCGCCTGGGAAAGGGGACAGATAATCAGCAAGGGAAAGTATCACCATCAAGAGGATGCTGGACAGCTTAACGCTGCTTCTCTTTACGTTCACTTGCTCAAAAGGGGCAAAGGTTGATTGTCAGGAGCTTCCCTTCAGAGATGAGGGCCCACTCAAAGCCAGGGGCAACAGTAAACATTTCTGGTGACACCCTACTCGCACCATGGGGCAAAGGCCCAGTGGCCACCGGAGCCCTTAAGTGGGTGCAAGCGTTGGTAGAGCAGTTGGAACAGCCAGCTGTGTGTCAGCTGCCAGCTATTTAATGTCCTATTCCTATGCTTGCAGCCCTGAAAGGCTCTGTAATCCCCTCAAGGGCAGTGTCATAGGCTGGAGTTTTAGACTGGCTTATGAAGAAACTGGTAACAATGCCTCAGCAGAATTTTTAAGACTAATCCATCGAGGCAACAATGTCATCTTTCCTCTAATGAGGGCTGGCCCAAAGAACATTAACCGATTCAAGAAACACCTTGAAGTTTAGAGGACAGCTGAGTTGGAGAGCTTATGGAAGTCAACAAGGAATTAGTTTGGCCCAGATTGGAACACGTCATGGATTCCCTGTTTTATCCCCTACTACTTAGCAACTGGCTCTGTTGTGTCTCAAAGGCGTTACTACTGCTAAAGAAGACGTCCAGGAACACTGTCCTGCTCTGTTAAGAGACAGAATTTGTTCTAAGGACCAACAGACAAACCTTGCCTTTCCCCTCCCTGACGCCCCAGGGTGCCCAACGCCTGGTTCCCACCCTGCCCAGCAGCCAGCACCAGGCTCACCTTGCGAACACAGTTCAGGACGTATGGCTTGCCGTTGTCATCCCGGTATGCTCCTACACCCAAGTTCATCTTCTTGGAGTTGGTGTCGCGCTTGAAAGCTTCTGTCACCCCCAGGATGGGGTCGGGGGGACCCATCTCCACATGGGACCACCATGAGCTGAAGGGGAAACAAAGAAGGTAAAAATTAGGCTTGAAAACTGGGTAGGGACATGCACCAACATGGCTAGCGAGAAAACTTCACGGGAAAACCTGTCTTTAAACTGTTAGAAAAGGTCTAAACAGCGGGAAGAGAATTATCCAGAGGGGAAGAAAACCCAACTCCTCTACGCTCCAAGATCCAGCACTGCATTTTACACTGCAGAATGGGCAAAGAGCCTCAGTTCACTAAGGCTGAGGATAACTGACCCCTCCAAGGCATTAAGGCATAGAAATGGCTCTGCTTTCCTCATGTGTTAATACTAGAAAGGCCCCAGGAAACAGGAATCATAAACTCTTATGGCCAGGCACAATCTCTTCACAGCCTACAGGCAGGATCGCGTAGGTTAGTCCCCTCCAGGAAACCTTGGCTAGACAGAGGCAATTGCTCAAAGCACAAATACAGAGCCTCTTCTAAATACCTGGAAGGGCTCTTGTGAATGAAAGCTAACCTGCATTTCCCACCAACCCTAGCTGACCTAATGAAGGTATTTCCCTTCCCTGCCCAGCAATCTCTGCCTCACATGAAGAGGGATGTTGCAGCCAAATGCTGCTTTCATGGAAATCGCTCACGACACTTTCTTTCCAGTGTGACCGGTTCTGATGCAGAGGTCCCTTCCCTTGCTGTCAAGCATGAAACCTCCCTGCTCCTCCCAGGCAGAGCTTTGCACTCCATTCCGCAGGCGCCACTCTACAAACCACCTGCTGTTGCCCTGCTGGCAGGACACCCTGAAGACAGAGCAGTTCTCTTAATGTCAAAGGTAGACCAGACCACGCTATAAAAAGAAACCCGTTATTATCCCATGCCCTACGTCTGGGCTTTGCAGGCTTGCAGATAGCACATGAGGTGTGGTGGATTTTAACCTGCCTGGCAGAGGGCTATGGCTGCAACAGCCCCCTTCTGAAGACAGGAATGCCAAAGGCAACGACTCCATGCAGCTCTGAGCCTCCACACAGCTCTGAGCCGCAGCATCACATTGACCCTTACCCAGACCCCTGAGCTCAGTGGGGGATAAAGCAAGCAGCCTCAGGTAGATTGGCTTTATCACCTCTGGGGCAGGATTGCTAAAGGAGAAGTTCCCACAGCCGACGCTGCCACTTTTGCGGCCAGGGGGAATGCTAACTCACCCAAGATAACAAGCTTTCCCAACACAGGAATGCTGGATCCTGCCCCGGGGCAATGCAGCCAGCCTGGAGTCACCCTGGGCAGCCAGGCCTCCTGCCGAGTGCTTGGTGTGGAGAGCACACCTGAAGGCAGCTCGGCCAGGCAGGTTAAGGAAGCTCTAAAGCTAACTGCAGATTAGAACTCACAAAACCATCTTCCCCCTCTGCTCTGTCCCTGTTTTGAGTCCATTCAGGCCCAGTTTAGTTACTACAAAAACATACTTTGCACTAGCACATGCACTAGGTTGCATCTCACTGGGGCCCCAGTCATCATTTGCTCCCCTCAGACTTAACAGCCCTTCCCAGGGGTACAACATTTCCAATTAAAAATCCTCAGTTTCTCCTCCTGACAGGCTCTGTGAAAAAAGGGCAGCAAATATGCATGAGATAGAGCCACCTCGGGTAGTTTAAAAATGGAATATGCGCTTAGCGTTTTCCAGACCACTAACAACTTTTAATTACCTCTGGTTAAGGAATCAGCCTGGAAAGGAGGATGAGTCAGCTGTGCCAGCAGCTCACACCCTGCCGAGAGGGACCAGGCTGCAGCTGGTGCCTGGGGAGCCAACCTGAGCAGGACATGCGAGCAGCTGTTGGGGCGAAAACCAGCAGCAGGTTCAGGCAGCACACAAAGCTGCTTTGAGAAAACCTCTCTTTGCAGCGCAGGGTGAGTGAAACGCCCTCTGTCCAGCAGTGTATCCATCTGAAACCTGCCTGCTCTAGAATTATTTTGGTATGGAGTGCTGCAGGAGCCTGGCCTCTACTTTAGAGCTGCTGCTTCGGAGATGGTGATGGCACCTTCTGTCTGCTGGGCTTTTCACCAAGCAGCTTACAGCATTCGGGGTATTTAGATCCTGATCCTCCACACACTTCAGCAGGTCACTGGGCTCTAATACACTGCTGCTGATCCTGCAGGCACTTACCTAAGCTGCAGTGGTCTTGAGAGTTAAGTACTTGTGTTCTGAGCTGGTCTTTGTACTGGCTTAAGGCCGTGAAGGGTAAGCTTAGGACTGATTCTCCTGTTCTCAGCCTGAAGGTTTTCAGGTGAAGGCCTCTGCTGTTTGCAGGGCGGTGAGCTTGCAGGGAGGCAGGAGAAAAAAGTCCAAGGTGAGCTGTCCAAGCACATCAGCATACGCAACAGATCACAAAGGCAAAGCTTTCTAGACAGGGCTTTAGGAGAAGGGATCTACTGAGTATCCGAGTCATAACACACCACTACTCTTACACTACTGCAGCATCACTGTCTCTGCACTGCATTATGTTTTATTTTGAGCAATTATAAGAGCATTTGTCTTGAATAAAAGATTGAAGCTATAAGCTGGCTGTCCTCTCTGCCAGGCTGGAGGTATTTCAGTGTGAAAAACTAAATGAAGGCAAGTTAAAGCTGGGATACCTTATGAAAGCCAAAAAAAGCGTGTTCTCCAGTGATGGGACATGAACACAGGTAGCCTGAGTCAGAGTTTAGATGCTGAGCAGACCTGGAGTTCAGGCAGTCTCCATACTCAGCCATGCTGGTATTCCAAGCCAGTTTAATGCAAGCACAGTGCGACAGATGGGACAGAAAGGGTAGGAAAACACACCAAGAACTGCATAAACAAGCAACACCCTTTATAAACCTATGCGAAACTCATGGCCTGAGGTGCAGAGACCTAATAGAGTGTTGATGGACCCAAGCCCAGCCCAGAAAGCAAGTTTTCCTGTAAGTAAGCAAGCGTTTACATGCCCAGTGAAGGGATCCATTGTGAAGAGGCCAATCCATGTTCCCTGAGGTACAGCCACCCAAGACAGTGGATCAAAACCTTTGCCAAAGCGGCTACAGCAGTTCTGCAAGCTGGAGCAGAGCAGAGAGGCCAAAGGTTTGGCTGGATACCACAGCCAGAGAAAATATTTACACAAGAACAATGCCAAAGGCGGCTGGCTACTGCAGTCCTTTCAAGCCTAAAAATTCCCTGCCTCAGTCAGCTAGCGAGCTTCCCACCAAGAAAAGCATTTAAAATAGCTGTCTGGTGACACATCAGAACAGCAGACTGAGTTATCATCTTAATTAGCTTTTGTTCATCAAGGGAACCATTTTGACCATTTCGTATCTCTTCACCTCAACCCCATATTTCTTCACCTCCACCCAGACTTCAGAAAGACCATTCCCAGCTCAGAGCAACTGTCAAAGCTCCAGGCACCACGTGTTGCTGAAGATAAGGAAACAGAAACTGCTAATCACTGCCTGGCTTCCCCTATCAGGGCTATCAGGAACAACTGAGGGCTGTGCACAAAGGCTCTTTGCTTACAAAAGGGATGCTCTGCGTCTCTTTTAGGTCACCCAGATTCAATTTCGTAATTTATTGCTTGCTGTACAAGCTTGAGTAAAAAAAACTATTGCCAGTGGGTGGCACATCATGCCTGCTGCAGTCCAAGGGCAGAAAACACAAATTCTAGATACCTGGTCCTCTGTACTTGCCGACAAGAGCCAGGAGCCTGCCTAAGAAGAGGCAGGGGCTGGGAGCATTCACCTCACAGGGCAGTGAGGGGTCATGCTGGACAGAACAGGGTTAATCAATATCTAACGACCTTCTCTATCTGCTGGAATGGGGAAATAAAAAGCCCATTGCTTTCACAGAATCAGGCCAACCAGCAGCCTAACACCTCAATCCCTACTACACCATGTCTTGAAGTGCCACATCTACACGCTTTTTGAACACTGAAATTGTTCATAAGAGGTGGGATGGAGACTCCAGCACGACCCTGGGCAGCCTCTGCGAATGCTTCACTACTCTTTCAGTAAAGAATTTTTTCCTAATATCCAATCTACACCTCCCCCGCACAACTTGAGGCCAATTCCTCTTGTCCTATCCCTTGTTACTTGGGAGAAGAGACCAGCACACACCTCACTACAACCTCTTTTAAGTCAGTTGTAGTGAGCAAAAAGGTCTTCCCTCAGCCTCCTCTTCTCCTTTCCTGCACTGACAAGGCTGGGAGCTGTTTCTTAAAGCTTCCCGAGCCAGCACAGGGCTCTGCAGAACAACAAGGCCTTGCCCAACCACCCCTGCACGCTCTGCTTTTTGGCCACCTGATCACAGTGGGGTTCCCAGCCTGCACCCTGTGGCTCTTGGGTCAGCCGTACAATGTGGAGCGATTCTGGGCTCCTCACAGGGCTCCAGGCACACGCCAGCCCCACTGAACAGCACAAGGACTCCTGCATGCCCTGTCGCGCCTTGCACACCACAGAATCATAGAATGGCTTAGGTTGGAAGGGACCTTAAAGCCCATCCAGTCCCACCCCTCACCCTGGGCAGGGACACCTCCCACTGGATCCGGTTGCTCCAAGCCCCGTCCAGCCTGGCCTCGAACACCTCCAGGGATGGGGCAGCCACAGCTTCTCTGGGCAACTGTGCCAGTGCCTCCCCACCTGCAGAGTTAAACATTTCTTCCTAATGTTTAATCTAAATCTTCCGGTTTTCGGTTTAAAACTGTTCCCCCGTGTTCTATTGCTGCCCTCCCTGATAAAGAGCCCCTCCCCAGCTTTCCTGTAGGCCCCCTTTAAGTACTGCTAGGATGCTCTAAGGTCTCCCTGCAGCCTTCTCTTCTCTAGGGTGTCAATCCCAAATCTCTCAGCCTGTCCTCGTGTGGGAGGTGCCTCCAGCTCTTGGATCATCTTTGTGGCCTCCTCTGGGCTTGCTCTAACACATCCTGTGCTGAGGGGTCTCTCTCTTCGCAAGGATCGCAACACTTTGGACTGGAATGCGGCTTCCATTTCTTCACTTGTTGAGAAGCAACTGCTGCAGAGCAGGAACACAGCAGCTGTTCAGCACAGGGAGACCCCACTGCTCCCATCTCCCCCAGCAGCACCCAGCACTGCAATTACAGTCCTGTACAGCCCAGCATGGCTCAGTACAGTCCTGAATGGCTCTGTACAGCCCAGGATGGTGCGGTGCAGTCCTGTAACACCACACAAGGGGGCACAGACTGCTCCCACCGCCCCTGGCCCTGGGACACAGACTGTCCCCATCGCTCCTAGCACTGACGCGGGCTGTCCCCATGTCCCCCAATACTGACCCGGGCTGTCCCCATGTCCCCCAGTACTGACCTGGGCTGTCCCCATGTCCCCCAATACTGACACGGGCTGTCCCCACATCCCCTAATACTGACAGGGGCTGTCCCCACGTCCCCTAATACTGACATGGGCTGTCCCCACATCCCCTAATACTGACATGGGCTGTCCCCATGTCCCCCAGTACTGACATGGGCTGTCCCCACATCCCCTAATACTGACCCGGGCTGTCCCCACGTCCCCCAATACTGACCCGGGCTGTCCCCACGCCCCCCAATACTGACCCGGGCTGTCCCCACGTCCCCCAATACTGACCCGGGCTGTCCCCATGTCCCCTAATACTGACCCGGGCTGTCCCCACGTCCCCCAGTACTGACACGGGCTGTCCCCACGTCCCCCAATACTGACCCGGGCTGTCCCCACGTCCCCTAATACTGACCCGGGCTGTCCCCACGTCCCCCAGTACTGACACGGGCTGTCCCCACGTCCCCCAATACTGACCCGGGCTGTCCCCATGTCCCCTAATACCGACACGGGCTGTCCCCATGTCCCCTAATACCGACACGGGCTGTCCCCATGTCCCCCAATACCGACACGGGCTGTCCCCATGGCCCCCAGCACTGACACGGGCTGTCCCCGTGTCCCCAGCACAGACACCGACTGCCCTCGCCGCCCTCAGCACTGCCCCGGGCTGCCCCACATCACCTCTCCGGCCCCGCCCCCCCGCCCCAGGCCCCGCCCCCCGCCGCACGCGCCCCCCGCGCCCTCCACGGCGCCTCCTCAAGGGCATCCCGGGGAGCCGGGGGGGGGGGCTGGAGGGTGGCGGGGGGCGCCGGGCGCGTTCGCGGCCAATCAGATCGCGGGGAGCCGCCGCGCGCCCCCCCGGCCAACCCGCCCGCCCTCGCCGGTCCGTCCTCCCCCGTCCCCCCCCCTCACCCGGCGCGGGCGGCGGCGGCGGCGGCGAGGCGCGGGGCGGCGAGGAGCCGGCGGGTGTGCAGCAGAGCCATGGCGGCGGCCGGCGGGACGCGAGCCGGAGGGATGCGAGCGGGAGAGATGCGAGCGGGAGGCCGGCTGCGCGCCCCGCCCCCCGCGCCCCTCCCCGCCGCGCGCCCCCTGGCGGCCCGGAGGGCGCCTGCAGCCGCCCCGCGCTGCGCCACCAGGGGGCGCCTCGGTCCCGGTTAGGTATCGATTTTAGACCCGAATCGTAGCATTAACGGGATTGAGAAGTTTTAGTTCGCCGGCGCCTGGGTACTCACAGAATCACAGTACGGTTTGGGTTGGAAAGGACCTTAAAGGTCTTCCAGCTCCACCCCCTGCCCTGGGCAGGGACACCTCCCAGCAGACCAGGCTGCCCGAGCCCCATCCAGCCTGGCCTCGAACACCTCCAGGGATGGGGCAGCCACGGCTTCCCTGGGCAACTGGGCCAGGGCCTCCCCACCCTCATGGTGATGAAATTCCTCCTTATGTCTCGTCTAAATCTGCCCCTCTCCAGTTTATCCCCATTGCCCCTAGTTCTATCATTCCAAGCCTTTGTCAGCAGTCCCTCCCCAGCTTTCCTGGAGCCCCTTCAGGCACTGGAAGGTCGCTACAAGGTCTCCTCGGAGCCTTCTCCAGGCTGAACAACCCCAACTCTCTCAGCCTGTCCTCACACGGCAGGTGCTCCAGCCCTCGGATCATCCTTGTGGCCTCCTCTGGACCCGTTCCAACAGCTCCAAATCCTTCTTCTGTTGAGGATTCCAGAGCTGGACACACCACTGCAGATGAGGTCTCCCAGGAGAGGAGCAGAGGGGCAGGATCCCCTCCCTGGCCCTGCTGCCCACGCGGCTTTCGATGCAGCCCAGGACACGGTTGGTTTCTGGGCTGTGAGCGCACGTTGCCGGCTCATATTGAGCTTCTCATCAATCAGCACCCCAAGCCCTTCTCTGCAATAGAACTAGCTAAGGACTTTTAGCAAGGCGGCAGCTAGAAAGAGTGTGAAAGAATGTGACTGTATCCAATTAAGCTGGGTAACAGGGACTAGCACAATAGTAAGGCAAGAACAGCTAGGACCAGATGCAACACTGAAGAGGAGCCCAAGAAGTCTAACAGCATGCTTTTTGGGCCATTCACTGTAAGAAAGACGTTGAGGCTCTGGAGCGTGTCCAGAGAAGAGCAACAAAACCAGCGAAGGGGCTGGAGGACAAGTCTTATCTGGAGCAGCTGAGGGAACTGGGGTTGTATAGCCTTGAGGAGGCTGAGGGGAAACCTTATTGCTCTCTACAACCACCCGAAAGGAGGTTGGAGAGGGTCCAGAGTAGGCTATGGAGATGATTTGAGGGCTCTAGTGCCTCTTCTGTGAGGATAGGCTGAGAGATTTGGGGTTGTTCAGTGTAGAGAAGGTTCTGGGGAGACCTTATAGCGACCTTCCAGTGCCTGAAGGGGCTCCAGGAAAGCTAAGGAGGGACTGTTCACAAAGGCTTGGAGTGATGGGATGAGGGGCAATGGCTATAAACTGGAGAGGAGCTCTTTATCAGGGAGTGCAGCAAGAAGATGAGAGGGAAGCAGTTTTAAGATGAAAGGAGATTTAGAGTAGATATTGGGAAGAAATGTTTTCCTGTAAGGGTGGCAAGGCCTTGATACAAGTCGCCCAGAGGAGTCAGGGATGCCCCTTTCCTGGAGGTGTTCAAGGCCAGGTTGGATGGGGCTTGGAGCAACTTGATCCAGTGGGAGGTGTCCCTGCCCATGGCAGGGGTTGGAACTGGATGGGCTTGAAGGTCCCTTCCAACCTAATCCATTCTATGATATGGGATTACACCACACTGTACCCATCTGTGCTCAGTGTGCTGGGCTGTTCAGAACTGTATGGGGCCATATTAGGCTGTGTTTGGCCATACAGGACTATGTTGCCCCATACTGGCCTATATGGGGCTGAACTGGGCCATAGAGGAAGTCATCAGTGCTCCCAACATGCCCATGCTCTGCTCCCCTCCATCTATAAGAACTTTCCAAAGAGCTCCAGCGCTGGCAGTACAGCCCCAGTAGGTCCAGTCCCCGCTCTTCCTGCCCCTCCCAGTGCTCCAGGGACAGGTCACGAGGGGCTCAGCAGTAGCAGTACTCGAATTTATTTGTAAACTTTTCTTTGGTAAACGAGAACAACTCAACAAGAGACCAAAGGAACAGAAACAACCCCCCGCAAAATACAATTAAACCAATGAGGCGGACGTGTAAAAAAAACAAACAAAAACAAACCAAAAACCAAACAGTTTTTCCCCCCAAAGTGGGATTCTAATGACCTACAGCAAACGCAAGAGCTGCTGGGGTGCACTGGCGGGGAGGGGCAGCGGGACTCCCCCGTTGGAGACTCGGAAGCCACTGCTCTCCCTATAGCCCCCGCCGGCGCTGTGGTGCTGGGCGCTCCTCCAGTGTGCTTGGTTTTGGGGAGGAAAAGGAGGAGGAGCATGGGGCAGGGGGGTCCTACATGGGGGGCTCGCTGCAGAGCACGATCTCCAGTTCCTTGCGGTAGAGTTTGCCCCCATCAGAGAGGTTCATGATGCTCTTCCTGTAGTTGGTGAGTTGCTGGATGTTCATCTCCTGTGAGGAATGGTGGGCAGGTGGCGGGGATGGGCACCTGATTTCTCCCTGGGGTCACCCCCAGGCTCGGACCCTCTCTCCAGCTCCCGCACACCCTCCCCCCTGGGGACACAGCATTGGCATCTAGGCCAGCATGTCCCCAGGGAGCGTGGAAGAGGCTGCTGGAGAGGGATGGAGGCACAGAGGAGCTGCAGGGGAACCCAGGCTCCATCCCCCATTTACTCTTCCCCACTTACTTTCTTATTCTTCTCATACAGGTCTTTCAAAAGCGCATCCAGCTCGTTCTCATCAATGAAGCCACTCCCATCCTGGATAATGAAGGAGGGACATCAGCTCGGAGAAGGACACAAGCCATGCGAGCACCCATCACCCCCTTACCTAGCACAGTCAGGGGCAAACTTGGTGCTCACCCCCAGAGCAGAGCAGGGAACTGACCCAACCAACACCACGTGGGGCTGGGGTGGGGGGTTTCGCTCAGTTTCTTTGGGGCATTTTCCCAGGAGCTGGCTGCCTACCTTGTCGTAGAAGGCAAAGATGGCATTGAACTCCTCCGAGGACAGTTTCATATCCTGGGCAGTGGCAAGGGACACCAGGGTGAGGGAAGGGATGGAGGTGCAAGCAAGGAACAGGAACGTTTTTATTACTTTTATTTTACCTGGAACTTCAGAAGGAAGTTTTCTTGCACAGGCAAAAGCCTGAAAAACAAGAAGGGCAGGGATGAGTGGGAACCAGCCAGGAAAAGACACTTCAAACCAAAATGACTTTTCACTCAGTAATATGAGCAAGTTAAAGAGGAAAACTGTTTTTCTTGGAAGCTGGAGCAGACCATTCCTAGAGGCAAGAGTTTTGGGGTTGTTTTTCCCTCCCCACTGCTTCCTTCTTGCCTCCCATGGCCTTACCTGGACATCTCTGAGAGGCCCAGCTTCCCATCGCCATTCATGTCAAACATCCGTAGCTGCCGGGACACAAGCATCAGTCACCCATCACCTTCTCCTCCCCTCCCTCCCACCTGCTGTGGGACCTGCCCTGCCCCAGAGAGCTGTGGTCCCCTGGGACCAGCCCCAAGGTTCCACTTACGATGGTCTGTGTGTACTCCTGCAGCTTGGGCTCATCGTAGGGCCGGTTCGCCTTCTTCAGCAGGTCCGACAAGAATCCCTGGAAGGAGAGGGCTTCGTGGGCTGACCCTGTCCCCAGCCAGCAGGGACCAATCCCAGCTCAGCCCACGCCTGCAGCCCACCTTGAGCTCGTTGGCTTCGATGTAGCCGCTGCGGTCCGTGTCATACCTGCGCCAAGCCTGCAAAGCAGCCACTGCAAGTGTTAGCATAGGCTTGCACCCCACATTTTTCCCACAACCAGCATGTTTGCACCCGCACCACCCAAGCAGAGACAGGGTCATCTCACGGCTTTGCTCTTGGCTCGTGGTGGCTTCACTGGCACCACATGCTCTCCCTTGTGGCTGAATGCTTTTGTTTAGCCCCAGGCCAAGAGTTCAAGTGCTATTATCCTCACCCTGGCATGCGAGGCTAGGTTTTAATATTTGATTGCATCCCCCAATTAAACAATAGTACCCACTTAGCCCCTCCCAAACCACAGGGTGCTCCTCTTTCAGCCATTGCCTCTACGTTGGCTTCACTTTCCAAGCACAAGCTCCCACCTCCCCAGGATGCTGCACATCCCCCTCCACCCCCAGCCACGTCTCAGCCCTCATCAGCAATTCCTCTCCTGCCCTGCAGATGGGTGCACCCTGTGCAAAAGTACCGCGAGGTTTTGGGACAGCCCAGAGCAGCGTTGTCTGCTTCAGCACATCCCTTGAGCACTAAGGGCTGATCGTCCCAGAAAGGGAATTTACAGAAACAGCTCCAAATCCCCACAGCTCTCCTTGCCTGGGGACCGGGATGAGGTGCCCGGCTGCCTCAAGAAATGCCCAGGGAGTGCTAAGGACTGGGAAAATTCATCACACTCTTGCTATCCCCCAAGACTAACATGATTCACACCAGGATGCTCCACCTTGCCTCCCAACACTGCATTTAAGCCAAGAGGTTGGGGGAGACCAGGGTGGGTTTGGGCAATGCCAGCCAGAATCCAGGCACCTGGAAGTGAATCTGTGGGGAGCCCCAGCACAGCCCGTCCCGCTCACCTCCATGAACTCTGAGCTGGAGCCCACATGCTGGCGGAAACACAGCAGGAAATTCTCCTCCGTGGGCAGGATCTGGGCCAGCTGCAGGGAACACGAACATCAGGGGGGTGGATTGTGGGCATCCTGGAGGGACCACAGGGCCAGCACCACTCACCTCTGCCATCTCGATTTTGCCGTCTGCATTTTTGTCATACTTGTGCATGAACTCCTTCATCTTGTCTCCCAAGTTCCCGTTCTTTGAGTCCTGCCGGCAAGGAGAGGGGATGGGGGTATTTACCCCCCTCCCTATGCTGGCGTTCCCCCCTCTTCCCTCCTGGAGGTGCCCCAGTCCCGCTTGTCAGTGCCATTCCCGAAGGAGATGGGGCTGACATGAGCCTGAACTGAGGAAGGAGGCAGCAAAAGCAGGAGAGGTCCTTACCACACCCGCCCCCTTCCTTGCACTTTCCAGCTCCTGGAAGAAGTTTTCCAGCTCTTTGCCTTCGATGTAGCCATTTCCTGGGGAAAGCAAAAATGCAGAAAGACTCCCAGTGTTGGAGGGTGAGAAGCAAGGGAAGGATGCTCCTGGGGGATGCAGCACTTGTGCCCCTCCACACCGGGACATGGCTGAGTCAACTGCAGCAAAGAAATGCCATCCAGCACCAAGTGTTACACAAAGCTGGAGTTTGCAGAGAGCTGGAACGCCCTGTGCTGTAGCCGAGAAGCGGGTACATAGCCTCAGGCTTGTCCCCTACACCCACCTGTAGGGCACAGGGGGCTTTGTCCACGCCTCCATCACAGAGGACTTTGTCCCTGGTCCTTGTGTTTGCTGCATTTCCTGCATCTGATGCTGTAACTGGGTAGTTTAAACTTCTCCATCCATCCTGAGCACCCCTAAGCAGGACTGTCTCCTCTTGGCCCACTGCAAGGGCCAGACAGGACAAACGGGGACCAGAGACAAAGCACCCAGCATAGCATCAGCCCTGGGATGGGGTCAGCCCAGAGCAGGTCTCCAAGGTCCCCGTCCCATCAGCCTTGCTGACGATATCTAGTTTGAGATGTGGTTCCTGTGGAGGCTACGATATCTGATATCCACAGCCCATCCCTGCTGGCAGGGTGTTGGTGGCAGATGGCTCAGCCAGGACCCAGCCATAAACTGCTCCCCCCGTAGCAGCCCTTGGTGGCTTTGAGGTGACGGAAGCCAGGGGACTGCGGTGCTACCACCACCCTGCCAGAAAACCTCCCTCCCACCAACATCTGGGCACAACCAGGGAATGCTGCCCTATTTGAAGTGCCTGACTGAGGGCTAACCAGGGCTCTTCCTTCTGGGCATCCCCCCAAAAACCCCTCCGGAGGTGTGGACCGCAGCACCCAGCTCAGTTCTACCCGTGGTGTCATCGCCTGCTGGCTCTCAGGTGGCACCTTCTCCCCACTGCAACACACCAGCTGGGAATGACCCATCCGCATCCTGTCTGGAATCACCTGGGCAAGTCCCAGGGCACCTTCCTCACCGATGGCCACATTCCAAAGGACGAGCAGCATCCCTCCCAGGAGGGGACAAGAGGCTCGGGTGGTGTTGAGGTGCTGGGATGGGTCACTAAGGGACTTGGCTTTCCACTGCCCTTCCTAGTGCTTTGCTTTGCAGCTGCGGGAGAGCCCCAAGCTCCTTTGAATTCAGTTGGAAAAAAAATCAGTAAGAGTTTTGAGCTAGGAAAAAGGATAATGCCAAGGAAAACCATGGCTTGGAGCTTGGTTACCCCAAAGCAGCAGCTCAGACAGGTCCGATCTGTATCTGCAGAGCAGCTGGAGCAGCACAGAAAGTCCAGAGAAGCCTCACGGTTTGTGAGGCTGCACCTCAGAGCATCCCTGCGCTATGGGAATGTGGGACAGGAGCCTTAAGGGGAAGCGGGTGAAAACCTCACTGGTTTAAGTGCAGGGATGAGCTTGGGTGAAACAACCCTGTCCGCAGGGGGATGAACCTTGGGTCCCTCTGTCGCCCCGTGCTTGTGGGCAGAAGGAAGCAGCTGGGGCTGTTGGAGGTGCCATCCAGTGTGGCCAAGCTGCGTCACCGCCACCATCTCCGCGAGTCCCTCGTCTCCTGGGTACCCGCCGTGCCACAACCCGACAGCCTCGCCCCGTCTAGGGGCCACGGGCCACGCCAGATCCGTGCCTGCCCCTGTGTTTTAGGGGTGATGGAGCACTGGGGCGCGACCAGCCCACCCTCCCAAGCCCTGGTGCTCCCGTGCCAGTTCCAGAGGGGACAGGGACAGCGGGGCTGCGGGAGGGACCCTAGCAGGGCACCCAGCGCGGGGATGACACGGTTCCCAGGGTGGCTTTGGTCCCCGATCGTCCCCCCCAGGGATGGGGGACGCGGGGAAGGGCGCTCGCTTTCCCTTGGGCTGCTCTCCCGTGCGCTCAGCCTCCTCCCGGCGCCGCGGGGAACCGCTCGCCCTCCAAAACGATGCTGCTTTTGGCACTTTCTCCATCCACAGCCCCCTCTCCTCTCGGGGCTGGCGGCGACGCGGACCCGGAGGGGGCATTCCCAGCCGCGACTCCGCGGGGAGGCGACATCCCCGCTGGGGACACTGCGGCAGCGCCCCCGGGGAGCGGCGGGGACCGAGCCGCTGCCCCCCGGGCCGGGCAGGGGACACCCGCTCCGTCCCACCGGCTGGTGGCCGCGCCGCCCCGTCCCCTCCCGGGACTCGGGGAGACAGGGGGCACCCCGGGAAGGGCAGCGGGGACAGCCCCGGGGGAGGCGTCCCCGCCTGGAAACGGGAGATCTTCGCGGTCCCTTCCAGCCCAAACCCTCCAACGAAAGGGACCCGGGACACCCCGCGGGCGGCGGCGGCTCCCGCTGCTCTCCCGGGACTCTCCCGTCTCCCCCTCCGGGTCCCGCGGTGCCCGGGGATGCTCAGCCCGGTGGTGCCCTCCCCGCTGGTTTAAAGGGAGCGGGGGGTCCCCCCTCCGCGCCCCCGGGACCGACCGTCCGCGTCGAAGTGCCGCCAGACGTCGAGGAACTGGGACGCGGTGAGCTCGGCCAGGTGGAGGTGCGGGGCGCGCTGCGGGCCGGCCATCTCCCCGCTGCCGCCGCCGCCGCCGCTGCCGCCGCCGCCCGCCCCGCCGCCGCTTATATACCCGCCGCGCCGCCCGCCGCCGCCGCCAGGGGGCGCCGCCGCACCGGGACACCCGGGGGTGGGATAACGGGATAACGGGGTGTAGGGGCGCTCGGGGGTGGGAGATGGTGGGAGAGCGGGAGACCGGGACAGCGGGACGGTGGGAGAACGGGATACCGGGACAGTGACACCCGGGCGCGGGAGGCGGCGGGATGCCGGGATATCGGGGTATAGGGACAGTGACACTCGGGGATGGGCGATGGTGGGATACTGGGATACTGGGGAAGGGAGGCAGTGGGATACTGGGATATCAGGATAGAGAGAATGGGAGAGGGTGGGATACCGGGATATTGGGACAGTGACACCCATGGACGGGAAACTATGGGATACTGGGATATCAGGACAGCAGGGATGGGAGACTGTGGGGTACCAGGACAGCGGGATACGGGGACAGTGACACTTGGGGATGGGAGACAGCAGGATACTGGGACAGCAGGGACGGGAGATGGCGGGATGCTGGGATATTGGGATATCGGGATAGCGGGACAGTGGCACCTGGGGAAGGAGATGACGGGGTACCGTGATACTGGGATGGCAGGGATGGGAGGCAGTGGGATACTGGGATATCAGGACAGCGGGGATGGGAGATGGCAGGATACTGGGATACAGGGATACCGGGACAGTGACTCTCAGGGATGGGAAACAGTGAGATACCAGGATATTGTGACAGTGGGGATGGGAGACAGTGGGATATCAGGATACCTGGGACAGCGGCACCGGGTACAGGGACACACCGGGATAGTGGGGCAGTGGCACTGGGGTACCGGGGTACTGGGAGAGTGGAACAGCGGGTGCACTGTGATACTGGGACAGCAGCACCGGGTACAGGGATACTGGGACAGCAACATAGCTCGAGGAGTGGCAGAACAGCAGCACCAGGATGCACTGGGATACTGGGAGAGCAGGACAGTGGCGCTGGGAGGTATACCGGGATACTGGGACAGGGGCACTGGGAGGTATACCGGGATACTGGGACAGGGGTACTGGGAGGAGTACACTGGGATACCGGGATGTCAAGAAACCAGGATAGTGGGTGGATAGAATGGGACAGTGGAACAGTAGCACCAGGTGGAAGGGACTGGGATACAAGAACACTGAAACAGCGGCACCGGGCAGGGACTGGGACAGCGGGACAGCAAAACACGGGCACTGGGGCAAGGCAGGGGTACCCGGCACCAGGACAGTGGCACCAGCAGGGGGGACGGACAGGCGAGATACTGGGACAGAGGGACAGCAGGGTTGTGTGTGTGGGATGGGCAGGGCAGGGCAGGACTGGGACACTGGGACACGGACAATGGGACAGTGGGACTAGTGGGCTCAGCACTGTGCACCGTGGGGGGCAGCCAGTGCCACTTGTCTCAGCCTTGTCACCTACTTTTGCCCTATGTCACCTGTCCCTGTCTTGACACCTAGCCCTGCCTCCCCACCCTGCACTGTCCTGCCACCTCTTCTTCCCTGTCACTTCATTGCTTCCCCAAGTCCTTGCATCCCTTCCTGTGCCACCCAGCCCTGCCCATGTCACCCAGCCCTCCCTTTGTCACTGCAAACCTGCGCTGTGCCTCTGTGTTTGTGCAATTTATTGCTGGCCCCCTGCCTCGCAGGGCTCCCAGCAGCAGCTTCACAGCTCCAGGTTTGCTGTTTCCAGCAGCGGGAGCAGGATGGAGGCAGCCCCAGCGCCACTGCCACCAAGGGACCATGCAATGGCAACAGCAGGGCTGTCACCCTTGACCATGGTTGGTATGAGAACATGAAAGCCAGACACTGTGCCCTTCTTTCGCAGGAAAACCCAAGGAACTCTCGGATTAAGGCTTTGCCGCTTCTTGCAGGGATGAAATCAGAGAGTCAAAGAATGGTTTGGGTTGGAAGAGATCTTAAAGATGATCCAGCTCCAACCCCCTGCCATGGGCAGGGACACCTCCCACTGGATCAGGCTGCTCCAAGCCCCATCCAGCCTGGCCTTGAACACCTCCAGGGATGGGGCAGGCATGACTTCTCTGGGCAACCTGTGCCAGGGCCTCCCCACCCTCACAGCAACACATTTCTTCCTAATATCTAATCTAAATCTCCTCCCCTTCAACTTGAAACCATTACCTGCCCCCCCCCCCTCAAATAAAGGGCCCCTCCCCAGCTTCCCTGTAGCTCCCCTCTGTGATGCTCAGCACAAAAAAAAAAGTGACAGTTCTCACCCTGGCTCCCCTTGCTGCCTGCCAGCTCGTTCAAGGATTTTCTTTTCACAAGTTTTCCCAAAGAGCAGGGAAATTTCCAGGCCCCAAACCCAGCCACACGTGGGGTTTGCTACAGGCTCCAGCAGAGCCTGCCCAGGGGAAGCATTGCCATGGCTACGGGGAAGGGGGGAACATCATTCAGATCCAGTGAGAAGGCCAATAGAGGTGCTTAATTAAAGATGAGAAGAAGGCAGTAAAGTTCAGCTCTGTGTAGAGCAGGGACATAATCAGTGGCAGGCAGCTGCAGGGAGTTGTCAGGGGAGCTTCCCACCCTGCTGGGCGCTGGTGCTTCTTCTATTTGTCTCTAGGCTGGGAAAAAGGGGGTAAGAGGTTCTTCCCTCAAATTGTGGAGCCCACAATGGGGCAATGGCCCCAAGACTGGTTTTGTTGCCGTGATAAGCTGGGTTAGGGCAGGTGCCACACTCTGGGTGTGGGAAGCGAGATGCTGCACCAGTGTCCTGCAGGGACAGCCAGGCTGGGACACAGAGCAGTGCGATGGCTTTCTCCTTCTCCCGGCTGCACAGCTCAAGCTTCAAGTGTACACAGACGCACCGAGGGGTGTCCTAGGTATTCAGTTCACATCTCCTGCCTTCTGGCATGGAGATGAGTCCCCCAAAAGTTTCCTTTTCCCATTATGGGAACACAATGTTTAAAGCTGTTTCCCAGTATAGGTTTCCAGGCTCAGGGTACGGCAGGAGAGGAGGTCGCTGTGCAGGAGAACCAGCATTCTGGCTCTTAACCTAACTCTTCTCTGGAGGTGCTGTGAGATTTTGGAACTAACAGACCACCACACTGCTTACAGAGTCAGGCTTTAATTCAGCAACAAACAGAAATCAGCCCACTGCCACGATCCACACCGCATCCCTTGCTCCACATAGTCAGGGCAGGGAAGAGTTTAATTCTTTCCAGCATATGAAATGCTTGCACGGAAGATCTAAAGCTTTTGGGGGTAAAAAAAGCCCTATCATAGCAGAAACCCCTTAATTCAATGCAGATTTTCAGTAAGGAGAAATATCTAACAGAATTTTGATAGTCTGAAGGCAAAGCATATGCTCAGCTGCTGAGCCGAGACAGACAGTGCATTTTTTATTAAGCTTTTTGGTCTACTTTTATGTAGAAAAAAGTGCAAATGGCAAATCTCACTTAAAAGATAGAGTCTGGGAAACTGAGCCTCGCAAAGCAAATGGAATAGAGCCCGCAGTCAGGTTTGTTGGGGGAGACTGCTGGGTTGTTTCTCAGATAACAGCAGAGATCATCACTTAAAAACCCATGACATGGGCCAGTCAAGGGTTGTATCAGAGATTTTTCCTCTTGACATTAGGCTTCTATGTGACTCAAACATGAGGGCATCAATATAATATCTCCATCTTCTCCAGAGGACTGGAAGCAGCAGGACCACTTGACCTGAAAAGTTTTCTCTGGACTGATGACCGAGGAAAAGGAAAGGTCTGGCTCAAAGGATAGGCCGGTCTGGCACAAAGGATGGGCCAGACTGGCTCGTGAAACCATAGCCATGAGACAGTAAAGAAGGAGCTGTGCCACCACTAACTCAGGTTTCCCTGGGGCCACTGGTGCTGGGGGCATCTGCTTCTCAGGCAGCACCTGAGCACATTGCTCACCATAGCACTGAAACAGCCAGGATCAGTTTTCTTCTCCCACTCACTAGGGTTTTGGTTTTTTTTAGCTTTTCATACATCTTCCAGCTTACCCTTATGTCAGAAGCAGATAAGTGGCATAGAGTAGAGGAGGAAGCTCATTTCAACCATGGACATCACCAGAAGGCACTAAGAGCATGAAATAATTCATGATATAGAATTCAGAGACAGAAGCATGCTGAAATGCCATGTCTCACAGGATGCCCTGTGAGCAGCATCAAAGAAACGGTGTCCTGCCTCTGGTGCAGACAACTTACCGCACTGATACCACTGCAGCCCACCATAGCTTTCAGCTGCTCAGAATTTAGTTGAGATCCTTTGGTTCTTGGTAGTTTTTCATCTTGGCAGTCCCTCAGCTTAGTAAAAATACCTGTGCAAGGTGCTTGTCAAATGTTGGTTCCGATTACCCCAAGCTTTGAGCTCTGGTCCCCCAGCATTTTTCTCCAGCCTGGGGAGTCAGATGCAGGGGGTACAGCTGAGTGGCTTCTTCCTTCCTAACCCACAGCATCAGCAAAGCAAACGAAAACACAGTTTTCAGAATCACAGCAGGTTTTATTTGCTTCCCAGTTTATTCCCCATACAACATCTCCCACTTGCATCATTGTATTTCAGCTTTTAGAAACCCATCAGAAGTAAGAAAAAAAAAAAAGAGTATTAAAAGTATCTCCAAACCCAGACAAATCCACTTATTAATTATAATTTCCCTTTCCCCCAAAAGCATGAGCAAGTTTCCTTCCAAAGTCCTCAGGGTGTTTTCCCTCTCATCATTTACAGGGACAAAAACCAGGATGTTCCTGCAGAGTTTGAAGCACCCAAGCCAACAGCAGAAGGAAGAGCCTCCAACTGCTAACAGGTTCAATTGCTATTTAAAAAATATTTCTTTAAAAACAGACAGTCTGCCAAAGATTCAGTTGCATGGTGCTGTTCAGCTGAAATTTTAAGTTGTATTTAGCTTATATTCAGATAGAAGCGCATGGTCTGGCTCTCATGCTCGGCCCCTGGTGCTGCTGGAGGCAGGAGCAGACCCAGCCTATGGGAAGTAGGTGCTGCTACCAAACTCCTCATGGTCTCAAGCCTGGCTTGAGGAGCTCCAGCACAACAGTCAGTTTTTGAGATGCTTCCCTTCACGTTGCAGTCCAGCCTGACTCTGATTAATTAACAGAGCCTGTTGAAATCCCAGCCTCAGCTACTCTGGCTGCTCGCTAGCTCCGGTTAGCTGCACAGCTGCCTTCCACTTGCACTTGAGAGACTTTGTATTTACTGAGTATTAATTAGATGAATGCGAAGCGCTATTTTCTAGGCAGGGGAAATTATCTGGTCTCTCCCCACCCTGTAACAAGGCCGTACTGGGACAAGTCTGAAAAGCGGACAGGTAGAAGTGGTTCCTTCTTGCTCTGCACATCTGCCACTTCTCATATTTCATTGCTTTTGCTGCCACCGTTGAGGAGCACTTCACTCCTGCTAAACCTGAAAAGGCAACAGCCTTGCGGAAGGAGGAGCTGGAGTGTGTCTGGCTGTGCATATTACCACTAGAACAGGTCCCTGAGACTGTCTTGACAGTCAGCCCCACAAAATGGGAAGAGCTGCTGTCTCAGAGGGCTCCTCCAAGTGCCAAGAGCTGCCAAAGAAGTGACTTGGCCAGCAGAGTGCAGCAATGAATCCTCCTTCTCCAAAAGTCCTCAAGACCAGGCTGAGCAGGTGTTGGTCAGGACTGACCACAGACAACCCTGCCCAGGAGAAGAGGAGGGGACAGGGTGTCCACCCTAAGATTTCTTATGCCTGAAGTGCTGCCGTTTCATGGAAAACAGGCACAGCTCTGCCCTTCCTGGTGGCAACACCTGCACCGTTAACACAGCAGTTGACACCAGTCATTGCAGCATGAAAGGCTTCAAGCAAATACGCATTTGGAAAAAAAAATCACCAGGTCACAACACCCTTTTGCGCCTGGAGCTGAAGAAATATCATGGAAGGCTGAAGGCTGCAACAGAGCATCAATGGTAAACCATTAATCAGATAAATTTAGGAAGGCAGATTGAGGAGTTCTCCGTGACCAGTTGGGTGTCTTCAGTTCAGACCATGGTGCCAGCCGAAAACATTCAGCTCTGACGGTGATGGTCTTTATAGAGAACTCCGAGATAAACGAAGGGAAAAGGTTACCTCGTAATTACAGTCACTGTTTTTTCATCCAGATGCATCCACTGCTCAGCTGAACCTTTTGGAAACAATGAACAATGAACTGTTCTGGTGAATAGTCACCTTTTCCTGACAGACCCTCAGCACACTGGTAAAAGACCATGGTAGCCTCTCCTATTTATCCTTTACTTGCTGCTAGGATCAATTCCTTCATGAAAGAGAACCAGCAAAGCCAGAAAAAATCATATCTGATCCAAAGTAGTTTCCACTACAATTTCACACCACTAAGCTGCACAAACCACTGGTGAACTACTGCAGGGATTGCAGCAGAGCTAAGCTGGGGTAAAACGCTGCGTTGGACTGATCTTTCTGGTTTGGGACACCAAAAGGTAGCTGATCTTCAGTGCAAGTGGTTCAAGCTGCTGATCTCAGAGACATACAGGAACAGAATGATCAAAACCGAGCAGAGTTGGTCTGGATCTGGATCCTGTTTTCAGGCTGGCCACTTTCACACCATGCACGGACAAGTCATGCCTTGTACCTGAGCTTCACTTTCACCCCCTTTAAAACAGGGCAATAGTGATTCAAGGTTGGAAATAGAGTGAGGAGGTTGAGGGGAACTGAGCTCTGTGGCTTGTCATGAACAGCCAAGGAGTGAGCACAGAGAAGTCTTTCTGCTGGGATGTTCAGAGGTGGTAAGAGGACACAACCTTGTGGATAGGGGTGAACTGGTTCTCAGAGTTGTAAAATTAATTGCAATCTGCCTACTCTTCAGCATTGTTTGTTCCAGAGGGATCTCAACTTTTAGCCAAGCCCATTTTACGTATCCAGGTCCTTATCTGAAATGCAGAGTCCTTATAGGGACTTCCACTGGCTTTGGATGAGGTCTCACCGAAGCATCCCCAGCAAACACCAAATGCTCTGCAACAGAATGAGGGGGAGCTAGGAATCATGGTTCTGGGAATATCATTGCTGACACATGGGTTTGCGAATCTGCTGGAGGGCAGGCTCTGTTTGTTTAAGTGCCAGAAAGCTGTTTTGGTCACTGGCTACTAACAAGGGGATTATTCTGGCAAAGTTCAAAGCAAACTTCTGCACCTGAGCAGCAAAAGCACAGGGACAAAAATTAAAAGGTCTATTCAAAATCAGGACAGTACAAGCATGGTCTCACCAATAGCTCTCCCCCAGCACTTGCTGGCGTTCACATGTTACAAAATGAATGTTAAGTGGCTGGAGGTCATGAAGAGTTTATGCTTTCCCCCAGCTTGCCAAGAAGGTGTGTGACCAGTTTCTGCAGGGCTTCAGCCCGGACCACTGAGACGCGCAGCACTTCCTCGTGGTTGGCTTTCTCTTGACTGTCGTAGCTCATCACCACTTTGTTGGTGATGAGGGAGATCCCAAGGACTCGGAGGCCACAGTGCCTGGCTACAATTACTTCTGGGACAGTGCTCATGCCTATGGTAGGAGAGGAAAGGACCAGGATTTACATCAAGACAAAATTTCTTCAGGGCTGCAAACCACAATCCTACCTTCAGCTCATGCCCTTGTCCCAGCCCCCTACAGCTCTCCATTTCTGAGATACTTGCAAGGCTGCAATGGCTGTAGCACTACAGTTACGACCCTGCTCGGCACAATAAGCTGCCTACATTTGATTCCTTTGCGCTACATCTCTCTCTCCAGGATGTGTCAGGCTGCGTGCAGGCCTGCTAAAAGAAGCACTGATGTGCTGTGTCATTTGGCTCTTCTCTTCCTCAGCTAAAAAGCTGTGGCAAAGAAAAATGGCTTTGTGGGAAGCTGAGCTCCTTTCCTCACACACACTGAACAGGCAGATATTAATGAACAGATTTCCACAAGATGCTTCAAGCTGGAATAATGATACAGATAATGCTTACCTTCTTCATATGCAGTCAGGAAGTTTTCTATAATTACCATCCCTAAACAATCAAGCCTTACAGAGGTCTGCTTTGTAGGGAAGAGGCACAGTGATAATCCTTAGGGTGTCAGAGTTTAAAAAATAATAGAAGAGGACTTTATGTCTGATTGGGCCCTAATCAGTCTTGCTGAAGTTGAGCCATCTAAGCGTGGGACGCGTGTTTGGGAAATAAACACAACAGCCTGCTGGATAGCCATGAGCACAGAGGCTCTGCAGATCCATCCTTGGAGCTGCACTAAGCCACTGCAGAACTAAGCAGAAATACATAGAGCTTATTTCTTTAGGCTGAGGAGACTTAGATGGAGAGTCAAAAACTGAAGAAAGTCAGCCCTGAGCAGAATTAACTGCTTAATCCATGTGCCCAACCAACTCTTCCAGCCGAGTCCAGCGCAATCAGCTTACCTACAGCATCTGCTCCCAGCGCCTGCAGCACACGGCACTCAGCAATGGTTTCATAGCAGGGACCAGCCAGCAGACAGTACACTCCTTCCCGGATGAACCCCAGAAAGCCCAGCTCCTGTGCACTCTCCATTGCCAGCCTGAGCAGATCTTGTTCGTAAGCATCTGACATGCAGGGAAACCTCACTCCAAACCTGCAAGGCAGTAAAGAGCACAGACACGCTGCTACTGCTACCACTGCCTTCCCTCCATCAGTTCAGGGATGTTTATTCCCTACAGAGCAAATCCTACTACTGACTCAAGAAGAGCTGCAGTAGATGGCTACGACTGGTGCGCTAAGGAAACGTGGAAAATAAACTCCTGTGCATGTTCGGCAACTCAGTTCAGTAGGAGCGGACCAGGTTTAAGGCACAGGTGGACGAGGTGCTAAGGGACATGGTTTAGTGTTTGATAGGAATGGTTGGACTCGATGATCTTGTGGGTCTCTTCCAACCTGGTTATTCTATGATTCTATGATCTAGGCTATTAAAATTCCTGCTTGTTTTCATGTTCTTCCGGCTGAATGTTTAGGATAGTAGGTGGCTTATTTTATGTCTATAAATGCTAAAATGTTATATAAATAAAAAACAAACTTTACCCATGAAAATCACTTCTCTTTCCTGAAGGATGGCCAGCAATGTGGAAGCCAATCTTTAATTTATTAAGGCCAGTCCTCAGATTCTTGCAGTAAAATCTCTTTCCACATCACTTCATTGCCTCTGGTTTTACTCTGTTGTGCTTAAATAAATCCTGCCTGGTAGCTGAGCTGGACTGGATTTTAGGAGGAGTTTGCTCAGCGAAAGCTCTGCAGCACTGTGAAAACTGATTCATAAAGACCTTTTGCCCATTTTGATGCCCTGGTCAGCAGTTCAAAAGTCACCTCCCAGAGCACTGCAGTTTTCACTGGGAAGCTGCTCTTGGGAGGCACTGAGACAGCTACACTTCCTTTGAACACTGTCCAGATGCTGTTATGATTTGGTTGGCATTTTTCCTCCTGTTCCTGAGAGATTATGCAAGTCCAGAGAGCTTTAAACACTCCTCCACATGGCTTCTGTACTTTTGATCATTCTTTTCCTCCAACCCACATCAATACCTATGAAGATGTAAAGATGTTCTGCTTCAGAAGGGTACTGCCCTCTTGCTATTTGAATTGCAGAATAGCATTTATTTCTCCTCAGGTAGGTGCTAGCACCATTCAGATTTCTTCAGAAGGGGGAGGAGGCAGGAGCCAGGTCTGGCGTTACATCAGGAAGGAACTAACTTTAACTGGAAGCCAGGCAAACCACTTTATTCTCAGTCAGAACTTTCTTTTTGGAAAGATGCCAGTCCACATGCCTGCCTGGCAAAGATGTCCTTTTATCAAGATGAAGATACCAACCCAACAATGAATTTAACCATCTCATTGTCTAAACTCACTCTAAACTCATTAAATGCCACCTCCTTCACCATATACGTTACCTGTTCTCTGGGTTCACACACCAGTCTTCATCTGGCTTCTCTCCAGACAGCTTGGTCCAGAAGTAATTCTTGCTACTGTCATCTCCTTATCATGATCCAGCCTTTTTCTTACCTGCCGTAAGACTCTTGACAGCCCTGGATCTTCACTGCTTCTACGCTGACTTTCCTGACACCTAATGTGTTCTCCGTCATTCAGCCTGAATCTCTAGCAGATGCGTCCTCGTGCTCTTTTAAATCCTATTTGTAAACACTGGACCACTGGGCACGTCTCCTCTCAGTGCTATGATCTTGATGGTGCTGGTTGCCTTCCAGCCTACCGTGTGATGGTGCCTTGGAAGGGTTTTAGGATCATGGATTAACTCAGGTTGAGAAGGACCTCAAGGAGTCATCAACCTCCTGCTCAAAGCAACTCCAGGTCTGGTAGCAACAGCAATCCGAGGGTAAAGATGCATTACAAGCCCCTCTGTGCACCAACCACAGGCTAAGGATCCTGCTACACAGCCGGTATAGGAAACCTGAATTCCCAGCTCAACCAGCAGCAGGCCATTCTTAGACCTAGAGGTCTCCCAAGTGGCTGCTTTCAGTGAATTCATGATATTAACAAAGCTGCTCCAGTTTATTGACCTGGATGGGTAGTTAACAGGAGATTTGGTGGGTTTTGTCTTTGTTATGCTATCAGCTTAATGCCTGGCCTCTGTCATATCAGTTCCATCACACCAGCAGCAGCTGGTGATAAGCGCAGGCTGGAGGCACTGCAGATCGCCAGATTGCTCAATTAAGAGGAACGAGCAGAGAGAGGGACTGACAAGAAGAGACAGCAACGGTCTGTTTAGCAGATGCTACGGCTGGCAATGTCAGGAGAAGGAGCAGAAGCCTACTTTTATAAACCGAAACCTACTTTTATAAACCAAAACCTTCTGGAGGCTTGTGTATAAACTCCTGATAGGCTTATAAGAGTAAGCAACAACCAAGGAAAGGTGCTTGGGGAAGATGGGGCGGGTGGCACAGAGCACAGGGAGTTATTGCTTTGACTTTTCCCTCGTGGGTACCTGGAGTCAAACTCTACCTCCCAGTAGATACCTGCCAGCAGGGTCAACTACCAGTCCTAGCCTGTGGCTGGAGGAAGCAAGCATTAACTGGTAAGACGGGGCTAATGCTTTCTTACCTCTCGTCGTTTGGTCCACGCAGAGGATTCTGCCCTCCCAAGCCAAACGTGCTGATGTGATCTCTTATGAACATGATGTCCCCTGCTTGGAAGTGGGGATTAAGCCCCCCAGCAGCATTTGTGACAATCAAGATCTCCACACCCAGGAGAAAGAAGACCCTGACGGGAAAGGTGACCTGCAAGAACCAAAGGTATATACGCAATGAGTATCACAATCCACAGACGGCTACTACTACTCCTACTATTTTTGTAGTATCACAGTTTGTGGACAGCTTACTTGATGCAGAGAAAGACCTGTATGAGGTTACAAGGAGACAAACCAACTTTACCTCCAATTTTAAATATTACTCTAATTTAAGGTGGAAGAATTTTAATGTTTTTTAAACATATTAAAAACTAATCATAAAATGAATACCATTAAAATTCAAACCCACATTCCCTACAGCTGCTCTAAGGTCAAATAAATGTGGCACAAAAAGAATATGCAGATAGTTTTTTCTCGCTGCCAAGGTCTTGCAGGGATCAAACCACTGTGCTAATTGAAGTAACCACACATGCACATGGACTTGGAATGTAAATGATAAACGAGCTTTTTACAGCAATGATGCATTTTACAGAAGCATAGAGATTATATTATTAATTTTGTTCACTTCAGTTCAGTGACCTGTGTATCCAAAGTTAAGCAATGATTGGGAACTGGGGAAAAACTTCTTTAAAAAGTTTGATTTTGAGGAGTTAGGGAGAAATTGGGATGATATCTGCTAGCTCTACAACACTAAAGAAGCCGTAAGCATCACGTCAAGAAATTGGTTAATTTTAATAGATAAGCATGTTTTGATAAAACTAGTTTTGCATTGAGTCCATTTAAAATAGTTTTTTTTTCTATAAAAAGTTGAGTGGTGCCAAGTATTACCGTTTATATCCAAATGCAATCCAACTTCACCCACAAGTAAAACCTCAAAACTATCAAAATATAAAAGAATGTACAAAGATATCGGCCAGCAAGCAAGAAATGTTATTGGTGTTTCCAACAGAAATGTACATCCATGCATGTTAGGTAATACCTGAATTGTCACATAGTTCTATATGTTAACTGGGAGAGTGTCCCAAGTTACATTAGCCAGGGAGTTTTTTCTAGGGAAAAATAAAAGCTGTAAAATATACAAACGCAAAAGAAGATTAAAATGGATTATTCTTATCACTCAAAACTTTCCTGATTGCTAATTTAAATCACTATTAAAAAGACAGAGTTAAACTATGTAAATCAATATGCCTCCATAGAATCACAGAATGGTTTTGGTTGGAAGGGACCTCCAAGCCCATCCATTTCCAAGCCCCCTGCCATGGGCAGGGACACCTCCTGCTGGATCTGGTTGCTCAAAGTTCCATCCAACCTGGCCTTGAACACCTCCAGGGTCTCCCCAGAGGCTTCTCCTCTGCAGGCTGAACAACCCCAACTCTCTCAGCCTGTCATATGGGAGGAGCTCCAGCCCTCGGATCATCTGCGTGGCCTCCTCTGGACTTGCTCCCACAGATCTGTGTCCTTCCTGTGCTGGGGACTCCACAAATGAATGCAGGGCTCTAATTTGCCCCGTGTATAGCAGGGCTAACCAATTTGTAAGGCTGCACAGCATCAGCCTCAACTACCAGATTTTAGATTTGTCCCCATAAATAGAATTGGGAGTTCAAACTGAGAGCCAGTCAGCTAAAATCTGAGGAAGTTTCACTGCAAGAACAATGTAAGTTCAAGAGGTAAGTTGCAAGAGGTAACCTCCTGCAGCTAGGTCTCAAAGCAAGCAGTTCTGCATCTTTTACAACGTATCTCCCCCTACATGAATGATTTCCTTAAGGAAAACTCACCATGCTGACAGAGTATCCTTCATAATAGTGGAAACGTCCCTGCATGCACACGCAGGGCTGTCCGTTCAGCTCCCCAAACACCAGTCTGCCAACGTGCCCTGCAACTGGAAATTAATAGTGTCGTATTAGTTACAGGTCCTGAGGTCCTTGGCTTGAGAGATCTGTCAGCGTATTTCTTAATACCAGCTTAGCATCACTATGAAATCAGGAGATGAAAGTTAAATAAATACCATAGCACTGAAATCTATGGTTCTTTTGACTGTGAACACACATTTCATCACTGAGGGGCTGCAGACCACTGCCAAAAGGCACACGTTGACTGGAGTTTCCTCACTTTAAGGCTGTTGCAGGCTGCTGGTGGATGGGTTGCTGATACACTGGGCTGCACTAACCTGTGCTCTGTGGGAAATGAGGGATGTCCTCATATGGAAAGATTGTCTTGTTATCCAGCACATCAGCCAGACTTCCCAGTCCAGATCCACAGATGATGGCAATCTTGGGGCGCTGAGTGGTGCGGGCGCATAACCAATCTGCTGTTTCCTTACACACCTCGTAGCTATTTCTGCAAAAGAAGAGGTCAGTGTGGCTATTGACCCATCCAAAGAACAAACTTCAAAGGGTAGAAATCCTGAAAAGGCACAAAGGGAAAGAAATTTCACTAAAACTAAAATAATAGGAGCTTCACTGCTATTATTGAAGATGTTTCACATTTAATCTCATATATTTTACTCCTCGCCAGAGGCAAATAATTTGAATCCTCTTTGCAGGTTTCATTCTATAGTGGAAGAATGGCTAATGATATCTAGATCATAGAAATGTCACAAGGCATAACCACTCCTGCTCCTGACGGGCTCTGGTCTCTTCTGAGTTATTGAAAAAATGCAAAAGCACAGTTAGACTGAGAAATTGCAGCCTATACATGTGTGCATAGGGATGTCAAACCTGGGAAGAGGAAATACAAGAGGATCTAAGTCCGAGGACACCCTTATAGCACGGCTGGAATGCTGTGTGGATAAAGGAGTAGGCACTATCCTCTGCGATAAGTAGACTGGGACATGGGGCAAGTATCATCTACCAAGACAGAGAACCCAGTCTTTGTAAACGTTGAGTGCCATCAGCCCCAAGGATTTCCTTCTGGGGCTGGGAATTTATCTCAAATATGAACCTTCTCATTACCTTGTGGTTTCATTACAAGAGGCTAAACATAGATTTTGTTCGTCTTCTTCCACGAGGTGGGCAATTACATCACACTTGCTGTCTAGTCCCAGGCACGAGGCCCAATGACATTGGTCTATGTCAAAAAAAAAAAGCAGGAATCTGGGCACCTAGGTTTATGCTGTCTGATTTAAGAGGGGGGCTGCTCAAACAGCTTGGCAAAAACTAGGTCTCATCCAGCGCTGAGGCACATTGCTAGAGGGTGGGATAGGAGCTGGCATGAGAGTGCTTGTCGTCTATCTGCCTTGCGGGAAGAGGGAGGGATTCAATTTTTAGGCCTGTCAGTCTGGTATTCACCAGATGCATTAATCTCAGTTCTGAAACACAATCAATAGCAGAATAATCCCATAATCCTGTTTCCAATAGGATAACACGTATATCTTCTGAAAGTCAATAGCAAGGTGGATTGGAAACTCTCTTCAAAAGCAAGGGTACTGACAACATCTCTCAGTGGCAACTCAATCGTTACCATTGAGGAGCAGAATTAATGACTGTATGACTGTATATGGGAGAGGACCCAGTCATGGAGTGAACCGACACAGGCAGGGGCAGAGGGCTCTCTATGAAAAGCTGATCTCCTTATTAAAGGGTGAGAGAGACAGACGCTGTGAGGCCGAAGGTGACAAATTGACTGGAGATGCTGATAAGCAGTCACCGGCTCCTTCATAAATGTTTTTCTTTCTTCTTTTTTTAATCAAGTCTCTTGTTTCCAGAGGTACAAACCTTAGAAACCTTAGCCATGCTGTGGTTCTGCTGTCTCCAGTCTTAGAAGACATACAGAAAAGATTTCAAAGTGATGCTCCACACCCCAAGAGGTCTCAGACCACTGACAAAGAATTTGACCATCAGCGTGTACCTGGCTCATCTGAACTGGAATGTCAGATATTCAAATGTAAGATCTCAATTCTATAATGTTTTTCTCCTTCTTTGTACTGAAAAGATAGGCAGTTTTTACATGGATATCTTTTGAGATTTTTTCAGCTCCTAGCTGTCCAGCTGCTGCCAATAAATCCTATCCAGTGTCTGAAACATGTTTCTAATTACAAACTGTGATGTTAAAAATATGCAAACATGTCATAAAGCTGTGATCCAATGGGAAGATATAACTTCTGTATGCACAAATTAAAATGAGGGGTCATACTTAGCTGAAATATTGCTTGAAGGAAAAATCTGGAAATGAGAAAGTTTATTTCCTATAACATATTGTTGAATCCTCCAAGTGTACCATGAGCTCCTGCAGTAAGCACTAGCTTCTGAAAGTGACATTAATGAAGCCTGCACTTGACTCTATTATCCCTTCCTCCCAGAAAAAAAGCTTTAAAAGTACTTTACACGTATTAATGAATGATCCCCCCAGTTTCTCTGTTGCATAACTGTAATCCTTGTTTAGAAATTAGAGAGAACGAAGAGAATTCAAATGTAACACCCACGCTTTTGAAGTACCTAAGGCAGGCACGAGAAAAAAAACAAGGTCACCAGGATCTGCTCTTCCTCTCGACCATCTATCCCCCCTTTACAGCATTTTGTTAGAGGTGCGTACACCCTTGCAAAATAACATTGAAGAATGGCTATTATTTCTATATCCCCAGAAATTTTAGGAGTGTGGGATCAATCCTGTTCAATGCCTGTTGTGGGACTGACTGGGCTGTGCCAAGTTTGAGGGACTTTTTTTCCTTCTAAAGAGAAGATGTTAAAATATTTCTTGTCCAAAGTAGTAAAACTCCAGTGCTGCTTAACTTTCCTTGCTCAAAAGGAGCTTCAGCAGGCACGCAGGGTCCTTGCAGAGCCCTCTGCATCCCAAAGGCTTTGAGCAGGTCAGAGTTGTCCCCAGTCCTGAGGACACACTGCTGCCAAAGTTAAACTGCAGTGCCCTGCTTGCAATATTTAGTTTTTGGAAAACTTCTGGATGCGCAGCATCAAAGGGGACCAGCAGGCACAGATAATTTCTGTGTGTGGAGGAGATAGATACCTCCTCAGCAGATGCGGAGGGGGAGGTTGACCCGTGGGTCACCACATGCAACTTTGAGCCAGCAACTGCATGAGCCTGAGGTCTGTGCTAGCTTTTTGACAGCCTGAATTAATACACATAGCACAAAGCCCCCTGTAGCTACGCTGCCTCCAACAATGTACACCTAATAATAGATCTTGGTAGCATCACTTTGGATTAAATCACAGGATCAGCTAAAAACACAATCCCCTTTATTGTGATTGCTGTCAGCCACTGGAGAAACGCATCTGTTGCAAAACACAAGGGCTGTCACGGATGACAGATCTTTCATGGCATGAAAAAAAACCACCCTCATTGTGCTTCTAGGTCGGTTGAACGCAAATCCATGTAAGAAGCAGACCTCTCCTAATAAACAGATAAAGCATTACGTTTCAGAGAGGGGCACACCACCAGATGTATTTGCAGTCTACACCTCTTCACACCACGATATTTGTGTCTTCTGGCCCATAACCATTCCCAAGGTCATCTGCCATGGTCATTGCCATATTTAATCACACCAGCACCTGACACAGACAGGTGTCCTCTTCAATAGTCAGATGTTTACTTCTGAGCAGCACTCACTTGACATTTTTCAAGTGCCCAGTAGGAAGAGGAGGAAAACAAGGTGAAGAAAAATGATGCAATTTCGCTAGCCCCTTCCAGCTTGTATGTCTGTCCATCCCCTATTTCACAGCACCTTACCTGTCTTCCTCAGCATAGGCCATCCTCCTCCTCTCTGCTTAACCAAAAGAAGGGGATGGTTGCTGGAAATGGAGCTGCAGGGTTTTATTTGACCAAAGAGCTGAGGCCCATTGAACCTGCAGAAGCTGCTGCTGTCTCTGGCAGTGAGTCAGGGAGGTGTGTCCCAGCTTCTCTCTGCTTTCCCCTGAGCATCTCTAATCCCTGAGTAGGAGGGGCATGTCCAGGACATCTGCTTTTCTGGTCTCACCCCCCATGACACATATGCTCTAGGGCTCTGCCGGAAGCTCACATGCATTCACACACACTTTATAATGCAGATTAAGCCTAGAAAATTCACACGCACGCACACAACTTTTCAGCAGCCTCACAGAAAGCAGCAGCTGACAACAGAGCTGCATAGATTTGCACACTCTTGTATCAACGGGGAACCAGCTAGCAGCTGGGGTCACCTGCTGCTTTGCAATTCAAACCCTTGGGATGGTGGGATGAGCTCACCGGGAAAGCATGGACTCTGCGAGGTGACCTGTACTACCTGCTACTGCAACAAGCAATGAGACTTTTTTACATCTCACTTCATTGTTTTCCCATTTTTTCATGGCAGCCTGGGGCAGTGTTCCATCAGGTCCCCCCAGACTTTTTTGTTCACGCTTCATTGCCTCACCCATCTCAAAAGGAAATGCTGTCTTCAGACACGCTAAACTTCTGTTGAGATGACTGCATTGTAAAGGACACAGGGAAAAATCCAGGGCCCCCGCCATCTGCCCCTCTAATTTAACTCTGTTTTAGATGGAAGCAAAGCTTCAAACAGCCATGTCGTAAGCGTCTGTCTGTTCACCACTCTCTGACGCCAACAACCGATGTGAACCACATTATACAGAACCACAGGTGTTTTCAAGAGTTGAATGCAAAAAAAAAAAATTATGAAAATTGGTGACGAGTGGAGACTTCACATGCCCTAGGCAGAAGTCTACAGCTACAATATGCACTCAAGGTTTATTAGATCCAGAAATTCTGTGTGGGAATAGAATTCATAAACATCCCAACAAAGGAGAAAACTTTAATTTGAGCTTGTAAATTCCTAGACAAATCAGCCAGACCAAAAAACAACTTAGAAAACTGGGCTACACCAGTTTCAGATATTATAATATTTCATATTGCTTCCTATTATTAATAATATTTAATATTATTCATGTTTGCTTGTAGGTGTTAAAGATCCCACATCAAACATCCCATTGGTTGCCCCAGGAAACTCTCTGAGAACTTTAAAGCCAAACAATTGAGAGAGCTACGCTTCATGTAGGAAAGCACAAACACAGACTATCCTCCTCGATTCCAGCACAGGCTGTGAGTCCATAACAACCAGCAGGATTTAGGCATCATGTGTAGCAGCAGGGTTCTACTGATAACAGGAATCTGTTGAGATACGATGAGCTCTGAGGAAACAGAAAATGGATCTGAAAAGAAACTGTGAAATGACCTTTACCCTCAAGCTCTTGACCTTCTCCCTTTCCTCCTCATGTTCACACTCCCACTTCTTATTTACCTTCTCTTAGAAAACCTGAAATGCCTCTTCTACAAAGACCAGCAGACAGAAATCAGTGGTACACCCTGCGCTCAGTTTGCTGGGCGCGGCGGAAAAAATCAGCATTAAAGGTCTAATATTGCTCTGTCATTTTCCCTTCCAAGCCCACTTTCTCATTCTGTTTTTTGTAATTCTCCCATTCTTGTTTTTCTGAACCTTAGCCACCTCTGTCTCTGCCTCTTTGGTGTATATTCTTCTTCCCCCTCAGCATGGCTTTTCTATACACAGCACAGTAGGTTAGTAGAGATAGTTTTAGGTAGATTTAACTGTACCAAACCCTGTATCTAAAACGGCCCCACACTGCTCATCTTCCTACACAAGCCAATACTCCAAAGGACTCTGCAAGTCACTACCACCCTACGCAACAACTGCATAAATCCAGAGCCTAAGAGCTATGTCCCAGCTCCCTAAAGTCTTTTTGCCCTCTGGAAACACACACTCCTCTTGCCAGCACTGGGGACTTTGAAAGCCATTATCTGATCCCATTAAATTAAATGGTAGAGCAACGTTAGGCCCTTAATGTTGATTTTCCATACAGTTCTTTGGTATCAGCAGAGTTCTGATGCCCCCCAGATATGTTCCCTTCTTTAGCCTCAATCTGATTTCATTCATTAATCTGATTGTTTTTTGCAAAATGCAGACAAGACAGATCAGACAGCCTGAGAGTTCTTCCCAATTTATTCTCATCTAAGACAATCTCCTCCCTAGTTTGGATTTAGCTGGCAAACAGGATTATCAAAAGGGAACCATTTATCTATTTTTCTGTAGAGTCTATTATTTAACAGCAACAAAAATTACTTGAGTTTTAACCTGTAATGGTGCATTGGCTGGACAAGTACCAGACAAAGATTCACCCTAGTAGAAAAAATTAATTTAAGCATTGAGGGCATTCAGGCCAATAACACTGTAAAGAGGAAGAGAAAAAAACTAATTAAGCTTCAGCTCCTGTACAAGTACTCTGAAGCAGATCTATCTAAAAAAATAACTCACTGAATAGATTGCATAATCCTTAAGAAAGGCTATTGACAGCCTTCCGTCCTGACAGAATCTCAGACGTCTCTTACTCTTTCTCTACGTGTCTGCAGCAAATTGTATCTATAATTCCAATCTTATTGACTCGGGTGTCATTCAATCCTGGTTGTGTAGCTGGAACTTCGACTGCTGCACAATGCAGATAGAATCACCTGAAAGAATTCTGTAACAATGTTTTACGTGCCTACAGCACTTTCTATCTAAAGAAGTGTTATGAAGTATTTTGCAAGCATTTCATCAAAACATTTAATTAATGCTTTAGGGTAAGTCTCCCACTTCCCCTTGTGCTCACATTATCACAGCATCAAATTATCTTGTATCACGTGTACTGCATCACCCTTGTGGGAAAGGTAACAGAGCTGCAGAAAGATTAACAGGGTGGCTACACAGCCAAGACAACTTCAGTCAGCCTCGTCCAGGAGAGAGCATCCCCTCAGCAAAGTCCTGCAGGCGTTACCGTGCCCTCGTGGGTGCAGTTCTCTCCTTTCTCTCTCTTTGGGGGGCACTTTCTCCTGACTCTCTTACTGAGAAAGGCCAGGATGCTGCCTCAGTGTTGCGGAGGAAGGTGAAATAGATAAAGCCTGGAATGATTCTGCTTTTCTGCTGACTGCCTGAAGTGCAGCTTCCAGGTTTGATTGAAAAATTACTAAAAGCCCTCTAATCAGGATTTGTGCAGCAATTTAAAACCTCGTCATCTGTTTGTGCACTAGTGACTCTAGACAGCCACAGGAGTGTAACTAGCCACAAGGAAGCCAAGTTATATTCCAGAACAGTTATTCCCTTCTGGATTATTTTAACAGAAATCTCTAGGAAGATCTGCCTGAAGTGATGCGTGTGCTACTCATGGTACATCCTCGGGAAAGAGGTCTCTGACCACAGTGAATGCAAAAAAGGGGTGGCCAGGGGAACAGAAAACCAGACATTCAAAAAGCATGTCATAGTTAGCTGAGGAAAATGAAAACTTAGCAATGCACCAATGACAGCCTGAAAATGTTGCCATGGAAGCAGGAGAGATACAGAAACTTAAGACAGGCACCAGGGAGCTGGGGAGATGCATTTTCAGTTAGGCTAGATTTCAGAAAAAAGCTTCCAGTTACTCGAAATGTGCAGTCCTGAAGAACCCTCCTTTAAGGCATTGGAGGAAAAGGCTTTTAGGGTGGAGGTCAGTTAGTGTAAAGGATTGCATGATGTTCACAGCCAGGGAAGCAGACACAGAATTCACAAACTGTGTGCCATCTCAGTAAAAACTCACCACCTTTAGAAGACTTAGGGCAGAAAGAGAAAGTGACTTGACCAAATTGTATTGGAAAAGAATACAGAGGTCCTAAAACCAACCAGCACGTGCATCTTCTTGCTCTAAGAGAGGCATCAAATGCTAAACACCAAAAAGGAGATGGTTGTCTTGGTTGTCCACCTGTTGCCTTATGCTCTGGGTGAGAGCTTGTTTGAGGATTTGCTGGTGTGAGTGATTAAAAAGCCCTGCTTACACCTGGTATTTAAAACCGAAGTGAAACTAGTTTAGGTTACAGTGGTCTCCTGTATTTCTCTGGGTTTTACCCTCCTCCCCTGCACCTGTAGCGAGACAGGGCTGGATTAAAGCCACAATGCACCTGTGAAAAGGGAAGGGAAACTACAGGTGTTTATCATAAGGCAGTTGAAATGAGAGGTGAAACTTCACCCATATGTGCTTCACCATGTGCTGCTTCTCCCCAGAGGGCTGGTGGAAGGAGATGGAGATGCCACATGGATTCAAGGGAAAGAGAGACGTGCCAGGTTAGCCCTATGTTGTTCTGTTTGCTTCCCAAGTTTCTCAGCTCTTTCAGTTTTCATCTGTTATTTTTCCACACCAAGCTGTTCTGCAGCACTTCCTTTCATAGTGTTTTGCTTCTGAGAGAATGGGATGGTTAAAATGATATGCTGAGGGATTTCCTCTCTCTTGTGGTGTTTTTTGATTAAATTATTTTGCTTAAATACATATCTTGGTTCTGAATGGCTGGTTTCTCGTTAGTGGCTCTGACTTCTGACCTGTGTGCATCATGAAGTACTTTGTGAAGAAATGATACTGGCAGAAGTGTGCGATCTTTCTAGGTGTCATCGGGAAGTCCTAAATGAAAGATGTAGTGACAAATTCAGGTGCCTTGAGGGGGGCTTCCTATCCCTCTATGATACTGGAAGCCAACCTAGTGTGGAAGTAAAGCTCCTGGATTCAACTGTACTGCTGACTTTGAGCTTTTCTTTGGTTTATGATGGAGAACTGCAGTACCAGCAGCAGCACTTGGAGTGTGTTCTACATTCACTGAATTGGCATACAATGGGAGATGTGTAGATTTTTGCCTGTTCTCTCTTGTTTTACGTGCTGCAGAGCCAGCCTGGTCTCTATCCCACCCTGCTGGGTCAGGTGTGTCACTTTTGCTTGTCCAGCCTCCTATGAGCCTCTAAGGACTCGTGCCGCTTCACAGTGCGTTAGTTACCGAAGCCTTCCAAATCCTGTTGCTGAATACCTGCAGCATCTGAACAAGTTAACGAGCTCTTCACTAGACATGAACAGGTTTTGCATTTCGTGCCTAGGGAGGTTCTCCTCCAGAGCAAACTGTGGCAGCTCTTGCAGGATTTGAGTGCAGCCATTTCAAAGAGAAAACTCCACTTGATTGTGCAGGCGAAACAGCAGCAAACGACGAGCAATATTTCACTTTACAGTGGTTCTAGAGTGCGGAAATGTGCTGCTGCTAGACCCTGTTTCACAGGCTGGTGGAAGGTGTTAAAAACAGTGTTAACGTGAAAGTTATGTTCCTGTAAAACCTGTTAGTGTTGAGAGGATGTTTTGAGCTACCAAACCTCCTTGCATGATATCAGCCTGTTGAATTGACCCAAGGCTTTAATCTCTGGCATGGGGATGTGGGAGAGACTGTGACTGAAGAGGAGAAACTGTCTCTCCTCTGTTACGGCGTTCTTGGAGGACACTTCTTTGTGTACCTTGTGGGTCAGAAGTGTGGCCTTCCTGACAAGAGCTGGTGTGGTGATTTGTACCTGTTGCATCAGGACAGATGATGGGGGACTCTATTGTGTGACATTAACCTTCTCCTGTGGAGCAAAACGTGAGAGTTCTGATACCCTTTCTAGGGTTTGTAGAAGATGAAACGTGAGGCTTGGGCCAGATGACTCTGTGATGTGCAAGCCTGATGTAAGACTCGAGGGGCGAGTGCCCTGTGAGACAGCTGCCTGCTCACAAAAGCTGGGTTAACAATGATTACTTGCAAGCAGTAGCAGAGGTACCCAGGGAAAGAATCAGAATCATAGAACAGTTTGGGTTGGAAGGGACCTTAAAGATCATCCAGTTCCAACCCCCTGCCATGGGCAGGGATGCCTCCCACTGGATCAGGCTGCTCAAAGCTTCATCCAGCCTGGCTTTGAACACCTGCAGGGATGGGGCATCTGTGACTTTTCTGGGCAACCTGTGCTAGTGCCTCATCACCCTTGCAAGAAAAAAAGTCTTCCTAATATCCATCTAATCTAAATCTCCCCTCTTTATTTTAAAACCATTACCCCTTGTCATGTCCCTGCTCTCCCTGAGGAAGAGCCCCTCCCCAGCTTTCCCATAGCCCTCTTCAAGTACTGGAAAGCTCCCATAAGGACTCCCTGAAGTCTTCTCTTCTCCAGGCTGAACAACCCAAGCTCTCTCAGCCTGCCATTATATGGGAGGTGCTCCAGCCCTCTGATCATCTTCGTGGCGTCCTCTGGACTCGCTCCAAGAGATCTGTGTCCTTCCTGTGCTGGGGACTCCAGAACAGAATGTAGGACTCCAGGTACTTTATGCAAAGACCCGCAGGCTGTATGGTTTTTGACAGGTGCTTGTGGGGCTTTGTCTCCCCATCGATGGATAGGCTGTTATTACTTTTAAGTGGCTTATGGGTCCTCCTTAAAGTAATTTGAGACTCTTGAGTGGAAGTGAAGAATTGCACCTGTCTAGGACAGCAGCTATTAACGAGGAGAAGCAAACGTTTTTCAGGCTAAAAACATGATCATGTGCAGGTTTGTGTATCAAGAAATGCTTTGGGTACCACTGGAGGAACCTTAAGCTGAAGCAATAGGTGATAACTTTCCTTGGGAAAGTAGGATTTAGATTTCAGTTGGTTCCCCTTAAGGATAAAGACGATGAAACTGATAACTGATTGTTCCTTCAAGGGATTCAAATTTGATTTTCCATATTGCTCCTTTGAGAGCTGAAGTCTGAGGCTGCCTTGTGCGTATTAACATTCAGCTTTAAGTCTGCAGTATAGGTGGGAAAACCTGCTCAGAGGGAGAAATGAAGTTTAAAGGAAAAATGGCTTTGCTGTTGATCTGTGCCACATGTTGTAGAAAAAGGTCAAAGGAGTGGAGTTGGTAAGAAGAAAAATATAGTCCTCTGATGAATTACCAGTCACTTTCTTGGAGTGCTTCTAATGAAATAATGTGGGAACTGGAAGGATAATTGATCACTGGTAAGGGACTGAAAACACTGCTGAAAAACTGTTTTGTCTGGAGGAGCTGCACGTTTAATAGGATTTCTTGCCATGTTGATCAGGGCAGGGTTTTTAATGCATTTAACAGTTCATTTTTTATTTGAGCACTTGATAGGTGAGTGTGTTGGTGCTTGGGTCTGACTAATTCATACAGTTTTCTACAAATCTTGCTTTTTCCAGCTGCTTGTAAATAGAAGCCTAACAAAAGCTGCTGGGGTTGGTCATTGTCCATTTAGTGACATTTTGTGGTCTTTTTGCCGTAAGCTGAGTCATGCTTGTTCTCAGACCAGTGTAGCCAGAAGCATCTCATCTAATAGATACTTAAATAACTTGGCTTTTCCTCACTCACATGAGTTTGATATTTTTAAAATTATGATTTTACAGTTGAAATAAAATCCTGAGGTGTCTGACAGACCGTGAGAGGAAATGCATTTATTTTTTTCAAGGTCTCCTTGGTCTGTTCTGCACAGTAGATGAACTGTGCAGACTTACTTCAGATTCCTCCTATCCCTTCCTTCCCCAAACTATCAGTCTCCACTTTCTTCCTTTATTTTTAGAAGAAAACATTTTAAATGGTCACAAAGCTTTGGAGGATTCAGGGCTGTGTACTTCAAGATACACTTGGCTGAGCTCGTGGGGGAACTAGATCCAGCTGTTTGGGAGTACACCCCAAAAATGGGTGTAAGCTCTCCTGTGAAAAGCCAAATCCCTACACCAAAGTAAATCCAGTGTCCTGTGGGTCCTGATGTCCTGTTTACTCTAGAGTTTTGTTGTTTGGTGACAGACGTGGAGAGATGACAGGAGGAATGTTTTGACAGCAGCTGCTCCTGTTAGAAAGAAAGGATGTGGTTTGGAGAACCTTTTTTTAATTACTGTTGTTTTAATAGCAGGATTTTCAAAGTTAGGGATGAAAATTTGCTTTCTAATGGTGAGAATCTTGCATTGTCCCAGCTGTATTTAGGCCAAAGTTCTCTTTGGGAGAAGTGACAATTTCTGTTGTGAGCTTTGGAATAGGTAAGAATGTGTGGTAAGACTCTATTAACCTGTGTGGAGAGGGTCTGGTGACTCCTGCCTTGGTTGAGATCATCGGGTGTTGGTCAGTTTGATTTTGGGTGACACCTTATGGAGTGTAGGAGTATCCAGACTGCTTTGAAGTTGTTTTTTACCTGTTTGAAGATGAACTGGGTGCTGTTTGTCATAATTATGACCTTTGGGTTTTGCACAGGGGAGAACAGAGGGGATGGAGACAATGAGTTGGTTATTATGTGATTGAGATTCAGGCAAGCTTTAGGCAAATTTAGTTTTGCAAGCCCTGCTGTTGCAGGTTTCTAAGGAAGGGCTGATATCTAGGCCCAATGATTAGCTATGAGCTGCATTATTTTTCTGAAACTTTCTGTCTTTAGTCTTAAGCCAGCACAACATTTTGCAGTCCATTGCAGGAGGGTTGGATGCTCTGCTAAGTGAGATTTTTCCTGGTATTGTATTTCAATTCACTTGTGTGTGCGCAGACTGTATGTGTTCTTGCCACTGGCTTTCCAATTTAATTTCTACAAAACATGATGAGATTTATAGCATGAAATCCTGTTGTCTATTAAGCTGGTACTAATCGGTGTCTATTCCTCTTAAATTGAGCTGGCTCTATCAAATTACTACAGGCAAAAGTAGAATATGGAGTGAATTGCATTCTGTTAAGAAAACAACTTGGGACTTAATGTGAAGGGATTAATATTACCTATATAGAAAACCAGAGAAAAGAAAGCTACACTTTGATTTGTGTTTCCTCAGCTCGGTGCTTTAGGTTAGAGAACAATGTCATCTCGATGATTCTTCCTTTATCAGTACTTGCCCCTGTTTCCTGCTTTTAAACCAGAGTCTCTGAATTCCAGCTTGTAGCCTTTGAATGTTAGTCTTTTAAATTTTTTTAGCACTTTATCAAGTGAAGACTTGAGATTAACATTTCCTTGCCAAAGACTGGTGATGTTTTATCCATCTCATTCATGCAACTGTTTTCACGACTGCCAGGCTGATGTCCTTAGTTCCAGTTTTTTGTGCATTTCAGTCACTCAAGGATCAATGGGAGCTGTTTGTGCCAGAATGGTGCTCAGCCTCTGGCTGTTCATTGCTTTTTAGGCAAGACTTTGGATTGCCATCGAGCCCTCTCTTGTGACCTCTTATGAGTCTAGAGCTGATTTCAAGTCTTAAGAATGAAATTTGCTAAAAGAATTAGCTTAAAACACGCAGAACCTTTAGGAGACATTTAACTGCAGGAACCGTTTCCACCAGCCAGGAGAGGTGGAGGTAACAGGCAGCTGACAGGATTTGCTAGCATTCCTTGCTAAAAACTCTTAAAAGGCTTTCAGGCATAACGACCCAAGCAAAGAGTTCACCACTTGTGTGCCACCATCATTTTACACATGGGTATGTTTGTGTTTGCGTGTGGGGAAACCCCCAGGGTTGTACAGCCATGAAGCTTTGGCTTTGTGACTAATCCAAGTGTGCTTCTGTTTTGAAGGGTGTCTGTATTTTTCTGAGTAGATGAAGGGATATTGGTTTACATGGGTATTGTGTTTTCATTTGGTCTGCAAGTGAGTGTTGAAATACTTTTCTATTTAAAAAAGGAAAATGAATGTTAGTTGGAGAAAATTAAGTGTTTTCTTTTAGGTTTTAACTGTTGCTGTTTACGTGTTTCTTTACCAAAGGTGGAACAAAACAATGAAGCCCCGTAGGGAGGCATCTAGGAAGGTTTAGCATCTCATTTTTTTGAGCCACAGTCCCCTCATCTTGCCATGTGGATCCATCCTTAACGAGTGAAAGATACAGCGGTGTTGGAGCAGATCTTGAGGATCTTCAGTTTCTCCTGGCGATGACAACCCCTCTGGTGGGACAAAGCTTTTGTACACTGTGCTTCTATCCACAAAGTCTGTTATTAATCCTCATCCAAATGTTTTCCTTCCAAGGGCTTGCCTTCACTGTATGGTATTATTAAGAAAAAGCTCTGTGTCTTATTCCTCAGGGCTGGCTTTGCCGTGCTCACATGGGTTCCAGGTGCTTGTCTTTGGCTTGGCTGTCTGATTTGTTTTGAGACTGCCTGCTGACTAATGTTGATTGCAGTTATTAATGCTAATGTTGCTCTTTCGTTGCCTTTCTCTTTGGAAATGAACTCCTGATTTGGGAGCTGGGGAAGGTCATTCTGTGTCCTAGAGGAATGAGAACACAAGAAACGTATTTTGCTCTGGTACCTTAATTTCCTTATAACTCATAGGTGTTTTGGGAAATCTTTAAACCAGGAGCGTTGAATGTATGCTGAAATGCAGGACAGCATTGTCTTGCTTGATTTTAGTCAGGCTTGAGGCTCTAAGCATTGGCTGTTCATGTCAAAATGTACTTCAGGGGTTGCAAGGGGTTTGGAAGTGAATGGTCTTTGAAATGGGGCTGGGTTGGAAGAGCCCATTGGAAAGATCATCTGATTGATTATGGTGGAAATGTTGTTTAATGTGGTTTAACTAGATTATAGGGAAATAGAAATGCTCAGAATTGTATTCAGATTTAAACAGTTCTGTGAAATATTGGCATTCTCACTATAATAGTATAAAAACAGTGCCTAAAACCATATGAAATGGCAGATTAGAAAGTAAAGGGAAAATGCGGATGTCTTAATTTTGCTGCTACAGACCTTAAAAAGTGCACATGTGACTTCTTGAGTCCTTAAAGTCAGTTTATACGCTACTTTACGTTGATTGTAAATCTTATTTGAATTTTCATAGATCTTAATATGCTAGCACGCCTGCCAGCTTTTGAGTTTTAATAGCTGGTGTTGAAAGCTAAGCCAAATCCCCAAGCACAAAGCAAATCAGCTCTCTCCCTGGCTGAACAGACACTTAGCAAATTCTCTTTTTCCATGTTGTGTCAGGTCCTCAGTGTTCTTCAGCGAGACCAGGGAGATGAAATTTCACCTATAATAAAATCATGCTTGAAATAATGCACCACAGTTAGTGGCCCCTTTTATTGAAACAATAATATGAAGTTGTTTATTAAAACAATATTTTTTCCTCCATAGGAAACTGGAATACATTTATTAAAGTGCATCTTCGTGGCGCTTTACTAAATGAGGATGAGTGTTGGTAGTTAAAGAATTGATTTATCTAAATTGGGGCATAGCAGGGAGAAGTGACTGTCACTTGTTGGTGAATTGATTTGTCTAGGTTGGGGGACAGCAGGGAGAAAGTGAATCAATATTCTGGCTTAAACCAGAGATTGTTGTCTGTATAGCTAAGAGATGAATGGACAAATGCAGCCGATAGAAATGAAAGTGCATGTGGAGGTGCCTCTAGGTCCGAAGCTGTCAGTTACCTGTGCCTCAAACCAATGACTCAGGAGCAGGTTGGTAATGAAACCTCAATTAAGACTGAGGAATGAAGGGGCTGTGGTGAAGTGCTGTAATTTAAGCCTCTAGAGAGCTGAGGTGATTAAATACTTGTTTATAATCAGTTGACTGCCCCAGGTTGATCACGGAGCACAACTCCATGCCACTGAGCTGAAATGAAATGGAATCTGCCTCGGGATCACCAAGTCACATAGTACATTGAGAGCCTGGTGTGGAACAGGTGAGTAGCCCAGAACCTGTTTGAGGTAAGTGTGCCTAGGGCTGGGATGGCTTGGCTGGTGGAAATGGTGATGTTCAGCAGCACAGGTTTGCTGCCGCACCTGAAAACCATCCAGAAGCCACGTGTCTCTTAAACTAGTGCTGGGCATTAGTGTCAGCTGGAAGGGATCTGGAACAAGGTGGCATATTGGATGTGAGAGGGAGAGCTGGGTCAAAAATCTGCCACTGCTCTGTGAAAGTGCTGGAGAGGAGAGTCCTCGGCTAGGGTGAGCTTGCACTTTGTGCAAATACCAGAGCAGGCTGGGTGTTTAGTACCTGTCAGTACTATGGCCTTAACTATAAATCACAAAGGAACAGATTTCAGGTTGTTAATGAAATTTGGATTTATAGAGCCATACAGTTATGCCTAAGATGCACATTTAATAGCACTAGCACAGAATAGAACCTAAATTGGCTTTGTTTCCATTATGAAACAAGGTAGTATAAGCCCATAAATTTATATTCATATAAGTGGTTTGGCTCTAAAATTTGTGACTAGCTTTGTGTTTTCTATTTAAACACGGTTTTCAGACTTGGAAGCCTGTTCAAAGCCCTGGATATCACCCAACTTCAAATGCTGCATCTTCCACGTGGAATAATTCCTGCACTTTCCACTGCTCTGAGTTTGAAAACTAAGCCCAGATTCTGACTCTACTCATCCAGCTTCTAGGGGGGAGTTTGAATAGGAAGCAGATTAGCCTCAAACGTGAAATGCACCTGGACTAGTTTCTCAGTGGGTCACAGGAGGGACAGACGGCACAGCCGTCACTCCTTTAGCTGGACGCTGGGACAGTGGCGTTGGCTAAAGTGGAGCTAGGACAGAAGTTAAAGTTCTCTACCAAGTCCTCCATTGTGATCCTGATTAAAAAGTATGCCTAGCAAGTGTGACCTCCAAAGAGGTTTGGGTCTAAGAGAATACCTATTTTCATTTCGATAACTGAATTTACTCATCGTGTCACTCTCTGCAGTTTTGAAGTGACCTGAACTGCTTCCTGAAGGAAACAGCGACAGCAGCAGCCTTGGGAGTGTGAGTGGAAGTAATGAAGCAGTAATTAGCAATTAATAAAATGTGGTGAAACTTATAATTTTAATACCTGCTGCACTGGCCTAGAGGTCTGCTGCTGGAGTGAAGCAGTCCCTTGGAAATCTACAACTCGGAAGCTTAATTATCATAATTTCCTTTAGACGCCATCTGCTTGAAGAGGCAACTTGTATATTTATGTTTTCCTCCTGAGGGTAGATGAGGTTTTAAGCCACAGAAGTGGAGTCCTTTTCACAGCAGAGATAAAATTGAAGCTAGGATTCAGATATGGGGAGTGAGATGCCCTTTGTGGCTTTGTCATGCAGAGACTGGGAGGACAAGGTCCTGCTGAAATAGCCAACGAGGTCTCAGAAAGGTGTCCAGATATAGGAGGAGCTGGGCAAAATGGGGACAGAACCTCCTCTGTAGTTTACAGGGTCGTTTTGAGTGTCTCCAAATGAAGTTCGAATTGAGACTGCACTGTCTGTATGCTCTTCTCTTCCCCTGCCCGCCTCAAGCCCTTCTGAGCCGTGTCTCAAAGATGTCTGGTTATTATAGGTACTGCGAGAATGAAAAGCGAAGACAGCTAAGTAACTCTCCCAACCTGAAGTTACCACTGGATTACAGTCAGAGGCCAGTAACTCTCTTCTGAGGTAGGACAACAGTGCTCGGGTGATTGAGTCACTATGCCTGGAGGTATTTAAAAAATGGGTAGACAAGGTGCTCAGGAACATGGTTTGGTGGCAGATAGGAATGGTTGGACTTGATGATCCAAGGGGTCTTTTCCAACTTAGTGATTCTATGGTTTGTTGTATTGCTTTGCTTTATCAGTCCTGTGCTGTTTTATGCCTTGCTCAGCACCGTAAGGTTAGCTCGGATCAGAAGCCAAACCGCATCACCACTCCTTGCCCTTCCAAAGATGAGCCTCAAAAGTGGTCAGATCATGAAAACAAACAGCCAAACGCTGCCTGCCTTCCCCTTGATGCCCAACACATTGATCGTGGATGCCAGGAGCAAAGGAGAAGAGTCAGGTTAGGCTGAGTTATTCTTTGTTTTGAGCCGTAGGAATGCCCCATGGACTTGAACAGAGCAAAACACTTTTCAGGCAGCAAAGGTGAGAAAATGGGACATGGGAATTTTGGAAGACGTAAGTGCAGTTTTAGGCATCAGTCATTTCCACTGAAGGGTTCTATTAAGGATTCAATTTTGTCTTGTGTAAATCAGTTTTAATTAATAGAGCAGATGCACCAACAAAGCATCTGGAAATGAAATGGAGGAGGAAAGAGAAGAGGCAGCTGGTGCTAGTGGATGCAAATATTTACTTTTTGGGAAGTGAGATTCAGAGATTCCATTCCAAATTCAGAAACCTATTTCTTTTGCCTGTGGAGATATATGGAGCAGAAAAAATTAGCTAAACCATAATGCTTTGTTTGATTCCAGCGTGTGTGATGTAAGAAGCATAAGCCTTTGGAATAGGGCCAACGCATGGCATCTTGGTTCCTGCTGAAGTATTAAGGCCTAGCTTCTCTTGGTGCCAGATGAATTAGTTTCAGAGGAACTGTCTCTATACTGAGAAGCCTTCCCACACCTCTGCAAGACAGGCTTGGGCAAATACACATGCTCATTTTTGGTCCCCTGAAGCAGGGTGCTGAGGTGGACCTCACTGGCAAAACAAGTGGAAAGAGTAGATAGATCTGAAAGCTCCCATCAAGGAGGTGTGGCAGGTGTGGGGTTCTGATCCTCATGTGAAGCTGAGGAAGAGGAAAGCATGAATTGGGGCTTTATGTGTTTTAATGGGACTCTCTGCAGTTCCTCACATTATTTCTGAGGGCTCTGCTTGAACTGCAGAAGAACAGTCTGTCTAATCCTCCTAATTTTCTCTGTTTTAGACTTTTTGTGAAAGCCCTGGCTGTTCGTGTTACAATTAGGAGACTTTTTTGTTCTATGTTTTCAGTTAGTGCTTGTAACTGCTAAGAAGAATTTGAAAACACAAACCTGAAAGCACAAAATACAATGGCAAAGAATGTAAAAACCAAAAAAAACCACCCCCCTACTTTTAAATCAAGTCGTGACTGGAGAGAAATGATGTCCAGACTGGAACTGGAAGTCCTGGAGAAGGAAGACAATAAGGAGGAGCTGATCCAGAGTTGGCATTTTCTGCTCAGTGATCAGGACAGTGGGGATTGGAAGGGTTCCTCTGAGTAGAAAAAGTGGTAGTGCAAGTATTGTTAATACCATTGCAAGTTCTTTGAGGATAAGACAGACGTTTTCTGCTAGGCAGTTTTGCTTGGAATTGAACCTCTGATGCTTTGCATCCAGCATTACGCACATAGGATTGGGATTTTGTACCTTGATACCAAGAAGGATCCATAGCAGAGGAGACACCTCAAAGTGGCAGTACAACTCAAGTAGGCTGGATCTGGATCAAGGTGAAGCTTTGCTGTCCTTAGGACTTCTGCAAAGAAGATTGCAAGTTTGAGTAGTGCTGCTGCTTGGGAGGACTGGGTTTTCCAGACCTGGGGAGCGGACAATTACCCTGCCTATACTGCTATTGTGTGTGATAGCTTGTGTGTAGTGATGCCGTGCTATCTGTCACTTCTGTTTCAGGGCTCTGCTGTCAGTTATTTACCACCCTGCTCTGCTTACTATTGTCCTTGCCCTGTTTTCCTTCATCCTCAAATGACCTTGTTGAGCAGCTGGCATCTGAAGGTAATGATGAAAATGTAATGAATGGGAAGAGGCAGCAGGTCCACTGGCAGCAAGAGGTTTGTCAGGTGTTCAGTCTGGCATGTGAAGCAGCTGAGATCTTTCAGGTGGTGATCTGTTTGAAGATGGGTCAGACAGGGTCACCAGGACATCGTGAAGTTTAATTTTGCATTAGAAAGGGTTATTCCGCTCTAAACTTGAGGCAAGTAAGCAGTTATTTCTTGATAATTTAAAAGCGGTTAGAATATCTTTTACTTGTCACCACCAGATGTTGAATTGGCAGCTGACAGCCTCAGTGGTCTTGCTTCTGTCTCCCCTCTTCCATGTCACATATTCTGTCCTTGTGTATCAGGGTTGTGTGCATTTCTAGTGTGTTTATGCACGTTCCTCTCTCTGCCACAGTTTCTCACGGAACAAACTTAACGGACACATTCAGGATCACATCCTCAACAGGTAATGGGCTATGCCTGCAACTGCAGTTGGATTGTATGAGGGATTATTGCAGAGCCTGAGTTTAGGGTTGGGGAGTCAAAATGTTTCGACAGCAATGAAAAGGGAAGGATGTCATCTCTGCTGGCTTAAGGCCGGTATGCATTGAGCACAAATACACGCAAATGCACAGCTGAATGGCCCCAAGCTGCAGAAGTTATTGTATAGGAAAGCTCTTGGTTAGAGGAGTAATTCTTCATTGTTGAGCATTTCTGGAACCTAAATGGAAGAGGTGTTACGCTTCTATCTGACCTTTATTATTCCCTCACTACAGCCAGAGTCACTCTGACTGTGTCCTTAGGGGGATTGTTTCCAGTCTTGGTCTTTTACTTGAAATTGGTCTGCTTGGGTTTTGTGCTCCTTACTGATAGAGCAGTTCATGACAAAACCAAGATGCCAGCAAGAACTTGGATGAAGACTACATAGTTCTTGGTTGTTCTGGAGCAGGGTTGGGGTTTTTTTATGCTGTTTTGCTGCCTGTTGTGGAGTCTGGTATCTGGGAGTTTCCAGGGCAATGACAGCTCTGGAGGAAATCAGTGATATCCTCTGCTTCTTCCCCATCTGTGAGGCCAAGAGGGAAATCCATAAACTTGGGATCAGTTTTAACTACGTGGTCCTCGCACAAGAGGTTATTGTGCAAGCTGCCTGAACACCTCACCAGCAACGCAAAACTGAGGCAGGATGGTAAAAGCAAATAAATTCTACCTGGATTTGAATTTTTTTCTCCCCAGCATGATCTAGCAGCAAGTGCTGGGAAGTGAGTTAAGTGTGGGCCGTTGATCTTCTGTAGTGAGCCAGCTGGAAAGCTATTGTATAAAAACACACCCCTCCTTGCTAAGAAGAAATGAGGAATCTCTGCTTATGTAGAAATTGTCTGTTACTACTGTATGTTGAGCGTCCTAGTTGGGGACTGGATACCTGTTGTCTTAGTGTGCTACAGGCAAGCCGATCTGTGCTGCCACAGCACAGCTGGCTGTGTCAAGGATGTGGGTTCATTCCTGGATATGGGATGCGACTCCTTTCCTGAAGAAAATGAGCAAAGCTGTATGCCTCTGGCTGAACTCTGTTCTCTAGCTGAGCTACTGAAGTGGCTGTAACGAGCTGAGGGGGAAGAGAGGGCTCTCTAAAATAGGTGCGAGCCCTGTGTTGGTTGGTTACTTGAAAATTCTTGGTCAGTAAAAGGAGAGAGCGGTGACCCCTTGGATCAGGGGGACAGAGAACAGTTCAGGCAGGGATTTAACTGGATAATTCTAGTTTTGAATGCTCAGAGCTGCAAAGTGCCTGGGCACGTGGAGGTCTGGAGAAAGGGGAGACTGGGGCCTTCTGGAGTTTGGGACTCAGGAACAATGTGAAACGTACCTTCAGGATGAGGGAACTGAGCGTGAAGGACTATGGCATGGGGGTGAGACAGAGCCCTGAGGAAGGATTTATCTAAATGCACAGTGGCCTGAACTGCAGCCACCAGCTTCCAGTAGCGGCAAAAATTGTGCTGGGCTTGTTCGTACCTTAGCTGCCTGTAAAGCATCAGGCAAACCTGTTGTCTGATGGTTAAATGTTGGGGCAACCTTGCTCTTCAGAAAAGATGGGAAGCTTTGGAGCCAATATGGTGATAACAGGAGTGCTGTGAAGCCACGAAGGGAGTGATTTGTGGAATTACAGCGTAGGACTTCGCAGACCTCAGATGTGGCAAAGGGAATTGCACAAGGGCAGAGAGCCTTGAGCTCTGTCCCCTAGGTGGTTTACTGGGGAAGACACCACTTTGTCAAGGACGTTACTTGCCAGCTTGCCACTGAGCTTTGGGGTGCAGCAGGCTCCCTTAGACGGAGCTCTGCTCCAGAGCTGCACTTCAAAACCTTTTGAGAATGTATCTGCAGGGGGGACCGTAATTGCCATGTATTTTGACCATAATGATAAGGGGAAAAGAACAGGGGCAGCTGTAAGGAATAGATGAGATGTTATGTCAAGTGACTCCCAGATCGTATTTTTCCTGGTGTTAGTTCTGCTGTGGGAGGCAGGAGGAGGCAGTGGGAGCCTGAGTCTCCTCAGCTGTGTGGGTGCCCGTTTTTAAATCGGCAGTGGGATGAATGTTGAAAAATGGGAGTCAAGGAGACCTGGGCCAAGCTCTTTGCTAGCAGAACAGTGCTGAGCCCTGTGCCCTTACACCAAGGGATGATCTGCCTCCTGGTGCTGAAGAGCTGAGCAAATGATTCCTGCTCCATCTGCCCACTACCCTTTCCTTTTTGAGAGACACCCTAATGCAGATGGGATCACTGATGCAAAAGGGGAGTCCTGTGGAGTTACTTTCATAACTCTGATTAATCCCACAAAAGCAGAGCAAAAGGAAGTCTAGGGTGACAAAGCTTTGGATTTAGCTTCCATTGTGGCTCCGAAAGGCCCATGAGCAACTGCCCATCCTACCATACCGAACCGTGAGAAGCACAGCTTGCTGGAACACCTGTCAAAGCAAGTGTCCAGTATCAGGAGGGAGCTCCCTTTCCTCAGGTTCACCAGCTGGAAAAAGAGATGCTGTCCCATCCTCACCCTGCCCTTGGAGCTGTGGCAGTTGCCTTTGGGAAAGAAGTGGTCTCCACCTGCATCTGGGCAGCAGAATGGGATACTTACTGTGTGCCATGCTAAAGAATTTCTTTGATAAATGTTGACTTCTGTTCTGATTTTATGCTGTCTTTTTTGAGTCCTGACCGTTCTCCCTAGCTGTCCATCAGACTCATCTTCTGATGGCTCATCACAAATAGCACGATAAAAAGATCTTGGTTATTTTCTCTTTCCTTTTCTTCCCCTTTGATAAGTCTCATTTCCTTTTTGCAGCTGTCCCGACTCTCTTCCCCCTATCATTACTGGGAAGCAATGTGGCAATTAAAGCTGACCACCCCCGGGAGGAGGTGTGCTCGGATGGCTTTTAAAGAGTTCACAGCCCTGTACTTTGTGCTCATCTCCAAAGCTTTTCTGGTCTCCCTTGCAATGGATTATACTGTTATGCTGGTCCAAGTACAGTAATATCAGTGCAGATACAAAATGTCTAGATCAGATTGGCTCCGTGAAGCTTTGGTTCTTTTAATCTTCTTTGACAGGTATATTGCCCCACATTTTCTCTTTCTCCTCCTCCCCTTCAAAGGATAGCTGTCACCTTAACTGCTTGTCTCAGAGGTTGATGTGAAGGCATCTGTCATTTAAATATTGATGTGCCAAGCAAGGGCAGAGAAATAACCAGTGTCTTTTTCTTGGAGCATTAGCCTCTGTAGTTGTAGTGCCAGAGGGGAATGACTCTTCTAAAGAGATGGTGTTCAAACCCAGGTGTTGCCAACCCTTGGTCATGTTCTAGTTTTGTTGATCTGGTTCATAACTGGTCACCTTCACCCAGCTTTGTCTTGTCCCATGGTCGCACTCTGGAGCTGTTCAGTTGCAGCAGGTCAAGTGGCAGTTGTGGGAATCATGCCGGTCAGAGAGAGCACGGCTTGCTCTAAGAGGAAGGAAAGATGATGTGTTCTAACTGATTGTGCTGAACCTGCTTTCGTTACCACTTCAGAAGACCAACATCATGCTAGGGTTGAATCTGACCTGAAGGTTTGCTGCAGGTACCAAGGAATGGGGGGGTTAGAAGCCAATGCCTAATCCTATGGGCAACCTGAATGCTGTCTCTTTAACAGCTTGTAGGAGGTATTTTATTTTGGGTTTTGAGTAAGGTAGTACAGAGCAATCCTATGCAGCTGGACCCTAGAGGCAAGGCTGTTTATTTTAGGGCTTAGAAGATCTCCATTCCAGTGATAGCTGTCTTGCTGCTGCAGGGTTTTATTTTGCTTCAGGACAACTGAACAAATTGTTCCCTAAGGTGGGAGAATTCCTGGAAGGATCCTGATGGAGTTGAGGACTGTTCTCACCATTTTTATCCCTGAAATAGGCTAAGTGCCCAGAAAGGTGGGGTTTGGAAGCCTGGGAGCACTGAACTGATGGGTCTGAGAGGACTCCTGACAGCAGGGCTGGACTGCAGACGTGGCTGAAGCTCCTGGAGGGAGATGCTGCCTGTTGCAGGGGGCTGGCCGCCTTTTTTGAGGGCCCTGTGTTCTGTACCAGCTGCTAATAAGCTGTTTTCTGTGAGCAGGGCTGATGGCCCATCAGCCTGTGTTCTCACAGATGAGCCTCCAGGAGTCCCTTACTGGGACTTCACTGCAGAGAGCTCTGTGGGATCTTGACAGCGTTTGACATTTCCCAGACAATGCTTAAATCTACCAATTGACAATACTTAACACTATCCTCTGCAAAGCCTTCCAGCAGTGATGCCTTTGAACTTTAGTTTTCCTTTCAAAGAATTGTTACCAGAAGCTTCTGTATTTTTTTCTGTATTTACTGGTGGCCAAATGCCATCAGTAAATCTGTTTCTGTTGCTTTGGGCTTTTACGTGTTGCCTTTAATGAGGATGTGTGCTTTTCTGGGCAGAGGCTGATGGACCGCTCTGGTCAGCAAACCTGGGAGAAAAATAGAGGGTTTGCTGAGTTCTTCTACTTGCAGGAACAATCTTTTAGCCCAGGTGGTTTTGGACCTGTCCTTTAGGAGGGGCATAAGGGCCTCAAAATCCAGCAGTTTATGCCAGCTTATGAATGGTTCTGTCTCAGAGTTTGCAGAGACAAATTAAGGCTGTGTGAGGTCCAGGACGGGGCTACCTGCTCTTCCAGGATGATCTCTGCTGATTCAGATCAATATTGTAAGTAGGTGCTGCAGGCAAGATGGAGCTGAATGACTACTCCTCCTAGCAAGAGCTTGTAGCAAGGATGGATGAACAGTTCATGCACAGTCACTTCATCACTGAAGGAAATGAGATTTGTACAATTAAAACTGTTTTCTTAAACAGTGTTTAGTTTCTTGGGGTCTCAAGGGTTAAAATACCTCTGGCAACTTGGATCAATATATAAGGATTTACAAGTGCTCTAGATTATGCAGGTGAAGGAGTTAAAGGGCATTTAGCTAATTTCATGGCTGTGAAGAATTTAGCCAACCCAGAGAGGTGGGGAACCTCCATCCTGGGAGATATTTAACACTGCTGGACACATCTGCTGTTTTAACTTTGAAATTGGCTGTTTTAACTTTGAAATTGGCTGGTTTGTGTGGAGGGGTTGTACTAGAGACATCAAAAATCTCTCCCACCTAAATTTCTTCGTGGTTCTCTGCCTGATCCTACCGATGACCCAGTCGGTCTGCTTCATGAGTGAAAGGAAGAGGAAAAAAGCATTATAAACCATGTGGAGCTGTAGCAGTATCCCTGTGCCCCAAGCCCTGACAGGGAGCAGGTGCGAGCTGCCTTTTCTTTCCTAGATGAATTTATTTTACTGGAAAGCCAACTGCTGTTGCTGTGAAGTTGCCAGATGGACCCGTACAGAGACTTGGGGCAAGTGGGAATGTCAAGAGGGGAATTTGGGAAGGCAGGGAGCCCACGCTGGCAGCAGCCCCTGCCCTACCTGGAGACAGCAGGGATTTGGGGGTGTGCAGGGGAGCTCCTTGTGTTGCTTCTCTCTTGAAGAGCAGCTGTTTCAGGCTTACCTGGATGATGACTATAATGAGAGAGGATTTCTTGGGGGCATATGTACCCGGGAGTCAGACCTTTTTGTTTTCATTTCATACCTTGGATTTTGCTGTAGTCCCAAATGCACGGTTAAATCAAGGAGTGTGAGCATAGGATTAGTTCCCAGGGAGACAGGATATGTGCGAGTGTTGTGCTGTTAAAGCTTTAGTGAGAGACAAACAAGCTTTGTGGGCCAGGAATAGCAGGGCTAATGATGGACATTTCTGGAGGGTTATGTGCCTTTAGAGCTGTCTGCAAATGTCACCTGGTTTGTCTACTGCCCTGCAAACGCTGCTCGCCGGGAAGGAGAAATCCAGCCCTCCCACAGGAATGCTCCACCAAGACTGCTTTTTGGTGCACTTTGCCAGCGAAACTAAAAAAAGAAAGGCAGCCCTGTATGATTGTAGAGAGATGCAATGCAGCTCAGCAAGCTTGAAGGCCTGGAGGGGCTGGTCTGACCTCCCCAAAGTCCTCTCAGGAGGCAGGGAGGGCGCAGCTTGCCCAAGAAGGCAGCAAAGCTTTCTGAGCAGTGGAGAGGACCAAAGCTGCTATTATAGATTCGAATGCCCTGTCTGAAGGGAGATTTGCCATCTCATCTGCTGCCCCTGCCTGGGGAGGGAGGGCGTGCAAACCCAGGAGGGACAGAGCTGTGCTCTGTTAGCAGCTGGAGCCTTCCAGACTCAGCCTGCAAAGCTGTCACTGCATTTGCTGGGGGAAGTGTTATTCACAAGCTGGCTTCCTGAGGGGTCTCATGGCTGGGCTAATTGCCCAGGTCTGCTCCATAAGGAGCTTCATCAGCTCCCCTTGCAGCCCGGCTGTTCCTTGTGAGGGTTTGATGTAGCTAGCTTGGTTAATCCCAGATGTATCTTTAATGAGAGATCATTTGTAAAAGGACATCTCGGTGCTGGTGCAGTCAGCCAGGGGGAAAAAACCCTAGTTTCTCAGCAGATTTGGAAACTTCTGTCTTGCAGTTCTGGGAAAATTAAACCATAGCCATCTTTCTGCACTTGGTTCAGCAAGTCACAGTGATACTGAGAAAAATCAGCATCCAGTGCCTAATTAAAAAGGTGGGAGCAGTAGTCAGGGAGGGTTAAAAAAAGGTGTCTGCCTTGAGGCTGTGCTAAAGAGAAACTAGATATTTGTTTCTCAGTTAAAAGTTCAGGTGATGGTTACCAATAGAAAGTTGTGATGCTTATGTGTAAGTTTACTTGCCCTGTTCTGTTTTTCTTTAGAAACGGGATGCTGAAGGCATTGGCTCGATGCCCAGTGCCATTCTCTTTCCTCTCTTTTTCCAGGCTTTCAAGGGGGTGACCAAGCAGAAGGCAGGCAGCTGTACCAGACCTCCGATGTGCTGGATGTCTGACCCCACAGAAATGTGGAGTAGGAAACCTTGCGTGTCTTCTATGGGACAAGACCCTGCTTGTGGGCAGTTGCTGGAGACCAGCTTATGCATGGTAAACAGGAAAATCAAGGTATATCGTCTGCATCGCAGTCGTGTTAACGAAGCTGAGCTGCATTTTCCCTCTGCCTTTTGGGACTGCTGCAGGTGTGTGTTTTAAAGATACGTGGGTCTAGCCGTTGCGCTGTAAGGATATGGATTAGATGAGGTTTTCCTGAGGCAGGGAGGCACTGGGGAAGTGGCAAGGGAGCCAGCAGCTCTCGCGGGAAGCTTGGCTGTTGCCAGGGCAGCAGCGGTCGCACTAGGAGCGACGCGGAGCTCGGCTGTTGGTGCAGGGATTGCCTTCTCCTGCAGCTGGAGGTGAGTCCAGGTGGAAGGAGCTGGGCTGTGGTGCCCACCCTGCTGAGCGGCATCTGCAGTGCTCGCCACAACAGGTGTGGCCCCACAGACCGAGCTCCCAGAAAAACACGCCACTGTCAGAGTCCCAGGCTGCAGACAGTGCCAGAGCCTGTCCCTGGGAACCAATGACAGAAAGAGGGTCTGAGTGAGGGACAGCAGGGGGATGAGCTGCCCCTGGAAGAAGGAGAAAGGCTGAGGAGCATCATAGAGAGAGGGGCTGGTGGAGCCTTGCGCTGCTCTCCCAGTGACAGAAACAGGAGCACCCACCAGCACAAACCCAAGATCAAGGGGATCTTGCATCCCCATCTCCATCTCTTGCCTTGGGGATGAGGGCAGTAGCCCATTGGCAGTAGGAACTGGAGTGTCCTCGCATGCCCTGAGGAGCGGGAACATACAAAAGCTCCAAGATGGTGCAGATTTCTCAGCACAGGTTGTCCAGCCTTACCATTTGACTGAAGGGAGGGGAAATAACTCAGGATTCTGCTTCCATGTGTCTTAATTCTCCTGCTTTAATATGATCTAATCAAGAAACAGGGTGGGGAAGCCTTCTGTCCTCCACTTGGGAGGAATGCCATAGCCTGGAGACAGAGGTGTATCCTTGGGTCTACTATGAATGGAATTCTGGATTTTTAAAGTCCAATTGTTGCTCCTTCCACATGAGCAGAGACATGGCCTCTGGCAAGATCCATCAGTCTATGGGGTTCTGCAAAAGGGCTGATGCATTCCAGAGCAAGATGGCAGCATCTCTTAACTGGAAGCTTGTGAAAGCAACGGAGAAGCCTCTAACTGTAAGTACCTGCTGTGGCCAGGTAGGAGCTGTGTTAAGGCTGGGAAGTGCCCCCTGTGTGTTTTCTCTGCCCTCCCCTCCTGTTGTCCAGCAGCACTGTGAAGGTAGATGCCACCTCCCCATCTCCTCACTGCTCTCCTTCTGTTAGAAGTGCCTGTTGTGGTGCAGTGGGTTCTGGTCTGTGTGCTGCTTCAGGACAAGCCCAGGGTCTTATCTGAATGTGCCCCGGAACCAGTTTAAATCAATGTCCTGGGCACTGCACTAGAATAGCTGAAGTACGAGTATCTTCTTGTTTCCATACTCTTTGGATGGGCGATAATCGCTGCTGTTGTTGACATCCTTACAAGTGCTGCTCTGGCCATACCTGCTCTTCAGGCAGCTGGGCACATGGCAGCTCAAACTGCCTGAAGAATTGAGAGATATGGCTGGTCCCAGGTAGAGTGGGTTCCAAACTGGTTATAGCCTGTGTGGAGCATGAATTCAGCCCTTCAAGCAGCAACGGAATCGGGGCAATTCCTCCTTCCCTTCCCTTTTGCTGACTGGAGCTCATTTGACTGGAGATGACCTAGTGCTGAGGTTCTGTCAAGGAGGTATCTCTGTATACTTCTGTGGGGAGGTCTTGGAGGCCAGAACAGATGAAAAACAAGTACTAATTAAAAAATGATAATGAAAACTCAGATGCCTTTCCACATCAGTCTTGGCACAATGCTGCTTTTCTGTCTTCTTCTGACTCATCCTGCAGTGACGTCTCCACATGTGTGTTGGTTGTGAGCATTGTGCAAGGATGGAGTTAGAGGATTTCTGATAACTCCTCCCCAGTCTCCCCAAAGGTCACTGGCTCAGTTCAGCACAACTAAAGAGGATGCAAATGCCCAAAGAACAGAGATTCCCAAAAATGTCACATCACATCACGAGGGAGAAGCTAATGGGACACAGCCACTTGCTTAGTGCATGCGTATCATTAATTTACTGCTGTTAAATCTTTCAGCAGGGAACTTGGGGGATTCCAGGACTATCCTAGTGGCTGTGGTCACAAATTATTCATCAGTGGCACTTGAACAAGAAAAGCCTTTCTGAACAAAGGCATTTCTGTAGTTCTTGTTGATGTTTTGCATTCCAGCTGACTCCATCTGCTTTCATGAAGGAGATGTGTCTCACTACTGAGCAGAGGCTGGCCAGCAGTCAGGAGGTGAGGCAGCCTCAGATTATCCAGCTTCGAGACATGAGTGAAACCTTCCATCAAAAGGTAGCCTTTTCCTGCCCTTTTCCTTGCTATTTGATGTGACATTTGAAGAGGATGCGTGCTTGTGACAGGCTTGCCTCCAGCTTATCTAGACCTCTGTGACTAGGTTCTGTTGCCCTTTCAAACTACTAGTGGTGATGGAGTTCTTTCTCCCCTTGGTCAGGGGGAAGGGAAAGCATTTTCCATGCTGAGATGCTAAAGTCCTGATCTGCACTAGGCCAATATAAATAGCCTGTGCTGAAGCTGGTGGGTTTTGCTGGCATTGAGCTACCATGGCTAAAGCACAGTACTGGGGGGAAGGCTGAGGCTGAGAGAGATGAAGCAGGGAGGAATTTTCTCACAGTAATGCCTCTGTAAACACTTGCTGTTAGTGTATGTTTTCAGACATGTTTCTTCAGTGGCATTAAATCAGCCAACAATAATAGAATACGATAATGCATCCGTTTAAAGGTTGCAGAAAAAGGAGATACCAAGCCCAGTCTTGCTCAGGTTGCCTGGTGGTGCTGAGTAGAGCTGAGTCTTATCACCATCAAGCATTCACCTCGCTCTTTTCCCAATGTGTGTTACCTTCAGGGGTACTAGTTTCTACACTTTGTATCAAAAATGCTAGCTTGGAACAATACAGGGCTTGGTCCCCCACACTGAGAGTAAAGATCATCCCAAAACTGTCTCCCATGGAGTCTTGTGTAAATTCTTGCGTTTCACTTGCTCCATGAGTGCTCCTGGCTCTTTCAGCAAGTGCTCTAGAGCTGTGTGGCCACGTGAGCACAGGGCTCTGCTGGAGATAAATGCTGCCTTGTGGTTTTGAGGAGGGTACCTCATGGCGAAACACCTACCAAAAGAGGTTCTTAGTTTGAGCCTGCTTAAGGTGATCCAGAAACCTTTGATTAGCTCAGAACACAGATGGGCGAGCTACTGTTTCCCTAGAGTGAGCCAGGCAGATGTGGTCAAGAAGAGACTGCACTTAACTGGAGATCAATGTTGGATGCTCCATGATTTGTCCAGCAGCTGAACCTCTCGCTGCTGTCTGTCTTGTATCTCCAGCTCTCAGCAGGTGACTGGGAACAGAGCTTGGTTCAGCCTTTCCCACTGGAGATGGTATTTCAAAACTACATCCCCTGCGAGGTCTATGAAGTGCCACTGGTTCTGAAGAACAATGACAAGGTAAGAGCTGGGACGTGAAGGTTTGATACTGTGCTGGAAGAGAACAGTGCAGTTCACTTGCTGTAGGTTACCTGCTGCCCCACAGCACATCCCGAATAAAATGTTTCATTACCTGTATTTTTCAAGATGGTGGAAATCTCCCCATGCTGGGGATACCCCCCTGATTTTGTCCATGTGCTGGTGGTATCTAACCCAAAGGAGCTTCTCTGGTCAGCATCCTTCCCCTGGAAAGCCCTGGGTTGGTGGGACTGTTGAGGGCTGTACGGTTCTTGGCTGCTTTCATGCTTTACCTTGAGAGGGTGTCCCATGTCATGGTGGCTGCTTGGTTCGTCGTGTTTTCTGGCAGGGCATCTCTGCCTCTCAGTCTCTTCAGCTGCCTTTGTGTAGCTCACTGTCAAAGAACAGGGGCTGAGTCTTCTCCACTTCATGCTGGAATAAGTTATAATTAGTGGCATTAGCACTGCAGGAAAGGTGTTTTGTTATGGCACTGGAAACAGATGGATTTAGCAGAAGCAGTGGGAGGCCTTTAGGGGACACTTCAGGCTCCTGCTTAAGCTTAATTCACTTCTGCTCAGGTTTTTCTAAGATGTGGCTCTCTGCTTTCCCTTTGGAAAAACACAGCACATACAGAGTAACGTGCCCTGGAAGGTCTCCACCTTTACTTGAAAAAGCTGTAACCATTTTGAGATGTCCCTAGAAAGCTGAGAAGGGAAGTTGAAAAATGTTAGCAATTTTGTTCCCCTGTAAAGGGAAGAGCGAGACCTTTTGAATTTCAGCAGGGGAAACATTCTCTGGAATGAGGCTTATGCCAAAAGCAAGCTGGTGGGAAAAGACGAGGAGGGGAAAAGGGACTGAATTAGAAAATGCTCTAGGAGAGAATGTGGTACGCACAAGAGTTTCTCTTGACACCTAACAGTAAGTGTACTGGAAGCAGGGAAAGGTCAGAAAAAGAAACGTGTAACTAAAGGTGTTCCTCTGTAATGAAGAATGAGGTGTATACATGAGGGAAGGGCAGGGTGGGAAGATGGAGGTGTACAACAGGGCAGGTGAATTAACGCTCTCTCCAAATCTGCCTGTTGGGGGAAACAAGCAAGTGGACAAAAATGCTGTAAGCTTTAAGCGGAGAAGCAGCAAGAAGAGTCAGTGTGTTCTGAGATAATAGGTTTTGACAGGGACATGGTTGAAAATGGAAGACCCTTTGGTGAGTAAGGATGCAGGTGTGATGCCTCAGTTATGGAGAGTTCTGTACCATTCCTGGTCTGGCGTTTAGCTTGGCAATATTGGAAAAATGCAGTGTGTGTGCCCATGCCCAGGGGATACTTTTGGTGTGGTCCATGCTGGTTCTGGGCACTCTGCAGTAGGTATCCTCTTTCCTGATTACAATGTGCCTTAGCTTCTCTTTCCCTATGACTGTTTCTTTCCACCAAGTCTTTTGGCTTCAGCTGCTCCATTATCCATGCAGCACTTCGAAATATTTGTCTTTGCCTGTTGGCTGGTACTTGGCAAACAGCTCGTTTGCTCTGTTCGTGTTTCCTCAAGTAGAAAAGAACATCTGAGTCAACATTTCTGCCATTGTACAGCTGCATCTTGGGATTTGTATGCCTTGCATAGGTGAGGCAACGTGTGAACTATTGATTTTTTCCAAGGTGAATTTGTTTTGAAGCTAGTAAGACCTCAACCACTGGACAGCACTGGCATCAAAGTAAGATCAGCTCTAAGGCAAATCCTTGGCATATTTAAGAATACAAAGACAGAGGTGGTAATCCCAAGAGAAGTTATTGTAATGTCTTTGAGGAAAGTGACGTTGTGTTCTCTCTGAGCTTTCTCACCAGTTTCCCAGATTCCTGTGAGTTGTACCAGCTTAGCCTGAGGTTATCTGTTCCATAAAATTCCAGCTAACAGTAAAGTATATTCCAGAGGCTCTGTAATAATTTGAAAGCTAGTGCTTCACTGTGTACTCACTGCTCTTGCCTGTGAGCTGTAAAATTGCTTTTCTGTCTTTAGGCTGCTCCTTACCACCCTCAAAGATGTGGGTGGCTTTTGCTGAAGGTCTTAGACACCTGTACTGATCTCCCATGGGACTTGGTGACCAAAAAGCTTGTCTGCACTGTGAAGTTGCCCCCTGGAATTCACTGTTCTTGGGCACTGCTGGAAGCAAAGGGTTTTTAGAGAGTTCAGGTCTGCTTTGGTCATGGGTTATTAGGTTTGGGTGGGTGGTGTAGAATGAATCTCCATTCTTGCCCAGCCTCATGTAGGTTATCATTCAAGCTGCCTGTCAGTCAAAAATCAGCTGTTACAGACTTTGTGAGATGAGATTTGGTGTTCTGGGGTTGGTATCTGTATGCTAGAAAATGCATGTTTGCTGTCTGTGTGCTCATGGTATTCTAGAGGGCAGAAACTTGCAGCAGGGTGTCTGCAGGGACTACTGGTATGGGAAGGAATACCCAGAAATTTGGCTTGCCTGCACTGGCAGCTGCCTGGCTACCATCTCCAGGCAGCAAGAGCCTCCAGAGAGCCGAGACTGGTTTTTAATAATGAAACCACACTGTGAGTCAACGCTGGTCTAGATCTCAAAGCAGGAGATGCCTTTGAAGCCCGTAATTAATAGACACAGCCTTAGGGGTTGTCTGGCTTTCCATTATTTTGGTGAGCTGACTGCTCTGGTCTTCTGTATCAGCCTTTCCTTGTAGAGTATCACACTTCTCCCTTGCTTCTTTGAAGCTGCCTTGAAATTCTCTTAGTTATCTTCTTGTTTCTGGAGTTGTCTTTGTTTCCCTGTGTTCCTCCTATTGTTCTTCTTCAGTTTGCTTTTATTCTCAGTAAGGCCACAATATCTGTGGTCTCCTTTTACTGCTCTGGGTGTGTGACTATAGCACTGCAGCTTGACTGCTCCACTCGTGCTCAGTCTCTTAGAGGGAATTTCTTCCTTGTCCCAGTAAAGTAAATGTTGTTTTGCCTTCAGATAATACATTCCACTCTAGAGGTGTGACTGCAAAGATGCGTGCAGGCAGAAGCAAGCAGTTTCTTTGGGCTTGTTGATGGCTTTTGATCGTATTTCTGCACTGGTGGTGTATTGCCTGACTGGCGCTTCCTTCACAGCCTCTGTCCTAGAGATGTTTTGCTCAAGCAGGAGGGATTCAAGTCCATCCTTGCATATTACGTACAGGTACCTTTAGAGCAAAAGTTGCTTTGGAAAGGTGATGAAGAAATTATGTCAACAGAGTACGGTTGGGTCTCTTCTCATGTTTCCACAGTGGCAAAATTGGTTTCATGTCTTTCCTGCAGGTTCCTCAGCTGGTGAAGGTCATCTTGGAGAGCTCGCCTTACTTCAGGCTGGTCAGCCCCAGTGATGTGTACCGTAAGGTAGCACCTGGCATGACTTCAACCTTCCGCATCCTTTTCACCCCTGGGGAGAGCAAGGTGAGACTGGAGGTCCCAAGAGACTGGTGTCTTCAGTGGAAACTGAACCTGCAAGGCTGGATTTAGAACAGGGTATCTGCTGTGGGTGTTGAGGAACTGTTTTGATTTCAGTGGGGTGGAAATGAATCTAGAACTGGGGGAAAGTTTCCACATGGTGAAGATGATGCTGTCGTAGGCTGGAGGCCCTTAGATGTTTCAGAAAGTTTTAATCCTTCAGCACTGATGTTTAATGTAGTGTCTGCTGGCTTCAGGGATGAGAGTCTGCTGTCTGTGGTGGGGCAGCCTCTCAGGGTGTTAGTTTTGTTTCTATCCATTGCTGCCACATTAGGGGTTCACTCCCCTAATTATAAACACAAAAGTCTGTTTAAAAGTTTCTTCTTATTAAGAGGACCCAGAGCGAGCCTGATCAGAAGACTACTGCCTTTGAAAACTGGAGTCACCTTAAAGTATATCATGTTGGAAACAGCAGCGAGACAGCTGAATGTTTTCTCCAAAGCCATCATTACTTTTGCATGCTGGTTATAGCCCATGCCCTGCTGTGAGCTCTGCTGTGGTTGGGCAGCTTGCGGCTTGTCACAGGGCTACGTGGTGCTGCTGGTCACTGCAGCAGGGGCTGACAGGCTGTGCTTTCCTGCTCTGTGCTTTCTGGAATGTTTGTGAATGAAGATGCATATGGAACAGTAGGAAAATGGCAAGGAGAGGGGGTTTGATGTTTAGCCGTCTCCCTACTCAATGGCAGGGGTTTATTTATTATGGAAAATAGTAGAGAAATAAATCGATCCAGAGAGCTTTTCTCTTTCACATCTGGCAGCCGCTTCCCTGCTGCACTCTGGGCTGGAGCAAAGATGATGCTTTTTCTTACCCTCTGTTTTCAAGCCTTGCAGCTGTACCATCCCTGAGGATACTTGCTGGCCTGCAATCCAGCTGTGAGACTAGGGTAGAGGGAGGGCTGTGGCTGTGGCTGGGAGCCACCCTGGCACAGACACGCTGAACTGTAGATGTTCCTAGCTCCACAGGAGGTTGATGTGCTGCCGAAGACAGAGGCATCTGCCTTGAAAGAGCATGCATAGGGATAAATGGGCAGGTCCAGTCTGCAGGCAGACACGTTATCGCAGAGCCTGAGGGCAATAATCCTGGCGTGTTGGTGTCTTCATGCGTGTCACTGAGATCCTCTGTCAGCTGGCACCTATTCCTCGTTGAACATGTGTTTTTGCTTAGAGGTTTGATCATTAGTGCTGTGGTCCCAGCAAGTCTGATTCTCAGGGCAGTGATGTGAGGGGATCAGTGCTGCTGCCTGGAGCCTTGTTAAGGGTTAGAAATGGCATGGAAGGCAGGAAGCATTGAAGGGAAACAGACAGGCTGACTCTTTCCACTGGCATCATGCTACGGCTTAGCATGACTTTGTTGGAGGGTTGAGATCAGGTGACAACTTTGAACCAGGAGACGTTTCTGCAGCAGACCAGAGATGAAAATTCTCTTTGGGCATACCAGTTTTCTCATCTTTCACTTGCAGTTTAGATTTAGTTTACAATTTTGTGCTATCCTCAGACAGCACAGATACAGAAAAACAAAGAGGAAAAGCCCAGTGGTCCCTAGCTCCTCATGCTTGTGGAATAATACGTTCCTTTTGGAAGGACTGAGAAATAATTTAACATCATTAATATTTAGGGTAAAAATTGCGTTGGCCTAGGGCAGTCCTCCAAACTACCCAAGTGACATAAAGAGCTTAATCGCACTGGGGTAGGCTTTGCAAAGTACACTGGTGCCTTTAAAATGTAATGTATTTGTACTAATTAGTGTTCATTTTGGGGGTATAAGAGGTAAATTGGGGCCCCTGAAGGGCGAAGTGCTGATCTTTAGGTTTAGAGGCAACAGAACAACATATGAACATCACCACAAATTGAAGCAGGGCAAGACAACCCTGGAAAGCACTAATGTCCAATACTTTGTCCCTTGTCTTGCCCTAGAATTGGTGAGTGTGTGGAGTAGGGAGCACTGCCAGCGAGAGGTCCCCTGCACAGCTTCAGCATCACCCAGGTGGTTTCTGCTGAACTTGGTTTGTGCTCCTTGCAGGGGATGAGCAGGGCATTAGGAGAGGGATGCTTGGTGAGCAGCACGTGGGGACTTACACAGCAGAACTAGAATTTTGTGCCAATTAAACATTTTGTCTCGTTCTTGATGGAGTGTGAGTCAGCGAAGTACCGGGGTGCTACAGCTCAGCTAGAAGTGCATCAGCAGCACAGTGAGGAGGTGCACAGCACCTTGGAAACCCTTTAGCACAGAGACAGGCTTTCGGAAATGGTTCTGTAAAGCCACCTGCATTGGGCTTGCAGTTGCTTGCATGCAGAATACCTGCCTTTCATTTGTGGGAGGCTTGTGAGTGCTGCCTTTAGACCGCTTCTGCCCCTCTGCTGCTGCGTGATCCACAGGGATTGTGGATAACCCAGTGAACTGGGGTGTGGGTACAAACCCCTCTGTCAGGGTTGGAGAGATCTCGTGCTGTGGAGTTGGTTTATAGAATTCTCCTGCTTTGAATCTGTTCTTCCCTGGAGTAGATCTGACTTCAGCAAAGTCTCCCCTTATTCAAGGGATTAAAATTGTGACGAAACCCTAAATAAAGGGGATGTGTGCGTTGCTAGGGGCTGAAATGCCATGTGTCACAGAGCCCTTTCTTGAAAAATGAGCAGTTTTCTACTGTCTCACAGTCATTTGGGAATGTGCCACGTGATGGGACATGTCTCTGCTAACTGGCACTTGCGTTATGAATATGAAATGCTAATTTTTTTGCTGGGCCTCATTTCCAATTAGTTGCTCTTGCTGCTTCTGATTTACAAGTTTCTATTGTGGCTCTGGTTGTACGGTGTGGGTGTTCTCGTGCCACCCTGTGTTGCTGGCATCTTTGCATTATGGTCTGACAGTCTGTGCCTAATTGGAAACAGTTGTGGAGCTGCCTGGCAAATAAACAACAGGCAGGAACACTTGCATTTGTGTGTCCTTCAGCTTATTAATAGATTATTTTGAAGGAAGAAGGAAATGAGAAGCATATAAAAACACAGCACAGGCTTTTCTGTTTTGTCGTCTTGTGCTTTTTCACTGTAGCAGTACAACATTTTCAAGCAATACCAGTTCAGTCTGTAAGGTTTGCAAAATTCATTACTGATGCTCAGTGGAGACTGAAGTGATGCTCATTGATTAATATGAGAGATGACAGGACAATGAGTTATTGCATTCCTGAAATTAACTCCTTTTAAAATTCAATCCAGCCCTGTTAGATGTTTTGTAGCATAGAGAAGCTATTCCAAGTATACCTCTAAGAAGACTCTTTGGAGGAGGGAAGGGGCAGCAGATGAAGGCAAATGGCCCTGTGCAAAATGAACCTGGACCAAAGGGACCGATTTCAAAGCCTCCTGTGAATTGGTAGCTGAAGGAGGCAGGAGGAGGGATACCTCTTCTGCTGTGAAGCTCTCTTCATCCTCCAGTCTCATTCTCCTCTTTCAATGACCCTTATTTTCCAGCTTTTATACTATCATGGTTTCAGCAGGGAGCTTGCCCTGCTTCGTGTACTGTTACCTTGTGCTACAAGGTTCTTCACTGTTGTCTGCTGCAAGGAATTCAGTGAAGTATTTAGGATTGGCTATGCAGCAAAACTGACCTCAGTTTGCTGGTATACTGGGCAGTTAAGGTTGCTGTTGCAGTGCCAGAAATAATCGTTGGTCTGTGCTTGCAAAGAGCCTGAAATGACATACCTGCTATAAGCAGTTGCTTTAGTTTCAGTGGGTGCCAATTCAAATGCCAGTGCTGCTACTTGGAAGGCCAGAGCTTGTAGCTTATTGCTTATCAAAGTTGAATAAGAGAAGAGGAACCATCATACAATTATGTACATTTTCCTTGACACAGAGGAGTGGTATGAAGGATGAAGGTTGTGTTTTTATGATAATCTTTAGACTGAAGCTGCATCTAAACACAGCAGTCTTTAAAGCATGGAAGTGATGCAACCCCTCTCTCTCGCAGGCCTGTTTCTTTAGAAACCTGCAGGGAAAGTGTCTGCTGAAGGGTTTGCAGTTGCAAAGCAAAACTCAACGTTAAAATGGCTTCAGCTGTCCCCCTGGGCTGTAAGTGCGGAGCAGAGCTGGTGGTGCAGGGCAGCGCTGCAGTGGAGGATGCTGCAGTGGAGGGCTGCAGCCTTTCTCTTCTCCCAGGGGAGGGAGATTCAGCTTTCAAAAGCTTAAAGGGCTGTGGGTTCACAGCAGCACGAGCAGCCAGCTTCTGCCTAGTATCCCTCTTCCCTTGCATTCCCACCATGTGGCCTGATGCAGCACTCAGCTTTGCGCCATCAGACCTTGGTGAGGTCCTAGGGCGAGACTGAAGGGTTGGCCCACGCTGAAGTGCTTTGCTAAGCCAGGCTCTGTGTGGGAACCTGTGTCCATGGAGAAGGGGCTCTGTACACAACATGCTTGTGCATGAATGGCAAGCAGCAGCTTTCTCTCTCAAGGTCATGGTTATCTCTGAGTCCATATCCTTGTTGCTCTGCCTGGCCATTGCATTCCTTGAGAGATCCCTTTCTCCATGGATTTTTGTGCAGGCTGTCCCTGTGCCCCTTACCAGAGCTGAGAAGGCTGCCTGTGCTTGGTTTGGGGGGAGGATTTATTCCTTGGGTTCTCATTTACATTGCTGTTGTTCCCCTTACTCCTTAGCAATGCCAATGACTTGCAAATGGTTTCCTTTTACTTCCCTCAGATACCTCCAGTTGCTGAAGTTTCTTTTTTCCCTTATCCCTCTGCTGATCTGAACTCCTTGCATCCTTCTCTGTCTACCTGGCATCTGGAAGGGAGAGATAAGTAACTATGGCATGCCAAGAATTAATAAGGCATGCAGCTTTCAATTGGATTTACAATGCCTTTATTACAGTAGTGTGGCCAAAATAACAAAAAAAAGTAAATAGCATTCTTCATTTGCAAGTGCAGTGTCTGAGGATCTAAACAGTCCAGAATGTGAAGTACCCAGAGAGTAAGTGCTTTAAATTCACGTGGACTGCCCACAGCTTTTATTTTAGAGAGCTTAGGCTGCAAGATTGACTACAAAATTGCTAATTCCGAAAGACTTGCTGGAGATGAAACACTCTCCTGAAATGTGATATTAAATTTCGTAGATTGTTTGCTGCAGTTCCCTTCCTGGTATTTTACCTTCCAAATATGAGAAGCTAAAGCCCTTCTCTAATTTCCAGTGTGAATGTTTGAGAAGGCTAGAAAGAGGTCCTTCTTTATTCTTCTTAAATCTTGGATGTGACAGCGTTTGTTACTGCAACCCTAAACCCCAGCTGAGCAGGTAGTTGGTGGGCATCGGGTGTTTGCTGGTGTGTTAAAGCATCAGCCACGTGCCTCACCTGGCTGCCTTAGGTCCCTTCCAGGCTCAGAGGGGATGAGCATGGGAGCAGGAAATCCCAAAGTAAGAGGGATCCTTTACCTTACAGTAAAATGATTTGGTGATTGGATTTGCCTTCCTTCTGCTGAGTGCCAGACAACTAGGGGTGGGATGGGGTTGTGGAGGGTATCTGGCTTTCCTGAACAAGCCAATGACTGAGAAGAGCTCAGCTGAGTTTGCTCTGGTTAGGGGTGTCCCAGTGTCTCCCATTTGCAGGCTAACAAGGCACTGGGTCACTTGTTCTAGAGATCCTGCAAGAGCCACAGATTAAGGCTTCAGCTGGGATATGCAGCGTAGAGAAAGGAGAGCTGTTGCCTCTATCCTCTGAGGCTAGGAAGAGCTGTAAGGTGGAAATTAAGGTGAGAATGAGGAAGAACCTTTTTGAGCCTAGGGTGGAGCTGGAATAGGCTGCTGAGGGCAGGGTTGGAATTGTTAGTGCTTTTCAGTACTTGTCAAACATATCTCAGAAATAGTTTGGGTATAGAGCTGAGCTGGGTAGCTGGGTTTGGGAGGTGGATCAGATAGCTTTGTCAGGGTCCGTTTCCTCAGCCTTGTCCCAATAATGCTGTGGGAAGGGGTGGGAAATACACATGTACCCAGTGTACCCAGCACTTGCCTGACGCTAACAGTCAGTCTCTGGTGAAATACTTAACAAACTGGACACAGTAATTGTTTTAATCTTGCATGTGGTGAAGTCCTGTTGTATGGGTACCTGAGCATCCCCTGCCAAGGCTCAGTGATGTTGCTGCATTGCTGGGATTGGACTTAGTGCTTTGGCACAGCTGAATTCTTAGTGGTGCCTTTTGATTGTGCGCACGGGGGATCGAAGCAGGTTCTTGCTGCGGTAATTCCCTACATGAAATTACTCTGTTTTGGTGCCTCAGAATCGAAGACTCAGGTAATTTTGTCTGGTTCTGCCAGCTTTCTGCAAAAGGTGGATCAATAGGGTTGTTTCTTCTTGGCAAGTTAACAGCCCTGTGCAAATCATGCTACTGGAATGGAAAGCCATTAAGGTAGGAAGTACTCTTGCATTATTGAATGCTGGGGTTAGCGTAATAGAAAACAGCAGTTTTTCTTCTGCCATGGGGATGGTACTAAATGCAGAGTGCTGAAATGGTTTCTTTCCTTGCAGGATTATTTCCACCAGCTCACCTGCATCACAGAAAGGGAAGAGTTTGTTGTGCCAATCCGAGCTATAGGTCCTCGAGCTATCCTGGACTTCCCTGACCAGCTGAACTTTTTTGTCTGTCCAGTCAAGTACAGGACCCAGAAAACTCTGCTGGTGCACAACATTGGTAGTCGAGAGGCCCGCTACTGCATCAGTACTCGGAGGTAAAGGAGCTCATCGCTTTTGTGTGAAACACTGTGGTGTGATAATATAATTGGTAAACAGTAACAAAAAGGAACCAGAGCATCTGAGCTGCTGTGTTGCAGCTATAGCTGGAAATGGGCAGGACATGCAGGTTTTGCAGTTGCTTACAGTGTTCTAAACACAATGCAAATGTCGACAAAACACTGCAAGCTGCAGCAGAGTTTTATATTGCAATGATGTGTCTCCAACACAACATCCAGCAAGACTTTAACTGTTAGATTGAAAGGGAAAAAAAGTGTAGGAAGTTACCTGGACTGCCCTTGGGCTGTCTAAGATGCTCCATGGGCAGGCAACAGCTCCAGCAGCTCAGTTCCAGTAGAGCAAATGCAGTGTTCAGAAGTGGGTAAGCTGTGAGCTGGTGAAAGAAGTAGGCAAGAATTTGTCAGCAGCTATGTGTGTATTAGTAAGTGCAACCAGAAACGGTTGATCAAAGCAGTCTGGTGCTTTTCACTGTGGAATACACATAGGCAGGAACTCGTAAATCATTCTACAGTTTTCCTTTGGGTTTTCCAGATTGAGTTATCACCACCAAAATAAATACCCAGGAAATGTCTTGCATCTTTCTGCAATGCGCTTACCAACTATTGAGTGATACGGTGTATGTTGAATCTTACTTGATAGTAAGAGTTTCTGAACTTCAGCAATCAAGTATTGCAGTCTTGTTTTGCAGTAAAGTGGGAAGCATTACAAAAGTTTTACTTTTAACTACAGAAAAAAGCGGAGTTCTGAATAACTGTATTGCATGTGTATGGAGATCAAAAGCTGATGTGATTTCCCTTGTCAGCTGAGGGCATCTGTCATCTCTTCCATTTCATTAGGAACTTCTGAAAACTTGTTTGAAATCTCCAATAGATGATTTAAATCTTTTAATATAAGCAGCATTTTATTTTAATTAGTCTGCCCCCTCTTTCATTCAGATTTCTTTTTAAATACTCTGAAGTTTCTGTATTTCCGTTTGCTCTTTTTGCTTTATGTGTTCAGTGGAATTTCAGAATGAGTTCTCAAGTGGGAACTTCCATAAAGGTTGATTCCCTCTAGCGCCTGTCTGTATACCATCTGTCTGTAGGTATATGCACAGATTTATAGGAAAGAAGAGAAATTTGGGGAGCATGTGAAATGGAATTGGGCTGATTTAGAAGATAAAAATCATAGAATATCGTTGGTTGGAGGGACTTGTGGAGATTATCTGAGGAAACACCCTGCTCAAAGCAAGACCAGTGTCGAAGTTTGAGGTTTGCAAGTAACACAAGTCAGACCAGCTTTTATCTTTCCTTCTCAAGTCTGTATAAACCCATTTATCACAGCATCTCCCTGTATGTCCTGTGCTTCAGCCCCTAAGGTAGTCTTCTGTAGAAATGGTTTCTATCCCATCAGCACCCAGCCTGTACTGCTAGGGATTATTCCATCCCAGATAGAGGATTTGGCATTTTCCATCCCTGACTCTACACAGAATTGTTCAGTGTAGGGATGGAGTCTCGGGTGCTTTGACCTGAAAGACTGGGTTTACTGGAATAGTTGCTCTGCTTGACTTTGGCTGCTACACCATTGCTAAAAGTAATAGATGCTGAGATTAAATTATCTCTGGGCTTTTTCTGCAGTAGGTCTTAGTGGATGGGTGAGGCAGATAAGTCACCCATAGATGTTACTGCCGCCTTTGGGGTTGGAGGTAGCTTTTAATGAAATGGATTCTCCCAAATTCAAATAACTTTGTAATGCAAATCAAGGCGTCAGTAGACCGAGGAGAAGTTTGGTTGCAGAAGGTAAACATGCCATGAGACTTGAGGAAGGATGTTGCAGCCTCCTTGCTTGCTGCTTTACTAAGTATATGGTTGCAGGAGAAAAGGTAGCATGGTGGTTTGAGAGCCTGAGTCACAGAATTGCCAGCTTTGTTCCCTTGTCAGTTGTGTTTCTGAATTGCATCAGGAGCATTTGGTTCTGGGTATCCTCAGGGGCCGTAACTTTTGCAGAGTTCTGTAATGAAGGGGAGCAGATGCCTAGTGAAAGTAAGCAAGATATAAATGCCAAAACAGAGCATTATGAAATTGCTTACAAACTCGGCTCCCTTACTGAAGGGCAAGATCTCAGCGGGTGCTGGTGGGAAGGAAATTCCTAAATTGGTGTGACTTGATGAGTTTATACAAGCTGGGGATTGCGAGGTGTCATTGGGAGGTCTGGACCTGTGAAAGTTTAGATCTTGTACAACAAAGCCAGCATACAAATGGACATAGTTAAAAAGCACATTAGGAGAAAACAAGCTTTTAGAAAGCCTTCCAAACCATGTGTTTTCTGTCTTTCAGGAGCAGTAGTGATTCATTAAAAGGGTAGATGTACCCGGCTGAGAATTCTCTTAAAGAACAGCTCACAATTAGTGGGTAGAACAGCAAAGATTAGCCTGCCAGCTTCATCTCTTGGCAGTGGTTTTTACTTGGCTGTTGCATTATGTCAGGGATGCCTCCTTAGCATCTTTCTGTATCTGTAGGCTGCAGGGAACAGTTTGGTGATGTTGACTGAAATTCAGAGGAGATAAGTTTAACCAGAGAGATTGCATCTTTGGGCTTTGGAGAACCATCTCTATGTGCAGGATAAGGAGCTCCTGATACAGCAGTAATAAAGTTGTCTTGTGGGTACAGCATGAGCTGGGGTGTAGGAGATGCAGCGTCTGATTCGTGCTTGGTTTCTTAGTCCTGAGAACTGACTCCTGAGCTTGGCTGGGTCATCTTCCTCTTCTGATAATTTGGCAATATGAAGTAACTTCCTTTTTCAGGTGTGCCCTAAAGTCACCCCCAGGAGTGTTATTTCCATCCCAGCCATTGGAAGGCAGGAGTGTGTGCGGGCATGGGGAAGAAGTAGGAAGGTGATGGGGTGAGAGGTAGTACTGAAGTGTTGCCGGGATTCCCCTTAACTAGTGTATTTTCTGTTCTGACAATACTTTTTGCAAAAGAAAAGGTAAAAAAGAATCCTGTGACTTTCTTGTGCCAGGTACCAGCAGAGACCAGCATCAGTCCTGGCAGAACTATCAGTGCAGTTGCAGGACCACAGAGTAATCCAGTTCTGAGGCTGGTGGGTCTTTGTCTTTTCTCCTCTCTCTCTCAAAAACCTCAAGGTACAGCACATAAACATTGCAGGACCAATGCTTCTCCATTAGTCACTAGTTGTAATGGGAACAGGTCAGGCCCATCGTTACAGCAATGTCTCCTTTAAGGAGCAGAAACTTCATCAGCTGTCACTACTTCCAGGAACAAAGTTCAGCTGGTGCATGGCTCCAGTTGTTCTCATTATTTTTGTGTGTTGCATTCTCTGATCATGGTAAAACTCTCCAGAATGTGTTTTTAAGGTGACAAATGGACCAACAACACAGCGTTAAACCAAATAACTTGTGTTTTCTTAGTGGGACTGTAGAAGAGTCACGAAGCCCAGCTGCCATTGTGCACGAGCATGTTTCCTCTGACATATTGCTAAGCATTAAAGCCCTGAGTTTTGTCTGTCAGCTGAGAGCTGTTTAGCTGGTGACAGATCGTAATTGCTCATATTGAATCCAAAGTACATCAACACATTTTCATAATTATTTCCAAAACATTGCACAGAATTTGTCTGGTGGGCCAAGCAAACGGTTACTGAGCTTGGATTACAACCCAAAGTCCCAGATTGCTTGTGAACGCATGGAAAACTTCCTGTTGAATTGGCCTTGATACACTTCAGTTAATGGTGCTTCGTTTATTTAGGGATTTAATCATTTGGGATGTAAATGGGATTCTCCTTTTGTGTTTTGTTTCTATGGCAGGGTACCATCACTCTAATCTGCATCTGCACTCATTCAGATTTTTGATTGTTCTTTGCTTAGAGCAGCTTTTGTTAAAATGCTGATAGAACTCACCCTTTCTTGGGCTAAACCAGGGTGTTTTCAAGGTAGAAAAATTAATGCTCCGAAATAAGCCATAATTGTTCTCTGACCTTCAAGGAAGTCTTCTATTCTCTCTGAGGTGAGGTTTATAAGTGGTGTGAAAAGATGGAATCCTGAGGAAGTCACTGTCAAGTTGTGCATGCAAATAGCTCTTGCCACTTCTGTGCTCTTCAAAAACCGTTGATTGTATTGCTAGCAGTCAGACACCTGAGCCTCACTGCAGAGTGCTGCCTGGAGAATATGGGGGAGAAATGTTGTTCTATACCATTCTGAGTGCTGGATTCCTTCAGAACGGAGAATCACTGCTGTTTCTGATTCTCTATGTTGTCTTTTTCTTCTACTGACTGTGGTTTGGCTTCTCCTTGCTAGCACAAGTGAGCTGAAGAGAACTAGACTGCAAAACAACTATAGTCCCCAAATTTCCCACGACAGTCCTGATATCTCTGTGTTGCAGCCCTTTTTCTGCTGATGTCTCCATTGGGACCCTTGGGATTGGCGATGCCGTGCAAATAACAGTGGAGTTTCACCCGCTGAAGTCTGGGAATTATTCTGGCTCCCTGGTAGTTCACTATGACACAGGTAAGTGCAGGACGCTGCATGCTGCACACTCTGAGTCCTTCAAGAGTCCTTTCTAAGCAGGGTAACGTTAAGCTTGCTTTGCAAACTATTCCTAAAGCATTTTCTTTCAAAGCCTTTGCATGTTTTGGTGCCTAGAAGTGAGCAGATAAAGGCTGAGTTCTTCTCTGTCCTGTGTTGCTGTGTTGCTGGCCCATCCCTGGGGGTACTTGATGTAAGCAGCATGTTGTCCACCCAGCACCCTCTGTGATAGTCACCTGCTGTCACTCCTCGTTGTCCCAGCCAGCTTACTGCCCACTCCAGAGGCAGCATCTCCCCATCCCAGCTTTACCTCAAAGAAAAGTGAAAAACACTTGGCGATGAGTGGATTGTTAAAGCAGATCCCCTCAAACGGGAACAAGGGTTTGGAATCCTGTTTTGCTGGGAGGAATATTGATTCTCCATCAAGTATACATATGCACGTTTGATGTTTTCTTCCTGTACAATGCTATGTTTGGAGTGTAACATGGGGAACGCGTGTCTGTCACACTCTTTTCGATGCCCACCTCCATCCCGTATGCTACTTCTCTGTTGTTTTGCCACAGACCCTTTTTCTGTGTTGGCCTCTGCCCATATGCATCCCCCACTTCACAACATCAGCACTCGAGTAGCCAGGACTTGAGGGCTTCGGGATTTGGTAGGAAGTGCTCACTGCTTCCTGAGATAGGTATAGAATTTATAGTAAGGTACAAGAAGCCAAGATGAGGCCACAGAAACGCTGCCAGCTTTATAACTCACTTGAAGAGTTGGGGGGTAAACTTGAGAAAAATGTGTGATGTTAAAATGCTTCTGTTGGCCTTGGTTCAGCAGGAGTGTCTTGTGATCCCAAATGCAATCCTTTCTCTGTTGCAGCAATGCATTTGGTGTGCATTTTCTCTTGTCTGAAAGAGATTTGTTTTGTCCCTTCTCCTGAACACAGGTCCTGTGAAGCATGATGTCCTAAATGCGATGCTTAAGCCCAGCAATGACTGTTTTTATCGGTTTTAGTTTGTAGAAGTTATAGAATGTCTCCTATATCTTCCAAATGCTCTTTGCACCCTTACAAGTTATCACGGCTTTGTTTCATATTTGTCAGTTGATGACGTATTCTCAGAGAACAGTTTATGCTCACTCTGAAAAGCTTGTGGGTTTGGATAACGCTTTCTTGAAAGAACGACTGAAATTTCAGATACAGAAGCACCAGAAGTGTCTTGCTTGTATGCATGTAGAGAATCTATGGGGTACGAATCAGAGCACTAGATCTTTCTCTGGGGTAAATTGGAAGTAATACTAAAGGTTAGGGCTGTAGCGTTTATACTTCATGAATGAGAAGGCAGAGTGAATAATCGGGGCCAGCATCTTCATGGCTTGCTTTGAAAACCTGAGTCGTCTTATTACTGGACTGAAACACTCTGTTCCTCCATGGTTAATCTTTGCCAAAGCGATTTGCATGGGTAGGTCAGAGGGATCAAATTATCTGCTGGTTCTGAGATGGGCGACCTCCTAGGAACATATACAGCTACCAAGGAAATAAAGCCAGGATTCATTTCTGCCTGTCAGTACAATGCTGCAGTTACTTTTAAATAAACCATGGATTAAGAAGGAAAGCAGAGGAATAATTGAGGGATTATCTCTCTAGGTTCGAAGCATACAAATAAGTAAAAGGCTGCTGAGATTAATTGCTGAAGTGAAACTGAAACATTTAATCAATCAGTCTTAAAAGCTGCTTATTGCAGGTGTAGAGCAGGGCACCAGGCAATATTACTCAACCTCCATGTGGCAAGCCCTGGCTACTTTGTTCTTCACTGAGTCAGACTCCCTGTGACTTGCATACAAAGCAGCTGTGTTGATTTGGGAGCCACTAACAGACCGTTCATTATGAAACAGAAGTGCTAAGATCAATTGAGCAGTTTGGGAGGTTGGAAGGCATTTTTCTTGCTTTACTGTGTACCTGCACTGACTCACTCGGCTCACAAGTGGCAGTAGTTCCCAGTACATCAGGCTGTTGTTACTGTGGCTTATGCAGGATCAGGTGCATGTTGCATTGGTTTAATGTTTACTGAAGTTGAGCCAAATCTGTCCCTAGCATCACTTAAACCAACATTGAGCTCTTCAATGTGAATGTCAATTTGCCTATGAATTGGTTGATTGAAACTGTGCATCCTTTAGACTGTCATGGCTAAGAATGTAGGTCCCGTCCCCTGAATAGACAGTACATGCGTATGGGTGGTCCTGTTGCTACAAACTTAACAGATTAGTTTGAAGAAAACAGCTCTGCTGCTAAAACCAGAATGATTTGGTACAGGAGGGTGAGCTTTGTTCGGAGACACCAGGTTCAGGAGACACGTGACAGCTTCCCTGAGCTGTGGTTGAGGCACAAAACGAACTGACCAGTCCCATAGCACCCAGAAACAATGTCTGCAGCAGATGCTCCATGCAAGTAAAGGAGGCTACCAGAGACTGGATGTGCTGGAGAGATGCTGGGAATTGTGGAAGGAGAATTGGTCCTCTGCTTGGAGGTCCTGAAATCCTGCTTCTCACTAAACAACTGCTTCCAAGAAGCATCTTCTATGGTATGAGGGGTAGTCTTCAAGGTGCAAGCTTGTATGAGTGCCTGCAGTGCCCAAGAGACCCTGTGCTACGATGTGCTTCTAGTCAGGGGACCTGTTGTGCAGAGCTGAAAGTCTTCTGTGCCATTTTTTTCTCCCTTGGTCACCGCATCCCTTGGGATCCCTTTGTCAGCACGGGAAATTGCAGTAATTAGCAAAGCCTCACTGAGGTTGTGCATAGCTGAAAGACCCTATATATTAAGATGCTTTTATTGCTGTCAGTAATAAGAGTAATTATGCAGACTCCGTGGTTCTGTGAGACTGTAAAGAAGAAGCAAAAGCCTGAGGGCAGGATATTACCCTCTTTGGGGGGAGAGATCAGAGCCAGTACTTTTAAGTGACTTTTAGGAAACGGCCTATCCCAACAGAGCCAGCCCTCAAGCAGGAACGTCTGCTCTATTGCTGATCTGCTTCCCTTTAGTACAGAGCTCCAGAAAGTAGCTTCCCTGAAGTAAGTAGTGTGTATCTCAGGAATAGCTGTCAGAGCCTCCAGCCTCGTGCTCGAAGCCTGTTGAGGAGCTGTCTGGGTATTTGTTGGATTAATGCCCTGTTTTCCCTAGATTTCTTTCACAGCCTACGGGAGGGCTGACAATTCCCGAGCAGGAACTCTCCTAAACCAAATACTGGCTTGTTTGTTGAGGATCACAGAGCCAGGCTCAGAGCATCCTCTGTGGCTCTGCACACCCAGGGCAAGGAAGTGACTTCCTTGGGGTGACATAAGAAGAAAAAATAACAAAAAAAAAAATAATAAAAATTAGGGCAAATCTCAAAGTAGTGAATGGGAATCACTATACGCAGCATGCGGCAACGCTCAGGGTCTTACATGGGGTGTTGGAGGTGAATCTAGGTCTTCTACTCTAGGTGGAGTTCCCTGACCCACAGCCTTGAGATGCTTCTGCCCTTGGTCTAACCAGCATCTCTGAACATCTCAGCTACCCCAAGGATAAAGCGCCTGAAGAAAAGCACCGCCTTGAGATGATAACCTGCCTGTGGTTGTGTGTAGGCTCTGGAGAACACAACCGCCTTTGCATGTTCAGTTCCCTTTCCTGTAAGAACCTCCTTTCTACCAAGGATCTTGTCAGCTGTGTTTGCAATCAATGGCTTCCAGGTACTTGTTTGAAAATGAAATGAAAATCCTATTGATTTAGTCTCTAGATCAAGTTTTTTTTCTTCTTTGTAAATCCCCTGATGGATGTGGCTAGGCAGCAGGATTTAACTGAGGTCTAGCTCTTGTTGTATTGTATTTTCCATTCCTGAGATCACTCAAGCTGTTGAGTGCTCTCAGTTTGTACTGACTTCAGCCAGAGTGGAGGCAGAATGAAGGAGGCTCAACACTTGTTGGGGCAAACTCACTGCTTCGTTAGGTATTTCTCTTGGTCATGCCCGCGTTGTGCTTAATACCAGAGTGGGAACACTAAAGCCATTTTCTGGTTTTAGTCTTAGTCTTGTGAGTGTTAAAAGCACTGAGAGGTGGGGAAATCTCTTGCTTCCTGAGTAGCAGCCTCTTTTGACTTGGAAGCTTCCCTGTAGTGCACTAACCCATGTGATCCTTTTAGTTTGTTCAGTGCTGACAGATGCTTAGGTAGAAACTTATCTTATTCTGTGAGTTTATAAAGATCTTGTTTCCTGTGTTATCCTAAGGTGTAAGGCAGACTGTGATGCTGTAGCTGTTACAAGAAGCTTCTCTAGCTTTTCCTTGGATTGTCAGGCATTTAGAAACTTAACAAAACAATCATTCTTTTTGCTTGTTACAGGTGGTGAGTGCAGGTTGTGATGTTCTTCATTTGCTTGTGAAAATTCCCAGCAGCGTGGCTGGTTTCTGACTTTTATGTTCTTGTATTTCTGCTTCAGAATGAGTGGAGAGGCAGGCACATATTGTAGACAAAAAAGTTGTAAATAGGAGTCCGTGCAGTTGTATGTTGTCTCTGGACTTGAACAGTAGCGGTGTTGCAACAGATGGAGGGTTGTTAACTAGGACTTTATACAACTGATTGGTTATATGCTTTTATAGTGCAAATCAGTTAGATTGGGTGCATCTAATTAGTCTCCAAAGCATTCGTTTGTGTCAAAACAGCTAATAGGTAGCAACCATTTCCTGTCTTGGTTCCCTTTTCTAGAGCTGCCTGTGATAATAATTTTTTTATTCTGCTTTGGATAAGGTTGTTCTGCTTCTTGCAGACAGTACAGCCTGTGCCCCCTCGCCAGGGCCTTGTATTGCAAGACCGATGGTCCATCACTTTGAGGGTAGATGAAGGGCAATTAAGTTAGTGCTTCATTTGCTTAAGGTTTTGGGTGTTTTTTTTTTTGCACAGCTTTACAGCTCCACAACAATATAATACTCCTCCTGCAAAAACCCTGCTGAAGCAACCCATGGAGTTGACTGCATGAGCACAGACTGGGGCGTCTGTACTAGGAGGGTCATTTGGAAGTTAAAAATCTCCTTTTAGTTGTTTTGATCATCCCCAGGTACGCACAGAGACAGGCTTCCACGTGACTCCACATGTCCCATTTTTAGCACGCAAGATTTCTAGAAGGAAGTGGCTTTTATCTCTTATTGCAGATCAGAGTCAACCACAGCTTGTCTGCTCTGTCACCACTGGAACTCACCAGTATGTTCTTAAGTGTCATTAACTCAGGATGCATTCCAGGGCAGAACTGACCATTCATTAGCTGCCTTTCCTTGTGGATCAATCAGCATCTACTGAGAATCAGAAGAGCAGCTTGAAGGCTGATTGATTTATGAAGTGCTATATTGGGCATGACTTTGCCAGGCCATCGGAATGGAAGTTCCTGCACTGTTTTCCCCAGGGGCCAAAAGAATTGTTTCAGCCAGTCCGGTACCCAAGTGTATCATTGCTGTAGTAGCAATAATGATTAAAAATAGCCTGCAGCATCCTGGACACACAGCAGTGCTGCCTGTCATCATGTGACTCTTTCATTGTCCTTCTCAATACATTGTGAGGCTCCTTCACACTGGCTCCCAGGTACTTCTGTGCCAGAGTATTTCATCCTGTAACAAGGCAAATTGTTCTTTCTAGGCAGGATGCAGAGGAGGTAGTGGAACACACAGGGGGCCTGATGGAAAATGAGCTGCCTTTTGATGTGCAAGAGCTCTCTGAAGAGCCTGCAACCTGTCCCGTTGACCACCAGTGTCTGGTTGGTGCTTTCTAGCTCCCTCTTCCTCCCCATCTGTTGTCTTATGGTTGCAATGCTTTTGGGGTAGAGACTCTACTCCTGCCCTGTGCTGCGTGGGCTCCGTGAGTGCTTTGCTGAGGAATGGGCTGTGCTGGGGATTCTGGGCCCTAAACAGCAACAATTACAACAGAATTGTTGTAATTCTGTTCTCCACCTTGGAGAAACACTTAAACATGGTTGTTGTGGCTCTGTGTTTTTCTGTAGCACTGGAAGTACAAGCATTGGCATTGACAGGTGGCCTTTTTCAGGCTGTTGGAGACCAGGGCACCGTTTAGATGATGCTGTTAACTTCCCTGAGAGCCAAACAGCTCAGAGTGATGCTTCTGGTTCTGATCTAATGGTAGCTCTGTGGGAGGTGCAGCAAAAAGCATACGGTGGGGAGGGCTGGGTGCAGCTGTAGGTGGCTTCTCTAGCTTTCCGGAGATCACTTAGCCTGGTGGAGTGGCTTATTCTTTGGTTGTGTAGGGGTAATAACAGTCCTTTGCCTGCTGTGTGAAAAACATGAGTATCCCAGCTGTGATGGGGCAATTGGGTATGGTAGTAGCTGGGGCTAAAGAATTGCTTATTGCAGATCAATGTGGAGGTACAATAACCCCCTTCTGATTGAAGAGCTCTGCTCTTGCTGCTTGGCTGTATTCTCAGTGAGAAAGCAGCAGGACCTTTCTCTTCATCTGCACTTAGAGAAGAGGCGAGAGCAAGGCATAATTTCTCTGTCAGACTGGGCCAGTGAAATTCAACTTGCTTTCCATGCTGCTGAAATAGTCAAGATTTGACTGTTTTGCCCTCCTAAAAGGATTTAAAATCCAAATTCAGCAAAGGGGGAGCAGCAGGGATAAAGAAGGAATACCTTTCAGTGCAGACAAAACGGAACAGGGTACTGTTTTATATCTATTGAGTCTAATCCAACTGGCCACCAGCTTCCTATTATTTAGAGCAGTAATCAATGAAGGAAGGTACAAGCTATTGAATACTAGGAAAGTGTTCTTCATAACAGCCAAAATTTGTTTTGAGATCTTGCTCAAGCATATGCTTTTCTATTCATGGAGTTGTACTTTCAGGTGAAGCAGAATTTGTCTTTTTACTTAAGAACAATTTGCACTGCTCTGAAAACTATGCCTCCTTGTGCCAGGATGATCACACAGCATTAGAAGAATTTAGAAAGATGTTATAGCTCTTCTGTAAATTCCCTTTGCAATTTTTTCCCCTGCAGAATAGGCCTCAAGAAGGATGACCCAATATTGATTTCTTGCTTCAAGATAGGAAAAAGTTGTGATTTGCTAAGAAACCTGCATCCATAGTCATGCAGATGGATGCTGGAATAAAACAATGGTGTTTCTGCTGCTTCCAAGAGCATTGATCAGGAGTACACAACCCAAAGCATCTGCCATGCTGCTGTATAAGAAGTCTAGCTTTTAATTCCAAGTGCCAGCATTCCTTCATTTAGGTTGCAGAGAGCACAGTGTCCTGCCATCTGTAGGAAATGTATCAGAAGTTTGTAAGGATGGGAGAGTTGACAGCCTTTAATAAGATCACGTTGTGTAAATAATGATGGGGCAGAGAGGTTCAAATTCAGGAAATGGGCTTCCATGGCAGCAAAGCACCCCAGACACCACACCATGGACATCACCCTGTCGAGTGAAATACCTGGTGCTACATCATTGTTAGAGTACAGAGATGGGCTTTTTTTTAAGCTTACATATTAAACTACCAAGAGTCTTAAATGAAATGTCACATTTAATTTGGCACCCAAGATGTGAAGTCTGCAGCTGCCCTTGGCCAACCCTGACAACTCTGCTCGCTGTCAGTTCATCTGCCTGGCAGACGGATTTGTGGCTTCCTCCTGGCTCGCTGGCATCTGTGCTCACTCTGCTCTACCAAGCAGTTTGTGGGTTTTTCTATTCAGCGTGATGTCAGAAACTTCTCTGTGCGGTTGAAGGTGCTCTGGCAAACCCTCCAGCCTTTGAAAGAGCCTTCAAAGCTTATGGCCAGGGGTGTAAGCGTAGCTGTGTCCCCAGCTCCTCTCCAGGAGAGCAGCCACAGGGATGCTCAGTAGACCATGTGGAAAAAGGCAGTGCATGTGCTTTTTCTCCCCCATGGACTCTGGAGTTAGCAGTTTTCTGTGCTGGAAGCTTTATTCTCGTGCTTGTTTAATAGCTCCTGATGGATTTATCTTCCAAGTATTTGTCCAGTTGCTCTCTGGATTTATAGCTTTTAGTCTCTACAGCCTCCTACGGCAATATGTTCCAAAGGAAGGACTATTCTCTGGAGGAGTACTACTGCTTTTGTGTAATTTCTGAGTAATGTTATTTCAGGCCCTTGGGTTCCTGTTTTATGACAAACTGTGACAAATTTTGCCTTGTTCAAATTTCCCAGACCCTTCCTGCTTTTTCAAACCTCTCTCATTTGTCTCTCATATGATTTCTAGGCTGAGGAATCCTATTCAGTCTTTGCACAGACTCTTCTCTGTACTTTTAACTGTACTTTCTGCTCTTCTCTATTTAATTTCAAAGACTTCAGCTTGTTTTTTTTAAGATCGGAACCATAACCAAGATTTCAGGACCCATATGGCCATGGGTTTAGACAATGAGGTGATAATAGCTTTCATGGTGTGCATTTTATAGTAGTTCCTAATCAATGACAAGGGGTCAGGAGAGGCACAACATTGGTGGTAGATCTGCAGGAGACGCTGGGCAAGCCATGACTGAGGTGGGACTCCAGCCACCTGAATGCTTTTGATCCAGAGTCACCCGAGTGGGATGGCAACTCAAAGGCCATCTGGGAACATCTGAAAGATCTTACTGTCAGTAGTGTCACCTTGGGGATAAACCTCTAGAAACACACCCAGAAATAAGGTGCTTAAGGGTGCTATACACACGCAGCTATCTGGATGTGATAAATACACTGATCTGTGGAACTGCTAGTATTGTGAAGAGCTGTAATAATTTGTTCTGCTACTGGCAGTTTGCTCTGTTGTATTTTCATCACCAAGTGAGGTGAGCAAAAACACTTTTGTGCTTTGTTGCAGGTGAAGATATTCACACAAATCTTTATGGAGCAGCTGTAGATGCTAACATTGGGCTAGAGAGAAGCTCCGTGATAGTTGAGAAGACTTACCTTACTCTGGCAAACCACAGCTCTGCGGTCATCCACAATCGGAGTGGAATCACAGCTCATTTTCAGTGGAAGGCTTTACTTACTCAGGAAGAGGAGGATGAGCAGAAGCTGAGGTTTGTTTGAGAGATGTATTTCGGTATGATACACTGCTCAGGGGTAAAACTAATGTATGGCCTCAGAGGGGTGTTGATGCTTTTGAATGGTTTAGGATGAGTAAACCATCTGCAGTGCCAGGGGATGTGTCACTGGGTGTCAGAGTAACGGAGCTCAGCATTTCCCATTCTAGTTGTCATACTCCAGCTGAGGATGATGTTTTGGGGAGGGAAGTTTGATTGCAATGACTGGATAGCAAATTTGTGCATTGTGGGAGCACAGACCACTGGGGTGCAGAGGTGCTTGGCCTACAGAGGGAGCTGAGGGAAATGTCAGTATTCGTTACCTGAGACTTACTGTGGCTGCAGGTAACAAACATATGTGATCGTCACTGCAGTTGCTTCTACTTCAGTTTTGATAAGGTGGAAGGCTTTTTTTTCCCCAGCAGTGTGCAGGGTAGAGTGCTTTGGCCCAGAAAGCTGAGGTCATCCTGCTGCAGAGCGTTGATTTGCCTTGTACTGTCCTGGTTTCCAGCAGAATAAGGTATTTTTGCCCTCCCTTAGAAGCTGGGGAGAGTTGGGAGGTGGAAGGATCTTTAGGGAAAGTAGCACAGGACTTGGAAAGGCATTTGGGCTTCAACAGCCTGTGTCTTCATGGTGAGAGATGGAGTGGGTTCTTCAAAGGGTGTCTTCGGTGAAGCTTTGTGACTCCCATTTTGGGCAGTAGAGAAACACTCTGGATGAACTGGAAATTGCACATAAAAGCCTGGGTGATTCAGGGAATCCTTGCGTGACTTCTCAGACTTGCCTGGTTGTAGGTATATAGGAGTTAGTCTGAACTCATGAGTGATTAGGAAACTGCCCTAAACTGATGCACTTTTTAAGGGCTTCTGAGCAAATAAAGTTCAACGTAATTAGGTCAGAAATGCCTAGAAGGCCAAAACTAGTTTTCCACTGTTCTCTGTTTTTAATTACACAGTGCGTGACTTCTGTGCAAGCTCAATGTGTTAAAAGAAAATCTCATGACCTTCTCTTGGTATTTCTCTGGACCATTCCTTTCCCATCCATTCCCACCTGCCTGTCTCAGACTGGACCCTGAGTGATTCTCTTTCTCGCCAGGAGAAACCAGGTGCCCCACAGTAGATTTTGGCCTGATTTTTTTCTGATTTCATTTGATCGTATTGTGCCTGTTTGTGTCCTAGACACTGACCAGGACATTTTGTTTCTCCTTATTTAAAATATTAGGGATGGTCATAGCTTCCATAGCAGGCCACTGTCCTACTCTGAGAAGCTTTTGAGGTCTTGGAGCAAGGGGGACTTCTTTGTGGACAGAGGCAGCGCAGGACCCTGTGCTGGGATGTGAACCCAAACGACCTGGATCGTTAGAAGGTCTATCCAGGGATTTGCTCTGTCTCCCTCTGCTCATCGCAGTGGCTCGAAGCCCTCCTGACGCACAGCATTGTAGGTCAGCCATGAAGAAACATCTCCCACTGCACTCTGCGGGGAGCTAGCTGAAGCATGTTTTTTTGGTGCTGGTGACAGCATTTGCCCGCGGCTCTGTTGTGTGCAGCTCATAATGTCCATAACTGTATTTCCTTTCTAACTGTATTTGAATTTAGCTGGGTGATGATTGCTCTTCTGTTCATACTGTGGTGCCTTGATTTGCTGCATATGGAGCCTTCCACTCATTCCCCAGAGTTGTCACCTACTGGTTCTTCACGGCCAGGGACTGAAGCGTGAAGGGAGGACAGCAATATGCCAGCTAGGAGGCAACTGCTCTGTAGCAGTTCTCCCTTCTCATCTCCTGGTTCTGATCTTTAAACACTAGAATGGTTTCAGCTACAACTGCAAGTAAGGGTGAGATTAACTGTGTTAAAGTGCTGCAGAGAAGGTGAAAGAGGAGAAAGCAAAGGTGGGTCAAGGCTAGATTTATGGGTTTGGATTCAGAGGGTGCCAATACTAACTTCTTTCTTGGGTGATGCTGGGCAAAGCCCCTTTCTTTCTCAGGGCTTCTCTTCTTATACATGTAACTCCATTAATTTCACCTTCACCACGGTGATGTGATGCCTGAATTAGTTTGGTTGCTTTTCAGCTGCTCTGGGATCCTCTGGTGGAAGGCAACGTAGGTAACAGAGAGCCTCCCACAAGCAGCTCTCTGGTAGGAAAAGCCAGTTGAGGTTGTTAGTGGATTCTCCATCAGTTGTGGAAGTGGCTTTGAGCCAGGTTGTGCTCTTACAGGGCTACTGGCTTTCAAAAAACCTCTTCTTAGCTTGTAAGTGTAGAATAAAGCTACCTGCCATACCAATGGACAGCAAATGGTAGTCAGATCCCTTTGGGATCCCGTGGCTCGGGGTCAGCTCCTTGCTGAGCTGCTGCTGTTCCTCCTTGAGTGTGTTCCTGCCCCTGCGCTTACACGACAGTGTCTGCAAATATGTTGCTTATTAAATTATCTGCTTGGTTTGTCTCCCTGTGTGGCTGCAGGCTGTGTCACAGGCTGCAGAGGCAGGAAGAGGATGAGAGAAATTATTATCTCAAGGAGTGCATGGTGGACCCTACTCTCAAAGAACACCTTTCTCTTCACTCTTGCACCTACCAGAACCAGAGGGCAAAAGTGCAAGGAGACTCCATGCTTTTCTCCGATGATATTTTCACCATTGACCCTGTGGTAAGTGGTAGCCGAGAACCTCTCTTCCTTCTCCTCCTCCTCTCCTCCCTGAATGAGGTCACTTGGGCACATCCACATGTCAGCTGGTTTGATGTGCCAAGCAAAAACGACATCAGGTTTATCTAGTGAGGCTGGGAGAGCTTGTTGCAAAAAGCATTTCTGAACTGTGGGCTTCTGACAGGCAGCAAGAGCCTGCCTGAAGCTGAGCTTTGCTGCAAGGGCTGTAAATTAAGGGCACTTAAGTGTTGTTAGACTCTTAGGAGGTATTGATTATTATTTGTAAGGGCACACCTTATGCAAAGTGTATGGGGATTAAGAAAGGCACTGTCAGTTCACATATTGACCTGCGGAATGAAATGCTCCTCTGTGGAAAGGAGACCAAATTCAAGCCAAGTTTAGTCACAGAAATACCAATCCCTTCATATAACCCGGACTTACACCATGTCTGCATCCCTTTCTGTGTTGTGTGCGAGCCTGGACACAAGGCTGCCAGGTTTAAATGGACTTTGAGTTGTGTTGCACACAGGTACAGAAAATGTTTTGCTCTTCTCTTTATGCAAGCCAAATCCCCTGTGCTCCAATCAACCAGAGCCCTCATTCTGAGTTATTTGCGTGGTGTGAGATGAAGAATGCCTGCTGTTTGACCAGTGCAAAATCCCTTCTTTTCTTGGAGTAGACCGAGATTAATCCCGATCTCTTCTTTCTTTAAAATACTTTTTTCTTCTCTAAGGAAGCAGATCGCTTTCTCTTCTTGGTTATTCCTACAGCCCCTACAAGGCTGAGAGGCACCAATATCAGCACAATGGCAGTTTCATACCATACTGTAGCAGCATCGTGTGACCACAAGATTGTGCCAGAATGGTAGGAACATTGTAGAGCATGGGAACTGATCAACTGAGCATTAAGAGCATGCAGTGGTGTGTCAGAGCTTGTTTTAGAGTGTGTCCCAGGGCTTCTGCTTTGTTACAGCAAACTATGTCTCCACAAGTAGCTTAACCTGCTCTTGAGCTCCTGGAGTGCATTAAGTGGGGGTCCCAAAGTCTGGCTACCCACAGTAGTGAGTCCTGGTGCTCCATGTGTAGGAGATGCACAGACAGTGTATCCTGTCCTCAAGTCTTGAGTGGAAATTGCTTATAAATGGCTAATGTTACGCTGTTTGCTCTAGAAGTGAATATAAGTTGGCTGCTACGTAAGTCTCTTCCCTTCTATCTTGTCCAGAATTATCAATGTCTTGATTCCATTATTTATGGAACAATTGGTTTCACATTCAGAGTTTTTGTTCAAGTCTGTTTCCCCCCCGGCATATGGGTGTATTTGCATAAAATAAGTACTTTTTTCTCTGTATTAAATGCAGACTCTGAGAACCCACAGCCACTGGCTTCCTCACTCTTCTCTCTGGTGGTGGCCCTGTGACATTTGACTTGGACAGACACCCTTCTTGCACTGCCATGCAAACATGCTGGAGAGCCCCCCCGAAACTGGGACTGTGCTGCCTCCACAGGGTATTCTGGCCAAGAGTGGCTGCTCTCCTATTCCCACTGATTCCCCTCGATATCTGGGAGCGCCCTGTAGAAATACTCAAAGCGTTGCAACAATTGACTGGGAGAAGTAACTGCTTCCAGAGGTTAGGAAGCTGATGGAGGGGAGGGATAGCAGTTCTGGAAAAGCTTTCTGGGCAGGGTGACTTGCAGGGTTTGTGTTGATGTTTTTCTGGGTAATTGTACTGTTAGCTGCCAGTCTGGTCAGGTGTTGCTGTCTGTAGAAGCTGCAGCAGGCCACTTCAGTCTGTATAGGGTTAACTTGCTGATGAAAATTATAATAAAAAGAGAGGAGGCAGTGATTTTTGGAATTACCATGCAACCATGAACATTCTGAGCAGCCGTCCAAGCCTGTGGGAAACAAGCTGTTATGCAACTCTGACTTCCTGAGTGCATCTCAAATTTGATTTTATTTATTCTTGCAAATACACGTGATACGTCAGCAGGAGCAGCCATGTCACAAGCCCAGGTGGCTACCAAAGGACAGAGTCCTTGGTTTTTGCTGCATCCTCCCCACCACAGCTTAGCTGTAAGTCACATTGCTGACACGTGGGAGCTGACTCCTTGGAAATGGAAACCAGAGGACAGGGAGGATAAGGATTGGTTACCATTGCACTGACCTTGACAAGTCATCACTGTCCTGTCATTGCCTGGTAGCAACTCCTCAGTGTCACAGGTTAACTCTGAGCAGATGGAGGTGGTCTTCAGGATGTCCAGGCTATGAAGCTTCCATTGTTGTTGATCCAGAGGTTGGCTCAGGAGGTAACAGCATTGTTTGTTCTTGCAAATCTTCACTTCAGCTGAGGAGCCCATTCAAATGAGAGGTTATTGCAGAGCATGTCAGTTTTTGGCAGAAGACACCACCTCCAGTGGGAGCAATGGTCCATCCAGCAGCTTGCTGTGGGTTCAGTTATTTATGGAAAGAGGCAGATGTTAGCTTTGGCACTGCCTTTCTCTTAAGTGCCCTGAACTAGCTGGATGCACTTTGGGTGTCATTTCAGTACTACTGTTGCCAGATCTGTCTTTGGTTTCTTGTCCGCTTTGAGCAGTGATTTCCTTTCGGTGCATCACCTTCCCACTCCACAAAATAAAGTAAGCGATTTGGCCACCAGTTGGTGGTGCTCAGCTCTTCAAGACCACCTTTTTCTTATTCAGGCTGGTGGATATCTAGCAGACTCTCATTGTTTAGGGGCCCTGGGAGGAGAAAGTAGTATTTACAGTTGGGCTTTTGCATAGAGATCATGTGTAGCTGTGAGTCGTGGTGTGCCATTCCCTCCTGTATCACGTCGCTTTTACGCTGTAGCAAAGCCAGGGTACCACAGCTGGAGTTTCTATGCTGTATCCTCACACATCTACTGTCTGTATTTTAAGCCACCTGCCAGCTGCAGCCTATCTGAGGCTGACAGTAAACCAGAAAGTGTCGCAATATCACGTTCACAGCACTGCATAGCTTTATTTCTGCCCTGGTTAGCATCCACTGTAGCTTTCCATGCTCTGACTCAACTGTCATCTATGGAGAACATGCTAGCCCAAGCAGACCACAGTCTCCTGAGGTGTCTCAGTGGCCTGCAAGGGTGGGTAATGGAGCATATCCTTTTAACCAGCAGTTCTTTTTTCCCTGTGGGGTAGCAGGAATGTGAGGAGCCTCTTCAACAGCCTATTTTAATTTCCCAGGGGAAATAACGGACAATATTTTCTCATTTTATAGTCTGACATAGAGCAGTAATGAAGGGAGAAATGACAAAAGTTTCCCAGAATAGTTGTCTTTAAAGAATTTGTTCTAGCCATGAAATAGTAGAACAAAGAGTAACTGATTCTTTCTTCTTGCTTTCCACCTTTGGAATCAAATGGTCTGGCTTACAGCTTCACTGACAGTACAGGGAAGCTGTCTATGGGCGTACTGGCAAAGGTGTCCAACCAGATAGCATCAAATCTTGCAGAACAGTGATTTCATACCAAGAACTTTGAAACTTGAGTCTATTAACGACTAGTGTGGGTTTTCTTGGGAGTGAGAATACGAATGAAAGGCTCCAGTAACGATGCTGCAGTCAGATTGTTCCAGAGAGCTGTGCTGAGGCACGTAAAAGGATGGGGTTTATTGCTAATCTGTAGGCTTGTTTCCCCTGGTGCTTTAGAGGATTCTCATCTGACTGTGCCTTGGGATCCAGCAGCACCTCAGAGGTACCAGGGATATGTCCCTTGTCAGGATCTTGGTGCATCACTGAGTGATTTCCTGGAGCATGGCAAGACGTCATCTCCAGCAAAGGGGGTTTGTGTGCTGTACCCTTGTCTGTTGCAGTTGTAAAACAAGAAATAATACCTGCCCAAACCACAAGGCTCTCTCCTACTTTGGTTAATTGTAGAGTGTACAAAGATCCCAGCAACGTTGCACCAGTCACTGTGATCTCAGTGCTGGTGAGGAAATTATCCCACTAGGAACTCAGCCATTCTGAATAATCCCTGCAGGGATTTAGTGCTGTTAGAAGATATGCATTTGTGGTGGTCTTCCAGGTTCTTGCTGAAGGTAGTTTTTTATTTTTGGTGCAGTGGCAGTTCACCATTTTGATGTTCAGTTTCAGCTGTCTGGGGCCAGGATCAAATTCCAGAGTCAGATTAATGCTGTGCCAGCACTGACCCAGCTCTGGTTCCACTTCTGACAGCAACGGTGATACAGGAATGGGAGGAGAGCAGGACAAGGAGGGCTTTCTGTGTCATGAGCAATGTCTCATATACTATGTGGAGACCAGCAGGCAGCCAGATCAGACTGCAAAACCCTGATATTGCTTCTCCTGCCTTCTGTGCCCACTTGTCCATAAGCAGAGGGAGCCTTAGACGGGGAGTCCTGTTACTGGGGAACAGTAGCGTTGTGTCTAGCTTTCTAGCCAGCTCTCCGACAGGGCCTTGCCTTCGGTTATGAACTGGTTTCCAGGTATTTCCTGCTAAGGTGAAGGGCAGGCATGGTTTTCTTGAGGGGTGGCCTCATTGCCTGTCTTTGACACAAACCTCTAGTATCCTGGGTTGGTGGAGGACCTGGGTTGTTCATCCTCTACGTTCGAGAGGAATATAGGCTTTGTAGGCTGAGCCTCCCTGTGGACAATCCAAGAGATAGCTAAGGTGTAGCAGTGTGAGGACTCTCCCTCATCTCCCCTCAACACTCCGGAGCATTCAGGCTTTGAAGATTCAGCCTTCGTTCTTTTTGCATGCTGGGACCTCCTTGGAGAAACTAGGGCTGACAGTGCTGCCCTGATGCTGAGGAGCTCCTGGAATGTTTTCACTGACCTGAGAGGAGCACTGGAAGTACCGCAGTAGCCTGGAATGGGCTCCAGGTAGGCGAAAGCCTTGCTGTTCCTGTTTGCTGTACAATAGGAAAGTGGAATTGACTGAAATGCTTAACAGAAAGAAGACTTGTTTCATAACCTCCTTGCTGCTGTAGTCACAAATGTCTCTATATATTCATTGCTGCAGTTGGGATAATTGCTGTGCAAGTCACATTAGGGGCTCAGGCACGCGGAGCATCAATCTGGCTGCCAGCGCTTAGTGAAGGAAGAGGTAAGTTTGCCATCCTAGTCTAGTTCTCCGAGAGCTCAGCTCCATATGCGATGACCAGAACAGGACAGGTGCAGCTTGTAGCAGGACAGAGCTGTTGTGAGCATCAGATGTTTCTGAACCATCTCCCACTCTTGTCCCTGAATTCTGGCTCTGTGCTGCCTTCCTGGCTCCCCTAACCTGTCAAGTCTGTCACTGCCTCCATGAAGCATTGCAGCTATTGTGATCTTACCCCACTGTTTTGGAGCAGTGTCAGTTATTTCTGTTGCAGATGTGCTGGTCTTGGAGCAAGTTGAATCCCAAAGTCAGCTAAACTCATTCAGCTAGAAAACCGCACTGTTTTTAGCAGATACATATTCATCAGGCCAACAGTTCTTTTTAATTTCTTCCTTTCCTATTTGCCATTCATAAGCAAAAATGAAGCTGTTCCACTTGCTTCCATTAACAGGAGATGTATTGCCTCTGTCAGCCTCTGAATAATAACCAGGCTGGCCCAAAGTGTCCGCAGGGCCAATATATATGAATGCAGCTCATAAAATAGACTAGTGAGTGCCATTAGCTTGCAATCCAGCAGAACTGAGCAGCAAAACGGTACTTACAATAGTTGACCTGAAAGACTGATACTGCTGCATTAGGCCCAAAGACCTTTGGGTTTGGGTGTAAGTGGAAGAAAGGATGCTTTCTGAGATATGCAGGAATGTCCCATTCAAATACCCTCTCCTCAGTTTACTCTCTGGCACGTGAGGCTTTACAGAGCAAAAGGAGACTTTTCCTTGAGTGATCTGGGTGGCTGTTCTGCAACGGGGCTCACTTCATTCCCACTTGTTTCTTGACTCGTCTCCCTTCTGCTACACCCCTGTGCTTTGTTCTTAAGGCGCAAGATGCGCTTGCCCTGCTTTATGCCGCTCTAGATGATGACCTCTAGCATCTTCAGTGCTCTCAGTATTTCATTTATGTCCTTCCTTGGCACGTTGGCAGTGATGGTTTGTGTAGCTGATGGTGCTGCCGAGGCTGGCAAGGCAGTGTTTGCTGTACAGGAGCCGAATGAGGGCTGTCTGCAGCTCTCAAGATGGATCTCCACGGCAGCTGGGTGATTAAAGAGCACCACTGGGCAGCTCATCCCATGCAGCATCCTTTAAGGAGGAGCAGTACAGAAGGCCAGTGAGCAGAGATGTGTATTCAGCTACAGCTGGCAGGTTTGAAGTGAAGGCAGGCAGCTGCCTGGTGCTTCCTCCCTTTCCCAGGGACACTCTGCCCAGGGTGAGACAACTGAATTCAGTCTGTTAAACACATAGCAAACAGCTGGGTGATAAGCAGTGGTGAATTATTAGACTAATTAGCTAGTCCAGGGAAATCTATCAGAGTGTTTTTTTCAGTGGGTTGCTCAGGCAAGCCTCAGGCACTGTAGCAGAGCTTACATTATTTGAAGCACCCTGACTGTTTTTGTTGCTGTTAAGTCCAACACAACTCTGTGGATGCTCATGAGTCCATGCAGTATCCCTGTGGTACTCAAAGGCTCTGATGTCTAGCACACTGACTGCAAGTTGTAAGCTGATGTTCCCAGTTGCTTCCTCAAGCAAGTGTGTTTTCTCATAATAAGGCTTCAGCTTCATCCAGTTGCATGCTGGATAGAAACACAAAATACTTTCAATCCGGCAAATGTTTGCTCTATGTTTTTGAGAGAAACCCCAGTGACTTTTGTTTGTAACTTCCCTTTTCTTCTTATTGTGGTGGTGGTGGTTTGCCCTGCCTGTTCTTCCCTCTATTTTGTTGACTCTTAGCAGATTGTGCATTAGAGAATTATTTGCAGCTGCAGCCCAATAACTCACTGTGTCACAGCTCTCTGATATTTGTGGGGACTGTCCTTTGAGCTGTAAGCACTAAGTCGATGGGAAGTGTTAGAGTTATTTAATATTTATGCCGTAGGAGTGCCAGAGGCTCCTGTCAGTTCAAGACCCTTCTGGACAAAGTACTGAGGATACCCAGCAGGGAGCAGAATCAAAGACTCACTTTGCTGACAGAAAAATAACTCTGTTCTTTTTGTCTCCTTCTATAAGCTGGTTTTTTTTCATTCCTGGTAGTATTACAGCTGTCAGAGGTGCATATGTTTGTCAACAATGCATGAAGAGACATGTGTAATGCCAGGGGCTGAGGGGATGCAAGCAGTGCTTTTGTTTAAACTAATTACAAGAAGCGAGTGAGAGCCTTTACAAACCATGGATGTTTCTGAGCAAGGCTCTGTGGGACTGAGCACCAGTGTTGGGGCTCTGTCGGGAAGGGAGAAAATCTTGAGGAAGCAGCAGGTAATTGCAGACACACTGGTAGCACGGTCCAGACTTAAATCCCTCAGCAAGGGCAGGATAAGGAAAAGAGCTTGTTGGCTGAAAGAAGTGTGGAGCTGTAAGCACATCTCTTAGTTGTTTGAGCCTGTGTTTGGGGAAACAGGAGTGGATGCTCCTTGCGGAGAAAAGCAGGATGCATCCAATTCTCGACTCCTTTCTCGGGTCATCTGTTAATTGGAGAAGCCTGGGTGCTGGCTGAGTGCTCACGGCACAGGGCAGAAGCAGCTCTCAGTGGGAAGGAGTCGGTTCATTGATGCCCAGGCAGGAGGGCTTGTTCTGCTCGATGCTGAGAGCCCTGGCTCACCTGAGTACGTGATATACTCACATGCATATACAGGTGAAGGGTACAAGAGGCTGCACTTTTGTAACTAAGAAAGGAAAAATTCATATGGATAAATCTTTTCTGATCTGAGTAAAAATATTCATATAACCATGGTGATAGAGAGGTACAGCAGAAGAGAAGAGAGGTACCATCTCCTTAGACTGGCTGATACCACTGAAGAAATCCTGCTTAATTTTCTGGAGTGTGAGCCAGTTTGGTTGGTTTGTTACCACCCTAATTCAACTAAATTCCTCTAGCGGGTGCTGGTAAAAGGAAGGGGCTCGGAAAGTTTTGTTTGTTGGGGTTCTTTTTTGTTTGTGTTTTTTTTGTTTTGGTTTTTTTTTTCAGCTGCTTCCAAACTTGCTTATAAATTTTGTTGACAAGTATTGCTTGCTCCTTGTTCTTTGCTGATGCTTTAAATATTGGCTGCAGAGCTGTGGTTGAAAACAAGAAATGTAGTGTTTGAAGATAAATGGTTTGCTGTCTGCTTCTGTTTTAGGAGGGAGATGTCTGGCCAAATTCTTCAGTTGAAATCAATGTGATCTTTAAACCCCAAGAAGCCAGGGTCTATCAACAAACTGTCTACTGCGACATCTCAGGTATGGCTCCTTTGTCTCCTGTTAGACACAGTGAAGACTGAGCAGAGTGTCTGTGAAAGGATTTCCTCTGGCCAGCACATGCTTCTTTCCCTGCGTGGGAATAGTCACCTTGTGGCTCCAAGTCTGTGGTGCACATGGGTAGTGTTGCACAGGGCTTGCTGTACTCAGCAGTGTGAACACCCTCCCTGGAAATCAGAGACCAAGCAGTCCACTAGACGAGCTTTATGCTCCTGCTGTCTTTCAGAAGTGCTGTCAAGTCTTTTTCTGGGAGCAGTTGTCATTGACCCACCCAGCTTATTCCATCTTTGCCCTTATAGAGGCAATTGCTTTGCTGTGCTAGCACGGAACAGTGAATGCTTGTAGCAAGCTGTGTGGTTCAGGTTATCTTGTCCTTCCTCTGTGTGGTGCTGCTGCAGGTGTTTTTCAAGAGTAGGAGGTCGCTGTCAGCCTTCCATCCAGAGAACATGGTTTTACCCATCTTAAAAGAAAGAGTCACAAGGCCCGTGGTCCTCCAGCAGGCGGCCTCCCAGCTGTTTGTTGCTTTCCTTGCTATTCTGAGCTGACAGATAAAAATGTCATGGAACAGCTTTTTATTTATACAGTAATTGTGCAGTGTTTACTGGGCAAATGCCACTTACAGTAATTACACAGGGTTTGTGTAAAGAAACTCTTCCTGCCCACCAGCTGTAGTTGCTAGATCTGTGGAAGGAAAGGATTGATTCAGTAATTTGCTCCCAAGGGATTCCTTGCTGAGCGCTGTGCTCCTGGCTCTGGGATTCTTGCTCTGGTGATGGGGGCGTCCCTCACTTTGCTGCAGGGATCTCTGGAGGTTTGAGAGTGTTTTTGTTGCACGGAAAGGGGAAAACTACTTGTGTGCAAGCCTTAATCTAGTCTGGGAGTTACAGGAAACAGAGTGGGGAAAATGGTGTGTGTTTTAACAACAGGAGCCTGCTCCTGATAGACCCTGATGGACCCTGGGGAGAGCTTAACTCTTACACTAGCTCTTTGGAATAAGACCTCTAGGAGGTAATTTAAATGATACACCCACCCCTGTCTGTTACAAAATGGACCTGATCCGCTGTATTATCAGGATGGAATCCATCCCAGAGTTGAGGTGCCTGGGTGCAAAGAGTTTGAAGAAGAAAACTACAATCTTTAACTGGAGAATCAATTAATTCTGCTTCTTGGTTTCTCCAAGAAGCATGACTGCCTCCTCGTTCATTTTGATGCCAGTCACAAATCCCTTTGGAGTGTGATGTGCAGGTGGCGTGCCTGCCCCTTGCTAGGAATATTTAGAAGCTTTGCCCTGGTGCAGCACTGTGAATTGTGCAGCTGGATCTCTTGCCCCACTGGAAAGGGCTTTTGCTGACCTCCACGTTTTTTTTGCAGGTGCCTGAACAAATGGCTTAGCAGATGCTTCTGGATCAAATATTTTACAGAACTAATCTGTGTTGGGCACCTTGCAAAGCTGGCAGTGGCCCGATATTTGCTCTTGGCAAATATTTAAGCTCAAAATGAACTTTCTTAGTTATTCATGCAAATAAAGCGAATGCTCTTGGGTGCTGGAAGAGAGCATGTGATGGGGGTCTCAGGCACCTGAAATTCAATTTTGGGTTTGTCTGCACACAGAATTGTAGTGGGTTATGCCTTCCAAGACCGCTTTGTAAGCCATTCTTGCAGGGAGATGCAGAATGCCAAATGATGATTGCTCCTTTACCTTGTGATGGAATTGTCCTGCATCATTATTATTTTACAGGGAATTATTTTACTGACATGTAAATATCTCCCCAGGCCGTGAGACCAGGTTGCCCCTGCACATCAAAGGAGAAGGCATAGGGCCTCAGCTCCGCTTCAGCTTTGACCAGCTGGACATTGGGAAGGTTTCTGCTGGATCAGCCCACAACTATGAGGTGAGCAGTAGGGGTTTGTAGTGATTGGGGTGGATCCTGGTGGCTTCCAGGGCAGCTGTGAGCCTTGTGGACCTGCGGGATTTCTGGCAACTCAGGCAGTTGTGACTGGGGCATATTTGACCTAGTACTCAAATGTGAGAGGTTTCACAGAATGTGAGTACTGTTGATGGGGTCCAAAAGTCTATGTTGGTCATGAAGCCCTAATTCCTGCTTTTTGGCAACCTTCTTTGAGATCAGCTGGGAAGCTTTGTGCAAAAAAAACCCTTGACACATGAAAGCAACACTGGGACAAAAAGATAAGTATTCAGAGGCTTTTGTTTTAGCCCCAAGTACAGTGCCCCTTTGTGTTCTGGCTGTTAAAAAATAGCTGGAACTAATTTACTGTGCTTGAACTCAAGTGCGGTACGGACAGTTTGCAGTTAAGTCCATCGCACTAATTTCTGAGAGTTAGAGGAAAACTGTTCATCCTCCAGGCACAGAGTCATCCCTTGCAAAAAAATCGCGAGTGTCTTGCCACACTTCAGACTTGGTAATTCTCTGGCTCTGTAAAGATCAAAGCATTTCTGGAGGTGAAGCAAAGAAACTTTCTATGTATTTGCCTTCCCCACCTCAATGGTATTGAGTCTTCTGCAAAAAAACAAGATCACGCAACCAAAATAGGCAGAAAATGGGGCAAAACATCATGCCAGATGCTTTCAAATGCTTGACTGTGGCAGGGAAGGACACGTTGTTCTCTCTGTACATTTTTGATGCTGATACTCTATTGATTCTCTCTATCGATTTATTATTTTCATTACTTGAGAAAATGAGAATAAGTAGGTGATACTATTAGTGGTGTACTAAGGAGCAAGATTGGTGGTAAACCTCAGCTCAGTGTAGGATTCCTAAATGAAATTTGTAACTAAGGTGTAAAACACTGGAGGAGAGACTAGTTTTCAAGTTACCATTTCAGAGGTCGAGTATGTGAACAATTTCAACAGTGGCTGAAAGATTAAAAAATAGGGAACATCTCTGCTTCTGTCTCAGCTCTTTTCCTGACCTGTCTGTCTGAACAAAGACTAAACTTGTCAGATTAAAAAAATAAAAGAAACCTGAGTTATGTACTGTAGCAGAGCTGGGGAGTCCTTTTGAGATTGATTGATTATAAAGCTGTCCTGAAGTGTCTTCTGCATGCAGTAAACTTGGCTGTAATGGAAGCTGAAAGTTTTCTGCCCTTGGAAGGAGCAGACTCATCTGGAGCAGAAGCAATAGTTGATGATTTGCTAGGAATGCTGCAGCTGCCCTTCGTGGTGGCTTTTGGAGTCAGGTTTGAATTGACTGGGAGATGCTGCACGGGTTCTCTTCAATGCAAATCAAAGTGGACTGCTTTGTGTCAGTGGCATAAACCCAGAGTCATTCTGTTTGTGTGAAGTTATCCCTGCTTTGCGTGAAAAAACCCAAAGGCAGAACTTGTTCTGTTGTATATTCTTTAGTTTCTGCCAAGCAGCAGCACACAGTGTTTTCTGCCTTTTGCAGATATCAAGTCTTTAATTAGAACGTAATTCAGCCTTCTGCAGAAAGGAAGATTCCTTCTGTATTTCTGTTTCGACTTTCTTGTTGTTGCAGGCTGTCCTATTTAATAAAGGAGCCATTGATGCTCCCTTCAGCTTGGTCCCTCCAGCTACAGCTCTGGGCTCCTGCTTCACCTTTATCCCACGGGAGGGCATGATTTCACCAGATGGGCTCCAAGTCATCAAGATCTCCTTCAGTTCCACTGTCCTGGGGAAGTTCACAGAAGAATTCAGGTTCAGTGTGAATGGATCCTGTGAGCCTGTGACTTTGACTGTCAGGTGAGGAGGGTTATAGGAGCTCAGTGGCCACACCTGTAGCCATTGCTGGGTGATCATCTCCCACCAACCTCACTGTATGGTGAAGCAAACGGGGGAAAAAAGGTGTTGTCTAAGGTCTTGGTGTGGGGTTGCTAGGATCAGAGCCAAGGCCTTTTAGCCTTGTCTCCAGTTTGAACCCTCCAATTCCCACAGCAAATGCAGTGTAGTTATTTGTGAGGGGAAGTCACTATGCCTCCTGTGCTCTCAGTGCCCAGTCGAACTCTGCATGTCTTGGGTCCCTGTGGGAAGTAGCTTTGCCTTCATGGTTGAGCTGGGTGGCTTTGTGGCTTTCCAGGTTGCTGTTCACACAGAGTTCAGCGGCAGCAGGTTCCCCTGTGACCCTTTGCTACCCCTGTGTGAGGACCCCAGGGTCCTCGCATGGCGACACTGCCTACGCTGGAAACAAGTTGGCCTGGAGGCTGCAGAGGAAAAGCGTGGAGTTGCCTGCTGCCTATTCTGGGTATCCAGGAGTGACTCCTTCCTACGTGGAGCTCATTCCCCCTTGGGCCCTGGCAGATGTGTGATGGTATCTATCAGCTTTGGGCAGCAGATGGTCTGGGATGTCCCACCTGAACACATGGCGAGGCCACCAGGGGTTTGGGGATGGCTGGGGGCTGGGCCTGCCTCAGATGATTCTGCAGCCAGAAGCAGTGTTTTTAAAATCCTCTGTTAATAACCCATACAAAATGGGTAGCAGCAGCCTCAGCATCGTCTCTTATGCTAATGTGTTGGGACAGGCTGTCTTCGTAGCTCTTGTGCAGCGAATGCTCCGGTGCCTCCTTTCTGCAGGCAGAAAAAATGCTGATGCAGGAGTCAGGGAGCTCTGCAGCAAGTGCTGTCACAAGGACTTGGGCATCATCCCATGGGCTGGTGCCATTGCAGAAGATAATCCTCACCTAGTAAGGGGGAGAAGGAGAAAAAGCAGCTGAAGATGAGAGCAAAGCTCACTTCTTGGGACCCTAGCAGCATGTGCACTTGTCCCAGCTAGTCTTAACCATGGGCTGAGGGATAACTGGTGCTGGGGACTTTGAAGGTTTGGGGTTTCCTCCTGGGCTGCTGCTGTTGGGAGGCACTAGACCAAAGCAGTAAAGAAATTAAGAGGATCTGTGTCAATTTTACCAAAAAGTAAGGGAAATGGATAGAAAGAACAAAAAGGTTAAACTATGCGAGAGAAGTGGAGAGTGGGTTGGTTGACCTCAGTAGAGAAACAGTCATATTGGCTTTGTGTTTGGAGGGAAAAGATTGTGTTTTTTTGAAATCAAGAGAGAACATTTCACAAATAATTTGTTCTCTGTTCCTACTCCAAAATTGGCCAAGGGATTTTATTGCATAAGCAGCTTTCTCCTTGAGCAAGGGCAGATTTTTCTTGCAAGAATGCGCTTATTGCAGGTGAAACAGTTTTTCTTGGCTAGTCCCCACTGCCTGTGCCCCACAATGACCTTGCTTCTGAGGAAGGTGTCACAGTTTAGATGGTTAAACCAGAAGAGAAGGAAGGAGCAGTCAGAAGGGTAGCTGTCTTTTGGTTTCCCCATTACCCAAATGAAGTGGTCCTTTTTCTCTCCACTGATGCCCTGGTTTCCAGTGCCCAGCATGTCCTCTCTTTCTCTGCCCTGTTCTACCAGCACAGCCCTGAGCTCAGTGCAGATTGATGTTCCTTTCTTTATTTTTGTCCCCATCCTTGTACCCCTCTCTTCCTGGATGGTGACTCCTGTGCAGACCATCTGATGGAACCCCAGCATCACCATCTGTTCCCATACAGCTGTCCCTCAGCAGTAATTCTCATTGCTGTCTGCTCCTCTCTGAGGTGTCACCTGCCTCCTTGATTTCAAAGATCCCTTATCTCTTATTCTCAAGCCCCACAACTCCAGGTGTTTGTTTTCACACTCCTTTGAGATGCCTGCCTACCAGGTCAAGCTGAGCCTACCTCTTTGGGAGGCTTTGACCACTGGATTTAGTTGTCTATGGAGAAAAAGTTATTTTTAATGGAAACCAGCTGGCTGGTGCGGCACTGGACTGCAAAGGAAGGAACAGGGATGAGAGCTCAAGTGGTTCCTCTTTCACCTTGTGTTGTTTTTTGTGCTCTGCGAGGACCCTGATCTCCTTCAAAAGTGCATTATTTAGTGCTGCTGTAAACCCTTGTTGTTGCCAAAACCACTGCCTTTCCCTGCGTTTTCTTGCAAGCTCGACTGTTATTGGCTGAGATGCCCAGAGTTCTGGGTTGGCTCCTTGCCTGAGCCTTCTGGGCAGTCGTTCAGGTGCAACTTGCACACAGATGAAATGCCCTTAGCAGTTAGTTCCCCACTTGCTTGGCAAGACTCATTCTTGGCCGTGTCCCAGTGTGATCCCCAGTTGTGGTTGGTTTGGCAGTAGTTTTCCAGCATCTCCTGGCAAGTCTTGTGATGGAATCTGTGTCGACCACCTCTACTCTGTCCAAAGTAAGCTGTTGGGCTTGGGAGGTTAGATCTGATTCCATGAGGTCCTTAGAGAGGGAACTTGATGGTCAATAGGGATTTTTTACTTGGCTTATCCACGGACGGGAGCTGGTTTGGCTCCAAGAGCCTAGTGCTGGACTGAAGCTCTTGAAGGTCAGTTTTGAGGCTTTTTGACTATGCAATCAGAAGATGCCCAAAATAGGGCATAATTCTTTCCTTGGAAACCAGCTTTACAGGAGCCCGAATGCTTGTTTCTTCGGTGTTTAGAAAGGCTGCTGAATTTAAGGGTGGGTGAGAAGGTCTGGTGGTTCAGAACTCCTGTATTTGGTTTAAGACATGTCAGCTGGTGCACTGGGGACAAGCTGATACTTTCCTCCTACATGCACTTGTCCACTATGCAGAGCTGTTGCCACTCTTGTTTTGGTCAAGGGGTGTCCTTCTTTTCTGGATTCGCATCTGAAAATCTTGCCTGCTGAATGATTACATGGATCAAGATTATCAAAGGCAGAGATGCTCATGGACTCCATGGCAACATCAGTTCCAGCTAAGGAAAAGAAAGCAGAAAGCAGCTGAGGAGGCTGGTTGCAATAAGTCCACTTTTGTGTGGACACCTCTGTCCAGCATTACAGATGAGGAAACTGAGGCATGGAGCCATTATTGGTTCAGGGTCCTTCGTGGAGCCAGCAGCAACTTGGGTGCATATCTTCCCTTACATGTTTTCTTCAGCCACATCAGCAGCTCTGGTGTCCTCTTTGCCTTGGAGGCCTCCTGTCCGCATGGATGCCATGCTGGGCACAGGGTTATGGGGTGATTTGAAATCCACTGTGGTTCAGAGACCAACTTTAACTCATGTGAGTGCTAATGCAAGCTGAAAGCTTTACACTTCTCTAACCAAGCCAATGCCTGTCTTTGTCCTTACAGGGGCTGTGTCATTGGAGTGGCTCTTCATTTCAATGTACCTTCCCTCCACTTTGGTGACATCTCCTTTGGTGAGTGTGCCCTGGGCTTGGTTCTCTAGTCGAGAAGTCTGTACATTACTGAAATGGAGCATCTCAGCATAAGAGCTTCTGTCACTGGTGTTCCTCGGTAGCAGCCTTCGGGGTGTTAAAATCAGGGCTGCTGGTTGCTTAGGCAGTGTTTTGCCATCATGATATTAAATAGGACCGAAGGGATAGGAAGTCAGTATTTTCTGGTGTCCCTCATAGCCTGTTTGGCCCCAACCTCCCAGGAGGTGAAAGTTTTTGTCCCAGAAGGTTCCAGGCCATGGGACTGCAGGAGGAGGGACTTTATGCCTGTAGCTGTTCTGGTTGAATGTTCCTGTTGCAAGGCAAAGCCAGCATTTCCCATGTGAACTGTAATGTGACGTGTTAACGAGTGCTGCCAGGGCACCTCCTTATCACCTGTTGGGTAATATGTCCAAGCAATAGGTAGTTCTGCTCCAGGCACTGATGTCCTTAGAGATGTGGGCTCCTTTCCCTTCCTAGGGAGAGGCCAGCTCTGCTGACAGAAAGCATCCAGAGTGTCTCCATTGAAATGCAGATTCTGGTGCTGCATCTGAGTCTCACAAAAGGCTTTTTATTACTGAGATGATCTAAAGTTTAAGTGTGAAATCAATTGTGGATTCGATTGATTGAAGGCCTATTATCATTCTTTTCCCAGAATGCCTCCATGCTTTCATGCTGTTCATGGACCTTTTAAGAAAACTCATTACCTCCCCTGAGCCATTTCCTTCCCTCTCTACATTATTGCTCTGCCACTTCTTTGGTTCCTTTTGAATAAACAAAACAAGAAATGCACCAGGCAGGAATTAGGTTGTGTGACAGGAGATTGGTCCTACTCAGTCTGATTTCATTAATAAGCCCTTTTCAGCTGAAGATGGTTACCGTATTTTTGCTTTTTAGCTGTGCTGCTATCTGTTTTCTGTGTCTGGAGACTTCAGTCCCATTTTGGGTTGTGAAGTCTGTGTTTGTCATTTTGTGCCCCTCCTGCATCCCTGCTGAAGTAATTGCTGGAGGTGGGCAGGGGTCACTGTGGATGGAACTGCCTGATGGTTTTCCTCCCCATCCGTATTCCAATGATGCTTGGTAAGCAGGCCATGGGAGATGTGCGCTCCTCCTCACAGAGCTGGTCAGCCACGCCAGGTGTCCACTCCACAGCAAGTTGTCCTGTTACTGCAGAACATACCCACCAGTAGTTGTGGGTAATTGGAAGGTAGTATGAAAGCCGAAATGATGCAAACTGTTGTAGGCAGTGCTATCAACAGCCATTGTGCACTGTGGATGTGATGTCCACATTTGCTAGGTAAGGTGAGACGGTTCTGGCTAATTTCTAACCCCCTGCCCTTGTGAAGTGGGCTGCAAGCGCAGTTCGGTTGGGGCAAACCAGGAGATGCCTTCAGGATCCTGCCCAAAGAAACTGCATTAAAGTGCTTTGCTATCACGCTATCGTTCCCAATTTCATCCATCCTTTATCTTACTGTAGCTTTTCTCCTTGGTGACAATGCACTACTTGTTCACGAAGTTAGCAGGGAATTTTATGGATTGAATTTTCAGAATATAAGTGATCTGTCTGGATGCACCCTCATAACTCAAAAATAATTAGTGCTGTTTCTGGATATGTGAGAGAGCTCTTTGGTTAAAGGGATCAAAAATTCTTCTGTTTGTCATTGCTAGGAGTGGGAATTGCCAAGGAATCAATCCCTGTGATAAGCATAAAAGGGAACTTAAATGACAATTGATTCCTTGCTTGTCTTCTCAGTCAGCTCTAGTTCAGGTTGAAAAGAGCTAAACTCCAAGCAGTTTTATCATAATAGGATATTCACAGCAGGAATCGTGGGATAATTGGTGCAAAAATTCTTATTTCTCATTTTCTTAGGCTTTCCTCGCACTTTGTCATGTCGCCTCACTAACAGCTCCCTGGTGCCCATGACCTTCAACCTTCGCATTCCTGGGGATGGCTCAGGGGAGCCCAGCGTTAGCTGTTTTGCTCAGGTGTCAAACAACACTCACCCATCTTGGAGACGAGGAGCTCAAAGGCATGTCAAGCCAACTGAATTTACCATAAAGCCTTGCAGAGGGACCATCAACCCCCAGGGATTCATGGATATCCAGGTATGGGAAGAATGGCCATGCATGCTTCAGTAGGCAGAGCTGAAGCTTCAGTGATATATGAGAGGGCTTTAGTGCTGCTAGCATAACACAAGTAAGATATATGCACCCTCTTAGGCTTTTGTTGGCTGGGTTACTATGGTACATTTCTGAAGCAGCACAGTTTTGTTTCCAAAATCATAAGCTGAAGGTCTTGTACCGTATAGTCAAGTACAGAAGCCATTTGAGTGTTTTTGAAGCTGCTTAGAGCAATTTCTTTGATTTACAGTAGGCAGAGGAAGGATGAGGACAGAAGGTGGCTGTTCAAAAGAGAGATGTCATTGTGTAAAGCAGTTTGCTTTTTTTTTCTCAGTCTGGTTTCACCTCTCCTGTTGAGCGGAAGGAGCTGTATTCACTACAGCGATCTCCAGTGGAGACTGGAAAAGTTCTAGCAGCTGTGAACTGCACAGTATCTGCTGGGCCACGTTTTGCTCTCAGCTTCCCATTGTGAAGCTCAATTCATTCTGTTGAAGTCAACAGATTTCCTCTGAATTTGTTATTGTAGTCAAGATGAAAAAAATGGTCCCTTAATTTTAATGCAGTGGTGAGTAGAGCATTAGTCTAACTGTGTTTTTATTTAGCTTACATGTGCCATGAGAACTGCACAGTGTGTTTAACGAAACACTTAGGATCAGAAGACCGTTCTACATGTCAGCCAGCAGAATTAGGGCAAAATTCTTCCTTTCCTCACAGTGGAAGGAGAATGGGAGGGCAGTATGCACAGCCAATGGCTTTTGGCAAAGATGAAGTATTTGATGCTCTTCCCTTCCACCAGGTCACCCTGTGCTCCAACACCGTGAAGAGATACGAGCTGGCACTTGTGGTGGACGTAGAGGGTGTTGGCAAGGAGGTGTTGGCACTGCTTCTCACAGCCAGGTAACGGCGCTTTCCCTGCAGCTCATCATCTCTCCTCGTGCGTTCACCACCCTCACGCTGCCTTGCATGGTTTACTGGCTCCAGTTCCTAGCAAGAAGTGCTGCTTAATGAGCCAGCTCTGCCCAGCCGGATCTGAGACCAGCACTGCTTTGAAAGCAGCCCGTGTTGTGAAGCACCTGGGCTCAACAGGCAGGGATGGCCCTCAGTCTTTTTCTAAAGGGAACAGTAATTATATTCATCATTGGCCTGCTTTTTGGTGCTCGAGGTGCAACAAGTTTCCAAAGGGTTGTGTCTGCTCTTTCCTGGAAGTGGTGGACTTGTGCTAGGTTAAGACCAACATCAACGTTTATTTGGGATGCAGTGAGCAGCCTGCTGAAAGCTGGTGTGTGGTTCAGTTAATGAAGATGTGTGCAAATGGGAATGGGGCTTGTGGCAAAACTGGTGAAGGAAAAATAAAGGCAAGATCTTAGGAAGGGAAAGTAATCTTTGATGTGGAAAGTGAGCTCAGGTTTCTCTGGTTATTTTGAGTGTTAACATTCTCAACGTTGGTTTTGCTGCAGCCAGGTTCAGTCCTGCTGTGCTGCAGTAGGTGTCAGTTTAATTACGAGAGAGATGGGATTCCCTCTCCCAGGCAGAGCAGTCCAGTCAGTGCCCAGGCTGTGATTTTGTAAAACAAGGTGGGAACAGACAGTGTGGGGACCCATGAGGATGAAACTAGGAGATGGCGATCATCCATTGCATAAGGCAGGTGGTGGCTTGTGTGCCCTCCATTGCTGGGGCAAGTGGCTGAGTTTTCAGGCAGGGCAAGAGCAAGGAGAAGGGGGAGTTATTTTTACTGAGATGCTGGAGTCTTGTGTTCCCTGAGCCTTGGTGAGCACTGGACCTCAGTGGGAAAGCTTTCCCAGGGCTCACACCTTGCTGGGATCATTGAGAGGGTCCTTGCAAGCCTTCTGGGATTAAGTTGCCCATCAGACAGCTTGGACAGGGTACCGTGCTCTGCCTGGGCACCTGGCAGTCCCTGCGATGCCAAGGTTCAGGGTTTGCCCCTTCTTGATGAGAGGTTGTTAAGTAAAAAGAAGTTAAAGGTGATTTATTGCTGTAGGAGTATTAAATGTCTATTTGGCGGTGACAGAAGTCTTACGCTCCATTTCGCACTATTTCAGGACTAAACAAATACTACCTTCTCAGTATTTCTAATTCCCTTTTGGCCATCTCTGCCTAGATGTGTAGTTCCTCTGCTGCGAGTGCTCAACCCTCTTGTGACGTTCGGGCGGTGTTTCCTCAAAGTCTCCTATCAGCAAATGCTGACCCTTGTGAACAACAGCGATCTGCCAGGCTGCTACAGGGTTCTTCCTCAGGTTTGGCATTGCATCCACCTCCTGCCCTCAAATGTTACTGTGGGTTTTATCAGAAAAAAATACAAAGGATTTTGGATAAGAACTTGGTGTGTTATATTCAGGTAGGCTTCCGAGTTCGTATTCCTACCTGAATATTAAACTCTTTAGAAAGCAGTTAAATAGGAACCTGTCTGAATAGAAACTTTGGGAGACAGTTTGTAGTCTAATTTTGGGGGTACTTTCATGCAGGAGAACTTAGAGGGTTGTGAAAAGCTGTTACAAGGAGGCTGCCAGCACAGCAGTGGTTGTTTGTGGATGTAGCAGCTTTTGGATCCCCTCAGGATGCAAAGCCCATGCTGGTCTTGCATCCGGATTTGTGCCTTTCTCGTAGGGATTTTTAAAAATGTGTTATTTGCCATTGTGGTAGATGTCAAGAAGTTTACTGTTTCCTCAAAGATCCTTAACACAGGTTTGATTCTGTCCCTTATAGGAACACAAGGATGCTGCTGCTGTGTGGTACTCCAGCCCCATGCCATGTGGGATTATCCAGCCTCACAGCTCGGCGGAGGTTCCATTTACACTGGAAGCCCAGGTGACGGGAAAGCAGGAAACTGTTGCTCATGTCACAGTTTTTGGGAGTGAAGGATCCCCACTGGTGAGTGCTGGGGAAGATGTTGCCTTTGAGACTCATCTTGGTGGGGCCTAAACTGTGCAGGGATTCTTCCTGGGAAAACAAGAACTTGTACTATGTGGCTGGTGTGGACAAGGACAGAAGGGATTCATGACATGAGCAACAGGCAGTGCCTAGAGAAGAGCAAGGATGGTATCCTGTTATGTTGATAGTCTGAGTATCTGACACAGCATTTAATGATAGAAACGTGAGATGGGATAACCAGCCCAGTCTGAAACCTAGCACAGTCGCTGGATCTCATACTCTGTGATATTAGATGACAGCAACTGCTGCTACATTAGGACTTTTTGTTCAGGAGCACCCAGGGACATCCCTGAATCCTGCTAAAGCAAGTGCTTTAAATAAACTGTGCTAAAAGTCAGGGCCATCATGTCTAAGAAATCTCTATCATCTTTCTCCACCAAAAGCCCCAGCCAAATACACCACTTGCTTCTGGAGCACAGAGACTTTTTTTTTTTCTACCAAGGTTGGAACTGGATGAGGCAAAGCATTCCTGGACTAACGCCTCCTGAAAGAGATTTGCATTCAGTTGTACACAGCAACAGCAATGACAACAAAATGTAGGGAAAAGAAGGTTGTATGTAGTGTCCTGGCTTCATCTAGCTGAAATCTAGAAGAAGTATCGTTAATTAAACTTGATTTAAGATGGTAACTAACTTTAGAAGCAATTGTTTAAAAATGTCTGGTCAGCTCTCTGTACATGAAAGAAGATCTCTCAAGATTGCTGGGAACCTTAAGCTTTCTGTAACAGAAAAGTAGACTGGCATTTTGAAAGTAGCCTAAAAGATTTAAACTTCCATTAAACTGAATGGAAGTGATGCTGCTCAGTCCCTTGGATGAAGATGAACATCTCAGCCTGGGCCGATGTGGATGTGCATGTAAACCAGTCAACAGGAAGGCCAGGTGATGCAGGCTTTGCAGGGGAGTCTGAAGTTTGACAAAACAGTTGCTCATAAAAATAGGTGTGCTTCCTATCACAGATGTTATTCTGCTCATCTCCAAAGGGCTGTGCCCTGCTTTTCTGTTTCCTCCCTGCTGTCACCTGGAAGCAAAAGCAGTTGGTGAATCACGGCTCCTCCCTCCTGCTCCTCCTTCTGGGGAGCCTTGGGGAGCATCACCCCAACTGCAGCTCTCCACACCTCTGTTCTCCCAGGCTGGGGTAAAAGGTCCATCATCACGCACTGTTTCAGCTCCTTGCTTCAGAGGTACCAACCTTGATACATGATTTTTTGCTCACTCTGGCACTGTCCTGTCAAGGACTGAGCATTTCTGGATGCTGCTGCTCCTGGCTGAGTTGGGCAAGTGATTCTGACAGCTGTCAACACCATTTCCTTGAGTCAGAAATCCTTAAAGGTTTTACGTCTTGGAGGCCGGTATCTTCTGTAGTTAAATGATACACCATGCCCTGCAGTGAGTCATACAGCATCTTGTCAGCATTGTGAGTTTCACACATTCAGATCCTGTTTAAGAGTTGGGGTGTTTGGAACCCATGAAATCCAGCCAGGCTGGATAAATTCTCATAGTTTTTAATAATCTCAGAAGGTAGTTTAGCAAAGGAATCCACGTTTCTCCTCCAGTTGGCTGCAAGAATGAATCTTTTAGGTCTCAGGCTGTCAAAAGGGACAAAGCAAAACAGAAGAAACTGCTTGAATGATGTCATTATTATTGTCTGTTATTCATATAATACCAGGGCAAACGTAAGCACAATGAGTGGCAACTGACTTGCGTGATCTGAAGAGCCCTCTTTGCTCCTGACTTGTGCTGATTTTCCCCCGGGTCGCTTTGGGAATGTTAAGGAAGTTAATCTGCAAGTGGGGCTGTGCAGTCAAGGAGGGTAGTTTGGGGCAAAAGAGAGCAGTAAAAGGGGTGGGAGCAGGCACAGGGTAGAGGAAGGAGAGCTAATGTGTGGAGGAGCTGTGAATAAGCAAGAATAGCAAATGGTTTCTTTATCTGTTGATAATGGGAGCTTGTGGCTTTCAGATGGAATCACTCTGGATCCCACACTTGCTCTGGACCTTCTGTTTCAGTCTCGCAACACTGAAAACTTCAAACCACTGTAACTATCCCTTGGTCTAGGACTACCTATAGAGCTGTCCAATCTTTTTAAACTTTTCTTTTCTTTTTTTTTTTTTTTTGGTCTTTTCTACCTGCTTCCTGGAACAGGAAATCCATTTAGTAAGCATTGGTGAAGGACCAGTTGTCTACGTCCATCCAAATAAGATAAATTTTGGCAGTATCCAAGTTCTGCAAGATGCTTCCCAAACTCTCCACCTCTCCAATCAGACTGTTGCTGCTGCATCCTTTCAGGCAGAGATGGTAAGTATCTGTGTTTTCCCGACAAAAATGACTGATCTATAACAGCCTGGACTCCCAGGGCAACTTTCTTTGGCTCCACAGTTGAAAATCTGCTTTCCATCTCTGCAGAGATCAGGCCACCTCAGACAGGTGGTACTGGTGTATAAATGATGGGTGTTACATGCTTGTACAGGACACTGACCCACAGAGCTGCTTAGGTACCACTGTTCCACTGTAAAGCCTTTCTTCCTCCCCTGGACAACTTAAAAGTATAGCCAGGGGGGTTTGCAGGGATATATCTACCTCTCCATGGCATCAGGACCCTAATGTATGGGATTGGGCGATAAATCCTATCCTGCTTCACTGCAATGTCTTCAAATATTTTGGCTAATCAATAAATAGACCAATAATGTGAGGTGTTCCAGGGATAATTTCTTTCCATGCAGTAAAGATGGGCTCTGCTCTGTAGCTCCCCCGCACTGACTCCTCAGAGCTGAGTTACCCCATGGTGAGCAGCTCAGCTTCTCCGAGAGCTGCTGATGTCATGGAGATGTTCAAGGAGGCAAATCCTAAGAACCTGCTCAATCAGCTGTTTCAACAAGGACTCTTCAACATGGTGATGCTGAGCCCGTCTGATGGTGCTGTGGCAGGCAAGATGTGCTCAGGCTAATTCCTTGTGCTCAGCAGCTGCCTGCTTTGGTGCTGGTTTGCTGCTTCAGTTGAAGTTTTGCCCCTTGCTGCTGCCTTGGGCTGCCTGGCAATTTATTGATGGGAAGAAAAGAGGGCTGAATAATTTTGGAGATAAAATTTGAGATGCAGTCAGCTGTCAGGGTGAACTGTACATGTCCATCTGAGGGCAGAGCTGGCTGTAGCTGTCCCTTAGACTAACTCATGGGTGACTTGGGCATCCCTCATTCTCTTGTGACCCTGAATCCAAGTCTTAGGTTCTCAAAGATGCCCAAACTGCTGGTTTGATTTCCAGCTTGGAGATTGCTGCAGGACAGGGAGCTGTGATTTCCCTGTCTCCTGTATATAGCTAACCTTGAAACTGTGGCTGTTTGCAGTTAGGCTCAGAGATCATGGTCCCCACTTGAAAGAAAGAGCTGTTGATTGACATTTTCATGACAGCATTGGATCAGCAAAGTTACAGCACGCTGACTGGCAGCTCAACAAACTGGGTGAGATTCAATTAAGAGGCAGCAACAGAGCAAATAAAATGCTGATGTCTTGTTAAAATAGGAAAATGTGATGGAGAAGGCCATGCTGCTGCCTTGGTGGTATCGTTAACCATCACATGCAAATTGCTGTTCTGTCAGGTCAAGCTTTCTTCCTGCTTTACAGGAGAAGAGACCATGAGCCAAGCAAGCAGAGGTACGTTTTTTTGTGGATAACTTCACTTTGGGACAGTGATTTAAGGAATGACCTGGGGTACCCCTTCTGCACAGACTTCCCTGTATCCCTCTTCTCTTCGAGTTCAGTCTATTCTGTGAGTTTCCAGGAGCAACAGTGAGCATCTCTGCTCCAAGAAAAAAATAAAACCCCTCCAAAGGTGTTACTGCAATGGGGCTTTTTTTTGGTTTGAGGAGTGTAGGCACTTCACACCCTTGACCTCTGTTGGCTTATCCCTGCTTGCCAGGTTGTCTGCAGATCTGTGACCCTTGGGACTAGCGCATCATTCTGTGCTCATTCACTGAAGCCCATGTCTGTCTGATGTACTTTTCCTTGTCAGGTTGCTTTCCCAGTGGCTAGGCAGCCCTGTTCGAGTATTCTCTGGATCCAGCAAGGGGAGAGTTTGCCTTGTTTGTGGGTAGAAAAGTTTGGAGGGGTCAACATGAAGGAGCTGTTGCAACTTAGCTAGGGGGCTGATGCAACCTACTGGAAAAGCTGTCTCTTTCTCTTCCTCGCTGCCACTAACATCTATTCCCGTTTCCCTAAGTGTCTGATTTTTGCCACATTGACTAGTGTAAAAGATTTGTATTGATTAATGGAAGTTTTTGCTCTCTGTACAGAAAGGCAGAGAGGAAAAGTGTCTTTTTCCCCATAATTTCCTACTAGTTCTTTGCCACTCTGTCTTCTCAGGGATCTTCTATTCAGCTACTAAGAATGACATCTCTCAGCATCATGAAAGGCAGCTGTGTATCATGCCTGTGTGATCAGGAAAGCAAAGACAGGGCTAGAGTGTAATTTCTACTAACAGCAGCAGCTTTCTTTTGTCTGTATAACCACGGTGCTGGGTCTGTTGTGCTCTACTTCAGGGAGGCAAAAGGTGGTTTCCTGGTGCTTTGTAATGAGGACGAGAGAGAAAATCTTTCCTTGGGATTTCCTCTTCTTAGGACAGTCCTAATTTGGGATTCTGTGCCTTTTGTATCTTACATGAGTTCATGCCCTTTCAAAATTGCTTTATTTTAGTAATCGAAGGAATTGTTAATCTGCTTGTCTTGGGAAACTAAACTTGTATCGTGCTGCACCAGCTGGAATAAAGAAGGGTAGAAGTCTTCAAGACAATTGTGTTCCTACAAGTAAGAGTGACTCAGCAGAGAGCTTTTCCCAAAGGAAAAGCACAAGTTTGGTTATTAAATGTTGTGCTTGGCATCAGCTGGCCAAGCCCTGCTTGTGTCCTCTCTGGTGAACCCCGATGTGCAGAGCAGTGGCACTGGGAGTGCATAATGGAAGTCTGTCCTGGGAGAAGCTAATGATCTCAGTGCTGAACTTCTCAATTAAGTGATTGATCTCCACCTTTGCCTACCATTCAAGGACTGATGTCCAATAGCACAAGCTCCTACAGGGATAAAACCAACTGCTGTTTTTGTTTATCCAGTGCATGCAGCTATTGTGTCATTTTCTAGAGCATTCAAGGGTAAGCAAGGAGGAAGGATGTTATCAGAGGTTAGAAGTTGGTCTTCAAAGAAGTTCCAAGAAATTCTTTGTCCCTAGGACACAGCCTGGATCAGTGTAGGCAGAAGCGGACCTAGAAACCTGAGTGAATCTGGCCTGGCAGAGGAGCTTGGCCTGGCAGGTCTCCTGTTCAGTGACGTGCTGTGCTGCCCCTTGGACCCACACCAAATGCTAACTGAAGGAATGAGGACATGATGCAAATCATGTTCCTCTGGAGTGGGCTGTTGGCCTGCAGGGCATGGTCAGTCTGTGCGGGGTCACCCTGGGAAATTGAAAGTCTGGCTCCATCCAGATAGTCCATCATGACTCCTCAGTAATAGTTTCTTGGGTACAATGTACTGCTTGGCTTGTTGCCAAGCCTTGATAAATGAGTTTTGTCAGATAGCAGACTTGCAGATTCACCTCTGGAGCAGAGCTACCTCGTCTCCTTTTCAAAGTGTGTCAGCACAATCAGAGGAAGAGTTGTACATTAATGTCAATGAAAACCTAATGCCCACTGGCTTGGTGTGAATGTGTTGGCTGGGTGGCCCTTAGCTGGTGGTAGCACAGTGGGTGCCTCTGGGGCTTGTGATCAGCAATGCACGTAAGCAGGGACAGCAGAGGAAGCCTGGTGAGATCCTGTGTGGTCAGTGAGGCCCCCCCCGTTGTTTACTCAGTGCCAGCTACCTTCTTCCATCCCGTTCTCATCTTACTTTTTTAAGACTTTCTTTTGCAGCTCTAGAGGAGAAATAAAAAGGAGTAAAGTTTATTAGTCTTGCCAGTACCTGGAATAATTTTGATGCCTTTGGCATGCTCCATCATGGGATGCAGACATGCAAACCTGGCTTGTTCTCCATGCAAGATGCAGTCAGCCTAAGGAGTTATTGTAGCTGGGGCACCCACACGCTGCTGGGACCTTCAATGCTCAGCAAGTTCTTGCTTCCCTGCCCTCTGACTTGTCTTATCCACACCTTTAGCAGAGGTCATTTTGGGTGGTTATTTAAAATGCTTCACATGACTTAGAGGTGCTCTTCTCTATGGGCTAGCTAGTGTACTGTTAGAACTCAGTGCTGCCAGCTTGATGGATCGAAATTTGAGCTAATATCACCTGGATGAAGCACTTGCTTGGATCTTGTCAGACCTCCAAACACATTGCTGCTTTCTATTAAAAAAAAAAAAAGTGGAGGGGAACTCTCTTCTCTTACAATATTGTGGTGTTTTGGGTGGGTAGTGCCTGTCATCTCAAGCACAGCACTGAACTGTGCTTCACGTACCACCAACACTGTGATGGACACTTGGGAGCGGTATCTCTACATCCCGATACATTTTCATAGAATCACAGAATCACTAGGTTGGAAAAGACCCACGGGATCATCGAGTCCAACCATTTTGTGCTGGTCAGGGAGCATTGCATGCATTTCTCACACTGCTGCAAGCTTGCACTCTGTGAATGTGGTTTTGGATCCGCTGGGGGTCCAGCACCCTTGTTGTCATATCCATAGAAGGAGCTCCATGAGAAACCCAAAGAAAAGAGTGCTTGATAAGCCCAGGCTGTGCCCACAGAGCTTGCAGTTTTCTTTCTGCTTATTGCTTCATTCCCGTGCTGTAGACATTTATAGCTGGATTTAGCAAAGCAGATGGGAAGTGAATCCCCTCACTGCAGCTGCTGGTCAGTGGGAGCAGAGCGCTTCAGTCCTCCAGGGGCTGTTGAGAAGCGCTGCCCAGCTCTTGGGAAAGAGGGCATTGGTGTGAGCTTTCAATCAACCAGTTTTGTAGAGTCGTTCTTCAGGTGCTCAGCAATATCTCCCAGCCGTGCAGCTGCTGTGGTGGGAGTTGAGTAGTCCAGGCTTCCTCTGGCCTTTATGCAAACCCGGCCACTGTTGGGAGGAAGCCAGGAGAGGTAAAGCAGCTTCTCTTGGTATTTGCTCCAGAAGAGAGACTGGAAGGGGGAATAGCCTGCTTCTGAGGACAAGCATCCCTTGGGTTGGGCAAAACAGAGTTAATGAAGTAAGTTTGTTACAAGTAAAATACAGGTTGTATGAGCTCCCACATAGCTGCTGTTTCCAGGGACAGTAGCTTAGATTTAGGGAAATTAAGACTTTGTATTTTACCTTTGTATCTTTAGTCCTTCTCTTTCCTGCCGCCCACAATTGATAAGGGTTCATGGTTTCTGTCATAAGTTTGTTTGCCTTGTCTTACAGGCTGGCAAATGCTCATGCTGGAGGATTGAACCAAGCAGAGGAGTGATCCCCCCTGAGACTGAGGTGTCCGTGACTGTCACAGCAAACTTGGATGATGCTGAGAAATTCAAGGATAAGGTGAAGGTGTTCATAGAGAACAGCAGTACCTGTGTCATCCCTGTCCAAGCTGTTGGCATCGGCACCACAATTGTCACTGACAAACCCATTGCTCCAGAACTCACCTTGGGGCCCCGCTTCAGGTAGAGTATGTCTCAGCTCCCACTTCTGTGGGCTCAGCAGGGAGGAGTTTTGCTGTAGTCCTCCAGGCTGGTTCTTCAGCACTCAAACTCCTGGCTGTTTCATGCAAGCTGCAGGAATTCCTTTAGAAACACTTTGTGGCTATGTGAAAAGTTGTTAGATATCCTCAAAAGGCACTGAAGTGGGAATCGGTTGCTCAGTTTTCTCTCAATTGCCCTTAGTTATAATAGATTTATTTCTTCACTTTTTTCCTCCAAATCTTTGTTACAGTAGGTCCTGGAAAAATCAGGACTTCGGCTGGAAGATGCTATATTAGGAGAATAAACGTTTCCCTTTGCAGTAGCATTGCTTGCTTTTTTTCAGTCACTATGGAGTGTCATCTCACAACAGCAGCAGACCTTGGTGGGAGCTTGTTAGCAATTCCTTGACTAAATTAATGGTTCTATGCTATTACCCCTCTGCCCAGGAGTCCTGGGGGAGCAGCAGAATTTGTCTTTGCCCTGTGCTATCCATCACCTCGCTTGTCTTCCCTTGCTCCCTTGCCAGGCTGCTGTTTATTAGATGTACTCACCCTGCCCTCTTTTCTCTCACTTGCTTCCCTTGCCGTCTCCTCCATCAACGCCACAGCGGCAGCCTGAGGCATGAGCAGCAAGGGTGGCTGCATGACCAGCTCTCCAAGAGAGTGGAGAAGTCTCTAGAGGTTGGGAGGCATAAATTGAGTGCTAATTCAAAGGGCTTAGCTCAAGGAGAGGAATCGCTGATCTTAATGCATGTCTGAAACCATAGCATGTTCTTAGAAATAAGCCATTTCAAAGTGCTGTTTGCCTTGTGTTGGACACCTCTTGGGACAAGAATAATGGTATTTTTAAGGTGGCTGTTCCTTTCTCTGGATGCAAAGAGGGTCCACGGTGCTCCGAGTTGTAGATTTTCTTGATAGAAAAGGTAGGTTATTCCTACCTTAAACTTTTAGGATAGATTTTACGGGCTTAAATATGCACCCACCAGCCATCTGCCTAAGCAGGGATCTTTCAGGGACATTGGTGCTTGTCCAGTGTGCCCTGTACTCTGTACAGCTGCAAATTGGCTGCAAAACAGAGGTGACAGCATCAATGTGATTCATGTCATCATCCTCTACCCATCTTTGCTGCAGGCTTAGTTTGGAGTTGTTGCCATTGCTGTTGGCTTCAGAGCTGCCACCAAGTGAGCTGAGATGGTAGCCAGGTAATGTCTCAGACCCAGGTAACTGCTCCAGCTAAACCTGCATCTTCCCAGAGCTTCTCTAAGCTTTCATCTGTTGCTGTCCACAGTGTAAACCATTCCATACTACACTTGCATCGGTTGTTTTTAACAGTCTGTTTCAAAGACTAGTTTGTTCTACACTGTCCCTTCTCTGTTTGTATTTAGGTGCTTATGGCACACATGCATTTGTAAGCCACGTAGTCTGTCCCTTTCAAAAAGACAATAACTGTTCCAGGAACAATTCATTTCCTGATCATGGTCAGATTTCTAGAGGGTAAAACAATGATTCCACACGAGCTAGCAGTTAGTGTTTCTTGACATGAAGGAATCAAATTTTATTGAATATTAATTTTGTTTTATGTCTAGCACTAGCTGTTCATCTCTTGTTGTCCCTTCGTTGCCTCCGCAGCTAGACCTGTTCTTGCTGCTGTGGGTTTTTTTGGTGGAAACTTCTGTTGATCCTGAGTTCTTGCAGTGCATTTGCCTTTCTAACCCACAAACCAGCTGCAGCCTGGTCCCAAGGGATGAGGGGGATGACATGGGTGCCAGAGTGGGGGGTCCACCAGCAAGGCAAGTGGTGCCCAGATCACAAGATTAGCCTCTATAGCCTGCAGCTCCCAAACAGCATCTTCAGTGGAAGGCAGCTGAGGCAGCAGCGCCCAAGGAGAAGGTGAAATGACAGCAAACCCGTTCCTCTGTCTGCTTGCAGCCAGGACAGGCCAGCTTGGTGCCTGATGCAGAGACACCTGCAGGGAGCACCTAGAAAAATCTCTTGAGTACTCAGCACCAAAGGCTGGTGATGCCCTATCTGCAGAGACTGAGATGTTCTTCACTAAGCTTTTCCTTGCTGTTCACAAACAAAACAGCTGCTGGATGGTGATAAGCCCAGGGGCAACCAAGGTCTGTCTCTGAGGCTTTGAGCTAGGCCGGCCTTTTTGGACATAGCTTTACTGTTGTGTGCAGTCAGATAACGCCGTTGGAGTGCTGAAGCTGGATAACCACTGAGAAATAGCAGCTCCCATGACATATTCCATCCCTGCTTCTCTTCTAGCTTGGTGCCCTTCTGTTACCGCTTCAAGGTAATGAACAAAGGACGACGCACTCATTTGCTCTATTGGATGATGAAAGATGTTTTCACACTTAGTCAGCATCATCATCTCCCTGCCCTGAGTAACCCTAAGGGCAAAGATTCCTCCCAGAGGAATCCCTGCCCCGTGTTTAAGCTTCGACCACTGAGGATGGAGCTGATGCCGGGCAGGAGTATGGAGATGGTGCTGGAAGGCTTCTCCAGTACTCCACAGGTAAGGCCCCCACAAGGGCTGAGCCTTCCCCATCAGATCACTTCCACTGCGACTTTTTCTGCAGCTCCTTGACGTTTGCCTTAGAAGATAAGCAAATGCTTTCGAGAAACTGGTTTTACGCCACAAGTTACCACGGCAGCATGAGTTGCTTTCCTTGCTGGCCACCATCAGTTGCTAAGGCATTTTTGTGTTTCTATAGCTACCACAAACCAAACTTGCTGATACCAAAATACAGGCTGAAGGAAGCATTGCTACTTCAGGGGCAGACAGCAGGTTACGAGGTGTCATGAGCCGAGGCAGAAAAGAAAGGCAGAGATAATAAGTTACACTTAAACTAGGAGCACAGGCAGAAAGTGAATTAAAAATAGCAAGGTAATATATCTGGGGGAAGCAGCAAGTGAAACAAAATGCTTGTGAAGGGAGGGACTGTCTGGGAGCAGCATTATTTTTCCTATGTAGAAAAACACGGGGAGAGGGCTTGTCTAGCACCAAGTCTTAGAGGAGAAAAACGAGCACAGTGTGTCAGCTATAATGATCAGAGTGACGTTCTCCATGTGGGAAACTGTTCCCAGGGATCATTATAATCGACAGCTTGACTTTTATCAATATTTCCATAACAGCTCATCCCAGTCTCTCAGTCTGCCCCAGTGTTCCAAGGGCAGACGGATCTTGCAGCACCCTTCGATGGCAGCTCGGAGGGGGAGAATTCCGTAGGGTCATTGGGTGTTCTCTCTGGACCTTTCTTGCCAGGGGAAATCTGCCTCTGCGGAGAAGTTGCCAGCTAACCCTGCTGTGCATTCTCTGGCTGTGGGACAACTGGGCACAGATATTTAAGCAAATGTGAAATGTCTCTCCATGAGCTCATTTCTTTTAAAACCAGCTCTTGTAGGGCACAGTACAGTCTATGAATGAGCAATCCCCTCTTTACCGGAAGGCAGGCTAGCTATTTAGGGATTTCCCATGTATTCTTTCCACTAAGCTTTCAAGGGACGGTTTGCAGGCATTGGCCCTTCAATCAACTCTGTCCCTTAATAGTTACATTCATTTTTCTATCGGTTCCTACAACTTTTTGTAAGCATTATATTAGCAACCTAGTGTATTGAAACATTAATCATTTAGGGCAGTAATTATTTTAGCTGTAGACAGCATATGACTCACAAGTGCTTTTTGTGCACACTCTCCATTTTTTGTGGATGTTGGGGTGTAGCAGTATAGGCGTTGGAGTGCAGAATAAATAGGATGCAGCCTAAAAAGAAAGGAGGCTGTTGAGGAGACTGATGACTGTAACTTTATGGTAGTAATACCTGTTGAAGGTTGATGGCCAGGATCCTATTGCATGGTTTTTATCCAGGTGGTGAAGGAGCGGCTGCAGTGTCACGCCGTCGTGGGGGGCAAGGCAGAGAAGGCACAGATAATGCAAGTGGATGTCACGTGTGAGTTTATTGCTCCCATTCTGCAAGTGTCCTCCAGAGAAATCATTTTCCGCACGGAGATGGTAAGTCTCTGGTTTGAATCCTGGCATTTAGTAGTATGGCTGATGACTGGAAGCCTGGGGGGGAGTGTGTGCTTGCACTCAAAAGTAGTAGTTAAACAACTTCTGCAAGTCCATGGGGCTTTAGCAATTGATGTGAGTGTGACAAAGCTTCTGCAATTAACACTGAGGTCGTTGTTTCACTCCTCTGGGGTTGGGAAGAGTCTCACCAGGTATCCTCTGCCTTTCTTGATGTGGAGACAGAATTGAATCGCTGAGCCAAGAGCACGTGATGGAGATGTGTGGGACCCACCAGACCAGTGTGGGCTTTGCACAGCCACCTTGTGTGCTGGGACTGCAGGTGCGAGAGCAGATCACTGCAGCTGAGCGATGCTAAATCACCTCCTGAGGTGCTTTGTACAGTAAGGGGGACATTTTTAGAGATGGGACTGTGTTTTTAATTTTACCTAAGGAAAACTGAGATTACAGCTGCTCTGCCAAGGGGAATCATGGACACTTCTAGAGAGGCACCAGTTTCTGGACTCAATATACTAAGGGAGGTTTTCCAGGATGCTCCAAGGCACAATGAAGTCTGAACATTGATCTTGTAGGGAAGCTGAAAATGTCTTTTAGCTCTTGATTCCTGTCAACTCTTCAGGCTGATAAGGAAAACCTGTAATCTTATATCTCTCTTTGCCTTCTCTGCTGTTAATATGGATGCTGGCTTTTTATGTTTCCCCAAGCCTCACCTTCTTGAAAGGACCTGCAGGTGGTCTTCAGCTGCAGTGATAACACCAATGCAAAGCAGAGGCCCTTTAGTCTCTGGATCCTGACTCCTGCATCATCTTTCCCTCTCCCACAAGGTGTCTGAAAAAGTGAAGATATTTCATTATTTAGTTTGTGTTTTCAGCTCTCTTCTCCCGTTCCCAGACATCCAGAGAAGCACAAAATCCTGTGAGCAGGGAGTTCAGATTTAATTAAAAGCTTTTCAGCTATCCCTGATGTCTGCCTGAGGTCTGCTTGATGCTGTGTGCTCCGATTTATCTAGTGCTACAACACTGCAGCTGTTTGATATCAATACGTGCAGAACTAGTTTCCCAAACACCCTCTGGTTTACATAAACCATGCAGGAAGCCCCGAGCAGTGCATAAACAGGAATAAATGGCTTAGGCTGAGCTTAGCTTTGAGGCTAGACACCTTGTCAGCCCAGCAGGGGCTGCAGGAGTCATATTGCAGTTGTGCTGTCAAGGTTCCTAACTGACTGTATGTCATGTAAAAGTTCAAAGCTAACCTTAGGCTATTGCAGGCTCTCCACTACAGGCTAAATGCTACTTGCTTTTCTTCTTGGACTAGTCTCGCTGCTTTTTATGAGGCTACTAGAGCAAATAAAGTGGTAGGAAATTTCTGTATGGGAGTGAAAAACATCTTGTGCCATTCTGCCCAAGAGAGGATACAAAACTGGAGATGGATGATCTGGCTTCACTTTCTGGTTTTGACGTTGCTCAAGTAGGTGCCTCCTCTCAGTGTCCTAGTCCCTCAGCTGTGTGTGAGACTGTTTCCTTGTTCCTCCAGGGGATGCTGCAGTTTCTAAATATGAAAAAACATCTGATACACTTAAGAGAAAAATCTTCTAGAAGGGTACAAACTAATAAAAACACAAAATGAAGATGGATGCACTTTGGGGGTTGCAAAATTTGAAATGCATCAGAAAGGGAAGGATGTTCCTGGCCACTTCAGGTTGTTTTCTCTTGTCTTCCGTTTCTGTAGCAACCCAGTGATGTCCTCGCTCCTCAGTACAAGCCTCTTTCTTTAAAAAATGCCTCCTCCCTGCCACTAAGCATTGTGCTGGCCTTAGAGCAACCCTTCTTAATCTGTGATGTGGACCGGCAGCCCCTTGGGGCAGATGTTCAGGTGAGCAACTGAGGAGCTTCCTGCTGGTGCGTTTTGAACAGGGGATGAGTGTAGTGGTGCATTTCTGTTGGGAGAAGTTTATTCTTTAAAGTCAGCAGTAGACTGGCCTGAACCAAATCAGATTTGAAGCAAGCTGCTGTAGGAAACAAAGTATTATCTAAATTCAGGAAGTACTTCTTGGCTTTAAGACATGAAGAGAACGAAGCACGCAATCGGGTCTGAGCAAGCCGTGTAGTAAAGGTGTCTCTTGGAGGCCATCCCAGCACTCCAACAGCCATCCTCAGGTAACCACAAGAGCTGCTTGCTTTCTTTGAGGGCAGCTTTGCCCTCATGAAGGCTGAGGAGCCTGGCACCTCTCCCACTGGAACTGGAAAGTGTTTGTGTACTCTACTAAACACGTGTTGCTTTAGGCACGGCCACCACTTCTGTCCCATGATGGTGACTGGCCCCTGCGAGGGCAAGGGTGCGATGTTGTTGCTCTTGGGTTGAGTGTAAGGATAAAGGAGTTCCTCTAGAGTTAGGGCAAAGGGCCCCGTCTTGCTGGAGTGCTTATTTGATAATGTATTTAGCATACAGCTTTTGTGAGTGCAGAATTCGGTGGAGCAAGATTTACTTCCCTCTCGTGTTGATGCAGAGCACAGAGATGCAAGCCAGAGATAGTCTCAGACAAGAATGTTGTGATGCTTGCAGTCAGGCACACACTGAGAAGAAAATGAAGGATGAACCGAGAGGCTGACGCGGGGGTCTGACTTTGAACATATGCACATTTTATGCCATCAGACCTTGAGACTCGATCACACTGGTGGTTAATACTCTTCATCTCCTTGCAGCCTGTGAAGCTGGAGATGGGGGAGGAACTTCTTCTCTACATCAGATTTAACGCTGCTTATGAAGAGGATTTGAATATACGAGTAGTAGACAAGACTCTGAAGATACGGTTTCTTGAGCACCCTCATGAGGAGCAGGTCAGCGTTCGGGGAGAGGTCTACTTTCCGAATCTCCATATCCAGACCACGGCCCTGGACTTCGGCTGCATCTTGAATGACACTGAAGATGTGCGTTATGTCGAGATGACTAACTGCAGTCCGCTGCTTGTGCGGTACCACTGGTTCCTCCTGAAAGACAGCCAGGCAAGCCAGATAAGGTATGTGCACCTTTTCCTTCTCCTTGAAGCTTTTCTTCCTGATGTCCCATTTGTACTTTGCAAAGGTCAAGGCTGTTTGCCTGGGATCTGACAAATGGTTTTCAACTTTCCCTTGTGGAAAGAACACCTACTGGCTGTAATCAGGGTAGATGCTCAGGGGATGGGTAATCTCCACCAATTTGATGCTGGGAAGCCAAGCTCAGCTGTAAGGTAGTACCAACCCCTTTTTGTGCAGCCCATAACCTAGAATCCTGCTTTACCTCTGGAGCAGTGAAGCTATACTTAGGCGCTTGGACAAGCAGATTATATATAATGTGACTTCTTTTCCTTGCCTGCCAACCCTGTTCGTGTTCACCTCAGACTAAGAGCCTACACAGGCGCTGCCACCAGAATGATGTGCTGCTGTCCCACTCTCTTGCTATTGTTTTGCTGTAGCCTCAGTACTGGTTCCTCTGGGAAGGAAAGCCAGTGTGGAAAGCTGCTTTCTCAGACCTTTGTGACCTTAGGCAAGCTTGGTGAAGTGAGTTTTCATCTGTGAAACTGCATGCCACATTCATGAAATAGATATTAGCGTTCTACAGCAGAACAGCAGGTTCTGCTGCGGCTTCGAATAGAACTGTAGATGTTGATAGGGGGACTTGTCTGAATGTCCCTGGGGAACAGGGCCACCCAGCACTGGTCTGTGGTTTCCAAGCCCAAATGCAATCTTGCAGTAACGCTGGAGCACATCTATGAACACATTTTTAGTAGTGACTCCCTCTGTGGCCTCTCTGCATGGTACAAAAGTCTGGTCTGGGCAGTTTTAATTACAGAGCAAATGATTTTTCCATAATGCCCTAGGAATCTGAGCAAAGTTAACCATCCTGCCTTGAAGTGCCACTGTTACATATAATAGAGATTGTCAATAAACGGTTTTGTTTAGAGAACTGGGACCTGGCTCAGGAGGTGACCTATGCGGAACTGGAAATTACCTATGAGTTGGGGGAGAAGACTTAGTCACTGGGGTAGCCGATCAGCTGGGTCGTACTGAGTAAAAAGTCTTTAGTGTGGGCCATTTTTGATGGACATTGCCTTCAGAACAGACTCTAAAATGCAGAAGAAAGTCTGCAAAAGCAGAGGAAGGTGAGCAAGGAGTGGGGAGCAGGGCTGTAAGCTCTTTTTGGAGGCCTGTGTCATCTCCTGGTAGATTAGGGTTTAACTATAAGTTAAAGGGAAAATTTAGTTTCAATGATGGAACAACATATATATTTTGTAATAACAGAGAAATAAGCACATTATAGTGAAGCCTGCGTGGAATTCAATTCCTCTGGGGCCATGCGTTGGCCAGTTGCCTGTTCACTCTTATTTTTTCAGAACCACTTTAAGTTTTTGGAAATCGGAATGCTGAATCGGTTTTCAGGTTTTAATGACCCTGTTTCACTTAAATCAGCTTTTCTGGACCTGAGCCTGCAGGTGCTCATGCTGAGTCACCCAGCTCTGCTGCCTCAGTAGCAGCTGAGGGTCCCAAGCACCTGGCGGTTCAGCAGTCTCTGCTCCGAAGGGTTTGGTGTAGCTCCTTTGCTGGCTCGTTAGCTCTGTGAGTGTTACAATGGCTCCTTTTTCGGCTTTGCATGTTAATTAAGCAGTAACATATTCTCTCTGGGCCCCTCAGCAGGCACCATGTGATCCTCTGTGGCAGGACTGGAAATGAAGATGGTCTCCAAGCTATTAACGCCTCACATTGCTCATTCAGAGCCTGGCAGAAGGTCAGCATGTCAGATATTATTTCTGGTCCACATTAAGCACTCTCAGTATTCTAAATTATCAGATCGAACTAACTCAGTCTGACACTGAGGGAATCAAACATCAGGTCTCATGGAGGTGAGATCAATAGAATTTAACCATCCATGCATCTAGCCTTGCTGGAGCTTGTCATCAGAGACTCCCAGCAGCGACTGGACACGCATTTATTTTGGCTAGAGAAAAAAAATGTTATTTCTTTACCTGGACAAGACTGTGTACTTAGTTTTGGGGTTTTTTATTGTTCAATCCATTCTTTTCCTCCTTAATCTTTAGTCACTGCTGCTGGTTTTTGCAGAGCAATCATGTAAGCAACATGGTCCAACCGTTGCTGTGTGATTGGACGTACCCAACTCAGGCCAACCTGCGCCCATTTCCTGACACAGCTGAGCCATAAGTCTCATGGTTACTCCTCTTCTAGACCTGTGTGGTTAAAGACAGGCTGAGAGTAGTCTGTCCTCACCCCTTGGACCTTTGGTAGCTCAAGGCTGAATCAAGCCTGTGCACCAAAGTGTTTTCTGTGGTGTGGGAGGGGATCCCCAGCAATAAGAATACTTCAAGAACACTTTAAAGATTCCTTCCTCCAGGACTGGTTTGTCCTCCTTTCCAAGGGCAGAATACAGCTCCTCAGCTTTGTTTGGGATTCCCATCAAAAGGAAGATATAAAATCCAAAGGATATACAAGGATTTTCTTAGAGACCTATGACTAAGGCTGCCAAAAGCTCATCCCCAAACTTAGCTGTTCTCTAGAGTTTTCATCTAATATTAAGGATCTATGCATAGTCATTTACTTTGAGCATTGCTGTCCCTTTGTCCCTTTCATGTGAGACACGTTCCCTCCTTGGGATAGAACCCACATGTCAAAACCCTTCCCTGCACTGATCTGATATCTCTGGAGAGTGGGAACTTCTTGGCTACAAATCCAGCATAATGAATTGCAAGTAGATTCCCTGGGGAAAGGGTTTGTTGAGTTAAACATGTAGAAAATGACTCTTTCCTTTCCATCCAGGATTTTCTCTGCCAATTCATTTTGAACAAACTAGGAGCCTTTCTCTTCAAGTGGGTCTTCCTATAGCATTAATAATCTTTTGCCTCTGTCCTCTCTCCTTGTGTCGCCTGGCAGGCTCCACGACAGGGACCCTGAGAGCCAGATCCCAATTCTGTGTTATATTTGATGGGGTTTTGCTTTGTTGTTTTTATAACAAGGAAGAAATGGAAAATGCAGACAGTGAAAAAACAGTGGAAGGAAGAAATCTGACAGCAGTGCTCAGTCAGCCACTGTAGGGGAGAGATAGCAATGTTAGCAGCAAGACTATACATCAAAAACACATACATTTGCTGTGTTCCTGATGCTGGGGAATCTCAGCTGAGTGATAGCAGAGCATACCCCCATCTCACCCTGCAGTGTTATCAGCTCCTTGGGACAGTATGTTGTGAGCTTTTGTAGCTCCATGGGTGCTGTTATTCTTGCTTAAATCCCATGGGTAGATGTGGTATAGTGATGCATCATAGAATAGTTTGATTTGGAAGGGACCTTAAGGATCATGCAGTTCCAACTCCACTGCCATGGGCAGGGACATCCCACGAGATCAAGTTGCTCAAAGCCCCATCCAGCCTGGTCTTGAACGCCTTCAGGAAAGGGGCATCCATGACTTCTCTGACAAACCTGGGCCAGTGCCTCAGCACTCTCATTGTGAAGAGTTTCTTCCTAATATCTAATTCAAATCTCCTGTCTTTCAGCTTAAAACTGTACCCTCTCATCCTACTCCTGCACAACCTGATAGAAGGGTCCCTCCCCAGCTTTTTAAGTATTGGAAGACTACTATAAGGTCTACCCAGAGCCTTCTCTTCTTTAGACTAAACAAGCCCAATTTGCTCAGTCTCTCCTCATATGAGAGGTGCTCCAGCCCTCAGGTCGTCTTTGTGACTTCTGGACTCGCTCTAACAGATCCACGTCCTTCCTGTCCTGAGGGCTCCAGATTTGAACACAGGGCTTGAATGAGGTCTCACAAGACCAGAGTAGAGGGGGAGAATCGCCTCCCTTGCCCAGCTGGTCGTGCTGCTTTTGATGCAGCCCAGGATATGGTTGGCACATTGCCATTTCAAAAGGATGAAGGTTGAAGGGTGATGATTTCCCATTTGCAGCATGTCTGTAAGCTTCTCTTCTCCACCTTCAGCCCGGTGACTCTCACGGTGCACCTTCCACTCCTGTGCCTTCCAGTACAACTCTTCTAAGTTTTCCCAGCTCCTTTGATGGGAAGCTGCAAGTTTGAGACAGCTTCTGCTGCCCCAGGGCATCTCACCAGCCATTACGCTAGTGGACACCTGGAAGACATTTATCTACCTGTGCCAACAGGGCTTGGAGCCCAGAATGGCTGCATGGGAATCACCTTGGCCATTATACTTGGATTTTGTGAGGCTAAGCCTTTGCACAAGGGTGACAGACCCCAAGAGCTTTTGTTTGCCTTGGTGGTCTGGGGAGCAGTCCCAGGGTCTTGAAGGAGTGGACTGAGGGCCGGAGAGACAAAGGAGAAAGCTTGGGTGAAAACCACTGCAGGTCCCAGGCGAGGTGCTGCCAGGCAGCTGACTCTCTCCTTGGCTTTGTCCTGTGCTGTTCGGTTGGATGGGGGTTGCCTTCTAGTTTTGTAGCTGGCCAGCAAACACTGGCAGGACAGGGATGACTTCTTGCCCTGCCAGTGATGTTCAGCCAGCAAACCTGGGGAGCAGCAGGCTTGTCTTTGCTTTCTGAACATCTTCATTACCCAAGGTACACAGTAGGAACGCGAGGTACATTTGCAGTGCAAACTGCATCCTTCTCCCTGTAAATGGCATTATGCCTGTGCTGCCTGGGCGGCTTGTGCTTTATTCCCTCTGGGCTGCTGCTCAAGGCCTGTCTCTGCAAAGCTTTACTGTTTCATAAACAAAATACTGATTTTTTTTTTTTTTTAAATTATGTTTGTTAAGGTTTGTGGGAACAGCTTGCTGTTGTAGCCTGGATGAGGCAGAGTGAGAGCCTTGATTCGGTAGCTGCTGCTGTCGCTTGTACTTCATCTCTCTGGCAGAGCAGTGAGGAGGGAAGCTGTCAGATGGAATCAGGGTGGCAGGATAGGCTATTTACTCCTGTTTGTATGCTGACCTGCTGTCACTGCACGTAGCAATGATGAGTAAGGTGACATAACTTTACGGATCTCATTTCTCTTAATTTTGCTAGCTGTTTCTCACCTTTCACTCTTCTCCTGCTTCCTCCCAGCTTTTCCTCAAACAGCTTTCCTTAAGAGAAAATCCTTTTGAACTCACTGGCATCACTCTGCCCAAGAGTGTCATCTCTAGTATTGCTGAGGTCTTTGCTGGTGCATCCCTGTCTTCACAGGACAGCTGAGAAATCTTGAAATTCTTAGGATTAGGGGCTCAAGCTAGATTTGAATCCATGTGTCACATCGTCATGTGTTTCTGGGTATAAATCTGCACTGGGGATTTTTATGCTGATTCTAGTCCAAGGTGCTTCCTAATGTGGAGGTGTTGGAGAGGCCAGTGCTTCTGTTGGTCCTGTATTCAGCCCTGAGCCGGCTGCTGCTGAGACAGGGAGTCACAGCAAAAACCTTTCCAAAGAACGAGAATTTTGTTCTGTGTGAAGCCGGAATCTCACAAGGGTGAAGCTGATGCTCATCCTTCTGTACAGCCACTCTCTTTTCTCACTTGGGTGAGTTTCAGATCCCTTCCTGCTTAATGTCTGGTTTGAGGCAGACCAGGAGTGTACCAGCCAGGGGAGGCAGCTTCCCAAGACATCACACCATGTCTTTTTCAGAAGGGGTGAGATTCACCCAGCATGTACCAATGCTGCATCCCTTCTGCGTCACAGAGGATGCAGGAGATTGTCCCAGAGTGGAGCAAAAGCAATGCCTGCTGTTTCTCTAAAAGCCACGTGGCCAAAGCCAGTATTTTAGTTCTCCAGTGGTTTCTTTGCTAGTGATGCTTATGGGGCACCTCATGCAAGAGCTCTGCCTGCCTTCCCTGAGATACCAACTCTGCTGGGAGGGGAGCGCTGCCACCAGCTCCACGTGCCCTAGGTGAGGAGGTGCCTTGCGTTGCAATAGACTCTTAAATGACCTGTAAAAAACCCAAACCATCCCCTCCGTTTGTCCCAACACTTAAACCATAGTTTTAAGAGCTGCCGTTACTGCTGCCCTTGGAGCTGCACAGGAGCATTGATTCATAGAATACCTCCAGTTGGAAGGGACCTATAAGGATCATCAGGTCCAACTCCCAGCTCCTCGCAGGACTGTCTAAAACTAAATCATATGACTAATGGCACGGTCCAGATGCTTGAATTCTGATAGACGCTGTGCTACTCGCAGAAGTGGGTGGGTTGTTTTTGCCAACTCGGAGAATGTGTAGCAGCTGGGTTACCAGAGAATGGACCCTTGTGTTCAAACAGCCCAGATGGGGAGGACTTTGGGTGGTAGACATAGCATAATAAGTCTCCATCCTCTGACTCGGAGAGGGAGACAGCCAGAGGCAAAGGGGGAAAACCTTTAGATCTCTACAGCACAGATTTAATGGGGCTCTGTCGACAGTTCACTGAGATGCCCGCCCCAGAGTTAGTGCTGTTGGAAGGTGCGATAGGGATTGGTTTATTCCCCACTGTCTGCTTCATGTAGCAGAAGGAGGCAGGAGTCTAGGGGGTAGCTCAGGCACCCCATGGGTGCTTCTGGGCCAGCCGGAGTGCCATGTGTTTTTGAGAGGGCCTAATTCAATGCTACCTTTTCAGCTGCCCTGCCCTTGGGAGAGTCACAGAATCACCAGGTTAGAAGAGACCCACCGGATCATCGAGTCCAACCATTCCTATCAAACACTAAACCATGTCCCTCAGCGCCTCGTCCACCCGTCCCTTAAACCCCTCCAGGGAAGGTGACTCAACCCCCTCCCTGGGCAGCCTCTGCCAGTGCCCAATGACCCTTTCTGTGAAGAATTTTTTCCTAATGTTCAGCCTGACCCTCCCCTGGCGGAGCTTGAGGCCATTCCCTCTCGTCCTGTCCCCTGTCACTTGGGAGAAGAGTCCAGTCATCTTCCTCCTCCACAGGAAACCTTTCCAACTGTGAACTTGCTTCCTTTTTGGTGGTATCTGTCCTCTTTTCCTCACCCACTTGCCTTTATCACCCCACACTTGTCCTCAGCCGTCCCTGGTGTCACTTGGACCAGACCAATTCTGTCTGCTTATCCTTCACGCTGTCCCCAGGAGCTCGGTGGGGCCGTCAGGCTGTAAGCCTGTTCCTGGGAGCGTATCTGCCTTGCCCTTGGTAAAGCAGGGGGCATTTACGTTGTACTGTGTGAGTTCAGCAGTGATGTTAAACCAGCCTTTTACACAGGGCAGAAGCCACGCACAGCCTTCAACCTGTGATGTCTGCTGGTGTGAAAAGCCCTGCTCGTTCTAGACAGGATGGATGGTGATGCTGGCGTACTTAATGGAGTGGAGCTTCAGAGTCTGATTTATTTTGGGATGTGACCCTAGAAAGTTTTCTTTTGATTTGTTTGTTCTGCACTTGTTATCGTGGCTGCTTTCCCCGCAGTGACCCTCTGCAGTCCTGCTGGGGGGGCTCGCTGGGCTGTGGAATCGCTGCCTGCCTGGGATGTGCTAGGCAGGCTGTGTCGGAGCGGGCCAGTGGAGACACCTTCTGGGCTTCAGCAGAAGTGGTCGAGATGAGCAGGGATATCACCTTCTAGGTGAGGATATTGGGGACATGCTCCATCATTTCATCTCCCTCCTCTTCCTTGCACTGCTTCTGGCACTGTATGGGGACATAGAATCATAGAATAACCAGGTTGGAAGAGACCCACCGGATCATCGAGTCCAACCATTCCTATCAAACACTAACCCACGCCCCTTAGCACCTTGTCCACCCGTCCCTTAAACACCTCCAGGGAAGGTGAATCAACCACCTCCCTGGGCAGCCTGTTCCAGTGCCCAATGACCCTTTCTGTGAAGAATTTTTTCCTAATGTCCAGCCTAAACCTCCCCTGGTGGAGCTTGAGGCCATTCCCTCTTGTCCTGTCCCCTGTCACTTGGGAGAAGAGGCCAGCACCCTCCTCTCCACAACCTCCTTTCAGGTAGTTGTAGAGAGCAATGAGGTCTCCCCTCAGCCTCCTCTTCTCCAGGCTAAACACCCCCAGCTCTCTCAGCCGTTCCTCATCAGGCCTGTTCTCCAGCCCCCTCACCAGCTTCGTTGCTCTTCTCTGGACTCGTTCCAGAGCCTCAACATCCTTCTTGTGGTGAGGGGCCCAGAACTGAACATGGGATTCGAAGCTAGGTGGCAGGCAGAGAGGCTGGCAGCTGTGCTGGGAGCTTGTCCTCGTGGTTTGGTTTTCTTGCAGTGCACCTTCAAACCACTGTGCCCTAGAGGTTGCTTGCCAAGGGTTGCAAACTTTGCAAGAAGGCACCCAGAGCACAGGGGTGCCTCGTCAGAGCCCAGGTACTTGCTGGTCCTCGTCCCTAAGGATGCCTCAGCTCAGGCTTGAGCTGGTCTTTGGCTCCCTGGAGGGTGAAGCTGGCCTGCCAAGCCCACCCAGCCGGGTCCCTATGATTACAGGCTGTGTCCTGTTCTTCCCTTTCACAGACTTGTTGAGATCCAGCTTTGGTCTCCTGCAGCCTATACCCTAAGGAGAAGATAAATCAAGAATATTTCTCTTCCTATGGCTGAGAACCTTCTGCCTCTCTGTCCAATGGATCCAGGACCATGCTCTTAGGGAGGCAGTCTCAGCACTGTTAAAACTCTTAAATTTAATGTGAAAGGGCAGTTGCTTCAGCATGAGTCCCTTGATGCCGGTAGGGGCTCTGGGGAGTTTGGGCAGTGCTGTTGCTTTTGGGGTGATGATCCTGATGGTGGCTCTCACAGCCTGAGCTGGCAGGGTCACATCATGCCATGTGAATCTTCACGTGTGGTTTGCAGAAGCAGTGTGAATTCCAGCTCCTCTATTTCGGGAGGCGGGTGTGGGAAGCAGTGGGAAGCTGTGTCCCTAGCAGGCTCAGAAACCAGGAGACAGACTGAGATATTTTTTCCTAAAGTCTCGGAGATTGGGGATGGTGGGTGACACAAGGTTGTCCTGGCTCTAGCAGGAAGGACTCTCTCTGTCCTGGTGCCAATCCACCTGTGCTCCCATTAAATCCCCACTGTTCAATCTTGAATGCTTTTTGTCTCATCTGAGAGATGAGGTTGAATGAAACAAAACCAAGGTGGGTAACACTTGCTTTCAGCCCCTTCAGCTTGAGCATCTTGTTATCTTCTGCTTCCATCTCCTTTTCTAAGACAACCCCCTTTCCTTCAGTTCCAGCAGGATTTCTTGTGCAGGGGGCTGCTTTCTATTGACACCTTGGGTTCCTCACTCTTTTCCTTTTCATGTTTCACTTGTTATTTGTTTTGACTTTCTCCCACTGGAAAAAGTCCCTCGCTGTGCTTTGTGATTCTTGGCAGCAGGGCTTGCTAATCACATCTCCCAGCAGTAAGTCCCAGAGGGCTTCTGCTTTAGAGTGAAAAATATTGTTGCTGTCTAGGCACTGCCATCCTGTGAAGTTGCCTCAAACCATTCTATAAAAGTAAAGTTAATTTATTAAATGATTATGGATTTTCCATCTCGGGGGCTTACCTCTCCTCAGGAGTTGTTATTAATCCACAGTATTTATCACAAGCGGCTCTAAGAACGATGGTTTCACTTACTTGCTACGATGGATTGCAGCTCACAGCTTTTGGACGGCCACCGTGGTGACAGCCAGACCTTTGTGTGACTGGTGCTGGAGGGCTTTGAGGAGCTCTTGTGGGTACCCCTACACTGCAAACACCTCCCTTGTCTCCAGGGAAAGATGGTGTTCAGCTGCAAGTTTCCCAGAAACTCTAATTGCGAGTCACTGACTGGAGTTGCTAAATGTGTCTGTGCTGCTGGTGGCCTTGGGTGTGTGAGGGTGTCCCATGCTGGGCTGTGGGTTTCATTGTGGCTCCTGCCTGATTGCTCTTAGAGAAAGCACCAACATCACCGCTTGCTTGTACTGACCTACAGCTGTGGGTAATTGTCAGGAGAAATATTCAGGATAAATATCTAGCACAGCTGCAAAATTTCTGTCTCTGGCCCTCTGGGTGGGGAAGGCACGGTCCATAGAGGTGGGTGCTTTCAGGAGGGCATGGGTGGGTCTGTACTGGCTCATTGCTGTCTAGATCTGTCCCTTACATCTCCATCTTACCTTTTTGCATAGTTTGTGTCTCTTTTTCCTTTACTGCTGTGCTTCTTAACTCTCCACAAAGGTGCTCACCTCTGAGCTCTTCTATTTCTCCTTGCAACCAGTTGCTAGCATCGCTGCTATAGCAGCATCATTCCCTGGGTAGCAGCCCCAAGCATTGATCTTCTCCATCCTGGTTTTGGAGCTACTGGGTCAGACCCCCTACTAAGCTCACACCATCAGTGCCCACCCAGGGGCTGCACCCTGCTGAGGAGCTGCTTGTGCAGGCTTCTCTTTCTCTCACTGCAGGTCCATAATCAAAATTGTGTTTTCTTCCAGGTTCAGCCCTCTAGTGCCTAAACTTTTCAGCAAACCCCAACCACCAAAGGAGAAGAAAGCCCGGTCAGAGAACTCAGCATGTGCAGAGAGCAGCTCCAGGAATGGGGGTGCGGAGGAGCCATCAGATACAGATGGGTCCCTGAAAGCAAAGGTAGATTTTCTTCTACGCCTACCAGCAGCTTGCCACTGAAAAGCCAGGCTCGTACCAACCTCCCTCTTTGCTGCCCTGTGCCCTGAGAGCAGGCTTGGCTGTAAGGCTAGCAGCTGGACACGGGGCTTCTACAGGGGAGAAGTAGGATAGCTTAGGTTGGGTTTGGGATTTCTTTGGTTTCTTTTTTACAACGTCAAATGACGTTTTTATCTGCGTTGTGATGTGAAGGCTTCCAGTGTCCTTTCTGTATCGAGCTGTACCAAGTATTGATCGCCATGTATCACCTTCTCAACCCTGGCTAGAACCACCCATTTCTACTCTTCTGCTTTCCCTGGAGACCCAGTACTGCAGTGATGGCAAGAGAACGGGACTCCTAAAACAAGGCTTTGCCAACAAAGTTGCCTATTGATCTGCTGACCTTTCTAGCAAATCTTGCTGCCTTGGAGCTTGACCTTGGTGCTTGTGGGAGCTGGCACTTTGTTCTGAGGGACAGAGGCTGCTTCTGGGGCAATAAAAAAGGGTGTAAGAGAGCATGAGAGGTTCTGAAGGTACCAGCAGTGGCACTGAGTTCAAGAAAAAGGGTTGCACCTGCTCACATCCAAATATCAGCTGTTTTAATGTTACAACTCTGCACATATTTTCTGAATGAGGAAAATTGACACCCTGTAGATGTAAAGAATAGTGTGGCTGAATGTTTTTTATAGAAGCACGAAATCATCTTTATTTCCTGTTTTGTTGTCATGTATGCACAAATAAACCAGGGAAATACAAGTGGTTGTGGCTAAGCAGGATCCAAAATTGCTTCAAAGCATACATCTGGGTTGCAATTTCATCTTCATCTTGTGTCACTGTGTCAAGGAGATACCTGTATAACCTCCCTGGGCAGGTGGGAGACTGTAGGCCTAGAAAAGGTGTGGTTAGCATCTCCAGGAATATGTGCTTGGCAAAGCTTTGCTGAGTTTGAAGATGTGAGGATGAACACTCTCACCTCCCTAGTGCTTTATCTTTTCTCCTGGGGAGATGGTAGCCTCTGATTAGGTGTGAAGGTGTCCCATTAATGTTCCTGCAGGTTCTTCAAGAGTCAAAGGCACAGCACAAAGCACTTCCTCACTTTATTGAAGAAGCCAGTATTCTTCAACTTCAAGAGCGTCACAAAGCCCTTCTTTATAAATAGGAGTTTGTAGTGTAGGGATGAGTTTCCTTTTGAAAGATGACATCTCTGAGGTTAAACGTGCTCTCAGCTGTTGCAAGACAGAGAAACAGCTGCCTTCGTAATGCCCTGGCAGAGATCCTCAGTGCTTTTGCACTGATGAGTGCACGAGATGAAACCTAAGCACCATCTGAAATAGGGTACTTGTGCCAAGCGCGTTTTAAGTCCTTATTTTCCTGGTTTTAATACGTTTCCCTTGCAGCTGTGTTCCAATTTTTGTCATGAAGAACCTAACTTGTCCAGGCATCAGGTTCCTAGCGTGTTCCTTGGGCAGGAGTGAGTGACGCTAGGCTGGCAGAAGAGTGCAAAATGCCCTTGAGGTCTCTGCCAGGAGTGAGTGCTGGGTGCACCGAAATAGATGGTGCAAGCTTGCTTATAGGAAGTGCAGATGGAGCCCCTGTCTCATCTGTGGTTGGGCTTGGACCCACGCTTAGCTGATGTCGTGAATATACTCCTGCTTGATTTGCACCCTGGTCCCATCTCAGCTCCTCCTGCCTTGATGAGGTGATAGAGCCTGCAGCTAAGTGGTCTTACCCAGACCAGCCAGCTGCTTCCTGCAGGACATGATCCTTGTTTTCCAGGCACTACTATCCACTGCTGTGGAGCTGAAAGGTGCTGTGGAGACTCGGAACCTGGTGAGGATCAAGAAGGGGATGCAGTTCACGGAGGCAAAGACCCTCACCTTGGGAGTGGAGGATGTAAGTGGAAAACTGTTGTGCTTAGTTTCCAGTGTGGCCAGCAGTTATGTAGCCCCTGCTCCCACCAGTGGCCCCTGGTGCCTCTCCCAGAGCAGCTTTGCCCCCCTCACAAGTGTCCCACAGTGCTGATGAAGCACCTGGTCATGAGAGGGGATGTATGGGACATGTCATAGGACAAACCAAGGATGTTACCTGGGCACCAACTATTGAGGGCATTATTCATCTACATTGGTTTTGATGCTTAACATCTCAATCTCTCCTCTCTTACCTCCAGGTTTTCAACATTCTGCCGCTGTATGGTGTGCTGCAGCCAGGGAAGAGCCAGCAGGTCATGTTCACCTTCTTTGGCCACGCAAACATCATTGCCCGTGTCGTGGCACTGTGCAGGGTGGAGGGAGGTCCAACCTACGAGGTTGCACTAAGTGGGGAGGCTTCACTTATAAACTACCTCCTAGACATCACGGAGATCGACTATGGGCTGCAGGTACTGTGCACGTGTCTTGGCAGTGGTCCTTGAAATGATCACCAGTGGGTTGCTGCCCACCTAGATCTAGGGCTCTCTCCTCTCTCCAGCCTCTTTGTTGGCTGTATGCCACGGAAACACAACCTTTGAGTGGTACATCCTGCATCTAGGCTGTTTTTTTAATCGCCATCTCCACCCACCTCAAAGTTGGGAATTCCTCCTCTACCAGCTAACCCTGCCACCTGGGATAGGCAGGATCCCGGTGGTCATCTCCAGAGGAGCGTGTCCCCAAGATATCCATCCACTGATCTGCTCCTAAAGTCTAAGGAGATGCTCTTTTTCAATTATTTTGATTAATCAACAAAATAATACAGGGAGAAAGTTAAATTGGTCTTCCCATTTGCTGTGGCTGGAGAGAACATCCCAGACTAATCCATACTTTACTTCGTTTTAGTTAAAAACCCTACAGGTGCTTCTGGCTGCTGGCCCTATGTGCATTCCACTCTCTCTCCTTTTGCTCTCACTGCAAGCTCTGCAAATACTTGAAAGTGCCTTTTCTTCTGCTTGGGCCTTGATGCTGCCTCCTTTGTTTCAGCAAGCTGTTAGATGACACCTTAAAGTGCACAGGATTTGTATCCTCCTGGGATTCTTTATTCCTGATCTTTTTGGGGTTGGTATTACCCCACTGCTTGCTGCACAAATATCTCTCCCTATGCAGGGCGAAGAGGTGCCCTGTGCCCCTATCCCCTCAGCCTGTGTTTCTCCCCTGTGTTGCGCTCATCTGTTCTCACCCCAATCAAAGCTGAAGGAGATTCCCAGTATCAGACCTGTGTCTGTAATTCCCACTCCTCTGTGCTCTATTCAGCCGTTTAACGAAGTTGCCGAAGCAGAGGTCACCCTGTGGAACAGTGGGAAGGTGGGATTCACGTACGCGGTGTTGGGCCCCAGCACGGGCACCGCGGACTGCCCGCAGCCCGGCGTGCCCCTGGTCCTGCCCAGCATGGTGAGTACAGAGGTAGCACAAGGGATTAACCCTGGGCCTGTGTCAGGCTGCCTGGGAGTGCTTTTAGGGGGGAAAAAAAAGGAAGAAAATAAAATAAAAAAAACCCCAAAAAATTATTTAAAAAAATCGACCCCAGCTGTGTAACTCTGGTTGTGCTGGCACTGGAGCCAGATCGTGCTGTCTCTCCTGAGGGTCATCTTACCCATGTTATGTGATCAAACAGGACTTATTGCTTGTCCCTGCCTGTAACAAACCCTCCTCCTTCCCCCAGCACTAACTGGGTGAGACTTAATCCCTCTGCCAAACCCTCTTTGGTGCATTCCCTCCTTCTTCTCCAACGCCCTGTAGGGTTATGTTGGACCTGGCAAGGAGCAAGTGCTGAAAGTCTACTACCTGCCTGGAGTGCCTGAAGTCTTCCATAGGATTTTCCAGATCCAAGTAGGTCACTTGGAGCCAGAAGAGATCTCCGTGAAAGGAGAGGGGAGCTTTCCCAGGGTCTCTTTGGACCTTCCCAGGAATATCAAAGGTAACCACTGCCTGTCTGCTCCCTAGGAAGGTTCTCTGTTTCTCTCCCCACTCCTGCTCTTCCTGCTCTTGCCCTCCACGTCTTGCATCTCCAGGGCAGCTCACATCTATCCTCCACCAAGCCTGGAGATTTCAGTGCTGCCAGACTAACACTCAACCTTCTGTTTTCTTCTTGAGTCTGTAGCATATGAGCCTGCGTGGGCTTTGCCCCAGCAACCATTCTGCAGAACTTGCCAGCTTATCTGTTGGAGTCCTGGAAAGATGGTGGTTAGACAGAAATGCTTGGGAAAGCTGTAATAGAGGCTGACAGGGGTTTCGGCAGGGTTGAATTTGCATCGTATCTCAGGGGATGAGATGGTTCTATATGAGAAGGAAGAATGAGTGGTAATGAACATCAGGATTCAGAGAGGAGCAGCAGCATCCACTTTGTTGAGGAGTGTGTTTCTGGGAGAGGCTAACCTTGTAAGAGTGAAATGGGAATGACACTGTGCCCATGCTTCTATTTGTGGATGTTTTCTTCCTTCAGGAAACAAAAAATATGAGAAGGTCTTCAAGGATGCAAAAGAGAAGATGGAAAAAGACAGACAGAGAGACAAAGCAGATGTTCCGGAGGAGGCAATGGCTGTGGAGGCACTCACAGACAGCTCAGTCATGGTGGTGAGAATGGCTGTTGCTCCATCTGGCACGTGGCACCCTCCCCTTGTGTCACTTGGTCCCGTTGCACCCTCCAGCAGGCTTCCTGGTGCCCCACTGATACTTGGGACCTCCCTGCCCGTGCCTGGCTGTGATCATGCATCAGTTCAGCCCCAGGGGTTGCCCAGCTCTGGTAGTTGTCCTCCCATAGCCACACCAGTTTCCTGATAACCCCAGGGAGAGATCCTGAAGGCCGTGCTGAAGTGATTGAATTTATAGTACTTTGTGGTGGAGATGCAGGTCATCACTGGGATTTGTTGCTCACAACCCAAGCCCTGCCAGTTCTACAGAGCTTAAGAGCAGCAGCCTGGTTGTGCCCTGGGATTGTTCTGTCAATGTTCATCTCCAAGAGGCACCAGCCACCCTTTTCAAGAGACCTTCTGTTCAAGCTGCTTTGGCACTGGCTGGGGACAGGCAATAATTTGTAGCTCTGAAAGGTTCCTGATTTGTCTGTCTGTGTGGCTAGATCAGCTTTTAAGAGTTACTAGGTAGACAAAGATGCTGGAGTTCTTTTCCCTTGGGATAAAGTCCTGACTAAGAGAGCAGCAGGTGTCACAGACCCTGAGCAGTGAGACAGGAGGACCCCATCACCACTCTCAATAAGAGCAGGTTGGGATCTTTTTTGAGAGACCAGCCTGTATCTTGGGAAGGACCTTTGCTAACTAGCCACTATCTTTCCTTCCATTAGTTGGACACCTGGCTGCAGATGCAGATGGAGCAGATGCTGCTAGAGGAACACGCCCTGGAGCAGCAGAAAGCTCAGGCCTGCAGTGCCCTGGAGGATGCTGCCTTTGACCAGTGTGCTCGTCGGAGGCTTCTTGAGTTAGTAGGGACTCCTGTACCCTATCTCCAGGTGCTCCGAGGGTAACACCCGGAGTGCAACCCTGCTCCCAAGATCTTCTCTCTGCAGAGCTGGGAATAGCTGGGGACTTCAGAAAGGGCCTGATCCTGGTGACTTAGATGTGCTCCCTGTGAGCAGCTGAGTGGCCTTGTGTCCAGAGTGGCATCCTAAGCTCTGGAGGTTGCTCAACTCCCCACAGATGCTGTGTCCTGCTCTTAGAGCTGAGAGAACCCAGTAAAGACCATCAAGCCCCTCCAGACAGAAGCCATCCCTTCTGACCAGATCTGAAAGAGACAACTCAAAGCTGGTGTCATTGTTTCAACTAACAGACCACACAAAGGCAAAAGAGCACGGGATCACACAGGTTGACAAAACACTTGTCAAGCCCTAAAATACGTGATTTGGATGTTGGTGGGACTGCAGTGCTTACCTGGGTTACTTGACTCTTCCCTTTCTTCCTTTATGGTGAGGCACAGGCATGGTAGGCTTCCAGTTCAGGAAGAAGATGCTCTGTAAGCCAGATATTTATGTACTTTCCTGAGTGAGATTGCTCTGGAAAAAGACCACCTCGCAGATCTTGTAGGTGTTGATGAGTGTGTTTACCAGTGCTGCTCTGGGGACAGATCTGGTTACAGGGCAGTGAAGATTTCCTGTGCAGTCAAAACTTGCTGCAAGGTCCTGAAGCATTTTCAGGCTTGGCCTGTACCACCAGGCTTAGGAGTTTATTTGAGACTGGTGGAGGTCCAGCGGACTTAAGCCAGGATGGCTTTTTATAGCAGAGAAGCTGCGACCAGTATCCATTTTAAACTCATTTCATTTTAAGGTCCCCTGGGTAAGTGATAAAACCTAGGACCAACACTCTGTGACTTATTACCAGATGGTCAGGCCTTGAGTTTCACAAACTTGAGTTGATTTTTTACAGCACTGAATACAGAAAAAATCCACTGTATTCACATCTTCCATTTCCATGGAAATGTTGTCAGGTTATGGTTTAAAGACTGTCCTTACTCCTCTTTTCAGAGCTGAGCTGCCTGAGTATGTCCTGGACTTTGGCTATGTCATTCTCGGTAGCATCCACACACACATTGTGAAGATCACCAACACCGGGAATTTCTCTGTGTCCTTCTGTGTTGATGGACGGGTCCTGCACGGCACAGGTAACCACTGCTGGAGAGACTTCACGTGGACTTAAAGGAGCTGTGTCTAACAGATTGGCTTAAGCCATTGAATATGGAGGTTTTGAGTGCTTGTTTATGTAGCTTTTTCCTTCTTGAGACCCTCTGTCTGGTGCTTTAGAGCCTGAGTTCTCTGGCAAGCAGTGCCCAAATACTTAGCCTGCCTGTGACTGCCTAACACTTCATTGCAGGGAATATATGGGTGGACTACCTTGTTCTCCTCTTAGCATCTTCTGCACTTGGCTACCGTGAGCATCATCTGAGTTTCTTGGTGCACTTTGTGGGGTTGTGTTGCGAACAGATGGACCTTTAGTGGTTTGGAAGTGCTTTGTTTAAAGTTCATAATGTCATGGTGCTTCTGTTCAGCCTTTATTGAGAAAACAGCCTGTGAGGTCTTCTGTTGTATTGAACAAGGCTTACGAAATGAGCCTTGAGGAAAGGCTGCAGTAGCATCAAATGGTGACTTGCTGTGTCTGAAGGGTGCCTCTTCTAAGTTGTTTCCCAGGGAGCACCATGGCATGGAGAAATCTTAGTTGGAAATTCTTGTTTGGAGAGGTCTGTGCGTGCTTTCCTGGAATACCTGATGGAGGAATTGCTGGAACTCCTCAACAGATGTGTTCCCTTTTTACCATATGGGTCTTGGATTCTGACTGTGCAAACCTTTCCTCCTTGTGCAGTGACAGGCTCCTCCACACACGCAAAGGGGTCCTTCACAGAGTTGCCAGCCAGAACACCCATATGGCCTTAATTTGCTTGCGACACGTTCATGTTGATTTAGTATCTCAGTTGCTTTATTTCTGTCTATTCAAGGTTTCAGTGTAGAGCTGGACCATGCAAAGCACCTGTCCTGTTGTGAGACCGATACTTTTGAAGTGCGCTTCAACCCACAAAGTGCTAGCCAGCTGCTGGAAGAAGTGGATGTGCTTCTGCCCATCAAGGTACCATCTTAGTCTCCTCTCTATGCCCTCATACCCTCTTGGGGCAGGCGGCGGGTCGGGGACAGCAGCAGATGTCACCTGGGCTCTCAGCTGGATGCTGTGTCCTTCACTAGGTAGCAGGAGGCCCCACATTTCACGTCCGCCTCCATGCCAGCGTGGCTGTGCCGTCCCTCTGCCTCTCCAGGGACAGACTGGATTTCTCTGCTGTCCAGTGTGGGCAGTGCCAGGAAGAAACCATCCAGCTCCACAATCGGCTCCAGGTTCCCTGTAAATGGTTCATCACCATCAATGAGCCTGTCAAGAAGGTAAAGCACAGACGATTGTAACGTGTAACTTCTTGGTTGGATTTTCTTTGCTTCTTTTGCATTTTCTGCCACTGTGGCTGCTTGAGCACTTGGGGTACAGCTTGTTTGAGGATGCTTTTCAGGGTACAGAGCAAGGCTGGCTTCGCCCAGATGTGTTTGTTAGCTGATGCTTCATTTCTCTTGCCATGTTTACCCATTCCTTCTTTTCTGAGGGCAGTGTCTCCCCCTCTGCGTGTCCTGCCTCCATGTCTTCCCTCCAGTTTCAGGCCAGTGGTGGCTTTGGCTGCTTTGCATGTGGGTGCTCTCAGCACTGTGACACTGTTTCAGAGCACTGCAGGAATGAGAATCTGTATTCCCTGATGTCACACAATGTTTTGGGTTTTTTGTGCTCAGGTGAAGAAACAAGTGCCAGGGAGCGTGCATCAGAAGCTGCTCCAGGATTTGAAGACCAAGCCCTGTGTTTTTGAGGTGCTACCCTCAGCTGGAGCCCTTGGTCCAGGACAACGATGCAATGTGCAAGTCAGGTTTTCACCCATGGAAGAGGTGAGATCAGCAGGTGTCACCCCCAGGAGGTCTGGTAGGGCCCTGTAGGAATGAGAGCCGAGTGCAGGGAGCAGGAGATGAGGTCTGCCCTCCTTATGGAGCTTTCTGCTAGCACTGTACTCGCTGTGCCTCAGTTTCCCCTGCAGCACCCTCGTGTGAGAAGCCCTCTGACAGTGTCCTGCAGCAGTATGGTGCCAACAGTCCCTGTGGCTCTGGCCCAGCCTGTCTGCATGTTACTAGGCAGTTAAGGGTTGCCAACGTAGCGTTGCCAAAAGCACTTTGCATGTGGCCATGGTGACTTGGAAACTAGCAGGGTGTGACAGTATGGACATGAGCACTTCCCCAGGGATGTTAAAACTGCTAGTAGAGATGTAACCATCTTGTCTCTGCCTGGCTTTAACTGGAGCCAAGGGCTGGGGTAGTGAGAGCTCATCTGCCTCTTCAATACAGCTGATGTTTGCCTGGTGCAGCAGTGCCAGGACTGTGTCTGGGCAACCCTGATGACTTTTCTCCTGAGCATTGTGCTCCCTCATGACTAGGTAAAAACATCTGATAGACCGCTTTAGATCATCTAATAGCCAAATACTCAGTTATGCTTCATATCAGAATTCATCACAGTTCCTTGGAGCCAGCATGCAGATGCTGTCGTCCCTGCTATAAGTAAATATCTGGTTTCCATTCTCCTTAGAGGTACAAATAACACCCCGATCTTGGAGAAAAGTTGAATTTGAGGCTCTGTCACTTGGGACTTCATGGAGGAGCTTTCTATGCTTGTGTCTTTTTCAGAAGTCCTACAGAAGTATGCTGAAGATTAACATTTGCCAGAGCAGCCAGCACCTCCAACTGCAGGTCTCGGGGCACGGGCTGGAGCCACAGCTGGAGTTCAGCCCCACAGTGCTTGAGCTGGGGCCGTTGCTGCCTTACAGCCGTGGGGCCGAGGGAATGGTGGTGGTGAAGAACCCATGTGAATTCCCCGTTGAGTTTTACTCACTGGAGTTTGACCAGCAGTACCTTGCTGAGGAGCAGGTGAGAGGGAAGTTCTGGTCCCTATGTGCATGCTCCCATAGCTTTCCAGCATCCCCAGGCTTGTGCCAAAGAGATAGAGGCATCTCCAGGGAAAAGCCCAGTAACGGGTCAGGGTCAGCTAGCTCTGCTGTCAGGCTCTGAAAGGGCTTGGAGAATGTGTTGTTGGGAGGAAGGAATGTGGGAGAAAATAGGTTGGCTGGGGAGTGTGTTCATGTGATGAAGTTCAAGAAATGCATCCTGTATATGATTTCTCTTTTCCTATATGCACAGATACTCCGGATGCTGAAGGATTACGATTGTCACAATACCTTGTTGCTGCCTCCACGCCTCCCAGGTGAAAAACTGCCCCCAGAGGTGTTGGAGTACTATCAGGAGCAGGAGAGGCTGCAAGATGAGCAGGCAAAGTCCAAGACTGGGGGACAAGCAGGCCAGGACGATGGTGAGGCTTTGGCATTGGCTTTTCTGAGTGTGGACACAGCAGGGCATTCAGCCCACACACCCTGAGCTCTCCATGACCTTGTTATTCATGGAAAGTCCATGCTTTTAGCAGCCATCTGTTCCCCAGCTGGTGAGGGAATTCCCAGGTGAAAGTCTGTGGCTTGTAATGTGCATCCTCTACCAGCCCCGACTGCAGCCAAAGCAAGTTCGTACCTGCCTGCTGTGGACTGGGGAAATTATCAGGGAGTCCTATTGTGTCCCTCAGTGACAAGGAGTAGGATGAGATGAGTTCTTGAGGCAGTAGGACTAGGTGCACTATATTATATTTGCTCCTTCTCAGCAACAAAAGCATAAGCTCAAAATTCTCTTGAGGGCATAAGCAGTCTGGACAGGCTTTTCTGTGCCTGGGGAGTCTCCTTCCTTGGGAAATTTTCTGTATTTTGCATGTGGCCATGCAGAGTGGTGAATGGTGAGGAGCTGATTGCCTGACCACGTTCACCCACTTCCTTCGTCCCTGTGTGCTTCTTCCTCAGGAAACCTTGAAGATGTCCATTCTCTGACAGCTGAAGGAGGAAAGCACTCTGTTGGCATTGTTCACACCATCTCATCCCATAGCTCAGTTGTTCCTTGCTCTGTTTTAAATGCAAACCAGTCCGACGTGATGGACTGTAAATCTGAATATGGAGAAAAGGAAGTTGTTGAGAAAAGACACGGGACAGGTAATAACCCTAAGCTCTCCACCTGTTTTATGTCCATTGTGGCAAAAGGGCTCTGGTGGAGGACTTCGGTGTCATCTCCATCACTTCGCTATAGCCTAGTGCCATCTTCACTCCTGTACGCCCTGAATCCACTCTCCTATATGGCATCTGTAGGATCCTGAGAAGAGTCTGGGGCAGCAACAAGTGACAGGCCAGGGAGACTTTCCTCAGCTTTGCCAAATAAGCACCTTTGCCCCTGGGAGCTGCTGGGATCAGGGTGATGCTGTTCCCTTTCCTAGGCAGGGCAGCACTTTCAGATGTTGCCCAACGCTCATTCTTTCCTCCTGCCACCCTATTTACTATAGTCTGAACAGGCACCTTCACCAGCATCTAGGGCAGACCCTGATCTGTACAAGCCTAAAGGAAGGGCACAGTGAGACCTCAGGTGTGATGTTGGTTTTAGCAGAATCTCATCTCCTAGGATCTGAGGGGATGGGGAGAAGGATGATCAGGATGATGGGTGGGGAGGAAGCTGACTTTCCTACCTGGTTCTCCACAGCAGAGCATCAGCAGGAGGCCACAGGAGAACTGGATGACAGCCCGGTCTATAGGGCCATTGCCCGTCATCTTGGCATTGACATCTCTGCAGAAGGGCGTGCAGCCCAAAACCGCAGGGGGATTGTGGTCATTGTCCATGGAGCACCCCTCACAGGTACGTGAGCCACAGCCTTTGGCTGCAAGGAGGGAGGAGAATCGGGAGAGAGGCACATCCTCGTGGACCCACGGTACTTTGTTCATTGGCCAAGCAAGGTAGCTTTGCTGGTAAGTGAAACAGTCCTAGGCCTTCACCTAGCTGATGCAAGTGGTGTGGCTCATCTTGTGTCCTTGCAGCTAGGCTCTCGTTTCCCTAGACAGGGTGGCCAAATGAGAGGTCATTGTTGTCTTGTGGGGCCACATTGCTTAGGGTCCACCTTGCCTTGTGGGTGCAGTCCCTTGCCCACACTGACCCCTGAAACGTGCCCAGACGTTGCCTCAGATAGCACCAATACACACAGGCTAGTAAATGGCCAGAGTGGTGGTGGGACAGGGTTTGAAACCCTGGCCCAGGGTTGAGGTCATGACAAAGGATAAGTTCTCAGCTGAACATGATGTAGAGTTGATCCACGTGGCTCTAGAGTTCAATGCTTCTAGCTATGCTGAAGCTCCCTCCCTTGTGGTGTCCCTTAAAGGAGCACTTGCTTTCTGACTTTTCTCAAGAATTTTACATCCTGTTTGGGATGATTACATCCTGTTTCAGACTCAATGTCTCGCATGCAAGCGTTACCAAGCAGTGTTACTCTCTCTCAAGGAAAGACCTCAGCAGCGCTTGCCCTAGCCAAATACTATGGTGCTGCCTGCTTGTCCATTGATGCCGTGGTGATAGAAGCCATCTCAGACAGGACCAGCTTGGCAGGGCTCCGCGCATCGGAACTGTGTGCTGGGGCTGCCACTGAGCAGAGCTGCAAGGAGACAAAGGATGCCGGTAAGGAGAAACAGTGAACCCAGAGCAGCGCTTCCCACCGTGAGCTGCTTGCTCCAGGGAAGTCTGCAGCCCTGGAGACTCTTAAGGAGCATGGGTATAGTGTGTGGAAATGCAAAGAATTTTCATAAAGCATCTCTGGTTATTGGGGAAAAAAAGGTTTATTTGAAGGGCTCAGACAGGGGTACTTTTACTGCCCCTGAGCTTCTTGGCACACATTCCTTTTTCCAGGAGCGATGAAGTACATCTGTATCTGAGTGTTCTATATTTCCTCAAGGCTGAATCCAGCTCCACTAGGCCATCTGGCAGAGCTGCTGCCCATTTTCACAAGGAAAAAGTCCTCTGAAGTGGCTCATTAAGCACTAGATGGCCGACTCCGAGTATGGTTTCACAAGCATGAGAGGAAGGGAAGAATAACCTCCCAGGGGAATTTCAGAAGAGAGATACTGCAGATGAGCTCTTTTCTCCAGAGATTTTCCTGTACGCACTGTCAGGCCACGTAGCTTGTGTGTGTTGTGCCGTTCTCCATGTGAGACTGGAAGCTTTCAAGAAACTTCATTGGGCAGCTGGTGCCCTGAGCTGTGCAGGGTGAGGCCAGACCTTGGGTCTGGTGGGAGAAGTTTTGCATCTCTTGGGTTTGAACCTGTTTGGGTTGGGAGCTGGTGAAGGGCAAAGAGGAGCCTGGGTCCTGGCTGTGGTTATCCCACATGGAGGATTTAGCTCCTGCAGAGATGGGAGATGCAGGTGGGGCAGGACTGCATGTTACAGTCTCCATGTGAAAATGTAAGATAGATAGCCTTGCTTTGAAAGGAATGGTATAAAGATTGCGTGGGTTTTTTCACAAAGGTTGAGCACTTTCCTTCTTGCCAGAAGGGGTCGCTTCCTTGATTCCAATCATGAACAAATAAATAAATAATGCTGCCTCACAAGATGTGTGCCTCAGTTTACCTATTTGAGTTGTTTCTCACAAACAATTTGTCCTGGAGGACAAATCCTTGGCTTGAACCACAGGGGAGCTACTGTTCAAATGGTGTTGCATTAAAAACTGTAGCTTTAAAGCCCAATATCTGATTGTGTGCTTTACTGTGCTAATAAGAGAAGCAATGATGGAGCTGCTTCTGGAAGGCAGTGCTGTTAGTGCCCGACAGGCTGGGGAACAGTGCTGCATCCCTGCCAGGACACAGGGCTGTGCCCAGCAGGGTGGAAGGTGCCTGCTTGCTCTGCAAAGCCTGAGGCTGTCCTCAGCCCCCCTGAGCCTTCTGACCCCTCTGCAGGTCAAAGAGAAGATGTCTCCCTCAGCCAGCAGTTCAGCGCAGAGGCCAAGCGCAGCCCAGCCATGAGCCAGTCCAGCTCCGGAGACAAAGGCAGCCTGCAGTCCATCAGCTCCCGAGGCCAGGCAAGCACTGCAGCAGGCAAGAGGAAGAGGGATGCCCAGGCGTCTCAGTCTCAGAAACAGCATATAGTGGATCCAGCGGGCTCTCAGGTGAAGTGTGATCAGCACTGGAACCTTTCTGTTGCCTTTGAGAATCGTAGCGTCATTGAATGGTTTGGGTTGGAAGGGACGGTTAAAGATCATCTAATCCAACTGCCCTGCAGAAGCAGGGACATCTTCAAACAGATTAGGTTGCTCAGAGCCCCGTGCAACCTGACCTTGAATGTTTCCAGTGATGGGGCATCCACCACCCCCCTGAGTAACCTATGCGAGTGTTTCACCGCCCTCAGTGTAAAAAATGTCTTCTTCGCATCAAGTCAGAATCTACCCTCTTTGAGCTTAAAGCCATTACTCCTTGTCCTATCACTACAGGCCTTATTAAAAGTGGAGAGGCTGCATACAGCGGAGGCTTCATAAAATCATAGAATTACCAGGTTGGAAGAGACCCACCGGATCATTGAGTCCAACCATTCCCACCAATCTCTAAACCATGCCCCTCAGTACCTCATCCACCCACACCTTAAACACCTCCAGGGAAGGCGAGTCAACCATCTCCCTGGGCAGACCGTTCCATTGCCTAGTCACCCTTTCAGTGAAGAATTTTTTCCTTATGTCGAGCCTGAACCTCCCCTGGCGGAGCTTGAGGCTTCGTGTCGTGCAGAGTCTGATGCAGGGCTACACTGTGCAGAGAGATGGTTGGGCAGGCTATGGTTGATGTGGGACAGGAACAAAACCCTCTGCTCCAGCAGAACTCCTCTACTGGGTCTTACAGTTAAGTTATCAAAATCCTGGCTAACCTGGCTCACGGATGCTGCACCAGGAGCTTACAAGATTGGGTTCCTGCTGGCCAAGGGATGTGATCCTCAGGGCTGACACCTAGAGCTGTGTGCCTGCAGTTCTATTCTGGTTTCCCACTAGTGAGAGACCCCAGCTCTAAGCCCAGCAGCTGGAACTGTTCAGGGGATTCCAAAGTGTTGTGTTCTCTTGTGGTGTTCAACGTTGCAGGGCTCATGCAGTTCTCATCTCGCCTCTCCCCTTCCCTGTGTTCCTGCGCCACAATGGCTGAGCATCAGTGGCACCACAGCAGGAGAGACAGGCTTCATGAGCTGTGTGTTGCCTGAGGACTTGCTGGTGACCATCCTCTCTGAAAGGTTGCAGGTACGTGGGGTGGGGAAAAATGATGCCTTCCTGCTACAGTGAGACAGGCAGCAAAACACTGATCGAAAAGAAGGGTATCTGCATCTGCTATTGGAGGAGTCTTGAGCTACGTCCAGGCATCTTTGGGTGAAGCTGCAGATGCCGTAAGCTGGAGTATGGGGTGCTGGTGCCCTTTGATGTTTAGGTTAACTGACTGGCTGTGAGCCTTAATGCATGAGATAGCTGATGTTTTCTTCCTTTTTGATGTTGCCCTCAGTTGAGAGACTGCTACCAGGGAGTGGTGTTTGATGGCCTGGAGACCCTCTTTGCACACAATGTGGCATCTGCTCTCCTCTGCCTGCTCAAAGCTGTTGGAAATCGGCCTTCTATCTATTTTGTGAACCTGTTCCAGGATTATGCTTCTTTGAGAGCCAAGGAGACAGCTGGGAAAGAGCAGGAAGGTGAGATTTCATCACCGTACCTCTCAGTGTATTCTCTTTTAAACCCTTGATCTTATCTGGGTTAACAGCAGAGCTTGCAAGTAAGGTTTTTTCTTAATGATTCAGTCTTCTGCTTCAGTGTAGCCAGCGCTCAGCTCATGGTTCCTTAAAACACAGCAGATCTGAGGCAGTAAGACTTGCCTCAGTCTCTAAGATTAGAACTTGGGCAAGTTATTGTAGCTCAGTAATTAAGCACCAGCCAGCTGTTCACAACAGTGTTAACCAGGCAAGGCGCGGGAACTCGCTGACTGGTGAAGATTTTGTGGATTTGTAGAATTTTGGAGCAGGGCTATGAGCTCCCTGTTACCTTGTGGCAGGATGGGCGTGATGGGCTGGGTCGGGACAGAGTTGTGAATCCTTGCAGCTCACCCAGAATAAGAGGCTCTGTTTGCAGTCACTAATGGTTTCTCCTCTGGTCTGTGCTGGAGGATGGGAGCAAGAAGAAGCTGCCACGAGGGAGAAAGCACATCTCTGGGAGATGGATGAGGAAGTCTACGACACCCTTACTGATGAGCAGAAAACTCGGTTTAATAACGATATACGACAAGCCCAGTGTGAGAGGAAGATGAGGTCTGTAATCCTTCCATGGGTAACTCCCCAGGATAGTGCCTCTCAAGGGGTTCCCCGCTCCAGAGATCTTGGTGAAGCTCAGAGGTGTTACAAAGTAAAGGACAGAAGTGTCTATTCCAAGCAGCGTAGAGATGGTTTCAGTTCTACCTCCCTGGTTTCCAATGGAGGAAGGAGCTTCCTCTGGTGAGATGAGAACTTCTCTCTATTTTAGTGGCCAGCCCTCTGGCTTAGACACTGGCTGTGGGGATCTGGGCTCTGTGCTTGCCTTGCCACTGCACTTCTAAGTGTCTCTGAGTTAATTATGTTAATTATCATCTCCTGCAGCCTCTTCTTCACCAAAACAGAGGGGCTGTGGTGTGAGGTGCAGCTGTCCTGCCATAGGTGAAGTCCTTCTAGGGCTTTCTTACTGAGTGACACCTGCTTTTCTGGTGGATCTTAGGCTCACCTTCAGCTGCAGCAGCAGGTGAGCCTGGGAGAAGCTCTGATGAGCAGAGCAGCCCTGTTCAGGAGGACGCATAGGGTAAGTGTGAACACTGGAACAGGGACCTGCTTAAAGTGAGCATGTGTTTCAGCACTTCTTTCAGACCAGGCTGAAGTTTGTTGCCCTGGGAGGAGATCACTCGCGTTGATTCAAATTGTGATTTCCAGGACAGACAACACAAGTTTCCCATGGTAGAGGCTGGGTTCCAGCAGGAAATCTGGAAATCGGGACCGGCTGGGATTGCAGCAAGCCCAGATTTCTGGTGGTGATGTTGGGGATGTTTTCTCTTTGCCTTGCTGAAGGGAGATGGTGCAGCTGGGTCAAGATACAAAGGAAAAGCACTGCTGGGAGCTCAAGTGCTTGAAGGAGGAAGAAGAGCTGAAGAAGTCATCTAAGCAAGGGCGGAGACTTCTTGGAAAAGACAAAGATAGTACTTTGGGGATGAAAAGCCAGTTTGGAGTCAGGCAGGTGGGTGGTTGTGTTTACAGAGATGAATAAAAGCCCTGGGGACCTTCCCGCTGAGCTGTACCATTCCCCAAGAAATCAGCAGCCACACACAGCGCTGGGGATGAGTATCTGGCCATGCGTAACACATGGGGCTGTGCTGGTGTGCATGGGACAGCTGGTGTTAGGTCGAGCTGCTGTTTCACCAGGGGTGTTTTCCCATGGGTTTGTAGGAGACCTGCTCTTCTAGGATTGTGCTGCCTTTGAGTCATGACTTCATGTAACTCCATGCATTCACTGTGAAGCCCTAGGTAGTTTTAGTCCAGTGTTTCTCTGCACATAACTTACACCTCTGAGCCATGATCCATCTGGGATGTGGTGTCTTTTCCTACATGTCTAGCAGGGGATACCACCAGGCTTCATTAGCAATCAGAGTTCACAGAGTCAGCCCACTGCAGGGATGCTCAGTATACCAAAAATGAACCCAGAGGACTGCAGAGGAGTACAGAGGTGTCTTAAGTTCTGTGTTAGGGATGGGAAGCTGTTCTGTTTCTCAGCTGGTTTGCAGGACTCCGTTTCAGCCTGGCACTGGGGAGTTTGGTTTCAGTTGAATTACACTGGGTACCAGATGTGTTTTGAACTTGGAGTTGTAGAGTAGCCAGCACAGGTCTTGGACAAGGCTTGGGCTGCTTGCAAAGACCATCGCTGTCCTACAGCATTTGAGGTGGTGCTTTGAAACGTTCATTGCTTTTTTCTGCTCCTTCTGCCCAGAACATGAACACATCCACCAGCAACAGCATCGCGTCCACCAGCAACCAGTCTGATGGTACCGAAGGGGTAGATGAGAAAGGATCCATAAAGGAGCGCCCAAGCTGTGTTTCAAGTGACAAGGAAGATACAAAGCAGCCAAGTGAGGGTCCCCTGATTGCTGCCTGCCCGGCAGTGGTTGTGCATCCCGCAGACCCAGAACCAGAGGAGACCAAAAATGAGGCCCTGAGTGACAGCAAGAAGAACTTGGCCCTGAGGTTTAAGATTTATGAGGCATTTCAGAAGGATGTGGTACATATTTTGTCATCCTGGGACAGAGTTCAGGGTATCCTGCTGTGTCCTGTGAACCAAGAGGATGTGAAACACCAAGCAGAAGACCAGCACCAGTGTTTATCCAGCCGCAGAAGCCGGAAGGCCAGGGAGAAGGAGAGGCTAGAGAAGGAGCACCTAGAGAAACTGAGGGCTCTGGAGGACTCCAAGTTATCTCATTTGGAAGGGGAAGGTGCAAAAGGGTCATCCGGAGGCCAGGATATCGGAGTGCCCTGCTTGGACATCCTGGTGCAGAGCTCAGAAGACCTGACTAGGAAGATCCTGGGGAGTGGCAAGCTGCCAGCAGCAGAGCAGGTAAAGCCCTTCAAGGGTCACATGCTGAGCCTGCCGTGGTCCAGGTATCTTGTGTCCTACCAGGTGACAACAGTACAGAGCCTGGTCCAGGCCACTGATATTGTTCCACAATGGCTCCACAGCAGCCAGGTGGCTGGGGAGGTTCTTAGCATCCCTCGGATAGGTGAAAGAAAGAGTGCTTCTTGTAAAAACATCCTGTCTTTTCAGACAGTTTCCTAGTCTGGAAATCCATGAAAAATGGTCCCAGGGCAGGGCAGCTGATGCTCATTGTTTCCTTCAGCTGAGGCACTCAAAGGAGAGGTTTCTCTCTGGGTCCTACTTACAGGTCCTGGCACTGCTCTGTAGTCTGACAACCCCCCTGGGTGCTGTACTCCGTGTAAATAATAAAAAAAAATGCCAGAAGCTCAGTGTCTTTAAGGAAGGGATGTGAGAATGAAGGTGATGGGAGTATATACAAGGTTTTCTCTTATTCCTTAGATCCTGGATGTCCTGGGACTGGGCCCATCAGGGCCTCCCATTCCCCCTACAGCTTTTTATTCTGTGATCCGCTACCCAGAGAAGCGGACGGCCCCTCCAGCAGGAGAAGCCCTCAAGCACTTCATGTTTGTTGTACCAGACAGTGCCATTGTGGAAGATGAAAAGGAGGATGCTGCAAGTCTGTTGGATGCCTCTGCTGTGCCTCCTGTGAAGGTGCCAGGGCAAGGGACCAGGATGGATGGGGGCATGGTGGGAACGAGGATGGAAAAGGATCCCTGTGGATAGGCAGTGAAGACATGACAGGGTCCTGTGTCCACAAGTGTCTCTTTAGTCTGTCCAAATGAGACAGCTTTGCTTGAGACCTCCATTGTGGAAAGGATCCTGGCTGAGGAGAGGTGTCATAGGCAAAACAAAGTTCAGTAAGGAAGACCAAGTCCTTGGGTAAATGTGAAACCAGTGGGCACTAGTTGTTTACTTATTCCGTCTCCTCTTTGTTAGCAGACCTGTAGCTTTCTTTCCAGGAATGGCGGGGAGGAATGTCTTGGGGCAGCTCTCACTTCTCTCTCCCTTTTCTCTCTCCCCTTGGTGTGAAGAAGTCAGAGCAGCAGGTCACCCCTGCCAGGGGCTCGTTGGGGAAGCAGAAAGCCACAAGCAGTCGGAAGGCTGCCAGGGAGAAAGCAAGCAGGAGGGGTCTCCAGGGTCCAGGCACAGGAGCACCCACATGCACCCCTGAGGTGAACCAAAGCAGCGTGGACACGGTCCCAACCCCAGGGAGATCTGTCAGGTGAGCTGTGAGGGAGGAAGCAATTCCTCTGCTTCACATCCATCTCTACAGATAAGGTCTGTCACCCCCAGCTCTGCCAGCGCCTCCATGGGACGCCAAGTCTACCACCCTCCTCCTTGTCTTGTTTGCTCATTAACAAGGTCTGAAGCCTCCTCTTTAATTGCCAGGCTGAGTAACTGCCGGTGGATTGTGCCTGCCCACGGCGAGGTGGAACTGAAGGTCCATTTCAGCTCCACGGAGCTGGGCCAGTTTGATCAGGTGCTGCATTTTGAGATCCTAGGGACAAAGCGATGCTACCAGCTGCGCTGCAGGGGCACCTGCCTGTACCCTGCCATCAGCCAGGACCCACGGTAAGGCTGGCCTGAGGGAGTCTCCCATACTGCTCCCCCTGAACTAGGAGTCAGGGCTGCCCCTTGTGTCCCGGTGGCCTTCTGGGCTGGGCAGAGTGTGCTGCAGCACTGCCTTCTGTGCCTGGAACTGGGAACCAGTACTGCTGCTTCTGCCACCAATAAGGTTTATGGTTTTCTGGCCAGGTTTTTGACTTGGAGTATCTCACAGCTCCTCATGCCATTTTCTCTGCCCAGGCTGGTGTTCCCTCACCGGAGGAAGAGCAAGGCAGATGATGACATCATTTTCAAGCAGTATGTCATGAACACGGGTGTATTCCACTTTGGACCACTGCTGTGTGGCAAGTCAAGAGACTGGTACGTGCTCCCCACCCTAAGTAAGCATCCTGATGTGCTGTCTGCTCGGAGTGAGGCATTGAGATAGGGTCTCCAGGGCCTTGTGCAATCATAGAATCACCAGGTTGGAAAAGACGCACCAGATCATCAAGTCCAACCATTCCTATCAAATACTAAACCATGTCCCTCAGCGCCTTGATGAACAAGCTGGGAGACGTGCTGTCCCTGTGGCACAATTTGGGGCAGGCCTAGGCAGAGAACTGGGAAATATATGGGGCTGAAGGACCATGGATGTGTGAACTTGAGCAGAAAACAGGCACAGGAGTTTTTGAGGAGCTGGGGAAAGATGGAACTGATCTTCCTACTTGATAGGTGCCTTGGTGGTCAGAGCTGTGTGCTGCTTCCAGCCTAAAGGTGACTTGGGGCAACTTGTGTCCTTCCTCCACATCTCAGCTTCCCCACCTATGAAATGAACTTTGTAATGCTTTTTTAAAGTGCTTGGAGCTCTGCAGGTAGACTGAATGAGCAGTTGTTCTGCTGGTGGATTTGTAACCATTCATTAATCTGTAATATTAGTCAAACTTTATGGATAAAGTCTGTCTAAAAACCTTGTCATTGTAGCTAGTGGCATATTTCAATTTTTAATATTGTTTTATTTTTTTAATATTAGAAATAAAGTTTTTGTTTTCGTGGGAGCTCTGGAGACCTAATGGTATTTTGGCAATGCAAGGAAATTAAATCCAAACAGTTTCTTTTTTTAAAAAAAAGAGGATCTTTAGCTGGGCTGATGAATGGTCTGGGGTTTCTGTTTGCTTTTATAACCCTTGAACTCAAAATTCTTTCCTGAGAAGGGACATTTATTAAATTTAGCATTACTCTTAAGAATTAATCCTTTCTATTTCCTTCCCCGAGACTTTGAGCTTGCCCCTGAAATACAAGGCTGTCTCGTTACTTTTTTGAAAGAGATAAGCTAAACTATTTTTAAAACCTCTTTACAAAAGCATTTCTTTATACTCTGCTGGGAAGGAAAACTAGCAAAGAAAAGGGAAGAACCGTGAACCTGTTGTACTTTTATTTTTCTATGTGCTTATAAATGTGTATTTTGTAAAATGTTTGTTAAGTGGCCTGTGCATTGTTGCACTTCTGGGCTGGAGGCACCACATACAGGAGCAGACATCAAAGTAACACAAGGATGAGCACACACATATGTGCAACATCCCCCTGAAAGTTATCCTTGGTCTTAGCCTGCTTGACAGACCTTCGTCTTCCGTTGCGGCTTCCCACTGTGTTTTCCGCAACGTGTGATAACGGCAACAGTCTCCTGCAGCGTTTTCCCCTTTTGTGGACAGGTACAAGGCACGGCACTATCCCAGCAACTGTGAGAAGATAACCATCCTCAACATCACCTCCATGGAAGCAGAGGTGCATTTCTTCTTTGAGCATGATTGCAAAGCAGACACGTTCCTTTTAGACCCTCCCAGCATGAGGCTGAATCCTAACGAGAAGCAGGTAGGAGAAGACAGGAAGGTAGGGCAGCAGGCACCAGCAGAAGTGCTCGGGAGCTGTTCCTCCTGCTCACTGGATGCTCTTCTCTATTTCTTTTTGTGGGGATGGGGCTAGGAGCTGAGCATTTGGGCATACCCCACTTCAGCTGGCGTTGTGGAAGACAACCTTATCTGCCGCATCAAGGAGAACCCAGAGCCTGTGGTCTTCCGCCTGTGCTGCCAGGGGGTGCAGGTGGAGCTGGGGGTCAGCCCCAAGCAGGTGCATTTCAACAGGCTGCTTCTGCACAGGTCAGTCATCCCACGGCCGCTCTGCTGGGCATGAGAGCTGGCAGCAAGGTCCCCTTCAGCTTCTCTTGCTGGCTATATGGCCAGTCCAATTGGAGGCTGGGCTAACAAACCTCTTTATTCCAGCAGTTCCCAGTCTCTTGCTCACTGTTCCTTGCTAGCTTGGATGTCTCATGACAGCCACCAGCTCTGTAGCCCCTTGGCAATGCTGTGCAAGGAGCATCCTTTGTCCATTTGTGTCTTGTCTGCTGCTTCAGAGAGCAGTCAGTTGCTTCTCCTTATCTCCCTTTTGGGGGATACGCTTTTAGCATCCATCTGTCTCCCAGGACCTCACCTCTGAGACCTGTGACAAAGTGAAAACATTTAACTGTGGTTTCAGAGGCCTGGATAGGACTGCTTCAAGTTGTGTTTAGTTGCTAGACAAGTTTGACTGTCATGCAGCTGGTGCTGAGTGCCTCCCTGTCTCTGCAGAAAGGACAGCAAGACCCTGGTCCTGCGCAACCCCACCCCTCTGCCTGTGGCCTGGCGGTTCAGTGGGCTGGAAAACCTCAGCGAGAATTTCTCCCTGTCGCAAGATGCGGGCATCATTGGTCCCCGCATGGAGTTTGATGTGCATCTATATTTCAAGGCTACAAAGGCTGTCACCGTTAAAAAAACAATCCGACTAGAGGTGAGAGGAACTTGTAGTGATCAGCCCTGTGCTCTTGGGGTAGAGAATGTGCTAGAAGAGCACCCTACAAAGAGGGCAAAAGGATGAGCCTTCCTGAGATTCCTTTCTACCTACGTTGCTGGGGGTGTGGGGGCAGGCCCTTGGCAGCAAGGGACTTTCGCTGAAGGTTAATGTCAGCCCATAAGATAAGGTTACGAAAGCTTGATGGTCCACAAACGCTTGTCAAGCAGGGGAGGCCATGGTGGAAGCCGCTGGCAGAGACAAGGACTCATATGTTGCCTACCAAAAGGATTTAGGAGGTTAGCCTAAGCATCGTTTGTTTCTTGCTGCCTCAGGTTTCAGATGCAGAAAGCATCCTGGGGATTGTTCAGATTGAAAATATCCAAATCCTTGCGGAGGCCTATGATGTTGCTCTGAACATCAACGTTTCTAAAGGTAAGTGGATGCCTCCAAAGTCTGGGTGCATTGCATTGCTTTGGCAGATGGGCAACTAAAACACTTGGGATGGAAGGAGGTAGCGTGCAAGCGTGTCGTGGATGCGTAACGCGTGTATCCTGTGAGCTGCCAGGAGTGAAGCACTGTCAGGGCACAGAGACAGCCTTGGATCTCGCACGTCCAAACTTCGGAGCGTGCAACTTCACGTGCAGATTGATGGGGGGGTGTTGAAATGACAACAAGCAGTTGGCAACTCCTGAAGGCTCACCATGGCATGGGAAGGTGTTGGATCTGTGCTTGAGTGCAAGGAGATGGAAACAGCTCCTTAGTTGCTAAACCCTGCAGATATTCTCTGAGTAAGGAAGAGGGCAGCAAAGTTGCATGAGAACTTCCACGAAGAGAAAATTGCTGAGAAGGGGGTTGAGCTGCCCGAGGACTACAAAAATATATCTCATCATTTAGTGTAGTCTATAGCTGCTCACAAATATTCGTTCTCTATGGGTTTTCTGCAGGTGCAGATGGCAGCGTGGATTTTGGAACCCTTCAGGTCCTGGATGATGCCAAGCAAGTGCTGACTCTGAAAAACAAAGGGAAATACGAGGTTGCGTACACGTGAGTCCGGCTGCCTGGTCTGTGAATACACGGTGCCACCATCTGCCCAGGCCTGTATTCTCCTGTCCATGATTACAACCTGTTCCCATGCTGGCTACCTCACAGTTTGGGTAAAAACAAAATCTGGGCTCTCCAGTCTCAAATATTTTAATAGAGAATCCAGCAACGCGCCAGCAGTTCTTCACAGCTCAGCAGGAACTAGGAGGAGAGACCCTGAAATTTAAGCTACTTGCTCCTAAGATTTGTTTTCTGCCTTTGAGGGTCAGCTCATTTCTTTCTGGGGCTCCTTAAAGGAGGGAATGAAAAAAATCAGTGCTGAGTTTAGCTTGTGACTGCAGAGATCTGTGTTCTTTCCCTTTCTCCCAAGTTTCAAGCTGGAAACCGCAGATACCAACATAGCTGACTTGGCATCCCACTTCACTATCCAGCCGCAGGGTGGGGTGCTGACTGCCTCCAAGCGCCTCATGGAAGTCCAGCTGCTCTTCCACCCCAAGAAGGAAATGAATATTGAGGACAAGCCCATCCTGCACTGCCTGGTGAGTGGCCTGGTCCAGGCAGTGTTAACATACTGTGTCCTGAGAGCATAAGCAGGACATGTTCCTTCTGGAAGGAAGGCTTTAGCTGGGGAATCCTCTATCGTACACACACAGTGAAGCCTTTCAGAAACAATTTGTGATGCTTCCAAAGTAGAGCTGAAAATCTGGCTCTGGAGAGGGTGTTTAAAAAAGTGAGGGGCTAGCTGTCATGGGGTCAGGGAACAGAGACAGAGGTTGACCTCTGCTCCATTACCAACTCCTCCTCTGGTTGCAGGTGATTGAGCCCAGCATCCGTGAAGGAGGCGAGACCATCGCTATCATCCCAGTGAAGGTGTCAGCGAAAGCTGTGTTCAGCAAGTACAGCATTTACCCTGCCTCGTTCTTCAACTTCGGTGCCATGCTCAATGGCACCAGGAAAACCTCTACCTTCACGCTGGAGAACAAAGGCATCCTTGACTTCAAATTCCTCATCTCCCGAGCGTTGCCAAGGACAAGGTGAGAGATCTGCACCACTGCTCCTACCTGAGGAGGCACCACAGCATGCCTGGAATTTGAGAGGCAGCCAGGACACATAGGTTTTCGTCCATTTGTGTCCCTGGCTTGTGAGCAGAAAAATGCCTCAGTATCCACATGAGTGTGACAAAGCTGGTGATAGAGCTAATTTATCTGTAAGCTACAGGAGGTGGTGCTGCAGGCAAGCCCTCTGGGAGCCATCTGGAGCAGCTTTGGCCTCAGAGATAGGCAGAGGGAACTCAGCGTTGTGGATGTTTTCTGCTTTATCCTCTCAGTGTGCATCAAATGAAATCTGCCCGCTCCCACGAGAGTGAAGACGTAAGCAAAATGACTCAAAGCAAGTCCTCGCTGCAACAGGATGCAAACTCTGTCATGCAGGTGGGTGGCCTCTGCTCCCAACACGTGCTGCTGCAGGTAGTGTGGGAGGACACTGCTGTGCCCAGGCTGGGGGCTCATCACCGTGGGATGGCATGTGGTCTGCCTGATGGAGGTCTGTTATCTTCCAGCCACAAGCAAAGGCAGGAGCTGCTCTAGTCCCATTGGCGGTCCCGTGCTCTGGCTCAGGCCGGGAGTTGTGGGATCAAGGGAGGGGAGCAGTTCCTGTGTTTGGTAGCTTTTAGCAGAAATAGGTCTATGAATGCCACAGATGCAGAATGTCCCTGTTTAAACTCCTAGTTTGTAGACACCAGGTGACCTTGCTTTTTCTTATTCCCTATCTCCTCTCTCCTCTCTCCTCTCCCATCATTTCCGACAGTTCTGCTCTCCTGTTTTACCTGTGGAGGTAGAAGGATTCCAGTTACCCCCTTCACCCTTTACACCTAAAGTTGTTCCTTGGCTACTCAGGACAGACCTGTAGCTCCTCCTGACTTGTTCTTCCCATCCTGGGGCCGCCTTTGGGCCATGGAGTCACCCCTCCCTGTCCTGGGACTGGGAGCTTGGGCCCGGCTGGAGGCCAGGGAGTGCCATGTTCCTTGCTGGGGGTGCTTAGCACTGTAAGGCTGTTAGGCATCTGTTTCCCCTGGAACTCTTTCTGCAGGCTCGCTTCACTCTAGGCATGTTCACGGTGTACCCTGGCTTTGGTGTCATCCCTCCTGGGGGCCAGCAGGCAATCACGGTGGATTGCTACGCAGAGCCACTGGGGACATGCAAGGAGCACCTGTCCATCGATATCAGTCACAGAGACCCGAAGGACAATCCGTTTGGCATCCCTTATACCTTGTTTGCAGAGTCCTGCCTCCCAGGTATGCTTTGTCCACTGTTTCCCGTGGCCAGACCTGCTTCTGATCAGTAATTAAACTTAGTCTTCAGATAGAGAAAAAGTCCCTGAAGTCCCGTCTTGAAATCCTCAGATGTTTGCCTGCCTGTGGAGAGAAGCTTGGAGGGATGCTTGGAAGGATAAAAGGAAAGCTATACCCTTTAAGATTGTATCCTCACAGCCAGCCCCCCTACCCAAGGTTGGATTTTGCAGTGACCTAGGCAGAAAGGGCTTATCAAGCCTTTTGAGAGGCCAACGGGGTCCAGGTAAATGCAGCAGGAAGGCTTCTCTATTCTCAGCCCTCCCTCTGGTCTACCTGCAGCATTTGTGGTTGATGACATAGAGTCCATCTTTGAGGAGCATCGAATCTGCAGCAGTACGGATCTCTGCCAGATTCTACAGACAGTGAAAGATGAGGGTGTGTTCATCGCAGATGAGAACAGGTTTATCTTCACCAATGTTCTGGTTGGGCACCACGCCACAGCTCGCTTCAAGATCCGCAATGTGGGCAAAGTCCCCTGTGATGTGGTCTTCACCATCAAACCCATCACCAATCAGGTAAGAAGCAGCAAAGAAGCCAGGCAAAGGTGGCTGTTGCTCTGTAAAGGCTGTGCGATAGCTTCCCCTTGCCTGGCCCAGTCCAGCTCAGCGCAGGTCACAGCAGCAATGCTGGGGTGACAGTTGGTTTGAATTCAGCATGTCTCAAGCAAGGTTTTGGCTTACCCCTCTGTGTCTTTAGTGTGAGACCTTTTGAATATCTCTTGAAAACACTCTCAGAAAGTACTTTTCTGCTGAACTGATGTGCCGAGGCTCAAAGCAAACCCTTTCCTCAGGCTCCTTGGTCTTTTCCTTCACTGTAAAGGTCAGTTTTAGATTATTTGCAGGTTTCTCCATGCAGTTCCCATCTCCCATGTGCGCTGGGGTGGCTGCCCAGTACTCAGAGCAAAGTTTTGCACTCCTACACTTTATGGCAGCTCCCTGTGCCAGGTCAGCACTACTTGGAAGTCGCTCTCTGAGCTGGGAGGAAAACACCGTCTGGGGCTGTTCCCCATAATGCATTTATGAATAAGACTGCAGCACATTGAAGGGTGTTTCTTCCTAACACCACTTTGTGGGTTCCCCAAAGCTTAAGAGCCACATTAGTGGAATTTTCGAGGTGAATCCCGTTTGGATACGCGTGCCCAGCTGTTCCCACACCTTTGCTACAGTGACCTTCACTCCGCAAACTATGCAGAACTACCAGTGCACTTTTGAGGCTTCCCTTGACATCCTGGCAAGGTAACTAACTCACCCTGTCAATTTTTTAGGGGGGTGGGGGGCTGGGGGACACCTTTCTTACAGCTGCTTCTCTCAGAGGACATAGACCTCTTGCTAACCCTTCAGCAGCCTTAGTACATAGCATTAGATAATACAGGAGGCAGTAACTATTAGATATAGCAGAACAGAAAATAGTGGTCATAGTTGAGCCTCTGAGTGACTATGAAGACTGTGCAACGTTAGGTAGCCAACTGGAAGTTACTGAATTGAAAAGAAATGGAGATGTACAACAGCTGAGCTGGGGCTTTCCAAGTACAAAAGGCTCAATGAAGAGGTTTCTGTGCCAGAGAGCATGCCTTATTTCTGCCTTGTGTTTGTTAAGATGAGATAATCCTATGTGATTACCTGGGTTATGCTACAGTCCTTTGTTAAGGAGGGATCAGAGGCCTTTTATAAAAGAGGAGCCCAATTCCTCTGTCCTGGGGCTCTGACTTGCTTCTCCCCAATTCTTTGCTCACTGAATTGGGACAAGATAAATCAACTTTCTGTCCTAATAAGCAATTCCTGTTTTAGGAAATAGTGTTTACTGATGGTGTTATAATTTACTTCTTCCTTCTTGCATTTATACTATTTTCATGGCGTGCTTGTGCTTTTTGCATGAGTCTCATGTCACCGCAGCCAGTGAATTTGCCACGTCTTGTCTGTACCTCGTTATTTACCTGTTGTACTGCATGATTTGAAGTAGCAAAATGATTTTTAACTGTTCTTTTGGAAGGCTCTGGCTCATCAGAGCAAATTCCTCTTGTGAATGGTCCTGCTCTGATGGGGAAGAGAGGGGTGAAGGGGAAGTTGTCAGGAGATACAGGAGTACCAGCCAAGGAAATTGGTGTGTGGCACTTGCTTGGCAAGTGGGAAATGGGTTAGTGCCAGCCCTGATGATTTCTCCTCTGCCTGACCTGCAGCTCTGCAGCAATTAAAGCACCAAGCCTGACCTTTGGTATCAGTGGAGATGGGAATCTCCCTCGGGTGACAGTTCTGCGCCCGGTCCGTCACAATGAGAGAGGGAACCCTCTGCTGCTTTTCAAGAAACTATTGTTGGGTGATTCAGAAGAACTCCCTTTGGTCCTTCATAACAGTGGCATCATACCTGTCCAGGTGAGGACTTGCTTAGGGAATGCTCTGGTCTGGGCACAAGTTCTTGTGCCATGGAGGAAAGGTGCCAGAAACCGTGGTAGAGATGCACAGATATACCACCACTCTGTGTACAACTGAACACCAAATTAAACCCTTTCCTTGTGTTCAGAACCACTCTGTCACAGGAGAATAACCCCCTCAGACTTTCTGGAAGAGGCTTTAGCAAACTAGTGGGAAGAGTCTCATTTCCAGCCAGATCCCTCTAGGAGAGTTCTATCAGCCTTTTATCTTTGTCTTCATCTCCCTTGCAACCCCTGCTGCTGGCTTTGCTAGTCTTGAACCCACTTTTGGATTTTATGCTTTATTTTTTTCACTCTCTCTCCAGTGCCTCAGTGAACTGCATGGCAATGGATCTTAGAAATTCCTTTTAAGCAAATGACTGACTGCTTCTTTCCAGGAAAGTTGTTTCTCTTGGAAGTGTGATTTTTCTGACCTGTCTATCCTTTGCAGTTCAACTCAACACAAGAAAGTTGATGGGGTGTTTTTCCCCATCTCTTCTCAAGCTTTGGATTTCATGTGAGAAAGTGTGATGTCCTAGTTACATTAGATTGTGTTTGATCACATTTTACTATGTTGTAATCAAACTCAGTTGTAGTCTGACCACATTCTGCTCGTGGCTTTTAGTGCTCTCAGTCCTGTTTGGTTATTTTTTAATTATATTCCAGTGCCTCTGAACAGTTTTTTTTCTGTCTGAATGTACTTAAACTTTGTGCTACGAGCTGTGTTTGAGGCAGGGAACTGTGCTGGGTTCTCTGTGCTGGATCAGCAGCAGTACCGTGTCAATCCATGTGCCGTCGTGTACCCACACCAGTGTGATCGTGCTCTTTTCTCAGTTGATGATAGACCTGTTGGATGAGGTGGGAGTTTTCTTCTTAAGAGCCAGGCCCACCACACACTGCATTTACCAAACTTCGGACATGGAGCACTCCTCTCCTGATGCAGGTAAATTGATGGACCATGAAATGTAGTCATCCCCACAGGGGAAAATGAGTGCTCTGCTCTTGATGTGGCTGGGCAGCAGCCAGGTCTTAGACATAATTTCTTTCACGACGTTCTCTACATCCCTCTTTTTTTGACATGGAATCTTTGCAGGGTTTCCTCCTAGCAAGTTATAGGATGTTTTCCTGTTCTTTTGGACATGGTTGGCTGAGTTGTGGGGAACTTAGCAGCACTTGAATGGACTGTCTGAGGTCTTTGCTGCATGTGGGGAGGTACCAGCCCAAACGGAGGCAGCTCTTGTGCCCACAACCAGCCAACAAGTGCCAAAACTGCTGTTTGACTCAGCTTTACATATGGCAGGAGGTGGCTGGATGCAGTCTGAGTGAGAGCTGGGTGTTAACCTGATGTTAAGATGTTTAAGCAGTGATACACAGAGTGGTGTCATAGTCTTGTAAATATAGGAGGAGGGTCTGAAACCAGTGGTGGGAGAACCTGTGCTTAGAGACAGCTCCTTTTGACTTCTTATTCCTCCTAGATTCTGTGAAAATAACTTCCTCTGTATTGCTTGTCTCTGATTTTGGTTGCTGTGCAGGGAGAAAGCCCCACACTGCTTCCCTAGTCTTGCATAATGGGGAATCAGCAGAGTTTGATGTGCTTTATAAACCCACTCTGGCCAAATGTGTGGAAGGGAAGATCCGCCTGTCAGTGATGGGCAACCCCTACGAAGAGACCAACATTCAGCTGGTGGGTGAAGGCTATGAGGATGACTTCACACTAGATAACATCCATGGACTAGTGGAAGACAGCAAGGAGAATGCTGAGGGCGGTCTGGAGGAAGATGTAATTGAGGGTAAGAGAGGAGGGGCTCCTCTGTCAAGGAGGAAGCATGCAGGGTGACGGGGAAGGGTCAGTTACCAATGTGCAGCTGAGTATCTCTACAAGAAAATCTGCCAACCCACAGCATCTGATGGAGATGAAGATGATTGATGCTCAGTTGTCTCCTGTATATAACCAGGGCTGTGCTGTCACCCACGAGGTCATGCTGTGAGTGTGCCAGCTGTGTGCACAGAGACAGCACATGCTGTATTGCATGTCCCTCTGCACAGACACAACCAGCTATCTGGGGACATGTCAAGTGTTTCTCTGGAAGCAGTAAGATGGGGAACTGCGTCTCCCGGAGAGAGGAAGGCTTGGGGCTAGGAAGAGTTGGACATAAGACCCGTGACTATGCATGTGAGAGGAGCAGGTGGACCTCATCTCATGCAGAGATCTCTTGCTCTCATTCTTAACAGCTGCCAGAGTGGATCACATCCATTTTGGGGATTGTCACATTGGGACACCCTACCCTGTGACCTTCACGATCACCAATCGCAGCAGGGTAGAAGCAATGCAGTTTGAGTGGCTGGCAGACACCCCATTTCACTTCTCCCCCAAGGTGAGCTTGGACAACTCTGCCTTTCCCTGCTGCTTGAACACTGCCCGGTGAGTTGCAGGGAGTCACCGCATACCAGTGAGAGTGCTCTTCAGTGCTACGTAGAGGGTACAGTCCCTGGCTTTGCCGGGGCAGGGCTGTCAACCTCTCCATGTTGTGGGAAGTGACGTCTTTTGTTTGTTCACTTCTCTATCAAAACTCGGAGAAATACACAGTAAGATGCAGATTCCTGGCACAGCTGCTCACTACATCATTCCCTTTACTGTCAATCCTGCCCTTGAGAGCAATTCCAGTTTGGTCTTGGCTTTCTGGTTCCCCTTAGGTGGGACACCTCCATGCTGGCTGTGCTAAGAACATCACAGTGACTTTAAAATCGGATGTCGCAGTCACCTTCAATATGCATCCTGTGAAGTGTCAGGTGTCTAGGATCGCTTTCCAGCTACCGCCAGAGGAGGTGACTGACTGGGATGACCGCCTGCACGCTGTCAAGTGGGTGGATGCCACAAGGCACTCGGCAACCAAGTGGCCTCTCAAGAAGAAGGTGAGAAGCACTATAGCAAAAGCTGTTGTAGACTCCACAAAAGGAGGCGAGCTGCCATCTCTGCTGGTGAAGCAGCTCCTGCTTCTTCCTGATGTTTAATCCATCCATGAGATTAACCAGCAGTGCATTTTATGGGAAGAGGTAGATGTGTGGTGGCCTGACACGCTCAGACAAGATTGCGAAGCCTTTTTAACACGAGACATTTAGTTTGATAAGAGACATTTAGCTGCATGCTATTTACATACAAACTATCTATCTCTGCTAAAAGCTGCCCTGTTGCAGTCTGTGTTGAACGGGAGGTTGCATTTTATGGTGTTAAAGTCTCTTCATCTGACTCAGTGCCTTTTCACCAAACAAGGAGTTAAATCCACTGCACTTTCTTCTAAGACAAGAAGGAAAAGGTGCTTTCTTGGTTTGTTCATTCTTGGGGTTGTCCATCTGCGGACCTCCAGCAAGGGAACTTAATTCTAACTTAGAGGCCTGCTGGATTTATAGGGGGCCTGGAAAAAGGTCAGGCACTCCACAGAGTTGAAACAGAGGGACTGATACCTGCTCATGGTCCCCTTGATTGTATTCACAATTGTGGTGGTGGTTGCAGGTAGAAACAAATACTGTAGTGGAAGGGGGAAACGTTATCAGCTTTCTAGGGAAGTAGGTGGGAATGAATGGTCCTTTCTAGCCAAACTGGGGCTGATTTTGGAGGCCAAAAGACTCTTACTCAGCCTGATTTTGTGGGCTCTTGTCAGTGATCCTTCCCTGTTCTGTTTGGAGGTGATGGAGGCAAACCCAGAACCAGCTTACACTGTCCTGGAGAAGAGCAGCCGCGAGGTGGAGCTTCTCCTCAGTGCAGTTGTTGACTATGCCGAGTTCAAGCTGGACACAGGCATAATTGAGTTCGAGGAGACCTTGCTCTTCCAGACGAGAACGTTCACGTGAGTGCTGGAAGCCAGGCAGGGACCAGCACATGGGATGCTGCTGCCTGCTGGGTCTGAGGTTTTAGCTTCCACACATAATCTGACACATCCTAGGGGCCGGACACCTTCCACATGTGGACCTGAGTCACTTTTAGGGCTCAGTGTCCAGTCTAGACCTTTGGATTACATCTCCTGGACACCACCTCTGCCTTTTTCTCTTAAACTTTCAGACTTTGAAATACCTCGTCTTGGGGTAGCCCTGGGTGCTGATCTAGACGTGGCAGAGTTGCTTGGGAAAGAAGATGCTACTCAGCATAAAGAAAAGCATGCCAGTAGCCCACCATACAGTGCTACTTCTCTAATTGCTTTGTATTTATTGGACTTCTTTTTCCTCCTCTGTGCTTTTCAGTTTCCAGCTGTCCAATACAGGGAATGTGGCCCTGGAATACACCTGGATGGCAGCTGTGGAGGATGAAAGGGCAGCAAACTGTACTGAGAAGCTGCTACCTCCCAATCTGGATGGTAGGCACTAGCTCTCTGTGGCATCTCGGGGTGCCTGAGGTGTTTCAGTTGACAGCTGAGAGCCTGGGGAGAAGATTATGCAACTTCACCCCAAAACCTGAATTGTTTTTTCATCCCTGTCCAGTCATCCACTTTCATCAGCATCTTCTCAGCGGCAGCTGGGGATGCTTTCTCCGTGCCTCTTCTCTGCTTTTCAGACCCTCCTGTGCTTGCTGTGGCACTTGCTCACTGCACAGGAGCTGAGCCTGGCTCATGGTAGAGCCACATAGTGGGTCTGGACATCAGGACTTCTCTTTGGGAAGTCTCTGAAACTGGGAAAATTGATGCTGTAAGAATGAGTTAGCTGCAGTTGCTGCCTGTGTGTGATTTCCCTGGTCCAGGGCAAATGCAGAGTCACTGTCTAAAATGAACCTCCTAACTCGGGCACAGGACTGTTTGCTGCAGGTGGACACCCTGCTCTCAGCAGCTTCTGGAGGTCAGCAGCAAGGCAGAAGCTCAAACCTGCAGTAACGCAGTTGTGACTGATCACAAGGTCTCTTTGGGAGCACTGGGGTTCTGCGGGAAACAGGGCTGTGTCCAAGAGCATCCCAGCTCCCTTCTGTCCACCTGCAGCAGGAGACAGAGTTGCTGGGAACAAGGGATTTTCTCTGTGAAAGACAGCTTGCTGTAACCTCTTCCTCACCACAGGGGATTTCCTCTCCCCCACTTCTGGTCCCTCTGTGAAGTACCAGTCTAGCCGTCATCGGAGCCAGCTCGGGCACGCTCTGAAGCCCACCTCGTCATCCCTGAACTCGTATCTAAACACCGTCAGTGCCACCCCCCTGTTCTCTGTTGAGCCCTGCAGCGGCACCATCCCTGCTGGTGAGGAGCAGCTCTTCCAGATGAAGTTCTCTCCAGTGAACGTGGGGGACTTTGAGAGCCGTATGCTCTGCAGGTAGGAAACATTTAGGTGCTTTTCATCTCATGCTGATGGATGCATGCAGTATTGCCTTTAGTTGAAGTGGGTGGGAGCACGGACCTGGGGGAGACAACCGCCATGCAGGGACAAAGAAGGATGATCTCCCCTAGCCTTGGTAGAAGCAGGTATGGAGACATCAGGAAAAAGATATTGTATAAAATGTGGAAATCCTGGAGGGCTGCAAAATCTGGAACGAAAGATCCAGAAAGACTGTCAACTGGTCCCTAGTTGTGCTTCCTTATCACACAACCGCAATCTCCCTATCTACATAGAAACCTATGTGCTGCAGTTTCTAGACAGTTCCTGTATGTCTCTAGACACATAACTGTTCGTGTTTCTGCTGTTTGACCTTCGCTGCTTCCGTGATGGGGAGCGCAACTCAGTTTGATTTGCTGATCAGTCCTCGCACAGAGCGAGGATGCAATGCTCTGCTGTACAATGAGACAGCAGCTGGCTGTCTGGAAACGTTAGTCTGGCTAACAACAGTCCCTTTCTTCCTAGTATTCCTAACCTGAAACCAAATCAGAAGAGTCCAGAGGTGGTTGTGAAGGGGAGAAGCCTGATGCCAAACTGCCACTTTGAGCTGGAAGATTCTGATTACATGACTGCAAGAAGGTGCAACCCAGAGTCATGGAGATCAGCGGGGGCAATGTTGGATGTCAACACAAGAGTCATTGAGTTTGCAGCAACTGGAGTGTGTGGCAGGAACAGCAGGTAGATGGGGGCATGGCTCCTCTCCTGTTGATGGTCTCCTAGTGACCTCCTTTAGCCAGAGACCTCTACAGCTACTTTTCCAAGTTCCAAGGCACGTCTGCACCTTATCAGCCATCTGCTGGCGGTTGGCCACTAGCCTGTTTGAGGGCTAGAACAAGTTGGTTGCTGAAGGCCAACTGGCCAATTTTTTGTTCTTTGTCCCTTTCTTCAAGAAGGTGTGGGTCAGTCTGGGAGGACCACACTTCCCCAGCCTATGTGATGTGGCCAATAAAACCTTTGTCACTTTGAAGAGCATTCTTGGGACATTTTTGTTCCTTTGAGATACCAGTCAGAGAGAGTCAATGAAGGCTGCAACCACAACAGAATGCCTTCTTCTGAAGCATTTGATTGTACCATTTTTGCTTGATATTACTGTTTTGATGAGCAAGAGTTTAGCAATATCCTTGCTAATTTCTTCATCAATAGCTGTTATTCTGCAGCCATCTGAGAAACAAACAGAGGGTCCCTAGAAAGCAGATGAAATGTTTGTTTTTCCCAGTGTCCTTCCCCATATACCAAATAATTCCTTCCAGATGGCAACCAGGACTGGTGATGCCTTATGTCTGCTGCAGGACAGAGTCATTAATATTCCAACACCGCCTTAGTAGTCCATTTTGCTTTGTGTGCCCAGGGCCTTCATGGTTATGAACCCAACCGCTTCTGCATATTCCTTCCAGTGGACTTGCCAAGACCCTGAAGCCCCACCAGAACAGGTGGCTTTCTTCTGCCTCACAGAGAGGGGTCAGATCCAACCAGGAAAGAAAGCAGAGGTGGGTGCAGAAAATCAAGAAGGCAGATCCAATACGCATGTATGCCAGTTTAACAGCAGCTACATCTACACTCACTGTGAGCTCATCAAGACCATGAAGAAACCTTTGACTGCTGTATAAATGAACTTGTAGGTGAACCTGTACTCCACATCTGCTGTGCTTTTGGTATGTAAGGGGCACAGCAGCCTATCTTTGAGCTCATGGAGGTTCCATGCATTTCTTGGTGGTATACCCTGCACTCCCTCCCCTTACCCTGCCAAGGGCTGCAACTTTCCTACATTTGCCTCTTTCTCCCACAGATAAAGTTTGAATTCATCCCTCGCCACCTGGACATCACAGAATCATTCTGGGTCTTTACAATCCCAGAGCAGAGCGTGTCAGTCCCTTTCTTGTTGGTGGGCAATGCTACCGACCCCCTAGTGATTCTGGACAGATCCCACCTGAACTTCCAGTTGCTGTTAATCGGTGAGCAGCATGGTTATACCTCACATGCTCAGAAGTGTACATCTCCAGGAGCCTAGCAGTCCCGTTGTTCCAGCAGGCTCCCACAAGGAAGCTGGAAATGGGCTCTTGTGAACAGAACAAGCTCCTAGCACCCAAGTGTATGAGGGAGAAGAAGGGGAAGGGAGGAAAGCATGTGTCAGCAATATTTTATGTTGGCATCCTGAGCATGCCGTGCTGCGGGCAGTGGTCCTCCCTGCATCAGCCAGCAGGCAGGACTGCAGTGGGGAGTGGTGGTTTGGTGGCCAGAGGAACGAAAGGTTTTCAGCAGCTGCTTCGTTCTCTCCACAGGACATGAGGTACAGCAGACTGTCTATATGGTCAACAAGGAGAAGGAAGCCTTCAGCTTTGCTTTCAGAAAAAGGTCTCTCATCTCAGAGGGGTACAACGCCTCCATGAAAGTAGAGCCTCTGGAAGGCTCTGTTGCTCCCCTTTCAAGGTAACAGAGCTCACAGTCCAGATTTTCTCTCCACATGCAAAATGCAGTACTGTCATTTTGCTTTTGAGGCTCTTTCCCCTCTGCAGTCACCAGGTGACTCTTGGCCATAGCGTACATCTGCTTTGTTTCATCCCTTCCCAGTAGGGACATGATGAAACTACAGGTTTCTCCATAAAGAGTCTGTCTGGGCTATCCCAGTCTTCTGTGCACCCTTCCTGGAGAAATTCAAGCATTGGATCTTCCAGACATGTTTTGGGGTTCTAACCCTGTGACCTCTCAAGTAAATGGCCTTAAGTGTGTGAGGTCTTATGTCTTCTTTGTGTTCCTTTAGTGACTAAGCTTACCACATGTGGTCTCTGCAAAGCTACCAACAGTAACAAAGCACACAAGTGGCATTTAAGCTCATCGGGGAGGGCAGTAACAGGCTTACACAAGTAGATGTTTTGCAGGATCACCTGTCAGAAAATGGATACTGTCTTCTTATAAACTGCAGCTATAAGTTGTGATCAGACACGATCACAGGTTCAAGCAGTATAACAGGTCACTAGTTCATCTGCTGATTCACCGTGGATGTTCTTGTGCCTGCTTGTAGTCTGCCTGGGTGTGAGGAGAAGGTGTTACCTCCAGGCAGCTTTGCTACTCCTGTTTTTTCCCAGGACCAGGGTCTCACCACAGCCATGGCACAGCTTCTATCCCATAGAGCAGGCAAGGTGAGGCTGATAAAGCTGAGAGATGGTGAACAGAGCAATAAGGGCTTTCTCTCTCCAGGTTTCCCATTACAGTTGTTCTCACACCAACACTAGAAGGAGAGGTGGTCTTCAACCTCAAGTGTGATGTCAAAAGGAAGAGCCAGCCCCTCTCCTTGAATATTAAGGCTACTGGCTATAGCAGGAATGTGTCTGTCAGGTGCGAGGACAGCACTGGCCGTGTCACTGAGCTCAGTGCACAGAAGATCAATGTCATTGATTTCAAGGAGGTGAGCAGTTCCCTGAACCATTTGCCCTATGAAGTCCTGCATGACTGGAATGCTCCACCAGGAGCTTTGTGGATACATTTGAACAAGAGGGAATGTTTTTCTTCATTTATGGGTTTCAAGAGGGAGGGAGATGGATCTTTCACACGAGTCAGTGGCTGAATGTTAAAGATGCAGGAGCACATTTGGATTGAGCACTTGCTGGGCCAGCTGACACTTGGCACGTGCTCCAAGCCCTGACCCTCACCACCTTCTCCCTGCAGGTGCAGCTAAATGAGAAGATCAAACACATCTTCAGCATCTGCAATAACAGCAAATTCAGCTACACCTTCTCGTGGGAACTGAGCGGCCCTGCAGCCTGTAAGCAGGTCCTTACTGTCACTCCTTGGACGGGTGCCGTGCAGGCAGAGGGGAAAGCAGAGACCCAGCTGGCTTTTCACCCTCAGAAGATGTGCTCTTTAAAGGATGTGGAGCTGACACTGCAGGTGAGGCACCAGCATTTAATACAGGACCTTTGCCTTCCCTGCACAGTAGCTTGGAGCCTAGAGGCAGGGATGAAGTTTCATCACTAAGCAGCTGGAATGAGGCAAAGAGGCTCCTGCTGCCGAAATAAAGAGCCTGGCAGCTTCTGAGCAGAATTTTTTAGTAAGTGCTTATCCAGGACCACTTTGGGAAGGGATTTTGTGGCAGGACATATCTCCTAGGCCTTTTCTGCCTCTAATTTGAGGAGAGTCCTAAGTATGTATGGGGATTGAGCAGTTTCTCCTTGCTGGGACCCTGCTGAGTTGGGTCCCATAGCTCAGAAGTGTCCTGTCAGCACGTGGCCACACTGCTCAGCATGTGGCTAAGCAAAGCAGGCCCATGACTCTCCAGAATGCCCTTCCCTCTCAGACCAGGCTTTCTGCCTTCTATTTCTGTTCTGGGGTTCTTTGGCACGTGCTTTTTCCTTATTGTCACTGCAGCCAACTGTCTCCCATCCCTTTCCTCAGCTGTTTCTAGTGTTTGCAGTTGTAATTCTCATCTCTTCAGCTGGCTCATGTTGTCTCTTACCCCACCAGATCAGCAAAGGTCCCACATTTACCTGTGTGTTCCTGGCCACTGTGGTGGTGCCTGCTGTCCACTTCACCACCACCAGACTCAATTTTGGAGCCTGCTTCATCTACCATGCTGGGATGCCACCTGCCCAGCAGACCCTTGTCATCACAAATAAGGCAGACAAGGATGTGAGGTAGGTCTTCTCCACACCCTTCTTCAGAATGTAGAAAAATATGCCTGCTCCATGTCCTCATGATCCTTCTGGGTGAAATCCTGAGGATGCAGGGAGAGGAGACAGGAGAGCCCTAGGTAGGCTCGAGTGTTGTCATTTAAGCACACAGTCTTGTGAAATCTCTTCTCCTCTGTGCTTTCTGCCAGTTTGAACTGCTTGTTCACCAGCACCGCACACCTGAAGGTGGACTTCACAGGGTGCATCCTACACCCAGGAGGGACAGTGGAGGTGCCTGTCACTTTCTGTCCCAGAGAAGTTGTGTCTTACCGCGAGCTCATCCCTTTTGAAATCAATGGTCTTTGCCAGCAGACTGTTGAGGTCCGAGGAAGAGGTACAGAAATGAAGGTGAGATAAAATCCAGATCCTAAAACAACTGGTGGCAGGCAGACACTATGGCTTTCCTTCTGATTTTCCTTGCCTACCATGTTTCTGCCTCTCATGGCAGAAAACCTTTTCTCCTTCTGGTCTTTCACTCCATTTTAATCCCTCTTGCCTCAGGTTGATGTTGTGGAACCACAAGGAAAGGTGGTGAAGCTGGGAGCCCTCTCCATTGGACAGACAGTGAAGAAGACTGTCACCATAGCAAACAACAGTGCTGCCCCTCTCACTTTTAAGCTCAGACTCGTGGCCACCACGCCAGAGCTGCAAGAAGCTGGGGTAAGGCCCCTTTCTTCACCGGAGAACACTTTGGTGCGCCTATGGGGGTGCCTGCAGGTAGCTATGAGCTGCTCTGGAGCTGGTAGGTAATAGCCATGGTGTGCTGTCCTGCTGTCCCTGCTGGGACAGCTCTGCTACCATTTGCTTGCAGTGTGAATGCCTTTTCTGAGCTAAATGTCAGGACTGCCCTAACAGTCAGAAGTGAGGGGCGCAGGCATGATTCCTCTAACCTGTTGTAAGTGCATAAATTAAGATGTGGCCGTGTATTTTAGATCTGGAAAGATGAGGGAGATAACGGCATCTATAAAGACTAAGAGTTACGGCTCTTTTGAAGCTTACATGAAATTCCTTTAGAAGAGATGTTTCAGCTCAGTATGACCAGATGGACGTATCACAGGAAAAGACCTTTGGTACCAAGGGGTGTTTATCAGGGAATGAGTGGGAGTGGGGCAGTGTTGGTGGGGACAGAACAATTGAAAGACTCCTCTTGGACTCTAGCAATGGAGGCCTCACAGCTTGGTTGCCATATGTAGGAGTTTCCACTCATTTCTTTGGGCAGGTTCTCTGCTTGAACCCCACCAAGGAACTAAGCCTGAAGCCCAAAGGAGATACCTGTAAAGTAGAGGTGACCTTCTCCCCAAAGCGCTGCATCCAGTCGTTCACCGAAGAAGTGATGTTGGAGTGCAACAGCCTGGTGCGCTCCCTCTTCGTGGTGCAGGGTTCCTGCCAGGGCATCTGTGTGAGCTTGGACCAGGAACAGCTCAGCTTCGGAGCAGTGGTGCAGCAGGGCTACACGTCCCGGCGCATCATCATGGAGAACACAGGCGACACAGGAGTCAAGTAATGCAAAACCCTGTCCTCTCTGAGAGCTTGGATGAGGGTTGGATTGAGTGGCAGCTTCCCAAGATAGGTCCCTTTTGCTTTTCTCTCTGTCATGCAGCCGTCAGGAAGTTAACAAGGGATACAGACAAAAGCTGGTTTATGGATGGGTGCACCTGAGTCCTACCCAACCTGAAGCTTTATTGCCTGGTGTCTTGGCACCATGCCTGAGAACCTGTAGAAAAGCCCACGAGAGATTTAAAGCCAGCACACTGTTTGCAGCTTCCCAGTTGATAATCCTTCCTTTCTTTCCTTGGCAAGGTTTAAGTGGGACATCGACAGCTTCAAGCCAGATTTCTCCATCAGCCCTGCAAAGGGTTACATCTCCCCAGGAATGGATGTCCCCTTTGTTGTGACCTTCCACCCCTCTAAACTAAGCCCTGCTATCCATTATGAGGGCCTGAAGTGCTTCATCCAGGGCAGTGAGCCGCTCCGGCTGACGTTGGCAGGATGCTGCACGGAGACCCCTGTGACCAAAGAGGTAACCAGAGCACAGATAGCACGGGTGCCCCTCTTACCCCACCGTTTGTGCCACATCTCTGATAGGGCAGGGACTGGAGGACATTTACATGCAAAGACTCACTCCTGCCTGTCCTCCTGCTTGGGTATCCCAGAGAGCTGAGGAAACCACTGGGCAGGATTCCCAAAATTTCTGAGCCCCACGATTGCCTTCCTACCCTGTTAAAGGTGCCACTTCTCCAGCAAGCACCTCGGCTCTCCTGGCTCTGCACTGCAGCACCCTTGCCCCAGGGACACCCCATAGGGCTCTTCTGAGACCCTTGCTGCGGCCACAGGTTTCCCCCTGTCAGGGCAGGGGAAGGCGTTCAGCACTAAGAGTGTGCAAAATTTCTACATCCAGCTCCTGGGGCACAGGGACGGAGCATGGAGGACACTTGGCCCTCACAGGTGTGGCTCTTGCTCCCAAAAAGAGAGCCCAGAGCTGCTCTTCAGCTGCCCACAAAGGGGCTGTGAGGCTGTAGGTCTCATCCTTGCACAGGAAATTTTTCTTCCAGGCCTCCCCTTTTCTTTTTTCCCCTCCTTGGGAAGCAGCAGGCCCCTTCTCCCAGCATGTGAAAGACTTGTTTCTCTACCTTCTTGAACAAACTACTTACTCCAAAAGCTATGGCCCAAAGGGAGATTTTGTGTACAGTAAGGAAAAGCTGCTCCCTGTGCTCAAAGTCCTGGCATAGAGCTAGTCCAGAGTCTGAGAAGGGTGGCAAGGGTTCCTCGGTGTGACCAAGCAGCCTCTGTGCTCCTGTTTTGCAGACACTGACTTTCACATGCAGTGTGCGCAAGAAGCACAGCCAGACCATCCTCCTGTCCAACCCAAGCAATGAGGCCTGGATGGTGCAACCTGTCATTGAGGGGGAGCACTGGAAGGGGCCTGAATTTTTTCATCTGGAGGCCAATCAGCAAAACAAGCCCTACAAGATCACTTACAAACCGTTAACCATGAGCTCTGAGAATAAAAACCATCAGGTGTGTGAGCTGAGCCAGCAGTCGGGACTGCGGTGTTGGGACTGTCTGGGTGTGCTCAAGAGCTGCTGACCTGTCTGCACAGAGCAGGAGAGCTCACCTTTTTTTTTTTCTTTACACCTCTAGGGCTCCATCTTCTTCCCGTTGCCAGATGGAACAGGCTTGTACTACCTCCTGCAAGGGACTGCTGAGGCCCCAAAATGTTCAGGGACCATTTTCCGGCAGGTGCCGTGTAGGACTTCACACACTGAGCTCATCCCTGTCTCCAACTGGCTGGAGAGACCACAGAGGTGAGTCCAGCCTGGGAATTCTCATCCCATCAGCAATCGCTGCAGCAGTGCAAAGAGGGGCTTTCTGCAGCCTGGAAACTCCTTTCTGCAAGCTTTTTGCTCTTGGTTATTTCTGGCCATGGGTGTCTTAGATTGCACTACCCATGTGCTGCTTACACAGGCCCATCCTGGAGGACTTCCCTCCAAGGTGGATGACAGTTGGCTCCCTCTGCCTGTGGCGCTGAGGCTGAGAGGGGGCTGTGTTGTACCCTCCTACAATGTGTGTCTTATAGGAGTCCTTACTGTTGACCTTCATTGCATTCTGCTCACCCACAGGTTCCTTGTGGAGATGCACATAGTCAAACCAGAAAACATGGAAAGCAGATCTGTGCTGCAGGGGCTGGAATACATCTATGTCCCAGGCTCTGCCAAGATGGACTACAAGCTTACGTTCTTCTCCTACAGGGAAGGAGTCTTTAATACAAAGGTAAGTGTGGACACCAGGCTGTGGGCCCCTTCAAGGAACCGTTGGCTCCCTGAGAAGCTGTACACCTGTTTTCATATCTCCATGTGCCTCAGTCTCTGTGAGGATTCCACTGAGGACTGGGGAGCAGGGCATTGGTAAGCTGGAAGCAATGGGCAATCACAACACTACAAAGTGGAAATACCACAAATGCCTTCCCCAGTTTTGCATGCACCCTCCCTAGGTGGCTGCTTATGGCCTTTCTTGGAAGTTGGGTGCTGAGCTTAGGGGTCTCTCTGGGCTGGCTTAGCACAGCTGTACACTTTTATGTGCAGAATGGCCAGTGCTTCCCTTTTTCTCTGATTAGGTGACCTTCCTCAATGAGGTGACCAAGGAGTACTTGTTCTACATGGTGACTTTCAAGGCCACTTCTTCGGGACCCATCAACACTGTTGAACTGACCACTACTGTTCGGCAGAGAGTGTCTTCTACCATCAAGGTGGACAACCCTCTGCCTGTCCCAGTAACGTTTGCCATAGACTGCAAAGTGCCTGATGTCAGTGTTCCCTCCCATCTCACTGTTCCTGCACAGTCAGAGGTAGGTGCAAAGCTTGTCCCACACACTTTTCTCTCCCTGCAGCCTTTCTGGGAGTGGGTGCTCTTGAAGGGTGATGCTCTATGTGAACTGCTTGGGGCTGATCTCCAATTGGTGACAGCTCCCACCCACTAACAATCCAGCAGCGTGTTTGCAGCCTGGATGGACAGGAGATGTTGTGTGCCCTGGGGGAGTATAGGGGCATTTTAGGGTGGGAAGCTTCTGGGATCACTCCGGAGGGCTCTCTGCTATTGGGGATGGCCCCCAGTGAACTGCACTGCATATAGAGCAGGGCTCTGGCCCAGAGAGGAGCTGAAGAGAAGGAAGGTGCTGGGCTGCCTTCCCAGCACTGTGTGAGCACAGCAGGGACCGATTTCCACATCTCTGCCTGACCCAGTGACTTTTACCCTCTGCTCTTCCCAGGCCAATCTTGTCTTTGAGTACCAGCCCCTGAAAATGGGCAAGAGCACTGGGCGCCTGGTGCTCCAGAGCAGCAACTTGGGCTCTTTCTACTACAACCTGCACCTGACAGCCACCATGAGCAAGCCGGAGAAGCCCCTCCATTTCTGCACCACACTGGGCTCCAGTCAGACCATCAGTGCCAAAATCATGAATTACGCCCGGCAGAAGACAGACTACTGCCTGCAGGTGACCCCAGCCTCCCCTGGGCTCTAGAGGGGGGGCAGTTCATATGGCCACCATCAGCCCGACCCTGTCCCTCCAACTTGGCTTAGCATCGCTGGGGTGGCCACATGACCCTGGGGGTCACCATCTCTGGGTGTGTCCCCTGCTTGGACTGTCCTCACTTGCAGATGTTCTCTGCTTTCCTTGTTGGAGCTGTTTTCGCAGGTTCCACCTTAAACCTCAGCTTTGGCAGTGAGATCTCTGGGGGTTGGGTGCAGGGTTGTCCCTGTTTGGCATGCTTGGGCAGCCCCTGTGGCCACCCATCATGGGCACTCGGTCACCACGGGCAGGGTGTTGAAGGGCCAGGTGCAAAGGCCTGGGACTCTGGCCACTGTGATGGTGGGAACCCTTGGTTTCTTCCCAAGGTGCCGGCTCTGCTTTTGTGACCTCTCCGACACAGTCTTCTCTTCTCTTCTCTCTGCAGACCAACTCTGCTGACTTCCAGACAGAGAAAACCATGACAATGGCCCCTGCCAGCCCAGGGGGCTCAGAGGTGAGCGTGGAGGTAACCTATGAGCCCTGCCAGCTGGGCGAAGCCAGGGCCACGCTCCAGCTCTCGTCCTCCCTTGCCGGGGAGTACAGCATCCCCCTCATTGGCCTCGCCCTCCCGCCCAAGCCCCAGGGCCCCTTCTCCATCCACGCTGGTGACACCACCTCCATTCCCTTCAAGAATGTCTTCCTGCAGCCCACCACCTTCCAGTATGTGGTGGAGCACCCGGCCTTCACCGTGAGGGCCCCAGAGAGCTTGCATGCTAAGATGACCACCCTCATCGCCGTCTCCTTCGAGGGTGGCCCAGCCCCCATCACCACCAAGATGGTGGTGTTCCCCCGGGGTGCTGGCAGGGGGGGTGTCTCCTGGGTGTACTACCTCCAGGGTCTGCCCTCGCACAAGTGACCTCTGCCCCTTTGCTCACTGCAGGCTTTTGTTAATTAAATGAGAGCGTAATTAATCCAAGTCTCTGTTTGGAATCGACCCAGTGCTGCACCAAATGCTGAGGGGGTGTGAGGGGCTGGTCTGAGGAAGCTCTACAAGAAGAGGAAGGTGCTGGCCCATGAGATGGAGAAGGGAGAGGTGGAAGGGGTGGGGGCTGTCCAGAACCAGGAGGGGAACTGGAGGACTGGGGAGTTGGGGAGGCAGTGGGAGACAGCCAAGATGCTGGGGGGTGGGTGGGTCTGGCTGTGGGAAGAGACCCTGCCAGCTCTGTGGTGAGAGCTGCAGGCTTCAGGATGAGGGGGGTCCCTGAAGATTCATTGAAGAACTCTTCCCTGGAGTGAAGTGCACAACAGAACACATCAAGGACCTTAGATAAAGGAGTAACAGACAAGGAACGCTGTCATGAAGTGAGCAGGCGCAGGACCCAAGTACTCAGGACTGATTTTGTGAGGAGAGGGAAGGATTAAGGGCTGAGAAACGCACTGAGATTGAAAGTGGATAGGTTACGTTTGATGCCAGAGAGAAGGGAATGTAGAGAAAGGAGTCAAAGGGAAGTGCTATGAGTGGCCCACTGGCATAGAAGCTGGTGGCTTCTACAGCAGCCTGGAAGGGCAAGAGCCTGAATTTGCTCAAACCAGTAAAGAAAAGTCGCAGCAACTAAGACATTTCAACATATACTATCGCTGCATAGTTTCTAAACATATTGTAGAAAGATGCCAGATGTTTCCTGGTTATTTGTTTTTTTTGTGACAACTCGATCTGGAAAACCCAGAGAAAAACTGTATAGAGTGATGTCCAAGTTTCTGTCTATGTATTTTCCACAGTGAAAAGCAGCAGCCTATGTAAGTAACATCCTAGAAGCTTGCCTTAATAGCCTTGGCAGGCTTTGGGGGACACTTCTCTTGGACCCTCACAGCTCAAGGGAGCTCCTTGGCTTCTACGGCAATGTGCTGCTCATAGCACTTCCTCTATGGTAAGGGTCTAACTGGTGGAAGAATCAATTCTGCTTGGGGTATCTGAAATCTCCCTCCAAATACAAGTAAATATAAGGAAATGCGATGAGGATTTGAGAATTGAACCTTTACAGAAATAAGATGAAATGGTATTTTAACAAACTAATAACAATTATTAAAGTTCTTCTGTACTTCCCAACTTTCAGTGTAATTAAGTGTGGCTATTTTAAAGCCCAATTATGAAATAACAACAGTGTACTGTTAATAGCTTCTTTAGTCTGGACTTCATGTACTAACTTCACTCAGGATAATGTTTTGTTGAACAACAGAAAACCTATCATCAGGCTGAAATGCTTCCTTTGTTCTCACAATTAAAATGCTTCTGGTTCTGATTCGTCAAAACATGCCTGATGGAAAGCCTTGAAACACAGTGCAACCTGAACCTTGGAGAAAAAAAAGGTATGTACTCCTGCTTCTAAACTCTGCAGCTGCACCTCATCTTTGCTGACAGTTGAGCTAAAACTCTATCCAAAGATCTGCCAGCGCTGGGAAGTATTACTGCTAATCCTTGCGCTCGGGACCCATCTCAACTTGTACTAAAAACAGAAGCGGGGGGTGGCTTGACATTAAGTGTCATGCTATATAAACTACCCTGATATTGCTTGGCCTGGTTCATTCTTCCAGTCCCCTCTTGCTTCTCAAAGCCTGGATTTATGAAATCTTAAAGTCAAACCCACAGCACTTTTGTCAAGAGGAATTTATTTGCCCTTAGCCTAAAGCATTTCCAGTCATCTTGGTCAAGTAACGCTCAGGATGCTGGCCGTGAATTGTTCTGGTTCTCTGCCAGAATTCAATTCCCCTACACCAACTGATTTCCCGTAACTATTACTCAGTGCAGGACAAAAAGTTCTGTTTGCAATTATGTTTTAGCTTTGGTTTCGGTTTTCTTTTTTTGGCTTGAGCAGGCCAAGAAGCAAGGAGCCGCCCTGAACACTGCACTCTGTCTCAGTTTTTCCAGTTGAAAACATGCCTTTGCAAGGATGTATTTTCTGAAAAGAAATAGCAGGATCCAAAAAGTTAAAACTCTAATCACGTGAAGCTGGGAGTCCAGTGACTCCTTCCAAGGGCATCTTGCTGGGACAGAGATAATCCTTATGGGACAGTAAGGGACAAGGCATTGGTAGGTCTCAGCACTTGGACTTACTTAGATGAGACATAAATCTCCCAGTGTCGGGACGGAGATGATTTTGAGGAGAACAGTTAAAATGTGAGGCCACGTTATTTAAAGCAACTCTGGCCAAGTCATTACATTATCTTTGTTCTCTACTTCAGACATCTCCTTCTGCATGCAGGAGCCCCCTGAGCAGGATGGGGGTTACTAAGTGTAGACAGCTTCAAGATTTTTGAGAAAATTAAGTCTGTTGGGAGGAATTTACCACTGCAAGCATCACAAGACACCTTATTAAATGCTTAGAAGCAAGCCTACATGAAAACTGACCCAGGTTCTGAGAGTGTAAAGGCTCTCAAAGAGTAGGTCCTGCTTTGGTGAGGCCCCATGCTTCCTGGCAGTCCAAGTTGTCCTTGTGTGGCTTGAATTGCACAGGTGAAAAAAATAAGAAGTCTGATGGCTTGCATTAGAGCCTAGGAAATTCAAGTTCAAATTCAAGAGTGGCCCTGAAATGTTGAGACTACCTTTTTTTTAATAATCGTTGAAGAAACGCTTAAGATTTAACTGTAGAGAGACTATTTATGTAGACGCCTGTCCATCTGCCAAGCTCTTTCCTCTGAAAAGGAAGATAACGATTTAGAGCGGAAGAAAGATCAACAATGGAATATAAGGCAACTCCCATAATTTTTTTAGCAATGTTGCCAACTGGCCTTGAAGATTTAGAATTCTCAAATGTTTATCAGTCGGCAGCATTCTCTGGCTGGTAAAGTTTCTAATCTTTTAAAAATCTTACTATTTTATTTGCTGTGTTTATTTGCACTCTCTTGTAAAATGCTTGTCTGGTCTTCCACACAAGTCTCAAGAAATCAGTACGAGCAGTAACAAATAATTTTCACTACTTCAGCAGGAATGACCTGTTCAGCAAAACACTGCATAATATAAAACGGTTTTGGTTTTTTGGTGCCATACTCAGTATTACACATAAAAATCAAATAGAAAATCCGCCTTTTGTTAACATATTATTTTAAAGCATTTCTGAAACATCAGAATGTTGCATTAAATTTTCCATCACACTTGCATTTCTGAAATTACTTTCTTTTTTTAAGTTCTACCACAGTCCTAGATCAGTAGGATCTCTGCTTTTCTATCTAATTTTTCCTAAATGCTACCCGCTTTGCTACGTTTTCAGCTCCAAATTTTGCTATTAATTTATTTCTGACATGTTCATCATCTTTTTGCAATTCCAAGTCATCTTCTCTGCTCCATACAGGGTACCCATCTAGGCGCCGCCCCGTCTCCAAAAACTGTAAAGTAGGTTCCACTTCCCCGCTGTTCTTCAGAAAGGCCTGTGTAACAGTTAATAGGTCCATGCCAAACTTCTCCATGAAGTGCTGCATAGTTTTCACTACTTCTCCTACCTCACTGGAAGAACAGCACATCCTTGTTGGTCTTTCTTCCCTTTGTAATTGAGTGTCAGGGAGAGCAGAGTCCTCTGGTCCAGTTCTCAAACCAGATGCTGTTTCTCCTGGGGACTTTTGCTCTCCAGTTTGTGCAGAAAGGTCTTCTGAAACATCTGAAGCATCACTTCCTGACTAAAAGTAAGAGAAGTAGAGTCATCAATTAGACATGGAATTTTCTGGCAAGTTTCTTCTATCACTGCTACTCAACCACCTTCCACTGTGACTTTGCAGTATATAAAAAAATCAGAAATTACTAAGCATAGTAAAATTCAGTGACTGATGTGAAGCTATATGTGTTAATGAGGATGTACAAGATCACAGAATAAGATGAACTATGAAGGAGAATTTGAACAAACTAAATATAAAAAGCAAAAGTAAAACAGGTTTGTTCAGCTTAGAGAAGGCTCCAGGAACACCTTATAGCAGCCTCCTAGTGCTTAAGAGGTCTACAGAAGATCTGGGGAGGGGCTCTTTACCAGGGAGGGCAGGGACAGAATGAGGAGAAATGTTTTAGAGCTGAAAGAGGAGAGGTTTAAATCAGATATTAGGAAGATATTTTTTCCTGGGAGGGGAGTGGTGAAGCACTGGCACAGGCTGCCCAGAGAAGTCGTAGCTGCCCCATCCCTGGAGGTGTTCGAGGCCAGGTTAAATGGGGCTTTAAGCAACAGGATCCAGTGAGAGGTATCTATGCCCGTGGCAGTGGATTGGAACTGGATGGGCTTTAACATCCCTTTCAGCCCAAGCTGTTCTGTGATTGGTTAATGCAACTGCGTGAACATTTTATGCCTGAAGTGAAAGGTGACTTCCATTTGCCAAACAGCTTTTAATGTAATAACTGTCACATTAACTTCCTTGAGCTGACTTGAGCGGGGAATCAAACTAAGAGAATGTGCTGCAGTTTGGCATGTTTCATCATGAGCCACGTGGCTCACGTGAGGCTTCTGTTGTGGTGCCAAGTCATTTAAGAAATTAATGATGAGTTAGACTCATAGAATGGTTTGGGTTGGGAAGGGACTGCTAAAGGTCCCCTGCGGTGAGCAGACACATCTTCTAGTAGATCAGGTTGCTCAGAGCCCTGTCCAACCTGACCATGAGCGTTCCCAGGAACGGGGCAGTCACAGGTGTGCAGGCTGGGACAAGGAGAGCCTCACCTCTGTGCTTTCAAACTCCTGATTTGCTGCCTCGAACAGACCCGGGCTCCGGAGGGGCTGCTGAGCCTGGTGGGACTCTGTGGGAACACACAGGGGTGAGTGGGGACATGGCAGGTCCCAGACCCCGCACGCGGGCACACACAACCTCCCCCCCATCCCGGTTCCTGCTATACCTGGTCCCCGTTTTCTCCTGGTGGTGCCCCCTGCTCCCCTCTTCCCCTACAGCCCCCACCCCATCCCTCTTAACCCCATTGATGAAAGGGGCTACAAGAAAGCTGGGGAGGGACTGTTTACAAAGGCTTGTAGTGACAGAACGAGAGGCGATGGGTGTAAACTGGAGAGGGGCAGATTCAGACTAGACAAAAGGAGGAATTTCTTCATCATGAGGGTGGGGAGGCCCTGGCCCAGGTTGTCCAGGGAAGCTGTGGCTGCCCCATTCCTGGAGGTGTTCAAGGGCAGGTTGGATGGGGCTTGGGCAGCCTTGTCTGCTGGGAGGTGTCCCTGCCCAGGGCAGGGGGGGTGGAAGTAGATGGGCTTTAAGGCCCCTTCCACCCCAAACTATTCTGAGATTCTATGATAACCTCCCCACTCCTCCCCGTTCCCCATTTTCCCTTGGCCACACACCCCATTCCCCTCCTCTGCTCCCCGTTTTGTCCCCGCTAACCCCGGCCTGCCCTGCCCCTGCTCCCACTCCCCATCTTCATACAATCACAGAACCACGAGGTGGAAAAGGCCTGTTGGATCATCGACTCCTACCGTCCCCATCTGCCACTAACCCATGTCCCAGAGCACCTCCTCTACCCGTCTCCTAAACCCCTGCAGGGCTGGTGACTGCACCCCCTCCCCGAGCCGCCTCTGCCAGCGCCCCACGACCCTTTGTGTGAAAACTTTCCTCCCGCGCTCTAGCCCGCCCCTCCCCTGGCGGAGCTGGAGGCCGTTCCCCCTCGTCCCGTCCCTGGGGAGCAGAGCCCAGCTCCCTCCTCCCGGCCACCGCCCCTCCGGCCGTTATAAAGCGCGCCGAGGCCGCCCCCCCGCCCCCCGCCCCTCTCACCGCGGGGCCGCAGGTGCCGCCGGTACCGCTCGCGCATCGCCTGCCAGCTGTGCCGCGTGAGCGCGCGCCGCTCCAGCTCCCGCCACAGCGCGCGCCCCCCGGCCCCGGCGCGGCCCCGCACCGCCCGCAGCAGCGCCGCGTCCTCCGCCGCCGAGAACGCCAGGCGGCCCCGCGGCGGCGAGGCGGGCGACGAGGACGACGACGAAGAAGACGACGACGACGTCGACGACGGAGCCGGAGCCGGAGCGGGCAGGCGGAAGGGCTCGATCGGCAGGCGGCGGTTGCGCCGCACGCACTCGGTGACGAAGTCGGCGGACACGGCCCCCGCGGGCGCCGCCTCGCCGGGCTGCGCCAGCGGCACCGCGCCCGGCTCCTGCACGCGGCACAGCCGCCCGCCGCCCGCCAGCACCAGCGGCGCCAGCCGCAGCTTCGCCGGCCCCGGCCGCACGTAGAAGCGCATCGGGCTCCCGTCGTCCCGCACGAAGAGCGAGCGCCCCGGCGACCCGCGCCTCCCCGCCATCGCCGCGCCCGGCGCGCAGGCGCGGCCGGAAGGGAAGACGGACATGGAGGAGGCGGCGGCGGAGAGCGAGGGGCGCCTCAGCAAAAAGTGAGGGAGGGCGGGCGGGGGGCTCGGGGCGGCGGCGCCGGGACGGGGAGGAGAGAGGAGAGCGGAGCGCGGGGGGCCCCATGCTCGCCGCCGCGCGGCTCCGCGCCTGCCGGGCCCTCAGCCGACACTGCAGGTCGGTGCCTCGCGGCCCGCCGCGTGCCCGGGGGGCGGGGGGCGCGGCCCCGGGAGCCGGCGCGGTGCTGGGCGCGGGTCGCGACCTTCTCTGAGCGGTCATGGAATCGCCAGGTTGGAAAAGACCCATCGGATCGAGCCCAACCATTCCCATCAAACACTAAACCATGTCCCTCAGCGCCTCGTCCACCCGTGCCTTAAACCCCTCCAGGGAAGGTGACTCAACCCCCTCCCTGGGCAGCCTCTGCCAGTGCCCAGTGACCATTTCTGTGAAAAATCTTTTCCTAATGTCCAGCCTAAACCTCCCCTGGCGGAGCTTGAGGCCATTCCCTCTCATCCTGTCCCCTGTCACTTGGGAGAAGAGCCCAGCTCCCTCCTCTCCACAACCTCCTTTCAGGTAGTTGTAGAGAGCAATGAGGTCTCCCCCCAGCCTCCTCTTCTCCAGGCTGAACAACCCCAGCTCTCTCAGGAAAAAAAATGCATAAATGGGGCTCACGGGTTGTTGTGGCGGTTTGATTGGTTTGGGCAGAATCAGAAACCTCAGAAAAGGTGAAAAAGTTCAAAGAAGAAAATTCTTAAATGTGATCAGGGAGCGTATTGACAGAGTTTAACTCTTTTGGGCAGAGTCAGAAAAGTAAGACAAACTGAGAGAGTTTGAAGAAGAAAAAGCTTAAATGGGCTTACAGGTTATTGTGACAGAGTTTGATCAGTTTGGGCAGAGTCAGAGAAACCTCATAAAAGGTGAAGAAGAGTTCAAGTAGGAAAATGCTTAAACATATTCAAGGATTATTGTGGCAGAGTTTGGTTTTATCAGAGTCAGAGAAATCTCAGATGATCTGAGAGTTCAAAGAAGAAACGTGCTTAAACGTGCTCAGGAGTCCCTGTGACAGAGTTTAACTGTTCTGGGCAGAGTCAGAGAAGTCTCATAAGAGGCGAACTGAAAAAGTTCAGAAAAGAAAATGTTTAAATGTGCTCACAGATTATTATGAGAGTTTGATTGTTTTGGCAGAGTCAGCGAGATTACAGGGGTGTTTTCACTGTAAGCTTTTGGCAGAATCCTGCTAAGTGCTTCCCTGTAGAAGCATCCAACAGCTGCTCCATCTGGTTTCCTTCTCTCTTGCAGTGAGCTGAAGAGGCGTTTAAAGGCTGAGAAAAAAATAGCTGAAAAAGAGGCAAAGCAGAAAGAGCAAAGTGAAAAGCAGTCAAATAAAACTTCCTTTACTTCTAACTCCGAGAGTAACATCGGTGCTGATGAGGAAAGCTTGGATCCAAATGTGAGTGCCTGGCCTTGTACTTGTTACTGTCCTGAGAATAAATGTTACTGATTTACATTGGAATTTTTTTATCCAAGGGAAACTAAATGGTTTTAAAGGGAGAGACCCACGTATTCCTGTATTAGGGGAGCTGTGTTTTAATTTATGACCTGTAAAACAGTTTCGGTTTCTCAAGGAAATAATTTGGTTTTGTTTTTTCCTGGCAACAGCAATACTTCAAGATCCGTAGTCAGGCAATCCAGCAGCTGAAGGGCACCAATGAAGATCCCTATCCCCACAAGTTCCACGTAACCATTTCTCTCTCAGATTTTATAGAGAAGTACAATCACCTGCAGCCAGGAGATCACCTGAAAGACGTGACTGTGAGAGTGTCAGGTAAAGGCTTACCTGGGACACAGAAGTGTGACCTGTTGCTTTGCTAAGCCAAGTCTTAGCCACTTTTAGTCTGTTCAGATTTTGCTGATCCCCCTTTACTCGGTCGTGAGATCTGTAGCAGTGTTAGACTATTCAGGACACGTCCTTTCTGACTGAGTGAACCCATGCAGCAACAAGATCAGATTGTATTATGGGTTCCAAGGCCCAAAGTTATTTCATCTTTTATGCACTGGCATTAATTTTGAGAGTTAAGTGTTTCACTTTCACAGTTGGTGATCAGGTCAGAGCCCGTGATTCCTTGTTCAAGCGATAATACTGTGACTTTTGCCCCTGCATCCTTTCTGCTAGGGGTTCTTTTCCTGATGTCCTCCATGCTTTGATATTTAGGTCGAATCCATGCAAAGCGTGCGTCTGGAGGGAAGCTGATTTTCTATGATCTTCGCGGTGAAGGAGTCAAGTTGCAGGTCATGGCGAACTCCAGGTAATAGGGGTATTCCCAGCAACGTTCTAAACTGAACTGCATTCTGGGGCCTGAAGATCTGTGTTTCAGCTTTCTGTTCCTTCATTTCCTTAGACTGTTTGTGGGTTGGCCTAGGCAGCCAGGTAACCTTTTGCTTAGAATGTTGTGATTGGCTTCCTTGCTAGAAGAATCATTTTTTAAAGGATTTGGCCTGGGGAGAAACTTGCAGGATAGTTTGGAATGTTGAATGTTAAACAGAACTGCTTACATTGGTGTTGTAATTACAGCCTTTACAAATCTGAGGAAGAGTATGTACGCATTAACAACAAACTGCGTCGTGGAGACATTATTGGCGTAGAGGGGAATCCTGGGAAAACCAAGAAAGGAGAACTGAGTATTATTCCTACTGAAATAACTCTGTTGGCTCCATGCCTGCACATGTTGCCTCATCTTCACTTCGGCCTCAAAGATAAGGTACGTGTCATACCTGTCATACGCTTAGAGGGAGTTTAACAGACAGGTCTGAATTGATGACCTCTTATATCTGCATGTGAGATCAGTCACATTTTGTCTAGCTTGTTTTAAAGATGCTTGTTCTTTCCAGGAAACTAGGTATCGTCAGAGATACTTGGATTTAATTCTTAATGATTATGTGAGACAGAAATTTATAACCCGTGCAAAGATCATTACGTATATGCGGAGCTTTCTGGATGAATTGGGCTTCCTTGAGGTAAGCTTTGGTGTTTATTTCTCTGCATACTGAATGTGTTTCGAGCTTTTCAACTTAAAGGAAGCCTTATATTTAGGCTCATATGCAAGAAATGAGGTTACGGTTGGCTTTCTGGGCTGCAAGCACACATTGCCAGCTCATTAGATGAGAGCAGGGCATTGAGGTAGGAGCCTGGAAATATTTATGCCACTGTTAAATTAATTGCTTTTATTATTATTTTACAGATTGAAACTCCTATGATGAATATAATCCCAGGTGGAGCCGTGGCAAGACCTTTTATCACGTACCACAATGAGCTGGATATGAATTTATATATGAGAATTGCTCCAGAGCTTTACCATAAGGTAAAATACAAGCACCTCATGGCTACACCTGTGTTCTTCAGACTGTTGCGATCATATTCTAAAACATTAAATGTAGGTAAAATGAAGATTAAATCTTCTTGAAGAAGGTGTATTCATTGAATTGGAGGAAACAAATGTGTCTTGAAGGAGATGTCTTGCAGTTTTGTGTGTTTGAGCTCTCTTTAGTTCTTTTGAAATTTACTAGGATTTCTTTTTGTTTAGATGTTGGTGGTTGGAGGCATGGACAGAGTGTATGAAATTGGGCGTCAGTTTCGGAATGAGGGAATTGATTTGACTCACAACCCTGAGTTCACAACTTGTGAATTCTATATGGCATATGCAGACTACCATGACTTGATGGAAATTACAGAGAAGATGCTTTCAGGTGACGTATGTGATATTAATTTAAAAAGAGTAAGAATCTCTAAAAGAATTGCATATTATGTGGTATGCTCTTCTTCTAAACTTCAGATTCCTTGTTTTAGGGATGGTGAAACATATTACTGGAAGCTACAAGATTACTTATCATCCAGATGGTCCAGATGGACAGGCCTATGAGATAGATTTTACCCCTCCCTTTCGGCGCATTAGCATGGTCCGTGATCTGGAGAAGGCCCTGGGAGTGAAATTTCCACCTGCTGAGCATTTTGAAACTGAAGGTCAGATGCTGAGTATGAACATGGTATACTTCTTCCCAATAAGAAAGAGGGCAAAAGGTCATAGAACCACCAGGCTGAAAAAGACCTCTTGGATTATCGAGTCTGTCAGCTGCTTTTTTGAGGTGGTATTAACACATGAGATTGCTTTTCTCTGGTTTTGTCTGTTACCCAAGAGCCCATAAAGAATCCTTAATGCCTTGCAGTCTTTGGCAGGATCTGACCCTTTTGCCTCTTCCTTTGAGTATATGAGATGATATGTACTCAAGAGGTATGACTAGGGGAGTTCTTCATCTATTAAAGAGACCCAGCTTTTTCTTTCCTATTTCTTCTGTCTTTCTTTCATGCAGTTTAGTCTCCATGCCTGTGATCATAGGTGAGGAGCAGAATTATTTTGCGCTGTCTTCAAGACGTGTGTACGTGCCATTTTATTCCTGGAGTCCAGAGCCATAAGGAAACAAGTTCATAAACTTTTTTTTTGATTTTTGCTTTTCCCCAGATAATAATATCCAGCAGCCTTGTGCAGCTGTGCTCAACAGTTGCCAAGTTTCTGAAATAGAAAAGAACATGTTTTAGTGTAAGCCGATTAATACACAAAAACTATATTTGCCTTTGACATTAAAGCTCAATGCTTTCCATGACGTAAACCATTAAGATCTTAGAAATAACTCTTAAGACACACTGAAGGGTGCAGAAAGAAAAAAACATGTTTGCCTGGGTGTGTTTTCCAGTTTTTGTCTACAACTATTTCAGAAACTCGCAAGTTCTTTGATGACCTCTGTGCAGAGAGAAATGTTGAGTGCCCACCTCCCAGGACAACAGCCAGGCTTCTTGACAGAGTAAGTAAAGGTCATGTTTTTATAATTCTAATGTTGCTGAGGTTCTGCTGTATCAACAGAAGTCTCTTCCAAGTAAAAGTTTAGCTGTGTCTGGGAAAACACACTGAAATGCATTTTTGCTGTTTCTGTAGCACAATGAGAAAACTTACTGCGTAAAAAACTTTTTTTGTGTTGTGTACACCAAAATGTAGTATCCTGATGCCTGCTTAATGTGAGTACTAGAGGACTTTAGTTTGATAACTAGTCTCTTTGCGCTTAAAGCAGATCTGCTTTGTCTTGTGTCAGTTTTGTCTGAGATCTGTGCATTTGTAACTACCTTACCAAACTGGTAGACTTACCATATAGTTCTTCTTCCGTCAACTGTATCAAGTCTTTTCCTTTGTGCCCAAAACATTGCCTGGTAGCTCATAGACTCCTAGAACATCTTGAATTGGAAGGGACCCACAAAGATCACGGAGTCCGGCTCCTGCCCCTGCACAGGACAATCTCAACATTCACACTGTGTGTCCCAGGGCGTTGTCCAAATGCTTCTTGAGTGTTGTGAGACTTGGCACGGTGACTGCTTCCCTGGGGAGCCTGTTCCAGTGCTCCACTAGCTGTTTTTCTGCTGCTTTTCCTGTTGGCTTATGTTGGAATGTTTGTTTTGAATTATGTTATTGCTTTTAGCTATGTTGTTTCTCTTATCCAGCTAGGACATGCACCCTTTGTTAATGAAGGCAGTATCATGATAAGGAATTATTAGTTGGGAAGCTTTTCAGTTTTATAATACCCTCTCCAGTTAGTGAAGAAAGGGAAGCAGAATGTTTGGGGAAGGCAGCGCTTGGCAAGTGATATTGTATTCGACATAATTGTTTTGCTTTCGTTTTCCCAGTTAGTTGGTGAATTCCTGGAAGTCACATGTATCAACCCTACATTCATCTGTGACCACCCCCAGATCATGAGTCCTCTAGCCAAATGGTATGAGCATGAGTCATAAGATGTAACTCTTTTAACCTTTTGTTCCTACTTGATTATAAAGAAAGTAAAAAGTCACATATGTGAAAAGAGAGGTTTTGATGTGTTATACTAGTTTGTGAATTCTGACACCAGCCAACATACACGCTGGTTTCTGAGCTGTGAATTCCATCATCCAGGGAAGAGGTGTGCTGATGCTCAGTAGTTTGAAGTTTGGACGGTTGTCACTGCTTAGTGTTGGCAATTCCCCTGAAGTAATGTATGTGCTCCTTGCTTCTGTAAAGATGTTTATTTGAAGGTATGGTTGTTCTGTCACCTTGACCTAGGCATCGCTCTCTTCCGGGACTAACAGAACGTTTTGAACTCTTTGTAATGAAGAAGGAAGTGTGCAATGCATACACAGAACTTAATGATCCTTTCCGGCAGCGGCAGCTTTTTGAGGATCAGGCCAAGGTATGGAGTCTTGCCGATAGTGAATCGGTGATAAGCAAAGAATGTTACCTGTGTCTATTCCAAATCTGTTCTTAGTCCCTACTCCTGAAAAGGGCCCTTATTACTTTGAGCAAGTATTTCTCACTCAAATGAAAGCCTGTGATTAAAACCTCATTCCTTATAAAAGAACCTTGCTTTCTAAGGTAAACAAGTCAAAACACTTGCTGATGAGGTTTTTTTAGTAGTGTGACTTTATTTTGGAATATCTTTCCTTTTACTCTACATGAAGAACTAATATTAAAAAAAGCAAATGTGCAAAGTGTTTTCTCTGTCTTGCTCAAGTCAAAAGTTACTTTTCCTCAGTTAGATGTTTATGTAGTCATACAACATTATACTTCGAAGTTCTTAAATTTTCCTGTCTGGTAAGAGTTTGAATGGCGTGTAAGAAATAACCTAATTTGCTGAACCAAGTTATGTGATGTGGCTTTTGTTAACTGGCTATCTTGATAGTAAGTTTCAGAATGTTCAGTCAAAATGAACATTACGGATTTCTTTCATGTTTGGCCTGTTGTACATGTTTGCTGCAGCTGCCTGTCATGGTTTTAGCCAGGCTTTGCAGTCATATGATTACATGTTTTGAATGAAAATCTGCCTGAAAAATTAACATTAAGGTGGAGATGAGGGTGAAGAACGGCAGTTGGCATTTCAGGATTTCAGACTCGAGTAGGAAAGTTTGCATTAACAGTCTTGCAAAGTCTTCCTTGAAACTGTGAGCAAAAATGTTTGTTGTTTCAACACTCACACTTGGCATTTTCTAAATTAGAGAGGGCTGGATAGTCTGTTTTTGTTATTCCTTTTGGCAGTGGGAGGCTATCAGGGTCAGTTAGTTACCATGTCAGTGTAGGAAGACTTTTTCATTTTTCTGCTTGTGGAGAAAAAAGCAATCCCTAAGCTCTGTTTCATGAAGCAACTACTGATGGTTTGAACAGTTATTCTGCTTCATTGTTTCTGTGAACATTAAAGAGGGAGTGACAAATGATAAAGAATCCTAGAATGACCCGAGTTTGAAGAAACCTACAAGAAACATCAAATCCAACTCCTGTCCCTGCACAGGACAACCCTAAACATTCACAGTGTGGGTCTGAGAGTGTTGTGCAAATGCTTCTGGAATATTGTCAGGCTTGGGACCATGACTCCTTCCCAGCGTTCCATCACCCTCGGGGTGAAGAACCTTTTCCTAGTATCCAACCTAACCCTCCCCTGGCACGTGTCCCTGTCATTCCCTCGAGTCCTGAGAAGCCTTTGAAAGAATTTATTCCATTGGCATCTGCTGCCGTGTGGTCAAAACTTGCAGATTGGAAAGGAATTGAGCCTGGAGCTATTTGGAAAGAACCTGAACCAGTGATCGCAGCTCTATGGGTGCTGTGAGCTTGTCTAATCTGTTACTAATGCAGCTGCACAGGGCTCTGTACAACTCGCCTTTTACGATTAATTTTCTCACTTAGGCCAAAGCTGCGGGTGACGATGAGGCCATGTTCATCGATGAGAACTTCTGCACCGCGCTGGAGTACGGGCTGCCGCCCACTGCGGGCTGGGGCATGGGCATCGACCGCTTCACCATGTTCCTTACCGACTCCAACAACATCAAGGTAAACGTGCCTGCTGCTGGCGGCGTGGGAGAGCAGGGAAAGAGCTTCCACCGGGGAAGAGCTTCCCTGCTCGGGTCAGGCCGCTCCCTGGCGCTGAGGGCGGCGCCGAGGGCCGCGCCGGCGGCAGCTCTCGCGAGATTTGCCCGCGGGGTTCTCACCACGTAGCGGTGTGCAGCCACTCTCGCGAGATTTGCCGCCTCGGTCCATCTAGCGGGGAACTGCCGTTCTCGCGAGATTTGCCCGCAGGGTTCCCCCCCCACATAGAGGGGCCCAGCTGATCTCGCGAGATTTGCCCGGCGGGGTTCTCCCCACCTAGCGGCGACCAGCCGCTCTCGCGAGATTTGCCCGCGGCGGTCTCTCCATAGAGCGGGGGTTGGGGCGCTCTCGCGATATTTCCCGCGGGGCGGGGGTGGCCATGATGTCTGACGCTGTCCGTGTCCGCAGGAGGTGCTGCTCTTCCCCGCCATGAAGCCGGAGGACAACAAGAAGGAGGCGCAGCCCGAGCCGCCCGCCGAAGGCACCTCCGTGTGAAGCCCGGGGCGGCGCGGCCCCTCACTGAACGCAGCTCAATAAAGGCGTGTCTTTCCGCCCGGCTCCGTGTCTGTGCGCGCCTGCGCGGGGGCGGCTCGGCGGCGTGAGGGCAGCCCGGCCGCGGTTCTTAACCCGTGAGGGGCAAACGGCTTCTCTTTGTGGCAGATCCCCCTGAGAGGGGCGGGGCGGGAGCCGCGGGGTGTGGGGGCGGGGCCGTGAGGGGATCGCCGCCTCCCCGAAGCCGCCCCGGCTGCATGTGGTCCGCCGATGGCATCGCCGAGCTGTGCTACCGCCACTACAGCGCCGGGCTCCCGAGACGGGGCAAGCCGGACCCCCGGAGGGAGTGGACTGCCCTGGCAGCTGTGGTCAAAGTGGAGCCTGCAGCCCAAAGCGAGCTCCTTGCCGCTGTGGGGACTCCGCGGGGTAAGAAAGGGGGTTGGAGCGGAGAGGAGGTGGCAGTCTTAGGGCTTTGTTTTCTTTATTTTTCTAAGATACGTTTTAAGAATACTGTCTCTCACTGTTAGCCTGATCTAACAGTGCAGAAGTGCTCGTTAGAAGGGAAATCACTTCACTTTACTTGTGCAGGAGTCTGTTCTGGCTCAAACCTCAAGGGAGGGGGTTGAGTCACCTTCCCTGGAGGGGTTTAAGGGACGGGTGGATGAGGTGCTGAGGGACATGGTTTGATAGGAATGGTTGGACTCGATAATCCAGTGGGTCTCTTCCAACCTGGTGATTCTATGATTCTATATGCTTCTTCCTCTCCCAGTCCTGTCGCCGCCCAAATTCTTTACTCTCAGAAAGTTTTTTGCCAGCTTCTGTTTGGAAAGAGGTAGTTTGGAGTAAAGTGGTGGTGTGAGGAACGCTCATTCACTGGTGAAATATTGAGAAGGACAAAGTCTTTGAAGCAAAGATAATATTTTTATTTTACAATTCAGCGCTGAATTGGATGCCCTTCTAAAAGAGGCAGGTCATCTTATAATAGTAGTGGGTATATATACTAGTTTTAGACAAAGAACCATATAAATCTCCAAGATTGGTCATTATGGTTGGACTCAATGATCCAACGGGTATTCTCCAACCTGGTGATTCTGTGATATTTTTGGAGTATTTGACCATGTCCAGAGACTCCCTTCAGGTTATCACTTGACCTAAGACAACTACATCTTGCTAGACAACTAAACATCACGTCTGGAGATTGTCTGCATGTTATCTCTCGATACAAGATAGGTTTATATGATAAGATAGTTAAACATACAAACCAGCTGCAGCAAAACTTAACAATTCTCACACTGTTGTTCTCAGACTGTAGCTAAGACAATGAATTTGACTGACGAATAAGTGGCAGAAGGCTAGACAGGACCTGAATATCTCTGTAAATCCTCACAAAGCTGTGTTTGGCTACTATTGAAAGAACCCTAGAAAGGGCTCAGCTCGCTCTCCTTCAACAGCTGTTACCTCAGTGTGCGTTTGTGTTAGTTTGCCGCCATCATCTCTTCACTTACCAGTACTTCCATGACTGTTTCCCATGCTTCTTATGCATTTGAGGAATCCTGTGCTAGCGTGCACTGTGTTGCCTAGCGTATCAAGCCACTCCTGCTGTGGCATCATAGGCTTTTCCTAGCACTTTCTGCCTGATGCATTCAGTTCTCCTGCTGTTTGCCTTCTGGAATGTCACATTACCCGTTTCCCAGTACTTTCCCTTCTACACAGTGTTCTGTGTGCTGTCTTACTAGAATGGCTGTGAAAGCAATGCTTCTGTTCACTTAAACTCATTTCTTTTTTTCAGAAACTAAGGAAGTTGTTGCTCTGGGAACTGGAACAAAATGTATTGGCCAAAATAAAATGAGAAAAACTGGTAAGTGTGGTGTAAAATACAAGAACAGATTACCTACCCTACCCCCTTTCTTGATGGTCTCATTAGAATCAAAGAAAAATGTCCAAGGCGTTAAGCTTGTACTTCTGGAGTGAAGCCAGAAGTGTAAGGCAGACCTCACCTCATCAAGAACAGGGGCTGAAGCGGCTAGAATAGCTGCCCTGAAAGTTTGCTGCACTTTGCTGCCTTAAAGGTGAATAAAATTTTTATATATGGAATTGTGTAGCGTAGGCTCTGAGTCTGTGTACCCAAACACTTCATAACTAAAAGCAAAACGGAACGTGAGCAAAATAATTGTGCTTCAGTCACCTGTTACAGTAGTTTTATCGTGGTCTGATGCGAAAGATGGCGCTGCTGAGTTAGGGTAGGGGTGACACCGGATAGGAACTGACAGGCTTTGTCTCCCTTAGGTATGTTCTGCAACTAGGTAACTTTAAGTGTTTGCACAATAAGTGTTTGGGTTAGATACCTGATTTCCCACAGCTGCCATTTCTTGCCATTTCTTATAGGACTTCCCCTGCTTTTCCTGTCTTTTTTATTCACAATGTATCTGTCTCCTCTTCTGAGTGGAGAAGCAGTAATAATTAGTGCTGAAAAGTGACTAAGGAGGAAAAGTGTTTGTGAATACATAGGTACAGGACTTACTGCCTTCCTTGGACTTCAGAGAGGAGGAGTAGCGCAAAACAGAAGAAATGATTTTGCGTCCATCAGTTTTAGACTGCTTAGTGCTCAGCGTAACATCTTTCACATTGAAATGAATTAGTGGAGCAAAAGAGATGGAAGTAAATTGTGTGATTTAAATTGTAGGACAGTGCAACAAAAAACTTCAACCAAAGCTTAACAAACACTAAACTTTTTTTCTGGATGTTAACCTTAATCTGAGAGTATTAAGATTTACTATTTTCTATTAAGAACAAATATCAGGAAGGTTTTGAAGGAAGATGGTGTTTCTTCAACTGAAAAGATTTCAGATATCAGAAGAGATAAAATTTTGTATTTAAACAAGTCTCTGACTTGCTGTGAAGACTTTTATTCTTCATTTGTGTAAGCTATTGACCTCCTTTTGTAGTGGCTGGAAATTCAAATATCTTGGGACAACCTAATACCGGTGTTGAACCTTCAAATGCTAGCAAAGCTGGAGAACTGTCACCTGTCAAATTCTGTTTGCTTTGTTCATCTCCTTTCAGTAATGATGCATATGTTCTCATTTGGTTGTTCCATTAGGAGACATTCTGAATGACAGTCATGCTGAAATTGTGGCCAAGAGGAGCTTTCAGAGGTGAGGCAAGAAGTTCACATGCTTTTATTCAGTGCCAGTTGAGGTGGTTGTAGTACAGACAAAAAACCAGCCAGAATTTGTAGCTTCAGGGATGAGAATGCAATGAAAAAGAGTAACAATATACCCTTTGTTAGCAGAATTTACCTAATTTTTATACTAGGTAGTGTTAAGGCCCTTTCACAGAAGCTTGTTTCTTCCTCATTCTTGTAGAGCTTCTGTACAAAGAAATAGGATCCGATTTCAGTGCAGGTCTGATGATCAGCTGTGAAGGGTGGCCTTTTTGCTGTTTCCCACATACCAGTCCCCTTGTTCATGTACGGTGAGCTGGTACAAGGAACTGAGCCAGGAGAATAGTAACGCTACAGAAATTAATATCTTTCTTGTGGTTTGATGCCACTAAACTGTCTATCACAAAATTGGATGAGTTGCGGCGCCGGTGAAAATACTGAGTGGGAGGAAAGGGGTCTTAGGCGATTTGAAGTGATAGTTAACTCCACTGAATCCAACACTTTGAGTTTTGTTACTACATTTCCAATGATCTGTTTATGTTGGATCCCATCAGTCTGTAGAAGCATAACTGATGCCTCTTCACAGACTACATCGGGAAAGAACAGGGGCTACTGGGTGTCTATTTTTTGGGTTCCTGTGCATCAAAAATGAAGTAAATGCTTCATGAAAACTTCTGCCTAACAGGTATCTTCTCCATCAGATGTGGTTGGCAGTTTCTCATCAGCAAGGCAGTATTTTTATTCCAGGAACTGAAATTGGGAAGTGGAAACTCAAACCAAATATCGTATTTGTTTTCTTCTCCAGTCACACCCCCTGTGAGTATGCTGGAGTGAACCAGTTTAATGGTTCCCACTTGTAGAATCTTTTCTGCTCCTTGCCTTTCTTTTGTCTCCCTCTGGTCTGGAGTGAGGGTGAGGCAGTGACTCATGTTATCAGTATGTGCGCTAAGATATGCTTGACTGGTCCTCCAAAGATACATTTAGCATTTTATCACGCTGGATGTGATTCATGAGAACTCAGTAAGTCCCATACACTGCTTCACTTTCTCTTTAAGCAACACTGGCTAGTATTTTCTTTGTCTGGAAACTAACATACTTCTCAGAGGTCCTGTCATAACTCCTGGTTGCTTTCCTTTAAAAGTTGTCTCCTTGGATTCAATTTTTCATAAAAAACATTGGCATTTACTACAGTTAAAAAAAAATTAAAAAATAAACAAAACCAAACCCCAAACAACTGGGGGGGTGGGGAGGGCAGGTGCAGAACACCACCCCAGAACCCACGAGCCACACAGAAAAACCCAAACCATTGAACAAACAAACAAAAAAAACCCAACCAAAGAACCCCCCCAAAAAAACCAGGAACATCTCCCCTCCCAAATTAACAAAAAAACCAAAACCAAACTAAAAAAAAAACCCCAAAACCCCAACTAAAAAGGCCCACCCATGAAAAAACACCACCACCCCCAACCCAAAACTTCTTATGGAATGGAATGCAACAACGCAACTTTTTGGTTTGTCCTGGAAAATGTTTTTTGTGTGTTTAAAAAAACCCGAGCAGCGCTACTGAGATGAGGATCTGTTGGCAAAACGTAGGAATGTGACCTCTTGGTCTGCCAGCTTATCAGACATCTGGATGTTACCACACTTACCAGTACGTTCTTCAACTGCTAGCCTGTTAGCAGAGCAAGGAAGTATAAGCACTCTCAAAATATGCCTCATTGGTACTTCATGTATTTAATTAGTTGCTCATCATTTTCATAATTCTGATGGCATTGCTGAAATACACTATGGTTTTCTTTGTCAATGTTATATGAGAACAGAATCTACGTCTCCAAATTTAATAGCAAGGATAATTTCCAGACTGTTTGGGGTTTTTTTTCACATGCCTATCAGGTTTTGTTTGCTTTGAACTGGGCTTCAGAATTTTGGTTTTGAGCTTGTTTTAATGATACAGATTGCAACTTCAGTCCTTATTCAGTACGTTATTCTTTAATTATCCTTTTGAAGCTTGTATTGTTTAGTTAGGTCAGACTAGTTCTGCTATCAGTCTTCAGCCCTGCTTGTAGTCTGTCAAATATCTTTGACACCCTTTTGCTTTAGAGTTTTGCTTTTTTGATTGCTTCTTACATAGAGTGTAAAACTTGAAATTAAATTTCAGCAAAGTCCAATTTCATCATTCTACAGGGCAACATTGATTGGAAAGTGTTCTTACAGTTAAATTTTCCCAAGCGCAAATCTATGAAAGCTAGCGGTAGTTGTAATATTGCTGGTGTGATGTGTCCCGGTTACGAGAGATGCATTTTTGGTCCATTTGGATGTTACTTCTTTTGTTGTAGGTGGAGATGCTTCTATTATTCCAGTTAATGAACTAGAAAACCAGCTTACTGAGCCAGTAACTGGAGATGATGCAGCTGGACAATCAGCAGAGTGTAGGAGTAACCAGAATCATTTGGGTCCAGCAGATAAAAGGAAACCAGAGAAAATGGCAAGCGATCCTATAATCAAGAGGATGAAAACTGACAATGATGTTTATCTTTCCCTGACTGCTGAAGACCTGGGTGTTCAGGAAGTATCTGAAGCAAATCCAAAGAGCTGTGAATGTTCTGCAGAGGTGCAAGCAGCTAATAAGGAGGCTGACTTAGGGAGACCAAAGGTAGTAGATGTTTATAGAACTGGAGCAAAATGCGTACCTGGAGAGCTGGGTGATGCCCTCTTACCTGGGCTAGGGTATCACTGCGTGGGATTACTGCGAGTGAAGCCAGGTCGTGGGGACAGAACATGCTCTATGTCCTGCAGTGATAAAATGGCTCGCTGGAATGTGTTAGGGTGTCAAGGAGCTCTTCTGATGCATTTCCTGCAGTATCCAGTATATCTCTCAGCAATTGTAGTGGGGAAGTGTCCATATAGCCAAGAAGCTATGCGGAGAGCGATAATTGAAAGGTAAGTGCTCTCCTTTGGAAATCAGATGATGTGAATGGAGACAATGAGTTATGGCAGAGAGCAAACTTCATGCAAATATCAGGACTTTGCACCGAAGTTGTTTGCAGAAAGCATGAATTTCTGCAAATTCACATTTTCAGAAAGAAACCTGGTGTAGGACGGAGAGAAGGTGGCTGCTGCTGATGGGTCAGACTCGAAGAGTCACAAAGCAATTTCCTTTAGATGCATGATCTCTTTGGTTGACCTTTCATGAAGCAGTGAGAAGCTGAGTTTTTATAGAAGCCTTCCATTAGAAAAAGCAGCCAGGAGGACACAAACTCGGTTTAGTCAAGTTTTTTAGAACAGTGAAGTTGAACTTTTATTACCTTCATCCTGGTTTTATTTCCTCAAAAAGGGTCAAGAAAAGTCTTAGGTTATTGTTGTCCATACTCTACAAAATCATTCTGAATATCTCTTAAGTCCCCTTTTACAGAATTGTGTTGGTGAGCAAAAGCAGCTTTTATTTATCATAGGACCATTCCTAAAATTAAATTAAAAACCCTCCAGGATTTCATTTTTCTCCCTGCTGTGAGTAGTGGAGCTGAGACAATATGACTAGGGGAATTTATGTGATAAGTGAGGTGCGCTGCTGCTAAACGAGGAAAGTCACCTGCTGTTCACTGGCTTTCTTGCTTCTCAGATTCTTGAGTTGATGAAAACAACATTGTCAACTGCAAAGGCGTATTTACAACTTTAAAGTTTGAATCAGAGCAACAGAGGAATCTGTAAGCATAGAGGAGAGTGAATGGAACTGGGCAGGGTGAAAGAAAGGAGAGCAAGGAAGAAACCACTGAGCTGAACCACTCCCCTTAAGAGGCAGTTGCCAGACCAGTTCATCTGAAAGATTTTACTTCATTTTTTAACTCCTTTTCTCCACAGCCTTGCAACCTTCTAGAATGGTCATAAAAGAGGTCATAGTATATTAACAGGGGAAATGTTAGCTACCTATCCACTGGAACTTACTGGGTAATACTTTCCTCACTCTGTAATGTGTGGCACAAGAAATTGCCCACCCTCATTAGTCTTAGGTTGCCGTGTTATGCACTTTTTCAGGCTTTTACACCTGAAAATATAGACCTCAGTCTTACTTCATTCTCTGCTGCATGTAAATATGATGATTAAAACCAAACCCTTTTTTCCTTCTCCTCTGATCCTAATCCCATTCAGTGTGTAATAGTAATTTAATGTAACAAAGATGAGATTATACATGGAACTGCAAGGGTATTTTTTTTATCTTTCTAGTTTTTGATTATAATCCTTTATGTTCATAAGACAGATGTTAATGTAAAATAATTGACTATGTAAATACTTTATGATTATTTTTCATTGTGAAGTATATTGCAGATTTTGTCCTCCAACCGTGATCTCCATTGATTATACTAGCTTTTTAGATTTTTTTTAAATCAATTCGTCATAGTTTTTGTAGACCTCTTTGTCTCACTTCTGTAACTTGTGTTTAATTCCATTTTAATTCTGTTGAACACAATCAGCTTGTTTGGGAAGACCAGTCTTAAAATCAGTTGCATTTTTCCATGTTTCCTTTAGGTGTCGGCACATCTCATTTTTACCAGATGGTTTTCTCCCGCAGGAGGTTGAGCTGCTGCAATCGGATCTTCGATTTGAACACAGTCGTCAGGCAATTCAGGAAGTTCAAACTAACAGCAAAACAAAACTTGTTCCTTGTAGCGCAGGTGAGTTAATTTGGGCTGGTTGCATAACTGTGTGCGAAAGTCCTAATAAAAATTAGGTGGTTTCTTAAAGTGGAACATCATTCATTGCCAGTGCCAGAGGCAAAGTGTGACTCGTAGCAAGAAATTAATTTCAGGTCAGAACTTAATTGTTAATAATTAATAATATTCCGCCTAACCCTCTAGTTTCCATTAGGGAGTTTTTAGACTGAATAAACACTTGATTGTTGCCATTAAGAATTTATAATCTAAACAAAGATGGAAAATAACCAGTGAAAGCAAAATTTCTGAGAGCAATAAGAGAACATCAAAAGACTTCTTGTTTCAGTTAGTTTTGCATTCTTCTTGGTAATGAACAGGAGAGTTGCCATGCTGGGTTATGCTTGTAATTGCTCCAGAGGTCTTGAACGTAGAGAGAATATAGAGTAGTATAGTGTAAAGGTTTAATTGATAGAGGATTTGGACATTGCGGTTTTTGTCATGGTGATGAATGAATATGCAAGTCACGTTGTGATTTAGCAACATGGTCTCATTTGGGGAAAACGCCAGTAGAACTGCCACTGTGTGTGTATGGTTAAGCAGGTTTTTTAAACTTGGACGCGCCTGCCTTCTGCTGTTATACACTTTTCTGGCTTAACTGGAACTGGAAGTTATTCTGTTACAATACAGTTGATGATAAACCAGAATGGAAACAAAGAGTTCCTTAATAAAATTCAGATTCATTAAATTGGATTTATTTATAGGTGCCAGGAAGGAAAATGTTTTGATTCTGAGAGATGGGAAACAAAATCCATCATTGAAAATTGGTGCCAATTCACTTAGCAAAAATGATCTGAAACCAAATGGGTCTAAATTCCTGCATATGCCTTTCTTTCTGTACAGTTACTCAGGTCATTCTGTTAAAGATGAATGATGCTTTATCATGCTTTTTTTGCTTATATGAATTATGCCAGGTTGTTTTTTTTTTCTTGAAGCAGTGAAAATCAGAATTAACTCTATGTATCATAAAGGACAGAAGCTATGAAAATTGACCTTAGAGTTAATGCACGTGCAACTTTTTTGCCTATTAGGAACCCAGAGAAATGGGAGAACTTAGGAAACAAAAATTGTCTCAAGGCAGTAGAAGTTAAAGGAACTGTCGTTAGGCTGTGGAGGGACAGACTGGGCATGTCAGTCAGGTTTGTTTCTGTTTAACATGCAGTTATTGCTTTGTTAGTTATTTATAAATCTATAAGGTATGATGTGCAGAGTTTCAGCATTAAGAGTTTTACAGCCTGAGATGGTAAAAAGGTTACCAGAATGCTGTTAAAGGATAAGTTTATTGGCACTTGCTATCCCTTCCAATGCCTTATTTTTATTTGACTACTAGCTAATAACATTTTTCAAGTAAAGTCTGCAGATATTTGATGTACGTCAGCTGTCAAACATAGAGAGAACTATTTAGAGTATTAAATGCACAGTAAAAGAATAGCACACAATAAATTAATAAGGAAAACATGGTGTGACTGGTGCAAATAGCTTGGGGGAGTATTTCACAGCTTGATATGAAAATAAATGGTCTGACCTGGAAATTTCTTCGTGCTTTGTCCAGGCAGGATGCATAAAAGAAAGTAGAATTCCCCCAGAAAGGGGAGAATTACAAAGCTGGAGGCCAAATATTTAAGGCATGGATTCTTGAAAGCTCAGTGTGTGTTTGTGTATCTATATTTATTTATTACTACACAGAATTTACCTGGTTTTTTAGGTACTGGAATCCTGGCTCTAGAGAACCATGGTCCTCTTTCTAGTTTGAGTAATTTTGGTAAACATCATGATGTAACGTAAGCACATAGAACCAAAGGAACTGTTAAGTTCTGCTTTTGTGATGAGAGCATCTCCCTTGTTAATAATCCTTTCTTCTACAGCTATAAGTTGGAGTGCAGTCCCTGAGCAACCTCTGGATGTCACCTCAGATGGCTTCCGACAGGGAACAACAAAGAAAGCGATTGGGAGCCATCAGAGCAGGTGTGAGAATGTTGTGGTGTCTGGATGCATGTATCTTATTTGTTGGCTTACCTGCCTCTGTCAGCTCTCCTGACGTGCAGGGCGTTGTCAGAGCAGAAGGAAACCTAGGGAGCGGGGAAATAGGAAGAGTCACTGTTTAAGGGAGAGAAGGGGAGCTGAAATGCCAAAATTTGAGATTAACGAGTTTATCCTATTTCTTCTTTGTCACTGTTGATTAAAGAGAGCCCTGTAGATAATGGTGGTGAGCAACTATGATTTGTTTTTATTAAAAGGCAGCTTAGTTATTGGTGAAGTTACCAGAATTTTTGCTTTGTATCTTTTGGGTTGATGGCTGTGAAAGAAATGTGTGAAAGGTTGAGAGGAGTTACTTGTAGACCTCTGCAGACAAATCTCTTTCTCTCTCTCCACTTTCCTTAGTTTAGGTGAGGTGGCCAAAATTATCACTGGTCTGTGGAAGTTCACCCTCAGGGTTGGGGTCATGTTTTGGTTGTTGGTGGCTTCTACTACCAATTTATCAATGGTCATGTTGTTCTTTCTTCCCAGGCTTTCTGGGAGAAAGAAGATAATCCTGACAGTAATGAATATAATTATAAGTAGAGCATAGACAATTCTTGTGGAGAATTCATTCACATGCAAGTTGTACATTCTGAGATTCTCAAAGTTAGGCCTGACTTGACTCAAGTTTATCCTGGTATATCCTAATATGTAAAAATTTTCCCTGGAAAGAAAAGGACCAGGAACTTTCTGTTTTGTGACCAGTATTGGTGGCTAGGGTATTGTTAGCACAGGTGGCCTGTGTGATATAGTGTGTCTTTTGATGCCCTGTAAAATATTATTTTTCCACATGTGGTATGTAATGTATTCCAAAAGACCTGTGAAAGAGCAAACAAACCAACCAACAACTTTTTCTCAGTAGGCTTAAATTTGTTATATAGCATTTATGTATCTACTCTAAAACTTTAGAGGCACCCACTAGCTGCCAGTAACTAAGTAGGAACTGAGTTATTAATGATCCTTTTCTTAACATGTGATCAAAATTCACTACAACATTTAAAATGTATTAGAGAGGGCCTACGAGGCTGTGATTGCAAAGGTCTCCTTTCCTTATGAAATCAGAATTAAAAACAATGTCAAGGAATACAGAAACTCTTTACGCTTTCATGATACACAGTCGCAAAAGGAAAGTCTATCATGAGAATAAGGAATTTATAGCCTTACTGGGGGTTGTGTGTTTAATGATAAACAAGACTTGTATTTCTTCTCTGGTGTTTGTGCCCTCAAGGAGTCTCAGGGTGATTGGTGGGAGGTGTTGTTTAGGGTTTTCCCTGCCTGAATATGCTAGATAACTCTAAATATCAATGAAGGTAAAGCTCACTGACTGAAAGGAATTTGTAGGTAGATTTTTGGTATGTGCTTTTGTTAATACTTCATTACCTAAAACACCAAAACCTACAATATGAAATTTTGATAGATCAACATGAAGTGGAAATTTTAGAACAACTTTGTATGCCAATTTTGGGGTTCCTAAAGAACATACTAGCAAAATTTTTTGATTTGATGGGGTTTTTTTTTCAATGCTTCTGAAGAATTGGCTTGTGCGTGTTGGTGAACTGAACCAGTCATTGTGAAGACAAGTGTATAAAGAGAATTTATAAATAGAGAAGATAGCTGGGGCTTTCAAATACAAACCATGCTTTATAAACAGCTCTTCTGGTTGTCTTCTCTTAGAAGAGAAGGGCTTAAAGCTGACATAGATTCATATGTTAACTTCCAAAGATCTCTCAAAGTTTTACTTGCTTTGTCTTTTGATGAGCGTATTCCTGTTTAACTGCCTAGCAGTTGTTGAATGTGTCCTCATCACCACTGTGAAAAGGACAGCTTGGTTCCAGGTATTTCTGCTGGTTCTTTTATTTGTTCTGAATAATACAAAGTTGGCCAGTTTGAACAAGCTGTTGGAGTCCTGTGCTTGTTTGATCCATTCTGGGTGTAGTGCTTCTGGCTCAACCATCCTGTAGTTGTGAGCTGATGACGGTGCAGTCTCACACAGATAACAATGTGGGTATGTTAAAACGTTCCCTCTCCAAAGTGACGCAGTGCTGGCTGGGACAACGGGGGCAATGCAGGTTTTTGTCAATATAACATTTAAAAAAAGGGGGAAAGGCAAGTGGGCAGCTTGGATGGGGTAGGAAGAGTTAAGTTGTGGAGAATTTGTTACGTTCTTTGAGAAGTGAACATAATGGTTTTTATCAAAAACGTTCAGCTGGGATGTACTGCTGTGAGCTGTACGAGAAAGTGTATTTCTGATTTCTTTTTTCCATCAGAATTTCTGATTTTTTTATTTTCTTTCATCAGATCCAAGATCTGTAAAGTGGAACTTTTCCATACATTCCAAAAGCTGGTGTCAAGTATTTCACAAGAGGATTTGCCAGACACTCTTAGGTAAAGGCATTTTTGTTATATTTAGAAGAGTAAATTTATCTTAATGAAACTGAGGAATACTGCGATTATAGCAAAATCTGCTCATGAATCTCATTTTAGATAAATTCATTGTTAAATTTGATACCTGAAAAGTATGTCACCTGCTTGATGTGTTAGGAAGACTCTCTTTTTGCTCTTTTTAATCACCTCCTTAGAGAAATAGCTACCACATGTTATGTATTAATGGCAGGACGAAGAAATTGCAAGTGATTTGCTTGTTTGGAATTAAGGTAAGAATTTGTGGCGGCTGATCTCTTCTGAAGGCTTAGTGATTTTCAAAAGGGTAAACTCTGTTCCTGATCAGTGGAGCCTTGTCCTTCCCTTGCACTACATCAGGTGTTGATTGGACACCTCTGTAAGCCTCTTCCAACTTACTGTCTTGCCAGAAAACTCTGCATTTCAGGTGGATTTTTTTTTTTCTGAGTTAAAGTGATCTTGTCTGAAAGCGGCAGTGGAGTGCTGGGGAAGGAGGAGTGAAGGAAAGATGAAAGGAGGTAGTATTATCTCTTGAAACCATGAGGTGCTAGATCAGCCGCCCGCAGTGCTGTACCCTTGGTGGTGTTCAAACTCCCGATCCCAGTATTGTTGTGGGGTTATTGATATCTGGGTGGTGTTTGGTAATTCTATCAAATGCCACTTCTTTATTCACAAGAAGGAATGGTTTGATTAAAAAATAATAATGAGATATCTTTGAAAAGCCTAAGCTAAATTCTTTTTTCATCTAAGTGTGTGATGAAATAAGAGCTGGTAAGGTTGAGGCGAGCAGGTAGGGCTCTTTCTGCAATGCATATATTACATAAATGGAGACTTTCTGGAAATAGGAGAAGGAAGCTTTGGACTGAGGAAGCCATGCTTGGAGGCTTCTTTTGCCTTAATAGAAACAAGTTTGGTTTATAAGACTGGAGTTACTTGCAGTAATCTGGTCTGGCATTGCATTACGTGCATCACTTACGCGCTGGTATTCCAGCTCCAAAAGCTACCATAAAGCAGGGCGTAGTTTCATATATATGGAAACTTACCGCTCACTTTGCCTTAGACGTTCTGAGAGATATAGAAGGTTCCAAATCCGTTGCCTTGGAAGGTTTATTTTATTTTAGACTTACTTCCAGATAGGATTGCACCACCTCTGGGATACAGTTATACCAGCTGTTGAGCTGATTTAACTGCTGGTAACAGCTGATGGCGATGGTCCTGCAGCAGTCTCTGCTGCTACTGCCTGTAGATTCCTGTTTTCTCCCTTGTATCATTAGCACTTCTCCAACATCATGGTGAGCCAGTTCAACTAGCTAACATGGCAGAAAACAATTTCCTTGTCTTCTGTGTTTTCTGTTGGGCTAATGAGTGGAATTGGCTCATGGAAAGCTAAAACGGGTAATAAAACCTGTGCAAAGGAAGTAGGAGGTATGTGTGGCTGAGAACAGGTGAGGCAGACTTCTGCCTTTCACGGTACCAAGACATTAGATGAGATTAACTGAGTCAAAGTAAGTACACCCTGCATCTTTAGTTACTAGATCTTGTTTTCTTTTGAGTCTTGTGGATTAAAGATTGCAGTTACCTTCTGTGTCTGTAGAAGTGTCTCATGACTGTTTTAAAGTTCTGATGTCAACGTGAGCCATGCTGTTGATGGAATGGTTTCAGCTGGTGCTGTAAGTAGAGGTATGCTTTATCCTTAGTTCAGTTTTGATTATAAAATTATTAGCCGCCTTTGGGTGAGAGTTTGTCTTCACTTGGTTAGGAATCAGAATTTCCTCAGAATACAGTGTGAGCTGGTGTGTTGTTGGATAGGTGACTCATTGTGCTGATCATGTGCTGCTTACATAAAGGCAGTGCACCTCAGGGCTTTTCTAGACTCCAGTGACTTTGTAATTTCCTTTGTATTTTTTGTCCTCTACCATTTTTATGTCTGGGCTTCTCCTAACAGAATCCAGCTGATTTGCAGATGTGGCATCATTTTTAGGCTGCACAAACTCCAGTAGAGGTGCTAGTGCACCAGTCAGCTTGTCCAGTTGTTTTCCTTTTGAAGTCTTTGTTTTTCCTACTCTTCACTTGAAAAGGAAAATAAAAAGTCTTTGTATTACTGTTTCCTTCTTCTTCCCTTTACCTTCCCACACAATATTCTGATGCGATATCTTCCTTTTTCTTCCTTTCCTTGTAGTCTGAATTTGAGTGAACTTCAGATAAGAAATCCCACACTCATTTTTTCCCCTCTAAACTCCTCTATTTATAACTGTTACCCATTTTTTTATTTTCTTCCTGTTCAAAAGTATCTTGTTTCCCACAAATGGTTGGCTCTAGTGCGATGCTGTCGTCCAGTTTCCTTTTCCCACTTTGTCCCTGAGTTCCTTCCCTGCTTCTTAGGACTCAAATAAAGGCAATTAGGGGTAGTAAAGGTTCTGTGATACCCTCCTTGTGCTAAATTATGGTGAAAGGACACCAAAAAAATAAAAGTTTTTATTTATGGCAGAAATAAACCTGAACTGGAAAAGCACAGTGGCAGGTGTCTTGGATTCTATCAGAGCATTTACAAGATGGAAAGGAAAGCCTGCCATACTTTATTTTCTTCGATTGACTTCCTCTTGCATGCTGTATGTGTTAATTTTTTGAAATTCCTGGCACATATTTTTCTTTTCATGTTTTCTATGCTCACTGTGAAAGGAATCATGACACACTGTTGGGCAATGTTGTGCCATTGCTAATGTGAGTTGTTAGGTAAGAATCTCCATGGTGTTGTTTGCAGATCATTTGGTGGTAAAATGGAAAAGGAGGTTTTTCGCTTCATTGGTTTTATTCCCTGGTGGTAGAAAAAAACCCCATGCCTTGTTCATCACCCGAGGAAGTGAAACCCTTCATTGTCTAACAGTGGCATCCACCAGACAGAGTCACCAGACACTGCTGTTTGTGCAAGGTGTGACTGGCTGTGCAAGTCTTTGTCTGAACCTAAGACAGACTTCGTAATATAAACCCACCCTGATTTCCTTGCTGGGTTTGTTAAATGGATGACTGGTCCTCTTTTCTCATAAACTGTAGTCAGGCACCACCACAATTCAGATTGTGCTTTCTTCCTCGTTCCCATTCCATCTGCAGCGTGGACGATTCCAGTCCCAGTGGGGCTTAACTGGAGGGGTAGGCTGGTTGTGCGGAGGAGTGCCAGGACTTTCTGATGACTTTAAGGTTTAAATACCTAGATTAAAGTATAGAACCTTCGTTTGGGCATCATGTTTAAGATTTTTTTTGCCAGTGTTCGTTTGTGAAAAACGAAAGGATTCTGTGAGGTGACCACTAAGTATTTCCTGCTGGAGTGACTGAGGATGATTATAAGGAACTGTCAGCCTAAGGAAAGTAACTGCCGTGGGAGGGGTGCAGTTTCACTGTTACTGCTGATCTCCAATAAGGAACAAAACCCAACCACATTTGGCAAGAATTTTATTGCAATTTTCTAGTCCCTTTTCAATTTTCTTTTTAAAGTTTGAATATTAAATAAATCCTGTGACTGTTCTACCGCTGCCCAGAGGCCTGTGGGACAGTTGGGTATTGCAGCAGTGTGTTGCTTTTCTTTGCAGGCTGCCTTGCATGGGCCCAATTCCACTCAGATTCGCATGGATTCACACATGGATTTTTCAGGCATAATCGTGATTTTGCGTAAGGCTTGTTCCAAGAGTGGGGTACTCTTCAGAATGAAATCTGTGGGTCACCTCTCGCACCTCTGGCACACAGCTATCTGAATAGCTCTACACAGTAGGGTAGGGGCGACACTGAAATAGTAAAGGGAGGTATAAAAGGAATGTAGTCAGGCAGACCTGGATAGGCTGGAGATCATATGATTGTACTAGACTTTGCCTGAGGCAGCAAACAAGTGTTCACTTCTGCCAAAAAAAATGTCGCAGGTTCTTCATTACTAGTGCTCAGAGCCTTAATGGCCCAGGTAAAGCTGAGACACAGTCAAATCATGTGAAGTTTTTAGGCAAATGTAATGTACTTTGAATTTTAAAGCATTTCCCCATATATATGTTGAAAATTTCATAGCAGTTTAATGCAGAAGTTGAGCATGAATTAAATAGATCTGTTTGCTTTTGGCAGCTCTTTCAGGAAGCTGTTTATAATGCAGCTTTCTGTTGCGTCAACTGGTAAATCCTGTAATGATGTTGTCTGCTTGGAGAATGAGACCCCAAGAGGCTGCAGTCACGTGTGCTCTCAAAGCTGCTACGGGGGGGGTGAAAATACTGAGCTGCTCCTTACTGTCTATCATGTGTTTGTGCTCGCTGTGTTTGTCCTTAGGGTCTGCTGTAACAGTTTCCAAACAAAGGTCTGTTGGAATAATCTAGGTTAGAAAAATCCCATGTGTTTTAGGTAAATTGAAGCAGACTGCCAGGTGTGAGTCACAGAGACATCGATTTGCCAGAAGAGTCAGGAAAAAGAGTAACATTTAGCAAGGAAGAAATAAAGAACAGCCAAGTATTGGAGTCTTTCTCTTGGCTTAGTGGCAGGTGGAGTCTGTCTGTATCTATATATGTGCATCCACAGCAAATGCAAGGAAAACTGTCAATGGGATTGAGCCAGTCCAAAAGTCTGTGTTGTATAATTCTTGTTTTGATTTTTAACCGTCCTCATGAGTAGCTCTGATTTGAAGGTGCAAACAGCATCTGATATTAGCTATTCTATGATAAAGGATAAATCTAAGTCATTAGATGCACTTATAGTGAAGGGCAGGATGAAAGGCTTAAATATATCAGACGTGCTTTAAGTGCAAGAAGCATGCTAGCATAAGAGACTTTCTTGCTAAAGAATGATTCAGTCCTTATCCTTGAGTGTAAGCATGCATATTGCTCCCCAGGGAGTGGGTTTGAAGTGGAGGAGGATGTGCAAGGCTTGTATTATGTCTGAGGTACGTGTTGGAGTACCTGGGAGAGGAACAGTTTACCTATGCTAGGGATTTGGAGCTGGTTGTGGTGGATTGACCTTGGCCCTTCTTGGACCCATGTTGTGTCCTGAATGCTGCTTAGGCAGGTAGTTGCTGCTTTTTTGCCTGCTCGGGGATGTTCCTGAACTGCGATCGACCATTGATAATGAGGTCCTGTGACTGTTCCACTGAGCAGGTGGAGGACTGTTGCAGTGGGCACTTCCATGGGAATTTCCAGCTTGAAGGTTAGTTTCACAGTTTGATTAATGTGAAAGAGGTAAAGAAAGCAAAATGGATTAGCTGTGACAGGAATGCAGACAGGTTTGTATGAGAGTATACATCTCCTCTGTTCAGCATGGCACGGACAGGTTCTTCACTTTTGCACTTTCTGAACCTAAGGTCTGCAGAATAGTTCGTATTTCATGGCTTGCTATGCATATCATAGTGTTCTAGAAATAGTCTTACAGCGGAAGGCCTGAAATACAGCTCCTGATGGTCTGCTGTTATGGTTTTTGGGGTTTGTTGGGTTTTTTTAGGGGGGGGTGGTCAGTATCACCTCTGCACATGAAAGCCTGTTCTTAAAGTCAGTGCAGTGGTTTTCAGATTTTTTAGATTAGGGTTCCTGTAGTAGCTTGGCTCTTCTTGATGAGGGTCATGTTGCCTATGATCTTCCTTTCATATGGGGTTGAATGTTTAAACATTATGAGCCACATGTGGCGGACAGACTCTTTGGCAAAAGGAGACAAAAGAAGCTGGGTAAGGAATGCAAGGAAAGGAAAAAAGTTTTGATTAAATTGCCAGAGGTACTTGTGTTCAGATACTCTAGACCTGAATATCCCTATAATACACTCAGCAGAGTGACCAGTGGTTCTGCTGAGATTGTGGGAAGAAGGTGCTACGTGAGGAAGGGGAACAAAGCACCAAAATTACTGAGTCTCTTTTGCTTTAGGGAGAAGATTAAACAATATTTTTCTCCTTTGTCTCACTCTTCCCTGTTATTATGTGTTGGGGAAAAAAACCCTGTCCTGTCGTCCTTGTCCCCTTCCCTTCCAGCCGGCAATCGTATCCATTCTTCTAGCAAAACAGGGCTCCTTCTACCCAGTTCAAAGCACCTATCCCTGGCCACCTTTTCTGCTTTGCTTTGACATTTTTTTGCTATCATGGAAGTCTTCTGTAACCTATTGTGACAGTCAAACGTTGACACTTATATTGCAGGAGAGTGTATTTGAAGAATGGTAGAGGAGTTGTTCTGCTTCCTTTTGTAAGACTGCTGACAATGTCTGGATACAGTAGCTTAAGAGCCTGGGCCTTTCCAAGTCTTCCTAGAGGCACAAGAAAATTTCACTTAATAGCATGAAAGAGCTCATAGAGCATCATCATGTTCTTAGATGTTTTATTGCTTTTTTCATTTTGTGACATTACATCTGATAGGGTAATAGAATTTTTTTTCTTGTGCATTTTCTGTCAGGATGAAGACTCTAGAAACCTACTGGGACTACAAGGAAGCTGCTTTAAATTATCAAGAAGCCTGGCAAGTGCTGCGTAGCAAAGCCCTGCAGGGTTGGGTCAAGAATCCCAAGGAGTACCTGCTCTTCACATGAGAATGCGTGCAGCAATGTAAATCCAGCAAGGGTCAGGAAAAGATGACCTCTAGTTCCAGTGCTGTAAGGAGACAGGAGTGAAAAGGAAAGCAATTTAGAGAAGCCTTTATTTTGACTGAGTTGAAGACTCTTTTCCAGGGAAATGTAGAACAGAATCATTGCGGACTTAAAATTCTAAGCTGCATGGAACAAAGTGCCTCCAAAAGAAAGGCAGCAGTGATGTGCAATCCTTTGTGAGCTGAGGATATGATCCGTTAGCCATAGCACGTTGCAACAGGAGCAACATCAACTGAAATTGAAGCAGTGCTATGGAAGAAAGGCTGACATTGTAATATATTAGTGCTGCTTTTTCTTCCACTCTTCATAATGTTATGGCTGGTTTTACGTTGCTGGGACAACCCTAATGTATAGTAAGTGATATTTTTATAACTCTTGGCTCTCTTTGTCTGATTACTGGAAGAATTTTCCATATCCCCCAGCCCTGCTGCTTCTAACTGGAAATTAAGTTCTGCTAAAGGAACTTTTTTCTGGGAGTCCTTCATATAAGCTTCTATTTACTCAGTATAGCCAAAGCAGAAGGAAAAGGGTGCTGGGAATAAGGCTGTGTGTGTCAAATAATACCACTTGTGATATCCCGTGCCCCTCTCTTAATTTCAGGACTTTAACAGATCACCTTTCAACTGCTTTGCTCCTGTGCGCAGGAAAGAAACCTTTTGAATTACCTGGTTCAGACCTGTCAGTGCTTTGTAATTCCAGGCAAGCATTTACCTGCTTCTCAGTGTTTTGAGCACTGTCCATCCCCCTGTGAAACATGGTTAATTAAAAGCAGGGATCCTTTAGCCACTGATGTCACTATTTCCTGGCAAGTTTTCGTTAACGGCCTGGCAAAGGTGGAGGTGCTTTGGGGAGGACTGGAAGTCATCTCTGGCAGCCTTTGCCTTTATGCTTCATTACCAAATAACATCTGCATGGCAAAACTATCAACACTGCGAGCTGAGTGGAAGCAGTGGGTAATTCTCCTTAAACTGTCCATCTCAATTTGTCTGTGACAAAGTTCAGGACTGTGTAACTGCTACTGAGCACGCTCCCCTGCTGCACTGTTTCTGTTGTAAACCACAATTCATAAAGCATTTGGACAATGCAGTGGCAGGGTGAAAGAAGTGGATAATTTAGAACTTAGGATGCTTTAGTGATTTGAGTTTTTTGTTCTTCCCTATCTTGATATATTTTTGGATTTGAAAAACGGGCATAGCAGCTCTCCAAACAGCCTTTACAGTCCACCCACTGAGATACAAATGGGACTGAACAGTATGTATCACGTTACAGTTTGAGGTTAGGTTGACTTGCCAAATAAGAATAGTTCTCTCTTACTTGTTGAAGAAATAATGAAAAACTTGAATTCTGTGTGTATAATGCTGTCTTCTCAAATCCAGCACTAATATCCAGAAAGACCAGTTGTACTGGTGAGGAGGGAGTCGTCATTGTGTTCGTAGAGGGCAGGGGATTATGGAGCATGTAAGTCATTGGAGGATGAAAGATGGCTGGATGCCATTGCAGATGGGCTGCAGAATGAGCTGCTGAGGAGAAATGGGAGCAGTTACTGTAATTGAGGAAATAGGGCAAAGTCCTGTAGTGTACTAAAGAGATAACCAGTAAATTTCCAGGATCCTGAAACCTTTGTCCTTCCATGAAATGCTGCAAAAACTGTAACATACCTAGTTGCCCTCCATTAACCAACAAAGTCTGTAGTGAACCTGCTGACCAGCCTGGAATGTTCCCATTTCCTATCCAGCTGCAATATTTAAATGGGTTACACAAGGCTAGTTGTTCTGTAGTCTTGGCATCAGACTAGTTTTCAGATGAGCGGTTCTATGATGTGAATTCTTTTAACTGTTTCCAAAAGTTTGAGCCTGGCTGTTAGGTGAGATTGTTCCTGGTAAGACTTCCCTGCACATTTGTGAAATACTTGTGAACTGTAAACTGCAGCCTCCTGCTACGTCTCAGGTCTAATAGGAGTTTTAGAGGTGCTGAACACTGGTATTAACCTCACCTTTTGGATGGAGTTGAGGACATATTTAGGTGTAGAGTGAATCAATATGTGAAGAGAGGGAAGGAACTAAAACAAAGCAGAATTTAAAAGGCTGACGGGCTAAGCCTGCAGGATCTTATACACAACTAGATGGTGTTTCTGGGGTTGAAAAATAAGTGTTTCAATGCTCTAGCAGCCTAATTCCGAACTGTCAGGAAATGCTGTAGGCAGAACCAAGAAACTGCTCTAAAAAATCAGAAGGGAAAATTGCTGAGGGGAGAGATAACACAACCTCTACTTTTGGAAGAGGTAGCAGACTAAACTGTCATCGTTGGCAGCTGATCTTTGGAAGAATTGCTCCTGGAAGGTAGCAGTTGGCATGTTCCAAGCTTGTATCACTCCTTTGCTCTGCAGTGGCTGATGTACTGGAAAGCAGAGATAGGCAAGGTGTAGGGGGGACAGTGGAACGCAGAGACTGACAAAGGGGAAGCAGAGCTGAGGGAGTGAAGTAACAGTGAATGAAGTGCCTGCAGTTCATGGTTAATGAGGACGTCCAAACAGCTGGTAATGGGATACTGTTGGCTTTCTGGGGGCAGGCACAGCTCCTCTGAAGAGATGGAGTAACTCTGAAGCTGTTGGGTTTGGAACCTACAGATAGTTCCTTGTATAATCATCCACATAGTAAAGGCTGAGAAGCTGTACAGCATCTAGTAATTGCACTGTATAATTTTCTGGCAAAAATCAAGGTAAAGAAATGACAGCACTGCCTATTTGTGACAGGAATTTTTATTGTACTTGTTTGTTAATTGAGAAAGAGGAACATATTAGCTCAATTCAACATGATCAGCATCTTGCTCCTGCCTAGGATAAGCTACCAGTGTTGCCAATACTAATTTAATGGTTTTATTTTTTTAAACTAACACTTCAAAACAGAATAAACGTGTATTCTTCTTTTCATGTTTCAGTAGCCCAACTACGTCGCTTTATTATGTCATTGAATGTATTCCCCAAAGGAGTGAGGCTCTGGGAAGTCACAGCCATGAGAAAAAAAAAAAATGCACAAAACCAACAAAACTTTTTTTATAACTTAGCAGTCTAATAAAACAAGACCTATCAATATATTAAGAAATAAATCCAGTTACAAATGCATGTATATAGAAGGAACTTCTGTGGGTGTCAGAACAGAAAATGATTAGCTATTTACAAGATACACAGCAGGATGGTACAGTAGCCAAGACCCACCATTCAGAAACCAAACGTGTTCTCTCCACTGTAGGCAACATACAAGAATCCATCCTCATCCTTTTCCTTCTCATAAAGCTGTCCCATAGTTAAGCTTGAGGGGGGGAAAAAAAGAGAAATCGTTTGCATACAAATCATTAACAGTTAGAATGTCACATAAACAAGGGTTAATAAAAGCTAAAACTTGTAAGTCTGTGTGCAAATTAAAACACAAAAATGAGTATGTATGAGAAGCAGTTGTCTCCTGAGTTGGCAAAATGATCCTGGTCTCTCTGCAGAACATTCAGGTTTTCGTCACTTCTTGACAAATGCGTTTGTCAGAAAGCTTCTTTACTATATTGGAAATTAGTCACTGAAAGTAGTTTGGGTTCTGATTCACACATTATTGTTGCAGTGACCAGGATCAGGAGCCTGATAGCACCTTACTTGAATGCAGCTGCATTAATGTCTTGCTTCTTGTGTGAACAACCTGATGTAGTTGTGAATGCTGAGCTGGTCTCAGGTCTGTAAAATTTGTGCTTTCTGCACTGTTTCTTTGAGATCCAGATTGTTTAGGGGAGTAAGAGCTTTGTTTTCTATGTTGTTAAAAAGATATGACTTAAAATGTGCCAGTAGCAAAATGTGTGGGTAATAAATTACAAGCTAGCCAGAAACTATAGTGATTTTTCAGTGGATACAGGTTTAAATCTTCGACTGAATTAATATTTTCTTAAACTGGCATGTGGCCCTTCACATGCCAGTGACAACCAGCCACGGTCTTTAAGCAATGTTTTTATTTTGAAAACCCCAGCAATTACTTGGCCAGTACAACTGCGGCCATCAATCTACAGATGAAAGAGGCAGCTGTCACTCCTCCTCAGCTCACCTTGCTGACTTCCCAAGACTGAGAAAAGGCTCATGAACTGAAAGATGCTGTCTGAATGGGAGTGACAGGGAAACGAGAGAGGAACTGGAAGGAGTTGCAGGGGGTACTTGAAATGGAAAGGAACTGGTGAATAGTAGATAAACTTCTGAATGAGGAGAGAAGGCTGTTAAGCATTAGTGGTCTATATAATAAACAGCCTACGAGATGAGCAGAGCCATTAACAAATTAGATTTTTGTTTATCTGTTAACCAGTAACCATTTTTGCATTAATATTGAGGTTTCAAGGCTTTATTTTACCAGCAGAGATGTGACATCTCATCATGAACCTGTGAGATGAGACAGTGTGCCCTCTCTTCTTCTTTCCTAGCAGTTCTAAGCACTGCTAAGAAGATGACACATAGCCATTCCTATTACTCTTAGAAGAAAACAAGCAGAAAAAGATGGCTCTCACAGGTTCCTATTGTGTATCACAAAGTAAATAAAATATTCCTAGCTGGATCTGGACAGGTTACCTGGAGGGACTGTTACCCAGGTAAGAATTAAGAATATTATTATATCTGAGCCACGTAATGTCATAACGTACTATTTTCTCAAATTCTATTGAAGTACCTCACATAGAAAGCAGTTGTAGTAGCTGCTCCTGCTACACATTATTCTGTATGTAGCAGACAACAGTGAAACTTATTCCTATAGAAAAGCAGTGTGAAAAACCTTTCTATGATTATTTTGCATTTTGTGTTATAGAAGAAAATAAGAATTTTTAAAACAAGTAACAGTAATTGTGACATCATTTTTCTGTCAGCTGACAGGTTAATTTTTTGTCAGAACACTATGGCATTTGCTTTTGAGTATTTAACATGCATTGTTACCTTGAGAATGATTACTTTTTTGGCACTGACAGTGTCAATATTCTTGCACTCAACCAAAGACATCATAATAACTCCAGATCTCACCCTCTTGCCATGGAAGTAAATCATAATGTATTTTTTAGTCACCTTCCCTTTCAGTCTAGCTCAAGAAATAAGATGTTTGTCAAACTAATGAGAAAAAAATTATCACAGTAAGATTACGATTATAATCAAACACCTACTAAAATCACCAAATAATCCTCAAATAGGAGAGTTACCATCGCTCTGATAGTCACAGGCTTGCTGAAATGGTTCTGAACACCAAATGAATAGCCCCTCACCTGGATTGTGGGACAGTCTTGTCTACAAAGAGGAATATTGCTTTCTCAGATGGCAGCTGAATCCTCTTCCTGATGATCCACATGAACTGGGCCACGGTGATGTCAGATGGAACTAAGTACTTCCTCTTGTCAATATCAACAATCTGAGATCCTGAGACCTTCTCCACTATGACCTGTAAAGCGCGGGTGTGAACGTCAGCCTTTTCAGGATTGGTATGAACAGACAGCTCTGGTAAATCACTTGCTGGTATGGGCTTAAAACAGTGAGCAGAGGGGAGGAACAAAAGGTTTCTTGACTGTGAACAAAATGAGAGGTAGGCCTGGCTCAGCACTGTAAAACCTCATTTTACAACTGCACTGAAAACTACATTCATATACACAACAGCTCAGAACCTCCTATGCCCAATGTAATGGGGTAAAAAGATATAATATGCCTAAAAGAAAACTGTGACAGGAAAGTATACACATAGTTTAACTTTTTGGCTGTCTCTCCTGACACTGGGAGTATTTAGTAACAGAAAGCAGGTAGATGCTAAGCAGAGATGCCGAGGTAAGATGACGTTTACAACTTTGAAAAAAGACTGCCTATGTTAATCGCTGTTTTAGAATGTTTGTAGGCTCATGTTTGCAGTAACACACTGACTTTATCACTACAAATCCTTATTTTGTGTTTGGTTTTAACACGTTATTCTAACTGTAACTACACTCTAAGGCACGTTGTTCCACTGTGTTATTGCTGTCAAGGTACAAGTCGCTGATACCATCCTCTGCTTTGTATTCCACTGAACGGACAAGCAGGGCATCTACTTCATACATTAGGGAATTAGAAACTGACTGCAGAAAGGAAAGATGGCAAGATGGCCGCAAACAGAACAGAACAAAAAGCAACAGGTACAGGAGGAAGAATTAAGTATTACCTCTGGAAAGGGCCTGATGCTTATTGCTCCACACAGCCTAGTTCTTTAAGGAAAAAATTCAGCACGTGGGGAAATGAGGCTAATGAGGTTTCCATGTCCCCGTTCCTTAGCTCCGCATTCCCTACTGCTACAGCACACAGGTAATGCTCAAGCAAATCTACAAAATACGCTCTCTTATGATCTGGAGTGGGTTTTCCTTGTAATTTCTTCAGCTCCACCTACAGAACAGATGGAAGGTGGAGTAGCTGCCCCTCACAATTTAGTTTGAGGGAATTGTAAAGAAGGCCGATAACAGCTTGAAGCAAATGTTGAAGCCTTAACAACTCCTTAAAAATATTATTTAAATAACACACTACGCATTTTAGCTTCATAGTGCAGAAACTGCCATAACTGGAAGTCAAGGCTGTCAGTGAACTACTTGTAGTACAATTTACAGATACCTTTAACCTTTAGGTCACTCCATTCCCCAGGCGATTTTAAAAATGCAGTGCTTAGCAAGCATGAATTTCTTTCACCTCTCATTTTATTCGTAAAAGATCCACCCTAGGACAGAGGCAGGCTGTTTGTGTATTATCTTAATAGGTTTGAACCACAGAAACATCTCTAAATCCAGGCAGACAGATACAGCAGCTGAGAACTGAAATCAGTTTGACATATGTCACTCTGGATGCAGACCATAATGTGGAAAGCAGGGAACATACATTAAGTCTGAAAACCACTTTTGACTATTAAATGCCAAAAATACATTTGAAACCAACAATTTTGTGAAAGGTACGTGGCTCAATCTGAATCATTAATCAGAAAACACACATCATCCCAGACAAAGCATCGCACTGCAATTTTGCGATTTAATTCCCGTATCCATCCACACCTTGCTGTCCATTCCTGATACAGCATCATGTAATTCTGACTTGCGACATGAGTTTTGATGTCTCCTTTTCCCTTAGGGTTATGATAGATATTCTAGATAGTCCTGAAATGGACAAAAAATTATCTATTGAGATGTATGGTCATTAGCCACGCTCTACATATGGGGTGTGGGGGGGAGTTAGCCAAGCAGAGAACGGCACGGATTAGATCAGCTTGTCAGACTGCAGCTGGAGAAGATGCTGCGACTAGATGCAACTCAGCAGCTGAGAAAGTCGATGGGATTAGAGGTTCTTCTCGGGGCTACGCTGTCTAATAGGCAAGTTATTTACCAAGAGGTCAGGCAGGAGTGGCATTAATTGGCATGTAGCCAGATGGGATCTGGGAAATTTTACTCAGAAGCAGATCGGTTGTGAATGTGTTGCTAGCTGCTACATAAGGATGTGAAGTGTGGTCATTTCACTGACCATGATAACATGGGATTGCGGCACGAAGAACAGATGTTGTTCGCTATTTAGCAGGTAGGTAGCTAGTAATGCAGGAAGGAGGTTCACCACTTGCTCTTCAAACAACAGAGTCTGCATGGGGAGATTCAGCACGTAAGACTGGTTATAGGTATGTAATATGTGAGGAAAAGTCACCTTCCTCATAGAGCCAGAAAGATTGTCAAGTTTAAAGAATTTATGACCTCTCTTGGATCAGGCACAGAATGAATCCTCGAGATGCTGAAGGTATTTGCTGGGCCATACCTTCCATTAGAAGAAACCAGGATGCTGATAAAACATAAACATGTCTGGAAAGCATTTAGAAAGTCAGGCACTTGTCAACACGCACTGGGGCGGAGGAGGGAAGGCTGGATTAGTTAGATGTGTTTGGGGCCTCCTCGCAACATCTAAGGACGCAAAAGGGAATACAATTTACTTAGCAGGATGTGATCAAAGAAGAGAGGGCAGGACACGAACAGCTTATCCACCCTTGCCTCTACATACTCGGGTTACTCACCGGGACACGGTCAGGGTATTTGGCTCGGATTTTTGCCGACTCGACACATCTGTGCTCTGCGAACAAAACTCGCCATTAGTCACGGCAGAGCCGCGGGGCCGCCGCTGTCCCCGGCAGGGGAGGCAGCGCCCGCGGGGCCGCCGCTGTCCCGTCCCCTCGGGAGGGCCCTAGGGCGCTCGCCACCCTTCGGCGAGGCCGCCCGGTGCCCGCCCCGAGGCGGGGGCGCCAACCGGGCCCACGGAGCCGGGAGGCCTCGGCGCGGCGGGCCCACCCTTACCCAGAGCGTGGTCCTCCTTGAACATCCACTTCATGGTGCGGGCCGGCGGGGCTCGGGGAGGCGGCGGGAGGCCGGGGGAGGGGGGCGGGTGGCGGCGGCCGGGCCTGGGGCTGCCGCGCTCCCGGTCACAACAACAACAGCGGCGGCTCGGCGGGCGGGACTTCCGGCCCGCCCGTTCCCTAGCAACCGCAGCGCTTCCGGCCCCCTCCCCCGTTCCCTAGCAACCGCAGCACTTCCGGGGCCCCGTTCCCTAGCAACCGCAGCGCTTCCGGCCGGCGCCGGGGCGAGGGCGCGCAATAGAATCATAGAATCACAGAATCACCAGGTTGGAAGAGACCCAGCGGATCATCGAGTCCAACCACGCCATGGCCGGCGTGGAGCTGTTCTCGCACCCCGCGCTGCACGCCCGGTACCGGGCCGGGCTCTGCTCAGCCGCCGCGCTCGCGCTGCTCCTCATCGCCCTGCTCACCTACGTGCCGCCGCTGCTGCTCGCCTACCGCAGCCACGGTGAGCGCCCGGAGGGACCCGCGTGCTGGGAGGGACCCGCATCGCCGGGGTGCCCCCCCCTCCCCCCCCGCGCCGAGAGGGAGGGACCCGGGTATCGTGAGACCCGCGCTGTGAGGACCCGCATTGCGAGGGTCCCTCACGCTGAGGGTTCCCCGCTCCTAGAGGGACCCGCGTCCCCAGGGTCCCCCTTCTTGAGAGGGACCCGCATCGCCAGGATCCCCATTTTTGAGAGGAACCCGCATCACCAGGGTCCCCCTTTTTGAGAGGGACCCGCATCACCAGGGTCCCCCTTTTTGAGAGGGACTCGCAACACCAGGGTCCCCCTTCTTGAGAGGGACCTGCATCGTGAGGTTCGCCTGATGTCCTTGCCCGCAGGTTTCTGGCTGAAGCAGAACACGTACCTGGAGCAGCCCACGGTTCGTTTCCGCTACGAGGTGCTCTTCGTTGCCACCCTGGGCCCCGGTCCTGGCAGCTTCTTGGCATGGAGCACGTTCCCAGCGTTCAACAGGCTGCAGGGAGAGCGGCTGCGGGTGCCACTGCTGTTGGTAGGCCTGCCCGGTGGGAAGCGGGACCGAGAGCTGCAGTAGGAGCTGTGAGCAGGTGGCTGCCCTGCCCTGCTGCCCTCAAGCAGCAGCAGCAGCTTTGTGCAGAACCTCGTGCCTCACAACAACATTTGCTTGGGACAAGTGATTTTTAACCAGTCTGGTTTTACTCTCTCTGTGTTGCAGGATCAGAATTGTTGAGGCTGGAAAAGACCCTTAAGATCATCAAGTCCAACCGTTAACCTAACACTGCCCCATTCTCCACTAAACATGTCCATAAGCACTGCTGGTGCTTTGCATGAACGCATCTGTTTACTTTCCTCGAATTAATTGTGTCCCCCCCTCCTGCCATGTGGCTTATCATTATCTGAAGTTTGCAGGGGTTGCCAGGCAGGTCTTGAAAGCAGGTGTGTGCTTTCTGAAGCACATAGCCTCTGCCCTGCAGCCATTGTTCCTTCCGGGATTCAATAGTGGCATTTTTCTGCATTACCTGTGTTAATGAATCCTGTTATGCCTGGAAATAGCTAAAGCACCGGGCACAGAAGTATAGCAAGCCTTGTTTCACAGCCAGGAATTGGCTGTTAAAGAGGCTGTTAAGAGGCAGGCTGCAGCGTCAAGAGGCAAAAGCCTGACCATCAGTCAAATGTTTACACAGGGTGTGACAAGATCCAGCACTAGGGCATAGAATCATAGAATCACCAGGTTGGAAAAGACCCACGGGATCATTGAGTCCAACCATAATGGATGCTTTGTAGCGTGCAGGGCTGGTGGTTGGAATGGCGTAGGACAGAAGAGACCTTGATGAATCTGATGAGCTTTCCCTCCCTGGTGGCCACATGAAACTTGTATAACAGGCAAAATTGCAGACTTCTTGCTTGTCTCCATTCCTGTGTCTATGAAGTCCAGCACACTTCCTAACTATGCAGTTTATTTACTTCACTGGTATGGACATGCTGCAGTTGTAGAGATCCCCTGGGTTTAACCATTTTGATTTTTCTTCTAACAGATGTTCCTGTCTTTTTAAAAAAAAATCTTACCGATTCTTTTAGACTAGAGAAGATGACAAAAATCAAGATGGCAAAGTGGATCAGTTGCATTTTAAATTGGAGCTTCCGCTACAACCTACAGAGCATGTAGTTGGTGTTCAGCTGATTCTACTCTTTTCCTACCATCTTTATGTGAGCACTTTTAGTTTTACTTGTTGTGACATATAGACCCAGTGGGATATTCCAGTAATAGTTATGCAAAGGATGTAAGCACCTTTCCACATTTGAAATTCCTAAGGGATTGATTTTACTAAAATATTTAATTTTCTCCTTCTGTGGTGGGTCTGTCCTCCTATAGCTTTGTCGACTATTGTGATATGTTTTGTTAGATTATTTCTTCTGAAGCTGTATATTCTCTTGGGCTGTCGTGCAACACAGAGGGCAGAGATGCACAACAGTCAGTATCAGAAGGGGTGTCATCAGGAGATAACTGGGAGTCTTGCAGCAGGCAGAAGGATGTGCATTCTTACATACTGCTGTGTTTTGACATAGCCAGTTAGCTTTCTGAGGCAGAGGGGCAGGCTGTTGCAGCAGCCTACAACTGCAGAGATTGTGCTTACTTAACAGCTCTTGAAGCAATGGTTGGCATCTGCCAGCATCTTTGGTATCTTGTAATTGAGAGGGGGATACAAAGTGCTAGAAAAGTGTGTGTTCCCTGCCCCCTAAATTCTCTTCTCTCATGTTCACAATTTCAGAGAATGTCAACACTTGTGATGCAGAGCATGGCTTTTCTTCAGTTTTTTTCTCCTGTGCCAGGGTCTCAGCTCTATACAAATGGAGACCTGAAATTGAACCAGAGGCAATTACTTCGCCATTGTGGACTGGATACCAGATACAATGTGAGGAAACCTTTTTCCTTCTGCATCAATTTCCCCCTGTCTTTATCCTCCTGGTACCATAGATGACACTCTAATTATTTGTACTCCTACACAGAGTGGACCCTGAAGCTTTGGAACTGGTGTTTTCTTGTTAGGCTGAAACTTGGAAGAGGTTATTCTGCCAAGATGTTCAGTCTGGTGTTTATGTCCATTCCTTCAAGGGCACGGTTACGGTTACTTTGCGTAAGAAACTCGGTAGAATTACATTTTTGAAGCATGGACAAATAATGGAAGTATCTCCTTGGTGTAACAGGTGTCTGTGGTCAATGGCACAAGTCCTTTTGCAAGTGATTATGATCTAACAAACATCATTGCAGCATACTGGGATAGAAACGGTAAGCCTGAATCACACACAGCAGTAGTTGGCATGTTGGCAGCTGTTATGTGTGGGTTTGAGTTCTGTATTAAGACTGAAAAGCCCCTTAACCTGGATGTTTCCTTTCCCGTTTTAGTGACAACAGTCTTTTCAGATCCCAGCCCTGTCTGGATGACTGGAAGAGCTCCAGATATGCCATTTATCATTAACGCCACTATTCGTTACCCAGAGGAAGTTATCTTATATCCTTTGAAAACTGCATAAACTGTGACATAACTGGGTGCCACTATTTGGGCCTGCACATATAGGCCAAATGAGAACTTCTCTTCTGGACTTGCTGCTGAACTTTTTCTTTCTTAGCTATGCAAATGCTATCATTCTGCGTGCCCGTTCCTCCAAGTGGTTCCGCTTGCACAAGCACTTCTTGCTTTTCTCTTGTGGGAACCTGTGTTGCTTTCCAATCTTACTAAAATGGCCTTTGGGGCAGTTTCTTAGCCATTCACAGTGAATACCCTTAGTGAGTCTTGCTTTGCTCCTGCAACACCTGCTGTCTCAATCTGTCGGGGATGCCACTGGCAAAGCATGATACTGTATTCTGTGACTTAAAGCAAATCATTAGAAATCTGTCTGCAAGGTAAGCTCACCAAAATTAACTGCTGCGGTGGATGTGGCAAATCGGTTACACATACAGACACACCTGAAGATTTTATTCTACAAAATAATTCTTCATTCATTATATTCATGACTCATTTTCTCAGCGAAGAGCAAGCCTGCGTCTAAAACAATCTGTATGGAGCACATTTCTTAGGAGGTTTGTTTGCCTGCCTGAGTATTACCAGTAACTACATTCTGGTGAGTCAGGGATGAAACGGGCACTTTCCACAGATTCTAGGACAGACATTCTCTACAGCTTTTGTTACGTATCACAATGAAAGGCCTCTAGAGGTTTCCATGGCTCAAAAGCTTTGCAATTGCAACACAAACTGATATCTAATGAATTTTGTGCCTTTCCACCTCTCAATTCCTTTGTTTAATTATTGCAGTGATAGTATCAGAAGGCTCTTCATTAACACTCCTTGACTTTCTTTAAATATCAGCCAGGATTTTGGGAACTGATTAAATTTGCCTGGATCCAGTATGTCAGCATTCTCCTTATCTTTCTTTGGGTGTTTGGTAGGATTAAAATGTTTGTGTTCCAGAATCAAGTGGTGGCTACAACTCCAATAGCACCAGTTCTGCCAGTGTCTCCAGTACTGTCCTACAAACAGCACCAGTTCTAAGGAGATGCCTGAGAACGCTTTAAAGAACTGCAGTTAAAAAATAAATACTTATTTTTATTCTCAATACATTTTTTACTTCAGAAGATCAGAAGTTGTTAACTATGTTCCAGGTATCTTCTGTTCCTGCTTCCTGTCTAAAATACCTGTTCATTCATCTGTTCCTCTGGAAATACTGCTTTGGGACTGAAAATTTTAATATTTTTTGACAGTTAAAGAAGAACCTACTTATTTTATTGCATTTGGAACTCACTTCAAAAACCAGTAGCCAGCAATAAGACTGTTTTTATATGATCTTAATTTTGCTAAACCTTGAAGACTGAAAATAATGTTAACAGTAACAACAAAAGCCACTTTTAGTTTCTTGTAAATTAAGTGACTGCTGAGTTTCAGTTCTGTCAAGAGTTATTTGTATGTGCATTTATGTGACTAAGAATGGAAAAACTAAGGAACGTGAAAAAATGTATGCATGAGTGTCAGAGCCACATTTCTGTAACTGACTGTATGTGGGTACTTATTTAGTTATTAAATTGGATTATGGATAAATTCGAGGTTGATGTGAGAAACTGGGTTATGGGTGATAATACCTGCAAGTTTTTAATGGTTATTTTCTATTGGCATTATTACTGTATCACTGGACCATTAATTGTGAATTGGGAACAGAGAAGCCTAGTATTTGTGTAAAGAAAACTAACAACCTACCAGAGAAGCTTCAGATTTCTAAAGCAAGGGAATAATTATTTTCAGAACGTAAATGCTAACTTAGAACAGATAAAAATTAAATCAGTTATAATCAGCTAGCGAGCAGTGAAAGACTGTCCCTTGTTTTTGGTGGTGGTGGTGACAGAGAAGATTACTTAGGTTTATTTTCTTTTTCAGGGCTTACTTTTTATGCCAGACAAGCTTAAAAAGGAAAACAACAAAATTTCCGTTATGTCTTCAGTTTTGTAGTTAAGATTTAGTTCTAGCAAAGCAGTGTTATGGCATGAGAGAGTCTAAAACAATTCTAGATGAACAATTCTAGATGCTAATTAACAAAATTCTGAGTGTGTCTGGATCTTTTGAACTCTTATGATGTGGTACAGCTATGAAAGGTGGAAGAGCACTTGTGCAGCAGTATCTCATCTTTTGGTTTGTTCTCTAGAATTCAACATCCTGGTAGCCTGGAGACCTGTCTGTGCCTTTTTCTTTTCTCCTTCTCAAAACAGCGGGCTGGGAGGGACTTTGTATCAGGAAGTGCAGGGATAGGACAAGGGGGAACAGTTTTCATCTGAAAAAGAGGATGTTTAGATTAGACATTAGGAAGAAATGTTTCCCTGTGAGGGTGGTGAGGCACTGGCACAGGTGGCCCACAGAAGTTGTGGATGCCCCATCCCTAGAGGTGTTCAAGGCCAGGTTGGATGGGCTTTAAGGTCCTTTCCAACCCAAACCATTCTATGATTTCTTTCTTCTGAAAGAAGCGCATTTCATGACTGGGACTGGTAAATGAGTGTGGTGTAAAAGGAGTAGTAAAGGCAGATATTGACTACCGCAGGGGGAAAACAGCTGTGATACCTCTGTTGGGTTAAGTTCCTGGATCGCTAATACTGACTATAGTTCTTTGTTCGAAGTTCTGACTCCTTTTCAAGCTTGGAGAGCCATTCGACTTTTGTAAGTAAACAATCAATGGGGAAAAAAAAAAAAGGTGGGTACAATTTTGTGGCTGTACCAACAAACAGAAGCGTGCCCTCAGACACATAGTGTGAATTTTGGAGTTGTTCTGTGCAGGGACAGGAGTTGGACTCCATGATCCTTGTGGGTTCCTTCCAACTCGGGACAGGACGTTCTATGAAGTACAGGGAAAAATATACCCTAGAACCCACTGCCACTAGCATTAAAGGCGCTTTAGGAAGGAGTTGTCTTTCTCGGAAGACTCTCTAAGGACCCTTCTTTTCGCTTGCTAAGCAACAGAAAAGACAATATAAACACCGCTGCCCTCTGCCACAGCGCTGCCACCCAGGTCTGCGCTCACGCGTGCCAGAGGCCCGGCTGAATGCTGCTCTTTGAGGGAAGACACAGAGGAGCGTCGGGACTGATCACGTTTCTGTGTGTGGCTCTGGAAAAAGTAGGTGCCTGCTTAGAAGTGCTGTGCATAAATAACGGAGGATGTGGATGTGCGAGAGCCGTGCTTTGGGAATTTTTTGAGGCCTGATGCTAGGATGAAAGAAGCCACATCCCCGCTCCTTTCTGAATTACTCAGTTTGTGTTTTTCCATTCACCCAGCAGGGGAAGGCGGGGGGCAGCAGGCAGTGCTGCAGGTGTTGGGGTGCAGGGCGCGGGGCAGGCAGGGCTGCGAGATGCGGGGGGATGCAGGATGTGGGGTGTTAGGGGCTGTGGTGCTGGGGGATGCAGGGTGCTGGAGGATGTGGTGCTGCGAGATGGGGGTGCTGGGGAATGCGGGGTGCTGGGGGATGCAGTGCTGTGGGTGCTGGGGGATGAGGGGTGCTGGAGGATGTGGGAGTGCTGGGGGTTGTGGGGTGCTGGGGGATGCGGTGCTGCAGGTGCTGGGGGTTGTGGGGTGCTGGGGGATGCGGTGCTGTGGGTGCTGGGGGATGTGGAGTGTTGGGGGGTGCGGGGTGCTGGGAGATGTGGGGTGCTGGGGGATGCGGTGCTGCGGGTGCTGGGGGATGCGGGGTGCTGTGGGATGCGGTGCTGCGGGATGGGGGTGCTGTGGGATGCAGTGCTGCGGGATGGGGGTGCTGGGGGATGCGGTGCTGCGGGTGCTGGGGGGTCCTGGGGGATGTGGGGTGCTGGGGGATGCGGTGCTGCGGGTGTTGCGGGATGTGAGGTGCTGGAGGACGTGGGGTGCCGGGGGATGTGGCGTGTTGGGGGCTGCGGGCGCGGGTCGCGCCGCCCCCGGTGGGCTGCGCCTGTGCCCGAGGATGCTCCGGGTGCGGGTCGGCCCCTTCCCAGGCTCCTCCCGCTGCCCCGGCGCCTCGGCCACGTCTGAAAGTGGCTCATTGTCTGCAGGCGGCGGGGACCGGCGGCGGGGCCGGGCAGGTACGGGCTGGGGGGGGGCGATCGCAGCCCGCGGGCGGCTCTCCGGCAGCGGCGCTCGTTCGGCTCCGGTTCTTTAGAGGCGCGGGGGCCGAGGGGCGGGGGTGAAGGTGCCGGGGAGCCGCCGCTCCTCCTCCCCCGCGCTGGTTCGGGGCGAGCGGGGTCCCTGTGCGGGCACGGGGTCTCTCCCCGTTTTCCCCGCCGTGCCCGCCGCCCCTCGAGGGGACGGGGACACACGGAGCGAGGGGTCCGCGCTGCTCCTTTACGTGCGACGGGTGCAGCAGGCAGCGCCTCCCTGGCCCCCCGGTTCCTTAAAAATAGTAACAATTCCCAATGAAAACAGCAACTGCGCAGGCATCATTTCATCCACAGCGACTTTGAGATCGCCGCTGCATCGCAGTAAATGCCCTAGGGCCATGCCTTGTCTTTGCTCACGCTGGACAACCCTGAATTCATAGAATCATGGAATCACCGGGTTGGAAAAGACCCACCAGATCATCGAGCCCAACCATTCCCATCAAACACTAAACCATGTCCCTCAGCGCCTCGTCCACCCGTGCCTTAAACCCCTCCAGGGAAGGTGACTCAACCCCCTCCCTGGGCAGCCTCTGCCAGTGCCCAATGACCCTTTCTGTGAAGAATTTTTTCCTAATGTCCAGCCTAAACCTCCCCTGGCGGAGCTTGAGGCCATTCCCTCCCGTCCTGTCCCCTGTCACTTGGGAGAAGAGCCCAGCTCCCTCCTCTCCACAACCTCCTTTCAGGTAGTTGGAGAGAGCAATGAGGTCTCCCCTCAGCCTCCTCTTCTCCAGGCTAAACAACCGCAGTTCCCTCAGTTGCTCCCTGTAAGACTTGTTCTCCAGCTTCATTGCTCTTCTCTGGACTTGCTCCAGAGCCTCAACATCCTTCTTGTGGTGAGGGGCCCAGAACTGAACACAGGATTCGAGGAGCGGGGTAGAACCTTTTTAAAAAATAATTGTTACAGTCGTATATGAAATCTACGCTATGCTTGATTTTATTGTAAAGTAACTGAACCTGGCAGTTACCTGGAAGTGCTCCAGCCTCATTTTCCACTCGATTGTAAAAGGTAGGATGTTTGAAAGACTAAATTAACGCTATTAGCTGAAGTGGTAATATAGTGCCAGAATTCAGAACGTCCAATTACAGCACATCGGTGCGCTTTGTTGCAGTTTCACTGTTGTATTAAAAAAAAATTAGGCAAGCTTATTAATTAGTTCAACTGTTGAGCAATGATGAGTTATTGGAAAGACTTTTTGAAGAAACAGTGGTTACAGAAGACACCCTTCAAACTAACTTTTTCTTTCCCCACTCAAAGAACAACCTAGATATTGTTGGTGATCTGGTAAGCTTTTGCCTTGTGAGATGTGGAATTTGTGAGATTAGGAAAAAATTCTTCACAGAAAGGGTCACTGGGCACTGGAACAGGCTGCCCAGGGAGGGGGTTGAGTCACCTTCCCTGGAGGTGTTTGAGGCACGGGTGGACGAGGTGCTAAGGGGAATGGTTTAGTGTTTGATAGGAAGGGTTGGACTCGATGATCCAGTGGGTCTCTTCCAACCTGGTTATTCTATGATTCTATGATTCTATGTGCCATTTCTAGCTGTGGAAGAGCACCGCAGAGTGATGTTTTATCAGCTGGGCAATTTATAGCAAGAACAACTAGTAATACCGTGCATTTTTCTTTGTCATGTTCCTGCATTTCACTTTTTTGATCAGTGAATAATGTTTCTAATATTAGCTCATAGAAGTTGTTCTGGCAGTGGTTGCTTTGATGTGATGCTTTATAGGGGAAGTTTGTAGTGAATAAATTTCTCTGTAAAGAGACCTTCAGATGACCTTTGCTCTCTTTATCACACCGTGCACAAACATTTTCCTACTAATTCTATAAAATGCATGATGACATTTATCATTATCATTCTTTTCACATCAGCACTGTTGTGTTTTGGTCAATTGTAAGTACATGAATGACAGATTCAGCTTGCATGATTGCTGTGAAAGTCAGCATTTTGTGTATGAGAAGCAAACAGAACAAATTTTTTTCTAGCAAAAGGTTGAGCACGTTATACAGCACCAAGTATTCATTTTTCAGTGGAAGAAAATAATCTGGGAAAATAATTCCTATTTTTGTATTTTGTGAAAGTTGAAGTAATTTCTGTGTAGGCTTTGGCTTTAGAAATGCTGCATAAACTGTTCTAAATGAAAATATGCTGGAAATTTTCTCAAACACAAAATGGCTGGGGAAGGCTTTGACAGCTAAGATTCAGTTGCTCAGAAGTCATTTTAGTGGAACAGGTACTTGGAATTCTTCTCTCAGTTGTTTTCAATTCTTTTCTTTATTCCAGCCAACATTTTCAGTCTTCCCACAGCAGACCCAGACCTGTTTGTTCTGAGGGAATCCTTCATCCCAGCCTTTTGTCCCAAGCTCAGGGAGAGTTTATGTATCTTTACAGTGCTAATGTGAGGTGCTCTCTGTCTTTCTATAGTCATTTTAGTATCCCTGAAAAAATGCAATAGGAGGATTTTTTTTTCTCTAGCTATAAAGTTAATTTTTGTTAGTTTGCTGGGTCTCTTCAAGTTGAGTTCTCTACTGAAAGGAAGTTCATTGAGCAGTCGTGCTCCTTTCAGTGCTGACCTGCAAAGGTCTGATTATTCAGTTCCATCATTACTTGTCTTATGTGACAAACAAATAAAAGTCCTTGAAAGCAAGAGCTAAACAATCATCCACAGCACAATTTATTTCTTTTCCCCTCCATTCTTTTCTAATAGTTGGGGTCTGAAAAGTGTTCTATTTAGGAAGCAAGCTTTCTGGGGTCAATACTACTGCTCACTGTATTTTTATCCTGCCCGGTAGAACTGGATAGCTTTCTGTAATGTATCTAGCCTCTTGGCACTAGCAGATGCTACTGGCCCTGCAGCTCAGCATTATATCAGAGCCAATTTAAGTGATGAAGAAAATCACTGCCCTGTTGGCCAGTTTGTATAATTTATTTTCTTTGCACAATCCATAAGAATAGTTATTCTGGGGCAGACACAGGGTTAATCCAATCCAGGATCTTGTTTCTGTTAGCGGACAAGCCCAGTGACAGAGATTGATTCAGGACGGTCAACTAAACGCTTAGTACAGATGCTTTTCAGATCACATTTTGAATGTTTGCTGTGGCTTGTGAAGAGATGGCTCCGCCTCAGTAATTTTTTAGAATTAGACTTTTGATTAGTGTGCTGTTCGTCAGAGCTCTTGCTGAAGAAACAGTGTCACAAAAGAAGTATTAGTACTGTCACAGAAAAGGATTAGCATTTTAACTGTTAAAATAATTTCTGGTAAGCGGTATTTATTATGTCCAAAGGCATGTCTTGTGATACCACCAAATACTGCAACACTTCAGACCTCTCGGCTGGGAAATGGGAAAGAGGTAGGAGTGCTTGGCTGTCCTTTTCACTGTTTTTCTACCTTTAGCAGCTCCCTTGCCATTTCTGCTAAGTCCAAGTCCATGGGTCGATGAAGAGGTGCTTGCTGGAGGGTCTTGTCACTGAGGTGGCAGCTGAAGTGGCAGTAATGTGAGGACACAGGGCACATCTGGTGCTTCTCCCTTTCCTCCCATGTTTTCAGTCTGACTCCAAGGCAGGTGCAGCAGCAGTGCTGGGGAGCAGAGGAGGTGGAGGGGAACAAGCCTGTTTTAGTTCTCCTGGGGCAGGCAGAGCTGCTGAGCTGTGAGCAGGGGAGGGGGGCCCTGGCTAAAAGAGGTGAGGCAATGCAAAGCAGGTCAGACTGGCATTTCACCAGGTAACTCATGCTAACTTATTGCTGGCCTGACAGCACCCTCTGTCGAGTCCTGTGGTGGAATGCATGGAGCATCAGAAGCAGTCGCCTGTATCCCTGGGTTCTGTCCCTCACAATTAAGGCAATGGTACAGTGTAATCCATTCAGTAGATTTATAAATATATGTGTGTGTGTATTCAGCAACTCTATAAGGTGATTCTTCGGGGTGTGAGAATCAATTGATAAGTTTTGCTGCAGCTGGTTTGTATATTTAATTGTCTAGTTATATAAATCTGTCTTGTATTAAGAGATAATATGCAGACAATCTCCAAATATGGAGAAATAACCAGAAAGAATAAACGCTCTCTTAGAGTTGTGAGAATTTATTGGTATGCCTAATTGAGTTGGAGATGTAGCCATCTTGGGTCAGGAGATAACCAGAAGGAAATCTCTAGACATAGTTGGATAAACTAAAAAAATAAACATTCTTTGAGGCCTTACACGGTTCTATATCTTACAAGCAAGAGATGGTACTTCTGGAGAAAAACTTCTGCAAGCAAGTTAGTACCTTACTCATTTGGCTTAGTCTCCTTACAAGGTACTGTATGATAATGAAAGTAGATGCATTTATTGACTCCTTTTTCCTACTCGGCTCATATTTTTGCTGTTTTTCTAGGCTTAAAAGCAAAAGTTTAATAGAAAAATTGTGTTGATTTAATATAGAATCCATTTCTTTATATCTTGAAGAGATGTTTTGGCAGTAAAGGAGTCAAAATGGACTTTTTCTACTATCTCTTTCATGTGACTATTCAGCTTTTAGTACTAATTAATAGGTGTTTTTCATGTTTCATTAGGGTAGCACTAAGAACTTAATGCATTTATTATGTCAAATGAGTACGTATCTGTATTTGCTAATCTGCATAGTTTACTTTCAGGAGTCCAGAATGTGTTGATATGTGTACCTTTCACTGCGAAGAAAAAAAATTTCTTCAGCATCAAACACTTGCTCCAAACTTACTTCTGCTGTGATCTTGCTGTTACTTACTTGTTTCTGACACCTGTCACCTGCAGATAGCAATCTCCCAGTGCTACTGATTAAGGAAGTGAACAGTGCCAAATAAATACATGAATATCTGAATAAGGGTTTTCCTAATGCAAGAGTTAGTACTGTTTAAGTTTTATCATCATTGTGCCACAGGAGCAATGGTTCACCAGCATTTTCCTTCTCTTTTTCAGCTTTTTTGATTGGTTTTCCTCATTGAGAATGGCAAGGATTCGGATTCCTAGTGCAATCGTTATACTTTTTGTTACGGTTCAGACTGGATTCTTACTCTTCATGTATACCCGGTACAGCAGCTTCATGCCTCATTCTGAGGAGAAACCATCTCAAGTCCACGTCCTCATTCTGTCCTCCTGGCGGTCAGGATCTTCTTTTGTTGGTCAGCTTTTCAGCCAGCACCCCAGCGTCTTCTACCTGATGGAGCCCGCGTGGCACGTATGGGTCACGATGTACCAGAACAGCGCCAAGGTCTTGCACATGGCAGTGCGGGACCTAGTCAGGTCCGTCTTTCTGTGCGACATGTCCGTGTTTGATGCTTACATGCCTTGGAAAAGAAACTTATCTGACCTTTTCCAGTGGGCAGTGAGTCGGGCTCTGTGTTCGGCTCCTGCTTGTGACTCCTTTCAACGTACGGACATAACCAGTGAAATGGCGTGCAAGACTCTTTGCGGACGGTACCCGTTCAGCAAGGTGGAGGAAGCCTGTAAAACTTACAGCCACGTTGTCATCAAGGAGGTTCGATTCTTTGACTTGAAGGTCCTCTATCCTCTTCTCACTGATCCATCCCTGAATCTCAAAATTATTCACTTAGTCCGTGATCCTAGGGCAGTTGTCAAGTCACGAGAACAATCAGTCAAAGCATTAGCCCGTGACAATGGAATTGTTTTGAGTACCAATGGCACTAAAGTAGAAGACAGCAAATACAAAGTAATGCAAGAGATTTGTAGAAGTCATGTTCAGATTTATGAAACAGCTACTCTAAAACCACCAAATTTCCTTAAGGATCGCTATTTAATGATTCGTTTTGAAGATCTGGTAAGAGATCCATTATCAGAAATCTCAGAAATGTATAAATTTGCAGATCTTACTTTGACGCCTACGCTTAAAAGCTGGATCTATAATATCACACATGGAGAGGGACCAGGAAAAAAAAAAGAAGCCTTCAAAATTACATCTCGGGATGCTGTTAGTGTTTCGCAGGCCTGGAGAAATGTTCTTTCCTTCCAGAAAATAAAGAAAATACAAGAAGTTTGCAAAGGTGCTATAAACATGCTTGGCTATCAGCTGGTGGATTCAGAAAAAGAACAGAAAGATCTGTCATTGGATTTGGTGTTGCCAAGACGACAAAATCAATTCAGTTGGTCATCGTTTAATCCAAAGCACTGACACATTGTTTTTGAGATATTGGGGGTGGCGGGTATAGGTGGTGGAGTGTTTGTCTACTGTGCAGCATATAGGAAATTTTTAATTCCTTGGCTGATTAGTTTAACTGCCTTCCTGTCTGCTGTTTTTCCATAATGGAAGGATGTTTTTTATGAGTTTTTTACACAGCAAAAACAAAGGAAAAGCATGAGAAATGCCGCAAGATATTTGTCAGGTTGCAAGTTTACAGCCAAGTTTTGCTGTTCTCAGCTTTGTTTTAAAAATATAATTTAAGTGCTTTCTATTAAAAGATGAATTATCAGAGATATCTTTGTTCATCAATAATAATTCACTTCTGGGTTTGTGCTTTAAATATTTAAGAATACCAGGTTTTAATTTGTATAAATGGAACAAAGTAGAAACTAAATTCCTTCGCTTTCTTCCAGAATCGCTTTACTTTCTTCGTTTGCTTTAGAGCAGTTTTGTATTTTTGTTAGACTTCTCTTGCTGTTTTAAACGTTAACATGAAAGTTCTCTAAGAGTTGGGGCAACTGCAGCAGGTCTGTTGTAATAGACTTAAGCAGGAACTTCATTTGTTGATGGATATCTTAGTGCTTTCCCTGAAAATGCAAAGTTTGGATGTGATGTTGGCAGGGACTGCAAAAAGCAAAAGAGATGAAGAAAATTTGAGTGGAGTCTCTGTGGAAATAGCTTGTTAATGGCGCCTCAATTGTTGATTGTAACACTGTGATACAGAGTAGGCACACACTTGCAGGACAGATTCCTACCATTATCCTCTCTCTTCAGAATTACAAGTTGTTGTTAATGAAGATCACTGTGAAATTTAAGGTGCCTTGGAAATCTGCATATTGGTTCTGGTGCTGTATGGAATTGATAAATACAGACAACTTTGAGAGCATAGACACTTGTGTATGGGGCCATTTGCCTACTCAGGTTATCTGGGGCTTATTCCCTGTGTCGGGGAATCTGGAATTTCTGGGTAGGAAGGGTATCTGGGCTGTTGTCTGTAGCACAGGAGGTCTTTGGGGCTTCCCAGTGCAAGAGAGGCACAGACATGCTGGATAGAGTCCAGTGAGGGGCCGCCGAGGTGACAGAGGGACTGGAGCATCTCTCACATGACAAAAGCCTGAGAAAACTGGGACTGTTGAGCCTGGAGAGAAGGAGGTTTGGGGACGTGACTATGTTGTCAGCGTTTATAAATACCCGAAGGGACGGTGCAAAAAAAATGGAACCAGGCTTTTCAGTAGTGCCCAGTGACAAGAGACAGTTGGCACAGGAGGTTCCCTCTGAACATAAGGAAACGCTTCCAACGTGTGGGTGACAGAGCACTGGCAGACGTTGCTCAGAGAGGATGCAGAGTCTCCCACCTTGGGAGAGTCCAAAAGCCATCTGGACACAGTCCTGGGCATCTGGCTGGAGAGACAGTTTGAGAGGGCATCTGAGGGCACCTTGCAGGGTGGAGTGAGGAAGGGAGGAGGAGGTTGAGGGTGCATGTGTGTGAAATGCTGTGGTTGGGGTGCTGTGTGCATGTGGGTGCCAGTAACTTGGCTGCTGTCTGTGGCTGTCAGCGTTTCAGGAGCCATGGGAGTGATGGGCTTCACTGTGCCTCCCGCAGGAAGCTCTGCCTGAGGAACTAATGCCACAACAGAGACTGCAGCCATCAGCTCTGCTGGATGCTGATAATGACTAGCACAGGTCTCATGCTGGGCTGTTGTTTTCCAGGCTACTTGCAGTGGATCTGCAATGGCCTCACAGATCCAAAATATTTCTCAAGTCTGCCCCATACCCAAACTCTCCCAAACCCTTCTTCAAAGCTCCAACTGACCCCTAAGCACTTTTTCAAAGACTCCCTAAATCCCTCTTTCCGTTCCTCTGTCTGTCTCCCCACCTTTCCCTTCTCATCCCCTTTCTGAATTCCTATTCCTCAATCAAGGTGAGGGTCCAACATTCCTTTTTGACGGACCTTTGAGGCACCAAGGGTGGGTTGATCCTCAGTGTAGTTGACCAGCAGGGAATGAAAGCGGCTGTTGATCTGCCCCATTCAGACCAAGTCTAACACCTCTCCAGAGATTTTTGTTGCTAGGTCACGGGGCTGTGGCTGCGCACTGGGCAAGCACCAACAGGCCAAGATGCCGTGGGGAAGGTACGGCCGGTAGCGAAGAGGCTCTTGGGGAAGGTGTCAGGAAGACGGAGATCAGAGTCTCTGGGTACTTGGGTGTTAAGGCAGGTGCGTGTAGTAGTGCAGACTGGAGTTGTTGTTGTCTGTCCTCCACACAGGCTGTTGCAGCCTCTCGCTTGCCTGCGTGCAGATGGGGCTGACACGTGGTGCAGCTTGACTCATGCATGGGATACCGGCACAGAGCCCGATTTCCTGTTGGATCTGGTTTTGTTTAAACAGGTATATTCCTTGCATCAGCCTCATTCTGCTCGTCTGCCACCTCTGCAGCCACAGCTTGCACTAGGTTCAGCCTTTGGGCACACTGTTGAGTCACAGGGCTTTCTCGCAGGGTCTCTTTGACTTGAGCTACTTGTGTGTAACTTATGGAAGTTCTGTTGAATGAGAAAGTGGTCAGGTTAGTGCTCCGTTTGTTTCCTCTTCTGGTGTTCAGCGTTTTTTCATGCTAAGGAAGGCAAACAAACACAACATTGCAGTGTCTGTCTGTCTGTGCTGCGGTGCCATCTGCCAGAGGCTGCAGACAGCCTGGTGCCTGAGCGGTTAGGTAGTCTGGGACCAGAAACGCTCACCATGTGCCTAACAGGCTGGCCCGGTTTGGCAACCCCCAGCCAGGTTGGTAGCCAGAATGGGTCAGCTCTCAGTCCTGATCCCCGCCTATGGGAAAGGGAAAAGGGAGATGAGAAAGAAAGGGACTTGGGGGTTGCAAACAATCACTGAGACTGCTTTAATGAAACAACAGTAATGAAAGGAAGATAATCATAGGGAATAATAAAATATATACATATATAGAAACCCAATTCAAACTCCCCCGATAACCATACAAGGCTTCTCTCACCAATAACCAATTACCTCGGTAAGAAGCTTAGCTGAAAAGTCAGAAACTATGTTATAGCTGTCTTCCAGTAGTTAAAGGGGGCTACAGGAAAGCTGGTGAGGGGCTCTTTATCAGGGAGTGCAGGGATAGGATGAGGGGGAACAGTTTTAAGCTGAAAAAGGGGACACAGATTGGATATTAAGAAGAAATGTTTTCCTGTGAGGGTGGTTAGGCCCTGGAAGAGGTTGCCCAGAGATGTCCTGCATGTCCCCTTCCTGGAGGCGTTCAAGGCCAGGTTGGATGAGACTTCGAGCAGCCCGATGGTTGTTGGTAAACCATCTGGTATCGAGCAGCAGCCCGAGAGGTGTTTTTGTGTGAGGGGAGAGCATCGCCGTGCAGCCCAGCTGGGAGGAAGGCTCACTGAGCTGTCAGATTTACGGCATAAAAAATGTTAACTCGTAGTCAAATTGCATATAATAGAGAATCATAGACTAGTTTGGTTGGAAAAGACCTTTGAAATCACCGAGTCCAACCATACCTGCTCACCACTAAACCAGAGCCCTGAGGACCTCGCACACCGTTGTTTTCAAGACCTATGAATGCTCTTTAACAGTATTCCTGGTGTTGCTGTGCTCCTTGTGGGTTTCTCTGAGGGGTTCTTGGCTGCAGGCAGCCCTTTTCCTGCCCTGGAGCCTGAGCTGAACTGGGGGAGCCAGGGGGTTAAAAAAGGGGGTGCCAGGGAGTTAAAGGGGGAGTCGAGGGATTTGCGGGGGGGGGTAAAGGGGAAACTGGTGGAGTCAAGGGGGAGCCGGTGGGTTAAGAGGGGTGCTGGTGGCTTAAAGGGGAGCTGGTGGGGTTAAAGAGGGGAGCCGGGGAATTTAGGGGGAGCCGGGAGGGGGGGCAAATGGGGAACTGGTGGAGTCAAAGGGGAGCCAGTGGGTTAAAGGGGGTGTTGAGGGATTTCGGGGGAGCAGGGGGAGTGGGGGCTAAAAGGGGAACTGGTGGAGTCAAGGGGGAGCCGGTGGGTTAAGGGGGTGCCGGGGAGTTAAAGGGGGAGTCGAGGGATTTAGGGGGAGGTGGGGGGGGAGGGTAAAGGGGAAACTGGTGGAGTCAAGGGGGAGCCGGTGGGTTAAGGGGGGGGCGAAGGGGGAACTGGTGGAGTCGGGGGGGAGCCGGTGGGTTAACGGGAAGCTAAACGCCCCAGGGTGACTGCAGCGACCCCTCTGCCTTGTGCAGGAGGAGCCCCGCCCGGGGCGGGCCGGGGGCGGTGCTGGGGGCGGTCCCGGGGCGGTGCTGGGGGTGGTCCCGGGGGCGGTGCCGGTGTCTCCGCGCGGCCATGGCGGCGGGCAGCGCCATCCAGATCCCTTCGCGGCTGCCGCTGCTGCTGACCCACGAGGGCGTCCTGCTGCCCGGCTCCACCATGCGCACCAGCGTGGACTCGCCGCGGAACATGCAGCTGGTGCGCAGCCGGCTGCTGAAGGGCACCTCGCTGCGCAGCACCATCATCGGCGTCATCCCCAACACCAGCGACCCCACCTCCGACTGCGAGGACCTGCCCTCCCTGCACAGGTGCCGGGGGCCCCGGGGCGGGGAGGGAGAGCTGGGCGTGAGCCGGCAGTGGGACCAGGGGCCGAGAAGGCCAAGGGCAGCTTGGCTTGGATCAGAAACGGCGTGACCAGCAGGTCCAGGGAGGTTCTTCTCCCTCTGTACTCGGCACTGGTGAGACTGCTCCTCGAGTCCTGTGTTCAGTTCTGGGCCCCTCACCACAAGAAGGATGTTGAGGCTCTGGAGCGAGTCCAGAGAAGAGCAACAAAGCTGGTGAGGGGGCTGGAGAACAGGCCTTATGAGGAGCGGCTGAGAGAGCTGGGGGTGTTTAGCCTGGAGAAGAGGAGGCTGAGGGGAGACCTCATTGCTCTCTCCAACTACCTGAAAGGAGGTTGTGGAGAGGAGGGAGCTGGGCTCTTCTCCCAAGTGACAGGGGACAGGACGAGAGGGAATGGCCTCAAGCTCCACCAGGGGAGGGTCAGGCTGGACATCAGGAAATCTGCATGCAGGCCGGGGAGTGAGGGGCTGCAGCCCTGCGGGTTTTGGCTGGTTAAATGTGAGCCAGCAGTGAGCCCTGGTAGCCAAGAGGGATACCGAGCTCTGGGGTCACCAGCATGGAATGCGGGTTTTGGGGTTTGGTCAAGGGTGGGGATTGTCCCACTCTGCTCCTCACTGTTTGGCCCCACTTGGAGTATTGGTTGTAATTTTGGGTGTACGGTGTGAAAAGGATATAAAGTGACTGGGGAGCATCCAGAGGAGGCCACAAAGTTGGTGAAGGTTTTATAGGAGAAGCCACTTAAGGAGCAGATGAAGTGACTTGGTTTGTTCAGCCTGGAGGAGACTCAGGGGAGACCTCCTGGCAGTTTGCAGCTTCCTCACATAGGGGGGAGGAGGAGCTGGTGCTGAGCTCTTGTCTTTGGTCATCAGTGATAGGACCTGAGGGAATGAAAGGGAGTTGTGCCAGGAAAGTTGGATATCGGGAAAAGGTTCTTCACCCAGAGGGTGGTGGGAGGACTGGAAGAGGCTCCCCAGGGAAGCAGTCACAGTGCCAATCCTGACAATATGCAAGAAGCATTAAGACAACACCCTTGGACACATGGTGTGAATGTTGGTGTTGTCCAGTTTAGGGATAGGAGTTGGGCTCCACAATCCCTCGTATCCCTTCCAGCCCAGGACATTCTATAATTCTAAAATGTGGTTACAGAACACAGACCAGGAATGTTAAGGCTGCCACAGGTGTTGCTGATCATGTTTCTTCCTAAGAAGCAGTGGGGGTAGTGACCTCCTTCACAAGTGAAGAGGAGTTGTATTTCCGTGGGATAGAGCATGGGTAAACTAACACACGGTAACCCCTGCTCTCAAAAGTTTATCAGTAGACTTTGTACGGTTTTGCAAGAAAATAACTTGTTTTTCAGATCTGCTTAAACAGGTAAGTGGGGTCCAAAACATTCAGCAGGAGGCTGACAGTATCACTGAAGAACTGTAAATTACAAACACTCTATTTTCCAATGTATACTGCTTAAGCAGAAATGTCAGTGTTTCTGTCTACAGCAGGATCCATTAAATGATGAGCAAATTACATGTGTTTCTAAATTGTGTTATAATGTTTCTAAACTGTGTTATATTATCTTAGTTAATTTATTAGTTAGCTCATTAATTTTCATGTTTTAGGGTTTGGTTTTGTAATCCGCGTTACAAAGGAAATTGTATAATTTAGTTGCTTTTCATGATAAGGAACTGTGACCCAGAAAGTTCTTGAAACCTATAGCTCGATCGCTTCTTGATAAAGGACACACAGAATATTCTGTGGAAGGTGCCTATTAATATGAGGATTTGATCTGTTTTTAGGATTGGCACTGCTGCCTTGGCAGTTCAGGTCGTTGGTAGCAACTGGCCCAAGCCGCATTACACGTTGCTGGTTACGGGTCTCTGCCGATTCCAGATCCTGCAGTTGCTGAAAGAGAAGCCGTATCCTGTTGCTGAAGTTGAACAGTTAGATCGACTTGAACAGTTTACTAATCAGCATAAATCTGAGGAGGAACTCGGAGAGCTCTCAGAACAATTCTACAAGTATGCAGTGCAGGTAAATTGTTTTAATCCTGTGTATCATATATCAGTATGTTTATGCATGTATTTGGGGGGGTTGTTTGCTTCCTATCTACTTTCTCTTTCTATAGTTCTTCTATTTTTCAATGACTGCTAGTGGAGTTTCAGCACTTCTGCTACAATTTTTTTTGTTATAGCTTAGAGTTTCTGTGTTGAGTTCCAGGGAGTCTATGCAGTTCATTGCAGAATGAGTCTAACTGCGTGTATTGGTGCTCTGATAAGTTGGTATCCCCTCTAGAGCCTTGATTATGAACAGATGTCCCCAGGTATAATGAATTTGAGTTTAAAGGATATATAGAAAAAGAGTCATTGTAGTGTTAAGGTAACTGGGAAAGTTTTCAGTCAGGATGTGTGTGGGAAATAAGAGATGTAGGCATTGAGAAAAGTTGCAAACAATGATTATATTTTTGAACTTCTCGAACAAGCAGAAAGCTCAAAGTCTTGATTGCCGTCTGCTGAGTTAGTGCCTCATTTGCAAGCTTGTTTTGTATTTATTTCTGTAGCTTTTTGGCACAGTACCTAGACACGTTTCACAGTGAAAGATGCAATCCTTTTTAGGTCAGACACTTAAATAATGTAAAAAGAGAAATGGCAACCATGAATATTGTTCATTGTATTTCTTACAGTTGGTTGAGATGCTGGATATGTCTGTTCCTGCAGTCGCAAAGCTGAGACGTCTTTTGGACAATCTGCCCAGAGAGGCTTTGCCAGATATACTGACATCTATCATCCGTACATCCAATAGAGAGAAGCTTCAGGTATTGTGTTCCTAAACTTGCTTAAGGGGAGTTAGGTGCTTAGGTGTTAATTGCTTTTAGATAATTTTGAAATTGCTCACACTTGAGACTGTACAGTGATAATGCCATGATGTGCTTGTGTTGCGACTGAGTAAGAATATTTGTAAGAAGTTTAAAGTGTTTATGTCAGAACTCACATAATAGGTAAATTCATCTAGTTAGTGTTGGAATTGTTTATTTTGTTAAACAATGAATACAACATGGACTTCCTGTTTCCACAACAAGGATGCTAAATCTCTCTTCAGATTGTGTTGAAATCTTGCTTACTTACCACAGCTGACAGATCATTATACATCTCTTAATACCATCAGCTTCACAGGCTGGTTTTTTAAAATATTTTTGAAAACATCTTGAAGCGTGGAATTTTTAAAATACTGAGACACTGATTAAACTGGCATCATATGTCAAAATAATTTAGTTGCAAAAATTATGCTTATGGCTTGATGCTTACTAGTTTGATTTCTATATTTGCTTGTTGTGTCTGGAAGTATTGTTTATCCTTTTCTTTTGTAATTAAGCTGCCTGGAGGAGAGGGACCTGGGCGTGTTGGTTGACAGCCGACTGAATATGAGCCAGCAGTGTGCCCGGGTGGCCAAGAAGGCCAATGGCATCTTGGCTTGTATCAGAAACGGCGTGGCCAGCAGGTCCAGGGAGGTTGTTCTCCCTCTGTACTCGGCACTGGTGAGACCGCTCCTCGAGTCCTGTGTTCAGTTCTGGGCCCCTCACCACAAGAAGGATGTTGAGGCTCTGGAGCGAGTCCAGAGAAGAGCAACAAAGCTGGGGAAGGGGCTGGAGAACAGGCCTTATGAGGAACGGCTGAGAGAGCTGGGGGTGTTTAGCCTGGAGAAGAGGAGGCTGAGGGGAGACCTCATTGCTCTCTCCAACTACCTGAAAGGAGGTTGTAGAGAGGAGGGAGCTGGGCTCTTCTCCCAAGTGACAGGGGACAGGACGAGAGGGAATGGCCTCAAGCTCCACCAGGGGTGGTTTGGGCTGGACATTAGGAAAAAATTCTTTACAGAAAGGGACATTGGGCACTGGCAGAGGCTGCCCAGGGAGGGGGTTGAGTCACCTTCCCTGGAGGGGTTTAAGGGACGGGTGGATGAGGTGCTAAGGGGCATGGTTTAGTGTTTGATAGGAATGGTTGGACTCGATGATCCGGTGGGTCTCTTCCAACCTGGTTATTCTATGATTCTATGATTCTACCCGTGCTGCACATTCAACCTTGAATCAAAAGCATAAGTCGGGTTCTTTCAAAGCACAGCAAATAAAAATTAATGCAGTAATTTGGAGTGAAGGTGTGTACTGTAGTGAATATCCTGCTGGAGGAAGGTACATTACCCATGTACCGTGTCTTTTTTTTTTTTTTCAAATTAGAAATGCTAAAGAAAAGAGCAATCAGTGGAAGCTGTGGGAATACAGAAGAACCAAATTCTACTCATTTCCACGTGTCAGTTTCATCAAACAGGGGAAAGGAATAGTGTATGCAGTTTTAAACAGGCAAACAGAATAAACAAAAAAACTCAAGCCAAAACCAAAGTTAAGGCAAAGGGTGATTTTTCTTTTTATTTTTTTCCTCCCCTGGGCTAACTAAAGAGATCGTGCTGTAACTTTATGAGAGAGCTAGCTCTTTTCCTGAGGCTCAGTTACTGAAAAATAGAATGCTGATAGATGTTTGCCACAGAAAATATAACTGAAATATTAAGGCACTTTAAAAAGAGATGGATAAAAGACTTTTCTGTTTTGGAGTGCTTTGTAGTTTTGGGATCCAGGCCCTTCAGGCTGGGTTTTGTGTACTGTGTACTCATTGCTTTTCTTGCTACCTTTTTTCCAAAACCATCTATTCTTTAACTGTTTAAAAGGCAGCAGAAGTAGCCTCCGTGTTCCTCTCTCCCAAACAGATGATCTATCTGCATGATCTAGTTGGCTACTTAAAACTTCTCGCTTTTAGATTTTAGATGCTGTTAGTCTGGAAGAACGGTTCAAGATGACTATACCATTGCTTGTTAGGCAGATTGAAGGCCTGAAGCTGCTTCAGAAAACAAGAAAGCCCAAACAGGATGATGATAAAAGGGTATGGACCTTTAAATGTGGGATACTTACACATCCTAAATAAGTATAAAGACGCACTTTTAAAGATGCTGCATGATTTTAATCTGTGCAATGTTTTAATCTATAGCCATAATGTTTTGTAGCCAGCCTGGAGCAGTTTAGATAATGCCTAAAACAGAAAATATTTTTTACAAACTGCCAGAGCTTTACCTCTTTTATTTATTTTGTTTTACTCATTTATTTATTTTAATTTGCTCACTTTCTGACATTGAATAAATGCTCTGGTTCATTCAGAGAGTCATTTGGTGCCTATGCCTTTATTCGCATGGTATGAATGCACTGACTTTTGCCTCATGCAATGAAAGGTGTACCTTTTACTAATGGCATTGCAGGTGAATTGAGCTTTTGAAATACAGATAAAGAATGTGTGCTGTAAAATGTAGCTTGCTCAGCTAGACTTGCTGCGTGTAACTATACTTAGGCAGGTTAGTAAACAGGAAGTAATTGAAAAATAAAAAAAAAGGTAGCAGTGAAGATTTATCTGTTCTGTAAAGATTAGGCTTATTGTCCTTAACAGGATGGGCCACGATGCTGAAAAAGTCACAAATAACTCCCTTCGGTTTAGTTCTTGTCTTCCATTGTCCACTAATTTAGGATACACAATAAATGCACTTAGTAAATACATACAGTAAAATAAGAACTGTAACTTTTTAAAGCAGTGCCAACAAGACCTTGTGAAGTTATTTATTGGATTACAGTCTTCTGAACTTTTCTGTGATGGAGGCTGTCCCAGCACCTTATATGTTTTAGTCATGGTTTTCATTCAAAGCTGAAGCACACGCTTACTTGAAAACCAAAACCTGGTACTATTTTCTGGCTCTGTGTTCCATTTCATAGGTTGTAGCTATTCGTCCTAATAGAAGAATCAATCACATTCCAAACATTACAGAAGATGATGAGGAAGAAGAAGATCATGACGATGTTGTCATGCTGGAAAAAAAGATTAGAACATCCAGTATGTCAGAACAAGCTCTTAAAGTTTGTCTTAAGGAAATAAAGAGGTAGGAGACTTTCCAAGAGTAGTTTCTTCTTATTTTTGTTTCTCAAAATAAATCTTATATTAACCTTTTCTTATTTATTGATATGTTTGCGTTGGTTGTATTTTGGAAATGATTTAAAAAAAAATCTAATAGAGCACTGGTTTTGCTCATGAATTTTAATCATTTCATCTTTTTGGAACATCAGAGGTGATGACAAAGAAATACAGTTTTCTAGATGTTGTTCATGCATTAATGTAACACTGAGCTGTATGCTCCAAGCCTCTGTGTTGAAAACTGAACATCTCAAATGCTAAATAACGCCACGGTTATTAATAATTAATGAACAAACTGACCTGGTGATGGAGTCTTTATTTTTAGCCCCCTCTTATTTATTGGTGAGAGGATAACTGTGCTATCTGTGGTAATAGGATGCTTAACAACCTCTTTTTCACTGAAGATGCATATAGAGTGGTGCATGCATTATGTATGTATAGGCCACTGACTCTTCTTCATTTCTCTTTGTATCCTATAAGTGACAATATTATGCAAAGGCAATTGCCTAATTGACAGTGTAGTGACTTGCTTTTTTAGTATTATGATTGTCAGAAAGTAAGAGGGTGCGTTTATGCCCCTAAGTTTGCTAAATATCTATTATATCTTATGGTGCAGAAAAGTCTTACTTCACAGTTAATTCCTGATTAACCTGAATTCTGTACGTGTTATTTCCAGATTAAAGAAGATGCCTCAGTCAATGCCTGAATATGCTTTGACAAGAAATTACTTGGAACTGATGGTAGAATTGCCGTGGAACAAGAGTACAAAGGGTAAACCCTTCTATCGTTGATTGTTGCACAGACATTTTAGGACAAGTAACCATCATGTAAACAATATGTACTTAAGTCTGTCTTGCAAATGTTTGTCTCGTTGTCTGATTGTAAAAATGTCATTAATGTGTTACGTCTTACAGTCTGCCTGGCTTGAAGTTTGATCTGCATACTGGATAACCTGTGTAACTCAGTTGTATATCTGAGAATGTGAATTTAAAAAGTATTAAGAATATCTATACAGAAAAATGAAGGAGTTATTATTTAAAATCTGTGCTAGCATGTATCTAAAATCATGAAGAAAAGAGCATCTAATTAGTTTTTATCTCAGACAAAAAAGCTTTTGTACATTTCTGTAGCATGAGTCTTCCCGAAGAAGGATCTGGGTTGGTATTTAAGTTAATTGAGTTTGGTAAGGAACAAAGGATGAAAAAGCAGAATTGTAGTTAATTTTAATAATGACAAATTCAGGTGCAGTAGAAAAACTCAGTATCATGTCAGCATTGTACCATAGTTTTCAAAAGTTGTGAGTTGAGTGTGATACATATGGGAACAGTATGCAAAAATGGAGAGCAAGGAGAGAGTAGAAAACAAAACACGACTTTTCTTACTGACCAACCCAAGTAGATTAAGTGGGCAAAATGACTTTCCAGAAGGTGTGCTGCTAGACAATAGGGTTTTAATTCCTCCTAGCAGCTACTGAAGAATGAGGCTTTTGAATGGCTTTAAAAAAAAATCTGATTTTAAAAAGAAATATAGCATAGCACACCAGCAGAAACATCTCTCTATCTTTTGCCTTTTTAGATTGTGTGGCAATGAATTTTGGCTTTTTTTAAGCTCTTGTAAATATTTTCTTCAATCATCAAATTGTAAAAGATTTGTCTAGAGATCTTTGCAGATCTCTGTGGTATTATTAAAAAATGAGTTGGGTGTATATATGGACACTCATGTCCTAGCAGAATGGTTTTTTTTGGTGAAAGTTGCTCTTTGATCTTGTAAAATTATGCCATGTCACACGGAGTTTGAACTTTTTACTTTAAGCGAAGTAGATTTGCATTCACGTGGGTGATGTTTTGGACTCCATAGCTCACCTTAAGTGTTGCATAGGAAGTAAATCCTGCCTTTGAAGCCAGTAAGGTCTTGTTCTGTTTGCACAATAGTTAGACTCGTATCATAAGTAGATGATGAAGACATAGGGATAAATTTGTCTTTTGAGAAGAACTTAGAGTAGCAGACTTATTTATGTGAGAAAGCAAATACTGAAACATTCACTTATCATTGAATCTCTGTTCTAGAATATACACCAAGTTCATTTGAACGAGATTTCAATCTGTGACACAGTGAAAAGGTGTTTTTTTAAAAAAAAATTCATTATCAGTACTGTGATGTGTCCAGCTTATGTCTGATTTCCTTATTAAAGGACAATTATACCCTTATTTACATTGTCTGAAATATAGGTGTGTCCAGGGGATTGCATTGATGAACATGTTTGAGAATATGTTTATTTTTATTGTTCATAGAATGAATTGTTTCCATTTTTAAAGGTAAATGTGCTGATACCTTTTCTGTTGTCAATGATTGATAGATCGTCTTGAAATTCGTGCAGCTCGAATTCTTTTGGATAATGATCATTATGCTATGGAGAAGTTGAAGAAAAGAGTTCTGGAGTACTTAGCTGTTCGACAGCTTAAAAACAACCTCAAAGGACCCATTCTTTGCTTTGTGGGGCCCCCAGGTGTTGGTAAAACTAGTGTTGGAAGATCAATTGCAAAGACTTTGGGTCGAGAATTCCACAGAATTGCTTTAGGAGGAGTCTGTGATCAGTCTGATATTCGAGGCCACAGGTAACTACTATTTCCTTTACTAACTGTGATTTTTTTTCTTTTGTTTATTACAGAATGTGTGATTATTTTCATTGTTTACCTAATACAGAGAAACTTTGCTTATTTCAAACAATGGTAGTGATTCATTGTTTTTTCTTGGTGTTTAATTTCATCTTTGGCCACTTCTGTACTTTGAAGCAATTCAGTAGAAAGTCTGATGCAAACTCTTAAGATTTGGGTCTGCTTTTTCTACTTTTTAAAGAGGGATGTAAAGATTTAACTGTGCAAAATAGCCTGTGAGTAGCAATGCATTACTTTATACCCATGTTTGTTGCTAAAACAGGAGGAGAAACTGAGAGTGATAGTTAAAAGTTGCTAGAGGATAGCAACTGAGTTAATATCTCAGACTTGTTAGTGTACTATTTCCCCATTTCAAAAGAAAGTTTATGCAAGGGCACCTAATCTGGAAGATTTCAAAGGGGATTTTTGGGTGACTTTCCTTAAGACTTGCTTTTGGTCTTGCATCTCTTTGTGTCTACTTCTTAGTCTTTTATGCCCATTTGTTTATATTAGTCTATTCTCCATTCCTTGCAACTGGAAGCATAATGAATGGGTAATGTAAATAAGTAACTGCCAAGCATCAGTGCAGCATTTTTGGTTCCATTAAACATATTTCATGCTTATTACATGCAGTGTAGGAAATTTGGAATGATAAATTTGTTAATGTTCTAAAGATCTTTAAAACTATATGGTTTGTTCCTTTTAAAGTAATGTTCTTGAATAAAATTTCACCTTACAACAGTAGGTAAATTATTGTAAATTAAAGCTGTCTGTTACTTCTTTGATGACATGCAGCAGTTAATTTTTCCCAGTGCCTGTGCTGCTACTTTCAATCATTAGAATACACCATCATTCTTTCTTCAGTTCCAGGTTATTCTGTCGTTTTTTCAAGGCATAGAAAGGACCTTGTTATTCTTATCACTTCCCTGTGTAATTTTAATGAAAACTTAAAAGAAGTGCCATAATAAAGGGTCGTTTTGTGATATCAGACTTCAGACTTTGGACTATGTAAGCTAGTGGCATGTGTGAATGGGTTGTGGAAGCTGACAGTCCTATCTGGAAGGAATGTGGGAGACTTACTGTGAAACCTTGTGCTGAACTATGCTTAAACTTCTAGAAATCTGGAATATAATGTATTTCTGTGAATCTAGGGAATAATATACTACTGGTCACTTCTCAGACTGGAAGGTGTAAGATGAAAAAGCACTAAAACATGGATTTTGTACTTGATGACAACTTGAAAATTCTGAGTTGTTTTGTAACCCTTTAGCTGAGCACCATTGAGCAACATGCATTTATTCCTGCACATATTCTGTTGCAGATTTGCAGGAGTTTTATTTTCCTGTTTTTCATAGAATCATAGATTCTTAGAATCACTAGGTTGGAAAAGTTGGAAAAGACCTTTGAGATGATCAAGCGCAACTGTACTTGGACACATTTGACACCTAGAGTTTGTAGCTTGAAAAAATTACCTGTAGTTTCTTTCTTAGTTTAGGTTCAGTCAATGTACCCAGCAGCCACTGAAGGTTTGTAGATGCATTTGTTTTAACAGGGCAGCACTCTGCACGTGTGTACACGATTGCTTATGGTATGGATCCTTAAAACAATTAAAAATGTGATTCCACAACAGAGAATCATAGAATACTTAGGATTGGAAGGGACCTTAAAGATCATCTAGTTCCAACCCCCTTGCCATGGGCAGGGACACCTCCCACTGGATCCAACCTGGCCTTGAACACCTCCAGGGATGTTGCTATTCGAACTGAAACCGCTAGAGGCTGTTGAATGCCAAGCATTATAGACATAAGTAACTTCTGTGGGACAGAGCAGGACTGGAGGCTTTGTAACAAGGAAACCACATCTTTGAAATAGACTTAATGAGTAAAACTCTCATTGACCTTTACTCAGTTGCCAGTAATTCCTTTCCCCCTCTTTGTTTAATTTTGTTTTGTTTGGCTTTCTGTCTTGTGCTTAGACCTAATAAAGAATAAAGACAGCTAGAGTCCTGTGGTAGTAAGGCTTTAACAAACTTTTAAATCCAGATGTTTGTGCCTGTCATTGTAATATTTTTGACAGCATTATTAAACTATTAATGCATGTTAGAAATTATAAGTTCATGTTAAATATTTACTTGAAGTTAGCTGACGGGAAGTGTTAGATAAGACAGGTTTTTTTTTTCATCGGCAAAGGAAAATGCTGTCTAGAATTAGCAAGAATGTCATGTGGTTACCCTTCAACAAATATAAAAAAAACTTCAAAGCAGTGAGTGCAAGGAGTTCCTTGTAACCAACTGCTTTTGCAAGCTTTTTGTTGTTAAAATCAAATGCAACTGTTGCATAATTTTTTTTTAACTCTACTTCCTGTTTTGTCCTGCTTTTCTGCTTCTCAGAATATGATTTAATTGAAACTACAGCTTTTCTCTAGACCTGTCTCTGTAATGTCCTTTTGCGTGAATAAATCCTTCAAGTTATTCCTGGTCAAGTGAATCCATATTGTGCATCTGGTGGCACAGAAAAGAATGGCAGAGGTGGTCTAAAACTGGAGGAAGCAGGCTGCTGTTCTGAGTTTTACTGTTAAGTAGGCTGGTTTTCTAACATTGCTTGTTAGGAGTCATGCTTTTTCTCCTAACAGCTCCTTATTAGGCTTTAAAGCTCGAGGATTCCACTAGCATTGCAGAATGATACTCTCTGTACCTACTAATGTACTCAACATTTAAAAAAATGTACTAAATGTACTAGAACATAAACAAACAAACTGTGGTTCAGTTTCATTTGCAGGCAAATACTGCCTGAAATAGCTTTCACTTTGGCTGCTTATTACTGTTGTTGGTGAAAGGTGCAGACTGATAGATTTAGCAGGCAAAAAGGAAGATATTTGAGGGCAGCAGCGTGGGGAGTGGTGTTTCAGAAGTGTGCTGGTCCGTGTGACGTGTAACCAGGGCAATCAGAAACGCCCAGGCTTTGCCATTTTGCTGTGGGTTGTGTGCCTGCAGCTGGTGTTTGTGAATCCTTTTTTTGATCAGATGAAGAGTAGCAGCCACTGTTCTGCATTCCCAAAATGAAATAATCATCTTGGTACAAACCCAGAACTGTTCTATTAGACATCCTCCAGCTGTTGTTTGCATTTACTGCTTGTCTATACCATACATTAAAGTTCGCTGGTTTGCGCTTGTTGTTAACTTGTATTAAAAAAAAATAATTAAAAAACCCCAACCCACCCTGAAGGATGACATAGAACTTCTATCCAAGCAGCTCGCTGCATTTAAGATCTCCTCAGTACTAATGTTTTGTTTTATACAGGAGCACTTATGATCTTCTCTGGGGCATGTGGGTGTGGTTTTCTATTCTCAAAAAGGAAAGACGCAATTGCACCATTTATTTATAGTGGTGCTGGTGAGATCACTGTGAAGCTCGCTCTTTCTCTCACCTCTGTGTGAAGCACTATATTGCCTTTGCTTTTCTATTTCTAGAAGTTTGGGTAGTTTATTTCTGGCATAGGGCTGCGATGGGGACTTGTTCAGGTGCACCTGTGTGAGAAAAGGTGTGACTCCTCACCTGTGCAGCAGTGCTGGTAGGAGGGCACAGCACAGGCCTTGTTGCACTAGAAGAAAACAAACCTCAAACAGCTGCTTTCACCTGTGAGAGGAATAGCTTTGCTGTTAAAAAGGTAGATACATTCCCATACGAGGACAGGCTGAGAGGGTTGGGGCTGTTCAGCTTGGAGATGATAAGGCTCCTGGGAGACCTTACAGTACTTAAATAGGGATACAGGAAGGCTGGTGAAGGGCTCTTCATCAGGGAGTGCAGGGACAGGATGAGGGGGAACAGTTCTAAACTCAAACAGGGGAGGTTTGAATTAGATATTAAGAAAAATATTTGACTGTTAGGGTGTGGTGAGGCACTGGCACAAGTTGCCCAGAGAAGTCGTGGATGCCTCATGCCTGGAAGCGTTCAAGTCCAGGTTGGATGAGGCTTTGAACAACCTGATCCAGTGGGAGGTGTCCCTGCCCATTGCGGAGGGGTTGGAACTGAATGATCTTCAAGGTCTCTTCTGACCCAAATCATTCTATGATTCTGTGTTTCTATTGTTGAAATAATGTACCAAGGAAGAAGGAAGAGTGTTTAATGTTCACCTAATTATGTTATCCTGTTACTGGCAGAAGTAGAATATTAAAAAGTCAAGCTGCATTGTCTCTGAAGCATATAAAATTATTTACTAGTGCACTAAACACCTTTTGTGGAGAAAAAAAAAAACAACAAACCACCAAACCACCACCACCAATAGAACGACCACCAACAATAGGACCACCTCCACCAACCAAGCCACCCACCCAAACCATAAACAAAAAAATAACAACAAAAAAACCCCCAAATAAGCCCCCAGATTGCTATAATGATTAATTTGATTCTACTGGTAAATTATTCACTTCAGAGAACTTTAGTTCTGCTTCAATCTTGTAGTTTTCTGATTGCGTTTTTTTAGAACCATTGCATTCTTTTGGCAAGGTTGCTTATGTGCAGATGGAGAACGAAGTGGTGCACTAGTATAATAGCTCCCCCATGCAGATTCTTGATTTGTAATAAATGTTATGTAGTGTAATCCTTACTGGTGAAGAACCCACTCACTCGCTGCAGAGTAAGACTAAAACGAAAGCAGTGAAGTGATAAAACTATTGCCTGCTGGCTGCTCCAGACTTTAGCAGCTGTCTCATGAAGGTGGTAATAGGCAAACTGAAATTTTGATGCGTTTCTGGCTATTTAGAAGATCTTAAAGACTTTTATTTTTGCTCAGATCTAGAAGTAAAAACAATAATTGCAATTTGTTTCTTCGGTGGTTAAATATTACATGGAGCTAACACCGTTGCTGTGTGGCTTGAGTTGTTTTTTTTTATATTTGAAGTCTGTAGTATCTTTTGAAATTACTCCCGTGGTATTTTTGATTTTGTTTTTCTAAATGTTGTCCTGTTTATTTTGGACTGTATTAGATCATATGGCAGAGCAGGCTTGTTCTGCCTATCTGCTTTGTTATGGTCATGAGATGGGTACTATAATTCAGCACTTTGTGTATCTCTTTCTTCTTGGGTGACCAGTACTTCATACTCTTCATTTCAGTATTTTGTTTAGTTATGGCACAAGCAGAAGAGGCTGTGATAAATGCAGCAAACAAGATATATATATATATAGATATATATCTATGGAAACCATAGTTGCTCTATGCATTGTTAGGAAAAGTTTTTACCATCTTTGAATAAATTCAGACTCATAATTTTTTTATTCTGCTGCACTGTGTATTTCATGTTGAAATGGCATCATAGATACAATTATTCTTTGTGAATATTCTGTACATACAGGGGATATAGACAGTTCAGCATGTGGGGAATTTTGCCCTAATTTGTAACATGCTGTGTAGATTCTGTTGTGGTGACAAAACCCCAGTATTATAATTATTAAACTGTTGGTATTAATGAGGTTCCCAAATCTGCTTCTGCTTGTTCATACAGTACAAGGATGTTTGCATGGAACCGTGTAAAATGTCTGCGAGCCATAAAGTTTGGATATACTTTAATACATATGTTTATCCTTCCAGACCAACTAGTACACCACGGAACTGAAAGTTTCCTCTGCTGATATAATTGTTTATATCAGTTCAGATGCATATTCCGTACTTTTATCAACTAGTTCCAAAAAGTTTTACTGCTTATTCTTATATTTGAGTTTCATTTTTGATGTTTCTACTCCTGTTATATATGTCAGGCCTCTCTTTCCTCATATACATTTACTTCTCACAGACGCACCTATGTTGGCAGCATGCCTGGCAGAATAATCAATGGACTGAAGACTGTTGGGGTTAACAATCCAGTATTCCTGTTGGATGAGGTTGATAAACTAGGGAAGAGCTTGCAGGGGGATCCTGCAGCAGCCTTGCTGGAGGTAAGAGATGTTAGATTACAACCGTTGTTTCGTTTGTAATTAAAATACTGGACTAGGAAAGGAACATTCACTGGACAAAAGAGAGCAGGACAGTGCCAGCTTTTTTGTTCAAATGCCACCTTCTATTTTGACGTTGGATTTCTGTAAGTTACTTGTGCACAATGCAAATGCTATTACATAGTGTGCAAAGTGAGATCCCTTTATTCTCAGTGATCTATACTTAAATACAAGGATGTATTTTCTTCTAAGCTTTTTGTATTATTTTACGTTCAAGCCTTAGACATCACTTATTTGGGGGACTTAAAGACATTGGTTTTTAGTGACCAAATGCTATAAGAAAGAACTGTAGAGCAGCCAGATGGTAGCTGGACTTGGAGCTTTCCATTTCTTTCTTGGAACAATTTTAGTGTGTTTTTGAAGCTTTTGACGGTGCAGGCTTATACTGGAGCTAAGCATTTTACCTAGCATGTAATATGGACTAGTTGCATGTTTTGTTAGCAATGCTTTAATTAGTGGTGTAGTTGACTTTCTGAACTTAAGCTTTTTGTTTACATCACAGATCCTCACTCCTTGACTGATTTTGACGTGGTATTTGCTTTCTATCAGAGTCAGCTACTCAATGTGGTTTTTCTTCTGAAATTCTGGGACTCAGGCCAAGATATAAATTAATCTAATTTTGAAGTATGTGGTGTAGTTATTTTATCACAAGTGTTTAGAGGTGTTAAAGTTGACTTGAAAAATCTAGGAGATACAAGTAAGGGCTTCGGTGAACGAGACACTTGTTGGAATATTTTGTAAATCCATCAATTGTTGAGGTGTTATTATTTAGATTAGTTGTTGGCATTTCAGGAGGCTAAAATTTCAGTGATCCTGAAGTTTAATTGAGACCTTTGCCTTGCAGGCTTTATGTATCAGAGGAGTCTGTAGCAGAGAGAGCAATAAGGAGTTGCCAGAACTTTCCTTCTGTCTTCTTTTTCCTGGGAATATAGTACATGATGGTATCCCAGTACAATTCCTTCTTCCGCTGACTTGCACATTCAGCAATTTCATTCTAGCAGTTTGCTGGGGAGAGAAATGAGCAACAACTCAGGGATGGGGAAGAGACAAAGAACGTTGCACTTCCCCAGCATCGTAGTGCAGAAGGCTGTGTACATCTTCCTGTACTAGCACTGATGATGAGGAAAGGAAGGAATGATGAAGGTAATGGTGCAGCAAGGCTGGGCTAGGCTGAAATGCTTGAGGCTGTCCAGAGCAGAAGTACCACAGGTGCACATTTAGAATTCCCTTATACTGCTGAATTTTTACACTATCTCACTCTTTTTTTTTTTTCTTTATGGCTATAGGATCTTATCACTGTTTCAGCTGAACTCCTTCTGTGATTGTTCTTTACTTGTTTCAGTCAAAAGGAATTGGATTAATAAAATACATTTATGCAAATTTTGTTGGCTAGCCTGGCTCGCTTCCACTGAAATGACTTAGAGCATAATCCTGGAAGCATCTCAGTTGTTAGACATCAGGTGTGGTAGCTTCTGTAGCTGGGCAGTTGTAGGTGGGAATGAAAGTGGCTCTGGTAATATTTGCCTACCAAATCATCGTAATGACTCTCTTTGACTGACAGTGCTTAATACAGTGGTTTGAATATGAAAAATGCTCCTTAATTTGAGGTGTCATAGGCTCATCTGTATGCTCTATGACTTACTGCAAATGAAATGTTAATTGACATTCTACAGATATCTTTATTTTCTTCCTGCTAGGTAGTGTAAAATTACTGTTTTGACAAGACCAACTAGTTCTCTGAAAATCCGCGTATGAACAGGTTATGATTTGAGAGCTCTGTTTTGATCTTTGCCTGTTAGCACGAACTAGTAATAATTTAAATGTGCTAGAAAAATACAATGGCTTCACTTTTTTAGCTTTTAAATATGACAGTTATGGTCCTTTACCCCGTATATTTCTTGAGTGTGTAGTACAGATTTCTGGGGTAGATGAAAAGCCTCTAAGTGCAAGGAAAACAAGACTAGGGGAGTGTAACAAATGTTTAAATGCATTTTCTTTGTACTTTTCACTTGCATGATTTTATTTACTCTTTGCTGTTAATGGTAATGAGCTCTGTTTCTGAGATTGCTTTTGTCATTTCTCCTTTAGATATTGAGTGAAGTTGGCATAAATCTAGTCAATGCATGGATAAAAAATACAGGACAATGAAATTGTGTTAGCATGTTGGGTGTTGTTTGCTGGACAGTCAAATTCACTTATAAAGCAATAATTTGGCATTTCTTGGAAAGAGAATAACTATTTTTGGAAGTGTTCCAATCATGAATCCAGATCTGTAATTTTGTTAATTTTATTCAAACTTTGCTGTTTTAATTTATTTTACATTTCCTGTCTTGCAGTAGAGAATTAGCATTTCTGTTCTTCTATCATATCAAGTGCCCGAGGGCAAATGGAATTAAATTTTTTTTATTTTTTCGTGTTTGATTTTTTTGATACATTGTTGCTGCTTTGGAATATTTCTTTTTTCCATTTTTTAAAACCACATTCTTGGTGCTATTCAACTCAGCTCCTGCTATGGATTATTCTAGCTGAGGCTTGTCAAGTTAGCTTCCAACTGTCTGCTTGGGCTGCAGTCTTTATGTAAGTCGTTGCTAATTGACCATTAGTTGCATCTGGAGAAGTAATTACTCTATTAACCATGCCTGGGCTTCTCCCCTGTGAGATCTGTATATCCCTCTACTGCTGTCTAAACATCCTGAAGCAGGTGTCTTACCTCTTCTAATGGAGAACTCATGCCAGAACTGTTATGCCTGGACATAACAGCTTAATTTTCATCTGCCTGGTGTGGTTTACATTGTTGGAAAGTCTATCTAGATTGACCAAAGGTGGCTATTATGTAGGAGAACAAACAATAGTAAGCAGCCACCTAACTGGCACACTTGTTTTTCAGACTGCTGCTTCCTGTTTGGTAAGTGCCATCCTTAAGTAGAGAAGGCACATCTTTTTGTCCTTGATGTGTAGGTGTGTTAAATTCTCACTGACTGTCTACAGTGGGATATATTCAAGAAGAAAATAGCTATACCCTGTAAGTTTGGAAGCAAAGCTCGATGTTTTATAATTGCCAGATATGTATTTATTCTTTTATTCCTGGTGCTTGTGCAGAGTTATTGCCTAAGCAAGACAGAATGTCTTCCTATTTCCAGTTACTGTTCATCTGCAAGAGAATGTTTTAGTCTAAATTTAGATGACCTCTGTTTAAAACAGAAGAAGACGGAAATGAATCCAAGTGCTTGATAGTGAGTTTTTGTATGCAGGAAAATTAGACCAGGAGCATAGCCAGGGAATTAAACGTTCATGGAACTTATTCTGGGTTTTGTGGTAGTAAATACAGAGAAGGCTTTGTATGCGTGTGAGCTGTCAGCCGTAAATTAACCAGGATCTTTTGTTCACTGAATGTTCTTTTTGTACCTAATATTTTTGTATTAGTTGAATATCTTTGATAACTTTAGCACAGACACCAACCTGAAGAATGGTTCTATTTGCTTTGGAAAATCTGTTTTAAAAGCGTAGGCATGCTATTATTTTATGTCTTATTTTAAGAAATAGTTACCATGACAAATTTTATTAGTACAGAGAAACTCTAGCCCTTGATTACAGTTTCCTTTTCCTTTATTGGATAGTACAGTTTGTGCCTGAGTACAGTATCAGTATTTTGTATGTATTTATAAATAATGTAATCACCAGCTTAGCACTTACTAGGGTTCGTAAGGATTTCTAGTTGCAGACTAAAAAGGGATGAATGTGTGTAGATAAATGTTATAAAACCCCAACTTAGTCTGCTAGAATATGTTGGTTTTCAGCATCTTTGGAAGTAGTTGCAAGTGCTTCACCTGGAATTTTGTGGAAATACCATGTTATCAGTGTTTTTACCAAAAAAAAAAAAAAAAAAGGATGAGTTGAATTTGAATAATTTGCAGGAGTAGACTTTGAATGGAAGACTAGATCTGCATTCTCTGGAGAAAGTTTGTAGATGCTGTGCTTGGATACACTGCCTATTGTTGTGTCCCCCTACGTTTTAGGGCTAGATTGTAGGACTAGTTGAGGTATGGTTGAATTATGCATCAGTGTACTTGGCTAGTCAGGATACTTCAAGGCATTTGCCTTTGTCAGTAAAGAAGGGAGTAAATTATAGTGGCTGCCTGCTGAAGAGAGTAAGAAAAGCTTTTGAATAGCTTATAGCCAGTGAACAATGGCATTCACTGAGTTTCAACCTTAGTTTTAGATTAGGTATATGCTTCAGTATGTTTTAAGATTTCACTAGCAGAGGGCGTTTATAACTTAGATTTTATTCTAGCTGCAATGCATTACCAAGTATTAGTCTTAAATCTGTTCAGCACTTCAAAATAAAATCAGAAGTCATTCCTTTTTTTAAAAAGTTTCTGCTGTGTTTCTGGCATTGTGCAAAACCAGTATTTTACAAGTTTAGATATGTTTTATGATCACAACAGATCTAAAGATTTTTAACTTTTTGAAGACTGCACAGAATTTAAGAGTAATGAATATTCAGAATTGTGTCTTTCCTAACCACCTAAGTGCTCAAATTCAGTTTTTTAGAATTATCAACACTGTTCTTGGCTATAATTCAAGTTGCTAAGACAATGGGTGCATTCATTTGGGTATAGGCAGAGAAATTATTTTGACAGCAGTGTGCTATTTCTAAGGAGACACATAGGTCCTATTATTTGTAATGTGAGAAATATTCATGTTGGTGTATCACTGATAATTCATCATTTGGGAAGGAAAAGTGTGGCAGTACTTTAAAGGGGGTGTGGGAATGAAACTGGTTTATAAGTGGTGATAGAGAAGCCAAGCGTAGATTTCTATATGCACTGAACTTCCAGTTTTCAACACTTAAAAAAGCTACAAGAAGGCACCTTAGCACGCTTGTAATCCACATGTGTAGGATATTTATCCCCTAATGTAGAAAAACAGCTTATTCAAGTAATAGCTTAAATGTATGCAAGTGTTGCATTAGCACATATAAGTAGTAGTGCTATGAAGGCAACAGGAAGCAATAGGAAGGTAATGCTGTTATTTAAGCTGTAGTACTACTTAAGCAGTAAATTTTTGAGGTTGGTCATACTGTATGTTGCTACTCTGTAGTGCTGGATTAAGCTTGTCTCTGCTTTTTTTTTGTAATCACAAAATTTGGGAAAAAAAGAAAAATTCAAAGGTTGTGTTAAGAAAGCCAAAACTCTCTTCAAATTAAGAGTTGCATGGAGTGTCATGGGCAATAAGAGGAGCTTCTACTACTGTATTAGTAGTAAAAGGCTGGACAAAGTGAGTGGGGAAGGTGATTTAGTGACAGCCCATAAGGCTGAGATGGTCTGTGTTCTCTCCTGTGGTCTTCACAGTGAGATCTCTCAGGCTGATGTGATAAAAAGCAAGAAGAGTTACCCAGCAGGTGATGAGGGTTGGAGTCAGGGATTACATGAGAGAATTCTACCCATGAGAGCACATGAGCTGCTTTTCCAAGGCTGCTAAGAGTCCTTGAAAGGCCACTCTGTACCATCTGTGAAAGGTCACGGAGATAGCTTGCAGGAGGGACTTGATGACTGGAGAAATGCTGCAGCCATCCTTAGAAAATGGTAAAAAGAACTAATGGGGAAACAACTTTTTTTTGCATGTGGTGTGGAATGTTTAAGGCACGGGTGGACGAGGTGCTGAGGGATATGGTTTAGTGTTTGATAGGAACGGTTGGACTCGATGATCCGGTGGGTCTCTTCCAACCTGGTTATTCTGTGATTCTGTGAATATAGTTGCAGAGTAATTGGAATGAAGCAGGTAATTGAGGATCAGGCTTTTGTAACATTCGTAAGATATTTTATGAGTGTAAAATTGGATTGGACAAATTCAAATGGATTATAATGAAATATGTATATTTACTTCTAATTTGAGCGACTGTATCAATTTTGTGTTCAATCTTGCTAAGGTCTTGGATCCAGAACAAAATCACAGTTTCACTGATCACTACTTGAATGTAGCCTTCGATCTGTCCCAAGTCCTTTTTATAGCTACAGCCAACACTACAGCTACCATCCCACCTGCTCTGCTGGACAGAATGGAAATTATTCAAGTTCCAGGTAACACTTCAGTGTTTTCCTTAAAATGGCAACTGCAAAGTCCTTAAACAATGTTAGGGTGTTTTTCCTAAAATGAAAAGCAGTTCCTTAAGGTGAGCCTACCAGGAATCTAGACTGAATGGCGAGAATTATTAAAAGAGATGAGTCAGGCTGCCTTCATTATGGCCTCTGTCATGAGAACAAAATTTAGCTTTGCACATAGGAAAATTCAATTCCAGGTATGTGGAGATACAGTAATACATTCTGTAACAATATTTTCACTAATTGATGCGTTTGTATTCTAACTGGCTGTTGACTGATGCATCTTTTTAAGATTCCAATAAAGAAAGGTCTTTGAAACACATTAGGTATGAATAACCACGAAGTACTAGACCAACAGCTGGGTTGGTTTTGGTTTGTTTGTTGTTGTTTTTTTTTTGTTAAATTCAATCAGGTACAATTATAAATGATAGGAAATTTGATTATATTTTAGTGTATAAGCAAAAAGATTAGTTAGCATGTGCTTTTTCTTTTGAAGGATACACACAAGAAGAAAAAATTGAAATTGCACATAGACACTTGATTCCAAAACAGCTTGAACAACATGGCCTGACTCCACAGCAAATACAGATTCCGCAAGTAACAACTCTGGACATAATTACCAGGTAAATCTGTTATTCAGTACTATAAGTTTAAGTAGCTTCTTTTTCTGGTAATCAGAAAATAATATATGAAGTGATAACACAAAACATTTCTTAAGATTTGCTGTCCTTAAGAGCTACAGAAGTTCAACAATTGGTAATCTATGGAGTTACAATTTCCTGAGCTCTGTCTGGCTCTGCGATCATCCTTCCTGCTCTAGAGAATTCCTTGCTTTGGCTTTCAGAGCGTGGCTCACAATCAGTTGTGTTGTCACAGTTGGCAAGGCACTAGAGATAAACAGAAATGCTTGAGGCTGGTGTTGCTGCAGTGTTTGAGGTGTGAAGCCCTGGTCTTGGCAGCAGACAACCTTTATTTTGAAGAATGAAGTATATCCATAGAAAAAATGGAAATTAGCATTTTGTTCCTTATGACTTGAGGGGCCACATTTGTCTAAAACCTGGAATTAGGTTAGAAAAGATTTTTTTTCAATAGTTTATATACCTTAGAACTACTTTTTTGTTGGATATGAGAGCAAAGGTATTGATCAGAGCATTTTCAGACTTGAAACTATCTCATTTCCAATGGATGAGTTTTTAATGCATTGGAATAGTTTTATGACCAGAGACCACATTTTGGCCTTTAGTGAGTATTATTGTCTGGTGTTTCTTTTGAATTCATAGACTTGACAGAAACTATTTCTTTTACAGTCAGTTCCTCAACTTTCCGTGAACCGTATTTTGAGTTTTAAAATAGTTCTTCTTTTTAAATTCTATGCATCTGAGAAGAGCTCAGTGCTATTGGAACACTGTTTGGTATTCACTAAGATTTGTCATCGGGTATTAGTCTTGCCTTCATCTCACTTGGTAGTTTCTTTCTTTACAGTTCTATCAGCAAGCCACAATTATTTTGATACGGCATGTAATATTTTTTCCTGTTGATTAAAGTATCCCAAAGTCTCACTGCCTTTCCCATCATTTTATTTGGATGTATTTTTAGAAAGTGTATTTACATGCAAAAGAAATCTCTTTTACAACGAATATCTACCAGTAAAACAATTGTGTCCCTGCTAGATACACCAGAGAGGCAGGAGTCCGCTCGCTGGATCGGAAGCTGGGAGCTATTTGCAGAGCAGTGGCCGTGAAAGTGGCAGAAGGACAGCACAAAGAAACAAAGCCAGATCGTGCTGAAGTGGGTGAAGAAGAAGGTTTGTATATTTTGCATGTTTTATTGAAAAGGAAACTTCTAATGTAGTCACTGGGAAGCTGATTTATCACCCTTTTCTCCTTTTTTATGCTCAAGGGGTCTGTTTTTAAAAGCTCTGCAAATATAATGACATTCTTATTATGCATGGTTCAAGTAGTGCTGAATTATGGTTTGGGACGTAAGTAGAGTAATTTCATCCTGGCAGGTTAGTAATTCAAAAGTACAATGGATCTGTTTCATATCTTAGGTATGCAGTTATGATTTGTGCATGTTTTTATGTCTTCCTAGGCTGTTTTACATAAATCTATCACTATTTTTCTTTAATAAGCATGGCTTTAGTTATTCTATTGAAAGAGGTTCTTTAACTCGGAACTCGATCTGGTGATTTTGTTTTACTCTAAAATAAATGTCTGCTTGAAGACCTTTGATATCAGAAAGGTTTAGTGGCTTTACTTTTGCTTCAGAATATTCACTAACTTAATGTGTTCAATGTATGCCTGTTGGTTTGATGTTGGGAAAGGTTCCACAACTGAGCTGATGTAGAAGAAACCTTCAGGTTTTAACATCTGTACATCTGGAATAGTTCTGGACTGGTTTAGAGAAAGACAAATAAGGAGACTTGTTTATCTGTTCTTTTAAAATAAGGCATCGTGCAAGTCTGTAAGTCCCCACCTGCTTTCAGAGAGTAAATCCTGGAGGAGGAAATATAAATGATATTTGTACAAACAGTACTAATAATTAGAAGAGTATATGAAGAAGAGTTTTACTCCTATTAAAAGCTTTTGTAATAAGTCTCTGAAAATTTTTTCATTAGTGATCTTTCAACTTTACTTGGCCTTTTTTTCTTAACTTGATATTCCTCTTATGAAAATCAAATCTTCTTTTACCTTGTTGAATGTTCTAAGATCATCATTGTGTCTGTGGAAGCAGTAATACCACAAGATTGAATCTGGTGTACCAGTCAGTCTAGGGTCAAGTGGATTCAGCTCAGTTTTCTCTGAATGTTTGATTTAGAGAAAGCAAATACCACAGTAGCAGTGGCTGTGCATGCGTGAGTGACTGTGCAGTTTAAATTGTCCCATCTGCATTCAATGGAAGAGTTCTTAAGATATAGTTATTCATGTTTTCCATTTATATTATGTACACCTTGTCTACCTTCTTTCCTCTATGCTGGGTTTTTCTGAAGTCAAATACAGATTTTTTTTAACTTGCTCTTCAACCAGAACACTGAGCCTTTGAGCTGTGGCAGCCAGACTTACTAGCATCAAGCAGTACCAGGTGTTTTTGCTACTGTCACTTTTTTGATGGTAATTTTGACAAGTCATATTCTTTAAGTATTTCCGTAAACTGAAGGGTAGCCGTGTCTAAAAAGTGCTTAAAAAGCCTAATGCAATTGCTGGATAAAAATGTCATTCTGCTCTTCAAGCCTTCTGATAAAATAAATGAAAAGTAGGTTTACAGCACAGCTGATACTCTAAGAAGAAACGTTTTAATAGTAAAGCAAAGAACAAAAAGAAAGCTGCCTTAAGACATCTCAATCCGGTGAGAGAGGTATTTGTAATGTTAAAAGTAGATGCTCTTAAAATTAGTACTGGTTTTGCAGTTTGCTAAAGCCAAGTGCAAACAGTAAACCCTGTGCTTCAAAAGAGGGCAAAATGCCAGCATTTTTGGTTGACACCCAATTTGCAGTAAGCCCAGAGAAAACGAGCTGTGAAGAGTTGCCTTTGTTACTTCTGGAACTGAAGCTGTCCATAAGAAAAAGCTGTATTAACAAAAGGGAGTCCAAGGGACAGGTGGCTCCATAGTTAAACTTTGGTATTACCAAGACATGTATAGAATGGTGCAGTCTGCAAAGTGTGTTTTATTTTGTACTAAGAATGTGCTGTATTTTTAGCAGAACGTGTCACTTGTTGGGAGGGTATGAAAGTAGGACACTTTAAGAAAATATTTTTGTTCAGTTTTCACTCAGTCTTTTGGAAATAACCAAGTATTTAAAATAAACCTCGGAAATATCCTCAAATATTTGCAAGTTGATGCAAGTAATGGCGTTTGTAGCCTAAATTTATTTCTTGGGTATTTTTTTCCCTGTTGATTAGCGGACATTTGTGCAGTTGTGCATAGTGATGATTTTTTTTTATTTCATGTAATGAATGTCTCTGGAAGAACAGTTAATCAAGTTGCTGTCTCTTAATAGTTTCATTTGCAATTATTTCTTGATTTTTCTTTGTCTTCATTTGCATATAAGGACCTATAATTTTTGCTTTGCACATTTGTTAGTTACTGATGTCGCATTGAGGTTCCACAGTTCATAGGTCGTGAATTGTGAGTATAAGAGAGCAAGCTACAAGCTTGCCTTGTAGATTCTAATTTGCTAAAGCATCATTTGTATATCATTTGTAGTATATCGAAATAGTAACATGGTGCCTGGTGTGTTTATTCAGCTGAGTGCCTTCTGGCTTGTGGGTTTTTAATACAAGTTGAAATTTGTTAGGTGGTAGAACCACAAAATTTCCACCATTACATTGATTAAATCTGATGATTAACTCTAAGTGGAGCATCTGTTTTCAAGGCTTTGTAAACATCAGGCTTTTGACACTATTTGATCGTAGGCTCTAAACCAGAGGGCACCTGCCACAGCAGAGCTGATGCTGGGAGAGATGCTGTCCAGTCAGGTTAGCGCTTTTCAGAAATGCATGACTGGAATACACTGGCAGCTTTGTCTTGCCTTCCTCGCTCCTTTGATTCCTGTGTTTTATGATGAAGTTGGCAAGTGGAGGAGCATTAGTTTGCATCAGTCATTGTATTTGTACAGTGAACTTCAGCAGAAGCAGATGGAATAATTTTTCAGACCTCTCCAGGGAGTCATCCTTGTTTACAGTAACCCTACCTGATATTGTACTGAAAAACTATCTGAGATTTATGAGACACTTATCTAGACTTTGACACTAGAAGAAATTCTAGGAGTCACAAAAATATGTGAAATGCTCCTTCCTATTTTAGTGCAACTGCCGTGAGAATACAATGCAGCAACTGTGCCCTAAGGCATTGTATCATGATAAAACAGTTGAAACCCAGAAAATTATTTGCCTAATTCGGGCTTAAAAGGAAGTTTAGGACAGGTAATATTTAATAACTAAACGTGATAAAATGAGAATTCTTTCTATGTTAAAAGCAAAGCTTTGAAAATACTTAAAAATTTCCATAAGCCAGTAACAAAATACGGTTTGTTCTACTCATTGTGGTGATACAGCCATGTGGCAAAGCACTGTATGCAAATCTGGCCAAATTGCTCCTACTTTATTTGACAGAACTTAATTATTAGTGTCAGAAGTTAAGCATTTAAATCCTTGCAGAAGGAGACCACAGAGGGCACATGTAAAACATACGTAAAAACAACAGTAGTTGCTGAGCTTTCAGTGTTTCCACATTCAGCTCCATATTCTGTATTACACTACATTAAACATTAGTCTTCTACAAATACTGGTTCTGTGCACAAATGTGATAAAAAGTGCCACGTCCTAAATGAACTTAATGTGTTTTGATATTTGACCTAGTTTAAAATGCATTTAAGCAAGTGAGTCGCATCTGTCAGTGCTCTAGATTTAGTTATCTCTGCTGAATGGTTAGAACATGTTTTGGCTTAATTAAATTTTGATGCCATATTATCTTTTATTTTACAAGATTTTTGTGAAAGATGGTTTAAGCAGACTTTCATGAACTTTGTGAGCATTTCTTTGAATATTTTATTCTTGCACCAAGAAAGGCTGCTATGTATCCTAAATGAGATTTTCTTCTCTTAGATTGCAAAGAGCATGTCACAGAAGATGCAAAACCGGAATCCATCAGTGATGCAGCTGACCTGGCTCTCCCACCTGAAATGCCAATTTTAATTGATTTCCACGCTTTAAAAGACATCCTGGGGCCACCCATGTATGAAATGGAGGTAACATCCTCATTTGTTTCTCTTTGGCTGCTGTTTCTGTCTGGTTTGCCTGGTTGTCTATTTTATTGATACCAACTGAGTTTATGCAGTATTAGCTTTTTTAAAAAAAATGTGTTAGCAACAGAACCGTATCTTTGTGTTCCATGAAGTGTTTTTTTACCTAAAGAAGTTTTTGTTTTATTTTGTTTTAATTCAGTGTACATACTAACTTAATGGCATAACTTTCTGTTAGCAAAGATGCCTGCGGCAGTGCTTAAGAATGTAGTCATGTTTTTTTCAGTTTGTAACAACTTTGCTTTTGTCTGGGGGATGTTTGGTGGTCTTGGGAAAGAAGCCAAAAGTAGAATCCAGGAATCCTGTCTCTGAGGCAGCTGTGTTAAGGACTGTCCTGCATACCTCCTTAAAGCCAGTCAGCATTTTGGAGTATTAAAACCATTTCATTTTGCACCAGAAGTTCTCAGACATTCTTTAGGTTAATGTGATTCATAGCTATTAGAAATGTTTTATGATCAGTCAGGCACCTCAAGCTTCCTAGTACCAGCTCTGTTCCACAGTAGCCTGTGGGTTCTCAGTCTGAGAAATAACATTCTAGCTGAATTTTCACTTTGAAATGCATTGAAGACTTCAGACATCTGGTCTTTGGAGCTAAAGGACTGCAAGGTAACATGGCTTTTTCAGTGCTTGAATTGCAGCTGCACGTAAAGGCATTGTAGTGAGCAGAACTTAATATTCAAGAAAGTGCTTTGATTTCTACATGTGGTGTTTTATTAGTTACATAGAGGTGCTAAAAAATAAATTGAATTTTGTAAATTTGTGGAAAAGTGTTCGTAGTTCCCAGTTGAGAGTAGAATTAATTCAAATAAATACAAACTTATCACACTTCGAAAAAATCAGAATGTATGCCAAGAAATATGCTAATATGTGACTTGCCCTAACGTTCTGCTTAGTTTTCAACTTTTTGGGGTTGATTATTTATTCACATGTGATAATGTGGCTGTGTTGGCAAATAATTTCTGCTATTTTGTCCTTTTTCTACAGGAGTAAGTAGTGCAAGGAAAGTTTTTAAAGTAGGGTTCTTAATTCCAAGTGTACATATACACAAGTGCTGGGTTGGGGTTTTTTTGTATGAGCAGTTGCCAGGAATACACATACAAGCATTTCATGGATGTGCTGGCCTGTAGAAGCTGAAAAGTGACTGACTGAAGCTTTTGACCCGTGTATCAAAAGTTTTTTAAACATTTCCATATTTAGTAGCAAATTAAGTATTGCATAAATAGAACAAGATGTGAATCCACACAGTATCAATTCCCCGAGCAGCTCAGGATTTATTTTCATGTGCTCTTTACTGGATTTATTGTAGTGACTAAATAATTTTCAATACATGGTTTATGATTTTTTTCCGTATAAAGTGCTCAGATAGCCACATAACTCCTGCTCTAATGAACTTCCCCAACTAGCCTGGTGTTCCTCTGAATTTTCTTGAGTGCCTCCATGGTCCTTTCAAATGACGAGCATCGTTCCTGTCTCCCTGACAGGCGTTCCAAATTGGCTGCTGGTGTTGTTTCTGGTTTTGTAGTCTGTCTCCTTTCACTATCCAGCCTTTAAAGCTTCTCCTCCAACCTGCGTTTTGCCATTTATAATCAGTTGAAACAAAGATACAATGGAGGCAGCGACCGTGCCACTACTTGGATGAGACTGAGCAAATAGAACTGAGAACATGACATGACTTAATTGATCTGTTCTCCTTCAGGGAATACATTAAATAAGTGATTCACCTTTTACCTTTTCAGTGCATTGCTTGTATTTTTTCTGCAGAGATCTCCCAGCAGAAAAGCGTGACGGAATACTCAGCTCATCCTTGTAGGATTCATTCATTTATCACAATAAATAATCTTACGTGTCACCTTACAGAATAAATGTTGAAATAAATCACACACTAAGGATTTGGAAAAAAAAATCTTGACAGTAGTTTAAAGTGTCAAAGATTTAATGAGACGTTTCAGCACAGCACCCTTTTAGGGTAAAGGTTTTGTAATGTATCCAAAGTGTTGATAAGTATTTCTCTTTTGACTTGGGGTTTAGCTTTTTTTCCCCTCTCCTTCTTTCTTTCAACTCCTAATTCTTCTCTGTTAACAAAACATTACTGGCACCACAGGAAGGCCTGTCAGAATTAGTCTGTGTCATCATGATGTGGGTGAAATTGAAGTGGCAGAAGCTCTAGGTCAGTGATGTTACCTGTTCTAGGAAATGAAAATGCAGATGCCATGGAAGAATAGCTCTGTTGCACGGGACATACGCAATTCTAAGTCAGGAACAAATCAGGCTGTCTTTTAGAAACAAAACCTGTACAAAGCACAGGTTTAGACAGGCATTTTTCTCTGAGAAATACCAGTCTTGTGGTGCTATTTCTGGGAACTCCTTATCCCTTCAAGGGAAGCTGCTGTTACAGATTTTGCCTGCAGTGGTTTGCAAGGGAATGAATCAGCAGAGCAGAGGAGAAACAAAGGGTCGTGCAGTTGGGTTGGGAGAACCTCTGGAAGTACAATAAAGATGCTAAAAGCCAGCAAGTAACTTAGGACTGGTTCTCATCTTTCCCTTATGAATCAGTGTCTTAATAGCTTTTTTTGTCAATTATGCTGACTTGAAATTTTCTTAAATGCTAGAAAAGTAACAGCCATTCTAGCTAAATGATGCTAATAAAAGCAAATTGATGCAGTGTTGTCCAAAACCTGCAGATAGCAGAGAGCCACAAGAAGATCAAGGAGAGGGGCAGTGTGGCTTCCTTTGCTGGAGTATGGGATGAAGATAGTTAACTAACTCACGTGGTTGCCAGCCTGAGCCAGGAGTGTAACACTGGTCCCACTGGCTCAGCTGCTTCTCTCTGCTCAGTCTTGTTTGTGCCAGGAGCTCCAGTACCAGCACAGCTTGGCTGTAGTCGGAGCTGGCACTGCCTGCACAGCCCCGCTGCGCTCTGCCAGTTTCCCTCAAACCAAGAAACGGGGATCCTGAGCCAGGGTCACGTTTCAAATCTCAGTCATCAAACTCAGAAGACAGTGCCTGGTGTTCAGTAAAGCGTTTGGCAAAGCGTGTCATACAAACCCAGAAATTACAGTCAGCGGCGTGTATGTTTAATTTAATTTTGCAGGATTTAAAATGCGCTTTTTTTTTTTTTCTTTGCTATTTCTCTTGCCTGAGCAACTTGTTCTGTCACATGTCTGAGTTGTCTGCTGCTACAAGCAGCACAACTTGGGTGTTTGTAAAGCAGCTTGTTTTTGTTTTAAATGTGCATCTCTGGCTGGTACCCTGAGGTCCCTGCTGCAGAGGGAACAGTTGTTCACTCTTCCTGCATAAAGGAAGCCATTTTCTGTTTGTGAAACAGGAAGGAGAAACTGAGCAGTAAGAATTTTATGTTCTTGATTTTTATTCTAGTTTTGATGGGGATGGATTTCAGCCTAATATGAAATGTTAATGTTTTGCTCCTATTTAGAAAGAGAGGGTTTGTTTTCATTTGGAAGGTTGTCTTGTTCTGCTCAAGTGATCCACGTTGCTGTTTGATGTACAAAACTCAGGCCTGTGTGCTGCTTGGGAATTGCAGCAGCATTTCTAGTGGGCTTGCAGAGAGGCATCTTAGTAAGGGACTAGATAATAACTTCGTACTTTTGGAGCTCACAAATCGACGAATGTCTAGTACAGCCAGCTCACAGCGAAGCTGTACTAGTATTTCTGCCTCCAGACCAAACGTACCAGCTGTCCAGGCTTCTGTACAGATTGCTCCGATCTTGCAGCTGGACTGCTGGTTAAAAGTAGGTTGGCTTTGTGTATGCAGGGCTCTGCCTTTTCAGTGTTTGCATGAAGTCTGATTACTTTACTTCTCTAACTGTTGGAAGGTAGCAAAATGAAAGCTTTAACATTACGGTAAGTTGTGCAGTGCAGAAAGAGTTGATGCTAGAGGTAAAAACCTGGTCGATTGCTCTGGATTTGCAAATAGTATACAGCGGAATGTTGAATCTGCTTAGAAGGGGCAAGAATAGGTTGAGGCCTTTTAATGTAGCTAAAAATGCAGATTTCAGAATTTGAAATCTTTTACCATGGTTCTGTTGTGAGGCTCCTTTGAGTTGTTTTCTATCCAAGAAATTAAAATATTTCTTTAAATCCTCTAAACAGCTTAATGAAGAATTCATCCCTTTTGGGAATGAGTCAAATTAACCTTCAATTCTGCATTTCAGCAAGAGACAAAATTATTTAAAAATGGGCCTATTGCTTTATTACAAAGGCCTTGTAATAAATACATAACTTAGAAGTTCAGAGCATGCTGAAGAGCTGTATGATCTTTCATCAGGGTTTCTTCATCTCCTCAAAGCTCAGGAAAACAAAAGGACTTTCTGTATATTCTAAAAGAATCCTTCAGACAAAGGAGGGAAAAAAAATCAAAACCTGGAAGTGTCAGGGAAAACATCCTGCTTCTTCCCTTCTTTTAACACAGGAGACAGGGATTCAGAGGCCTCCATTCCTCTTGGCAGTAACTGGGCATAGGCAGACTTTTAGATCAGTGGAGCATAGTCTTGGGGGGTAGAGCTTTCTCAACTGCTTGTAATTATTACTAGGAGACAGATTTTCTGTCTCTTTCACCCCTACCCTGCTAGCAGAGTCATGTTTTCATTATTAAAATTAATTTATAAACGTTTGCAATGAACAAAAACTGTGTGTTGTCTGACAAAAGTTTGGGCAGTGCTTTAAAACTTTCAGGCAACCTTTAAAAAGACTTTTGGATAACATTCTAGAGCAAAACTGGCTGCTTCTTATAAGTAACAGACAAGAGTCAGGGCACATACACCTCTAGCAGATGGATTAAGTCATATGAGCATTCAGTCAGGAACGCCTAAATACTTGAAGTCCTTTGAAGAGAAAGATTCTTATTGAACTTTTAGGGGTAGGGAAGGTTTCAAGATATAGCAGATGTTTGCCATTGCCTTAAGCCAAGCAGCCACAAACGGCTCCTCTTCTCTAATGTTTACATGTAAGGCAGAAGTACTGCTGCATGGGGAAAAAAAGAAGAGATCGGCTACTCAGGCTTAACTTCTGTGTTTTAATAGGTGCAGTCGTTTTGAAGGCAACTATCAAATTGTTTTTGCAATAGTTTTGTTACGACTGTTTCCTAAACTTGTTTCCTGTGTCGTTTCCTTTTAGGTGTCTGAGCGCTTAAGTCAGCCGGGAGTAGCCATAGGCCTGGCTTGGACTCCCTTAGGCGGAGAGATCATGTTTGTTGAAGCGAGTCGCATGGATGGAGAAGGGCAGCTTACTCTAACCGGTCAGCTTGGAGATGTTATGAAGGAGTCGGCACATCTCGCCATCAGCTGGTTGCGCAGCAATGCCAAGAGATACCAGCTGACCAACGGTAGGTGGGGGAATGACAACAAACGCTGCAGAGCTGCATTGCAGCCCACAGACTCTATGCCTCTTACTGCAGGGATGCACACGAAGGAAGCATTTATGTTTAGTGGAAGTTAAATGCCCTAAAACTTGGTATTTCTCAAGAGTTTGGTGGATTGTAGCATTGCTGAGTAACAATGGAAATGACTTCTACTCTTTGGGGGCATCTATTAAGTGTTGCCTTAAGAGAGAAAGAGTTTTCCAGCAATCTGTGCTACAATGAATATGAAATCAGCTCTGGAGTTTTTCTGGAGTGCCTTGTTGAGTTCTGGGATTCCCAGTTCCGGCTGAGCTGAGGTGTTAATGGCAAACAGGCCAGTCTAGGCAGAATGGGAGTTGTCACTGCGAATGTCCCACCCTAGCCAGTCCTTTGATGCAACAGCCTGGAAAGCAGCAGAGAGTCTCTGTGCCAAGATGCTTCTCCTTAGTTGTAGCAGACACTGCCCCTTACTCATTTTTACGTTCAGGCTTGCCAGCACTTCCTTTGTGATGAAGAGATATGCAAGTCTGTAGTTTTCCTCCAAAATTAAGACACAGTTTCTGTTAAAAGTAGTTTTGTTATTCTAAGCTTTAATATTCTTGAGAATTAGCAGGGTTTGTTTGGCAGATGTTGAACTGCAACGCAAAGGCACTTCAGCCAAGGAAAGTTGTAACTCTTGGGTTTTGGTTGAACCCCCCAAGATTTCCTGAAATTTGCTTTCTTGTTTGATCACCTCCTGAAAAGTCAAATAATTGTCCAATATCTGTCATTAGTTGTGGAAATTTAAATAGGTTAAAAACCTAAATTGAATCAAGGTGTGAAATGCTACTGGCATTAACTGTACAGGTTTATCCCTCTAGTTAACCTGTAGGACCTAGCAGTGCAAAGTAAGGTGAAAAGATGTAAATGAGAGGTTTCCTTTATAATACTGGTTAAGGCTGGGTTCCTGTGGAGTGCTGGTTTTGTGGTGTGTTCTCTGAACGTGGACATTTATGGCGTGGGACACAAAAAAAACACCAACAACTAAAAATTCTATGTAGAAATTTCTTGGTTTCTACATTAATCCCTACTCTGAATTTCCCAACGCATGCAAATACCAAACACATTGGTTAAGTTGTTACGGTTTTGTCTAGGATTCAGGATGTAGGAAAGCTTGTTGGGGTTTCTTTTCATTTGTTTTTCTAGGGCCTTTGCGATATAGTGGTGTTCTCTCTGCACTCTGTTAGAAAATAGCACTAAGACTTCTAGTTCTTTGCTGGGCTTTTACAGTAAAGACTGGATACAAAATGAGTTTGGATTCTTCACATTCAAACTTTTTTTTTTCCCCCCCTTCAGCTTCTGGAAGTTTTGATCTCCTTGACAACACTGACATTCATCTGCACTTCCCAGCTGGAGCTGTCACAAAAGATGGACCATCTGCTGGTGTTACCATAGTAACCTGTCTTGCTTCACTCTTCAGTGGGCGGCTGGTGTGTTCAGATGTAGCCATGACAGGAGAAATTACACTAAGAGGCCTTGTTCTTCCAGTAAGCATCATTTGACAAAACAGCTAAGTCGTATTAATTCTCCCTGTTCTGGATATAAAATCTGTTTGTAGCCGTTTACGGAAGCGAAGTCTCGCTGGATCATTCCTTAGCAATCTTGGTGCAGTTGTGAGAGGCTGATGGAAGCCAGCCTGCCACAGGGCTGTGCTGCCCCTCCGTCTGCTCTGCTCTTAATGCTAAAGCAGCCTTGATGCTGGCTTCAGGGCGAGCACGTTAAAGGCCTAGGTCAGAAGGAAACCTAGAAATATTGAAATTCAAGATGGTTCAAAAATAACATATTGCAATTTTTAAATGTGCTTCCCCAAACTATCACTACAGAAATATCTCCAGTTTCTTGGAAAAGTCATTTCTTAAATCTCTGACAGTAATTGCAGAGAGGTTACTCTTGAAGCCATCTCCATACGTGTATTTTTAGATTCTTCTTACAGGTTGTTCCTTGTATCTAGTTCAGCTGAGTGGCGTTCCCATAGAGCTTTAGAGAAAGATGAGGGCAAACACAAGTTCTCAAACAATGACTGTTGTTTCAGTTTGAAATACCAATCAGAGCCCAGCAGATACTGGAGTTATCATCTCATACCAGATGATAAAGGAAGGATGAAGTTGGAAAATGTTGTTGTTTCATGCAGTGATGAGTAAACTAGTGATAAGTGAGGTAGCAGAATAAAGAACCTGCAATAGTGCTCTGGTGGCAGCCTGACGTGCCTGCCTGTTGTTCAAGACTCTGCATTAACTCTGATCTGGGGCAAGTTTCCTTTGCTTCGTAAGCAAACTTTCCTTATTGCACTAGTGGCCAAGTTGTGCTGTTTAAAGTGGGTACAAAAATTCGATATTTACAAATACTAAACCAGGTTTACTTTCTTACTATTTTTCCCCCTAAGCCCGACACTGCCTTTAAAATCTTCCGCTCTAGTGCGGGTGCAGGATTTCAAGGTGCCCTATGAAAGAAACTGAGTTAAGGCCACTTCTCTTGAAAAAAAATTCCTGATAAGTAATGACTGTTGATACTCCTGTACCTGCATTCCTAGATTAATTTTTATTTTTTCCCCTCTCGGTATTACCTGTTACTGAAGGGCACTGGAGCAGGTTAACATATTTCCCTCATTAAGCATACGATGAGCTAACACTACTGCTGCCTTTTAACTGCTTTCCAAAGATTAGGAGATTGAAAACCCTTCACTAAAATTCAACTCCTCATGTGGTTTGTTACAATAATTACTTTGTTAGAGTCCCATCCTGGATTTTTTACTTATCTGCACCTTCTCTTTATTAGGTTGGGGGAATTAAAGACAAAGTTCTGGCAGCACACCGAGCGGGACTGAAGAGAGTTATCATCCCTCAAAGAAATGAAAAAGATCTCGAAGAAATTGCAGAGAATGTACGGCAAGACTTGACGTTTGTTATGGCGAGCTGTCTCGATGAAGTTCTTAATGCAGCTTTTGATGGAGGGTTTGCAGTTAAACCCAGAGTCGAGCGTTTGAACAGTAAACTTTAGGCAGACAGGCAGAGATTACTTCTGTATCAAAATTAATAAGAGATCACTAACGAACAGCTATCTATGTATAAAGTATAACTGAGCTAAGCTTGATTGTTTAAATGTGCAATCAAAATAAGATATTACTTGAGCAGTTTACGACCTGAAACCACTTTTATGGACAATTGCTACTTTTTACTACAATCAGCAAAGAATCTTTAAAAAACCACTAATTTCCTGATAAATTCAAGCATGAGAAAGCTGAAGGTGCTGAGAAAAGAGATCCCTAGCTTATCTGGCATATGTGTCAGCAGCCGATTACATCTCTTAAAGATGCGTACGGGGAGTAACATGCATTGAGTAACTCCCAGACAGGGAGTAACATGCAATACTGTGAGCTATATTCAGAGAACTCAAATTACAGCAACTGCAGCACAGCAAGGGTCACATAGATGGGGTTGTTACCAAAGAGCAAACTGATTTAGCACAAGATTTTACTTATTTAGGAAATGACATTCAGTGTGCCAAGGAGCAGCAGGTTTTTGAAATGTAAAAATTATGCTTAAGGGATTTGAATAGAAGCAATATGGTCTAAATTAAGTTAGTAAGGCCTTTCAGCACTCAGTTTTAGTTTGTGGCAAGGTCAATGTAGACGTCATTTTTCAAACCTAAATACAGGATCTAACTCCAGAAGAACCGATGTGTACCAATTCTTGTCTAGGAAGGGAGATAAGGCACTGGAGTTAAAGTCTGCGCAGTTGTAATTGCAGCACCGGCAGAGCATACTGGAAAATCACATGCAAAAAGCCTGGTAATATTTTAGAAGAACAAAATATGTGTCCTTCATTCTTACCTGACAGAAGCCAGCTTGATTCCGGGATGCCTACATCCAGCAGAGTTTAGTCTATAAAAACTAAATCCACTTAAACAATGCCAAGAAAATACTGGATCATTCATTTGCATTAGTTAACTGCACAGTGTGAATAATTTAAGGTTAAATAAAGTTTAATAAAGACTGTCAGTATCCTATTACAGGTGGTAATGTTGTTTATTTCCCTTGAATGCTAGTGAAGACACAAATTTACGCTCACCTAATGCAAGATCCTTTCCACTGTTTTATACTAGGGTCAACCATAAGGGAAAACTCCATTCTCTCCTTGCTCAGGAATGCTGAAACACACTCAAAGGTGCTTATGAAATGCAAACTGTATCAGTGACAGAAGCTTATTAGAGGTGTGGCCTATAAGTCAAAGTAATTGTTTTGGTTTTGTTTTATAGAGAAAGCTGATTTAGCTGGAACATGATAGCACTGATAGTAAGAATCAGTGGGTATTTCTGCACCTGATTTACAAAAGATTTTACAACTTTCATCTAATAAAATGCTAAAAATAAAACCTCCTCTTGTGTCAACATTTTAAGAATTCTGCTCTTTCTTACCTAGCAAAGTTTCAAGGGTAGAAGAATACTTTCTGCCTTACAAAATACTTGAACATAAAGAGGGCAAAGACATGAGAGAATCAGTAAAACATCAGAAAGGTAAATACCTATTGTGCTGCTTTGCCTTTACTGAAAACCAGTAGGGGGGGGTGAAATTCTTTACCAAACTTAATGCTGATCATATAACGATCCTGTACTAGTGAGAAAACAGATACGCATGGAATTCCAGTGCAGTCTATTTATATACGTAGAAAAATACCTGCAGTTTTTGACAGTGATTCCCATAAAAAAAAAGTTTCCACAGCAATCTTGCTAGAGAAGAACAGGGAGTTTGTCCCAAGAAAAGTTAAGCAATGACTTTGTCTGCCACACCACTCCGATCTGTAAGTCTTGTCCACGTGGACTTCACCAAAAAGGTGAGGGTTTGATCTTAAGATATTAATAGGCATTTACCGACAGCTTTTCCTGCTCCTGCCTGCAGAGCTGGCTTGGTTCTGTTACTTTGCTGAGATTTTTTAAAATCAAACTTAAGCATTACCCAGCCCATCAGATACTACAAACTTTCATGCCTTTGCTTTCAGTGAACACTTGTCAAGGAGAATGACAACCTGTGCAGCAGCAAATCAGAGCAGTAGAGATTCTAAAATAATTTCAGTGCACTATGGATTAGTCTCCTTTGCAACTGAGTTACGTGGACCTAACATTAATTATGTGTCCCTCAAAACACTACAAGATAGCTAAAGCTTGTCAAAGGTAAAAAGCAAGCAGTTGTAGCTTTTCTTCTATCCACACTATAAACTGATACTGATAATTGTCCCAGTAGTGCGATTCAAGCATTAACCATGGTAGCTTTGAAAAGATACTGGATAATACAACAGTATAGGCAGTTCACCTGCTTTAATTTTAAAGCACTACCGCAAAAAAGAACATGAAATTACAGAATAGAGCCCAAATATTAACATCCACACTTGCCAACCATTTTCCTTTTAAAGCTTTTTTTTTTTTTTAAAGGGCCGTGAAAGGCAATGGCAGTTCTGCTCCTGGACAAGTGCAAGATCTCCTGCATTTCACCTATTAAAGACAAAATTCATACTCTTTCCCAAAACAGCAAAGTAAAACAGTAATTTCTAAAATAAACAGCTAGTGGCAAGACAGTGTCAGGCTTCATGCACCACTTAGTTTAGATAATGTAATAAAATGTACAGATTTCTAGTATATTGCTTTTTTACTTAAGAGAATGTAGATGACATACCAGATTCTCAAACTCTTCAGAGCAGAACAACCGAATGAGGCTTCTGATACTTCTGAGGACCTGGGCCCAAGTATAATTTGTTTAATCATTCAATCTGATGGATATCAGAAGCTGTGTACCAATGTTTTTTTAACACCAAATGGAACAATAGTAGCTCACATTACAGTCAATCAGCACACATTATACTACAACATTTCTTATCTGTAAAACATGAAAAAAACCCAGTCTGACCATAGGAGTTAGCTTCTCATGACAAGTTCAGTTTTTCAAGTCCAAAACATAGTTTTGATCTTCAGCCTATTCTAGCCTGAATAAAATCACACTGCAGGTGACTACAACAAAGTTTTAAGAGTCACAGTTCTTTTGGGGATACAACAGAAGTTGAACCATTCCAAGTACAAGCAGCAGCACAGAACAGATTTGTGCAGCTTGTGTGCTTATGCTGCCCTGTTACTCTCTAATCCTAAGTATCAGACTGAGGACGGTTCCTACAGGTCCTTAGCTAGATTTTCATAACAAAACTAGAGAGCTAAAGGTCAGGTAACCTTGGCAGGCACCCGTCAGGCCAAGCCAGCCAGTCACAAATGAGCAAGTGAAATGATGAGTCAGGGTATTCCTCTAAAAATATCTGAAGTATTTAGCCAAGTTTCTGTCAATGGACCAGAAGACAAGCCTGAGATAAATGCAGACAAGCTTATTAGGTAAAACTAACTACCGAATTTAGAAAACTGCAATCAGTTGTATACTTGTAAGGAAAAAAATGTCTAGATTGCAGTATTTTTTGAAGTGTTTATCTATTGTCACAAGGTACCATCTTTTAAATGAAATCTTCACACAATTAAAACAGCCTAAATATCAAATTTTAAGAAGTGAAACTTTTTACCTTACCTATGTGAAGCCAACTATTTCTGTATTATTTTATTAATCCAACCCAATGGTTCTCATATTTCTTACCTGTAGAATTACTTACCTCTTCATGCATCAAAATAATAAGAGTTGTCTTAATAGATCAAAGTTAAGACACTGCACAGTAAAACTGTATTTTAATGCGTTACAAAAGTAGTTGACAGCGAGGCTGCCTCCCACTGCTACTGTGTTTGACAAAGAGTTCTTTGGGGCAGCTTGAGAGACGAAACAGCTTTTCACCTTAATTTCTTTTCTGCCTCTGTGTCTATGTTTTGTAACACAATTACCATCTACATTCATGGTTAAGGTTTTCGCATATAGACAGTCTGCATGAAGCCCAACATCCTTCACAAGCCTTTTTGGCTGGTGAATCACACCTGTAAAAGATTATCTGCACTGTGATGTGTATCACGTCACTGAAACAATGTACAAAAACCACTTCAAGACAGTTACTTTAGCAACAACCAAAAAATGTGAAGACAAGAAACTGAGCAAGAGCATCAATGTGTCAAACTTTGAGCTAAAACAAAAAGCAAAAGTTGGGTTTTTTTAATTTGCCAGGTATTCTTTTAATGACAAATATAAAAAGACTGAAAACATCTCATTCTGACTGCCTTTTTTTTTTTAAACAAATGGTCTGTTTTTATCATTACAAATACTGTGTAAGACAATACCTTCTTTGCACTGCAAAACCAACAAATACAAGGATGCAATCAAGTTTCTAAGCGTCTCTAAATTTGAAACGTGAATTGTTTTTTTAAATTCGGAAAAATTTTAATTGTTCATTTTTGTTATAAGATAACTCAAAGTACAACAACATCTAGACCTGTTTTTAAAGGAGCTTTCTTTGAACATAAGCACTCCTTTCGAGTTCAGTACATTCACAAAATAGCTCAATTAAGAACAGTATCACCAATGAATTGACTACTGGAAAGAGACAAAATTTACCAAACATACAGAAATATAAGTTTTACCATAGCAATTATGCATATCAAAAGATGACACCTGTAATTAATTTTAAAAAGATACAAAAAAGAGAAAAACCTGAATTACAGAAAAGAAAGTCATATTTATTTAATGAAAAACTAGAAGTTAATAAAAATTAGCAAATACACAAAAAATATACACAAACAGCAGCAATACTATGTAGTGACTTACAAGGGGGGGAACAGCGGCCAGAGACCAGACCGCTCAACATGGCTTGTCAGTCAAAAGGGGAGAGGAGAAAAACACAAACAAAAAACACGAAACAGTATCCTTTTCAATAGTACAATCAATCTACAAACAAGTTTTTAGAATTATTTTACAACACTTCCTGTAGAATCAATTCTTAATACAAAAGATGCCCATTTTGGGTGTATATATATTTTCAGTGGTTTACTGTTGACTTATTTTAAATATATTAGTGTTACTACATGCAACTGCGTCCTGTAATTTAACAGCCTTTCCTTTTATTTACCTTCATATATGTCTACCCTCCATCTACCAAATAGTTTGTCTGACAGTCAAAGATGGTTACCCTAGTTTCTCCTAAATTAAATACAATGGTTTTAAACACTGGCCTGAAGAGGTTCAATTGCCATTTCAACACATGGATATAGTTACATTGATGCCTAAATTGCCATTTTCTGCAAAGAGCTGTGCAATGCTGGTGTCAAAGACTAGACAGTCACTATTCATAATGGCTGTTGCAATTCCCTCATGAATAGATCGAGGAGTTGCTTCCCAAGTCAATCGCCGCCTATGACCATTTAACTCAAGTCGATAAGCAAAGTTTTCTGCTTGCTTGCGTGTTCCTATCAGCTGTACAATTGCAAAGAACTGCTGGTGGCCATCATATTTTTCCTGTTTCTCCAATACTAACATGAAATGAAAGCCAAAACAAGACTGCATCATAACCCAGTCAACAGCACCAGGAAGATTAATGTCTGTAGCAAGGAACACTATATCTTCTCCCTGAAGTGTTGTAATTGACTTATGTTGATGCATCAGATGTGGCATTACAGCATCCAGAGAACCTTGCCATTTACATGAAGCACCGGGACATGGACAGGAATAAGGCCTAAACTCACACAGCTCCTCATGGTCTGCTTTTTCTGTGTGTGGCAAAGTTATCTCGCATCCGGAAGAGGCATATTTACAGGGGAATAGTACAGAATTGGCAACTTTCTCCATAGCCAGGTTACGAATGGAGCCCAGCGGGCCTCGGCAAGTTGGACAGCAGGTAAGTTTGGGGCGACAGTTGCTACAAACGAGATGGCCACTCTGACACTGAAGAATTGGTGGCAGCACATAGTCAAAACACACAGGACACTCAAAGAGACTAGCCAAGTCATTATTGGAAGCCGTAGTGCCAGTCAGCGCAGGCACCCTCTGTGATGGTGTACACTTTGAGGTACCTGTAGGTAATGCTGTAGCAGTCTGACGGCTCATTTCTGTAACAGAAGAGAGAAAAAAGAGTAAGTATCTAAAAAAGTTTCACTTTCCTCTGCACACAGTACTTTATGATTTACAAAGAAGCTTCAAGAGAAAACATACAAATGAATGCAAAAAAAATGATGTAATGCAAACTGTGGATACGTTATGTGTACAACATCAACTGTGCTGCATACAACAGACACCTGTATGACATGCAAATTTAACAGGTGAAGAACTTCTGATAATTATTCTGAGGTAGAATTTACCTATTGGAAGCTGCAAAGAAGATAAGTAAAGATATGCTAAAAATGTAACTAAAATCCTCATAGCAGCTTGTTGTTGTACTTCTTTAATATTGCATTTACAAAATACTCCACCCAGCTCACTTGTGTGTAGCATCTAGGAGCACTGCAGGACAATTCTAAGGCTGAATTTTCAGCAATTTTCAGTTGCTGTGTGTTTAGCAAGATAAGAAACAAGGCATTTTTATGAAAAAATGAACTTCCAGATATGACATTCTCAGTAATCATGCTTATTGTATAATTTTTAAAAAGAACTGAAAAAGAGCAGCAAGGAAAAACATAGCCAAGATGATTACTATACACTGTTTTTTTCCCAGGACAGGATAATCACTCTTCATTTTCATTACTCTGTTACAAAGTCCCATAGCTCATAAGGCACATTCAGCTTCCTGAACTAAATCATTTGTAAAGATACCAGAAAGGAAAAACAAAGCAATTATTTCATTGAATTTCCCAGAGAAGGCAAGAAATTCAAAAGATCAAATTTGAGGAATAATTTGAACAAGTAACTACTGACACTTCTAGTGACTTCAAAAGGCACTGCTGAGGAAGCTTTACATTCGGTGGAGTTTACTTGGAAGTTCTGTTCTTCCCAAAATCCCCAGACAAAAGTTAACAGCTGTCTGACCAAACAGTTCGCTCAAGCATTCAACAGATGTGGTAGAAGTACCATATTTCTTAATTCATGTTATGGATGCTACATTTTGTCCTGCACCCCCCTAATTCTCCTCCTCCTTGTGCAAAAGGAATTAATAGTACTACCAGAAAAAACACCAAACAAAACCCAAACACCACTTCATTTTTGAAAACTAAATGTTACCTTTACAGGTTAAGGGAAGTAAAATGCTATCCAAAATTGGCTTCCATTACACAGTAAAATTCTCAACCACCTTTAAGGCCTTCTCTGCAAGAACACCAGCTCTGTACCTGTCATGTATGTATAAAGCTCTCAAAATACATTTAAATCTTTCATCTCTTGCTATCTGACATGGGAATATTAGGCAATAGGCAAGCTTGCCACATTTAGCATAATTTCGCCCACAAACTTACTCATACTTGGACCAGGTACCTCAAAGCAGCACACTCTGCATGTTCTTGCAAGACACTGTTCTGAGCATGAAGTACTAAGGAATTTTAACATGCAAAATAACTCATCCCTCGACATTCAAAATGTAATCATAGACAGGCAACTTCAAGTTCTTCTATAGAAGTACCTCTCCCCAGTCCAAAGCCAAAAAAGACACGAGTGTCTAAGGTTTGGTATTCAGTCACTGATTTGATGAGTCTCACATTTCCAGTAACAGCACCATCTCACCCCTCCAAAGTCTCTTTCCTTCATCTCAGCTTGCTGAACTAGAAATAACCAGTTCCCATCTGGGAAAAAAAAAAATACAGTGGTTTTCAATGACGAATCTTTACGGATACTGTAAAGATATGATAAGAACATTCATATCTTTTGGCTTTGTTTTCCTATTATAAGGCATTCCAGCTTAGAAGAAAGTTTAAGGCGTCTGTGACAATCAATATATGTTCTGGTGAAGTGATGCCACATCAAGGATTCAAATGACAAGTCCTCTGTGACAGCTGAGGACTGCTGCTGTTTTTCCCCAGCACCCGCAGGTGGGAGGCTCATGATGGCACACGGCAGTTCTACGCTCCAGAACAAATTATACACAGAGAATAATTGCACAAGGGAGAACAAATGCCGGCCACTGTTCGCTTGGAAACAGCTTAGAAACTGCACACATAATCATATGTAAAATTACAAGATTTAAAAGGGAAACAAACACATTTCAGCAAAGTTTGTGTGTGCTTCATCTTGCCTGAACCTACACATCCTGGTGCAGGGGTCCCCAGTAACCCACGGATAACACCCGCGAAAACCTACTGTGTGAAACCAGTTGCCTAGGCAGTCTGACCAGCTGAGTAAGCTCTGGTTCCCTTAATTACACCTTGCAGAGCCCATTCAACAGTTAAATTAAGCAATCTACAACCTTTGCGAAAGACCTGATGCACAGATGCGCACTTCCCACTCAAGCATTTTAAGCTACTGCACAGCCCCGTGTTATCACCACCTCTGTATGTGACCAGGCTTCACACACACCTGCCACAACCGAGGGCAGTCGCATGAGTGGGGAGGAAAATGAGCAGGAATCTGAGAACCAGGCCATTGAGATTAGCAAGCAAAGAAACTGGATGAAAGCATAAACTGTAATTTACCAAGCCTAAACCTGCCCAAAGCCTACACTTATATCACTCTTGTCAACATAAAGATGAACAATGCATCGATGGAAAAGTCAGAGAAGTTAATTTTTAAAACTCTCTTAAAAGAATAACAGAATCGTTAGCTTGGAAAAAACCTCTTAGATCATCGAGTCCAACCATTCCTATCTGTCACTAAACCACGTACCTAAGCATCTCGAATACTCGTCTTTTAAATACCTCGAGGGATGGTGATTCAACCATCTCCCTGGGCAGCCTCTGCCCATGCCCGATGACCCATTCTGTGAAAAAGCTAGGATTTAATGACTAGTAGAAGTGTTAACAATGGAACACATTAAAGCCACAAGACTATCAAGCCCATGCAGTTACAAAACAAATGAGCCCCACTACAGAAGCAGGGGCAGAAGCCCCTCAGAGCCCAGCACTGCTACCTTCACCCTTGCTGGTGCTAGCTCCCAGCAGGCAGGCACACAGCACCCCTCTCCAGGCACATGGGATGCCGAACACTGAGCTCCCAGTCATGGGGAGCGGGGCAGCCCCGAGTGGCCCCCGCCATCCACAACATCACCCCGAAATGGACCCCGAGCTTCCCTTGCTATGCTTCTCCCCACCCCAGGAATGGCAGTGCGCTCCGCACCCGCACCACCCGACAGCTCTCCATCGCAGACATGGGCTGATGGGTTGCATTGTCCTCCCTAAATCACTGGTTTTGACAGCTGCAGAGCCTACTGAAAACTCTTCCAATACGGGAATTTCACTTTGCATTGTGGATCTATAAAGTACCCATTCAACAGGAATTTTCTCCATTCATACAAAGATTATTCCATTAAGCAAAAGCACGATATTACAGAATCACAAAAACTGGAAAAGACCTCTAACCTCACCTGGTCCAACAGCACCGTGTCCACTAAACCATGTTCAAAAGAGCCAGGTCTCCATGTTTTTGAACACCTCCAAGGATGGTGACTCTACCACTTCCCCAGACAGCCTGTGCCAGTGCTTCACCACTCTTTCAGTAAAGAAATTTTTCCTCATATCTAATCTAAAGCTCCCCTGACAGACCATTTCCTCTCCTCTGTTACTTAGAAGAGACCAGCACCTACCTCACTACAACCTCCTTCTAGGCAGTTGTAGAAAGTGATAAGTTCTCCTCTCAGACTCCTCTTCCCTAGGCTAAACAACTCCACTTCCCTTAGCTGCTCCTCATAAGTCTTGTACTCCAGCTCCTTCCCTTCTCAAGAAAGAAAGTACCAACAGATTTGGAACAACGTGGCATATTTCAACATCCATATGGACTACCAAAAAAACCCCAAAACAGTTTAAGGATAAAGGAGTTGGAAACCATGTCAACATGCTTGCATGATACACATGTTGGGCTCAGAAAAGCTTAGGCATTATGGAATATGAATGTAATGATGGTAACATAGTGGAAGTACAAGTTTCAGTGGGGGCAAGATAAGAACAAACTGCAATAAAATCTTTTGGTTGCATAAAAAGTAAGGCTACAGTATCCGAGAAACAAAAATTATCTTTTAAAAATGCTTTCCAACTGTTTGAAATTCAAGTCCTGTTCTGTGGAAGCTTGTATCAGAATTATAACCCATGCAAATAATGCCCGATTACTCTTAATAAAGCCTACTAACACAACAAAAGGTATGGTTGAGCTTCATCCCTAAATGTTGCAGTAAATAACGTCCCCACCAGTTAAGGGTCAAGAACATTTCTAAACAAACCAGTAAAGCTGAAGAGAACTGGTACAGAAATTGCTTTTGAGAAACTAAGTGTGTTCTTAAGTGCTGGAAACATGCCCTAGGTTTTCTCTCCTGCAGCAAAGCAGCTCTCCCTCAAACAAACCCACCAGCCCTTCCACAGGTTGGCTGATATTGTGCTCTCTCTGCTACACTGCGATATAACGTGCAATGCCTGAAGAGAGAAAGCCTTTGAAACCCCAGATGAGTAAAAAAATTACTGTAAGAGTGGGAAGACGCAATCAATTCACTGTTTAAAAAGTTCAGCTGAGGTGCAGACATAAGGAAAGCAGTTCCAAGTTCAAAAAGATGATGTGCCTCACATGCCATGGAATTAACAACAGCAGACAGGAATAGACTGATACCCTTCTCAGCTTCTCATCTTTCAAACGTGCTCACTTCAGACACCATCCTAGAAATCGCATGTCCCGTGTTTCACTGAAACATGGGGTACCTCTGACAAATTCAAGTTAATACCATCCACTTCTCCAAAATCTTCACTCATATCAAACAGACTGGAGTTGGGTTTAACATTTCAGTTTGCCTTTGAAAGGGTAACTGAATATTAGATTTGGAAAAAAACCCCACAAAACTCCTCTATAGGCACCTTAATGGCTGTAAGGAGAAAAAAAAATCTCATATAATGCTGAAGAGTGATGCAAGGACAGGAAAAAAAAATGCCTTATCACAAATGTCTATATGTGAGGCAATACCATCTTTTCTCAATCACATTTCAGAACTAATCAAATTCAGAGATTTCCATTCAATATGCATTCTTAATGCATTACAGACGCTGATAGAATAATAGAAAACTTTCAACTGTACAATAATATTTGAAAATGAGACTTTTTTTAAAAAAAAGCAATACCTTGTTAAAGAGCACTGGAAATGAGAACATTTCATGATAGTGTTCAAAGTTGTGAAAAATACTGACAGGTTACTTTTTTCAAGATGCACTATAAGCCAAAGAATGTCAAAACCCCTAAAATGAACTGCTGAAAAAACTCATTAAACAGGTGCAAATGAGAACTTAAGATACAGAAAGATTAGCCAGTATCACTAGATATTTGTATGATTCAATACTGATAACTTCTGTAAAACATTTTAAGCAATAAATATTCTGTAAAATATTAGAAGTGATAAATTGAAAAGATTGAAGAGTCATAAATATTTTTTTGGCAGCAGAAGCAAAGTTTCTTGAATACAACAGAAAAATGTGCATGCATATTTAGAAACAAGAAGGCTGTGGGGGTGCATGAGTAGACAGAGTACATACTATTGTGCCCAAGAAACTGCAAGCGTTACTGAGAAGTCCCAAGTGAATGTTATCTTCAGAATGAAGGTAGCTAAAAAGCACACTGTGTTCTGATTAAAAAGCGGAAACTGTGGATTTGAAGTAAGGAACTTCCTCGTAATTTCTGAAGTAGCAGTACGCTTATTTTATATTAAAACTTGCTGGGATACTGTGTTTTTGTACCATAGCTGCTCTATTATGAGAAGTCTTAAACTGCTTAGGACAACATCTACGGCACTATGGAAAAAGCCAGTTTTTCAACTACACGTACTTGCTATTTCTGAAAATCAATTTCCAAGGCATCTACCTTTCCTCTGTCCCCTATTGCACATTTAATCATCAATGTACAGCAAAACAGAAGGGAAAAAGGTTTTAGTAGGCTCTAGTGAAAATACATACTGCCCTAACTACTACCAAACCTACACTTCAGCAATCAAACACATATTAAGTGGATTATGTACAAGTGTCTCAGGGAAGAGTTTGTGCATATTTTTTTAAAAACTAGTATTTTTTATTTCTATTTAAAAGATATTTTAAGGCCCAAAGGACCCAAGATTTTTCCATTTTGAAGTCTATAATTTTATTTTTCACAGCTCTTGGAAGATGTTAGATCACAAAGCCCTGGAACAGTTAATATTGAATGCGTAAATCTGATAACATTGGACACAGAACTGTACGTCCCAGTTTACACGCAGCCTCTGTACCTACTGGCCTAATTCAAAACTTTTAGAAGACATTCATGACATAAAATATTAATCAACTACAGAACGCAAATTAATGTCTATGCACTCTGTTTTAGATTAATGAATTATTAATTTGTTCAACACTTCCAGACACTGTTTTCTTTAGTGCTTTTAACTATATGCTGTTTGTTATTTCAGACACCTCACAGCTTCTCTTTCCCTGCACAATAACCAAAAGCCAGAGCAATCCAATGAAACAGAATATTACAAAACAAGACAATACGATTTTACAAAATTGAAGCAAGACTTACGATGATTTCCTCTTCTAACATGTCATCTGTCTGGTTAATCTCCTTTTCATACAAAATTACAACAATTTCCACTACCCTGTAGTGACCCAGCCTGCCTGAAACCGCAGCTAGTTTTTTCCTTGCACCTCAAGACACCCCCTCTTTCCAGTCATCAGGAAAAGAAATCCCAATGGATTTATATGATCACAGAATCAGTCATCCTCTTCGTGGCTACCTCTGCAGGGACCCACCAAGACCTTAATGCTCAATGTCTCTGATGCTATCATTTATGTTCTCTGTGTACAATATGATCACCAATTAAGTCATTGCCAGTAAGCTATCCAGATCTTCTCCAAATTCAATGCATACAACACGGCAGAAGCAGATAAAAACAGAACTACATAAACACAAACAGTACTGTTATGCCCATCAAATTATAGTGACCTTTTTCTAATCTGATACAAAAACTTGAGCCTCGGCTAGTGCTGTTTGAGTTCTGCGGTATCACTACCAGTAACTATTTCTCCTGCCTATCTATGCCAGAATATTAAACATCAACACAGGAGGGTTTGGGGGTTTTTTCCTAGCTATCAAAGCTTTTTTTCTTTTCCAACTTTATAATGTAAAATTAAGAAGGAACAGTGTCTTACAGAACACATACAACAATCACATAAAAATCATACTAGCAAGAAGGTACTTCCATGACTATAGCATTAATTTTTAAATGCAACAAAGAACTTAGACAATTTTTAAAAGTGCACGACCAGTACTGCAGCCATCCAGAATTTTCCATATTCTACAAAAGTAAAGATCCGAGTTAGCATGAAATATCAGACTATATTGCTATGATACTGCAGTCCTGCAAAGGAATACAAGCGGAGTTACAAAGTCCAGAGAAAAAATGACTGCCTGATAAAACCTCAAATTTCATTCCAGAATGAAAACTAGAAACATCTGATCAACAGGAAAATCCTGAGTTTGGACCACTCACTCCATCCTGTATAATCACAGAACATCCAGCTTTCACATGTCCTATAATTAAACTTCGCATTAAATAATAAAGGTTTCTTTGTAGAATCAGACCATCAACAAATGATTATAAAGCAAAACAGGATGTTTATATCCCCCAAGTTTTGAGCTTGAAAGGAGAGGAAGCAGAACAGAAAGTAAAAGCTAGGGGAGCTGTAAAGGAAATTCCTGAAAATTCAAGCTATACTAAGATAATTAATCATATGCCACCACTGGAAAAAGAAAATGCAGCAATACATTAACAACAATAGCAAAAATTATTGATATTCAGTATTCTATTGTAATAAAAGAAAGTTAAGCTACAAACTAACTAGTAGCCAACTTCCCATTATATGTACACAAAAATACAAAGAAAAAAATTGTTCTTTAAATACAAATCAAAACCAAACACAGTACAAAAAGGTCATGGACCACTTTCAAACTAGACTTGTTAGAAACAAGCAAATAACTTATCTCGCTGACACTGCTGAATCCCACCTACTACAGAGGTGTGAAGATGGCGATACAGAAATAATCCTTAAAGCTGGACACTGCACACTCTTGCTCTGTATCTGAAGCGGTGCTCTGTGACAAAAGCGTTCTCTTTTCTCTTTTCACTAGCTCTGTGTCCTCAGTGCTAAGATCGGTAGTCAATGATCAGAGCCTTCCTTGACACAGGACACCTGAACCATGCCCACAGCATGATAAACTGTGATATGAACTCAAAACAGCAGCTGTCCCACACTAGCCTTCTCAGATACCAAACTGAACGTGCCTTTCTGCTATAGTCAGAGACCAGTAAAGCTATCTGAGATAAAGCAGAAGTACAAGTTTCAAAGTAAAGATGACAGAAACCATAGAATCTATAAAATAAAGAAAAATTTCATATGAATATACAGAGAACTCCACATAAACCATAAGAAACAGGGAGAACAGTCTTTATTTTCCAGTAATAGCTAATTTCCTTTCACTGCGCACAGAGCACACTGAAATGAGCTGCATCAGGACCATCTTCCAATAATAACTCAGCCCAGTAATTTCTATAAACACAAGTAGGCAGCTACCTCTAAAAGTTTCGGATACAGCGTGACGCAATAAAAAGTAAGGCAGGCATAGAGGAGGATCAGCTACAAAGTGGATAAGTAACTGCAGCAGAAAAAAGTATCTAAAGAAAAAAGCACTTAATTCTGTTCTATAGGATATCACAGATGGGCTCTGTATTCAATTACACTCCATTACTCAAAAACAACCACTTCTGTAAATGTTAACAACAAATCCTACCGAGTGTGACAATTTGAGAGCCGCGTTTCTTCCCTCAGTCTGATTTTGCAAAAAATATATTCTTCACTGCATACTGTAATTGCCACGCAATATTGCATCACCACTCCCGTGTCTGTGGCAGACACAAGAAAGAGGGTGTGGCATGGAAGTGCCTACCTTAATTTGTGAGGCTAAACTAAAACAAGTACCAGTACTTTGACGCATCGAAACATACTAAGTCTTTTTGTGATAACTATTCCAATTAAGACTCGAGACCTATCTTATGCTCAGTATTTTTCTTGCATAACTAAACAGTAGTAGGGAGTAGACCATTAAAATAAGCAGATCAGACCAAGGAGGACCTGGCCTATAAAGAGACTGAACATGACACAGAAAGCTGCTTTGTAGGAGGAGTCAGTGCAGTGTTATGTATGTTTACAGTCTTTATAAAGAACTCCCCATCTCGTGCATTGCTTAGGTTCGTACTTATTTCCATCTTAAATAATAATTTATTCTTGCGATCCTTAACTTGTTTTGTATTCCTTCATGCAGTCCTGATGAGAGTGGAGCCCTGTGAAGAAAGGCAATCTTACCTGGTGAGAGTGAACATGTAGGGGAGGGCTTGGAGAATGGAGATTCTGATTCCAGAGTACAGACCTTGGTACTCCAAAGTATGTGAAACACAAAATCTACACCTAAGTACACCGAGCATCACAGAGCACAGAGTATTTCTGTAGCATTGCTGCACAACAATTCGACTGCCAGCATTAAAAATTGATTTTTTTAAACAGTTATAACAATGTTACTTAAATTCTTAAACTCGGCTACTAACAGGTCTGCCATGGTCACACTCAAGCACAGAGCAACAGCTCTACTGCTTTTCAAGTAAACATCAGTTCTAGAATGTGGCTTTATCTCACATGTAAGAGCACTCTTTCGGCAAGTATTATCAACCTGAGGCAAAGCAGCAGAAATGGGGTGAACTGCTGACTTCACAGACAACCATTTTACATGGAAAGACTGAGCATTCCTTGAAACCTTAAAAAAAAAAAAAATGATTAGTGGTACTAGAGCAGCAGTCCATGGCCTGGGAGAGCTGGGTTTAGTTCCTGCTCCCTCACAAGTTTCTAAGCCACCACAAACTTTTAGAGCTTTTTAGAGCCACCCCTGACTTTTAGACCTACCACAAGGAACTGCAAGTGTCAGACATTAAAGCAAAGTGGAGTTAATTAACTTGATAAGAATACTAAATTAGTTCCGTAGACCCTATTCAAATTTACTTCAGGTTAGTAATAACTAAATATCATTATACACTAAAGGGCACTATGTTAAAAGTATTTAACATCTCAGTTTTTACAGTCAGCAATAGTCAAACTTCAACTGGTGTTTACTTTCTGACTCTGATCACATATGGATTACTGTCCTCTATTCATTCCAGTATTTCGTATATCATAGAGATGAATTAGGGAGACACTGGCAACACCATTCTCATTAATTCTATTGTATCTAATCTGAAGGCTTCCTTCTAACTCCATACAGACATTTTGCAGGAAAGCATTCTTTTTTCAGCTTTCTTTGTGAAGATCCAACAACTATCCAGCTTTTAAAGCAAGGGATTCAAATTCAGCAGAAAAAGCGCACCCTAAAAGGAGAATTTTGTGGTCTTTTACTGCCATTAAATTCTGATTAGGTATATCTAAAATGCTAAGTAAAATGTACTCACTACTTCACTTATTTGTATTGCTTGGGAAATGCTTCATCGCATACAAAATTAAAATTCACTCTGAAGTCAGGCCTGAGCCTGCATGAGAAAATAAAACACAAGATATTATACTGTTTGGAAATGACAGGAGTAGATGTACTTTCCGGCTACTTTGTGCTCTCTTTATCGCCACTTGCTAAATTCAACATCTACCACTACGTCCTTCTCTGCAAAATATTGTCCTTCTGTAGTTAAATCAAAAGTTGAGTCTATGTTGCAGCTGTGAATCTCAAACCTCAAATCCTAACAATAGCTCACTTTCTAGAGTACAACTGTAAAATGCAGTACTTTTTAGCATTTTTCTACTATGAGAGCGTTACAATTATATACAATTACAATATTTGGTTGGAAGATCGAGCATTCAAAAGTTAGGAATTTAAAAATTTAAAGTTTCACAGGCAACCCTAAGCCTATTTCCTCATATGCACATTCAGGAACAGCCTTCATGAAATAATCTTTTTTCTCACACTCAGCTTTCAGTAGATGAGCACTTGCACACCCATTGAAGAAATATGACTGTACAAGAAGCAACAACTTTTCCTTAAATGGAACACCTGATTTTAAAATAAAGTTGTTAGGGCAGCAGCTGTTTCTAATATGCATAAAAGTACACTTAAAATCACTTCTTTTCAGGTGCTTACTTAGAAGAATGTCCATCTCAACTTCTATTATAAAATGGATACTTTTTATTCATAAAATTTCCTTTCTAGTGATTATACCTGACCTAGCATGAAGCCAGACTAAAATTTCATAGTACACCAGAGCAACATCTGCCTGTCAAATTATTCCCTAGTCACACCTGTGCAACCAGTCTTCAAATTACAACCTTAAGATACTTTTCTAATCACACAGATTATCAGCCACATAGAGATGAACTCTCCACAAATTAACTCTTAACTGTGTTGACATCTTCATGCACAAAAACGGGGGCAAAAATTCTGTGAATGGAAGTAATTTTGTGACTCTAATGATCTTATATATCTATTCCTATAAGCATTTTAGCAATTTAATAAATATCAATAACTTACTGTAAATATTAATGGTAATTAAATATGCTTTATAAGAACAAGTACAAACATATATACAAACATAATGAAAAAACAAATCAATATCTATTTAATATAGCTATTAATATACTTAAACTATTTCTATACTACACGTATATATGTGTATATCTATTTCAAAACAAAGAGCCTTTCAGAAATCAAAATATTAGCTGAGCAGAGCATTTTCAGAGCTTTCACAAGAAGGCAAGTGCACATAAGAAAGAAACAAGACTTAAGGCTCATATATGGGCCAAACCAAACAAGTTTACATGAATTTAGAAACCAGTGTTAGTTAAACATGATCAGGAAGAGTGAGCAGACGAGGTCCTCTACAGCCAGATCAGTGCAGCCGCATGGTCGCAAGCCCTGGTCCTCCTTGGGGACTTCAACCACCTCAATTATCTGTTGCAGGGACAACACAGTAGGGCATAAGCAATTCAGGAGGTTTATGGAGTGTGTTGATGATAAATTCCTTAATCAAGTGATAGCAAGAGCCAGCGAGGAGAGGTGGTATGCTGGATCTCGTTCTCACCAACAAGGAAGGGCTGGTGGGTAATCTGAAGCTCGACAGAAGCCTTGGCTGTAGGGACCATGAAATACTGGAGTTCAAGATCTTCAGGGCATCCAGGAGGACACACAGCAAACTCACCACCCCAGACTGCAGGAGAGCAGGCTTTGGTCTCTTCAGGGATCTGGCTGGTGGGGTAGCATAGGATAAAGCCATGAAGGGGAGAGGGGCCCAAGAAAGTTGGTTAATATTGAAGGATCACTTCTTCCAAGCTCAGAATGATGCATCCCAACAAAGAGGAACTCAGGCAAAAACATCAGGAGGCCTGTATGGAAATGCCTCCAGGAAATCCTGGAACAATACAGAATAATTGTCCGAGCAGTCAGGGATCAGATTAGGAAAGCTAAAGCCCTGATAGAATTAAATCTGGCCAAGGACAACAAAAAAGCTTCTAGAGGTGACAAAAGGAAGACCAGGGAGAATGTGGGCCCTCTCTGGAAGGAAATGTGTGACCTGGAGAAGGCTAGGGTATTCAACAACTTTTTTTGCCTCAGCCTTCACCGACAAGGGCTCAAGCCTCACTGCCCAAGTTGCAGAAGGCAGAGGCAGGGACTAAGAGAAGGAAGGATCAACCACTGTGAGGAAAGATTAGGTGCAAGACCATCTAAGGAACCTCAAGGTCTACCAGTCCATAGGACCTGATGAGATACATCTGCAGGTCTTGAGGGAACTGGCAGATGAAGTTGCTAAGCCATTACCCATCATATTTGAGAAATCATGGCACTCCAGTCAAGTTCCCACAGAGTGGAAGAAGGGAAACATAACCCCTATTTTTACAAAGGAAAAAAAGGAAGACCTGGGGAACTACAGGCCAGTCACTGTCGCCCAGCAAGATCATGGAGCAGTTCCTCCTGGAAACTCTGCCGAGGCCCATGGAAAATAAGGAGGTGACTGGTGACAGCCAGCACGGCTTCAGTAAGGGCAAACTGCGTCTGATGAATTTGGTGGCCTCCACAACAGGGGTACAGCATTGGTGGATAAGGGAAGAGTAACTGGCATCAACTATCTGGACGTGTGCAAAGCATTTGACAGCCCTGCATGACATCCTTGTCTGTAAACTGGAGAGACATGGGTTTGACAGATGGACCACCCAGTAGATACAGAATTGGTTGGATGGTTGCACTTGAAGAGTTGTGGTAAACAGCTCAATGCCCAAGTGAAGACTAGTGACAAGTGCCGTTCCGCAAGGGTTGGCATTGGAACTTGTGTTAACGTCTTTGTTGCAGACATGGACACTGGGTTTGTGGGCACTCTCAGCAAGTCTGCTGATAACACCAAACTGTGTGGTGCAGTTGACATGCTGGAGGGAAGAGATACCATCCAGAGGGACCTTGACAAGCTTCGAGGTGGCGCTGTGTGAATCTCATGAAGTTCAACAAGGCCAAGTACAAGGTCCTGCACCTCGGTAAGGACGATGCCAAGCACAAACACAGGCTGGGCAGAGAATGAATTGAGAGTAGCCCTGATGAGAAGGTCCTGGGGGTACCGGTGGATGAGAAGCTCAACTTGAGCCTGCTATGTGTGTTTGCAGCCCAGAAAGCCAACAGTGTCCGGGAGCCAATGAGGTTTCCAAAAACCTCAGTGTATTTAAGCTGATACACGGAGATATAGTCATTTTTAAAAGAGGAAGTGGCACATTAAATGTTTCAAAGGTTCTCAAATATTTCATCAGTACTTTTGAAAACTACACAGTTACAATGCTTCTTAAGAGCTTTTAGATACCACTACAAACAACTTAAGAAAATTGTTCACGTATAGCACAATGAATAAGCCCACCAGATCCAGGCATGTACAGACAGTGTGTCAGAGTCCAATTACAACATTTTTACAACAAACAAAAGCAAGCTGCCACCAGAAGGAAGGGCCATGCCTGCCTTTTACCCATTAGTTTTCTCTCTCTTTAAGGTAATGTATTCAGCAAGATCAGTCTTGCACGACTACATGAGTGCTCTACACTCACACACCAGGAAGACACCAAAACCAAGTTGGCAATGGAGGGTGAGACCTCTCTTTCTCAGCTCTAAGCCTGCACTTACACTGGTCCTGAGCACACCCACTATGACAGAGGATGGTACCTCTTGCAGTGGCACTGGCTCTTACCTTACCAGGCAGCAAGCTACTCCCTCCCCCACAGGCAACTAGTTTTCAACTAATCTTGAGACTAAAATGGGCCTATTTCTCGTTCACACTGGTGACAGCAACACTACAAGTTATCACCAGCAGCCTAAAAAGAAACTGTCTTTAGCTACAGCAGAACTGTATCCTGGATGTGCCACAGCTTGTTCAGTGCTACATCTTCTATTATTTGTTCTTTCCTAATGCCGGTGTGTTACAGCAACTAACCACATACTCTACAAATAATGCTAACTCACTTTCAGAAAAATCATAGGACAAACTAACTTTTAAAATCCACTTCAACCTCGTACCTACATCACATTTCAGCATAAAGCAACATGTAATAAGATTTACAAAACAGAACTTAGAAACCTAATATTTAAGCTGTCATCCCCTTGCAATATATAGAAGAGACACAGAACTTTCCCTCAGGAAAGATCTGTGCCACACAGTAAACAGAAACAAAGATAAGCCTTTTAATACACCTACATTTCCAAGCTATACACCAGCTCTAGCGATTTTTACATAAAGGAATTTGTTTTTAAGCTTTTCCTCCTCTAATTTAACACTAAATTATTTAAAATACTCCTACTCCAATTAAAACCTTCTCAACCTTTTAGCAGTCTCTACATCAGCAAAATTTAACACAATTTTCCTTCACAGTTTTCCTCTGACGTATTTAATCCGAACACTTACCTGAAAATCACTTAAGAATTGTGACATTCTAAATGCTCCTCCATGACAGCATTCAAAAAACCAAATACAAACACTGGAAAGCCACTGTGGTCTTTCATCAAAGACTAAATAGATTTTTGCTCCTTTTCAAACTATATGCAAGAACGGTAGGAAAGAACTTTAAAACAGTAACTTAAAGATTCCATGCCACAAACCAGAGTTCAAAGACCTGCTGTTTAAAGGATCTGATGACTAATTCTTTAAGCAGAAGTAGTTATCACTACACTCTCCTTGTTTTTCTTCATGTCTCAGCAAGGTCATCATAAGAAAAGATACAAACCTGTTTCTAGGTAAAGCAAACAAAAAAGGAAATGGTCAACATGACCTATCTGTAGATGAATTTGCTGCACTTTCAAAATAATTCTGATGGTATGAATACAGACACAGTAATTTTTTTAACTTCATTTCCAAACACAAAAGGACAAACACAAGTCTTCACCATTCAAACAGTATTTTACTTCCTCATTGAAAATACAACACCCAACCTCAGCTTCTGTGTTCAGCTTTTACAAAGAGAAACAAGTCAAAATCAGAAGCGTGCCACTTGGTTAACTGTAGTTATCTAGCAATTTATCTGATTAAAGCACTGCAGAATTAGTAACCAAATCCCTCATTATTCCTGTGACAACACAAGGAATCACCATTTCTAAATTAACCCAAACAGACACATATTTAAAATAGTTTTCCTGAGCATTACATAAACATACAATGCAGTATGGATTAGAATGAGAAAATATACATAGACACATATACAAAGTGTGGCATAAAACTTAAGAGTATTAACAAGGCTTTAATCCTAGGTTTTGTTGTTTGTCTTTATAGTTAACAGCTGAACATACTATAGTACGGTATGAAACAACTCCAAATCAACAACACAGGAAGATTTTTTTTTTTGCGTGCAGTTACGCATGCATGTGATACTGTACACAGAAAACACACACCAAAATTGCATTTTTATCATGACATTGTAAACTTAAGACTTGAGTAGAGACTTTGAAAAAGAGTAAATTGCTAACAACAACCCTTATTAATGAAACAAAACATTTTTATTGACGTAACAATATTTCTCTACTGGTCATGTATTTATGTTAAGAGTCAAAAGGGCTACCTCTTACTATTCTTTTTTAATTTTCAATTTAATTAAAAGTGATTTTCCTTTAAAAACCAAAGCAACAAAGAAAAAAGACCAGTAAAAACTATCTCCTGCATCTACGATGTTCACAATGCTTCAGACTGAGCTTCAGAGAAGAGATCCTAAGCTTTAGGGCCTAAGCAACGGCTGAGATGAACTCGGGCTTGCCAATATCCTTACTCGACTGCTACCGTTTTCTGCAGCAGGTAGCACTTAACAGCACCAACCAGGGATTCAGGTAACTATGGTCAGCAGCCAAAAACACAATTTTCACTTTGTCTTTCAGTAGACTGCATCACAACTGCAGAACTGAGTTTCTTATGTGTGTCCATAATGTCACATACAATTGATTTACCTTGACTATTCTAGTTCAGCCTAGCTCTTGAAAATGAGACAGCCTTTAAAGCAGTACACGTTGATAATTTGGCAAAAATTCAGTAAAACTTTTAAAGCCGACAGTTACAAGACTACAAACACTATTACAAACAGAAAAATAAAGCATCAGGTTTCTCACAGGAGTTGCATGTATAGTCATCCAGAATGTTTTATGTGAAGATCAGAATTCATACATCTGTCCTACTTGATTTCTTTGAGTTCTCACATCAAAAAGTATTTCTTCTTATGTGAACATGCTCATGCTCCCCTCTCTTCCACATTAGAGGCAAGTGTCTTTGGCATCTGAGCAGCACCTTTCTCAATTCGCGCTAAGCAGACAGCAACAACTATGCAAACCTAGTATGGAAAGTACTTGTGTTATTTAAAATATTTACTTTCCTTAGTGCACACCTACTTAGTTGAAGCCACCGAATTTCTGAGCTAACTCCTCTAGTACAATCTAATTAGACTACAACATTAAAACCTTACCAACAAGCACGACAGATTAACGGATAAGATAATCCGTCATGACATGAACTTTCAGGATCAAAATGCTCATCATTTTTTTAGTTTCAGAATTCTTGGGTCACAACAGAGTCCTAGAACTATCCTGCGATGGAGGATTCTTATCCTCCTGCTTTCCTGTGTAATTTTTCACTGCTGTGAAAAGTGCTAAAGCTATTTAAGAACATTAGTTTCCATTGAAGTTAATACAATTACCATTTCCAGCATTCAATTTTTACATCAATGTTACAGTATAGAATATGAAAGTAGATCTATTTATTATGTAGATATACATCCCAAAGTTATTTTCTGCCACAGATGACGAGTCTAGAGATCTAAGTTTTATTCTAACTGCGGCTGTATTAGTTTACCTGTATTGCAATACCTCAAACCTTCCTGAAGTCCAGTTTGAATAACGCAGAGTTGAGAAGAGCCCCTTCCATTTTTCCCCCCCTCTGGAATGCATTGTGCTAGCCTCAAGAGTTCAGAAAGGAGATAAACACACAACTGAAACTATGTGCCACGCGTGGCAGATCCCATGTCCTCCATGACCTAGTCCAATTAAACACGAGGTTCCTAACATTCACTCATCTGCCACGTTAAACAAATTAAGTCACTTTATCTATTTATTTAGCATACAAATACACTACTTCTTAGAGCAAAGACAAGGAAAGCCAGGAATCAAAGAGAAGAAAGACGGCAATCACCCAGGCCGGTTGCAACACAGCCTGGAAAGAGAACATGGGAGAAGTATCGTGTGTTTACAGTTCCAAACGAAACGCGAGCTTATAATTAAAGCGCCACCAGTTCACCACCCGGAAAGAAAGTCGGTTCTTCTCCCGAAGAAAGACGCTCTGCCTTTCGCTACAAAACCCATTGTTTCCTACCCTTTTAGCACGGCGGAGAAGGGAACAGGCCGGAAGGTCTCCAGCCTTTTAATTTCGCAGGGGAGCTGGCGGGGCGAGCGAGAATCCGCCCCACTCTCGGCCCTCGGCGGATCAGCGAACGCGGAGCCGGCCCCGCGCCCGGCCGGGCCGCCCTCCGCAGCCCCTTTCGCTCGGGCGCAACCTGCTCGGCGGCGGCCGGGCCCGCCCTTCCCCTCGCGGGCCCCGCACAAAGCGCGGCGCGGCCCGGGCCCCGCGCCTCGGCCTGGCGCACAAAGCCCGGCCGGGCCTTCCCCCCTCCTCCCCCAGCCCCGGGCGGAGGCCCCGCGGGGAGCCGGGCCGCGGCGGGGCCTCCCCGGGCCTCATGGCCGCGCGGCCTGCCCGCCCACCCCCCCGCGCTCACCTGCGGGCGCTGTGCTGGGCGGGCCCCGCGGAGGCGGCCTGGGCTCGGGGCTGCGCGGCGGCTGCAGCGGCGCCGCTTCCTCGCCGAGACGCTGCGTGTGTGTGTGCGGTGCGGGGGGGGGGGCTGCCCAGCGCGAACCGACCGCGCGGCTCCCGCTCCCTCCTCTCTCTCTCTCTCCCCCTCGCTCTCTCTCCGTCGCCTGCGCGCGCGCCGCTCGCTGCCGGCCGAGGAGACTCCGCCGCGGGGGCGCGCGCAGCTGCAGCGGCGGGGAGGGAGGGCCGAGCCGGCCGGGTACGGCGCGCGCGCTCCCGAGGAGGGAAGGGAGGAGGGCGAGGGGGGAAGAGCGCACGCGCGCTCCCGGGGCGGGGCGGGGGCAGGCGGCGCGCATGCGCACCCGGCGGGAGCCGCGCGCGGGCCGGGCGGAACAAAGGGCGCCGCGAGGGGTGGGGGGGGCGCTGCGGGGTAAACAGGCGAGGAGCCCTCGGGGGTGGCCGCGGCGGCCTCTGTAAGAGGAGGAATCGGAGAGTAACGTGGGGTGGAAGGGACCTCAAAGCCCATCCAGCTCCAGCCCCCCTGCCATGGGCAGGGACACCTCCCACCAGGCTGCCCAAGGCCCATCCAATCCGGCCTTGAACACCTCCAGGGATGGGGCAGCCACAGCTTCCCTGGGCAACCTGGGCCAGGGCCTCCATCAGCCTCCTGGTGAAGAAATTCCTCCTTCTGTATAGTCTAAATCTGCCCCTCCCCAGTTTACACCCATTGCCCCCAGTTCTATCACTCCAAGCCTTTGGGAGCAGTTCCTCCCCAGCTTTCCTGGAGCCCCTTCAGGCACTGGAAGGTCGCTACAAGGTCTCTTTGGAGCCTTCCCCAGGCTGAACAACCCCAACTCTCTCAGCCTGTCCTCACACGCGAGGTGCTCCAGCCCTCGGATCATCCTTGTGGCCTCCTCTGGACCCGTTTCAACATCTCCAATTCCTTCTTGTGTTGATGATTCCAGAGCTTGACACACCACTCCAGATGAGGTCTCCCAGGAAAGGAACAGAGGGGCAGAATCCCCTCCCTGGCCCTGCTGCCCACGCGGCTTTTGATGCAGCCCAGGACACGGTTGGTTTCCAGGCTGTGAGCTCATGTTGCCAGCTCATGTCAACCTTCTCATCAATCAGCACCCGAAGTCCTTCTCTGGAGGGCAGATCTCAATCACATCATCCCTCATCCTGTACTAAAACCAGGGATTGCTCCAACCCAGGCGTAGGACCTTGCACTTGGCCTCGTTGAACCTCATGAGGTTCACACAGCACCCCTTCTCCAGCCTGCCTAGGTCCCTCTGGATGACATCCCATCCTTCTGGTGCGACAACTGCAATATTCAACTCGGTTTCATCTACTGAAGCTACTCAGAGGTTCGCCAGAGGGGAGCCACTGTTTGTTTTGTTTCCATCACCCAGTTTGCTTCCCTGAGCTCTCCAGCTGGATGACCGAAGAGTTCTATAGAAAGATTAGGAAGACAGAAGGATTTTTAGTTTAGCAATGGACACTTTGGGGGAGACAAGCAAAAAGAATCTCTTTAAAGTGAAAAAGATATGAAGTTATTTTAAAAAATATTCTAGGCAGGAAAAAGTGCCTTGTTCTCCCTTAACTCATAAAAACATATTAAAGTATATTACAGAATCGTTTTCAGAACTGGAGATTTTAAGCAATACCAAATCTACTAACTTTTCAGAGGCACTATATAAGTTAATCTAAGACTTGCCTTCGTCCCCAGCTTCATCCCTCCTGATAATGGCCAGCATCTTGACATTTTGTAGACATCCTAACATACAGGAATCACAGGATTAGGTTGCACATATTTTTCTTTATGTAGCAGTTATTTAGAAAGTACATATTAATAATCTATCAACCAATTGTAGGTTATCTAGCAAATCATGGAGCTCCAAGGAAATATTTATGATCAGCATATTTCTAGACAATTATTACCGTGCAGTTTTAGAGAGAAGGAAGTGGCTGTCTGCCAACATGGGTCAAGTAATTCATCTAAACTCTGCTGTAGAACAACAAGGTCTAATTTTCAAGGCAGAAGGCAGAAAGTTCTCCCAAGGATCAGTATGAATCCAAGAAGAGGCTTAAGACTATCAAGTTATTTTGCAAGAATTCATAACTAGTCACTAGACAAAATACAATTCCAGTCAGCCCTGACCTGTTTTAGATTCCAACTAACTAAATTTAAAAGCCTTTTAAACCAATTAATATCTCCTAAATAATCCAGTTCCTACTGTGCAAATATGTGGCCTTAACTCCTTCTGTGTCAAAAATGAGACTTGTAATTATATTGTATTTTAAATTGTACAACACTGGAAAAGTTCTGTGGACACATAGCACATGATACTATACAGAAATAAATTAATAAGTAGCTGACAATTCAGTATGTCAATTACAAGGTGAAAACCTGATTTTAAAGTAATGTGGAACATACATAATTTTTCTAGCTGTGAAATCTGCATATCTCTAAGCTTGAACAAGATAAGAGGGCATTCTTTTGGCAATATTTTGGGGAGGTTATGCCTACATGGAAGAAATTAGCCTTACACCGTGCTCTGAAGAATAACATAACTGGAAATGATAGATAATTAGAAACAATATCAAGTAATATCTTGAAATGTGTATGGGATTCAGCTACATCTATCGCATAAGCCTATTTATTTATTAAATAGTTGCCTTGAACGTAGTGGGAGGGAAAAGGAGAGTGGCATCGTTTTCCTTGCTCACAAATTCCTCTTTTGTCTTTGTGAAGTACCCCTGACAGAGGCTCATGGCTGCTCTTCAAGTTTTCTGATGAGAAAACACACGCTAATCCCCATTTCTATACTGACAACCAGTCTCCTGAGGCACATGATTAACACCTTGCCCAGATCCTGCCACGTCTACCAGTTCCCACTGTTCCAGCCCTCTCCGTACACATGAATGTTCCATTGTTTCCCTGTGCAGCCTTTACTTATTGACTGTGCTCAGATCCATGACTGAGCACAGTCACAAACAGTTGCCAGAAAAAGAGCATTCTGAGAACACCTCCAAAGAAAAGGGTAATGCTTCCACTCTTCCTCCCCCACCCCTTCTTCCTCTATCCATATAAACAGTGACAAAAAGCCTCCTGCTTTTCATTTTCTGCATGGATCACTAAGAATGAGAGCACTGCTATTGGGAAACTTGGCTAAAGAAGCAAAGTCTGCATGCAGCTTTAAATGAAAGGCAATTGCGGAGTTCTGATTTTTCCTTGTCAGTAATTTTTCAGAGTTCTGATGGTCACCAAGACGTAAAGGCAGCAAGATCACATAATGCAGTAAGGGTCCACTTTATTCACGTTCCTGTTTATGTTTCAAATTAATTTAACCGTTGTTATTATTGTCAACAAACCCTCGTCACCAGAAATAGATTTAGCCATTACATGATTAGCCAATGTAACACCTTGCACTAGATGTTCTGGAAACAGCGTAAAGCAAGGATATTTATTATCAGGTACCCTTTGTCATGTAACATTACTGTTAATTTTACTGGGAGTTATTCTGAGCAGACACCACAGAGGGTAATGAGGATTATAAAAGTGAAAGGGGCGCCTCACTGAAGAAGCTGTCTGCATGAACAAAACTGATTATGTGCATTATCCTTGACACTTCTGATTTACTAGAGAGGTAGGAAAATGACAAAAGACAACATTCTGGTTTTCACACCTGAGTACAGAGAAAGCCTGAGGCAATGCAATGTTCTTCGATACAAATTCCATACTGCACATGTCTTCCTTCCAACTGGAGTATCATTCACCATTGCACCATCTCTTGTTTCCAGCCCTCCCTGCCGACTGCCACTGCTGCTTTTGAGTCACATGCTTCCTTTTATTCAGTGAGGTCACTATAACTGTGTTATCTCTGGTCTCAAGAGAAAAAGAAAAAAAACCAAAACAAACCAAACAAAAAAACCCCACACGGCCTGGTTTGCAACAGGAAAATTCAGAGAATGTAATATGACAAGAATAGGTTGGCCATCCCAGTTAGATTGGTGATGCTGACCACCAGTAATATCATCGTAATATTCTCAACTAAACACTGTTTTAAAATTGCTATTACTATTTGTCGGCTTGGGGTTTTTTGTTTGTTTTGGGGGTCATTTCAGGGTTTTTTTTTTTCCATTTGTCAGTTGCTCAGACAAGGCTGCTCCCTGGCTAAGGTGAAACAGTTTCTAAAAAAATTATTAGACTTTATTAAAGATCAAGCACATACACAAAAGTAAGCCCAAAATGAAATATAAAATCTCTTTGATAGTTATAAATAAACCCATACTTGCTTTGATTATTTTGTGCATTTGCTTAAAATGAAAAGCTCTTGGGAAGATCATACTTTTGCAAAGCTGCCTGAGAGAAAATTTATAGCTTGTCAGCTGCATAAAGATATCATCTTCCAAAGTAGTTATGGGTGACATGGTAACAACATTCAATAAGACATTAAACAGAAATCCTTTGCAAGCTGTGCCTGTGTTCACTGTGATACTGCTAAAACATTTATTTCTCTCTAAATGAAAGAAAGCAAGCACATCATTTAAACATCTGCACAGTGAAATATACATCCTTTTTCATAATTATGGAGCAAATCCTGCCCTGGCTGGCCCAGTGGGGATAAGGAGAAGCACTGCATATTGCATCCGTTACCAGGGGGATCCTGTAGGCTAGGACTGGATTCCAACAGGCACACCCCAGGGAGGCACTTCAAGACATGATAAAATACCATGGCCCTATCTGCCTGGATGGCTTATATACGGATTAGGGAAACCTACAGTATCACTGTCTCATTGTAAATAATATCAATTGAAGATCTATCACATCGAGCAGAGGCCTGCCACAATCTCAATCTTGCTGTGTCTTAATGTATTATTATAACACAGGCTTCCTTCAAGATGTATGAAAAGAGTGGTAATGGAAAAAAATCCCCAGTTTGTTCAGAAGAACATAAGCTCTAGAACATGGGGATTTCTTGCTGCCAAACTATTTTTGCTGTTGGGCATCCTACACATTTGCAAAGTTTGGATGGGTGGCAGAGAAAGTTACTGCTGTAGCAATAAAATCAATCATCCGTGTACGTATCCTAAACTACACTACTCAAGGACCAATTTAAAATTAATTGACTCCAGTAGTTCCAACAAACATGCTTGTCCCTTTACTCATCACACTAGACAATAATTTTCACAATCAATGAATTTCATCCATGAGTTTCCAATAATGGTCCTTAGAAATGCATTACAATGGGAAGCCCTGGAATGTGACCTATCCTGGTAAGTAACCATAGCAGAGTCTTCCCCAGCTAGACATACAAGCAGCTGTTAAACTGCTTTTAGCAAGGAATTGGAGTTCATGTGAAAAAATCCAACTAATATACCCTATCTCGTCATCGTTGACTGTAGAGTTCCTATAGTGCTGCATCCAAATTTTGTTGTTTCTTTTTTTTTCGTTGTTGTGGAAGGTGGCTTTTTTTTTTTTTTTGAGACAGAGATGGATGTCAATGTATTCCTGGAAAACAGAAATTAACCTCTTCATGCCAGCTACTAGATTTGCCACTTCTCCTTATTTCCAATTTCACTTTGACAATTTAGCTTCCTTTTGCAGCAACTGAGAAGCTTTATTCTACTGTTCAAATTGAACTTTTCAAAGTGTGCATTGTGTTTTTCTGGGTTGTGTTTCTTCCTTTTTCTCCTCAATTAGGAAATCCATTAAGAAACTACTTTAAGCTATGCCCACTGAATTTGTCCTTTTTTTAACTTGTGTTTACCATAAGTTCCAATTTTATTGTCTACCTCAAGATTGTTGTCTAACAATTAGACACTGAAAAGCAAATGAGTATCTGGAGTTTTTATCATGGAGAAAGTAGCCCCTGGGAATGAAAAAGAACCCACAGCAGCTGCATCTGCTGATTTCTAATGGAAATGAATTTAATCTAGTTAGAGGATAGACACCAGGGCATATTAGTGCCAGAGGCCTTCTGAAGTGTGTACATGCTTATCACAAACTATTTTAAATTTCATTTGTCTTCGTGGCTTTCTAGTTTTGTAACTTTGTTATAACGTGATGCTTAATGAAACCATAACAAAATCCTTTTACTACTCAAAACTTTTTTCAATGTGATTTTGTACAGTACAAACTGACAACAAACACAAATAAGAACTGGGTGGTGACTTGATACCTGTTTATACCTGTACTGCTAAATACATGGTCTCAGCAGCCTAAACCTGCATGTGTCAAACCCGTAACCATATCTAAAATACTATCCCAAAACCTGCTTACCCCAAAGAAGGTGGTGAAAAGATCTTATCCTAGAAAGGAGATAAATCTCTACAGATTATCAATACAAATCAAGCAGGGAGGTTATAAATTGCAATCTGTTATGCTGATAGAGGAAATAAAGCAAGCAAAAAGTGAATCTTGCCCTAAAATTCTTGGTCCAGTTGAGGCAATTTTTTAGACTATTCCAAGTTTATCCTGTTTTTACCTTGTGATTTGAACTGCAGTTATGACGACAGATGTAAATATTGTTATCTGACTTAAGCATTGTTAAACCACTATAGAAGTATCTAATTTGAGCCAGTAGGCTAAAAAATGCCAGCTTCTTTGCTTTACAGATGAGTCGTGGCATGCATTTATTTTAATTTTGTGCACCAGCAGAGATTAGCTCAGACCAAGTGCTACAACCACATATTATTACCCATAGAGACAAGTTACAAGGCTAATAGAAAAATATAATTTACTGTTTTGGAGATCTAACAGATGTTATTTCCTAGATCAAAAGGATTATATTATCTACAACATAAACTATGAGTAATGTATGCATTATAGCGTGTCAGTAATCCTCTGAGATTCATCTGACAAGCATAATCTGGGAATACCCTTTCTAATACTTCTCCTTTTATACTTATTTAATACAAGAAGTACCAATCTTCTATGCTCTAGGATAACCTGAATTCAGAAAATTAACAAGAGAAGTAAAACAGGACCTTAAATCCCATGTCTCTGTTCCTAAGAGTGGATTCTGTGTGTTCTGAGGGAAGATGGAATAGTCACTGCATTTCTCCAGTTGCAATTTCCCCTTGTCTTCACGCGTGCATAAAAAGACGACTGATACATTTGATTTGATTCACTGTCCTCACAGTACTTCCAAGAGGACTAGGAAAAATTCTGCTGTAATGATTGTAATTTATGGACTAAGCCTCCTGAACAACCAGGACATTAGGATGGTGATGGACAATTTCTCATCCTTTTGATGTCACAAATGTTACCTACAAGCAAGTCCATGGTCAAAGTCACACATACACTACCCACAAGCAGTTGGCTAAATTTCTGTGATAGAAGACTGTGTTTAGTTCTTTCTTCTTTACAAACTGCAAGTGACCACACCTTCAAATTACAGGGCTCTAAAGTACAGGGCTCTAATACAGGTAAAAACACATAATTTAGATTTTCAGAGATCTTTGTATGATCATAGATCCCTTTACATAGCCTTAATAGTATAAAGTCTAGTTTTGCACCAGACTAAATTTTGCAGGTATTGCTTCTTTTATTAAATGCATAGATGCCTATGAATCCTAAACATATGCCAGGGCTTCCATGTGCCAGTTGTTCAATGAACATAAAGTTTGGACACTTCCTGCCCCACAAAGACTTTTGTATAAGGTGGGAGAGAGAAGAAAATACAGACAAAAGAAAGTGGCAAGACAATAAAAGTTTGCAATATAGGAAATAGCATGTTGACATCCTGATATTTATCCTCTGTTTTGCAGGCATGACCAAAAAAATGTGAGGAGGGGCTCCACAGGATTACTGGGATTTGAATGAAAGTAGCAGTTTTGTAGGTGTGCAAACACTCTTCCAAAGCATGAGGAGTGGCATGTGAATATTTGAACTAAGCAATTAACTAAAAAGGCACAGATCCTACTGAGTTGAGGTTACTGGAGGAAGGATTGAATCGTTCGGTACCATTCAGAGGCAACAGACAGTAACAGAGAGGCTGTGAATGGATCTGAAGAGGAGGATGCTTTGTTTGCTTGTTACAATACACAAACCAGAAGCATATGACCCCAGAAATGGATCATATTCTCAAACTCACTGTATAGAAAAAAAAAAAAAAGCTTTAGCAAGACAGACACCAGCAGAGTGAAATACCAGAATACATTCGTTTACTATGAGCACAGATACAGAATTCTAGAAATGCAGTTTGTTTTTTTTTTTCCCCCTGGCCAACTTGCTGTATTTGTTAAGCAATGACTTATGTACTGAGAATCAATCCGTACAGTGTGGTTTTGGAAAGCATTTCACATTCACCAGCTCCACGCTTAAACAGAAGAATCCCCTGGCATCACCACTGGCTTACACGCAGATTCACTTAGATACACTGCATTTTTCATGAGGTGCCCACATCAGCCATATCACGTTACTTACACCAAAGCCTTACTGATTTTTCTACTGTGTTTTTGGGAAGACAAGTGTTCCGTTTCCTCTGGGTCCTGCCATTTCCTCTTTGTTACCTTACATCCCGAGGCACAAAAGAGCATTGGCTGCCTTTCATTGTATTCCTCTGCTAATTGTAAGGAGTAATTTTCATGCTTGGTGTACACAAGACCTTCATTAGGAGAGATCCATTTTAGCCAGAAGACCTTTACTGTCTACACAGCAGATGCATCAAAAGATTTGGGGGCATTATGAATACCTGAGCTATAGCCAAATGGATCTCCCAGGCCAATTCATACATTTAATTTAAAATTAACACATCTGTCTCTCTAATGATGGTGCAGATCTGAAGAAAAAGCTGTATGAATACTCTGCATCCTGCTTCCAGTTTCACGGAGAGAATGGAAACTGTTGTCATAATCCTTCTGTACACAACTGCCAACATTCTGAGCTATAATTCATGGAATATCTCCTACGGGTTTCAATAGTTGGTAGAGAAGGGCTGAAAGCGTTAAGCAATTTTACAATATTCATCAGTAGTTTTGGACGTTAACCCTGTCTGATCTCCATCAACAGAGAAGCAATTTGTCAGGCAGCAGATCTTCAGGGAGCTCCCCTGCTGCTTTTTGATAGTCCTCAGGAAAAATTCCATTTATTCCTTTACTGAAACATGGGCAAGACGACTGCTTTTCCATTTTCAGGAGAATCTCCAACAAAGCCTGTGCTAAAATCTCCATAGCTTTAGTGATTTGAGCTTAACAGGCAGACTAATTGCTTAAGTCTTTGAATCTCTCAACTGGAAAGAGATTGCTACCTGTAATTTAATTTAATAACTGTGCACATACCCTTAAATCTCTATAGGAATGAAGTAAAGGATAAGAAGGGGACTAATATATCTTAAAGTCATACATATAAGTGGCTATGAATTAACTTCCTCAGTTAGTGCATAATCCATCATATTTTGCATACTAGCAAATTCCTGCCATGCAGGATGATCATAACATAGGTCTTCAAAGGTAAGTCAGAGTTAGAAAGTACAGGAACAAAAACAACCTCTTAAACTTTCAAGGGAATGCGAAGGCAGCATCCATTAAGTCAAAGACTTTGTGAGCATTATCTTACTTGCTATCATCTTATTTTAACTCTTCGTATCAATTTGTTATAATCATCATCCTTCTCTCTCTATGTGCCATCAGTTGAGCTACAAGTGAACATCTTTACTTCCTGTAATTAATATAGTGCTCTAAAGTGGAATTTATGAGATTGCCAGTGTTTGTATTACAATTTACACTGCAAGACAATGTCTGCAAGTGAACTTTATCTGCCCATCCGTCATCAAAATCTCTGAATAACGTCGCTGATTTTCTCCCAAAATACAACTTTTATTTCTTCTGTATTTTTCCAGCATTCTTCTTACAAGGAGAAGGGGGTGTCAAGGGTTCAAAATGTAAGCCAGGGTAGATTTGAGTATGCCACGGAAGAACACCTAATCTCGCAGCGTCATACAAAGAACAAACATTCAGCTGTGTTATGATACAGATAACCTTTCCCATTATTTCCCACAAAAAGTAAGAGTGTTTGTTTAAACTACATATAACCATATCAAATGCATATTTCTTCATTTTATATATGTCAGACTGAGGAATATTTAGAGCTTTTTAAATTGTTATTATTAAGATGAAAAATATTTTCCTTTTAACGTGTATTTCATGTACTTTGACATAATCTGGGAAAGTAACCAGGATACAAGAACGAAATAGATTTATTTACACAGCAATATGCTGCCAACAAGTGTTGGATACAAAAGCCAGAAGTTGAGTTCCAATCTTCTGAGTCAAATCCTCAGGAGAAAGCAATGTCACCACTTCACATTTTCTGGAAATATTGTCTGTCCTTTTTGCTACCCATTTGTCAGCACTCCATCAAGCGTCTGCCACATCATAATGAACTGTTAGCTACCTCAAATTATTCACTGTTATTAATGTAAGATCTTGCACTATTTGGCTAGATATTTTTGAAGCCTCATTAGCAAAAGTTACATCGTCAGTGAAGATTTAGTCCTAGAAAACTTGTCTGTTAGAAAGAAAGGATGAGCTGTTATACCTATATTGTAAGTTATATGAGCTTTACTGCCACACTTAATACAGCTGTGTTTATGTTAGGAGGGTTTTTTTGGTATGAGAAGAAAACATAATTACTAACAAACATTCACTCTGCAAGCAGTAAAACCAATCAAGTCCAGCCTCTGTTTTGGTCTGGAGTTGGGGCACTTGTGGCACCTGATCACTCACTGTCACAAATCTAGTAAGAAAAAAACCTGCCTTCATTGCTTTTACACAGCTAGACAGTGGTGTGAAAGCTGACAACTTGAAAAGCAGCTGAAAGAGGACAGAATCTCATGAAACTCATTTAATTGGGAAGCCAAGCAAAGTAAATATCGGATCCTAATCTAGATTATTACATCATTAAGATATTGTAATGAGATTCATGATGTCAGAAGAGCAATAATATTTAGAAATCTGCATATTAAATCGGTATTAAGTGGTTTCATTAAATGCTTGCATGAAAGCAATGTAAGTTAAAAGTTAGTGATACGATAGAACGTGTTAACATTAAATGCTCGAGAAAATACATTCTGCTCATATCACCAACTGCAGACAGCTGATATGCACAGGATAAAAATAAGAGAGAACTCTGAAAATACCTGCTATCTTTAACACACTATGTTTCTACTGTCCAGTGCAGAGATAGCTTTTCAGAGATTCTACAAGCTCCTAAAAGACCTCCAGATGCTGTCGGAACACCTTTAATTTATCTTGAAATGCATAAGCCAACTGCGTTTCAATTGCTGCTAAATGTTTTCCACCATTCTTCCCCTGCTGGCATTACACTCCCTCCACAGACCTCGGGTTTAGCATGCCATAGCCAGTAAACTTATCTTGACCTGTGCAAGGGGCCAGAAGAACCAAATGCAGAAGCTATTTTAATTTCTTTACAGTCAACTTGTGAAAAAGGTCAGTATGCTGAGTAGGGGTGGGTCAAACCTGCTGGCACAGACAGCAACGTTACATAGGTGCACAGGGATTGAAATCTGCAAAGGAAATTGCAATTCCCATTTATATATCGGAGAAGGGTCACACACAGCACAAGTCCCTGCCATTGGTTTGGTTGATCCCAACAAAGAAACTGATTAAAAGGTGGTGGAACCATATCTACTTTCTTCCTGCACTTTGCTTTCAAGAGCAACGTAATGTAAATCAGGGCATTGGGATTCACTGAATCATAGAATCTCCAGGTTGGAAGAGACCCACCGGATCATTGAGTCTAACCAACTGGTCTGTGAACATGGCCACGTAGCCCAGGCTGCATCCTCCTTTAAGCTAAATTCTATCCCAAGTCACAGCAAAACCTCTGTCTCAGGTAACATCTTGTCTGGATAGATCCTACTCTATAGATTTTACCTTCAGCCCCTTAAAACTTTTATTTCAGCTCCATCCTTTCTACTTGGCGCATGTTCCAAGGAACGTCAGTAAAGTTTTCTTGAAAGAAGGGTTAATTACATGATGCCTAGTAGGTGGTATATAACTTCACATAGAGTTATATACTACAATTAGCTTCTGTAGTAGAATATGCTTTCTAGAGCACATGTAAGTAATTTTGACAAGATATCTCAAATTAATCTTTGTATCTAGTATGTGCAGAAATTAAAATATCAAAAGTAAAATCTCTCAAAACATACTTTCTTAGAGATTGATAGATCACCCTTTATTTCTCATTTTGTGTAACAGTAGAGTATGCCCTGTGCTCTCTAGTGTAGGCATTGGTTAATATTTCCTCTTGAACTCACACCCTCAAGAGGGAGTTTCCCAGAGGAAGGCCTTCCAAGTAGCGTTCTGTGCCAACTTCTGACCCTGAAGCAAACTAGCTGACGTGCCAATATCTTACAAGGGTGACATATCTATTCCCCTGATATATGAGCACCTTGAACTCAATGTCATGTAGTCCAAATTGCAGGGATGACTAGATCATGATACAATTCTGCTGATGTAGCAGGATTGCAGAGAGGTGTATTTGGATTGTGGAACTCAGCGATGTTTTCATCTCTATTTTTAAAGCCTACTGGAGAGAGACAACTCCCCCAGACTGTTCGTTTTCCCCCCCACTGCTAGCACATTGCCAGTACCTTGACAGATGTTAGTTTAAAAAAAAAAACAAACAAAACACCAAAAAACCTGCAGCATGCAGTGTTGTTACTACTCATTTGAGGGTAAGCATTCTGCTCTGTTTCTTGCACTCTCATTTCTAATACTGTTGACATCATCTAAATACCTGCTACACTCTGAAATCATGACCTTTTCCTCCTCCTTCTGCTTCTACCCCCATAATGACTAACTAACTTGCATAGATAAGGACAAAGTATAATCACAGTACAGATGTTAGAGTTTAACCTTTTATATACACAGCACTTACAGATGATATCAATATAACAATAAAATCATCTTCTGAGGAATTCAGTAGCTCTCTTACAGTCCACCAAGGTCAATGAACATGTAGGAAAACAGCATTTGTCTCATAATAAAAATGTCTCCACTAAGCATAAACAAACTTTTTTCGAAGAGCCATTCCGTTTTCATCAAATAAACTTCTTTTTTAAACAGTGAAATTCAGCCTGCCAGTTACTTAGTTCTTATTTCCAGATTTAATATCCTGTGTTAGTGAAACAGTTTTGAAAATCTAATAAAAAGAAATAAATAAAAAGAATTTTTGAGTTGAAAATTCCCTTCATCAAATGTAGCACTAATACTTGTTACAACATCACTACATTTTGGGGGGTGGGTATGAGAGGGGGAAAGCCATTTTTAGATACCTGTCAATGGTGGCTTTTGTGGATGATCTTTAGCAGTTCACTGAATATTTTATACTACCAGTTTCCAATAAAAACATTTTTGTAGGATTTGCTGATCTCCAGAAGACTTGCAGATACTCTCCAAAACTTCCCCTACTGCCAAGTGATAGAAAAAGTAAAGAAAAAGTTTATACTAGAGAATAGTTAAAAGGAGAGATTTATAGAAAGAAAGAGTAATTGATCTTTAATTTAAAGAGCAATAGCTATAATGGTCTAGACTCTTGCAAAACTTTTTCTTCTAGTTTGAGTTGTAAATATACTAAGAACTGCAGTCAGTAGGGAAGAACTACTATCATCCCAGCTGTTCTTCTCACAGCAGCAGTAGGGGGTAACTGGTTTTGGAGTAGACAATGGATATAAATAGAAGCACAGGGAACACAATGTAGAATTTTATTTCCTTGTATTCACTTTCATTTTTTGAATTAAATCATTACTGCAGCAGCAGATAAAGATATTATTGAGATTAAATTTAGGAAAAAAGTGTGTATGTGCATATTTATATTTGTGAGAGATTTTTAATGGGTTATACGAAACAGCTGAAAAGGAATTTATGTGCAAGGCACACATTCCTGTCATCAGAGGCTAAAAAACTCAAATCTCATTGGGGCTTTCCTCTGTTGAATAAAAACACTGACATTGACGACCCCACTGTCCCTCACCATGGACCCAGAGACACATACAAATAGGGTTTTAACATTCCCTGCCAGTTAGGTCAAACCCCTTGCAAAACCATTATGTTATTACATTGTCATTTGTTCCTGTATTATTATTTGTTCCATTTCTGTTAATGCTGCATGAGTACAGAGAAGAAGGGAGAGGACAAGAAAATGTGATCTGTAGCCGGTACATCCAGAATCCCCCATTTCCAGAGAAACTATAAAAATAATTAAGCTTTTTATATGAAGACATTCTGCCCCATTCTCCTGGCAAAACCAGCATTAAATATAGTAGCTTCACTCATAGAAACACAGAACACTTTAGGTCCAATCCCCTGCTCAAAGCAGGTGCAAGCAGATCTTCTGGAACAGGGCTTTGTCCTGTCCAGTTCTCCAAGGACAAAGATGCCATGACTTCTCTGGTCATCTGTTCCAGTGTTTGATCAGCCTTACAATGAAAATTGTAATTGTAATTTCCTGTGTTCCAGTTTCCATCTGTTCTCTCTCATGCTATAGCTGTGCACCCACTGGGAAGACTCACCCTCGGTCTTTCCTATCCCTTCCCATTAAATAGATATAGAAAGCAATAAGGTTTCCCCTTCACCTTCTCTTCTTCAGGTTCAAATAATCCGTTTTGCCCAGCCTCTCCTTGTATATCATGTACTCCAACCCCCTGGTTATCTTAGTGGCCTTTTGCTGAATTAACTCCAATGTCAATGTCTTTCTGCTACTGGGAGCCATTAAGAGGTTTCTAGCACTCATGTACCAAACAGATGCATCTCAGTTAAATGACTCCAAAGGGTCTGAAATCCTTTCAAAACTAGCAATAGAATATTTTACAAGTGGATCAAACTGTCATACTTGTGCATTTCATCGCTTCCATCTTGCACTAAGCTTTTATGCTACAATATAAATTATTTTACATATATTGATGTAGGAAGCTGTAAAACCCTTGTTTTCTAAAGTTTTTCTGCTGGAATTAGGAACTGGAAACTAGGACACTTCCTCCGTAAGCTTTACCTTCACTCACAGTCAAAAGAAATATTAACAAGAATATCAGGACTTTGAAAAGCATCATAGCTTCGCTGTCCTAGATTTAGAAAGGAAATAGCAATGCAGTGTCTGCTACACTGAGACCGACTCGTGGGAGCCAGAGGGAAGCAGTCATAAGACAACTATTTTATTTTTTTTTTAAATGACAGCATAGGTTTCTAAATTTAAACCTCAAAATTGAGAGATCTTGCAAAGATCTTAAAGTGATACCTTATCCTACTTTTAGAAACAATGATTTATTTTAAAGCGCTATTCGTACCTACAAAAATAACAGCACAGGGATGATGTCACCTCAAAAATACATAAGAGGATATTCAAGGATTCTGTGCTTCGAAAAGGAAGGTGGCGCAAACATCAGCCTCCTCTCGGTTAATATTGACATAAGCTAAGCAAAACAAACCTTGCTCATAGTGTCATTCCAATGGGGCGTGTGCAGATGGCAGGAGCAGAGGGAAGGCTGCAGCCTCACGTGGGGTAACGTGCTGGAGCAAACCCTGCTTCCTTCGAAGGGAGCACTGCAGAGATCCCTGCGTAGCACCACACCTGCATCTGTCTAATACTAGCAGAATGCCTTTTGTTTTGTCCACTTGCTTTCCTGAAGCACTCAGAGGATCTCCAGAGCTCCAGGCAGCCAAGTCACATACAGTAAACACATCAGGAGCCTGCTAAAATGCGCACTCGGCCAATAATACAGCTTTCAAGCATTTCTGGTTTTTAAAGCAATGGACACCTGGAGGCAAAATGGGGATTGAAGACCTCGAAATCCCATATTAGATTGCTGATTAGATTACTCGGATACATTAGCCTGCGTTGTAGGCACGAAATCTTTGACCTCATTTAAGCTACTGCAAAAGCAGAGACACAAAGATGGCAGTGAAAAACACGTTTAAAATTAGACACTGAGATATTCAGACATCATGTGCTAAATGTTGTTTTATTCACTGTCAGGCAGGGAGTGCTGGAATCAGGAAGTTCTATGAAAACCAAAAATGACAGTGGGTTGTGTATAAGAATGAAGTGAGAAGTAATCCAGCTAGCTCCTCAGTCTGCCTACAGACAACAAAATTCCTTCTTTTGTTTTTGTGATTCTTCAAAGGGTTTAACTCCAAATGGGTAAGATTTTCAGCCCCTGGCATGCAGCTAAGGCTACTACTTAACAGTAACAAGAGTTAGAGACTTGCTGCAAACTCCTTGCATAAAAAGATACAGCTTGCATGCAAGCCTCTGACCTTTGTTAGAAGTCATACCAGTGTAAACAGAAGTGTTGTCTTTCATAATAGGTACTTGCATAACTGGGGCAATCCCCTAAACAGATGAATTCAAGTACCTTTACAAGGGAAGCAAGACTACAGCTGGAAATCACCCAACTTGTAAAGAATCTCTGTCTATTTATTCTGCTTTCATTTATGCTTAAGGAAATAATCAGAAAGGTTGTCACTTCCACTGCTATGTATAGAGGTTCAAGAATATCAACCAGCTCTCCTGACTTTCTTTTCCCACTAGAAGAGGATCTTTTTTTTTCCCACCAGTCAGCCCATCACATTCAAATCTCATTTATTGCAGCAGTTGGTGTTGATTTCTTCAGCTCATATTTGGTGCTGGTTCATATTCTCATTTTCTACTCTTAACTTCTGGGAAATTAGATGTCAGTGGCATATCTAGCATTTCAGACTTTTGCTATGGATACTGATCAGTACAATTGGTGGAGCTCTTATATAATATAATCATGGGAAAACTATTGAAGAAAGGGCTTTCATCTGAAACGCTTTAAGATACATTGGAGGAAAAGAACCCACTCTGCAATTCAATAAGAGAAAAAAAATTACCATCTAGGCATAAAACTTTAAAAGAAATTACTTTTATCTCCGAAATATTGCCACTGCCAAATAATAGTTTTCTGAAGGACGCTCTAACACCTGGAACTCTTTAATGATCCAACTAGTAAAAACAACAAAAATGAGAGCACAGAGAGGAGGTTGCCTTCTTAACACAATACTGTTGAAGTGGATCTTTGGTCTTGCCCAGTTAACCACACCACTTTGGGACCTTTGTCCACTATACCTCTGAATAGCCTGAAAAAAAATACTGAAATTAATTCTAAAGAGTCACAGGAGGAAATGGGCAGGGAAGAATCTGTTCCTTTTCAATACAACATTTAAGAAGAGACAATCTCAATCATTTAGTTGCCAACAAAATGATAAAAATGTTTGAGAGAAGTGATTTATTACGGTCTGCGTAGTCCATTTATGCACTCGCATCCCCCTACAGGGATCTGGATACCGACAGCACATGGACCTTCACCTACTACAGACTGGGAAGGAGGCCAAGAACAACCTTTCCACTGCCCTTTGATGGCTGTTTTCTATCAAGCCAAGGAAAATTGCAGAAGGACACTCAAAAAGTGAATGTATTTATATGCTTCAAAAATCTAGACTGATTATTTTTGTAAAGAAAAATCCTCACAAGATCTATGACAAGTGACATTCACACAGTTGATGCAGACAAAATGGATCTTGTATCCATGTTCTGCACATACATATTGCTGTAGCATACGATTTTTCAAGGTATTGTAAAAAAAACTAATAGGGAGCCCTTGGATTTATATTTATCATTTCATTCCTGAACATTATTATATTTTCTTTCCTGCCAGTTGGTAAATGCTGTAGAGTTTCCCCAAACATTTGAACTTTAAGCAAAGTGAGACAGCACATCTAAGCAAATATATTAGAAACTGGCCTGATTCACCAGCTCACTCTGAAGAATCCCTCTGGCTTTCTGTGACGCCAAGTGTAAGGTCTTAGGATCACACCTACAGCATTTAATATTTTGAATGACTGCAAAACATATGTCACTTCAAATCATTAAAAAAATGCATTTAGATATAACAGAGAACACAAAGAATATCTGTTTGCTTTAGGAATAGGCAGCCACAGAGTAGAAGTGAAATATCTTAAATGTCCAGTGCATCATGACAACTGTGTTTTGTCAGCTGATTCATGTCCCAGAAATGAAGTCCCAAAAACTAGGGGAAGTAGGACAGAGCGTGTAGGATTTGGGCCCAGGCTGCTGTGTCTAAATCTAAAGAGCTGCATAATACTGACTGCGTACCTTACAAGGATGTAACGGTGCTTAATTAAACCTTTAGGTAGCACTTTCCACAATTAGGAAAATTTACGCAACTATTCTTTATAACTTGTAAGATATTCGCATTTGATAATTTTACAAATAGAAATACCATTTGATTTCCTTAACACAAAGGACTACAAAATTGCAAGGAATCAGGATAGAAAATTGACTACAATGGTTTATGCTCAAGGGCTGGAGTGCATATATCCAGCCAGACCTCTCCCCATCTCCTCACTCCCCAAAAGGCTTTTATTACATGTGGGAACAGCTTCCCATGTTGTTCATAAATTGCAGAATGAACATGACTTGACCACACAACTTAAATCCAATCAAGAAGGCCCATCACTTTGAAGTTAAAGCTATATTTAAGGAATTAATCAACAATACTGATGCCCTTCATGGCTACAAATGCTCAAATATTATGATCATCAAGGGATATTTTCTTCACAGATTCATGACAGTGTTGCTATTTCATGCAGTACTCGGTACCTCAAAGGAAGGTGCCTGGTACATCTCCAATTTGGTCATAAAGGTCCAAATTAATTGACTCTTAGAGGAAATAAATCAGAAGTTCAAAGGCTAGCAAAGCAGCTTATTATGTTTCTGTTAAAACATCAAATGGCAAACAACAAAGATCAATCCTGGGTTGTGGAAGTTTTTACTCTGAATTTGAGATTGTTTTACTGCTATATCTTTGCAAAATGATTCCTGAAATACTTTTGTACACCTTTATTACAAATCCTACGGTTATGACACTGCAGCAGCATTCTGCATGTGAACTTGAATTTATTTTCTATTTTTCCTTAAGATACTGAGTATTAAAGGGCATTTACTGCATCTCAATTAGTTGGATTGATGGTAAATTTTATCTCAGAAAAGTAATGCAAATGAAGTATCTAAACCTCCAGACACCTATTGCAGTTCACTGGAGAGTTGCCAGTTTTCACTCTCAGTGTTCTTTGACTAAATTGAATCCAGATGTTTACATGGAATAAAATTTTAACAAATGTCTCCCAAGGGCAGCCAATCATTATTGAGTGCTTTAATAACCTAAACCAAAAATTCTTTAAGGTGACAACTAGCTTTTAGCCAGAAAAACACTTTTGTTTATGTTACTTTTTTTTTTTTTTTAAATAATGCAGGGTATATTATCCTAATTTCATTCCAGCTTGTCATCAACAAAATACTTATCTGGGATAATTCTGAAAAATCTGTACAACAAACCATTTGTGAAAGCAGTACTAACTTAGTTCTAAACATATGGTTCCAATTTTTTTTAATTATAAACATAAGTTACTTGTAGTTTTATTTTTGTAACACAAATCATATATCTTTGAGAGAGAGATCTAGACATAAAAGAAAAGCTGTATTTACATTTTAAAACTGCTTCAATAGCCCACCATTTTGTTCCTGTAACAATGCAGTACTATTCAACACTGTTCCAGTTCTTGAAGTTTAAATTCTTAGAGAGGTAATTATTTAAGAGTAATTCCCTGGAAAGACATTTCATAGGATCATAGAATGGTTTGGCCTGGAAGGGACTGTAAAGATCATCTAGCTCCAACCCCCCCCCCACGGGCTGAGACACCTCCCGCTAGACTAGACATCTTTACATTTCTTGAGGAAATTTCTTGACGCTGTCTAAACAACCATATAATTTATTTCTGTCTGCAGCTTGCACACATACAAATCTAAATTTTAGGTTTCATAGAAGTCAGTGTGAAGTTGACCTACAAGGAATCAATAGCACGTCAAGAAACTGATGTTCATTTTCAATATGTTCAAGCATACAGCAAGGTAGCGCGAGATTCTCATTTACATTTCAACTTCCTTATTGAGTAGTTGCCCTAATTTTCTGTATGAGAAACTTGTAATATGCAAGAAGTGATCACATGGTCCATTTTAGTACTGAAAAGTATTTTGATAATTAAAAATTACCAGAGAAAGTATTTTTCTGACCAGGAAAGCTGTTTACATTAGATATCTATTAAAATGCAATACATGGACAGAAAAGCTGAAATTCTATATAAGGCATAGGTATTTCCAGAGCACCTTTATACAGAAATGCTGTGAGGAATTACTAAGTTCAAAGAACGCTCAGCAACATCAGATACACTGGGGAAGTTTAGCTATCCTATTTTATACTTCCCTAAAACAAGAGATGGAAATATCTGGGACACGTAAAAGCTTTCAGTGCCTTTGTCATATGAAGAGACAAAAGAACAAGCTGAAATGCATCAGCTAAGACTCTTACGTGCTTTTCACAGAGAAATACTTGTGGGACTTACCCACTAGACATGTGAAGATCAAACTGACATAAACACAGATGGTGAAGCCCTTTTCGGACCCTATCTAGTGTCAAAAGCAGGAGAAGGTATCAAAGGAGTTTTGCAACCAAGAAGTATATGAGGAATCCAAATTCCCTGATCTGTTTGGAAACAACAGTTAAGCACCCTAAAACAGGCAATGATCCAAGAAGTAGATTTTTCTGGTCTTGCTTTTCAGTTTGCTGCTGAGGATTGCTTTTAGACCTGTACCAGGGTGACAGGCTGACAAGCCTGCTTGCCCATAGATGTACACATGCCTACTACCTTCTCTTCTGCTTTACTGGGATTTCATATCAGTTACTGAAATGAGATACCAAGCATGTCACTAATAAAAAAAAATCCAGTTTTATACTGACATATGGAAGAGAAGTCACAGAGTTGATTATTCCCTCCTCTAAATAGACAGAGTGGTGTTGCTGAAAATATTCCATGCTTATACCATTTGGAGAACAAGATTTAGGCCCACATTTTATTTCGAAGACAGACTCTTGATACTTACTAGCTGTCAGAAAAGCAGTAGCTTCCAGGAACGTTCTCAGACACTACAGAGATAACTGTAGTACACAAATCTATGAAAACTGGATTACACTTCACTCCTTCCAGGCCCCTATCCTCCCTTGAGGATCGTAGCCTATTAGTTTAAGGAGGTTATACACTAAGTTCCAAGTTTATTCTCATGGGTGCTTCTAGTTCTTTTATACCTGTTGCAAAACTTTAGTCGGAGACAAAGTACTGCTCCTTTGGAATTGCAGCTATTCCCTGCTTCTCAATTCTCAAATTTTCTTTCAAATACCGTATCTTTTAAATAAAGTAACAGGATCTGCCCTATCATTTTTTTTTCTTGATAGTTTCACATTGTAATGAAATCAAAAGAATGGTGCTTAAAGAACAAGGTGTCCGTGCCAAGCCTTGGCATTTAATTAATCTTCATTCATTTTTAGTTCCAGAAAAATTATTTATAGCATCTTCAAAATGTTTCACTTCAGAACTTAGGTAGCAGGCTGAGAGTTGCAAAGAAGTAGGATACTGGCTATATTTATCATCTGCAAGTGCTACAGAATAAAAGAAACAGGATTGTAGCATAAACATACCTCCACTTTCACATATGAAAAATTTCTTCAGCTACTCAGAACTGAAAATATATAATAAATAAGATGGGAAAAGCAGGCAATTTCAGACTTTGCTAGTGATAGCACTCTTGTCAGTTTGAAAGACAAAAAGTAGTTGAAATTAGAATATTTACCGATGGATCTACCACCTGTGTTTTTGCTGAGTCACATCATATAACATTTATATGTTCTGTTGATTCTGGATTTGTCTATATTTATGCAGGTACTTTGGTAGGAAAAGGAGCTTAATCTTTTGAGGCTGAAATGTCTTATCCTGACTATTAATTCATGGTACCTTTAATCTTGAGGGAGCCAAGAGAGCTCATTATTTATCTTTTCAGTATAGGTAAGCACTTGTAGTCCTTAAAAAAAAAACAAGCAAAACAAATGGTCAAGTAATTTTAAATCACAGAATCACCAGGTTGGAAAAGACCCATCGGATCATCGAGTCCAAGGATAAATTACTCTATAAGGAACAGACGGTAAACAAAATTCCTAACCACTTTGGAGATTCTTAGTCCCTCTATAAAAAAAAAGGAATCTAAAGAAGTTTCTTTGTTCATACCTTTCTTCTCTCTCCAGCTTATTTTATTACTCTTTTAGGATCTTCGTAATCCTTTCTTCCCCTCTTGGGATCGGTGGCTACGTATATACAAGTAAATAAGATTAGCCAGGACCTATTCTCTGACCCTGAGGACAAACGGTACACGGAACAGTCGACATGTGGGAGGCTCGAACTCCCCCTTTTACACACACCCCCTGCACCCCCCCAATCCAGCCCTGCCCTGTGCTACCCCCAGACAGGCCTTTGCACTATCAAAGCCAAATTCCCTCAGGGAACACGCTAAGAATGAAACAGCAGGGATTTACTAAGGGCCAGCACGTGAATATGTGCCCTAGTGCAGCTTAGGTTGCTAGCACAGACTAGAAAACTATTTTTCTTTCTTCCTGGACCCTATATTTTCCTTGCTGTTTTTTAGAAAGTTTGCGGTCAGACCAGACCTCCTCCTGCGCAATGGAATTTTACTTTAAAATGCCTGGGAAAAGTCACAGCACTACTCAAAGAGCAACAGTTTGTAGCCTCCTACCGACATAGTATTTGAAAACATGCTTGTATCTGTAAACTTCTACATTCTTTTTAGCTGGAACTCTTTCGGGGTTATCATTTTGCCCAGTACTTCTTGGACAGCATCTTCTCTGGCTGTTACTAAGGAAAATTATCTGAATGTCTGGCCTTTTAGCAGTGTTTTCATTACTAAACAGAAACCAGAAAAGCAAAGCAAAGAAGTTATCAAAACCGAGAAGGCAGATTCAGGTACACACTTGCACACAAATTAAATCTAAAATGCTGACTGATACCACCAGAATATCAGGATTATGACCCAGAAGAACCCTTATTCTTAATTTTCATCTAAAGCTATGAGTTTAATTCAGCTGTAAATCATAGAATCATAGAATCACAGAATCACCAGGTTGGAAGAGACCCACTGGATCATCGAGTCCAACCATTCCTATCAAACAGTTAACCATGCCCCTTAGCACCTTGTCCACCCGTGCCTTAAACACCTCCAGGGAAGGTGACTCAACCCCCTCCCTGGGCAGCCTCTGCCAGTGCCCAATGACCCTTTCTGTGAAAAATTTTTTCCTAATGTCCAGCCTAAATCTCCCCTGGTGGAGCTTGAGGCCATTCCCTCTCGTCCTGTCCCCTGTCACTTGGGAGAAGAGCCCAGCTCCCTCCTCTCCACAACCTCCTTTCAGGTAGTTGGAGAGAGCAATGAGGTCTCCCCTCAGCCTCCTCTTCTCCAGGCTAAACACCCCCAGCTCTCTCAGCCGTTCCCCATAAGGCCTGTTCGCCAGCCCCTTCACCAGCTTTGTTGCTCTTCTCTGGACTCGCTCCAGAGCCTCAACATCCTTCTTGTGGTGAGGGGCCCAGAACTGAACACAGGATTCAAGGAGCGGTCTCACCAGTGCCGAGTACAGAGGGAGAAGAACCTCCCTGGACCTGCTGGTCACACCGTTTCTGATACAAGCCAAGATGCCATTGGCCTTCTTGGCCATCTGGGCCACTGCTGGCTCATGTTCAGTCGCCGTCAACCAACACCCCCAGGTCCCTCTCCTCCAGGCAGCTTTCTAGCCAGGCTTCTCCTAGTCTGTAGCACTGCACAGGGTTGTTGTGCCCCAAGTGCAGGACCCGGCACTTGGCCTTGTTCAACCTCATCCCATTGGACTCTGCCCAGCGGTCCAGCCTGTTCAGATCCCTTTGGAGCCTCCCTACCCTCCAGCAGATCGACACTTCCACCCAGCTTATTGTCATCCGCAAACTTGCTAAGGGTGCACTCAATGCCTTCATCCAGGTCATTGATAAAGACATAGAACAAAGTTCTTTAAAGTTTCCACCATGGTTTGTAATACTTGCTGGGCCAGATCCTGAAAATATGGAACAGCTATGATTTGCTATCAGCATTCATAATGACCTATCATTCATGACCTATCAGCACATCTGCTTACATTTTCAACTAACCATTATAGTGTCGGAATACTTTCTATGTACAAATTAGTGAAGTCCAAAGTATATTTCATAAAATCTTCATCAGGCCTCTTGTGAAATCAAATATTTGAGATATCCTCATTTAAAAAGAGATTATTTTTGGGGGGTCAAAAGTATTATTTGGTGCTGCTTGGTTTTCTTGGGCTGAAGCTGGTATCCAGAGTATATACGTAATTCCAACAGTAAGATGACTTCTTACGTGAAGATGATTTTGCAGAAGTTCCCAAAGATGTTCAGTGCCTGGGTTTAATCTGCCCTGGAAACATGTTTCCAAGCCAGAACCACTTAAGTGAAAAGACTTTATTCAGGATCTACATTGTCCCGTGGGATCGCAGCTGTTGTCTTAGCAATTCAGAGACTGAAATTCCATCTTCAGAGTAGCTGTGTTTTGATCTATTAACTACTGTGTCTTGTCACCAAATTAATGACAAAACCTTGGAAGACAATATGTCATGTAAATTTAATCCATGTAACAGCAGCATTATTTAGCCAGACATTACCACTGGAGAAATCCATATTTCACTAAGTGCGACTGCCACAATTTACAACATTCTGAGTTTTGTTTAGAAACAATCTGAACAGCCTCATCAGTTATGTGAGACAAGAGTTAGACACGTTGTAATAAATAATTCCAACACAGGACTGCTGACGGGAGACACATCTAGAGAATATGTTTGGTGTGCACAGTCCTTTTTAGAGGGAAGTTATGCTGGTAAATAGGAACCACACGAGAGGCAAACTTCCTGTTTGTAATAGCATCGTTATCACGGGGGGGAATCAATGTCACAAGCAGTTTGAACTTAAAATAAAGTATGTTCAACAAAAGGAAACTACAGATTGGGATCCAAATAACTCTACACAGTGCTTCACGGCCTGAACAAAGAACGTTGCTTTCAGGTCAGTATGAGTCTCCAAGCTAATCACCGGGACTTATCTGCAAAGTTAGCCCAGATGGTCCTTTCTTGGCTTGACACCACAGTAGTTGCCTCAGTGACAGGAGTGATAAAACTCAGTCATTGTGTTAAGATAACTAGGCAGCTAAGGGAGTACATCGCCATTTGGAAATTCCATGCAGAATTTAAATGAGCCAGTTAAATGTCAGATATTATGTCTAAGAAAGATCAGCACACCCTCTTGCAGATGTGATGGGACAAGTGTAGGGGCCTCTCATGAGATATAGGAAATGGAACTCCTCCCAGAACCCAGACAAATGAGTTAGAGGTGGTAACAGAAAAAGACTCATTTTCAGAATCATTAGTAGTGGTTCTTTATAAACAAAATGTTGTAAACAGAAATAAAGACTTGGTCAATATGAGAATGGCTCAAGAAACACACTCCAGGACTACTACATTCAGTGAGGAAGTCCTCCTAAACTTTTACCAATTAATAAAACCCTATTTGCTAAACAAAGCACTTGAAATGGTTATAAAGAATTTCCTCAGCATTAATTTTTAATCTCTGTGACCTCTCCTCCTCCTCCTATTCTTCCACTTAACAGGAAATTAATGCAATGAGAAATGGTAACTCATAAGCTCCTTTAAAGCATGTTCTGTTCCTATTACACCCTGTGCAGCTCCCAGTAGAATGCTCTGGGTAAATGATGATGTACTCTACAAACACGCCAGAATCTCACCACACACGGATCACATGAGTATTCCCTAGCCACGAACAGACCAGTAATAAATATCAATTTTATCCAACCATCTGATAAGAAACTTGGAGCCAAATTCACATTAATATTGGCCTTAAAAAATTTAATAGGGACAGAATTATGCAATTCTTCTGTATCATTCAAGTGAGCTAGTGATTACTCAAATGAGCATTGTTTAAAGTAAAAAGCCTAAATGCATATTGAGAGAGAACTAATATCAACATTATGTGGTAGAAGGTAAAACTCCAGAACTTTCCTCTTTCAAAATCAAAATGTTTAGAAATAGCAGAATTATCATCTTGCGTTTGCTACCACCTCATCATTTAATATGTTGTCTTTTGAATGTGAAAACTGATGTTAAAGTAGCTTCAGCTACGTCATTGTTAAAACCAAAACTGAATTTGCTGAAGTGAAAGGTTTGAGATGAATCCATGAAGAACTGTCTTTATGTACAAAAAAAAACGTTCTTCTGTGAAGAATAACTTATTTGGTAACATAAGGAAAAAAAAATCCTAGTAAATTAAATACATATTGGGAAAATAATTCTAACTAAACTCGCTTAGGCTCACAAGTAATTTTGTTTTAAATAGCACGTAAATATTTGAAAGCCAGTAGGAACAAGATGTCTCTAAGTTTTACTACTTAAGAATTAGCAATGAATACCTAAAAAAATACAGTTTGTTTCTGATTTAGAAGTAGCGAGTCCTTTTTTAACTATACTCTTTCAAAAGCAAAACAAAACAAAACTTGGTTTCTTGTTCAACCCCTTTCAAAAAGTCTGCAGAGCCAGCATAGAAAAGTTTCTAAATATCTTAGAAGGTGTTTTTAATCCCTTTAATGAGGTAGCAGTAATTGCCTTTAGGGTTCTCCTCTGATCAGCAATGTGCTAACATGCTTGCTGCTCTGCCATGTACCCTTCCATCTCCCAGGGCCTTAATTATTGCTTCCTTAATTATTGCTTCCTCCAATCCATTCTGATTTTCATTACAGACCGTTGTCCTCTTCTACAGATGATGCCACGTGGAACTAAGATGCTAACACTAAGGTAAGCCAGGTTTTTTGAGCCTTCAACGGGCACTTTAAAACATGAAAGATAGTAGCTACTGCTGCCACAAAAGCTTAAACAATCACCTGCAAATTCAGCAACATTTTCACATATTCAGAACTAAACGATTGATAACTACTCAGAAAATATAAGTATTCAGACTTATAAGTAAGTCCATGCCAGAAATGTAAAATCCCTGATGCCTCCTGTGCCCAGCTCTACAAGTTAGAGAGACAGTAGCTCAGTCTGCAGTAGCTACATCTACTTGCTCTGGAAGAGAATATTTTACATAAGCCCATTCCTGTGAAATTTATCCCAGATATTTCTATTAAGTCATAAACGTTTCTAAACAGTATTAAGTGCATACCAAATCCTATTTCAAAATAAATCAATATAAGTACCTATACCACAGTGCCATGGCGTGAACTAGATCTGAACTTTCCTAGAACGCAGAGATCTTTGAAATAAATTTTGTCATTTGTCTCAGAAATGAAAATACTTCCGTGAACAATTTCTTTGGACCTGCCACTACAATGTATTAACGGGAAAAACTGCTCTTAGATGTCCAGCTCTGCAACCCTACACACTGAGCTTTCAAGTAAAGAAATACTAGTTCATACTGAACTAATATGAACTAGTACTGAACTACTGAGAATTGCACAGAAAACTCACAGCTTTTGTCATCTCCAGCAGCCAAGTACTGTGCAAGTTACCTGATCAGATTCAAAATCCATCATCCTCATGCAGCCCTGTTGGGGGTTTCTCCTTTCTCATGCTAGGAGTGTGACTTTAAATGAAACTACATAGCTAAATTATGCTCCCACACCACCACTTGAAAACAAATTTATAATCGACTTTTTGTAAATTCATTTTTAAAACTTTTCTGTCGATTTGTATGTATTCTCAGTCCCTCAGATAAGTACAGTGCTCAGATTATAACCATTTACAAAATTATCCATAATTAGCAGGGCTATCTGTGTACTCCTTGTTATCTAGGACTTTCTGTTGATTACATGTACACTACAAAGCAGATCTCAAAAATAGAAGCTTCCATTTAATCTCCTCTGCATTACACAGAAATATTTGGCACTTGTTCATAATACATTAGCTTCTAAGTAACATAATAATAGAGCTAGCTGTCTGACTCAGGGCTGTTTCTGAAGCTGCTAATTTGATATTTTTCCAATAAACAGAAAACTTTCTCCATTATGTATACCATTATGTAGCTTTTCTGCTCCCAGTGAATTATCCCAGATTGCTACATAACTAGATAATCTGATAAGGCAGATTTTGTTTCAAATAACCTTCATGCAATGCATCCACTACATACAATGATGAATGTAAAGTGAGGATATAATGGCTTTCTAATAAACATACCTTATACTTTGGACTTATATATATGACAGTAACATATTTTAGGTATGAAAAGAGGAGGTGTATGTGCTCGAGGGGCTACACTAACACAAATACATAGCACAGACATGGCACTGAGCAGCTGAATGCTCAGGGACACATTGATGCAAGCTCATTTTGCAGGTGTAGTTGTTCTAAAATAACACTACACTTACAGATATATTTACTTGGCCTACATGAAGACTTTTCTCCATATCTAAGGAAAAAAACACAGACTTTGCAGTCATCAATGTTACAGCGTCCATTAAAAAAATGGCATGCTAGCCCAGCATACAAATATTTACTGATGTGCTTCTAGTTTAAGTCACAACTTTAAGATAACCCTGAAGCTGTACACATTCTGTCGCATCCTGGACTTGCTCCTGAGCCCAGTGGAACAATTTCAAAAGGATGTGGGATTTTGTTTTCATTTTGTGTTTAGAGAGCCAGTCAAACAGAGTTGAGGGCTTTGAAACGGGTAAAGCAGAATTCTCCATCTAACGAGCACGTGAAAACTTATTTGGCAAATCAAAACTTCAGATTTTGGTTTTGGTTTCATTAGTAATCGTTGCAGATGCTTTCAGAAAATGAAAGACTGAATTTAAAATGGACTTCACATAACTTTACTTATAATTGCAAGAACTAGATTAGCAATCATACACAATTTAGTGAAGGTGTTGCTATACAGACTTGATCCTACACTTTTTTCAGTTAAAAACTCTGAAATTAATGTGAAGTTTGCCAGTGATGATGCAACTTTCCTCCCCATCCCTGCCTCCAGATCAAATAGCCCTACAGTTAGTAGTTCATTAAATAACATGGACTGCATAAACAGAATATTTGATTGGGTTCCAGTTTCTCATAGGTGAAACACTGGGGCTGCTTAGAGGAGATTAGTCAGATTGTGTGCAATGACACGTTTTGCCTTTTAGGTAGCCACGAATCAAAGATGTGCTGTTCTCATAAAGATTTAACTGTTGTTAATATCCTCTAAACATCTCCTGACTTATATTCAGCTGATAGTAAGAATGCATTTGCATTTCAATTTGAGAATTTACTTCTCTTTACTGATCCCACATCTCATATTTTGTGTGCTACAACCAAACTATTGACTTCTCAAAAATCAATCTCAACGCTTCCTGCCAGAGATTTACTGTTATTTTTGTCTCTGTCTTAGGGAGTTAAGAGATTGATTCAGAAAGAGTAATTCTCTGGTCATTCAAGTACAAACTGAACATCATAACTTTGTGAATCTGAGAGACGTAAATTATTGTAATACTATTTTACCCCCATAATCATCTCCTTGGGTGTTAGAGAATCCACCAGGTAAAAACAGCAGTCGATCTGCTTACCACCTCAGGATTTGGGACACATCACAGATATTGGGAAAGGAGTCAAAAAGCAATCCACAGTTCATATCATGAAACAGCATAGGTGATGGGGATGATGCTAGAAATAATCATAGAATCATAGAATAACCAGGTTGGAAGAGACCCACCGGATCATCGAGTCCAACCATATGGAGTAAAACTTGATTAAGTTTTTATGTAGTGAGCACTTTCCAGTAGAAACCTTTCCTTGTTAATGTTGCTGGCAGAGCAATTCCTGAAGATGGTGGATTAACAATGCATAAATATATGATAATTCATATTTGTGCAATGGTTATTAAGCTTTCAGTACTGCTGTCCATGCTGCTCCTTTTGTGAATGAGAAGAGGGCTTTGGCAGCCACATTTAAACTTCTTAGCAGTTTTCTCCAACAATTTTAAGTACTAATATTTAAATAAATACATTTCTTTGTATCAACTTTCATATCTGCTTTCCTTTTAGGAAAGCACCAATACAGACATCACAATAGCAGATTTCATGTGATCTCACATGAGCAATTCTGATTGTTGCCTTCTGAAATAGTAGCGTCACCTCTTCAGCACCAAAGTTATTTCCAGAAAGACCAATCATCTGCAATTACAGCTGACAATGATGCGGTATGCACATGTAACTTGAGCTCTTTCCAAGTCACCACCTCCTAATTGGCAAGTATCCAGAGAACCCCCAAATCTGTAACAAGCTGCAAACATTTTTCTTGCTGGGTGTTCAGATTCAAAGATTCTGAGGGGCAGCTAAGGGGCAGAAGGGAAAAGAATGTTAGATTGCCTACTTCCAGCTTCTAGGATGATTTCATTTACACATTTTTCCTAACAGTTCTGTCTTTTGTTCTATCAACTGGAAGATAAATATTAATATAAATATTTATGCCACCTTATGCTGCATGAGTCCTCATATTGACCCTACGGCCCCTAAATATAAATTTGCACAGGCCACAAAGCAATGCAGGACCTGGATTGCAATGCATAAATATCACTCGTTGGCTGCTCAAGAATTTTCAGCCAGGCTAATAGGAAGACACGTAACACTTCTGTAAGAACAGAAACATGCAGAGCGCGATCAAGCATCTGGAGATGGGTAGCGTATGTTATGAAGAGAGTTGAAGAATAATAGATGGAAGTTCCTTGTTAAAGCAAGAAGAATGCGTGCCCCTAGGCTGCAATAAAGAAGAAAACATCCCAGTTCCAACTGTCCTGAAGTAACCACTACAGCCATCTCCACAGACATCTTCCATGTGGCATTAACGTGCAATTATTCAGGCCTCCTTTCTCCCGAGTACACCGACTAAATCTTCTACTTGCAGGTTTGGTCACCTATGCTTTCACGAATACTTGTGGATCATATAAGAAAAATGAAACTCTCAGAAACCAGCTTGTTTGTGTTAAGGCTCCAAGAAATGCTTAGTTGGCATAATTCAGTTTCTTTAGTGTTGCATCAATAAGAATTCTGCTAAGAAAAGATGAAGTTATTTTCATGGTATGGAGAAAAAAAAAAGAAGATTCGCCTTTTTTTGTTTTTTAAAAAATTTAAAAATAAAAGAGGTGCCCCATAAACAGAAAGGCCACGTCAAGGATGTCTTGTACAAGCTTTTACTTTTTATTTTTATTTTTTTAAGAAGTGTACGGTACCATTATTCCAGTAATTGTGTAGAAACCTGGAAACAGTTTTCGTTAGAGAAAACTTCTTATGAAAAAGGTCCTTTCAGGCTGGGAAGGGAGTGCTGGATTCTAAACCATGTTATGCAAGCCTGCTGCTCCAGAAGCCAAAACCCTGCCCCATCAATTGCATAACCAGCTCCAAGGGAGATCTGAGCCCTGTTCCTTTACAAAGGAGCCTCCGATGGAAATTCAGCAAGTTATCAGCCTTCCCCAGGCATTAAACAAGGCATTTGCTGTCACTTGGTATTTACTGGACCAAATTATCCACAATTTGATTTCCCCCCCTTCTCATTTCACAGTGTAAACAAAGAACTAACTTAGAAAAAATGCCACTAGGCAGACTGTCTCCTGTTGACACCATTCTGATCTGGGAATCATATTGCTCCTTTGAAATGCTGAACAAGCCTGTAGGCTGCTGGTACAATTCTGAAAGGAAGTGGGAGAGGCAAAAGCAAAACAAGATGCTCTGCAATGGAATGCACTAAAGAAAACTCAGTATTTCAATTCTTCAAGTGTGAGACAAAAAAGTACAATGAAACTATCTTTACTAACTACATAACAGCACACAGACTAATTATGAACACAGCAGAATGCTAGTGGCTTCTGGAGAACCAGACACTGCGATTCCCTAAATAGCGGGCATTAAGTATTTAAAAAGATGCTGCTTAATTACAATTAACTACACATGACAAAGAAGACAGAGTTAAAAAGCAAGTCAGAAATTTGCTTGGTATCCAAGAAAATTAATTAAGTTGTCAATATCAAGGTGTTATTTTGCATCACAATGTATGTCATGGTAGTACATATTCATATATACAATAGCAATATCGATCCTAAACCAGCTTAAAACCGATTGATCCAATGAACATGAATATTACATCCTTTTCTTCCCCATATTTGTTAAGAATGTAACAGTACATCCATGACTCTGCTAGGCAAATCTTCTGCACCTAGTGGTAAAGAATATACATATTGAACACGACCTACTAAATAGAACACTAACATCTCTACTCTCACCTTCAAACAGAATTCACCAAGAAGTTGTGAAGTTAGTTATTAGCAGTTTTCTCTTTCTCTTACAGTTTCAAAGCTACAAAATTCAAGCACTTTCATGTTTTCAGTAGATTTCTTTGCATTTTGTAACATGATCTACGGAACAAGGCTAGTGTGATTTAGGTTATTCTGTTAAACATAATAATTTGCATAGTGAAATGCACGGCATACCATTTCCTATAAATCTCAAATATGGAGAACTAAATTTACAATAGGTCAAGACTTAGTGACATCACCAGGAATATAAAAATATTTCCAATATATATTTCCCTTAAATTCTCCTTGTTACAACCAACAGTAGCACTTTCAGGCACAATTTTTTAATAAAGCAACTCATTATATTATTAAACTGCTCGACTAGACTTTCAGCAGATGGAGTTAATTAACAAACGGAGCACTCCAGGCCAGCAAAGAATGTCTCAAAAAGTCAAAGTTAAAACCAAAATGGTAATACATGGAACACTGATCAATTTTACCATTAAGCAGATCTTGCCTTCCCCAGATTCACCTTGATGACTAAACTAGCATATAATCTGTGAAATGTATACTCACTGTGCTAAAAAAACCCAATAGCTCTCTGCTGGAAATTTTTTCAGGGCTGTTTCCTGTTGATTTGTTCTAGTTAGGTGTCTAGCTAGTTTTCATTGGCAGGATTTTCTGTTGCCCAAGGACTGGAATGTTGAAGCTTTTACATTGACACGCAGGTTTGCTCTGTGTGTGTGTTCTCCCCGTTTACATGTCCTGGCCATTCTGAATATGCCAAATCAAACCAAAATGCTTCAGAGATTATGTTCTTTCCATAAAATAGAGGTTGGACTGAATGATGCTCTCAGGTCCTTTCCAACCCTAATTAATCTATCATTATACCACCTTAGTAAGCAAAATTGGACCCTATCTTGCACTAATTATTAATCAAACTTAACCATCTTAAATTAATTTAATTAATCTATTAAGATCTTTCACCAAACATGCTCAGACTGCACAAAAGAATTCACTACAGGGAATGTAACGAACATCAGTACTGATAAAGGCAAAGTAAAAGGTATTGAGTAAAAGGGAAAAAGAAAGCATAAGCACACTAGAGGCTGGCTTTGTTACTCTGAAAAAAAGGAGTGCCACAGACATGATATTGTGATATTCTTGGAAACAAGAATTTCCATATCAAAATCCTTGTATTTATACATGAGGAATTATCTTTCTCCTGTATCCCTCAAAGGGAGATTCTGAAAAATCATCTTGGGGTCTGAGACACAAGCTTGAAGCCTTATTTTTCCTTCAATAACAGTAAGATTTTGCAGTTACTGTGTTTACAGGGAATCTGGAATCCTAATTTACATATATACAGCTATAAAATCTGCCAATGCAGAGAGATCCCTAAAGCTACACTGTGTTTTATTTACTTAGATACATGAATATTCAAGGGACTCTACCTTAGCATTTGAAGTTAAGCAGAAGTGAGTTAATACAGGCTGGAAAACCATTTCTAAGAGTAATTTATTTTTATGATTAGAACTTTATAAGCAGTGAACGACCATGAGTGCTTAGATAGATGCCTTGCTTCTATAAATGAAATCCTGTTCTTTTTTATTTTCTAATTCAAGACCTTACACTTGCCATTGAGTAGGCAAGCAGTGAGCCAAACAGAAATAATTTACAGAATCATCACAAACAACATCAGCCCCTCCTATAATATATTTACTGGAGAAAAAAAAAAAAAAATCAGTCATTGAGACAAATTTTTCAGACTTAAAAAAAAAACCCCAAACCAAACAAGCATGTAGTCCTGTTAAGGTCAGCTGAATAAGAGCTGAAGGACTGGGAAGTTGATCTATGATATTAGAGGAAAATTTTAGAGTATTCAGTAGACATTGTTAATTAAACTCACAAGGCTATAAGCTTCCCAAATAGCAGTTTCACTCTTATGGGGATTATTTCCAAAGATTGTCTTTGTGGTCAAGGTTTTTGTTTAATTTCTGACCTATTTTTCACGGGAAAAAAGTTCGAGTAAATAGATTACAATGGGAGCCGTGTGTTCTGGCTCAAATGATGAAACCTCGTACTGACTCTCCAGGTAGACACGCAGCCTTCCCCAGTGAACCCTTAAGTTTAGCCCATAGATAAACCAGCTGAGAAGGTTCTGCAGCACTACCATGAATGCCCTCTTCCAGACCATATGCTTCATCCAAGACCATATGTCCTTTGTGACAGTCTCAGATTAACCCAGTTTGTTTGAACTCAAAGCTTGCATGTGGTACCTTAATAGGCCATAGAAACGACTCGGAGAGCTCCCTTCTCTCTTTCAAAAAGAAATAACCCTAACAAAAAAACCCTAAGTCCTCTCAAACCCCAAATCTACTCCTCACAGTAGCACCTCCAAGCAAAAAGCAAGAGACCTCCCCTAAAAAAAAAACCACACAAAAGTTTTGTTTCCATTTTAACAAGTATTATAGACTTTCATTATATACAGAAAGGAAGATGTTTTGGGTTGGGGATTTTTTTGGTGCAAGTGAAACAGCATCAAGGCTGGAAACGTTAAAAGGATTTGCTTTATTAAAATAGTTAAACCTTAAAAACCCTAGTTAGGCCACTTCCACATTAAACCCAAACTGTAGACAAGTTATGACATCTATAGAATTTAGAAGAACATGCTTGTCTGCAAGAAAGTCTTTTCTTCTTTAAATCCACCATAAATTTTGTTCCACAAGTGAAATTAGTGGTGCATTCAAAATTCCATTTGCAAGTGCATCGGCTTTTGCAGCTCAGTCAAATGCTTCACTAACTTCACACATCCAAGCATTTCTGCATGGTTGTTTCATATTAAACAACTCACAAGAAACATTACAAAACACTTCTGTAATCAGATATGCCATTGTAATGTAAGTTATTTTTATGCAGTAGGAATCATGCTAATAAATAAATACAGAGGCAGCTGGTAGAGAAGCCTTTATGGTTAAATGGACCATCATCTCTTTATCACTGGTTAAGCAGGGGGGAATTCCTAAGGAAACAAACACTTGTAAGAAGCTTACCTCCCAATGCCAGACTAGACAGATTAAGGGCATTGCCAGTCACACCAAATCACCATGATTGTCACCTCACTTTTATTCAAGCATTCTGTTACTACCTAGTGTTGTATCTTAAAGCCATGATAAACTTTGATCTAAAAAAAAAAACCAACCCAAAACCAAACCAAAACCACCAAACAAAAGACCTTGTTTACCAAAGTTTCAAATAAGCATTTATTCTTGCTTTTATATTGAACAGCAGTCACAAAAAGAGCAGTGATAGAGGATGAACTAAGGGCCTGGAAACTATCGGCAAAACAAATGCTCACAAGGGAGATGAGGAGTCAAGAAGTTCTTTCAAACCAAGAGGGCTCTGATTTCATATTAACCTAAGATCAAAACATTAGTACATTTAATGTGCCAAAGACGTTCAGAATGGTCCTAAGACATACTTCACACTGGAAATGCTCTTTCTGCTTTGGATGAGTATCATCCTATGCCAAGTTTGGACAAAAACATATATTCTGAAGTACACTGAACCTTCTATGAAAGCATTTCACTGCCAGTCTCCACAACAAGATACCGAGCTTGCCAACTTTAACACCAGCAAATGACAACTGAGCCTGATGGGCTCATTTATTTAGGCACCAAACATGTGATGAACTCTCTAAAAACAATCTTGGCCTGCATCAACAATTGCAGTGGAACTAGTGCAGCGTTCCCCACATACTTCAAAATTCAGACTGCTTGCTCATACGCAGCTGCCGCAGTACAACCTACTTCACGTTTATGCCTTCAGCTTTGAGTCTCTCAACATAGATCCCTTCCAAGTTCACGAGAGCAAGTTTAATAATGATCAGAACTGGAACTATATCCAGTAAGTTTAGCAAGTCTATGGTTTCATTGCAGTGAAATCGGTATTTTTCCCCTCTCTTGGATCTACAGTGGATTTTACAACAACCTGTAGCCACATTTGGGGCAGTTTGTATGTAAATGCAAGGCAGCCACGGGTCTGCAGTTGTGCATTCTGGTGACACACGACCTACTGCTCCAGATGGTACCAATGACGTGGGACCTAAAGTACATTTAGCTCCCACTGTAAATCCAGATCTGATCTTCCTTTCCTGAGGCAGCTACATTTTGGTGATCCTACAGGAATGCAAAAAATGGACTTCTCAAAAACATAAGTGCTTAGGTACTAAAGTCACACTTCTAAAGCACCTGAAGCACTGTTTTCTTTCAGAGGTTTTTATGCACCTATACACTTCTGAAAATTCTGTAGAGTTCCTATCTGTATTTTTGGACCCCTAAAGCTGTAAAGCTCCCAAGTACCTTGAACAAAAAAATGCCCTGTTAAATAAAAAAAAAAAAAAAAAGAAAAAAAGAGAGAGAAAAAGAAGCTGAAATTCCTGGAGCTGAAATTCCATTACAATTGGATGGGTTTGAGGTAAGGAAGTATTTGTTTATACCTTCATGTTGCCCATAAAATTATTCTTGATTTAAAAAAACAAACCCAAGTGATAACTAGATGAATATCATCCCTACTGAAGAGGGGAAAAAAGAAGGATAAGAAAATAGACCTCAGCTGGTTTGACTTTCAAAAATGGACATAATGTTCCTTCTTAAAATTATTAAAATGGATTAATGATATTAAACACCATATCATAGCAGGGAAAGATGTGTAGTGTATTACCATCAATTAAAAATTTTCTATATATTAAACAGGCAACAACTATTTATATAGAAGTGTTATATATAGTGATTCAATTACTACATTTACTTTAAAAAAAATAATTGAAAATATTGTGACTATAAACAACCCCAACAGCACAACTCATATTATCTCTATAAGATTTTTTCCTGTCATTTTCTTTAATACTAATTCAAACTACCAGATTTCCAGATTGTCTAAGCAGACCTCTTTCTGCAAAACTCTTGACTTTTTCACACTTCAATTTTTTTGTCTACTTATGGGAGTAGCAATGTGCTCCTTAGTAATGATTCTCTAGAGATTACAGGTGAAGAATCCTCTACACATCCCAAGAATTATCATTAGTATGTAAATATTTTGTACGGCAGTACCTTTATGCTGATTTTTACCTTCAAAGAGTAAATAATTTAAACAATAACTCATCATTGCAGGTCATGGCCCCACATTTTGATACAGGAACAGTTTTAGGGCTCTTTGATGGCAGTGTACTCAAGTATTTTGGAAAAACATAAACAAGCAATGGATCATCCAAGTAAGCACACTAATTTTTTATTAGAGCTGATTGTTTATATCTAGTTTGGAGAGAAATATTACATTTAGCTAGCTCAAGTGGTATTTAGGCACCTGAAGACACCAGTGAGAATCATAGCAAGATTTTCAGTAGTTATTTTTACTCTGAAACAGAACTTTCATGGGGAATCAAACTAACGCAATGGAAGTAATGGTCTATCCAGCCACCAGCTAGCTTATTTATAAATAAAACAGCAACACCTACATAATTTTTTCATTAAAACATGATATGCTTCACTATTTAAGATGCAGCAAGATGACTAACTCTAAAGTCAACATAAAAATGGACTTGCCTAGACATATAAAAATATCACATTAAAAATTGTCCTCATAATTAAGAGTTGGTCATGTTTTTCAAGCTCAGAATCCTGGCTTTCCATTACTCATTTGTTTTCTTCCCCCTCAATCACTCATCAGTGTGTCAGAATCAAACACAAAACATCATAGGCTTACACCAAAACAATAAATTAGGTAAATTGCTAAAACAACAACTTAGAAAAAAAACCCCCAACAATCAAAACTACAAGATAACTAGAAAATTAAAGGAAATAAACCGCCAAACCTTACATGAAAAGAACAGCCATCAAACTCTTCATACGTCTGCACCACCCTCCTAGTTCTTTGATTTTTCTATTCAGAACACAGAGTCTTCAAGGCATGGCCCATCTTCTACTCTGAATTTGCAGGTCACATGGCATCGCAGAACCTTAATTCAGCTGGGTCTATCAGGTATTTCCAATAGCACCAGTTACTAATCATTCCAGTACATATTCTGTTCACCTGTGAGCTAAATGACCTTAGCAGTGCATAGCCTTGCTGTAGGAGTCATGGTAGAGGGGGATACCAGAAATGCCTTCAAAATAATGCTTGCAGAAAGCTTCAGGGAATGATTGGTCCCCTCTGGCTGAAGGGGAACATGGATAAGGTGGTAGCTCATTGCAGCATGTGCCATATTTTCTCCCCATCAACTCTGTTAAAAGATAGTGAAGTCCTTCCTGCTCTTTTTTTTCTGTTTTGGCAGAAAAGGCTTGGAAACAGCTTTGCCTTTTTGGAAGTGCAAGGATTGCAAGTGTTGTCCTGATGAGCTGCATGAAATCATAGGTCCCGATACAGACTTTCACACCCTGTGAAGCCAGTACGAGCATAACGTAAGACCCACAAAATATGTATGTGATTTTTCCTTCTGAAATGTGCATGACAGAAAGTGTGCACCTACGTTGTTCAGTAGCACAGACTGTCAAATAAATTAGTAGAACAGACAATACTCAGAAAAGCAGTTAACTCAGATAAAATGTTAGAAAGTGTAAAATTTTAAGCCAGTTGAACTTGTATTATGCAGTAGGATATGATTTAATATCCATCTACAGAGACAGAATGAGACAATGGCATTACCTGTGGCAGTTTGGGAAGTTGTTACGCTCACAAACACAGTTTATTCTGAACTATAAACACAACTTTCAAATACACGTTCATATTTTCACTCATGGAATAGAACTTGCTCCATATGCACACACAGTGTGTTTCAGAGACTTCTGCTGAACACTGCTTATTGTATTCCCTACCCTTCTACCCACTGATACCTGATCACACCTTCTGCTCCAGAGGGTCTGCATTCACAAGCCACAAGATTGCTTTAAACAAGATTCCAGCAGACAGACTTTGTGCTCGTTTCACTCAGCAAGAAACTGGAAAGAAACCTTCATAATTTCAAATTTTCTTACTTTTTTAAAAAATAGTTTTATAGCAGAGTATAGAACTATTATTGTGTAAAGATGTCATCCTTTGGACTGGAAAGACCTTTCTGGATAGAACAGCACTCGACCTCTGCTGTTTGTTTTGATGCCAAACAAGCTCTGTCCTTGCCCAACAGCCTGCCTTCTTTAATTTAGCTTAATTATTTTTATTTATAAGTTTTTCTGTGTGTTTACAGCATTAGGAGATGGCATCTTAACAGAGCTTTTTTAAACTACACCTGCCCTGTATTTTATAGGAGGGAGAGCACACGTGCATGCAACACTAGTATTTAATCCACAACCACCACAACTAAATAGGAGTCCTAGTAACAAGAAGGTGTCATGTATAACTTAGATGGGGAAAAAAGGATCTAGATACTATTTCTGTCTCTGCTACTACAGCACTGGCTAATCATTGGCAACTCTGCTAACTCTCCACTTATTCTTCTCCTATCTAAGGGTTTATGAACAGACACGCAGAATTTAAGGCAGACACCCACTACATCCTTCTTACTATGTGTCACTCACCATTAGTGCATTAGGATACAAACAAAAGAAAAGCAAGAGCCCATCAGTGAGGAAAGAAATGAAGGACTATAACATTTTACAGGAACATTACAAAGTCATTTAAGCTGCTTTATTATTTCTATATAATCAAATATCATATTAAAAGAAATCCTAACCTACCCTTCCAAATAGCTCCTCGAGCAGCAATTGCATTCACCTCCTACCAGAAACATTTGAATAATTTCCCTGAAAGGCCCCGAGACTAAACCCACCAGATGGGATAGATGAGATATTCTGGGCTTTTGCATGAATTATTTCAATCCATCATAATTTGGAAGACTTATAGCTGCTGTAATGCTGGAAAGCTTAATTTGATTTCCTTTTATAAAGTAGGGCTTTGATGGATGCTATAAAACAAAGGTTAACCATCTAGCTACTATATCTTTATCTTCTCTGCATTTTTGTTGACAGCAGAGAACTGAGGGCTCTGACTCATGACCTACAGCAGTTTAAACCAATATGCCAGCTGTGACAGCTGAGAAACCACAGCAGCCCTGCACTAGCAGTGGTAGCTGAAATGAATCTCCTGCAAATAACACCAGTAACATTTTAGGCCACTCTAACACATATTGCTTTGAATCAGAGCCCTAAATAATTTTTAGTAAAAATTAATGTACCGAATGGTTTAAAACAAAAACATTTGTGTGCACACAATGAATCAGTAGAGACTCTGAAAATTAACTGTATAATCACACTAATATTATCTTAAACTATTTAATTTTTAGTGCTATCTCCTTATTTATTTACTCGAAAGTCAGAGTCTGGCTTAACTCTGGAAGAGAAACAAGTTCAACGCCTAGCTCGGCAATGTTATGTGTTTCACACCAAGTTACATTCAACCCTGAAAAATTCTCCTTAGATTAGGTGCTGGCAGCTGATAGACAAGGAGAACAAGAGAATAAAAATTTGGGTAAAAATAAAATATAGCAAAATATGTTTCTGTAATGTAAAGAATAACTGGGTAGCTACAAATGCAACAGAAAACATTGATTTGTTTCCAGTGAATGTCAAATAGTACTGTTTTAATGTCCCTTCACTTCAGAATGTCAAGAATGTCCTTATCCATATTCTTGGTGTTCTGCCAGTAGGAGATCTGGCAAAAGACTCTAATGTGCTCTTTTTAATTCAAGGCTCTTTTCTGTAAAGATCTCACACAGAAAAGTATTTATAAATCACAATGTAGCTCCCTCTCAGAAAATATTGCCAGACCTTCACGCTCTGCCCTTTAGATATTCCCAGTTCTACTATATCTTTACAAAACAAACAATTTACTTGGGTTCATTTGGATTCAAGGTGCTCTAATGGAATAAAAATAAAGGAGCCAGGCTCAGACTGGCTTCAGGATCATTTAGTCCCATGTGCCCACAGGTCACTGTCCCAGAGAAAGGTCTGGTCCCTCCCTGCCTCTGTTTTTGGATTCTGTTTTACTGCTCACCAGGTTTTGGCAAAACAAAGCAGCCAGCTCTGCTCTTGTCCCATTATGTGATATCTTCTCTCATTTTTCATGTAATCCCTCTGATTTTTTTAAAAAATATAATTTCTCATACAGTGATATCTTAACTTTTGGCAATCAGAACATCAGATTTCTGGTTGCAATTTTGAATTCAAAGAACTCATATCAAAGGTAAATATATTACTAGCGATTTTGTTTGCACCACAAACCTAAACTACTAGCAAACAGAAGAAAAGTACCTGAACCAAGAAGCAAATGAGACCAAGAAGCAAATGAGAAGCAAATGTACGGCAGTAAGGAGACCAATGAAAGTTTAAAATGATGTGATAAGCCATACAGGTGAACTTCTGCACTAAGACAGGGGGACTGTGCAAACACTTATTATGTTCATACATCATCCCAAAACATTCTACATTTATCTTTGGAGGCCAAGCATGCAACTGTTTACATTTAAATTGAAGCATTAACAAGTGGCTCCCTCTGCTGCTACAGGACTGTCAATAATGGTATTTCATCCCAGAAACTGTTCTAAACTGTTTTGTGGCAGTCAAAATAATCATAAAAAACTAAAGAACTGAAATGCTGGCAGCTTGGAGTCACCTTTAACAATTGTTTTAAAAAGGGTGTGTGTGTGCATTTCTACACCAAAATACATGAAAACCAGCCTTTCACTCTTTTGCTTTTACTCCTTACTAATAGCCTCTGAATAATATTGTGCTCAGCAAAGCTTTTTCCTTAAAATTAATACTAATAAGGCTCAATACTTAAAATATTGTAAGGTCATTCAACAGCCAGGGAGAAAAATTATACATTATTCTGGATTTGAATCACAGTGTTTCCTATACTTAGTGATAAATTTTAAGACAACGAAACTTAATTGGTATATTTCAGCAGAACTCTGATGTCTTTGGACCATAGTTTCTGATTTTTTTCTATTAACAATATGTAATGTTTTAGTTCTTTTACTTACATTGAAAGTATCATTCCTGCAAGGGTTAAAAAGGTACTCAAGTGGAGACGGAAAAAAAGGAACCAGTGTATTCAAAACCAGTTTCCTCTCTCTAGTCATAAGGCAGACAGCAAAAATAAGTTTGTCATGCACAGCTGCAGTTTCAATGGAACCACATTCTAAACATAAGTGCATACATACACAAGTGAAAAGAGTACATATCTAAAATCCATCTGTTTTTTATATTTTATCAGTTGACTATCCTTTTTACCTGAGCACTGCAGAATTTCCACTGTTCATATAGAATTACACACCAACGTATCTTTACAAAACTGAGCAGTCAGGGGCACTAAAGATTCTTTGAACATCATGAGTTGCACTGCTGGAAGGCCCTTGAGTCTGTGATAGAAGAGAGAAATTAAACGTCTCAACACACACCTAGTTTTGTAAGCAGACTCCTCCAAATACCAGAATACCCTACCACGGTTTATACTGCTTTCTGCAGCAGATTATGTAGTCTTTGAATCTGCAAATTAATTAGTATTTTAAACTGTATTTATGAAAATAACAGGCCCTGTACATGAACTATAGCAGAGCTCCCAGCTTCCCAACAAAACAAAGCCATCTCAAAGATAAATCAGGCCCAGATCTAAAAATAGCATTGGATGCAGCTACAACAAATTCCAGCAAGAAAGGCTTTCATATCAAACACAGCCTGCAAGCTTGTGAAACAGAAGGAAACACTGTCGGTGTTAGAAAGGCACTGTATGAGTCACTGGTTTTCATGGAACTTTCTCAGACACTTTCTCTGCCGTTGCAAAAGGCAGTTCAGACATTCTCTTCCAAAACACAAACCACCCTAATATGGCAGTGAAAGGAAAAACAGCACTAGCACTGAGTAATAGGACTCGGTTTTACTTTGCTTGTTTACAACTGAAAAAAAAAACCCATCAAACATTACATAATACCTACCTTAAAACTTGGAGAAGACAATCCTTTCATCCTGTTGAATTTATCACAGAAATCTTGTACTTGTTCTCACACCAGGAATCAGTCTTGGGGCTTTATCCTGGAGACAAACGTTCTATAAAATGTTAAAGGGAGAGAGAGGGGAATGTCACCTCACTTGCTCATAAGGGATGGTCTCTGTTATTTTCCACTCAGAACATTGCTTCTAGCTGTTTTTTCAGCTACCAGACACTGAACAGCACAAAGGCTTGAGGAACAGACTTTAGAGAAAAGAAACACAGATTACAACATTAGTATATTCTCACACCAGCACCTAAAAAGCCAACATGTACCTGACTAGGATACACATACGTGAAAGAAGACAAGTTCTTCAAGCAGGGCGTTCACACACACACAGGCTCCAGGCAGTTTAAGGGAGCCCATAGCTACCATCTGACCGAGTGCAAAGAGAAAAGGCCATTTCCCTTTAAAACTGAGAACAAACAAAGCCCAAAAATCACACTAGGGTTCTGTCTCTGCCTGATTAAGTAATTGGGTGACTTTGAAGTGGTTATTCTAGTCCTGATTAAGTCCAAGCATGAACATTTATTTTGGCCTAAAAACATAATACTTAACAGTTCTTCTCAGGCGTAGCGCAATCATTCAGGACCAGAAAAACAAACCCCCAAAATCTCTGCCATCAGTTCTGGCAAACCAATTAATATGAACAGAAGCCTTGTTGTATACCGAGATAAAACAAACTGAATCCCATCTCCTTTACTACAGATAGGTACAGCATTTACACAGCATTTGCCCCATTGAGCCATAGTCATAGGAAAATAATTTGATTGTACTTGTTACCAATTGTTTAAAACCAGAAACACAGTCTTGATGTCTTTGACACCTCACTTTAGATGTAGGCTGTTCAGTGCAGTGGGCTACCTGCAGTTTGCCATCTCACTTTAATGCTGACATTAAAACACTAAAACATTCATTCATTAAAACGGTCCATTAAAACAGGGTCAGGAAACAAGAGAACCCTGTTCTAGTACTGATTCTGCTGCATTCACTGTGTGATTGACCACTCCAAATACCCAAACAAACAAAACTAACCCCGTATTTTTTTACCTGTACATCTGTACTGCACAGCTGGTTTCAGATTTGAGTACACTAATAAACTAAGGAGACATAGAATAGTTCATATTGCTCTTGGCCCATGTCCTTGATTCTCTGGACTGCCTCTAGAAGAGCTCATTTGGAATTAAGATGCTGACCCACAGCTCCTGTGTCTCCCTCCAGTGTAGAACTAAGAAGTACCTTATTCACCACCGCTGTCCTCCTTGGGATCCTACCTCTGCTCAGGAAAAGCCCTTCACTGGTCATAGTTTACTCCCTTACTACTTATCAAAATCATTAAAAAACTCCAGTCAGTGACAATCAGCTTTAGGAACCTGCCTGAGGGACAGAACTTGATGCTCACATAGTAATTAGCAGGTAAGCACTGCTTCTTGGCAAACATGCCGGTTAGACTGACTCTTTAACATATTCAAAACCTTTCTTTGTCCTCACTTGTGTTTTTGAGATGCTCCAATAGCTATCCCCAATGCTTTTCTTTTGCTCCTGCTGCAATCATCTTTCAGACTTTGCCTTCTCTTTCCACCTTCACTATAGGCGTGTAAGGGCCATGCAAGACGACAATCCCCTCATTTCCTCAGTGCATTTGAGCTCTTTTATATTTAAGCAGAGATATTTCAGAACCCAGGAAACTCCTACTGGAGAGAAAGTCACTGCTCTTGTGCTTTAGGGTAAGGCTCAGTACATCAGAAGTTTAACATAGGCTCTGTAGCCACATTTTCTTTGGTTTAATTTAATTTTACTAATGCGAACACTTAGCACCAAATTCTGCTTAAAAAGAAGGTATAAACAAACTTTTCTAGAGTCACAGACACAGTAATCTTCACTCTACCACTGCTCTCAAAAGCGGTCCTGTTGGTCAGCTTTCACAAATTATGTTCCTTTTTTTCCACTTTATGTTTGAGATTGATCCCAGAACAGGTTTAAAGTGGTTAAGCTGATTGTTAACTGCAGCATATTAGCTCCACACGACAGTATGCCATTTCTAGATAAACAGTACCACATTCTCTTAGCAGCTTATCACAGCATTCAGGTATAGAACAGGCAGGGCAAACAATACACAGGTAATGGTGCAGGTTGTTAAAGATACTAAAATTATCTTGATGGAGCACTGATGGTCAAAAGAATTTCCTATTTAGAAACCAGTAAGGTGTGACAAATCTTTTAAAGCATTACAAATACCTTCTATTGAGAAGACTTGTGAATTTACATTTCCTGATTTAAACCCTCCCTCTCCTAACTATTCTAATATAGTCTTTTTCAGCCTGGATGAACAGGCAAATCAATTCTATGGGTTTTCATTCCCTGGGCACTTTGACTTTACCCGTATATACAAGGCTTCTTAGCTGTCCACTATCAGAAAGCTGCTTAGTATCCTTAAGTTATTCATCTAATATAAAATTTTATCCATAACACTCTTACAGTTACTGTTACGTCTTGCATTTAATCTTTCTTTAAACGAGCACTTCATAACTTCGGAAGCCTTCCTGTTGATCATTACAAAGCAACAGATGCATATTGCCACCTTGTGACAGGACTTCAACAATACACTGCTCCCATGCAGTGATGTTCCAAAGTGCTGTCCGTAGACCCTTAGGAGTATAGCCTATTTCCAAAATGATGCAGAGTTAAGGAAAGCAAGTTCACATTGACACTACATAGAAGTCTTTGTATCAGAAAATATTAGAAGGGCCTCTTTTATTTCCATGGAGATATATTTCAAAGCTCATAAGTGCAGGAGGTAGGAGTAGTGCACAGTTGGTTTTTTTTTCAGAGAATCAATAGTCTAGATACAGACATCAACAATGATATCAGAGAAATGCACGACTTCTATTATTGTATGTTATTTATACAACTGGAAAATATGAATGAAGCTGTAAGAGTCACTTAAGCCACTTCTGAGGAAAGGGGTTTTAAAAAAGTGCTAACGCTATTTGAAGTGATAACATTTCTCTAGAACTGCTACTGCTTTAGTAAGCAATTCAAATGAAACAGAAGATTTTTTTCATATAAAATATTACTACAAATCTGTAGTAGCAGCAGGTTTTAATTTACCAAAACCTAGCAACTAATAGCAACAGAACATACATAAAATTATCTTTATTTATACAAATAAAATTAAGTTCTGAATGTTCACAAAATTAACACCACACAGCAACATTTCTTCACATTTATATTCAAAGTCAGTCAGATCAGTTGTGATGCAAAACCCCTGTATAACGCTCAGTCAAGCACCATGGCAGACAGCGCATTAAGGTCTCTCATGAATGGATTGTCAGCTAGTATTTTATCAATTTTCTGTTTTTGCTCATAATCAGGAAAAATTTTTATCAGGGCATCTCTTAGCCGTACTGTTTCTGAGGCAGATCTCTGTGGTGGAACCGCTAGATGAGTCTGCATGTTTGTTTCCAGTGGAAGCCATGTCGATGAACGATCACTATGCACTCTGTTTATAGGCTGTTGACTGCTACTGGTTGGCTGGAGGACTGGCATGAGGTCAGGTATCTCAGAAGACCATTGTCCACTGCTCTGTAAAGCCTTCTGTGCTGACCGAAAATCTCTATGGAAAAAAAATTAGAATTTTGATTAAATGAAGTAAAGGAGATGCTAGCTGTCTCTGTACAAACACAGGAAAAGAATCTATATAACTCCTGAAATCAGGTTATAAGCATCTTTTTCAAAATGAAACAAAAGCAGTAGGTGCAACAGTTTTCAGTTTGAATCTGGCATGACTAACATTAACTAAAGTTTTCTAGGACTAGTTCAAATGCATTGCGAGTACTGTACTTGACAGAATGCAACAACAGTCAAAGCTTATTTTATAGAAGTATCAATATCAGTATTACTGAGCTAAGTGGATAAAAAAATACAATGAACAAACATACACTGACTTAGAACATGTGAAAATATTGACAGACCAAAGGGGCTTCCAGATGCTCCACAAGACTATTCCTCATCTACTTGTGCTCATGACCGTGAGCACATTGAGATCATGGCCATGTTTCCCTTGTATGATATCCATAATGGGGCAAATTTTTCAGCAATTCAGGATCAGAATATTCTTCATTAATTATTGAGATTACATTTGAAAAGTTGTTGCTACTCTGAAACCAGCAGCACTACAAAGTTTAGGCCATGTCCAATTCAGATGCCACCAGATAACACAGAAATGCGAACTATAACTTATGTTACAATCTCATTTCCTACCACCAAGGGAAATGTATCTCAGTATCTAAATTACAAAGCTCCATTTTAAAAGCATTTAGGTTACGACACCTCCCATTACTCAACATGGAAAGGCTCTCTAATTGCTCAAGATCCTTCTAGTTTCTGATATTATTCCTGGTCCTATTTATGCTTTCTGCATTATTTAGCTCCAGTAGAAAAGTCCCAGGGGAGAAACAAAATTCAATCTTTACACTGGCAGCTTTGTCTTAATAAACCTCACCACACCCCCCCAAAACCTAGTTCCTGTTTTAAAATTATGGATAGGAACCCAATCTTGTTTAGAGTCTTCTCCAAAGAGCACCTTTCAATTTCTACAGTCACCACAGTCGCCTCTCAGAAAACACTCCATTTTCACTTTCTTTTTCTCAGACACAGACAGCCAAAACACAGTGTTCAAAATGGTGTCTTTTAAGGGCGTCACATTAAAGCTTGAATACTTTCTTAAAGCGTTTATAAAAACTCTCTGAATACTTCTCACTACCTTTAGCATTTATAATTCCTAAGCTGGTGAAAGAAGAGCAAAAAGCAGCTTGTTTTCTTGTGCAAAAGAGCAAACCCATTCTCAAGTCTTGGCAGCTAATGCAGAGCAAATTCATACTTTGAATACATGCACGTTTAAAAACTACTATGAACTCAAAGGAACAATATATGTTTATTAAGACTTAAAATTATGAACCAAACAAAAATGCATTTAATAAAAATGCCTCTCAAAAACTGTGTTCTTAACAGTACAGTACCCTCAAGTGTTTAGTGAAACGCCTCTCCTGTGACAAATATGAGTGCAGAGTGTTTCTTTTGTATCACCTGTTGCTCCACTATAACTGAGTGATCAACAAAGGTGTTTTCAATATCCCTGTAATTAACATGAAACCAAGCTACCACGTAACCAAACCACTGGCAGCTTTATGTGATGTTAACACAATTTAGGCCATCTTTGTAGGAAAGCCACCACTATCAAATCTCAGAGGAAGTCACCATCTTTCTTATCTTAGTTCTGAGATCTTGATTAGATGCAAATGTCATCAGCAGTTTCTGAACAGACTGAAGTAATAGGAAAAAACATGTTTTCTTTAAGCTACTACATCCTACAGCATTCTTAGTTTTACTGTACCTTTACAACATAGATCTAAGCAAGCATTCAAGTGAACCACAAAACCAGTCTATTTCACACTTGAAATGATAACTGTCTCAAACAAAAGTGAAAACAGTGCTTATACCTAGAATGGCCTTCACTTCGAAGGAAGTCGTCTAATCTAGGTCCATTTCTTCCCAAAGGATCATCTGGAACCATAAATATGTCACCAGCAAAAGTGTACTGGAGCAACCTGAAAGAGAATTCTTTCAACATTATTTACAAATACTGTATTATACCCTTACTGTCCTTCACCTCTGTAGCACAGGACAAGCAGCTTTAGCAGATACTTCACATCACATCAGGAGTCACCAAGGCTTAAAAAGAAACCCATTTTAGATGCAGCCAGCATTCACTGTCAAAATAATCTCATGGGAGCTCATGTGAACTGTTCCCATCGCACAGCAGAACATTGAGGTTTTTTTTTTTTGAGACCATGTGTTAGATGACTGCAAAGTTTTGCAGAGACACCAGGATGGGACTTTCTATGTGATTAGAGAAGATTTTCTGGTTGTTCAAATTCCCCTTCCTTGTAAGGGTCTTCAACCACATAGCTAAAACACATATCTCATCAGGAACCCACACAACTAGTAAACATAGTGTTAGCTTTTTAATGTTTAGACAAACAAGTTTTTTTTTGGAACCATTTTAGGACAGGCTGCATTGAGGAAAGACAGTTCAACTAAAATTTGTCTGTAAGGAGACGATTTGGTACAGTGGAACCTCCCAGACATAAAACTAATAGCAGATGTTAACATAAACTCTTAAAAACCCACAGACTCAGAATAACGTACTAAGTATTCTTGCAAAAGCTCTGTAGAAGAACAGAACTTGATTTGGGCAGAATTCATTCAAGAAATAACGCAAAGAACTACATGATTAGCCAACATCAGCTGCATGATACTATGAGAACCGTAAGAGTTTTCAACTATTTATTTCATTAAACCTATAAGACTACAGTCACTGTAGTAGATGAACCCTCAAAAGATGTCAGGGAGACTGAGGGATTAGTGGAAAATTTGGGCAACAAAACATCATACATTCATAGTAAAATGATCTGATTTAACTGAAGGAGGAGGCAAAAAAAGCAACAAAACCCAACCAAGCAAAAAGAAACCAGTTGCACAAGAAAAACTATAACTTGCAGAGAATCCACAAGCTGAAGCAGGGGTATTTGATAGCTAAGTGAATTCATCTAAACCCAAAGAACACTCTACAATTGCAAGGAAATGGCTACAGGGATATTTTGCAAGTGTTCATTATTTTGTTTAGCTTTGCTGATTTGTTTTACTAAAATAAAGAGTGACTGATTCTGAAAGCTTAAAAGTGACACTGTATGTCCACCTCAGCTATTGTGTCTCTTTGAAGAAATGAAATGCAAACCAAGAAAGTCTGTGAGAATGGATCATACGGCATGTACTCTAACAGGACCTAACACCAAACTTCAGAAGCTATAGAAACTGGCTGCTACATCAAACTCCTATTTATTTGAGGAATTACAAGGCATACGTTAGAGAATACATGAATAATAGGGACATTACACTACTAAACACACAATTAGAAGGCCATGAATCAAAGTGGTGAAATAAACACAGTACTTTGTTGGGCTTTACTGGAATTGCATGACATAATTAAAAATAAAAAAAATCCCACATGAACATAGAGAGTCTACAACTGTAAGGACAGATATCCCTTTAAGCTATCATAGCTGAGTAATTACCTTTTTTGAATAATTTCTCTCCAGGCAAGTGATTCTGTCACAAATTCTCTGAAGTTATCATTAGTCACAATAACACCTCCAGTTTTATCAGCAAGTTGTAATAAAAACCTGTGAAGTTCATTTCAAAGACTGGTAAGACAGCCTGCTTTGCTGAAAATTGTCCAGATATAGAAAACTAAACATTTTGCCATCCAAGAGTAATCTATTTGCATGAAAATGAGCCCTTTGATTACCAGGAAATTACTCTCCCCCTTAGATTTATAACCATTTATAAGATTCACTTAGCCATCTCCTCTCCAAGCTGAACAGACCCAGGTCTCTCAGCCTTTCCTCATAAGAGAGATGCTCCAGTCCCCTCATTTCCAGGGTCTCCACTCGACTCTCTCCAGTAGTTCCTTGTCTGTCTTGAGTTGGGGAGCTCAGATCTGGACACAGAACTCCAGATGGGGCCTCACTAGTGCAGGGCAGAGGTGGGGGAGAACCTCCCACACCCTGCTGGCCACACTCTTTCTCATGCTCCCCAGGATCCTCTTGGCATTCTTGGCCACAAGGGCATGAGATGAGAACTGCTATATTTTAACAAGACAAATCAAATGCACCCTACTTTATACTTCTTTTGCATATCAAATTTTACAGTCAGGTACCTGACTGTGCAATCTTAACAGCAACACGCAAGCTCGTGATGCAAAAAGCTGGCAATTTTGTACTCAGAAAAATTAAGTATGAACGATTATTGAAACCCAGCAAACTGCAGCTACCTGCAAAACAATTTCAAAGCTGCAAACTGCTCATTCATGCAGAATTAGGAAAGCTGGTTGTGGAGAAAAACTTGAGCAATATGCATTTTAAGCTGTGTCTCAAAACTGGGAAAATTTGGCAATAGCAATGTAAGCACTAGGAAACCCCCTCAGTTCCCAACAGAAACTCCTAAAGCTTACTGTTGTCTTGTTCACTGAAAGACAATCCCCACATTTTGAAGCTGAACTTTGATGCTTACATATTGTTACAAACACATTGCTCCAAATACACATCTACATCTATATGCCACAAGGGCATCCAGAAAAAAACCCCAAACAAAATAGATCAGTGCCTGATTCATGCTAGTGCCCCCAAAACATAAAAGACAATTCAGGGATAGACTGATGATCAGGAAAGCATAAAAACATTATTAGAAGACTAATTTCTTCCTCAATGCAAGTGATGCCATTTGAAATGGATCAATTTTTTTTGTTAACACTGCCATTATGTATAAATTTCTGAAAACACTACATACAATATGATTAAAGAGTGACGCATAAAAATGTTTTTTAGGACAGTAAAATAACCTAATGTGTAGAGCTCAGTCTTAAGTTGGATGCATAGCCCTCTGTCTACACATCTGAAGAACTACCCAATACAACCATTCACAAGACCTTAAGCTATTATATCCATTAGTAATATTTTTAAAAATACTTCAAAATTATGTATATTCCATACCTGTCATCATGAGCAGCAATTCTTTCTCCTAAAACCATCCTTGCAGGGGTTAAAGACACTATTCCAACATCCTGGAGCTGCGTTAAGAAATCCTGCTCTGTTAAAACATGAAACAAATTATTAAAAACAAAAGCTATTTATAGGTTTGACATTTAGTCTGACATATAATTAACAGAAAAGTTGGACTACTTTTGTATCTATTAATCTACAGAAATTACAAATAGATAGCTGAAGAATTGCTAGTATCATTGTACTGGGTTCACATGGCAAGGTTTTGGTAGCAGGGAAGCCACATCTCCCTACTCTCATCTCAACTCACAAACCTTTTGTCATATTTTCTCTCCCCTGTCCATTTGAGGAAGGGGAGTGATAGAGCAGCTTGGGCACCAGGCATCCAGTCAGGGTTAACCCACTACAGCTATAGAAGTGGGGAGGAAGAAGTTGAAACTTGAAATTAAAGGGCAAATAAACCCCAAACCACACAAAAAGGCCTCGACCTGTGGCAAACAAATCCCAAACCAAACAAAAAGGCCTTGACCCGTGGTATATCAATTAGCCTAAAGAGCGTTTCAGTGTTTCATATTGTATACGGAACCCAATTACTCATGCAGAGCAGCCACACTGCTCATGCTTAAGGTTTCATGAAGTGTTCCTTCTCCACTCATTTTTCACAGAAATATCTAAGGAGATAGTTATAATTCAGTTTAATAAAGATGTTATAATTCAGTTTAATAAAGATAACATTAGGAAGCTATTTACCTCACCTGTAATAGAAGGATTACGCCTAGTTCTCCACTGTGGAACGAATACAGTAATATTTCTGTGGCCACGTTTCCAAAAGTAGTCAACAGCTAATGCAATTCCTCGACAGGAAAAGAATTTCCTCAGACCATGACTGGGGGCAGAAGAATGAGAAAGGATATTGGAGTTCTGCTACTATGAATACAAAGAAAACTGAACAAAACCTTGCAGTGCGAAGCTTGAAACTACACATACAGCCTCACCAAAATAAAAGGCAGATGGATGCTATAGATAAGGAATCTTATAAATGGAAGGAGATCTTCAGCAAAAGAGACTAGAAACATCACTTTCCATCTTTATAGCTCAGTTTCTTTTCCATTTTGAGGGCACTACAGTACCTGAGTAATGAGAAGTGGGTTTAGCTTTAAAAAGAAGCCAATAGTGATGATTCCCACAATCTATTAGCTATAGATTAAAATGATCATGATCCAATATTGCTGTAGTTCCAAATATAGTCCCAAAACAGAACAACTCTGGTTCAACTGGTTCCCAATGATTACATCTGAGAAGCTCTCTGATAATTTTAGATATCGGAGCCTCCTCTCCGCTCCAACAACCTGAGCTACCGTTTTCAAGCAAAAGAATGGAATTTCTTTGAAGAAAGGTTTTTAAAATACTGTATTCTGGTGGCAGTTTTTTAATGCCCTACTCTAACGTGAGGCATGTGAGCCTGCCAGGAAATGGGTGATTCAGTATCCTGCTGAATACACCAAATTGTCCCAAATAGATTGTTTACAGCTTTAATTTAACAGAAACTTCGGATTTATTAGTAGTTTAGAGACAGATCCCAGGGTTAGGATGTGTAGTTTTTAACAGCAATTAATCATCAGCCAATTGAATAAAGTGATGCAACAGAATTTGCTATTATTTGCTATAACTGAAATAGCAACTTAAAGATTTAAGAATGGGATGAGACTTACTGCAGGGTTTCCTAAATCAAATCACACAGACACATATACAAACACAAAGATATATAGATAGACATACAGACACACAAACACAAAAACACATAAGCACACAGCACAGAGGCTAGGCTATAATCAAAAATTCCTTCTTCCTCAGCTTAGGGAATTACTCACTTCCAATACATAAGCATTCCTCAATGGGCAATCTAAACCTGACTTCACCCCCATCAGCTCTCTAAATCTTGAAAAGCCCACTCTGATAGGTGTCTCAGTTCAGGTGCAGATGCTGGGTCACAACCCACTATGATCCTGGAGAGCTCAAAGGGTCTCAGTTAGGATCACTACTTGGAGGAACACGAGGTAATTGACTTTGGTCAGTACTTCTCCATTCGGGTCACAATTCATGTTGGGCAATTCTGGTCTTTTTCTACCAGCTGTACAATTTGCGTGCTTTCTGGATCATACCACTCTGGTACCATCCTGCTCAGGCTACAGTCTAGGCAGGAAACATTCCAGGGGCTGTCAGGGAGTCACTGATCATCCCTGCTCACTGCCCTTGCCAGGCAGCAGGAGCTCCAGGTGTGGTCAAGGAGTGCCTCAACGTTCCAACTCGCTGCACTTACACAAAGACAAGGACACAACAGGATGGCTCTACCATAACATGCACAGCTCACCCTGAGATCACAGTGTCCAAGCAGGGGAGAGCTGCACCACCACATTCCACATGATGGCTAAAGTAAATCTATCTCTCCACAGAGTGGAGATGTGGTCACCTCTTGCCTCTGTGTCTAAAAATACATAATGCTGCACTCCAACTATAATTTGAGGGAAAAATTGATGTTTTGCTAACCTCTTTGCAATAGGACCTCAGCTGGTGTGCAAGACAATCCTTTGGAGTGCATGAAGGAAACATGAGAACTTCAGTAATGCACATATATAGTTGATTAATAGACATATACTGGAGGGGCACATGCAAAGACTTTTTTATTGATAGGAGTGCTCAATCAAAAAAGTTAGATCATCACTGCCTACAGCAGTCTCACAGCCAGACAGATGAGTAGATGTTTATTCACCATCTTCTAATTCATTGCTTTCAGATGTATTTTGTTATTCTTAAAAAAATATCCCAAAGATACAAAACTCTACAGATGAAATATGGAGATGAAAAAATCTCTCCATGTTAAAAAAAACCCAAAAAAACAGTGGTGTATTTGTTATTTTCTACATGAGCCAAACAATTTACATTTCTCTTCCACTAATACAAGCTTGGGAAATAATTTTTAGAAGTTCAAAGTAGCTTATGACTCAGTTGTGACTTGCACTTCAACATCACTGTTTTCTCAATAACAGAATGGAATAATGTGGAAATAAGTTTGCTTTAAAAACCTACTTACTGTAACAAAACTCTGCACTTGAATTAAAGCAATGACAAGAGTTACTGATCACGTCAGTCTTCCCCTTTAAACTTAGCAAGACTATAGAACCACAGAATCATTAAGGTTGGAAAAGACCTCTAAGATCATCCAGTCCAACCGTCAGCCCAACACCACCATGCCTACTAAACCAGGTCCCGAACTGCCATGTCTACACACTTTTTTAACACCTCCATGGACAGAGACTCCACCACTTCCCTGGACAGCCTATTCCACTGCTTTGCCATTCTTTTGGTAGAGAAATTTTTCCTAATAGCCAATCTAAACCTCTGCTGGCACGGCTTGAGGCTATTCCTTCTCATCCTATCACTCCTTACTTGGGAGAAGAGACCAATATCCACCTCTACAACCTCCTTTCAAGCAGTTGTAGAGAACAGTGAGGTCTCCTCTCAGCCTCATCTTCTCCAGACCAAACAGCCTCAGTTCCCTTAGCTGCTCCTCAAACAACTTGTACTCCAGCCCCTTAACCAGCCCTGTTGCCTTTCTCTGGATGCGCTCCAGCCCCTCAATGTCCTTCTTGTAGTGAGGGGCCCAAAACTTAACACAGGATTCGAAGTGTGGCCTCACCAGCACCAAGTACAGGAAGATGATCCCTTCCCTACTCCTGCTGGCCACACCATTTCTGATCCAAGCCAGGATGCTGTCAGCCTTCTTGGCCACCTGAACCACTCCTGGCTCACATTCAGCTGCTGTTGACCAGCACCCCCAGGTCCCTTCCCACTGGGCAGTGTTCCAGCCACTCCTCCCCAAGCCTGTAGTGCTGCATGGGGCTGTCGCTTTACATATGCCACAGCAACCTTCCAGTCCCTATTTCATTTGAAAGTTCATTGCAAGATAGCTGAGAAGAACAATACTTACGAAATTGCAACATTGCTTCCATCAATAATGATATGTTTTAAATATGGTTTACCAGGTTCATTTTTCAACTCCAGTTTGTAGGGTTTTTTCAGAGATTCCAAAAATCTTTGGACTCCAGTAACTGAAGGATCCAGATAATGTCCACGTGGTCCCACTGTCTCTCTATCAGGATATGAAGGATGTATTTGTGAAGACAATGCCTGGCCTGGGACAGGATTTTCAGACCTCGAAGTCTGGGAAAGGCGCTGGTTGAGAGACGTCACTTGAGAAGAAGAGCTGCAGTGCCCTAATCGGTCCTCAAAACCAGGATGGCAATTCTGTACAGTTGAGGGTCCTGCATATTTTTGCTGAACTGCAGTTTTAGTCTTGGTTGAGGTGCACTGCACATCTGAGCTCCCTCTGGCTACAAAATCAACATCTTTTAATGCTCTAGCTTCTATAGCGCCGAAAGTTACACCACCATCAGTTTCTACATCACTTGAGCTTGAACTGCGATTCTTTCCAGTGCAATAAATGTCTCTCTGTTTATAGCACGTAGCTGAACTGCCACAGGAAGAAGCAGGTTTGCATGCTAACATACGCATTTTGTCTTCTGCATCAACTTGTGTGCTTGGCAAATCTCTCATTTTGTGATATTCATTTTTTGTCTCCTTTGAAGTATGACTGGATTTAAGTGGACTTTTATTGCTAGAGATGCCTTCATCTTCTAGCTTTTGTGAATTATTTGCATTACCTCCTAAGGGAGGATCGATTGTTTTAGGCTTTTGAGATGACTGTTCACGTTCTTTTTGAAGTTTTAAGTTTTCCCTTTCTATTTCTTCCAATAACGTTAATGGTTCCACAGATTGTCCAAGGATACCAATAACTTTCTCTACAATATTTTGGGAATATCCCATTGTTCTGAAAAAGTTAACAAGAATCTTGTACTCCATTTCCTCACTGACATCATCACCTTCTTTAAGGCAATCACTCGATTCATTGCAGCTATACGAAAGCAGATCAATAACTGCATCGCTGTCTGAAGGATTACTGTGCGAAGCAGATTTATCTTCCTGATCATTTTCCAAAGAGAATTGTTTTTTATGGAGCCTTTCCTCATCATCAGAAGATCTTCTTTTATATGACTGCCTTTCATTAGGCACCACTGCCTCCAGAGGCACAACATTTATAGGAACAAAACTTGTTCCAGGAGCATCAGAAAACACAGTGTCCATTTGCTTTGTGAGCTCAGTTACAGGTGTTCCAGCCTTATTTCTTGCTTCCTTACCACCTGCTCTTCCATCTCTGTTTGTAGCAATTACTTTGGAGGCTTTGTTCTCTAAAAGCTCTGTCAGGCTTTCAGAACCTGTAAGATCTATGATATCGCTCTTCACTTGACATTCAGTCTGTGTAAGAGCCAACAGTTCTCTTTTTAGTGAGCTAGGCAAAATCAGTAAATCCATTATATATTTATCTGCATGTGCTTCCACAAATTGTCTGAACTGCTTTTTAATCTCTGATTCATTGTCACCTAATAAGCTTTCGTTATTCTCAAAAAGCTTCACAAACTGCTGAACGTGACTTTGAGCCATAACAACAGCTTCCGCACATCCCTTGATACCAAGCAATCCGATCTCCAGCACAGTTATATCAGCACAGGTATCCTGAATTAGACTGTTGAGAAACAGGCTCTGTGCACCAACAAAGATGCAGTGCATGTCCTTTGGGTAGTACTCCTTTTTTTCTAGTTCAGGTTCACAGAGTCCTTTAATATACTCCTAGAAGGAGAAAAAGACAGCAGAGTGAGTATTTGTTAAAAGCTAGTACATAAGGTTAGTTTTGGTTAAGTTAGTTGACAAGTACATTACGAAATAAAGCAAATGCAGCATAAGAAATGTGACAAAGTGAAACCTGCAAGTAAACCAAACAATAGAGATAAAATACAGATATTCAAAATGATTTTTTGATCTCATATAAGGCTAGCTTTCTTTTACATCCTGTTGCTTATAAATAAGCTTACTTGAAAATGATAGTAATGGAGTATTTCAGTTGTACCTCAAACAGTTTAAAAAGTAAGTCAAAAGAGATTATTTCTTTTTTCCTCCCATCCCCTGTTGTTTGGTCAAAGAGAACATAAGCTTCACAAACAAATGTCTCGCACTAGAGAATCCTACCTAGTCCCTAGAACTGAACTTCTAAAAACAGCTTCTAAAGAAAATTTCCAAAGGTTTATCACAGCAGCAGGCATTCTGTATTTTCAAGTTGTTATGTGTTACTTATTTTACACTTACTACTCATGAATCAAGGACACTGATCTTGTGGCAGGACACAACATAACTAGTAGCCACAGTAGTATCCATTAAAAGATATCCCGTAGGATAAAAGGCTAAAAAGCAAACAACAAAACCACTATCTAGACTCTGATATATCTGGTTAATAAGAGAATCTTACATTTGTATTTTAAAACTGTCAGAGCACCTACTTACAACAGGTATATAACACCAAACAAAAACACACACAAAGAGCTCAACAATAAGCCAGCTTTCCACATGAGGCTTTGAAGCTCAGTATTTTGAAAAAGTAGATGATAGTGACAAATGGTTCCAGATACTTCGGCGTTCAAGAGTCCAGTTTTTTTTAACAGACTTAAAAAAAAAAAAATCCCCTTGCTATTTCTGCCACCTGGAAGTTACTAGAGGTAAATTCACTATATTACCTTGTTTTAAATGTGTCAGAGTTCAGAACTCTGTCAATACAGCCTACTATTTCCTCTTTCAGGCAGCATTATTTTTCCCCAAGCTGCCTCTTTCTGTGCTTAAAAATCTGTAATGCAGTAAAAACAGCTTCTAAGCAGCAGTCATTGCTTTTGCAGACTCCCAAGTATACCAGATTTTATTATCTATCTTGACTCTCAGAGATTAAACTTCCCTTTTAAATGGAACTGGAAACTAATACACAGTAATGAATAACGTAATACCACTTCCTATCATCTCTCTAGTTACATCAACACAAGTATCAAGGCAGTCTGCTTCAAGACCATATTAGCCCAAACTGCTTGTGAAACAAAATCCATAGGATTACTTTTCTTATTACCGCTTTTGCAGACCAACAGGACAATAACATAATTGGAAAAAATGATACTCAAAATATGGGAATTTTTTTTACATTTAGGAAGCAGCACTGAAGAATGCATATCTTGCACGTGACTGATGAATTAAAACAAAAATTGGTAAGACCTAATCTTTTAAAGGGAGACAATAAAGATGTGCAACTGCTCATACTTTCTAATCAATAACCGCCCCCAAAAGTGTCTTAAAACTACTCTAGATGTCAAGCCTCCCATGCCATTTAAAGTATTTGGAATAGGAAGATTTTGTATGTTATTAGGAAAACCAGCACTAAAAAATTGAAATCTTAAGCTGTTTGTGTCAGGCTTTAACTTTCTACACACAAGAAAGTTGTACTGCAGCTGCCTGGAGAAGAATAGCTGCTTATGGTACCTCTAACAGTTTCTGGACCCTCTGAGCCCAAATACACAAGCAAATTGGTTTAAAGACAATTTCAGTGTCAAATAATTCAAAAAATATCAGCATTCATAATATTTTCCTTGTAAGTCTTATGTGTTACACAGTTAGGGCATCAAGTTTTTGAAAGCAGACTGCCAAGCCTGTGAATTAAGTCACAAAATACATGTTAAGGTTCCCCACTAATATGTGTATTTAAACAAACACTGGCATATCAAGATTTTGGGTTCGAAAGCTACCTTCAGCCTCGCCAGTGCTCACACCACCATTCCCACCATAAGTTAAGCAGCTACACTCATGTAGTGGAGATGGAAAAACCACCATTCCCAACACGAGTCAAGCAGCTACACTTGCCAGGTCCACGATGAGTAATAGTAATCTCATCGTCACTGCTGACCCAGTCAAAGGTTAACAAAACAACTCCGTGAAGATCCTTGACAGCAGAGACACAAACAGCCCAGATGACTCCTCCTCGGTGTCTTTTAAGGTGTTTAGTGGTCGGTTAAGAAGAAAGCTCTCTGCTCCAGCAAACCACAGCAGGCTGGATATGCCAGTTTTAAGAAAATATTAGTGCCATTGAGCAGTCAGTGACAGCTTTGCTAATAAGCTCCTGAATGCCACAGAGCAAGCTAAGTCTGTAAAGCAACTGTGAAACAGGGCAGCACCCAAGCAACCTGGAGGAATTTCTTGACTTCGGGAAGAAGAATCATAGAATTATAAAATAGTTTGGGTTGGAAGGGACCTTAAAGCCTATCCAGTTCCAACCCCCTGCCATGGGCAGGGACACCTCCACCCAGACCAGGCTGCCCAAGCCCCATCCAACCTGGCCTTGGACACCTCCAGGGATGGGGCAGCCACAGCTCCCCTGGGCAACCTGGGCCAGCGCCTCCCCACCCTCATGGTGAAAAAATTCCTCCTTATTTCTAGTCTGAATCTGTCCCTCTCCAGTTTATCCCCATTGCCCCCAATTCTATCACTCCAAGCCTTTGGGAGCAGCCCCTCCCCAGCTTTCCTGGAGCCCCTTCAGGCACTGGAAGGTCGCTACAAGGTCTCCTCGGGGCATTCTCTTCTCCAGGCTGAACAACCCCAACTCTCAGCCTGTCCTCACACGGGAGGTGCTCCAGCCCTCGGATCATCCTTGTGGCCTCCTCTGGGCCCGTTCCAACAGCTCCAATTCCTTCTTATGTTGAGGATTCCAGAGCTGGACACAACACTGCAGATGAGGTCTCCCAGGAGAGGAGCAGAGGGGCAGAATCCCCTCCCTGGCCCTGCTGCCCACGCGGCTTTCGATGCAGCCCAGGACACGGTTGGTTTCTGGGCTGTGAGTACACGTTGCTGGCTCATATTGAGCCTATCAATCAGCACCCCAAGCCCTTCGCAGGGCAGCTCTCCAATACATATCAAACCCCGGGATTGCCCCAACCCCAGTGCAGGCCTTTGCACTTGGCCTCGTTGAACCTCACAAGGTTCGCACAGCCCCCCTTCTCCAGCCTGTCCAGGTCCCTCTGGATGCTCCCCGTCCTTCCAGTGTCCTAACTGCACGGCAAAGCCTCGCAGCAGCTGAAGCTTGGGGTGGGGGGGGGGGCTGCGACACCAACGAACCCTGCACTTCTCAGCCGAGCTGTTTCCCTCTACTCCCTACGCTTAAGTCAACACCACCGGAGACAGCCTGGCACCTGGCACACACCTACCCGCCGAAGTTTTTGTTTCCTCCTAAAACACCTTTTCCTCCACCCTTTCTCCCTCCCACCCGCACGGCGCGGCTCCCCCCGACAAACCCGCCCCACAGGCCGCGGCCCGGGGAGGGAGGAGCTGGTCCCTCCGTAAACCCGGTCCCTCCCCGTTCCAAAAGTCAACCCCCCCGCGCTGTACCCGGTCCGAGAGAGGTTTGCCCTACGGCAAAACTACAACTCAACCCCTCCCCCCCCCCCCCCCCGTAAACCCTGCCCCCTAAGCCGTGTCCTGGGCCGGGGTTGTCACCCCGTAAACACGGTCCCCCCCCGCTCCAAGAGGGCCCTTCCTGCAAACCCGGCCCCGCCGCTGTACCCCGTCCAAGAGGGGTTTGTCCGTCCCCCGAACCCCCGTGCCCGGTCCCAAAGGGGTTTGTCCGCCTGCAGACCCGTGTGCCCCCCCACCCCCCAGGCCGGTAACCCTATCCCGTAACCCCGGTGCCCCCCCACCTCCGTGCAAACCCACCCCCCGAGCCGCACCCGGCCTGTCAGCCGTGCCCCCGCTCCCCCTGCTCCCCCCGCACCTTCGCGCTCCGCACGGCGCCGCCGCCGCCCTCCAGCTGCACCCAGACCCGGGCGGCGGGCGGCGGTCCCGGCGCGGGCGGCGCCTCCGGCACGTCGAGCCGCACGGCGAACAAGGCCTCGATGCGGCCGCGGTTCCCTTCGAGGAGGCGCCTCTTCTCGGCGGGGACGGTGAACTCGTCGACGTCGCCGCTGCTGCTGCCGCTGCTGCCGCCGCGCCCCGGCTGGGAGCCCCGCGCCGCCCGGCGAGCCGCCATCAGCACCCGCCGCCCATGGCCGCAACACGGGGAATCCCCGCGCGCCGCCGCGCGTCATCGGCCGCGGACCGCGCCGCCGCCCGGGGGCGGGGACAGCCCGCAGGGACCGGGGCCGCGGGGCGGAGCTCGGCGGGAGCCCCCAGCCCAGAAACTAACCGCGACCTGGGCAGCATTGAAAGCCGCGTGGGCAGCAGGGCCAGGGAGGGGATTCTGCTCCTCTGCTCCTGTCCTGGGAGACCTCATCTGGAGTGGTGTGTCCAGCTCTGGAATCCTCAACACAAGAAGGAATTGGAGTTGTTGGAATGGGCCCAGAGGAGGCTACAAGGATGATGATCTGAGGGCTGGAGCACCTCCATAATGAGGACAGCCTGAGAGAGTTGGGGTTGTTCAGCCTGGGGAAGGCTCCAAAGAGACCTTATAGCGACCTTCCAGTGCCTGAAGGGGCTCCAGGAAAGCTGGGGAGGGGCTGCTGACAAAGGCTTGGAGTGATAGAACTGGGGACAATGGGTGTAAACTGGAGAGGGACACATTTAGACTAGACATAAGGAGGAATTTCTTCACCATGAGACTGGTGAGGCCCTGGCACCAGGGGAGCTGTGGCTGCCCCATCCCTGGAGGTGTTCAAGGCTGCGTTGGATGGGGCTGTTATATTCTGTAAACTAAAATTCCGAGAACTTTAAATACGTCGATGGGGCTGTTATAAGCACACTCTGTAAACTAGAATTCTTATTTTATTGTGGGTTGAAGTCAGCAAAGGCAGGCACGCAGCGCCGGGCGTCCGGCTGAGGCAGGGCCGCATCCGGCCAGAGGCGCGCCTGGTCCAGGCTCCCCTCCCCTTTTAGCGAAACTGGTTCCATTTGGGCTCGGGAGCAGTCGCTTCTCCGACCCCCACCAGCACACATGGAGGGGCTCTCGCCACCTCTCTTTGCTGGGGGGAAGGCGAGCAGAACCGCCCCTCGCTGAACCCGGCACTACAGACAAGCTGGCGCCAGCAAAGAGAGGAGACATCCCACCCCATCACCCAAGCGTTTGTCCTGAACTCAGGTACCGCGATCAGGACAAATACATTTGGATCTCCAGCCGCCCTGACCCCACCCCCCTTCCTTTATTCAAGCCAAAACGCTGAATAGCCTGTTTATTACAGGCCTTGGGCAGCCTGGTCTGGTGGGAGGTGTCTCTGCCCATGGCGGGGGGGTTGGAACTGGATGGGCTTTAAGGTCCCTTCTAACTCTAACTGTTCTATGATCCAAAGTACAAGCGATAGGACAAGAGGAAATGGTCTCGAGTTGTGCCAGTGACACAAGAAGTGTTTGCTATTACAAAACAGTGGAATATTTATGATTTAAGCCAAGGTAGAGTTAGGTTGCGTTGCAGTAATTGTGTTCTTTGAAAGTCAGACAGAATGTTCCTCTGGTAGCGTGTTTACTTCCAAACGTTTTATTCCCAGACACCGCTCACTATTTGGAGATGATGATGCCCTGTGTTCAGTGGAATCTGTGCTGAACAGGGGTCTCTCCTGTGACCACCACTGTTTGCAGTGCTACCCCGTCTCAAATGCAAGGACAAGCGGAGAGCTGGAGCCAGCTCCCAATTAGTAAAAGGTTTCACTGTTGTGAAGTTTCATGATAACATTAAAATTAGGCCTTGGGAAGGAATAGAATATGCATAAGATTTCTGGGAAAATATATCCAGATGCATTTAAGTGGGAAATCTATTCTGTAACTAGCTTTTGTCTCGTTGCACATAATTGTTGGAGATCACTCCTGCAAGTTGCCCAGGATGCTTGCTTTCTAAAACTCCAAAACGAGTCCTAGAGAGTTTATATGCCGGCCTTTTTGGTATCGCTGGGGGAGATTTAGATTGGATACCAGGAAAAAATCCTTTGCTAAAAAGGTTGCCAGGCACTGCCAGACACTGCCCAGGGAGATGGTGGAATCTCCGTCCCTGGAGGTGTTGAAAAGAAGGGTGGACAAGCTACTCAGGGATATGGTTTAGTGGTGGACATGTACGGTTGGACTTGAAGATCTCCAAGGCCTTTTCCAACCAAAGAAATCCATGAGTCTGTGGTTCTCAGTTCCTGCTGTCAGTGCCCAGGGCTGTGCCTCCGTGCCCCAGCTCCCTGAAGGGAGGCTGGTGGCTCCACACAGAGCCAGGCACAATCAATTTCCTAGGAAAGAACCTTCCTCTTTTATAGCTTCACAGCCCCGAAGTTTCGCTTTATGATCACGGTTGGTACAGCCACAATCTGGTATCTGGAGTTTAATTTAAAAAGAAATGTTGGGTTTTATCTCTCATGGTCACAGGGAATAGAAGCCCCAAATCCTTAGTTATGATAGCTTAGAAAATAAAGACATGTCTTTACTTTCACATCTTAAAATGGGATGTGAAGGATAAGATTAGTTCTTTAAAAGTAGCTCTGGGTCTTCAGTAGACTTCTGAATGCCTGGAGTGGATAATACTGACCAACTGTTGTACAAAGGAGTAAGTTCTCTTAGTTTCTTTCATCTCTTCCCATCCTAGACCCAGGTTAATATCTTCCAAGTTCTCCCTAGGTCATGTGATTCCCATTTATTTTGTCCATCTCTTTAGCACCACTGTGAAGTTAGTTTTAGTAGCTCTTGATTAAATGTAGCCTCCTAAGAGAGCATGGATATTTGATGGTGATGTAACTAAATGAAAATATTTTTGATTTAATCTACTTACTTGTTACACCAAGAAGTAATATAAAAATATAAAACATCATTTTAATAAAGGCACTTGTATCCGTGTTCAGAAACTTTTTAACCAAATGAGACTTTGCAGAGAAAACATCGGAAAATCAAGCTAAATACTTAGATCTATATATAGCTGTATACATTTTCCTGTCTGGGTTTGAAGTGTTATACCTTTGAGTCCAATAAAATTTTTGTCTGTGTCATGGTAAAATGGAAAAAATTACATCTGTTTACATCTGTGCACACACACTGCGCTTATACACATACATTCAATGTAAACAGGATGGGGTTTAGATAATAAGTTTCCTATTCGAGAAATATGCTGTACTTTCCTGAGAATATTATTTTCTGTTCTCGTTGTTTAGACATTTATGGTTTACTTTCCCATCCAATTGTGCTGCAGCATTTGTATATAGGAATGTAAACTAACATTTCTCTAGGCAAATGAGGTGGTTGGTGCCATCAGCTGTTAAAATGTAGTCACTGCAGCCGTTGTTGCAGTGTAGTCATCGTTAATTATGAATTAATTTGTAAGGAAGGAACTTTATAACAAAGTTTTGGGATAGTAAGTATCAAAAAACTGAAAAAAAAGGGCTTTTATTTCTGTCTACCATGTCAACAGTGTATGTCTCAGGGTATATCTCTAAAAGCTTACTGCTTTCTAAATAAAGTGGATAATGCTTAGTGCTGTTTATATTTTCTTGTGATCTGTTTACCATATTGTATAAAACTTGGTTTTAGTGCTGAATATATTGTCATCTTTATCATTCTATATGCTTTATAAATCTGTATTCAGACATCATTTACAGCATTTTAACAGCCTGAAACTGCTCTCAGGGAGGTCGTAGTGAGTGTGAATGGCTCTGTAAGACTGTGACCCAGTCTGCTAAGGTTAGGTAGTACATGACATTTGTGAGATTCAAGACAAAGTAAAACCCATTTGAAGCAGAAAAGACTAATGCTAGAGGAAAGGTTTACTTATATTTACAAATATAGGTCAATTATTACAACAATTTGGAATTCTCTCCCCATATTGTGACTCAGAGTAGAAAAAGAAATTATAGTAATTTTTCTTATTTTTTTTTAGTAGCCATTTGAAACTGTACCTTGAACTCAGTCTTCCTTATACTTAGGAGAACTTGCAAGCCTCTTGTCACAAGCATATATTCAGATGTTTGAGAACCAAATGTGAGCTAGATTGAGAACGTTAGAAATTCTCTTACGTTTTATAATAAGCGGCTTAGAAGGAGGATTTGACAAGGAAGAAAGACTTCTTCAGCCTATGGGATTTTCACAGTAAAATATCCAAAGCCCCGTTAAGTTGGAGGGGTGATTTCAGTTTCCTGAATCTTTGGTTGTATCCTGTAGGCTTATTTTCAGGAAGTGAAAGTGCATTGTTTGGCTGGTGGCAGTTAAAGGGATTGGTTACACCCGACGCCTGCTTTTGCATTTCTGCTTGGGATATTTTACAGATTGTCCCAAGTGTACGTGACCAAGTTGTTGCCAAGTCCATTATCTGTATTACTATTGGAGAAGTACTGTAATGTGTAAATAATTTTATTTTTTTCTGTCATGTTTTAAAGTACCTTGCTTCAGGGCCTTGTACAATTTCTTGCTTTTTTATTAGAAGTTGTACAATTGATAACTGGTTGCCTAAAAGATTTTATGAAACTGGGCCTTCCTGAAATGTTTGGACTTGAGTTGTATACTTGAAATAGGAGCTGTGTTAAGTGAAACTTGGAAACTGAATCTTAAAATTGTCTTTCATATCCACGTTGTTTAAAAGAGCAGTCTATGATGGTGCATGGATGGTGCTCTCGTCTTCAGTGTTGTGGTCTTCAGTAGGGTTATTTGCATGCATAAATTTAAAAGTTTGATTGTTTGCAGGATGGAGACCTAATATACTAGGGTATAGAAAGTATCCCGCATGAATTTGAATAGCTGAAACTTTAATCTGTAGTCATAATGTTGTCCCAAAACTGGGTTTGTTTACCTGGTATGTGAAACACCAATGAAAGCACACAGAGTAGATGTATTCATTTAATTCATGTTTGTGCAAAGATGGGTGCTAGGTGGTATTGCACAAAGCTGACACACCGTGTGAAGGCATTACAGTGTATTTTTTCTGTTACATAATAAGCATAAACCTACGCAACATTACACTTATTGGTTATAGTTAGCATATCATCCATTATTGGTTAAATATATTTAAGTTCTGTCACGTGTCTTTGACAATCATCACCTTCTGGGGCAGGATCTTCTTTTTTCTTCAAAAGTCTTTTTTCTTCAGAATTATGGCCATTAGCATGACATGCATAGTTTATACAAAATAATCAGTCTTTCACAATAAAGCTATCATTCAATGGTCTCCAGAGAAGATCCAGGCAGTGTATTTAATCCTAAACATACAGTGTCACTATAGCTTAGACATCAACCCAAACATATAGTTTTACTTAATCTTCATTTTGTTTATACAGTTCCTGTTTCAACATGCTCTGTTGTTCTAGTGGAAATCTCATGGATATCAGTAACACAAACAGTAGCATGTTTTTTCTAAAAGCTGTGTCTCGAACAAATTCTATGTATTTCAGAAAGGAAAAGGAGCCTTGGCTAGATTTCTCAAATGTTTGTGTGTAATATAATCCTAAAACTTAAGATTTCCTCTGATTTTATCAAGTTCTCATTAGGAGATTTTAATATACATCTTAAGTAAAGTTTTTTCATTTACAGAACTACAAAGCAAAAAGGCAAAAATGGTTTGAAATAAAATGACTTCACAGTTAAAGACTATAAAGACAAACTTATACATCTTATTCAAGTCTCTGGTTATGCAGTGACAGACATTTATATTTACTTGTTGGTGACACTTGTGATTAAGCAGGTTTCCCTTTTGGAGACCTTATTGCAGTGCTGACATGTTAAGGAACTTGTACATCAAAGCCTTGGTCTTATTTCTTAGCATCAAGAGGCAAGCTTTTTGAAAATCACCCAAGGTTTATTAGTAGTTTCTATTGATGAAACTTATTCTATTCCTTAATTTTACAATTAATTACTTTTCTTTATTCTGAATTCCTTTCAAAAGAATCTGTTGTAAATAACTGAGTTGTTATAAAAGGAAGAAAAGACAAAAGCATCGCAATTATAAATGCATTAGTTGTTGAGAGCAAGTAATGCTTTTCTTTTTATGTAATGGAGCCTGAATTTGGTTTTTGAGGCTTTGTGAATGTCTCTGCTAGAATTTCTTAATGAGTTACAGAAAGCTGCAGGTGTATTGGCAAAGACTGTAATTTAGCCTGGGAAATGTTCTGGAAGACAGTTTTGTGTTTTTTTAATGTAAATATTTATCTGTATTATTACCAGTCACTTCAAAGATTCCACACTATGTGCCTGCTGTGTATTTAAACATTGTAGCTTCACTTGAATGACTAACAAAACAAATGATAATGTAAGAGTAAAATCTTCATTGTGAGAGAGCATTGAACGCTACTGAATTACTTGCAGAAATGACAAGAGGTATTTGAAGGGATATCACCATGATGCGGCTGTCTCTGAGGAACACACAGCCTAGCTTCAGCTGAAGTGCTCTAAAAAGTGTGCCATCCTCAATTGCCTGTAAGTTCATTTAACGTTGGTGCTCTCTATCAAGTTTCTGCAACTGCAAACATTAAAGCAGTAGTCTTGCTAATCTTGTATCTAGGGATTGAATAATGCTTTTTCAAGTAATTTTTTATAGTTTATCAAAATGTAGACTTAGACACTAGAGCGCCATTAAGGTTTCATGATTTTTGTTTGTTTGTTTTCATTTTCATAAACAAATATTTTGCTCGTACTCTGACTAGAGGAAGCTAAATCCTTTTTGTAAAGCAGTAGCTATAGTTACTGAGCAATGCTTTTGTATGTACCATGCCTGTTTAGTACCTGACTGCTGATCAAATAGGACCTTACAACTGATTTCTGTTTGTTCAGGGAGGTTTAGTACAGCATAGAAGAGCTGGGGGGAAGTGGCAGCAATAGCTGAAAAGAATGAGAGATGCAATACGCTTGAAAGACTTGCTTACAATGGCTTTTCAATGCTTTTAAGAGAAGCATCGTATAGTAAACCTAACTGTAGGTGATTTGCTTTTTGTTTTGCTCTTTATATTTGTGCAGAGCAGGATGAGTACAGGTGTAAAAATTTCCACATCTGAATGATACCAGTTTGCTGACAGCTTACACAAAATCTGTTATGAAGGTAAGACCAACAGAAGTCAGAATTATTCATCTTTATGTATGGTCCCATTGACTTCAATGAGACTGCTAAACTGAATGTTTTTCATCTGAATGTGTGAAAAGCAGTGAGAGATAGGGTAGTATTTTGTGGACATACGTAACCAGTATGGACAGTCTGTACAGGAACAGATAGAATTTTAATAGTCCTAGTTAAATTGAATACCAAAAGCCAGGTAGTCACATGGGAGGAAAATGGATTGAATGAAATGTCATCAAAGACTATGAGATCATGAATTAACATTACAGGTGTAAAAAGAAATACCTATCAGGCTATGCAATATAGTCTTCAAATGAATAAAGTTAATCCTATTGGCTGCACTTTTGCGTAGGTGCTGCTTTACTCTAGTGAGGTCTTCCAGAATCTGGTCCTAAATTTTAATTTTATTTTAATGTCTAATAAAGAATGGTAATGTTTAGCTTACATTTTCTTGTACAGAACAGAATCTTCACCTACAGAAGTGTATTTTTTCCCCTCTGAGTATACCACATCTTTTTTAAGTTTTGTGTATGAACAGTAGGCTCCCTATAATGACTTCTACTGGGTCCAAGCTTGTGAAAATGTTTCTGATATATTTACATTTTAACTGATCATCTCCTGAGAGATCTATATGTAAACACTGCAGCTGAAAATCAGACTCTAAGAGTAGGATCTAATATAATCATACTAAAATAGGTGGGGTTAATCACCAGCTGTTGTGAATCAGAATATTTCCACCAATTTCAGTTTAATTTTACTTACACCAACTGGGCATGCTAGGCTTGTGTAACAGTGGTGAAAAAAACAGAATAAACTGACTTTCTTTGCATAAAGGACAATGATGCATTTACATTTGATTCCTGTGTATTTTACTGCATGCCTTTGGAGCAAAGGCAGTTCAATCAAATACCAGTGGAGGGTTTTTTCTAGATAGAGACCTCTGGAAATTGCTTTAACCCTTTAACATTTAGAAAGCATATTTATAGAAATGGGATGCCTCCTTTTATGTGCTTGCCTTCACAGTGGTAGAAAAATAGCAAAATATATTCAGGAAGATGCCATCCCATTTCAACCTGTTCCACTAGAAGAAATACAAATCAGCTCTAAGTTTGGCTTTATGATAAAGACTCCTACATCAAAATCTAGGAAAAATAACTTGGAGGTAATTTACTTTACATAGCAGAACAAATTTTTGAAACTTCTGTCAGTCATGATATACACTTTCTCACATTGATGTGGTGTTAGTCTCTAGTCACCTCCAGACTATTAAATCCTAAACCAACACACATTTATCACACTTGTAGAAATACATGTAAGTCAGCGCTCTATCTTCAGTTGTATTCGAGCTCTATTTGAGCACAGTTAAATGCAGTTTTGCCATGGAAATAACATGTAATCATTAGAATGCCCTGCCTGGTCAATATCTACTCTTCAGTGGTTTAAAATAATTTCCTGTGACTTAAAACACTTTATATATTGAAATCTATTTATACTTCTAAGTCCAGTTAACCCATAGTGATTTATATTAAGTGAGGATTATAGGAGAGTAGTTATATTGCGATCTCTTGAAATAACATTGTTCAGATAGCACTATGAGGGCCATACTTTTTGCTAGAAACGTTGAACAGAACAAAATGAATTAAGCTGGGACAAAATCTAGTTTCTGAACTTATTTAGTAAATATGCTTTTGAAGAAATATGAATATTTCTGACTTGTCTTTCAAGTTTGAATAGAATTTGTATTTTGCTAAGCCTCATCACTGAGGCAGTCTTTGATCTGGTTAAAGTTTAAAGAGTAAAACATCGCGATTTTTTTTTTTCTATTGCTGATGGGCTGCAAAGTTGCCATAAATGAGCAGAAATGGTTCTATCCAAATGTTTCCCAAAAAACAGGTGCCGCAATTTCAGTTTCTCTGACAGTGAAGAGAATGTTTTTGGATTTCTCCCACTGCTGTAGGAGTGTCTGCATAAGAATCAGATAAGATGTGGTTCTCTTCTAGCAATGTTTTATTGTGCTTTGGGATGAAAATGGCCAGTGTAAAGTCATCGTAGTATTGTCTAAGTAACATCAGAACACGATTGGATTTGTGATAAAATAGGACTTCTTAATAAAAAAGTATGCCTGTCCCTGTCAGCTCATTAACTTTGCTAACTGGTATATTTTTGTGCCATAAACACTTGTGAACTGTAGACATTTCACTCTGCAAGCCTTGAACAAAGATAGGTGGTAGCAACAGATATGATGTTTTCAACAATTGTCTCAAGGATGCTAAAGATCAAATCATCAAAGGCCATAATGTACCCAATATGTATTTCTGTAACTATTTTACTTTGAACTAGGGAAGTTCAATCTGTCCAAATACCCTTAAGAATCTGAGGGTTTTTTTTCCACTTACACTGGTAGAAATTAGGAGTTAACAGTGTTGGTATCGTTGAGTCTATTGTGGCTTAAAAGCAGAACAAATAAAAGAGGCTTTGGTAATGACTCTTCAGTATTTGAGCTCTCTCCTTATCCCTGGAAAGCATTTCAAACAATAACCCCGTTGCTTTACCTGCCCATCAAGAAATTCATTACAACAGTAGCTGTGATTCCAGGACTAAACAACTGAGTTGGGAATTGAACTGTGGTCTTGCACAACTCAAAGGCACTGTATGATCTCTGTTAGCTGTTAATGAATTGTGTCAACTTGCTAGCTGACAGCAAAATCAATCCTATCACCTCTGCTGCTTGAAAAGTATTATTACTATATAAAAGTTATTGTTTGAAATTTGATATATTCAGAAATACATCAAGAAAAAGTAATGAATTAAATCTTCATACTTCCTTTACCCAAATACGTAACTTCTGGGAAACTTAGATTATATATGCACTCTAGCTGTTTATGTTCCTTAAAGTTTCCTCTACAAGACAAGGCCCTTCATATATTTTAATTAAAAGCCAGAGAAGAAATAAATTTTCCTTGGCACATGTCGTGCTAATGAGCACTGGTTAGTTTGAAAATACATGTTCATTGGTTTTACATGATAATTTCCCTTTGAACCAAAAGACCCCATTTATACAGAAACATTTTCTAGAAGCAGTAGGGGGCATAATTTCACTTTTGTAATTCTTCAGAGACATTATCCCAGTGCATTATGCGTGCACACTGAATTTTCTTTTTTTGTTTATGGCATTAATCCTGGGGTTAAGGTTGGCTTGTGTTGAGCAATAATAAGTTTAACCTTTGACTTCATACAATAAGATGTAATTTATAATTTCTAGACTCTTTTGTAAGTGCTGTTACTCTCACTTCTGCTTAAGATAAATTGAGACAAGTGAGCACTTGATATCAGTGATCTTTACATGCAGAACATAAATCTAATTTACTTATTGTCTGAGCTTAATTCTGTAAGCCCTGAGTATGTCTTTTAAACAGTGTGAACATTTTTTGTCTGTTTAATGTGTTGGTCAATTTTTGTATTTCACGGAATGTTCAGCTCTCCCATAGATCTCAAGCCATTAAATATGAATCCTGGAATGCCTAAATGCATAGAAACTTTATGAAATGTGGAAACAAAGCAAGGTAGCTATTCATATTAATAATAGTTACTTGCAGTTCAAAATTAAATTTTAAAGGCAATTTAAAGGTGTTTAACCAAGTGTGTAAATAAATTGTAGCTATTGCTATTTGCTTATAAAATATATGCATCTATAATTCATAAAACCTCATTATTTTTTAATTGTAAATGAAACACTTTTAACTTTTTTATTTAAAAAAACCTTTTAAATTTGCACAACATATTTATGATTGCCTAACTTAAATGTTACATTTTGGTTTGTAATTGAAGAACAAGTTTATTACTTTTTTGCTCTTCGAGCAAGAAAAGGAATATACTTTGTAATTGTGTATACTACGAGTACTTAATCTTTCTCTACATGATGAGGAAGTGCTCGTTCATTGCATTTGTTTGGGTGGGGTGTGGGCTATGAGGTATAAGCTGATTTCATAACGTATGTTTTGTTTTCAGGGTAGAATTATTTAGATAAAATGGTTCAGGCTCATGACCCTCTGTAAGACCACAATATTGAAAATCTGTTTCCCCCCTCTCAGGCTGTGTTATATTGTGATACTGGGACCTGTTTTTATCGTAGCAATGATGACATGGAAATATTTGTCAGTATATATGAAGTATGTGCAAGTTAAAATGCAGAAAAACTCAAATGGAAAATAAAATTATGCAATGCTATTTTAGAAGAGTACTAATGTTTGATAAGATTTTAAAATAAGTCTCCCAGCCTGGATTTAGTATTTTGGGAGGAAAAAAATGTTAAGTCATGCAGCTGTGGGAACTCAAACCATTTAGAGGCCCTTCACAGGAAAGCTTATATAGAAAATTTATGTGTAATTGCCTAAGTTTCAAGGCAGAACCGCCCATGATCATTATTTTTGGTCTTTATAACACTGAGGGCTATTTGATGATGGCTCCAGTCCTGCTCCTGCATTTATAGTAATTGTGTGACAACTAAAGAGGCTGCCAGTATCTTTAATTTGTGCTGGGATTTGAATCTTCACTAGTTTGGTTACTAGAAGTTATCTTTTGCCTGAGCTTGCTCACAACAAAAAAGCAGGCAGTGGATTAGTTACAGGTAAGAGCTGGGTAGAATATTATGAATCTGACAGTACCAGCTGTCTCTCATAACGCACAATAGGCAATGATGGATTGCCTGCGTAATTAGATTCCTTACAGTCTTAGAAGGATAATTTTGAAAGTCTTCCTGCAGCTTGTTTTGCATAGGTATACTTTGTTATTTCCCTTAAGTTTGAATTATTTTAGATAATGAAGAAGTAATCATTAAAATTGAAGATATCATCATCTGTGCTAGTTTCATACACTACAGGAATGTTGAGTAGAATGTGCTTAAGTGTGAGTTAAGAAGGAAGGAATTATTCTAGTTGTGCTTATGGAGAAAGGAAAAAAATAAGGAAAAAAATGTCACGTGTGTGACATTTAAAGAGATTAATTTATTTTTTAATAGGCTGGGCTGCTGTATTTGAGAACAGAAGAGCTGTGTGAAAAATGAAGGGTGTGCTGGTTGTTGGTGAACCAAGAAAATGTGTTGTTCTAAGCTATTATTCATACTGTAATATCCTGTATCAAATTAAATATTTGTAATAGATACCAAATCCTAAGAACGGTAATCCTCCTCACAGTGGTGGAGCATCGAGGTATGATAACTTGCACTTGAACCAAGGGAAAATACTTCAGCTAATGATAATAAGCTGTTACTTTGCATATTGATCAGTTAGAAAATTTGAAATGTAAGAGTTAGAAATGTTTCTGCATGGCACGAGTGTGTCTGTTTGACTCGTGAACATGCAATAAAGAGATGATTTAGTTTTAAGCAGCAGCTGATTTCCCCAGAATTATGTATATCTGATAATGTTATCAGAACTGTTGTGTTTTGAAATCCCAGTTCAGAAACTGAAAATCTCCAATAAGGAACAAAAAATGCAAGGAAAGCACATCACTTTAAAACCTTAGTCTACCGCTGGAAATGGTACAGATGAGAGGTATATACTACAAAGTGCCATGGTTTCTACTTTGCAACTGTCATCAGAATAAGTGAAGAAGCTTTTTGTCTGCCATGTTTGCAGGTCTTAATATTTAATATGGAGTTATGATAAAATATATAGGAAACAATCCTGGAACTCTTCACAAGACAGATATTTCTTCTGAAATGTCAGTCTTGGATGCCTCCTTCTACGAAAGATGTCCTGCCTTGACTACAAGGATCAAGAGAAATACAGGGGTGCCATATATGTCATCTCACTGAGAGAAGTTGTCACTGTAGACCCAGCAGAAATGCTGCTGATCATAGTTGCTACTTCTTTTGCTGTCAGTGTACCTTTCCCGTGTTGATTGAGAAAGTTGTATTGGTAGCAGGAAAGAAAGAAATAGGAAGAGGAATAGTGATCCAAAGATGTTAGTCCTACATGTGCATTGCAGGCTTGCTGGACTTTCATCCCTCCTGTTCTTTCTCAGAATGTGTTAGGTTGTGACAAATGGCAGGTCCTGTAAAAAACGTAGCTCTGAAGCCTCTTTTTAAATTTAAATATTTTTTTAAATCAAGTGAAAAAACTTGAAAGAACAATGAGCAAACTCTCTGCATGAGATGTAATGTCTGCTGTGGATGAGTCATATATATATATACACACATATACAATATGTTCATACCTAGTATAAATAAAATTTAAATATATAAATATAAACCAAAAACTTACCAAACTATTGCTAGCCATTTAAAGGGTAAGGTCAAGTGAAATGTAGCTCTCAGCCCTGATATGTGAATATACAACTTCATTTTTCTCATGTGTTCCTTTGTACCCTTTTGATGCAAGAAGTTGTAATCAGAGAACACTTAGAAATAAGTTTGCCACCTACAGAAAGGGGAAGAAAAGCTCCCTTACTTGTCAGAGGCAGCAGACATTAAGGTCTTTCATGAATCTCTTCATTTTTCTAAATGGAATGTCTTCTTTCTGCTGTGTGGACAGTCATTCTGACAGCTTTGCAGGGTTTATATCAAGTAATGTGATTTTTTTTTTCTTTTTGAAAATAAAACCAGTTTTGGCAGCACTGAACAGGTATTGACATCTTAATTCTACCTTCCCTTGCTGGTGAGTTTCTCCTTACTTACAGCTTTTTTAGGTCAGAAGAATGGTTAGCCTTTAAAAATCACAGGTTAAAGTTTGGAGAAAAAGTAAGTTGTGGCTCACATGAAGAAGAGAAGCACTTTGGTAGCTGAAGATTAATCATATGTCACGGGGGGAACTGCTGCTGACCTGTTACCTCTAATCATTCCAGTGCTTTTCTGTGGTGGATGTTTGCTCTGACTGCATCTGAGTTGCTGGTGGACCTAAACGAATGCAGCTTCTGGTATAGATACTTTACATAAGCAGAATGATTCAAATAAGAATAAATTCTTCCGGTGCAATTAGAGTATTTCCTTGCCCACAGTAGAAATATGTATTGGTGTTGCTGGCTGTCAGTGACTTTTCATTGGGGCACATTCCCTTTTGTATGCAAAGATTTAAATGATGAAGAAATTCAGTGGGAAACTATAAAATAAGTGAAAATTACCTCTCATGCATATAGAAGTGAAATGCAGAGAATGGTTTTGAAATTATCCTATGCAGGAGGTGCTGCATTAAGTGTGGTGGTTTATTCTCTCCTCTAAAATCTGCACTGCTTTGGCCAGTGGCCAGGAGAAGAATTGCATTGTGACAGTTTGCCTTTTTATAATCCTATCAAATACTCTTAACTACCCAATTAAGGCAGTTTCTCTTCCACTAACATGTTTCTTTTTCCTTGAATTTTCTGTCAAGATTTTTTTTCCTGAGTTTAAATGCCTGAATTGCTGCTTCAAAAGGACAGTTGAACATTTTTAGATATGCTGAGATCACTTCAGGTGATTTTTTTCTGATAGGTTGTTATGACTTAAGGGCTCTACAGTTCCTAATGCAGTGGCATCTGAATGAAGTTTCTGTGCATGCAGAGCTTGGTTGTGGGTTTCAGTGTGTTGTCTTTTCTCTCTATTCTTTCTGTAACACAAAAAAGTATTTCTGGGAATTTCCAAGGAGTGCAGTACACTTCATTTTTAGTTGTCAAGATAGCTGACAGTTTATTGTGGTACTAAGAATAAATTATTCCACAGTTCATACTTAAAACAAAGGCAGAAATGCTTCCTTTTTTTTCAAAAAAAAAAAAAAAGCTGACACTTTGGATTTATATTAAGCATATCATCTGGATACACACTGCATGAAAATATAAACTATTCAGGATGAATTATTAACCCAAAGCTTTTACCCTTTCTTAGATGCAGTAAAGTTACTCTGCAGGCTACTACCGGGATAGGAATGTGGGAGAGATTAGGGGGTTTCTAATAAGATGTATAACAGGCTGAAGTATCAGCAGATGTCATTGTTCAGCAACTATTTTCTTTAAGAGAAAGTTCTTTATTACCAAGTGCTGTGCAGAGACCTCTAGCCATATTATTAGGAGAACAGGGGCACTGTAGTTGGTGGATTTACTTTAGGTAATCTTCTAATATCTATGGTAACTGCATAGTCAGGATTGTAGTTTAAGTGTAGTCAGTAAACCTGTAATCCAAGTAGCCACTGAATTTTTAATAATGATATTTGAAATGTTGGCTTTTAATCTTGTCTCATTACTGTCTGAAGAGTTGCCAGTCTCCATGCACATCTGCAAGACCTTTTGGAACAGTCAGATTGCTCAAAACTAAAAGAATCACGTGCATCTATGCTCCTTTAAATTAAATGTTTGGTGAACATGGTGGTAGGTGGCTTGGATATAACATAAGCGTGCAGGCAGCACCTTACTAAATAAGAACTGCAAAGTTTGTAGTTTAGTCTATGATTTGTTTATGTGGGATATTATCTGTGGGAGTGGAAGACAGAGGAAAAGTGAGAAGGGTGAAGCTGGCCTTGGAAATAATCACTTGTGTGGCTGGGTAAGACAAGCATCTGATCCTAATTCCACAGTGGCAGCTAAGTACACATCTCTGAGGCTAAAACTTTGTGGATATTTATATTTACAGGGAAGATAAATACATGACTGCTTCCCTGGGGAGCCTGTTTCAGTGCTCCACCACTTTCTGAGTGCAGAATCACAGAATGGTTTGGGTTGGAAGGAACCTTGAGGCTCATCCAGTTCCAACCCTCCTGCCATGAGCAGGGATACCTCCCACTAAGTCAGGTTGCTCATAGCCTCATCCAGCCTGGCCTTGGACACCTCCAGGGATGGGGCATCCATGACACAATTGACACCATTGGCTGCCAGGGCACACTGTTGGCCTTCCAAAAATTTGTGGCTATATTTGTCTCCTCAAGAACTCTACAAGAGTCTGAATGAATTATTCCATATACTAGCAATATATGTATGTGTATATATACATAAATATGTTTCTTGGCATTTATTTTCCTATTTTATGAACTGATGGAAATTAAATTAAATCTGCACTGGGAATTTAAGAATCTATAATAACCTCAGCAGGGTTATTTTTTTGGGGAGGGGTCAAACTTGGGAAGACATAATGGTATCAGCAAACCAGTGTGGGTGACACTGTTTCTTCAGAATCCCTTTATTTTAGTACTATTTTCGTCACAGTATTGTTCAGCCTTCCATTTGAAATATTCTGTTAGGTGGTGTGAAATAATGCATCTTCTAACTGAAACCAGTTAACACATTTGATGTGAAGAATCTAAAAGGATCCTTACCTTGTTGAATAAAAATTTGTCTCAGGTCTTTGTTGTGAAAAAGAACAGAAATAAACCTTGGGTTTCTGGGCAACAAGTCTTCCCAATAAAAGATTTTCTATTGCCTGTGAATACATCTGAGCTTTTGCTGAGAGCATTCTGGCTGCCACATTTACCTGTACTTGCTGTGCTGCCAGTAAGATACTGTGTTATCAAGTGCTTTGGGACACTCTGTCCATAAAGAGGTATGATACAGAACCAAATTCTGTTTTATTTGATGCCCTGAAAGGGTGCAGTTCATTTTTTTAGTAAATACCAATCATCAAAGTGATCTGAAATCACTCCATTTAGGCATCTGGCTGTCTCAATACAACACTCTTCTGAACAGCTAATCCGAATACCAAAAGGAAATGATAGTGAGTTACATTGCTAGGAATGGTCAGAAAATACTACGACTAATAGTATTTTTCAGGGATAAAGGGTAGTCATTGCCTATAGTATACTGCATGTTTTTCTCTGTCCTTTCTCCTCAGTGTTTCTGCTACAACTTTTGCTATGCAAAAAATTAAAACCCCATAAAGCCAAAGGGATTACAGTAGTGCAAAATCTGCATGTACATTAGAATTATCCTGATATCGTAATGTGTTGAAATGCTGGAAATTTTGTGTGAACATTCATATCTAATGTTTCATATTTTAATGGGTCACAATGAAATGCGTGTATTTTCAGCTAGCATTTAAAATATAATTGACATGGCAACGAATCATGTGTAAGGATGCAGAATTATCCCCATTCATCTTCCTTTTGTTTCAGATATTTGACATTAAAATCTCTGCCATCTACTTACAAACTTTTTACTTTGTGAGATTGCCTGTTAAGTGTGCTGCAGCAAGGTTTTAAATTTTTCATTTTTGTTATTCCTTAAGCAAAATTTGCAGAATTGTCATCTGCCTATCATCTGTGATCTCACAAGACTGGTAACTGTGCACTCTGTTAGGCTGATTTCAGAATAATAATTGTTAAGAATATATTGCAATGTTGTGCTCATTTACTTAACCATCCAACAGTACATTATTTTCTTATGTACTGCATATAAAACTGTCATTCTTATCTGTCTCCATTTTCTTCAAGAAGCTTTGTATTATTTTATTTGCTTATGGAGCCTGATGGGTAATAACATTTGGATCTTTCACAACAGCGAGAACATGAAAGTATCAGAGCATCATAAGTAACAATACTAACAGATGTATCTGCAACATATTATGGTTAGTAATGGACATAATATTGGGATGTTGACAATACTATGGTAATATGTCAATGTACTGGTATTATTAGGCAGCTCTGCTATTTCCTCTGTCTGCTATCCATTGAATAACTTGTTAAAAACCACTCTCAGAACCCTGAACGCTTCTGGCCTTTACTGGACTTCTTTACTGGACTCACTTTAAAGATTTTGAGATTTTCTGACATCTCTCTCCACTCTCAAGCAGAGGAAGTGTGTGCTCCTACCTCTTACTTCATTCAACTGTAAGACTTAGAAGATATAAGTTTTCCACCCCTAGATCATGCGCATGCAGATTTCTGTTCTTTCTTAACCACACAGAGGGCAGGTAAAATATTTGATTGGCTAAGTGACATGCCCTGCCTGTTCTCTACTTCTTAGACTTCTCTGAAAATCTGTATGATACAGAAGAGTGTTTCAACAAAGAATATGTGCTAATACACAGTAATAACTTGATACTCTGTTGGAGTTTCAGAAGCTTCTGAAACTCTATTGTCTTCATTGCTTATCAATTAGAAAACATAAGAAAGGATCAGATGCAAATATGTCTTTCCATTGAGTGCTGTCTATTATGGAAATAAAAAAGATATGCCATCCTTTCATATCTTACCCATGGGAAAGTAATTGTTTCCCAGTAGTGAGAACAATAAGACCTTTTTTTCATGAACGTCCACTTTCAGAAGAGGCAAATCTGACTGTATGTAATCTTCATTGTAAGTTGCAGAGTATTTAAAAGTTTTGTGCTCCATTTTCCAGTTGGCAGCATTGTTTAACCGAGTTTCTGTAAAGGGGCCTCTCTTCTTTGTAAGGAGTAAAGTCATTAGATGCAGAAGGCCAAAAGGTAACATTAACAGGAGGCTGAATGATGAAGCAGTAGGATATCCTACCATAATAATTTTCTGAGTCGTGTTTCTGTTATAGAAGACAGAAGGTCTGCAGAGTAATCACAAACAGTTGATAACTATTCTCCAGCAAGCTTAAAGAGGACATTTCTGTATCTATCTAAGCAAAACTTAATTTATATTAGAGACAACAGAAGAAATACCAAGGGCGGTTACTTGGCATCAAGTTGATTGCAATTATTAGATTGGAAATGAAGAGGAATAATCAAAACAATCATAACAGTGTGCCGTAGAATCAACACAAAATTTAAACTGCAAGAAATACAGAAACCTTAAAGAAGAAAAGCATCATTTAATTAAACTGCAAATAACAATTGTTTGCATTTTTTGAGTCAAATTGCTTACATGAAATACAAGCCAGGTAGTTAGTAACAAGCATTAAGTCAATTTGTTGTCTCTTTCACATACTTCACACTAGTTGAAGTTGAATTATTTCTGCTGGATGAGTTTTACATCTGTGTAAGTACACAGAATTTCTAAAGAGAGAGAGTACAGTAAAAATACTTTAAATAACACCTGAAGTGGTTTTGCTCTACAAGGCTTGTGAAGAGATAACATTTTTTTTCAGACTTTTCTTTCTCATTTTTAGTGTTCATCTTGGTAGTTTACCTTGTGACTAATCTGTGATGTTCTGGAACAAGAAAAATGTACATATCGTACATATAAAAGAAAGAAACAAAAATAAAATTCAAGGAGAGTTCTTGAACGGATTATTTTTCTCCACCAAGCCTTGGTGAGAGGCTGACAACTTGAAATAGGTATTGTGAGCTGAGAAATAAAACGTGCACTCTATTTATCAAATGTTCACCCTTAGTTTCAGATCGTTATCTACTTGCTATTTTCAGGTACTTATTTTTGCTGTATTTTTTTATTCTATCTCCCCTAAATTCATTTAGTTCTTCATTATCTGTAAATCTGGTGAACACTAAGAACAACTTAACTTTTCTGCCAAGCAATTTTCTTTCAGTTTCATTTAGATCCAGTGTTATTTACTTCCAAACAGCAAAGCCCTTGAATGAGTTTTAGCATCCAAGTGATCAAAAGAAGGCATCTGAATTCCTTATTGCCACAAAGGTATAGAGGAAGGATGCACGTGGGAGATGCGAGATGATGAACTGTGAAGTATTGATTGGGATGTGTTTCTGGCTCCTTGTAAAAGATCTTGTCTACTCTGCTTTTCAAATGAACTTGAACTAATATTACTTATGTCTAATACACTTTTAAACTCCAAAAGTACTGTTGGAGACGCGTGTATATGTCTCAATACATACTTTTCTTGTGACTGGCATTACTATTTTTCAAAACAATTCCCACTCCCAAAATTCTCCAGCAAATTCACTGTGCTACAAATTCACTACTTGGCTCTCAGTGTTTCTGTGCATCGTCACTGAAGGCCGTCTATGGTCCAGGGAACACAGAGAACTATTGCTGCAAATGGTTTTGCTCCTCAGGCATTAAAGTGAGAAGTCACATAAAAGGTTCTCAATCAAGGCATAAGGTTACCTATCAAATAATTTCTCAATAGCAGAGCTTTAACTTATGAAAAACTTTAAGAATATCCACAGGGAAAATCTTTGGTTCTGCAGCTTCCTATTTAGATTACAGTAGCTGGAAGTTAATTAGCCCTGCTAGCCTTTTTCTTTTAGGCTAATTAGTAAGAAAACTGGATATAAAAAAAGTCAAAGTCATTTTGAGAGAAAGAACTTCAACATTTTGTTCGTAACAGTCCCTTTGGAGGATATTAGCTCCATAATGACCATAGGATGCTCTTCGTTCTGACAGAATGTAGTTCTACAGTCTCTGAACTCATTTAGACGACGTCTTAGTCATTAATGATTTTAGGCCTAGCTGCTTGCAGTTGCCAAATGAAACCACATGACGTGTTGTTTAATTATGCAATGATCAGCAGCCTTTACATTTTAATTAGGGAGCCACTGTAATGAAACCGTCCCACTTTACATATGGCTTATTGGGCTGAAAGGTCGTCTTTACTAATTGGTTGTTTGGAAATGTAATTTTGACACAGCAATGCAGGTAGACTTGTCTTTACTTCTAATGTGTTTCCTGATCTTTTTTTGATTTGGCTAATTAGTGCTAATAATTTAAAAGCTGCATGGCATTCCAAAACTCCTGCTGTTTACTATATGTATAGTAGTTTTATTAACAGATTTTAGTACTGTTAATACATGGTGACATAATGCTAGTGTCTACTCACAATTTTCTTTGGTTTTTGCCAGAGTACAGGGACTTCACTGTCACACGTTTAGCTGTGTGTGAAAGACAGAACTGATGCAAGGAGCTTAAGGAACTGTGCTTTAATAACCATTTGCAGTACTCTTTAGAGAATATTTGCATTGGAAAATGCATGATTTATTTGTATTTAAGTTTTTCAATGATTAATTCATGAATATATTTGCAGGAATGCCAAGGTCTCGAAAATAATGAAAGCCTATCCTTTTGTAGCTGTTTGTTTTCATTTCAAATCAAAACTGTCTTGTTTGTTTGTTTACTTTTTAAAAGAATAGTCTGTTCTTCCCACTGGGGTTTTGATATCATTTTGACAAGTAAAAGGATTAATTTACATTAAAGAATCAAATAGGTTAAATTTTCATCTCCTTCTGCATTGCTTTATGAGACATAAGCAGGAACATTTCCTAACGTGCTCTGCCAATCCAGGCTGCACGCTATCTATCTAAATCCTCTCTCCTGTTTGGTGTTTCATTTTATTTGTAATAAAGTACACAAAGTTCTTCTTAGTTCCTCAGGGGGATGGCTGGTTGTGAGGACCCTGACTCAAGAAGTGTTTGGCTCTGTGTCCTTTCTCCCTTAAAGCTATTTTTGCTTGTATCCAGTTGGACAAAAAAGAAGTTGCTTCAGCTAGTCAAGAGACTCGGTAGGAGTGTTTCAGGCAAGTATTACTGCTGCTCAGTTGTAACGACTCTGTAATAGTCAAACTAACATTGACTGATTTTAGGGTCACCTTCACATGACATTCACAACCCTACTTTTACCAGCCTTCCAAGACCACTATTTAGGGTTTCTATTCAGCAGCTTCTGAAAGCAGTACAGGGTTTAGATCCAGATGAGTGGCTCTAGAAAGATTATTTCATTTAAAAAGGCTTCCTGTGCATTTCAGGAAATCAGTCTCATAGCTCTTTAAACTGTTAGTAATGTAAAGTTGTTGGAGTAAGGTCATGTTATACTGTGTATTTTTATTGTAACTAGCAAAGCAAAGATTTGAGCTTGATCATACTTACAGTCACAGGTACTGGGGAGTTACAGAGACCTTCAAAAGTACCATGTTTTTCAAGCAGCAGTAAATTTTTTCACAATTCAAGGCACTGTTAAAGAAAGGCTGGGTTCTGAAGATTAGTTCAGGTAGAGAACTCAAGGCGTTAGTATATTTTTACACAGTTTGAAAGGAACAGCAGCCATGGCTTTCTAAGGGAAAACGTTGTTATTAGAACTAGCAATAGAATAATACCATAGCTCATCATCGCTTTGTTAATGAAGCTATTAAAGTAAAAGTTTAAAATGTGCTGTACTGTCTTTTAAAAGCAATATTTTGAACCTTGGTTCAATGAATCTTTTGAATGCGTGCTTTGTTTTAAACATATTCTTAAGGTCTTTCTGAAACTCAAGTAAATTCCTCAAAAGTTTTGCTGAATAGGAACAAACCTACAAGTATACATTTTTTTTTCTCCTAATCAGAACATGATTGTTCTTTTAATTTGCGTTACTTTCTGAATGTAACATTTTTTCCATTTTTTTTGCAGGAGATTAGCATGGGAATTATCACCAAAACCTGTATATTTGGCATTTCTTAAACAGTTTTGAAGCTATTTGCTGAACAGTATTTTAAAGAAAACAGGCTTATTTTGCCTCTAAAATTATTCTAACTAGCAAATACTTCCTGTGGTTCTTCAAATCTTTGGAGAACTGCTTTTGCTGGGTTGGTTGACTTCAAGTTTTAGCACATCTCTAGCAGTAAACAAGCGTGTTGGGCATGTTGTTTGATGAACTCCAAAGATTTAAGCACTCAGCTTTAATTACTGATAGTTTTAGCAACAGCACAATAAAAATAGGCTCCTGCTTCACTAAATCAAAGAAATGTGACTGAGGGCCTTCTGATCCAATTGTTCTCACTTAGTTCAGCTCTCACAAACATGGTTGTGAAATATTACTGTGGCTTGAGCTGATATGAAGCACCATTGTCATCAATCAAATAAATAACAAAAAATCAGGTGAGAATCAATATGTAACACAAGTGTTCGTTTCAGCCAGATAATCAACTGCACATATTTTGCAGTTTTGTTCGCCTCTTACCCCCATTTCTCTCCAACTTCTGTTTATTTATTTTTAATTCTTTTTTAACACTTGTCATTCCCCATCCTAGTAAAGCCTGGCAGCGGCGCAGAAGAAAGAATCAATGTTTTCCAACCCGTGTGACCTGAGACTCTGTTGCTACATAACATTCAGGTGCTAATGTTACTCAGTGTGGCTGTGCACCGTTTAGTTGCTTGGTGATAATAATAATCTTTTGTCTCCTTGCTTTTAAATTATGCAGACTATATTGAATAGTTATGATTGTGTGGCTTGACAGCATTCCAAGGTTTTGCCAGACACCCTACTATATAAACTCATTCAGAGCAGAGAGGCAGGTTTAATGGGCAAGCTGGATGAAACATGGGGCCAGCTGGTGTCAGCTGCCTCTTAACAATGGGAATACGTATCAATCACCCAGCATGGCTTTTTTGTTGGGATATTTTTAATCTTTGAGGTCTAATACTAATAAAACATATTTACTAGGATTTCAAGAGGTAGGATTATAGAAGAAGGAGATGAAATGTTTTCTACTGTCTTAATTTAAGCTTGTGCTGAATGGATAATCATTAGTCAAAATAAGCATTGCCATCTGACACATCAACTGTCAGGAAGATAATTCAGAAAAAACTGATGGAACCAAAAAGAGATTGTTATTTGGTGCAAGAACTTGATCTCTGCAGAGAATATAATGCATGGTTTTTACAAGGACAGGGGGGTTCTTAATTTTTTTCCTTTTTTTTTTAAAAGCAGTGTAACTTCAGGTAAGAAAATAGCTTTAAAAATGTAACCAATTATCTCGGAATTATCAGATCATCAGATTTTTCTTTTGAGTTTGTTTTTGAATAATAGCTGTTTAATTAATTGCACTTGTTTTAAAGAAACTCAAGTTACAAAGAAAATTTATCACATGCATATATGCTTAAATATATGAATATACAAGAAAGCTTAGTATGAGTCCGTTGACTTTAATGGGGTGTATGCACATGCTTAAGTGCATTTCTAAAAGAACTGTTTATTCATCTGATTACTCTATGCAAACCATTTGTTTTCTAGCAGTAACTATTGCAGAACTGAATAGAAAAAACACAACCAAATGTACAGTTTCCTCAAATGGAATGGTGTGACACCTGTTAGGTGAAGACTCCCTCTATTTTATTTAGGAAACACTTTGTTTCCCAAAAAAAGATGTTGAATTAACTAGCTAATCCTAATACCAAGTTCTAGAATAGTTATTTAATATCTGTGAGGAAAAAAAATAAGCCAGAAAAGCAGTAACTACCCATATGCTTGTTTCATCTAAATCTTGCAGATTCAAGATTTGAAGACAGCTTGCTGTCCAATTTCCTAATCTTAAAAACTTAATATTCTAGAAAGACATGCCCATAGTTTCTTTTACTGGCAACTGGGCTCACTTCCATATTTTTCTCTATGAAGTCTCTTGTAGATCAAATATCTTCAAAATCACAGCTTTGAAATTTTCCTATGTCTGATTTACCCAACTTTTCTGGATATCACAATTTATCAGCCTGTACTAGTTCTTGTCTGGCAAATTATGCCTAGGCTGCATGTTCTTTTACATGAACACTTTGATAGCTTCCAAAAGAAACATACCAATTTCAGATACCTCCAAACAAGCCTCACAGTCTTCTGTGGATATGTTTTAAAATATTACATAAAGTCAGCTTCAAAGGATGATGTAAAACTTGGAAAGATCATGATACGTTTACATTACATTTAAATTATGACTACATAAAAAGAGAAAAGCAGAAAGCCTATGTGGGTAATTCATGTTTTTCATTGTTTAGTAGATATTCTGGATGATATATTCTATGACAAACATTCATTCTGGGGTCAGAGTGAAAAAAAGGTTTGTGTCCCTGCTACCTTGTGTTCTTGTTTCTTGCACAATGTCATGTAGGTTCCGTGTACCAAAGGTGCAGACATAAGTGACTAAAATAACTTCTGGTTTAAGCGAGTCAGAAATGCTTAATCCTCCCTCATATTCCCAAGAGTAGATTTTACATTGAGATTAAAGATCTCTAAAAATATTGGTTAATATACTGCCAGTAATATATTTTTCTGCACTATAAATCTGATATCAATACTATCTGTCTGATATGGGTAGCTCAGCAAGGCTCTTTTTGTTTAATGTGAGACTTTAAAAGAAGTTGAATCAACATCCTCATGTAGCTGAACTAATATTTGTTCCACCATTGCTTATATTAACTATGTTGTTATCTATTAAAACATGCCAGCCATGCCAAAAGCAAAAATCCTTTCTGAAGTATTATCTGAAATGCCTTCTTCAAAAATAACCAACAAACTACCCCGTGCACTCTAAAAGGTGTAAATTAGTCCAGGCAAGATTCTCAGAGTTTTTGCACTGCCATTTTGGAGGAGAGGAGGGAGGGAGCACAGAAGATGGACTTTGAAGACAAAAATATTGTAGCCAATTAGCTACAACAATTAGCTAAAATTGGTGCATTCTAAGTGTGATGGGCTCATTAAGCATTAAAACTCCTTGACATTTCCCTGTTGTAGTGATAAATAGGAATGAACAGTTTGCATTTCATACTTTACTGAATTGTATGTCTTTTTGGCTTCTTCATCTGTCATGTTTTACATCTTTAATTTTGCTTCCATTTTATTAAAAAAATCAGCATTAAAGATTCTTTGTTCTTCTTCCAATTATCTTCCTTTGAAAAACTCCCTAGTTTTGTATCGATATTGTTTGGGTTTAAAGTTTAATAGTTAATGCTCATTGTTAAATTGCCAAAAGGATATAGACTAATTTAGCATGCCACTGCTGCTTGGTGAAAATGCCATCATTAGTGATCCATGAGTTGCAGAGAAAAATAGAAAAGAAAAAAGGGCAACAGTGTTATAAACACCACAAATGATTTTAATAAGTCCATTTTTTTAAAAGGGTTTTGAATGGAGTCCTCCCTTGACATAGTTAAATACATTGAAGTATCTTCTTGAAATGGAATTACAACTGCATTGATTTAATAACAGGAAAGAACAAATAGCAGATTGTGAATGAGATGATGTTAGCCTTTTTATATTAATGAAGTTAACCTCAGGACTACCTGCTATTCTTTTTTTTTTATTTAAAATACAAACAAACAAACAACCTTCTCCCTGTTTTTTTATTATTCCAAGTTCTGAAAATAACACCACCTGGCTGGATATTATTGGCATGAACTGTAGAAAAAGTCTTTAAGTTTTATTGTCTTTAATTTTATTTTTTATTTGCTATTCCTAACCAATGGGTTCATAAATTCCCTTTTGGTTTTTTGACAACTTCTTTCTCTCTGTTAAGAGGAAAACCTCTTGATATGTCTTCATTTTCTCTAGATCTTTACAGATCAGTAGCAGGCTTTCCTCTGGTGCCTCTGTGAAAACATATATATAAGAAGGGACAGAAGAGTGCATGGAAGGAAGGAACAGAGGGAACAAGATCAGAAGAGCAGTTACTTGGTTGTGGAGAGTGCATGCCGCAAGAGCACTGTGGCTCATGGACAAGCACATGCTGGAGCAGATATGGCCCCAAAGGGACTTTGGCCTGTGGATAAGCCCACACCACAGCAGGTTCACCCCTGAAGGGACTGTACCCTGTAGAAGAACCATGTGGAGCATAGGAAATGAGTGAGCAACAAGGTGTAGCTAAGAGGAACCAGTGTGTGATGGCCCCAAGTGTCTGTGCTATTCATCGTCCCCCTGAAGGGTCTGAATAAAACCTGCAGAAATAAGACAGGGAGGAGAGGTGTCTGGGACGAAGCAATGAAGTTAAGCCTGGCATTTGCCCTATGAAAATGTTTATCTTCTTTGTTTCCCAACACCCCAATCAATAATTAAATATTTATATTAACTGGGAGCAAATTAAGGTAAATTCTGCAACTCGAATCTGTTTTGCCTGCAACAATTACTGCTGTGATTTCCCTGTCTTTATTTTGACCCACAAGTTTTCTTGCTCCCCTGCTCTTCCTATTTTCTCCCCATCCTGCTGCTGGCAGGAGGGTGAACTCGCAGCTGTGTGGGTGCTTGGTTTCTAGCAGATACCAACCTACCAGAACTTTCTGTTTGCTTATCTCTTCGATATGTACACTTTTGTTTGGACTGTGAGAGATGTTTACCTTTTGCTGCCTTTTTTTGCCGTGTAGCAGTGTTAAGCCAATAGCTAGATAAGTGCGTGATGTGGCAATAACCATTTTCTTCTGATCTAGCACAAAATTAACTTTAGAAGCCTCTTGTTAATTATGCCAAGACCACTTTTTACAGTTCTGGCAATCTAGTGGGGGTTAAAATTAGGATCAGAATGGAGTCCTTAAAATGCTATCTTTCAGGCTAGATAGACCATAGTAGCTGGTGAGGTGCTACAAGGACTGCAGACATGAGGATTAGTTCTTTCCATGCTTTGTTCTTTGTTCCCATGCTATGGGAATGGAACCTGTTCTCCTGATGCTCATTTTTGATTGTCCTTTCTCACCGTCTCAAACTTCAGGTTAATACACACTCTTATTTCAGCCAAGAAATCTCTGTAGTAGTCATAGCAATGTACAAAGAAAACATTTGAATGTGTTTTCTCTGCTTCCCTATTTTAAATGGACTTTTCCTTAGTGCTGTGTTCTCCTTTTTGCAGTGGCTGTATTCATCTGTCATTTTGCTTAAGCAGTCACTCTTTAGGACTTGATTACCCTTGCTTTGGGCAATCGCATCTCTTTTAAATAATATGATGAAAGCAAATCCAGTGAGGCTTACACAATGAGACCTTTAAGGTGCTGCTCAATCCTATTTGGTCTTGCTGAGACAAAGATTGGTTCTTTACAGAATTCATGATCTCAAACACAGTTGTTACTATTCTTATAAAAAGAATACAAATGCATCCAAATACTTATTAATGGTGTCAATGCAAAGCACTGGATTTTTTTTGTTCTGATGCTGTTTGATTTACTATTAAGAGAAATGTTTGTCAGTTCCAGGGAGTAAAAACATTTCCACTGGGAGGAATGGTTGGACTCGATGATCCGGTGGGTCTCTTCCAACCTGGTTATTCTATGATTCTATGATTCTATGACCATTACACTCTTTCTGGACTATATTGGCTCTTAACATTCTTCTAATTAATTTTAACAGAAATTATGACACAAGTAAAAACGAAATTAAATTTTTAAGTGAGTTTTACTTAAATTGATTAAAATCAAGACATTCAGTGTTCACTTTGGCAGGTTGGTTCATATCTATGTGGATGAACGCTGTACTGGGGTCTTCAGACTGTAACTAACTAGTGATGGAAAGAGGAAAAAGAACCTCACCAGTTTGACACCTAGAGACAGTCATCGTTAGGTGTAGCTCAGTTGCAGTGAGTGTGCTGCCCATTTGTGCAAGTAAATCAAACATGCTAAGTCCTTTCCAGAGGTATTTGAGAGAAGATGCTTGATTACTTTGTGTCTTTGTGCAACTATGTGATCCCACTTGTAGTCTAGTTCTTGTGTAATCAGTTTCTGAACATAAAGTGCTCATAGACCTTTACTGTCTTATTTTACACTCCTAAAGTAGAAAGCTTGACATTAAAATAAATAATTTCAGTTCAGAAATATATCTCTTTCTGACTCAGTTTAGGCATGTGTTTAAATTCTGTGTGATGGAACAGAGTCTGAAGAAGTGATAGAATTAGCAGGTTGTTTTAAGTGAATAGTGAATTTTTGTGCTTTGATACAGGAGTTTATGGAGCTAAGCCAAGGGAATTTTTCCCATTGGTTTTATTTAGGGAAAGTTCCACAGAGGTACGTAAGCATAATCACTGTAGAATTTTACATTTCCTGTGTGGCTATTGACACCTAAAAAGAAGGAAAAAAAGAAATTTGAAGCCAGACAAGATAAATGAAATTCATACACGTAGGAAGAAAGAAATTAATTTACTAATTAATGCCGAATAATCCAAATTTTTTAAAATCGAATAGACTGCATAGATTTCCTTTTGCAGTTACTGAAAAATCTTTTAAAATAGATAGAGGATCAACAATAAGTGATGCAAAGGTGTTTGTGGGAAACTGACATTTTTGAATGGGGAAATTTCCACATCAGAAATGCAAATTTAGGATTGATAGAAGTACCACGTCTTCATCTTAGATGAAGTTTACAAACTTGCACAGACACTTATTTGCCTTTGCTTTGAGATGCTTGTGCAATGTAAATGGACATATACTTCTAATCACAATAGCATAACACTCCACTGATGACACCTGCCATCAGTTCCTTAGTTTGTGTTGTCTCAATAAGTAGCCTTAGCTTTTTAATAGTTCGTTCATTGGAGAGGAAGGAAAGGTCAGTGATCTCTTATTGTTCAACAACACCAAGGGGTTTTCTGAGATTGGCAGCCAGCAGAACGTTGCAGTGAAAATCCTGTGCAAAGCTGCCAGCACAGGCTTGCATAGATCAGCATTTCATTACAAAAATAGCAAATGACTTATGTATTTTCTAGGTCAAGGTGGAATAAGTTAAACAAGGATACCGATAACTTGAGTCAGGAAAGGTGGTTATTGGGTGCAGTATTCAACCAGCTGCGAATGGCTAGTGTATTCCTCTTTCCTTTCTCTGTATAACAAAATTTAAAGACCCAAGCACTATATTGCTAAGCCTGATGTATCAAATTCCAAGCACTACTATGCTTATCTCAATTTATTTCTCTCTTAGATATAATAATGTTGAAATAGTGTGGACAGTGTTTATATATTTTCCTCTCTGGTGGAATTAGTTTGAAGGAGAATCTCTAGACAGTGATGAAGTTACTTAGAGATACTTTTTATAAATGTCTCTTCTTCCCCTGAATCATATTGTGTGTTTGGCTACACAAGAGGAGCCTAGCTACTAGTACTCATTTCTCTTAAATATACTCAGATGTCTGTTATGACTTAGAGAAAAAAGGTAGTTTAATAAAAGCTTTAAAGCATTTCCTTTTTTTAAGAATCACAGAATGGTTTGGGTTGGAAGGGACCTTAGAGCCCATCCAGTTCCACTCCCCCTGCCATGGGCAGGGACACCTTCCACTAGGTCAGGTTGCTCATAGCCTCATCCAATCTGGCCTTGGACACCTCCAGGGATGGGGCAGCCACAACTTCTCTGGGCAACCTGTGCCAGGGCCTCACCACCCTCATCATCAAGAATTTCTTCCTAATGTCTAATCTAAATCTTCCCCAGGTTTCCTGTAAGCCCTTCAGGTACTGGAAGGCTATAAGGTCTCCCTGGAGCCTTCTCTTCTCCAGGCTGAACAACCCCAACTCTCTCAGCCTGTCCTCATGGCAGAGGTGAAGGCATCAAGAGGAAGAGTTCTAAGGCAACGGGATAGTGCCTCCAGATCTTTAAAGGTCTGATGCTATTCTACAGTTTAGAAGTGTATGAGAAAGGCCTATGTTGTCTAAAGAAAAAGTCATGAGGAACAACAGGCTTAACAAGAAAAAGAACATTGAAAGACGATTTAAGGACTGCTTTAGGACAGCTGGTTAGTTTCTGCCCTCTAATTATTCTTCTGTACTAAGTATCTCTGAAAGTAAAAAAGACGAAGAGGTTCTGCCACTAAACAGTTTGTAAGAGTAATCTTTGCTGGACATCTATCAGCTTTAGTGGAATGCTGAGGAAATTTCTAATTGGTATTTGGTAAAATTTGATGAAAATAATCTCTTTAAAAAAAATATTATGAATAATTGCCTTTCTCCTATGTCCTCTTGCTCTTCCTTTGTAGAATAAACCAGATAAGGTTAAATAGCATTTTGTTTACTTAGAACAATTGTTTTAAGCTTATAATATGCACAATTCAGAAAGAAATCTGTGTAAATTTGACATAGGCACGAGTGACAGGAGCTGATCCTTCGCATTCAGTACGCTTTTCTAAAGGGAGTTTTGATGTAGAGCAGGTGGCTTGGCAGATACAGCTCCACCTGGATAAACCATGGGACATCAAAGTAACTTGTTACCTACTGACATAGAGGAACCACAACAGGAAATTGAGATAAGTGTGAAAACCTTTTTGCTACAAATTCAGGCAGCTCTTTTGCTACCTAAGGTAGACCAAAGAAGATATTGTAAATGTCTGGTTTGGTTTTATGGTGAACGTTTGGTTTTGGTTTTTTTTTAATTTTTATTTTAGTACTTTTGAGATTTTTCTTTCTTTCATTGTTAATCAGTTTTGAAATACTGGAAAGGCAAAATATGGGCAAAAAATTTAGAATGTATTTGTGATTGCAGAGAAGGGAGATCTAGAACTCTTAATTCTACGGTCAGTTGGCATTCCTCATGAGGTAAAATCTGACAGGAGGTTGGGTTTTGTATGCAGATGTTGGTCCCCTCTTTGGAATAAATTAAAATAAAACTTTTTTTTTAAGTTGAATGTATTTCATTTTTTTATTCTTAAATCACATTTTATTTTTAGTCTTAGCAAAAAAATCAGAGTCTTTTTCCACAAGATAAGTTAGAGTTGTCACCAAGCTGCCAGATAACAAGCTTATATTGTTCAGGAAAATATATTACAATTTTATCTACTTGTACTGTTCAATAAAACATTAGTATCTCAGCATTTTTATTTAACAATAGGCAACCTTAGGCCAGTAATTATGCAACAATTATAATCATAAAAAGTGTCCCCTGCTGCTCACCTAGAAACAAGAATATATTAAACCAGTACTAACCATCTAAAAGGGAAGCAACAAACTACACTCATTTTTAATGCCCCTGCAGTGCACCATGGGAAGCTAATAATTCACCCTCTAATTAGTATCCCTTCTGCTGCTGTTGGTGCAAGGACAGACAAAGAGGTATCCGCTTCATTACAAACTTGCCTTGGTAATCTTTAAATGTCTTTCTTCTCTGCAGGTTGAATGCATGGAATAGGGGCAAATAGAATGTGCAATTAAAAAGGGTTTGCTAGCATCACTAGTCTGACCATGCATCCTAAGTCTAATGAGTATACTAAAAAATAAAAAAAAAAAGCCATTTGAATGTACTTTTTCTCTTTTTGGCTATGCTATAATTCTTCTTTTTTGTCCTTCATTGGCTTCTACTTTAGCAGATAAAAAAGGAATACACCGGGATGAAGATATGATAATTTCACAGCATACGTGCAATGACAGTATTGCTTAGAATTTGAGCAGTTTGTAAATGTTATCAATCTAGCTTGAGAAAAAGTGAATGACAGTAGGCCTTAATTAATGCTCTAGAAGATTGAGTTTAATTGTTTCGAAGAGAGTGTATCAATTTTAATACATTTCTATTTTAAAAAGCAGAATGATTTTGCCACAGGGCACCATGGGCCTGAAATATGCAAAGCAGTGCTACATCATTTTTAGCACTATAGACTTTATAGTGATGATGCTACTGTTACACCGATGCTCTCCTTTAACTGTCTTGTTTACATTTGCACTGTGTATTTGTTGATTAATCTAAGCTTATTAAAGAAAATGTTACATGCCTGAGGGTATTCAATACACAGCAGATTCTAATTATTAGAGAGAAATTTTAGTTCTTACAGTAGTGTTCTGGTAGAGGAAGAAGCAAGGCCAGCAGCGTGCGAAACGGCACAAAGAGCTTGTACTGTGCTTCAAATGTGTCCTGAATTAGTTGTCTTATTTCTGTTTCTTAGCTGTGCAGTGACCAGCATGAAGTCCATTAGTAGACTCATACCAAAACTAGGTGAAATGTTGCCTTTTCAGTTAACTTTGAGGATTATCCATTGAATTTCAGTGGACCTGTCCGTTTACCTCTGTAATCTCTGTGAGATACTGCTGGTGTAATCTCTAGGAGACTTGTGTGTGCTTAGGGGAGTTAAATATCATGAAGAATCAATGGAAAATTCAAAAGTGAGCAACGACCATAACTAACTTCAAATTTTATCTTCTATTTTTATATATCTCAGTGCTGCTGTCTACTGAACATCATATTTTTTTAATAAATAGGTAGCTTGAAGAAAGCTAATGGAGCCCCATAATTTTTCCATTTGAATATTGCAAGCTAATAGCAGGTGACGACTGGGTTACCAGTATGGAAGGATGTAGCACTCTTGTTCAGCAACCCTCCAGCCTCAATGGTAAAACTAGTTCTGTCCCACAAGCGATGAAGCTGCATTAGCCATTTCTGTTTTCGTGTGTATCTGTGTCCTGGTTGACTTGTGACTGTCTCCAGAGTTGCTGAGCAAGCTGTTCTTTCATACTGGCTAACACCTTTCTCTGCCTGTGATCTTTCTGTCAGCCGCCTTATCCTGCTGGTTTTTTTGACAGCTTATCCTACCTTGTTTTTCATGATGCTTTGTTCTTCTTGCTGCTCTTTCACATCTGCTCTTCCTCTGCTTAGGCCTGATTGTCCCAGTGCTTACCTCTTCTCTACTCTACTCATTCTACAAATCTCAACAAGAAAACTCAGTGGCTGTTATATAGAATAAAGAAGTACTATGTAACAGAAAAATATATAAATTAAGAGGCTGATCCAGCATCCACTTAGCTTTTCTAGTATTCTCACGAGTACTGGATCAGTACCTAAGTTGTTTTTAGTTTTAATTCTAGTTAAAGGAACCATAAGTGAAGAGCAGCAGTGTTGTCCTTAGAATGAAATAGGATGTTGATTTGTTGTTCTCTCCATCTAAAATAAAGATATTTCAGAGTTTCTACAGGAGACTAAAAGAACAAATAGTACACGTGATGGAAAAAAGAATGGTTTACTTCTATTCAAATAGTGCTTCACTGCTAATTCCAATTTGCCCTAACTCAAATGTGACCAAATCAAGAAATGAAAACAATTCCTGTTTTAGTCTGTGTGTATACTTGGAAAGGAAGTTGATGCAATTTTAGGGTATCTTAGGACTCTTGTTGGGAAGTAGAAAGTCTGGAGACTGCCCTGATTTAAAACCAAAGATGGGAAATTTATGGAAAGATTGCAAGCTCTTCTCAGTACTGTGTTTATCTGGAGAATAAATGGGGAACTTGATCAAATGGTTCCATAAATTTAGCCCTAGCACTGAATTCACTCAAAATGTCAAAATTTTATTTGGTTGGTGCTTAGTCATACCAAAATTACTTTCTAGAATTATGCACAGTATCTATTATTGAAGTATCTTGATAAGAAAATAATTGGATATAAATCACTTCTTGGAAGAGTAACTAATAAAACAGATAAAAGGTTGTATTTTGACTTTGTAAAGAGGCCAAAACTTTGCATAATGGTCCATTATTATTCCATCTCATATATCTCATTTATGAAATAATTCTATTTATGATACGTAATATATAGTACACTCACGAGAAAAGGGTGACTGAAAATGTAATTTCTGTTTCTTAAGTTAACCACTTGCTAAAACAACCCCTCACCAGCAAGATAGTGTACGTGTTAAATGACTCGCTATTAATAAGATGAGTTGCAAACCAGAACTGTTCAAAAATAGGCACTGGTACTTTTTAACAAAGCGATGCCATCTCACTTGTCCAAATTCTTCTTACCTACACCAAAAAAGCCATTCAGAGCTTCCTTATAGCTGCCAATGTTCGGATTTTTCCACTTCTGTATCCTCTGCTCATTATGTTAAACATCAGCCTCTAACACTGTGAATCCTGATTCTATACAGTTAGGCAAACCACATTCCATTTTTAAAGGACTCATTAAGGCTGCAGAAACTTAGTGTTCAAAGCAGCAGATCAAGAGATCAAAGTTACAAGAATGATGATAAACCTACTATTCTATTGTTCATTATTAAGCAAACATTTGTACATCATAAAACTCCTTTAAGGAGGTATTTACTACTTTTCAGAAAGTTAGGTCTAAGCTATTTCGAATATTCTGCAATTCTGTACTCTTTAAAATATGCAAGAATATAAATAACAATGGGGAATGTAGTAGTTTAAACTTTCTAATTTTGTGTACTAGGCCGATATGTGGATTATCACTAGAGAATTTGTGAAAATATATAAGGAATGGAGGAGCTATAGTATATAAAAATTCAGTAATGACTAGTGGATACAGGAGTTGAAAAGTCTAAAAGTTGGCAGTGACCATGAAGCTGAATGGCTATTTTATGTAGGTAGGGACAATCTGGAGACATGAGAAGGTATGGCTTTTCAAAAATAGGTACAAATACTTTTTTAAACAGTTCTTTTTTGCAACTCTTCTTTTCTTGCTGATAGTGAATCATTTAACACTCCAGAGCCCTTTAGAGGACTACATTTTAAATTACATTTCTTTTCTGAGTTGGGGTATTGTTACTGGGCTGAATATGCTGTGCATGCACAGGATCGAATGATTATTAATAGTTCTAGTCTTTCCTGTGTTGCTAGCTGCACAATAATGAAAAAAGCAGCATGGTCAAGGTACAAATCAGACTGAAAAACCTCCTGTGAACTTCTAATTCTAAATTTATACAAAGCAATTAAAACCCCCTGTACTTACATATTTCTTTTAGACTGCACTAATGGTTTGGAAGTAACAAGGTAAGATAGACGTCCTGATTAGAAGAGACCAGTAGTTCACAGATCAATAAGAACAGAATATCCTAATATGTTATGTACCTCTGGATGATGTATTTTGTTCCACTGACTTTCAGTTTAGAGGCATTCACAGAAATTTATAGTTGTAAGATGAGAGCTTTTTGTTCCTCAAATTCTAAAATAATACACCATTTAAAAATATGCCTACAAATATACCTGTCCTACTGTACGTACTGCAGTAAAATTCATGTGGCAGATATCACATAAGCAGCATGATCTTTTTGATGAAGTTATATCTGTATTATGTGTTTGATAAGTGAGGACTTTTGGGGCTACAATGGAGGAAAGGACTTCTGAATTCTGTCTTAACTTCAGAAATGATTGGGTGGATGAAGAAGCATTAGAGAACCCACAGTTTTTGGACTTTGAACAACTTTTCCATTTAGGGAAAATGAAAATGTTTTGTTATGATAGTTAAATAACTGAAGAAGACAGTTTGGAATGAAAAAGAATAAACTTTATTATGATTTAATTTGCTTTTAACTTTCCCACTTTATTAGAGGTGATACTATCAAGCATCATTCACTTTTTCAAATGTTGGTTTGAGTCTTTTTCATTGTATGATTGGACTTGACTTTTTATTTGTCTAGTGTAGTTGTGCTTTGGACAGATGAGGGTCTTTTTTAATCTGCAAAGTTGTTCATGCAGCATCTTATTCTGAGCTGAAAGAAACAGGTTGAGGGGTTGGATTGCTGCAACAGGATTACAACAGCATATTAGCAGTGTCTGTCTGCCTCACTATTAGGAGTGCTGCTGTCTGCTTCTGCTGCGTAGAGTAGTAATTATTCATTGATTTACTTCACTTCATGAAAACTGCGTCCAACCTTTCTAATCCCTGTTCTACAAGATGAAAAGAGAGACTTTAAAGCAGTAGTTGCCTAAGGAGAAGGAAGGTTTCTGATGCTGTAGCTAAGATAAGCAATGAAGAACTTGTGTTATCCATCTCAGAGAAGTATTATTTGCGCACCTAAGTTGAGAAGCTGATTTCCTCTATGGTGCAGAGTAGGAAGGTGAGAGATGCCCTGGACATTTGAGCTTTTTCCATAAATAATCTGTTGTGCCATTTCTATAGCATTAGAACCATGTAACCTACCACAGAGACATCCCTTTAATGCCAAGTCATTTTGGCCTGCTGTATTTCACATTGCTTTAAATGTGCTGCTCTTCAAACCAGTCTCTGCTTATTCAGTCTCAATGGTTTTGCTGCAGTTGGAGAGTATGTCTGGCAGCCTTTTTAGTGTCTTTCTATGATTTTTCTGGTTCTTGACATGGTCTTTGAACCGGCTGCCTCGATGTGCTGAGGCTACTCCCTTGTCTCTTCTTTTCTCTATTCCTGTACAGAATTTGTAGCTGGGTTGTACAGCCTCTGTCTTATGTTATAATTTAAAACTCTGATGTGATCTTTAACAGAAATACCTCAATTGCAGGAGTGCAAAATCACAAAAACTTATCATTAGTGCAATATTCACTTCTGCCACCTTGGAGATGCGTGTCCCATAAGGGTTGCTCTTAAAGCAGGTACAAAGCAGGTACAGAGGGGGAACACGCTGTCTGCTCTGTACCCCTGTGTCAGCTCTGACATTAGGGCACATATGAAACATTCCTAGTTTCTCCTTAAAGGGCTACACAGCAGGGTACATTGCACCAGCAGCTGCAGTGTGTGTGGAAAGGCTGGAGCATGTGCTCTCTCTTCACTGTACTCACCTCTGCAAATTTAGCCCCAGCAAATTTAACAGACTCTGAGCCCCAGATATCAGGGCAATAAATTGATACTCAGTAGGGAATCATACTAGTATAAAGTAGTCTTTCTTTCCTTCCTGCCTTGTTCACAAAACAATAGAAACAACATGGGTCTTACTATTCAGGATATTCTGGCAGCTCATGAGCTGAAACCTATTTTCATGCCTCTAAGAAGCTATGGAGAGTATTATTCTAAAAAAAATCTACTGTAAAATTTGAGTAGTGCTATCTGAAACTGCTGATTTCACTGTGGCCTGAAATGGCGTATTATTATTTTTTTTAACTGTTCCTAATAAACAAAGATTCATATCAGCATTTACTTGCTTTGAATTTTATGGAAGCAGCAGTTTCTCACTACAATAAACCCAGATCAAAAAGTGTTTTCTTTTGAATTCAAATCAGCCAAATGGGCATCTCTTTCTGAATTCATTTATGCAGCTGATCTCTGATCTGCAACATAGTTGGGAGTTTCATGTGGTAAAAGGGGTGCAACTCATTTACACTGAATAATGTGTGCAAAACAGCCAGAAGCCAGAGAAATATACTCCAGCAAACTATCTGTGGTTAATAAAAATTACTATCCTTTCACGGAACACTAGTTTGATGATGAACCTTTAAAGGATCCTAACCTTAATTAGATTAGATGTTTTTACCTAAATTATTGTACTATCAGACAATACTGTAGCACTGGCTTTCAGTGTGTTTCTTTTTCAAAGAAGGACCACAAGAGTAGTTCAAAAGGATAATAATAATACCTATTTTGTATAATATATGAATAATGTGTGAATTCCATGCACTGTTTAAGAATCCATTAATTTTGGTCTATTTATTGTTATATTGAATGACACTAGTTCTTAAGATTTTCCATAGATGTCAGTATAGAAGAGAAGCACGACTTCTTTTTCCATTGTACTGTTTCCTACAAGCTCTTTTCCCCCCCCCAAATTTGGATTAGGAATCCAAGAAAGCGTATAAACCAACATGGGCATGACATATATTTGACTTCAGTTTTCTTACCATTACCTAAGTATTATCATTATTGTCATTTATGTAATTTAAAAGCTTCATGGGAAGCTGTTCTCCCATGACAATATTTGGTAATGCTCTGAACAGTAGAACCATTACATGAGTTCCCTTTCCTCTGTTAATCACGATTTAAAAAGACTACCAAAACATTTTCAGACATGGATTATACAGTCGGATGATCTGTGTTAAACTGATGACTTCTGTCATCTTACACCTTGTAATATTTGGCATGTCATGCAAGACTTCCTCTGTTTTCCTCAAAAATAGGAGTGCCACGCTTTCAACTAGCAGCTCAATGAAAGATTTAGGCAACGCAGAAAACCCAGGGTGTGCCAGGCACCTGTGTAGCTTATGTGCTTTCTTTGCCTTATAGGTTTTATTATTTTTTTTAAATTGTCAACCTGTTTTTATGATATTGCAGCTTGAAATGAGGGTGAAAAAGGGAAAAATATTTTCTTGTTTAGAGTCCCCTCCCTGTTGTGGACCTCTGCTTTTGTTCTTCTACTTCCTTCATCATCCTGATGAAGGAAAATATTGAAATGATTGATGTTAAGGACAGTTTCTGGAATAGGGTGATACATTTTAAGGCTGAGAATTTCTTCAGCAGCAACACTATAGTTTCTTACACATATTTGTCTGCGTCTTCACATATAAGTTTTTCAAGGCATGCTGATCTCATGCAGTATAGCAGAGAACAAGGCTGCACTATTTCTAGAACCAGAAGCAAACGGCTGTGCCACTGTGGTGTAATGTTCAAGCTAAGTGGAGGACCTGCTGAGGATAGAGACGATCAATTCAAGAGAATTGGAAATATAATTGGCAATATGTTATGTTTAGCATTCTGTAATTACTAGAATGTGGAAGGAATGGAATTAACTTGGTGTATGTTTTGTGCAGTCTCTTGGAGTGACTTCCAGATCCATATCTGCAGGCTTTCTTTGTTGACAGTTTCAGCAGGAGATATTCCATGTTGACTGTAGTTGGCTTTGGTTTAGGAACTAAATTTGTGATTAAACTTCCTTCAGGATCTGTATACAGGATGTAGGAAATGTGGCTACCTACATTAATACAAAATATGTCTGCCTGCTTTTTAAGTACTGCCTTATACAAGCATGTTTTGTTGGGGGTCCACAGTCACTGCTAGTTTCAAATTAACTTGCAGGCGAAGTCCATGTTGTTGGTTTTAACCTGGAAAGCCCTAGATACCTTGGGACTAGGCCACCTGATACCATTTGTGATATTCCTGCAGGTGTCATCAGCAGATCACCTGTGATAACAGACCTTCTCTTCAAAAGAGTGGAGCTGTTCAGGGAGGATGTGTTGTGCTATTTTATTCAGTTCTGGTCTGTAATGAGTGGCATGGTGCTTAACTCTGTGTGTTGTCTTTCATGTGTGGTGTTTCCACAGGTGAGTTCAATGAATTAGGTGGTATAAAAGAATACATGAGAGCACAGATCATGACCAGCAAAAACTGATAGCACGTTTAGAATTAATACAAGCTTACAATAAGTATAATTTATAAGAATTTTGTAGAAGTTCAAAAAGATAGCTGTTGCATTTGCGAAAGATATGAATGCACTTAAAGTATCTAAGCAGATGATTGTAGTTTATATTATGAAAAGTGATACTCAGAAATATGTTTCTGGACTGAAAGAAATGCTAAGTGCCATCATGTTGCTGCTTGGATCAAAACTGTAAAAGATTTGAGCAGTAGCTTATTTTCGACAGCTGAACTTGCATTTGTTTAAAGAGATCAAAGCAAGTTTGGCAGAGTATAGCAGTTACAGAATGTTAAGTCGTTCCTACAAGTGGAGTTTGACGGTCTTGTTTTGAAAAAATTTTTCATAACTAATTCCTGTATTTTGCAAAGACATAGACACTTGTTTGGCTTTATGCTTTTCACTGAAGTCAGTGAATTTATTTATGTAGATCTAAACTGCTTATGTCTTTATGCTATTGAAGGCTTCAGTGCTGTTTATCGATTAGCTGTTTTGTGGTGAAGTTATCTTCTGAAAACAAAACGGGTCAAGTGCAGAAATGTTTTTAAAGGGAGGAGAAAAAAAGTCCTAAATGCTTATTGGCCACTGAGAATTTTGTGCCAAGATTTAAAACAAAACAGTAATGGTCTTGCCAAACTAAGCTGATCGCCTTCTATGACAAAGTGACTCGGCTGCTGGATGAGGGAAAGGCTGTGGATGTATCTTCCTGGACTTCAGTAAAGCCTTTGACACAGTTTCTCACAGCGTTCTGCTTCAGAAACTGTCACCTCTGGCCTGGACAGGCGCACACTCTCCTGGGTGGAAAACTGGTTGGCTGGCTGGGCCCAGAGAGTGGTGGGAAATGGTGTGAAATCCAGCTGGAGGCCAGTGACAAGTGGGGTTCCCCAGGGCTCAGTGCTGGGTCCAGCCCTGTTCAATGTCTTTATCAATGACCTGGATGAAGGCATCGAGTGCACCCTTAGCAAGTTTGCGGACTACACTAAGCTGGGTGGAAGTGTCGATCTGCTGGAGGGTCGGGAGGCTCTGCAAAGGGATCTGAACAGGCTGGACCACTGGGCAGAGTCCAGTGGCATAAGGTTTAACAAGGCCAAGTGCCGGGTCCTGCACTTGGGGCACAACAACCCTGTGCAGTGCTACAGACTAGGAGAAGTCTGTCTAGAAAGCTGCCTGGAGGAGAGGGACCTGGGGGTGTTGGTTGGCAGTGACCGAACATGAGCCAGCAGTGGCCCAGGTGGCCAAGAAGGCCAGTGGCATCTTGGCTTGGATCAGAAACGGTGTGACCAGCAGGTCCAGGGAGGTTCTTCTCCCTCTGTACTCGGCACTGGGGAGACCAAACCCTGAATCCTGTGTTCAGTTCTGGGCCCCTCACCACAAGAAGGATGTTGAGGCTCTGGAGCGAGTCCAGAGAAGAGCAACAAAGCTGGTGAAGGGGCTGGAGAACAGGCCTTATGAGGAGCGGCTGAGAGAGCTGGGGGTGTTTAGCCTGGAGAAGAGGAGGCTGAGGGGAGACCTCATTGCTCTCTCCAACTACCTGAAAGGAGGTTGTGGAGAGGAGGGAGCTGGGCTCTTCTCCCAAGTGACAGGGGACAGGACAAGAGGGAATGGCCTCAAGCTCTGCCAGGGGAAGTTCAGGCTGGACATTAGGAAAAAATTCTTCACAGAAAGGGTCATTGGGCACTGGCAGAGGCTGCCCAGGGAGGGGGTTGAGTCACCTTCCCTGGAGGTGTTTAAGGCACGGGTGGACAAGGTGCTAAGGGACATGGTTTAGTGTTTGATAGGAATGGTTGGACTTGATGATCCGGTGGGTCTCATCCAACCTGGTGATTCTATGATTCATTTCCTAAATCATAAATTAATGCATAAGCTAAGTAGATCATTACCTCTGCTTTTATATAACCATAGATAAACTATGAGGAAAAAAATGTTACTGACTTGAGAAAGTGTGCCTGTGCAATTATCTGCTCCCTTGCTGTTTACCATGTCTGACTATAAATGTTTTTTTGTTGCTCTGACCTCGTTGGTATGAGCAGAGAGGTCAGAACCATTAGCAGCCTGATCCTTCCTTCCTCTGTTTCGTGCCCCATACCCATTGTTAGTTTCATGTCAATGATTTTTCTATTTCTCCTTCAGTATAACTAGTTTAAATAAGCAAAGCTTGGGGTTTTGAATTCTGATTATTTGCCACTTTCTCTCTGTAGTTGTCTTTCCTCTGAGCTGTCTAATCTTCAAAAAAATCTTATAAATTGTTGCCTCCTGCATGCTATCTTACTGGTTTTAATTATTTTTGTTACTTTTATGACTTTTTCTATTGGGTAAGAGTGTCTTATCTTAGATCATTTCTATTTATTCATTTTGGGATAAGTATGCTTCCAGACTCCATTCATTTTTCTCTTGTGGCAAGCTCTAAATTTTCTTAAGCACCTGAATTCAGCAAGGACACCCAATTGTCATTTGACATCCTGTTATTATCAGCTTTAAGTCTTGGGAATCTACATTTATTTCCACATTTACATGCCTATGTTTTAGTATTTTGTCTTACACTGCGGCTACAATAAGATAGGAGATACTTTATCATAAAATTAATATTTATCCTGGCAAATGGGACTGAATTGCTCATCTCTCTTATAACAGTGTTTGATCAAACTGCCAGTCATTCAGCTTATTAGTGTCAATGTCTGTTACTGATTTTTATTGCTCTTCAAGCAGTATCATTTTCAATTCAGTTGCTGGTATCCTTTGTTCCTGTATGCTTCAGTACCCAGACCCTTCTTCTGGCTCCCCTTGGGTTCCTGTGGCAAGGCTCCCCTGAAACCCGAGTCCTCTGGCAGTTCCCAGACATCTGTAGATGCCTAAAATCTAATTCTTTATTATATTTCATATGACACCATTTCTCTGTGTAAGTTTTTATACTGTCCTCTCAGGAACTGGTGGCAAAGTGATTGTGCAAATAGGTGTGACCACTCTGGTGCAGTGATGTGAACATTTGTGCAGGAGTCCTTCCCAAGAGAATGGTTAGACCTCTCTCTTTTTGAAAAGTGCCATTGGAAAGTTTACATTCCATGTGCAGAGAAAACACCTACTTAAAGAGAGTTTTGTTTAACATCCCCTTTGAAGAAGAGCACTTCTAACAAAGAACTTATGAAAGATAAAAGGATGGCAAAATAACATGTTAAAGAAAAATCCAGATATAAATTATTTGGGAAGAATAGCTTAGTGGAGAAGCTAGCACTGTGCTGGAGGAATCCATAGGATCCAGTGAAATAATAGTTTCCAGGTTTATAGAACCAAAAAGGATACATGTGTGTATTGGGTCTGGCTGGGATAGAGTTTACTTCCCTGTTGCAGTCTCTGTATGTATGTAAAAATAATATAATGCCATCATATGAATTTGTATTTTCAGTTCCTATCACCTCATCTCACAAAGACTACACAGGAAAGAAAAGTAGTTCACAGAAATCGTAGTAGACGTAACTAACTGATATTTTAATACTATAAATCAGTCCAGCATAGAAAAAAACCCTTTGAATCAGTACAGTATCACAAATGCATATTAGCCCAGGGCCCTGTTTGAGTGTCCAGTACAGGCGAGCTTTGTACCCACTGGATATATTAATTAAATGAGAACCATGGATGTGTAGTTGTGTTTTTCTGTGAAATAACAGGTGTTGAGTGCAAGTATTGAGGCACTTATTTGGCTGTTGTTTGTCCAGAGATGCTTATTCATGCTAAATTTAGCTAGGCTGTGGCAGAGCATGAGTTCACTTGGGAACGTGAATCTCTGAAACATGTTCTCACTGGAGCATGGTGAATAATTTAACTCACTAAATCTCTTTTCCAGCTTGCCATTTAACTGTGAATAGATTTCAATTTTGATTTATTTTGTTCTTTATTCAAGTTATTCAACAAAAGATTCATGCAAATACATTGAAGCCTAAGGATAGCTCGTGTATTGTTCACAGTGACTATAGCTTCTGTTGCAGGTGATGGGGCTGATTCAACGCTCATTGAAGTCACTGGAAAGGCTCCTATACATTTCAGTTACAAAATCCTGCAGATGCTTTTTCCATTGACTTCAGCGAGTATGGTATGAAGCTGTGTTCTCAGCTGGCTACTCATGCTCTGTGACTGGGCTGATAGCTCATATAATAGTTTCTGCTGCTTGAGAAGATGCCTTGAAAATCTGTGGAGCTCTTAAAGAGTAGCATGAGACCATTCTCTTAAAAGATGTGTGCTTCATGATACCTTATCTTTTTTTAAAAAAAATCATTGAAATGTGTATAGAATTACAAAAACAATTTAACAATCCTACGGTACATTTGTAAAAAATTGAATATATTTTTAATGTTTACTCATTTCAAATCAGCTGAAAACATACCTATAGGAGTTTATGCATTATCTAGAAGGAAAAATCTATCCTGGAAAGAATTTTAACTAATTGCAATATATAGCGATGAAGTATTTCAAAACTGTTATCAATTGCACTGTTTCTAATATTTAGGAAAATACCTATTTTATTGTTAGCTAGCATTTCAGAAAGTCTGGGTTTCATTTTTTATAGTCAGAAGTTCTACTGGGAAATGTCTCTGAATAAGAAATAAGGGATAGCAATCTTGCATCGTGTGATTAACAGAACTAAAATGTTAATGCATTTCTTTATTATTTCTTTTAGTGTCTGATTTTTTTTAATATGTGAAAATCTACCGATAATTTTATTGAAAGTAAAATCTCTTGAGATACTTTGGTGTCTTTTACAGTACTTGTGATTTATAAGAACAATCTGTTTATCTGGATTGTGTACTGTCAAATCTAAGAAATACGAAAAGGATATTTCTGGATCTGATTTTCTGATTAGTAGGCCTTACTTAGTTGTTTATAAATTTAGAAAAAATTTGCTTCATTGTTTTATTTTCAGTGACTAACCATAGAATAGCCTCTGATCATATTAGTTGCTTAACCAAGTGAAAGATTCAGTAATGTGCACATTTCCTTAGTCACTTGGCAATTTTTAGGGCAGTCAATTCTTTGAATTACCTCCTGACACGACTGATGATAAAGCATTTGTATGTATTTCATTTATATGCATAAGTATCACTTAAGCTATCAATATTATTTTGTTTTGCAAAGTCTGTAATAGCTTATCAGCACTTTCTCCATTTCCACCTATCATCTTGAAGCACAGTATCTATTTTGATGGTGATTCTTTATACCCTGCTCATTTCTGGAGGAAATTAGTTGAATTTTCATAGGAAAGCCTAGAAGGACTTATTTTTTTGAGTGATTACTCAAGAGAGTCATGTGGTTAAAGGTCATCTTGTTTACCACCATCTGTTCTTTTAGCATCACCAAAAATTCTTTCCATGCCACTAATTTCTTTCAATTCTTTAGGATATATTAATTTTGCGTGCTAGATATTTTGGTGGTGGTGTGAACCCATGGTAATCTGTCAATGTTTCTTTGAATGCCATGTGCTTATGCTGCTGGATTTTGGATTTTCTTGGATATTTTCAGAAATGGTAAATGAAGTTTTATTTTTTTTTTCCTGTCTTGTCTCATTGCTCGAGTGTTCCAGGCTTCTATTTTCTTTTAAAATTTAGCAACCAACAGTTAAGTTCTCCTCTGAACTGTTCCAAGTACTCTGTGGGCAGTTGAGGCTCTTTAAAGTATCATTGCAAACATCTGAAAGGAATAACCTTATTTCTTTTGTTTTGTGAATAAGCCATTGAAATGCACTGCTTACAAAAGAAAGACAGCAGGTGCCAAGACATTTAAAGTGTCTGTACTACAACGATTTTCTACTAAATTAACCGGCAACAACTCATCCAAGTACAATAACCAGGTTATGAGAGATGGTTTTGTCAGGTTGTGTTTTTAAGGGTACAGTTAATTCAGTAGATGGCACCGTTCCTCCTGAGTCACTGAGCTAATAAGCCAGTTACAAGCTAATAAACTAGTGAGGTATTCCAATGGACTGACCCAACATTCACCGAAATATATTTCATTTCACCTTGTGTGAAGTTTCTCTCACCTGGAAGACTTAAAGGATGTGGTAAAAATTTGGTACTGTCCTTGTTTTCAAGTTTAACCAATACTGTTCATGCATGAGTAGTTACTGCATTTGCTGCAGTTTTCATAGTGGTGGGCTAGAAGTATCTGTGAATATAATGTATGCAACAGTGTTCTATCTAACATAGCTTCAGTTTTTTTAACCAAATAGAAAGCAAAGGTTATTGTAGAGCAAGCATTGTATAGGCAATAAAACATTTTTCTTCCTTTCACTTAGACCATATTACATCTTCTAAAAGAGCCCATGGTTGTAAATAGAAAATTAATAAAGATGTGGGCATCTCTGACTGGCAAGGATGGAATTTGCAGCTGTGGGTTGAAACTGCTTAATCTAGAATTGATTTTCTTTAATCATTCTTTAAACATTTCACTTGCTTGTTTTGGAAATGTGGTGGGAACACGGCTGCTTTCTCCAAAGAACTGGTTGTAGCAGCATGTAGTTTCCTTCCTAATTTGTGGAGGTGGAACAAATAAGCAGATATTTAGTGCAGCAGAACACTGAAGTATATTTGACTGGAGTATAACTGAATGCCTCATGCTGCTGCATAGTGAGGAAATTAGTTGTACTTAGTGAAGAGTGGGTAGTGTGTAAACACAAATGTTTGTGGAGACGGGCTTTGGATGCTCATAAATTTTTAGTTTTTATAATAATGATTTATCTTCTGTAACCACCTCCATGAAAAAGACATCAGCATTTATCAAAGGGAGAATGATCTGTGATTAAAACATAGTCAGGGGACTCTGATAATCTCAGCACTATTCCCAGTTTGGTTTCTAATGTCAGGTAAATAATTCAATTGCTTCATGCCGGTTGTATGCAATATTTCGGAGCTAAATGCTTGTTATACTGAGGGTTCCTATGCCTACTCCTACTATCTCACAAAAGCGAATGTTCCTCTAGCCATGTTTTCTCACTACAACTTCAGTCCTATTATTTAGTTCTCATTTTACGAAATAGGAGTAATTCCTTCTCACTTTAGAAGGCTTCCTTAAGTTTAAAGTCTTTAATTTTTATGATGTATCTAGCTGTAATGATATGAGAAATCCTGTATGTTTACAGTATTGGCAAATAATTTTCCTAAAATCAAAGGAATGATAGTTGATAGTAAATGTGTGATGAATAAAAGAATGATAGTCCTCCCCACCACTCCCACCCAGATCAATAGAGTTTAAATTCCATTTAGGATGCAAGTAATTAAGTGCAAGCCTTTTTCTTGATTTTATTGGTAGCTTGGTCATATCCTCCCATCAGTATGCTGTGATGTAGAATAAACCCTTAAGAATAAGTATTGCATGGTTCTGAAGTGTAAATATCAGAAGTTGGTTTGAAATAATGATTTTTTTTTAAAAAAAACCCTCTCCAAAACAACAACCTCTAAATCAGCTTCCTCCTAGCTTTTTCTCTTTTTGAGGTTTATGTGACTTATACTTTTTATTGAATTCAAACTAAACCCAAAATATTTCATGCAAACCATTTATTTCAATAGGAAGGTCTTTTAAAATAACATGAGTTGCTGTAAATTATTGAAGCTTGGCAGAATTGAGGTGTGATTAAAATATTGTTTTAGCTTAGACTGTGAAGACCATTGTTTTCATTGTACATGACAGGTTTTACTTTGATTTTAACTGTTAGCTGTTTACATGTTTATCAAGATTATAGAACTATTTAGAGAGTGGAAATGGATTTCTTTTTTTTTTCTTCCCCTAAATATATTTCTATATAGCTGTGTATAACTTAATGTTTTACAGACACTGTGATATGAATAGAAATCACCTCTATATTTCAAAATTGGTAAAATAGAAACTAGGCAGTTAGTATTGATTTGTATTAATTGCTAAAAGTCCGATCAGTGATCCCCCTATTGTGTGAGGTACTGTGCACACAGTTTTAAGGCAGTTGGTCAGACTCTAGTATTAAGATTACTGCTTGTAGCAGGATAATAAATGATCAGTTTACGTTTCCACAAATTAAAAATACCTAAATTTCCAACATGGTGCTTGCTTTTTGCTCTCAAATTGTTAGAAAATCAAAGATTCTGGCAGCAAGTACATTTATTTTCTGTACAGAGCAATAATGATTCTCCTTGCATTCCTTCATATTCCTCCTGAATTCTTTCACTTAATAACAGGCTACTCCTGTCAGCTGAAAAGAATCCCAGATGGACAAAGCAAATCAGTTTTGAATGCATCCTTCCTTCATTTATATCATTTAATAAGCTAATACGGGGTCTTCAGTGTGTACTTTCTGTCAAGTTCATGTGCATGCTTTTTAAAGCAATTTCAAATTCCATAGATGAATCTCTCTTTGAGCTGTCAGCATATGCATTGTGCAAGACCAGCTTCTGCAAGGTTCCCAAGACAAAGCAATTAAAATGTTGCATTTCCCTTAGCCCTTCTGGCTCCTAATGGCTGTTTATATTTCCTGTGAGGGTGGTGGAGAAATGAGCAGATTTGCTCAACGTGGAACAGTGGCATTAAATGATCTGACCTTCCTTAAAAATGCATGTTTTGTTATGCTGAATGCTTTCTTATCCTTTCAAACCACATTTGGCATGGCAACTGCTTTTGTCCTTGCAGACGAAAAATGGTTCTGTTCTAATGAAGACTTAGTAGCTTTTTAGCTCTGGTAAGAGAAAGAAACTTTCATTTGCAGTTGTGGTGGCCATGGAAGATGGTAATTGCTGTGGCAATTTTTTTTTGCATCAGAATACATCCACATCGGTGTTTCAGAGTTAATTTTAGCTGATGGTGAGGCCGTGAAAGCTTTATGCGTTTTTATTCTCTTTAGGGATGTCCAAGGTTCCCTTGCTTTGCAGTTCCAGTTCTTCCTCTGTGAAATTGAGGTGTATGCGTGTGACAGTTTTCATGAAGACAGATTACTGTCTGTGCAAGGTCAAACCTCCTCAAGCCCCTGAGTTTTGGCAGCCACATCGCTCAGAAATGGCAAAAGTCTATCACCTTTCAGTCCCTTGGCTATCTGTATTGTCAAAAGCTTTTCTGGAGCATACGGTGTCACTTAGAACATTTTTATAATGAGTATGTTGAATTAATTCGGCCAATGTTTAACATCTAAAATGATCACAAGGAACAGAAATTGGTTTGAAGCTGCATTGTCAAAGAATGTGACTGAGAAAGGGATGTAAAGGCAAACTTCATAATTTGAGTAATTATTAATCACAATATATAGAAATAAGTATAGGCCTGTAATTCATACCTGCTGAGTATCCAGTGATCACTTGAACATGAACTATAGATGCTCAGAACCTCTAAAAAGTGTCTATTAAATAAAAATGAAGAGTCCAAAGCCTAATGTTCAAGCGCTTGTACCTGGAGAATTTTAAAAGCTCTTAACTCCATTTAGGGCATGTATTTCAGGGCCTGGTTTTCAAATACATTCAACAGCTCAGTTCCCATTGTGACATCTACACCAGAGTTTTAGAAGACTTTGCCCCTCAGCATGCTCAATTCTTTTGAAACTTTGTCTGCAGCTCTGTAGATGTAGCAGAACTTCTTTCTCTGAAGTATAAATATCTAAACCCAAGAATGAGGGAAATCTCATAGAGAACTTTCCTCGAATTTCTTTTTTTGAGGGAAATGTGTTCTACCATTCTTCATCTTATATTCTCTGTGTCACATGGGGATGCCTAAAACTACAAAGAAACTTTTATGAGTACTGGGATAAATAATATTCCAGGAGATTGTCAGAAAAATTATGTTTTCATCTATTTTCAGATGGGGAGATTATGGATATCCTTATCTACTTTCTACTCAGGTTTGTTTGGCTTTTATTAATTTCAGATACTCTTACCTTCCAATTAGTGAGACCAGGATACCAGCAGCAGAAGTGCCACTGGAAAATGTGTTGACTTATTCGTGGTTAAATTTAAAGTGCCTTTCTAAAGCTGCTTGTTGGCAATGCAAATGTCATTTATTGGAAAGTTTGTAGTTTTTTTTAAGAAGTTTAATTGCAATAGGGGCTACAGGTTTTAAAATTTTTTAAATGAAAACTTGAAACCAGGGAATAGCTGGCTTATCAATAACATCCTCCTTGCCCTAAGAAATGTCAAATAAAGGGATTTGAAAACTATTTGCTTTTAAGGGTAAGGAAGGAAATTTGAGAGAATACTTACAACTGGAAAAACTTTCTATTTTTTTTTTTTCAATTAAAAAACAGATGTTAAGTAGGAGAATGAAGTATCTTAAGTGGAAGGAAATATGTTAAATTTTCATTTTCAATGGTACGCTAATTAATGTTAAACCTATGTATTTCTTTAATCTTCATTTTTTAAACACAGTAAAGTTTTATATTTCCTTTATAATATTTAGTGGTAAAAAGAGGTATGATTTCATAAACTTAGACATTATATATAGTTCTTGAATGGAAACTAGAGCTTGTGTGATAGAATACCCAAAGTGTGTACATATAATTAGGCTAGCTATTACGAATCAAATCCTTCATAATCCTTGTACATACATAGACTAAAGGATGGGATCTGTTTGTCTTTGTAACTCCTGAAATATAGCTAATTTACAATGGCTATGCTAATTAAGCTTATCTATAAAAGGAGCACATATTATAATTGCTGTTTTCTAGTTTTAATATGCTGTGAATAATTTTATAGTTAATTTAAAGTCTTGGGTGCTAATTGATTGCTGTGAGTGCACACGCAGTGGACTGGCAAGAGGCACACTTCCATAAAACCTTGGGGTAAGAAAATACACCAGGTAACATCTTGCAAACTCTGCTACTCCTTCTTAAAAGGTAACATGAGCAACATGCATTTAATGCTTTAACAGACAGTAAAATGCATTGGTAAAGGTACTGTCCAAATAAGTCTGCTGCACACCTTAGGTTGCATTACATCATAAATTTTGGGACATTTCTGGCTGTAAGTGCAGGATTAAAGTCAAGGTATTAGTTTCTGAGGGAATTTTCTTCACTGTGGCTGCCTAAGGAATCTCTAATTCCACCCATACTCCTAGCCCTCCCCACCTTGCCTAGTATTGGTACTGAGTTGAATTAATTCTGTCAAGTAAATAACCTTGCCCATGAAGATGAAAAGCAGTGGAATTAATGCTTTATGATAAAGCATTTCTTACCATGTGTATTTGAATATGCAAATAACTTACCATACAATGACATGGCAGTTTCCAGTGTGTTAACATCTATGGACTAGGGAAGGTAACTTTTGTATGGTCGAATTCGGCTAACTGCGTTTAATTTCAGCTCAATCTTGCAAAATGCCTAAGGCAGCTTTTTTGGCAGTTGCATGTTTAACCACATTCTGGACAGATCTGTAGTTACTTGTAATTTTCTTAAGGTAGTGGATGAAATAAAGCTTTTAAAAAAAATGTGATTCAAAGTAGATGACACAAATTCATTGTTTAAAAGATGAGTAGTGTCACTATTTTATTTGACAGCATTATATGTTAGAAAGTGCCGCTTTCATTGCATGTAAGTAATTGTCTGAATATTTGCATTTGTTTTTTACAGCCAGCGTGGGTTACTACTAAAATACTGTGTCACTGACAGCTTTATAATTCTGCTGACATAGGTTGGCAGATAGATGAGCATCTCCCATGGAAGATAAACATAAATTTCAATGAATAAATAGAACAGGGACTGTTAGCAGAGTCATCAAAAGAGAAAAGCCCTGTAAGAAAATAACAGAAGGCTTTTGACCCTTTAAATTATAGCTCACTATCTCACTGCCACAATGAACTAGCTCCTTAGCGTTGTTTGTTCCCTCGCTGCTCCTTGGCATCTGCTGGTGTGCTACACGTAACAAATTTCCCGTGGAGGACTTCAGGGCTGTGCTTCTTCAGCAAGCTGTAGGAAAAAGGAAGATATATTTGAATGTTTCTCCTAGTGTTTTATGTTTAACTTTTGTGATTGTAGCATAAACATTGAAAAGATGAAAGTAAGTTGAACAAACATTAAAGCAGGGAGATGCTGTATTATTGTTAATTAGCACTCACTTTCTTGGAAGCATTTCCCAGGCAGGGGGTTAGAACTTTGTCCTACTGACTTTCAAGGGGTAAAGTGGGTACTGACTGCCAGATTGTCTGTTGTGTGACTTTAATCAATGTTTCCAGTGAGAAATACTGTCCCACTGCTTAAATTTTAATACATCTTTGAGCACCACTTTCAGGCAATTGAGATGTGCGACTGTAAACATAACTAAGCTAACTTAGAGCTAGCTAATTACAACACCGAAACGAACAAACCTATCAAATGTAGCTTTCTGTCTGGAATGTTCCTGTCTTTCAATGATTCTGCCTTCCTCCTGTATAGCTGTGGCCCCAGCTGAGCTATATGGATTGGAGCTAGTTAGAACATTACTCCTTTCAGAACCAGTTTTCACTCCTGACTTGACTTTGACAGTCCCTTTACTGCTTGCAGCATTGCTCCTGGTGGTTGTTTTCATACCTGTTACTTACATTACTCCCATTACTGTCTTTGAACCGTCAGTGAAAGACTCATCTACGTTGGAACAGCAAATTGTAACGAAACACCTTTTGTGAATCAGCTAGATTCAATTATTTACAGTAAGTGCCTTAACACACAGGAAAGATGTGTAGAAATTGTTTTTCTTATGGAAATTTAGTATAATTTTTAATGCTTGTAATAGTTCAGAGACTGGAATTATTGGAACTTTCATAACAGATTCAATAATATACATGGGAAAGCCTTGTTTTTCACTCTAAACAGATTTAGCCTGTCTGCAGGAAATTTTTATAGTGCTAGTTCTTTCATTTCTTTATGTAGGGTTATGGGGGTTTTGTTTATTTATACATTTTTCATAGAAGCTACTCTAAGTTTGCCTCTAGCTGAAATTTGTCACTGGCACTTTGGCTTTTCATTATTGACAGGTATTTTTGAAAGGTACTGCATGTAAGTGCTACATTTCATAAATAAGAACATCTTAGATGGGTAAGGCACAATGTGTAAGAGTTCTTGAAGAAAATCAAGTAGAGATGAGTAATTAGTAATTACTCGAATAGCTGAGAATGTGTCAGCAAACAATTGACAAAGGAAATAACTGATAAATAAAATTGACTATATCTACCAAGGAGAATGTTTTCAGTTTGTCTTTTTCATTCACAGCAACTTTTTTCTGCAGTCTTTTTTTTTTTTTAATGACTATCAGCATTAGCTAGCATACCTCTCTTCTCATTTACATTCAGCATTTACACTGATGTTCTCTTGTAAACTTCTGTCTTCCTATTCTTATGTATACTCTAGTTAATAATTGTAAATTAACCCTAGGAAAAATATACACTAGAGGAGGCAAGAATTGTAACATGCTATGAATTCATTAAAGTGAGACTTAAGTCATCTTGTAGAACAGACCCATTTCTTTTGGGGCAATAAGTCCTGTTGAGAGTTGTAGTTAGTCTTTAGCAGAATTTGTAGTAATGTGTGTGTTTTAAATGTGTGCTTTTTACAATAAAGTTTGTAATGGCTCATAGTGTCATTTCCTCGCTTTGTGTGTGGTGTTTGTAAAGCAAACCTAGGTGCTGCATTATGATTTTGTGTATGGGGTGCTGTGTAGTTAACTTCTGTTTGAAAGAAGGAACTCTATTTTCTTACCTGGCCACGCTTACTGAGTTTTAAACCCATGTATTTAATTCTTATGATACAGGACTTGGGAGTACTGGAATTTCCCATGCATAAATGCAAAAATACATTGCTGTTCAAAGCAACAGCTTCCACATCCACAGTGGTCAAGTAGTAAACCGAATCTGAGCAGTCATGTTTCGTTTCAGTAATTGTATACAATAGGACATTAGGATCACTTTATGGTTCTTACACCCACAGATCTGCAGTAAGGTGAATAATGAGACGTAAGATAAAAAGCCAATGCTTTCAGCATCTATATAAGGATGGTTAATGCATAATGATTTTTCACTCTGGAATGCTTTATCTCTGAACGAGATCAAATCTGTGTAGTAACATACCAAGATTTGCAGGTAAATAAACCCAAATACGCTTCCATTTGAGAGCTGTGAAACTCTAGAAGCTCAAAACATAAACATGGTAGAATTCTATATGCTCCTGCTGCAACTCTACCTTGCTAAGTTACTGCTTCCCTTAAGGCCTTTTTTTCCTAGTATGCAAATCCCTCTTTGTAATAGCAATATCTAATACAATTTCATCAGTGAAATATTAAATATTGATTAGTAATTGCTATTGACCTAATCTAAATACAATTAGTTTCTCACTGTCCATAAGACTTGGGTAAAATAAACTACAGGAAGTGTAAATAACTTGTTCTGGAAAGCAAGAACATTCTGACACTGCAGACAGGGCTTTTAAAGGGGCTGACAGTTTCCTCTAAAGCATTCACCAGTATCTATATTTAGAAATGAGAGGGGAGATTTTATGTTGAAGTTTTTATATCACCATGATTGTTACAAAGACCTCTCTTTACCTGACACAGACAAGAAATTGGTCTTCAGTGTGTTCTGGCAGGACAGATCTCTGGCTCTAGCTAGACCCCGATTTGTGCAGAAGCACACGTTGCTTCCTTACTCTCCCCTTAGGTACCGCAGTTTGTAAGAAGCAATAATTACACTCTCGCTGGGGAAAGGAACAAAGTGCTGCGTGTTTGTTGGGAGTCTGCCTAGCACAATAGTCATAATTACCTTTAAACTGACGTTTACGGACTTGAACCTACCAGAAATAATGGCAAAAGTAATATCAATAAGTTCACTCCATTGAGCTTTCGCTACACAATAAATAGAAAATCCTATGAAATCTACATGTTTAATTTTGCTTTCAGTGAGACAGAATGCTTTTCATAATTTATAAGATGAATATTATTTCCCCAAATCCTGATAGATATTAAGAAATACAATTTCATTTTGCATTTGTGATTTTATTAAGCTAGAGAACAAGAGACTTATTTAAAGCACAGGAGTGGGATTCTGTTCATCTGAGATTAGTTCCTGGCATGCTCTGTACTGCTTGCATGATGAAGTTATTGCCTTATCTGTAAAAGTCAGCCTTAAAACACTTTTTCCTTTCTCTCTATGCGTAAGCTCACTTGTATGTATACTCATGTGCAGTGTGCCGAGTTTAGCTACTGAGATTTAAAATAAAAACACCCCCAAAACACAAACACATTAAAATTATACTACAGAAACTACCCTGTGGAACTCAAGAATGGGGAAACAAAGAAAAAAAAGAAATGCTGGATTTGTAATAATGAGTTCACGTATTGTACCAAAATGTTACAGCCTAAAATCAGCTTGTGCTCTTCTGCCAGCCCCATCTAGCTTGCATTGAGAAATTAAAAAATGATAGTGGCTGTGCACAGTGTATCAGGGCGTAAGCGAGAGTACATTTTGCAAAACACTTGGTCAAACTGCAGTGTAGTGCTGGCGCTGGTCCAGAAGGATGAAAAGTACTGGCTTGTTTTTATAAAAAAGTATTGATTAAATAGCGTTAAGAGAACAGAATGAATGATACAATCATTGGTTCTCGGATTGATAATAGCCTCTGTGGTGCTGTTGCTTTTGTTATTGTGTACTAACAGCCCTGAGTACCTGAGGGTTATTTATGATGTGTGTGCATAAATACTTGCATATATTATATATATGCAGACAATAGTGAGAAGGCCTTTGCCTAAAGGAGTTGTGAGAATTTGAAGCAAATACGCAATTTGTAAGGTATGTCATGAGCTAAGGAGTAGTATAATATTTCTTCTTAGTAAGGATTGTAATACCAGAAAAAATGATTAATGGAGCTGAAGAGGAACAGATAAAGACAACAGATAGGTTGAAGGAGGGAGAGTGATAGTTCGGAAGGAAAATGCACTGAAAGATACTGGCAACTAGTTTGATTATAGAATGTATCAACGTAGAAGAAAGTGGGAGAAAAATAGCAATTCCAACCATACCTGTAGGTGCTAAACCTCTGTTACTGGGAACAACTTTATAGACTTCAATGAGTGTAGATTCCTGCCTTGACAGGATTAAATCTAGAATACGACAAATGATGCATTAATTCAGTTTCCTCATTCGCTTCAGTTTCTGCAGTCACTAGAAGACATTTTAATGAATGTCTTCCAAGAGACTTGTTTTTTAGGGCTGTTCCTTATAAAAATAGAAAGTATTGGGACTACTTTCCGCAACCAGTTGAACCTACATTATAAAACATCTAAAAAATCTTCATACCATGAGTCCTGCATAGCACAAACAACCAAAAGTTTCATTTGAAACTAATTCTTAGCTTATTTTTGTGGCTGCCTACTCTCGTCCTTATTTGTGTCAGCTTTGCTGAACCAGCACTCACTCTGTCGGTCTTGTGCACCGGAAGGGCTACATGTAGAAGAGGGGATTGACTCAGCAAGTGTGAGACCCACAGGCTGGTCACAGCCAATTTCAGCAGGAAGATTTGAAAGTTATTCTATAACTTACTCTGGAACCTGTTCAGTGAAACAGATGGAGAATAGAGACAAATGCAAGGGCACGAAGGAGGAAGAATGCAAGGATAGTAAGACAAAGAAGGGAACATCGTAAAGTGACAAATAGAAGAATGAGGAAGAGGAGATAGAACTGAAATTATCTGAAAGAAAGGTAATTGATGGCTGTAATTTTTTTTCTTAGACTTTTTTTGCAACTTCATAGTTACCTAAACACCATAAAGGTTCAGGTATGAATACATAGATGTATACTCATTTTTGGTGGAAATATTTGTCCTAACAAGCCTCAACTATTTAATGGCTATTTCGAATTATTACCACTGATACATTTTGGTGACCAAAGTGTGGGTTTAGATAGTGGCTTATTTAGAGATCAAGTTAGTTTTCTTTTGTAGTTCCTCCCATTCAAATCACTCACTGAAAACCAAAACCAATCAAAAAAACCAAAACCCTTGCAATTTTACAGCATCGTCTGTATTTATTATGCAATCTAAAATGATCAACGCTGTAGGTTTGGTAGAATGTCATTTCACTTTGAACATCTTATTTATTCAGAGAATTCTAGAATAACTTTGAAGCCAGTGGTTTCTCTACCTTTAGTGTAGTACAGGAATACTCTTAAGTATTTTGTTAAGATTACTAGTATTTCCTAGGTTCCACTACTGGTTTTATGTATTGTTTGATATAATATTGTAAATTGGTGTTTGACAGTTAGTATGACCCATCTAATCATCACTTATGTGTTATTTTACTCATGAATTAATTAGCTTTTGCCGTAGTGCACATTTTCATTAGTCAGTAATTCCTTTAGCAAATATTTATTAAAGATTTGAGTGGAGGTATCTTTCTGTATGAACTGGTTATATTGCTTGTTTTACACCAGCTTGCTGTTTGTATGTGATATTTAATGAAGTCTTAATATATGTGAACATTACTGGTATACAGCCATTAAACTATAACCCTGTAGCCTGCTCCAAAGTCTTCTGGAAGAAAACAGGGGGTCTTTTCATTGCTCACAAAGACTGCAGAACAGGTTCATTTGGTAACCTGTATTGTATCTTATCATGTAGCAAAGGTAGCCTAACCAATAAAGAAAGCTAAAATTTGGCTGATTTAAGACAAACCCACACTAGTTGTTCCTTTCTAGCTCATGAACAATAACTTTAACTGGATAAGTTGCTAGGACCTTGATCAACTTTCTCACACTATGTTTCAAGATCAGAGGAGGATGGCAGTAAAAAACGTAGCATTACAGAAAAATAATAATCTAATTTTCCTGAAGATGAATTAAATCAGCCTCCCTTTGAATATTCAAGCACACATAGCATTTGGCAACTTTAAACCATCCTTCTCAGAGGTCATAGGAGGCAGTAAAGAAACTGCCTATATTCCAACTCATATATTCCAAAACTTTATTCTTGGAGGCTTTTACACATGAGTAAGTGCTAAATAATAATGATAAGCAGTCTGAAACAAACTGCTGGCATCTGAAGGGTGTCAATGCAGTCAAGATAAAGAACTGGAAGCTCTTCAAGTGAGTCGGGGTGTGACAAAATCTGTACTGATGAATGCTGACATCCTGAATAAAATCACTACACGACTTCACGTAGGTCAAGAAACTACATTGTTTCCCTGAGCCACAATGACAGCGGGGTGACAGAGATTAATAGCTTTGTATTGACTGAGCAACTTCCAGTTCCTTATCTTTGTCAAGTCAAGGCTCTGTCCAAGAGCTGAAATTGTTATTAGACTTATAATTGCAAAGACATTTAAAGGGTTTCCCCTAAAGGGACTATGAAATCCAATAAACCTTTCATAAAACCTCAAGCATTCAAGTGCAAAACCCTTGTCTTGGAGACAGGCATGCTCACAGCCATAACAGGGGAAACCTTGAAGCCTCATACATTGAATAATGTTTGATTTATGAAGTTGGGTTTGAATTTGTATCGGTTGTTTTATTAAAAAATATATGAAAGAATGTTTTAAATATGAGTGAGCTGTGTTCACTTCTGTCTTGATCAAGTACTCTGTGTCTGAGCTGGAGGTCTTTCTTCACCTGTCACTTAGATTCATGAGAGCTCAGAAATACTGAATTTGTATTGCTAATTTAAGGCACTTAATTCAATTTGGATGAGATTAAATCTCAATTCCTCGCTGAAGTTTCAAAATAAAAGCTTTAAGATCAGGCTAGGGTTTCTTTATTGTTGTTGATTTCTAGGGAAATGTTTGCAGCATGTAAAGAGTTTCCAGTGCTGTATGTCAGAGTGACTTAATGAACCTCTCCGACTGAGAGAATGCAGTGTTTTAAAGCAGTAGATTTAACACTTATCTCTGTGACTTACTTAGAGTCTGTTCCAGTACAACACAGTGTAAATTGAGAGATTGCACTGGCCTCAGGAGGTACCAGATTCTTTCTTTTGTTTAAGAAGCTTGAGATTTGCTAGGAACTTATTGTGGCTTATCAGTAACCCACACTGTGCTAAATTTTCTATTACTTTTTTTATTTACTTACTCTAGAGCTTAAAGGGCTTGAATTTATGCCAGCCATAACAGTGGTCATTGCAGTCATTTTGCAGCGGAGCAAGTGATGCTGCACCGTGCAAAGTAATGTAGAATTTGTAATGTATTAAACACATGTAATTGTGTATGTAACCCTGTGCATGATTCCATGTTTAAATTCAAGTGAAACTTCAAAGACGAATGAAACTGATTATTACAGTTTTATTATGTCAGGTGTCCTTCAGAAGAAAGTGATTAAAAAAGAGCTTTAAAAACATTTAGTAAACAAAAATTTTTGATCTCTCTATTGATATGTTTTTAATATGGAAAGTGAGACACAACTACTTTTCAGAAACTATTGATTTCAAGGATCCTAGGTCTGGGAGGAGATTCTTTATTAGTTTGTGTAATCAAAATGTTGAAAATGTTTCAGTTTCTGTAGCCTTAGTTCTGTTTCTTTCTTAAAAGAAATAAACACCATACCCAGGATTATTGTTGAAGCAGACTTCTGATCGTAACCTGGGGTGTTGGATGAAGTTACATTGCTCTGGGGAAAAAAAATCTCTGGTATTTTAATGGATATTTCTATAGATAAAAATACTTATGAAAAGGTGGGGACAGGGAACAGTGTTTTAGCTGCCATTTTAAAATTATTTCAGTGTGTGGCATTTTTTCTTATGGGTTGCCTAAATAAACAGAATATTTTTATTCTGGATTTACAAAAAGAATTCTGCTGGATGCTTAAACATGCCAAATGCAGGTTATTGTGTGTGGTGAGACTCTACTACTTCCCTTCTTCAGCTTCCTCTTTACTCTGTAATTGGACATATTCCTTATATCATTGTACATATGAAGATGTTGCCACTCAGTGACAGATAAGATAGTGTCATGTGGGGCATACTTTCAAAACAAATGGGATTAGCTAATGTATAAAAATGGTCGGAAATGATGCATACTGTTTTTGTTGACTTCACTGCTAGTAAATTTATGTGTGCAAAAACTTTATCTCTATTTCTTCTGCCCTTATCTTGCGTATATTAGCTGAGGTTTAGGTCAAAATGGATTCTATACAAATTGCATATCATCAGTACTAATAAGGCTGCTTCAGAAACTCATCTTCAAAAAATTCCCTTAGTATTCCCATAGCCACCCCAGTGGAATAGAAAAAGAATTAATACAAAGCCAGTCAAACTCAAAATTGTTACAGTCATTTGAACATCTCACTTCCATTCATTTTCTGCTTTGTCAGGTGTTGACCCTGGACTTGCACTGAGGCAAATAACAGCAGGAAATGCTCTGTATCTTTTTTAGAAACTGCTGTAAAATATGTACCCTTTCTTTTTCTCCTTGCTCAGTTTAGCTCTACATCTATTAGTCTTTAAAAATAACTTGTTGCATGCTAAGGCTTTTATTAGTAGTACTGTTAAATTATTTCTTAAAGATTGTTTTGAAAACAAGGGGTCTTTGGACTAACTGAAAAGTAGACGCTAGTGAAAGTGTTTAAGGGATGGGTGGACGAGGCCTTGAGGGACATGGTTTAGTGTTTGATAGGAATGGTTGGACTCGATGATCCGGTAGGTCTTTTCCAACCTGGTGATTCTATGATTCTATGAAACAGTCTTCATCAAAGAAATTCACTGTTACTTAGGCTTAATATAACAGTTGTAAACTGAATATTAAAATATTTTCCATTAGAAAAAAAAAGTTTAGAAGGGCAAGTTAGTTAATTGCCTCATTACTAGGAAATTAAACAATATTCTTGCTATTACCACAATGCTACTCTTTTTTTTTTTTTCTTATATCAGAGACTAATAATGGTATAGAATGTTTTGGAGTTTGATGTAAAATCATGATCAGTTCTAAATATCCTAAGAAGCCTGCAAATTTTCATGTATCCCTGCCGCCATATGTAGCCAATAATTTCCATCACAACATCTCTGTAGAAGTTGAACAAAATGTCTTGATAGAAACAAAATTAACACAGGTCACACATCACTCCATATGGCAAGTCACTGTGCCAAGACGACTCAAGGTGCTTTGTAGTAGATGGAAAGTCACTAACAAATACCTTTCTCTGTCAAGTGGTGTTTCTGTTATCTAAAGAAAGTTTGACACCCATGTCTTCAGCCAAGATCCATCAGTAGTTTTCCATTACTTTATTACATTAGCTTAATTTGACCTAGAAGAAAATATAGATGCCTAAGCACAAGCTCTGTATCCTTGTGTACTCACCTCAAATACCTTGAGAAGGGGAAAAAACTTAGCATTAGAATGTTTAAAAAATAATCATTATAAATTCTTCCTTGCTCTCCTAGTGCTTGACCTCTACAGTATTGATATTCTCTCCCTGCCTCTGTTCTTTTCCCACTTCTTTTGCATTTTAGCTGAGAAAATATGGCCACATATTATATTTTGGATTATGTATGGGAAGTTACCTTCAACTTTACCTATGAATCTGCACTGAGAACAGGAATCGGTTTTTATCCTGGCCAATTCATATGCATCAGGCTGCAATTTGAAGATTTTGTGATTTAGCTAAACCAATTCAGTCTCATCGCATCACTGAACGGAAAGCTCACCACTGAACTTCTGCCTATAGGGCCAAAATATTACATGTTCTCAACTATATATTTCACACTAAATTGTGAATGGAAACACTGTGGAGCCCATAAAGAATCTGTACTTATGCCTGGAATTATTAAAATATATAATACTGACTCTTGACCAGATGGGCAGAGGACCATATTTTCTAGTTATGTAAACTACTCTGTATTGCTCTAAAGTTTACAAGAATTTCACAGCTATGAAATTACTACAGCAAACTGGGATTGGATTTTTTTGGTAGTTTTCGGCATTATGATTGTGTATAAACAGGTGTATTCTAAACCGTGTTAGCTTTTGCAGGTAAGTGCACTGAAAACTTTGAGATCAATGCTTGTGGACTGAGGAAATATGAAAACATTGGAGATAAACATTTGAAGCACTGTAGAAAAGCATATTGACCTTTCATGTTGCTTACAGTGTGAAAGAGAAGGTTACTTGCTATATCATCATGTCTCAAGGAATCAACATTTGAAGTGTTAGTGTTCTTCATGGGCTCTCATACAGTTTCATTGTGGTTTTCATAATGCAATAGTCATTTCCTAAGTTAAACACCACCATATTCTGTGTTAGAAGATACATAGCTTGCTTACTAGCAACAAATAGCTTGTACAATATTCTGTCTCCTTGTGTCTATAGGTAAACAAACATAAAAAATATCCATATAGATAATTAGGGTTGAAGATGGAAATACAACAAGCTCAAATGTGGTGTAGTAATGGCAGATAATGAGTAACTTGCCATATACATTACATAGACACATCTTATCTTATCAGAACAAGACTAATGGCAGTTTTGTATTACTTTTATTATCCAAAGGAATGTTTTGCAAAATGTTTTGGAAGTTCTTTTGGAGTAGACTTGACACCCATCCTCTTGTTATCCTGTATATGAAGCTCCCATCTTCCAGCTTTGTAAAAATCACTGTTCAAAATTAACTTCCACTCTGGGTTGTGATCTTTTTAGGGGGATTTGCTCACAGGATTGAAAAACAGGATGATATAAATGGATTAGAACTCCTGGATCTTGTTCTTCATCTCATTCTCATTGTGCTTTGATCTTCTCTCTGTATCTTCCAGGTAGCTCAGTATCAGAAAGAGAAAAGATTCTACTCATTAAGCGTAAAAGACCTCTGATGTTAGATGCAAGGAGAGCATCCACTATGTTAACAGAATTGTCAGTGAGCTAGGTAAGTGCAGAGGTACTTTTGTTCTGGGCTTGTACAGTGCCATAGAAAAAATACTGACATGTAACTGAAGCTCCAGGGAATGTTTTTATTTTACTGGCTTTTATGGGAAGCTGTCCCTGTGATAATTATTTAGAAGAAGAAATATAAATGCTATTCTTCTAACACCTAAATTCCTAAGATCCTGCCTATATGTCTCCATTCTATGCATGATTTTAACAAAGCTGAGCAAATCTTTCACAAAGGGTTGAAAACTTCTCATCTGTTGAGAGAGTTGAAATGTGGGTCAGTGCTCCAAATGTCTGCTCACAGGGCAGGACTTGTTTCTTCCAAAGACACCTCATCCCCACCTCCCAAAAGAATTAGATATCATTTGTCTGTCTCTGAATAGTGCATTCCAACTAACTTACTCCTAGATTTATCAGAGTTGTGCCTAAAGATTTAACAGATACTGTTACTCTCTACACATTTCTCAGCTTTTTATTGTACGAATCTTTTCAGAGTCTTGAGCCTCCTGTGTAATATAAGGTGTTAGAAACTCAGGTTATTACCAAAGTGGCAGCCTCAGGCAGGAGGGAAAATTGGCACGAAAAGACACACACTTACTTTCCTCCTCCTTTTTCCTGCCTTCTGGCTTTACCCTCACCTAATAAAACAAACAAACTCTCAGAGCTTTAGTTTCTGAAATTTATAGACTTTTGATGTTATCTTTGCTCCATTAAGTTTGAGTATTTAAAATATGAAAGTACTAACATCTCATTGTCTGTTCTCTGTAATTCAGTGTGTCAGATTTTACATGGAATTGAGCCTCTCCTACAGCAACAGTTAGCCTTCAAGCAGGCTGCTTCAGTTGCCTTTTCCTCTTTTCCTACAACTTATTTGTAACTCGAGTAACTTTGTTCCTGCACACAAAGGACTCTTCTCCAAACCTTTTCCCCTAGCCCCTCACCTCAGCTTCCACCAAAAGAACAGTATGACAGCCTTATTTCCCTAAGGCAGTCATTCAGTTTCTGCTGAAAATTGAAGCATCTTTACTGACTTCAGTAAGATCCAATATGGCTTGTTCAAAGATGAATCCAAAATCTCCTGCTTGATAAAACTAAAACCATATGATTAAAAAGAGAAATTTGCTCTTTCCTTTGGGCTGCTCGCATATCCAGACTTCCATAAAAAGCCCTGTAAAGGTGTAATTTCTTGACACCTAAGCCTCACAAGATCAAAAGTTGAGAATAACCATCACTTTGCATCTGCATTCCTATTCTGGAACAACTATCAGGGTGTTAACAGTTCTAATTTTGCCAAAGTGCCCTATGTGAGGTCATGACCTATGATCTATATGAGGATTCATTTTCTTTTGCTTCACTTATCATACAGAAGCAACTAGCCATAGTACACGTTCACACCACCGCATTTTCCTTGCATTTATAGATTTCCTGAAAGCTATCTGTGATTTTGTTTGATATATTGCACTGTGGAAATGTAGTGTTGTTGCATTTTTACTTAAATTGTTCACTTCATCAGTGGGCAATCAAGCTATTGTGCTGTTTACGTGTTACTGCTCTGAAAGGAAAGATCAGGAACTGAACACTTTCAAATTTGCTGAACTAGGTCTGTGGTGTTACTCACAGGTGGCTGGAATTAAATTGACTAAGTGGTTTCTCCAAGCACAGCACCTGTCATATCTTGTCTCCTTTTCATAACTTCAAAGATATGAAAGTCATAAAACCAAGCCCAGAAAGGGTCAGAAGTCACAAGCTTCTTTGATTGATGTTTTGTCATATTTTGGCTCATTACTTCACCAGAAATCTTCTAAATTTCAGAATTTATGAGCTCCCACAAAATATTATTAAAAACTAGGCAAGAGGGTCAGAGTGAGTCTGAACAACATGCATGAATGAAACCCTTATGCCTCCAGGATGCACTCAGAATAAGAAGATACAGTAAGGATTACATTCAGTGTATTTGTTATCTATTTCTTTGACCTTACAGCCACCTTACAGTGGCTGAACCATTGTTGAAGGGAATATTTTTTTGCTGCTGTGTACAGAAGATTCTTTTTAACGAACACTACAGGGTTTACTGATTGCTCTTAATGAGTTAGGAACAAGTCTCCTGCAGGTAAATTGTCACATATCTTTAGAAATAAACCAATCAATGAAGGTGATGTATAGAATGAGTTATCTGTACTTCTCCAAAAGAGAAAACAAATACATCAATGTCCTTAATGTTTTATATAAAAGACACTTAAGGAGCTGGCAAAAAACGTTAGACCTGTATGTCAGATCTTAAGAATCAATAACAGCAGTTAAACTGAGATTTAGGGACTCTTACAAATAGTGGCATTAACAACATTCGAAGAAAAAAACTGAAAATTGTCACAGGAAAAAAAATCTGATTTTGTCATGGTGCCTTACTACTTTTTTCTCCTAAAGAGGTATCTTTTAGGAGAAATAGCTTCCTCTGTATGTTACTGTAATACTCTGTTTTATACAGTAAACTTACCACTATGATTTAACAATTACTTTGATTACGTTAATAATGTGTGGTAGGAATCCGCTATTCTGCTAGAATTCAACCAAAGAAATAAAAACTTGGTATCCTTTTTAGCAGATGTGTTTATTTCTGGATATTTAAACTGGAATCTACTATTTATGAAATTTACTTAATTCTATTGTATTTAATGTAAGGGTGACATACTCTTTTTCTTTATATATTTATATAATTATTTTTATCTTTAAATTGTAGTTGGTGTTTCTGTTTGATCTGTTAGTTCAAGTATGCCATGTCCTATCAAGGAATCTTTGATTTAATTCCAGATCTTTTGCAGATGGATTTGCCAAGTAAACAGTTTCCTTAGAATTATTTAGATTGGTTTTGGCATTTTGTATTTAGTGAGAAAAGTGCAATAGATCACAATTTTACTAACATTTCTAAATGTGTGCATATAATTCTGTTTATGAATCTACACACAAAATCAATATTTGTTTAAGCTTGTTAAGATGACTGACAATTTCGTTATTGCTTCCGCCCTTGAGTGACTGTCCACACGTATATTCCCACCCATTTACAAATTCTGACTGATTTTGGTTTAAAAATGAAGTGCCTTCAGAATGATCCGTAGGTTTATGGATTGTGTTTCCTTACCTCAAATTACTGGCGTATAGATTATTTTAATATCAAAACAATATTTGTCTTATAATTGAGATAAATATGATGTATAAAGGTTAGAGCATTGTTTACTTAGAATATACTCTGGAAAATTAAGTCTTTATTAAAAGTTGTGACAAGCAGAAGTGTAAAATAAATACTTGAAAAGCTTGAAGTCTCTCAACAGAATCTATTTTCCTGGATCACCATATTGGATTGAAACAAGAAAATTTATTAAGAAAGTTTAAAAGCTATTTGAAATAATCCATTTGATAGATTACAAACTAAATCTGTTTTCTATTATTCTTGCTACTGTTCGCTGAGTCCTCAGTGAGGAAATAGCAAAATATGAAAATCAGTTGTGGGTTTTTTTAAAAAAATCGACTAGCAAATTGAACAGAATTTTTTTTCTCTTTGAAAGGGCAGATCTGACAATAAGGGTATTTACATATACTAGAACAAAATCAATGAAGTAATTTTACTTTCTGTTTTGCTCCTCTCCTGTATGCAGGTGTAATAAGTCATCTTGACTGGCTGAGCAAGTAGTGGTCCTGGAGGCCATGTGTCTTTTCCTTTATTTCCCAAGCTGTACGTGTATCAGCTCATGAACAGACTCTTTTAATATATTCCGCTTCTGCAATCCTCTTCAGTTTTATGCCAAATAGTTCATTAAAAAAAAAAAAAATTGTACCTTTACTGAGGTGCCCTTTTGCACAGCAGTTTCTGAATTTCTGTCTATTAGACTCACTAGAGAGTGCTGACATTGGCATCTCACCTTCTGATCACTGTTAAACCGTAGCAGTGGTGCTGACAAGCAGACTATACTGATGCTGCCAAAGGCTGTGGCCAAGTCCTTTTACGTTCATTTAGGACTGTTCTTAGAACTAAAGAAAAGGAGCTCTTGCCTTTTATTCAGGTGTCACAGATCTGTCCATCACACAAGCGAGTGGAAGGTCAGATCTCCTTTAGCAAGTCTTGCTTTTGTCAATCAGGGAGGTTTGTCAGACTTTAAGTTGCTATTGGCAAAAAAAAGTATTGCTCAAATTTATCCTGAAATTAGAAATGAATTTGCGAGTACATAAGTATTCTGCTGCTTGTCTTACTGTCCTCAAATAATCAGATAACACCAAGAAAAGTCCATTAAACTACCACCTAACAGCCAGATGGGCTCTTGCTTTTCTTTTAATTGTAGAGCTCTAGGATAATATTTCTTGTTTTGCTGTCTAAACCATAACGTTTGTTATGGTTTTGAAATGTGGAAACAAAGTTGTGGCAAAGGATAAGAAATTAGTATTAATCCTCAGTACCTGGAATTTAGAAACAATTCCTCTGAAATAAAGCTTAGCAAATGAACAGCTTGGAATAAACTTTGCCTTTAGAAAACCACCTGGACAAGGGGCATACAAACCCTGTACTTGCATAAGATAAACTGTATGTTGTGTTGTTTTTCTGATGCACTGTTTGTATCAGAGTTTTCTCCCTTTTTAAGTTCATCTATCTGCTACAGGAAATTATTTAAGTTCTGTGTCCTCATAAAACCCATTTCTTTTCTCAGGTCAGATTTTAGTGGACAGACATCCAAATCTCAGAAGCTGCGACTGTATTTATCTCTTACCCTGCAAAATCAGTTTTTAACTTACACTGAAACCAATGGCAGCATAAGAAATGCTTCTTGTCAGATTTCAGTAGAAAGCGGTTAGCTTGGAATAAAAATGAAACACAACTTTTATCTTGGATTCTAGGGTGTTTGTAAATGATCTTGCATATTAAATTTTTCTGGTTTTATTATTGAAAAAATCCTTCTTGGTTTGCAGCTTTGTAACTTTGCCAAGTATCAGGCAGAAGGAGAGAAAGAGTTCCAAAGGAGAGAAACTTTATTCAAATTAAGGCAAAATAAGTATAGAATACTTGTTGACCTAAATTTCACTTTACATAAATGTACTTTTCTGAACTCTGTGAAAGTTGTTCCTTAATGTATGTATTTGCTCTGAGTATCACTTGGATTTCTGGGAAAATTTCAGCCTAAGATCCCAAGCAAATTGTGACTGAAAGGCAGAAAGGATGTCAAAATATTGTTTTCCTCAATCCCAAGTGAATTGGTGAAAACCAGATTTTGGTGTATTTCCCAGATAGCCAGTTGCACAAAATTGGGTATTTATATAATCATTAATTTCTGCATAGAGAAGCCCTTTTCAGTTGTATCATTGATTTCTTGAATCAGAGTGGAGATAGAGGCATGTAAGTACTGGGTATTGTTCCTTTTAATACTAATATCTAATGCAACATAAGACTTCTTCGTACTGTTTTAAAGCACATTCATGTTAAATGGAAAGTAGGCCAGAGGAATAGATACTGAACCATTTTTTTCTTAGTGTTTACAGGAAGCAATTTGAAAGAAATTATATTCCACGGGGAGGTAAATTATATGGAATGGCTCAGTGCTCTGCTACTGTTCTTCTAAAGCAGGTAGGAGAACTTGTTCAACTGACTGCGTGATGTTGAATGAGATCATGCAGTTTTCCATCTATATTCATCATATGCCAATTCACTACAGGCAGGAGCTATTTCAAGGAGCCTTTCACATTAAGCCAGGTAAAGATTTTGATGAAGTCACTGGAAAGAAATGGCTTCTCTTTTCCGAATGAAATGCTATATGTGCTACAGAATACTTCAGTATCTTAACAATGCACAGCATACGTCTCATGATGGACGCCCTTCTTATGTGTCAGTGTTAAGAGTGACTTTTTTAGGGTTTAGTTTCAGTGCCTGGAAGGTGGTAAGCTTGTAAGCACTTAAGATGATATGTGGGCACACGTTTAACATAGAAAAACAGAGGCAAACAGGTTGTTTAACAAATTCTACTTACATTAATTGCTTAAAACTGGTGCCTATATAACCCTGACATTTTCAACCAAATCTGAAATAGTTTTATAATTCAAACTCCATTTAATGACAATCTTCTTTCTTCGTAGGAATCATTTATTCGTGGGAATCAAGCACATTTTGGGGACATGGATATAAAAAGTTCTGTGCTAAATAAACCTCAGATTTCTGTGGCTCTTGAAATACTGTGGTTTACATATTATGTTATTCCCTGTCCAGCCAGTGGGTTAGGTGAAGTTGGGATGCAAGACATGATGTGACTAAAATTCAGCAGTATATTTTGCCAATAGAACTGTTTTTACTCAGTGTTATCTCAGACCTACTGCCTGCTAGAGATGTCTTTTGAAGAAAATGACTTGACACCAAAAATGACCTTTTAAAATGAAGTTGGTATCTCTTCTTTTTGGACTGTATCTTGACTTTGGACTATCCAGGCTCATACTAACCTGTTGACCAATTTTAAACAGATTTGTCAGAGGGTAGAAGTCTCAGAGATTAAGCACCTTCACATTTCATGAAAATGAGTGTTAGATATTGGAGAGAGAAAGAACAATCTTTGGATCCTTACTCAGGGAAGACAACAAAATCAATCGTTTATTAGACATCACAGACTCCACAGAAAGTCACCCTTGACACATAAATATCAACTAAGGTTTTGGACTTTGATAGTTTTGTGGCTTAAGAAAATTAGGGTTTGGGGGGGATTTTTTTTTTCCAGTCAAAAAGATCATCCATTTACTTTGATCTGGAAAACCTTCAGACATTAAAAAAAAAAAAATCAAAACAAATTGCAATTAGACCTTTGAGAGCACTCAGGTCTAATTTATAATAACCTGAACATGTAATGGCTCTAAAAATAGTATTGCACTTAGAAATCTGGGGAGAAGCATGCAGAAAATACAGATTTACATAGTTCAAAGGACTGAATGAGTAAAGACGGGGATCTGCTGCTGCTATTTCTGTTGCCACTTCATTGCCTAGAGAAGAAAGGGATAAGGACTTCCCATATAGTTTTGAGTTTAAGGAATATCGTCTGTGGTTTTTCATCCCTGTGTTACCACAGTATCTGGTTTCCCTGGTTACCAATGACCAAGGGAAGGATACCAGGGAAACTGCAGGCTTGATTTGGTAGAAAAGCTGTAATGCTATCTTCCCAAGAGATTGGGAAAAAAGAAATCAGTTGTGTCGATACAGGTGATAGAAGGTGTGATTGGACTAGATTTTTTTTACTACCACAACAGCGATTACAGGCTGTTGTCCTGAACTGGTCCTTTCAGTGCCACGTAAGTTACAAACAAAAGCAATTTACCTCTTTTTTTTAAAAAAAAAAGAGCATGTTGCCCTGTTTCTTGCTAATGCAGAGGAATTCTTTGGTGATCTTTGGTAATTCTTTTGGCTGGGACTGCTGAGTGGTTCTGCGAAGGGAAATTTAAGGAGATTCTTCAGTGTTGCCTCATAGTCTGCTGCAGTACTGTAAAAAAAAAAAAATACGGCTGATTATAGTGATGAGGGTTTTAATGAGGTTTTTTTTTTTAATCAGAGCACTGTTGGGTTCCCCTTTGGTTTTCAAACTTATCAATCATAGAATACTTTGGGTTGGAAGGGACCTTAAAGAACATCCAGTTCCACCCCCCTGCCCTGGGCAGGGACACCTCCCAGCAGACCAGGCTGCCTGAGCCCCATCCAACCTGCCCTTGGACACCTCCAGGGATGGGGCAGCCACAGCTCCCCTGGGCAACCTGGGACAAGGCCTCACCAGTTTCATTGTGAAGAAATTCCTCCTTATGTCTAGTCTAAATCTGCCCCTCTCCAGTTTATACCCATTGCCCCTAGTTCTATCACTCCAAGCCTTTGTGAACAGTCCCTCCCCAGCTTTCCTGGAGCCCCTTCAGGCACTGGAAGGTCGCTATAAGGTCTCTTTGGAGCCTTCCCCAGGCTGAACAACCCCAACTCTCTCAGCCTGTCCTTGTATGGGAGATGCTCCAGCCCTCGGATCATCCTTGTAGCCTCCTCTGGGCCCGTCTGAACAGTTCCATCTCCTTCTTCTGTTGAGGATTCCAGAGCTGGACACGCTACTCCAGATGAGGTCTCCCAGGAGAGGAGCAGAGGGGCAGAATCCCCTCCCTGGCTCTGCTGCCCACGCGGCTTTCCATGCAGCCCAGGACACGGTTGGTTTCTGGGCTGCGAGCGCACGTTGCTGGCTCATGTCGAGCTTCTTGTCAATCAGCAATTTCATATCCAGAAAGCCTTTTGAAATATTCAGCACTGTAACAGACACCAAATACAACAAACTTTCCTATGCAGCTTCTGTTTTGATATTTAGTGGAGGTTGAAGAAAGGCAGTAACTGCTTTAATCCTTTAGACTTGTTTACACTTAATCAGAGCTCAGATTTCCAGGGAGGCATTATTCAGGCTTGGAGAATTTTTGAGGCCTTTACATTTATAAAATATTTTTTGGACATTTTATTATTCTTACTCCACAGAGACCTGCTCCTGCTAGAGAAACGCTTAGCAGCAAATTCCCACCAATGCAAGAGTGGCTCGGCTGTGCTTGTTCCAATGTCAGTCAGCTTAAAGGGAAACATATTTCTGGTTCCTCCTGATGTTTTAACCATGATAGACATGTTTGTTTGATTCCTTCATTTCTATCACAAATTACAGATACTTGACTTCACCATCTCCTCCCTATCCTTAAATCAAAACTGAATAAACTTTAAAACTGAATATTAAAATTTATTGTGTGTAAACTCTTGTTTATGGCTGAAACTGTAAATAATTCTTTAATAAGCTCTTTGATTCTGTGATTCTTAGTTCTTGCAATGCAGGATAGATGGTAGGAAGCTGATGATTTTGCTAGCTAGAGAATTTTAAGTAGGTGATTGTTAGTAAATGCGTCGTTTTGCTATATTTAGTTGCTGGGCTTATTGACCCATTCAAACTTTAGTAAGTAAGTTCTGTTTTTCAAAGGTTTACTTAATAATTTTACTTTCAAGATTATTTAAAAATGTTAAAAAGACTCTTCATATCTTTTAAGGCAGAGATTTTTAGAAAAAAAAGAAAAAAACAACTTGCTGTTTGTGAGCCCTGTAATTCATTGAGTCAAATGAGCTCTGGATTTTGCCCTTAATTTCAAGCTTCCAGACTATCAATAACAAGTGTGATGATTGTAACATCTCTCACATTTTACTAGACTACAGGATAGCTTAATTCACAAGAGATAAGTGCTTCTGTAAAAATGTAAGACTACTCTAACTGCACTTATTAATAACTAATAAGTTACTAACTGCCATTAATTTAGATTAGTAATTACAATGACTTTAGTAGGAATATTTTTGGTAAAGTATATAAAGGTAGAATGAGATTTTGCATTTTGATTCATCAAATTTATTGTACTCATTCTCTTTTATTTGCAAGTTTAACTCAAATATGAGTTCAGATTCCCAAATTCTCTATTTTTCTTATTTATTGAGTTTTTTACCCTGTGCTTTCAAAAGGGTATTTCTGTTTTGATCCTGATTTGCATGAGCACAATGTCAAAGGTACACATGCAAATTAGGTGTTTACATCTGCATATGATCGTGCGTGCGGTTACTTTTTTGCATTTGCAGGTAAGCAACAACTAAAATGCGAAAACAGTCTAATCTCAGTATCATCAAGATTCTCATTCACGTGACAGCAAAGGAGAATTTCATAAATGGATTGGAAGAAGATGTTTAAGAGGAGCTCTCCAAGCCTTGTGGATAACATGGGAGAACGCGCTAATGCTGTTGCTTGAAAATGTGGGAGGTTTGGACCAACTAGATGGACTAATCAAAGGAAAGAATCTTTTGGTTGCATGCACAGTCTTATTATTCCTCAAATGCATTTTGTATGCAGGAATAACTTGTAGACAATGCACGTCTCTTCAAATTCTACATTTTGGTGTCAATAATCAGAGCTAAGTTCAGTGTTGTCAGCTTGGGGGGGTTTAAGGGAGCCAAGTGACTTCGGCAAACCTCAAAAGTACTGTTGGCAAAGAAAGCCGCGGCTGTTGCTTCAGCTACCAGGGCCACTCCTTGGATAACTCTAGGTCCATGTAGTAGCCCAGGGGGCAGCTCTTGTAACAGTACAAATTAAAGTGGTGTCTTGGCCTCTGATGGTGAAACGAGACCTCTTTAGCACTGAATAAAAGAGGAAAACCACTCGTCTCGCCTCGTGTCTACAGTAACACAGATCAAGTTCTCAGTTACTGAGTTATGGGAACTTTCAGTGATCCTCCTATGCTAGTTGCCGATTCCTTGAAATGTTCATATTTAATATCCAGATGGTATCCAATTTGATCACAGACAGGAAGGTTTTCACCCTGCCCTGACTTTTAAGGTAAAATCTCCATTTCCTCAGGCAGAAGCACTCATGATTTTGCTGATAGGCACCAGCTAGCTTACAGTGAATATCTTAACGACACATTCTAACTAGCTATTTTTAAGCATATAACAATATTTTCTCAGAGTTAGTCATTCTCTGATATGACTTTCTTTCTGAATACTATTCTTTTCTTGCTGCTGAAAAATATTCTATTCAAACTGTGACTTATTTAACACCTAATAAATCTGGATTATTTCTTCTCTGGTAGAATTTTTCCCCCTTTATTTTTCTTTCAGTGTTCAGATGCAAGTTAAAAAAAAATCATAGTTACCTAACTCTAAGACAAAAAATATGCAGTTTTGTATAAAATTTACCATTAAGAAAATAATCACAGAATCGCACAGAATCACAGAATAACCAGGTTAACAAAATAATGTACATATTGGGAAGGACAGTCTTTTAGAATTAAGTCAAAAGGTTGCCAGTGTACATATTTTGCTACTTGTGCATAAAAGATAATTTAATTTTCTGTTCTGTTTTGCTGACATATTCTAGAAATCTCTATTGGAAGAATGTGCTGTGTTGACCTTACCCTTGCTTTACTATCTTTTACAAGTGCACAGGTAGTCTACTCCCTTGAAAAGGAGGAATCAGTGCTAAGTGTACCCCAAAATATCCCATACCTTGCAACAGAATTTACCTCTTTAAAAAGGACTAAAAAAGAAAGAGCCTAGTGTTCTGAATACCATAGTTTATCAAAGATAGACAACATTTGTGTCATCCCTGCCCCCAGAACCCAACCAACCTGCAGCTCCGTGAGCGCATGCCTGATGAACACACCCAAACCCCCACAAGGACCCAGCGCTGCCACAGGTGTTGTGCATTTGTTCTTATGATTTGCAGGTGAAGCCCATCAGAAGGATGAATCAGCAGTTTCAAACTGAGGTATTTGAAGAAGTTTGGAAGGAAAGACGTCTTCTACTGATAGAGCACCCTCGGCCAAAAGATCTTTTATTGCTGTATGAAATTTCACCAGAGATTTAGCAGGTGTTAGTAACTGATAGGAAATGTTAAGTTTTTTTCTGAGCTGTGGGGCCATTTATTTAACAGAAGCAAAAATTAAAAGCTGGAAGGACAGAGACAGGAGGATTCCCAGGCAGGTATGTTGTAATAACATTTATACAGTTTTTTTCTATAATGGGTAAGAAAGCTGTATTTAATGGTTTCTTAGAAATATTTTAACGTCTCATGCTGTGCGTATCCTACTTGTGAAGTGCAGTTTTTGTGTCCCAAGAGACTGCAGAAGGAGTGAGTGCCTCTTCCATCTCACTGGTCCTGTATAGAAAGTTGAAGGGGCCTTACATTTTTTTTCCAAAGTGTCCTGAATGCTTTCATAGCATAGTTTGAAAATTGCTAATATTCTTGGAAAGGATTCATAGTGTGAAATTTTCTTTTTGTTTTTTTGACTTAAGATTTCCCACATCTGATTTAGGCAGTCTTTTAAGTGTGGTGCAGATTTGCAAAGAGCTGATTGATACTGAATGTGCTAACTTTCTATATGTAACAGATAAGCTATACATTTGTATTCATTTTTTGGGTGGAAATAAGTTTTCACGTTAACTATGCAATACTTAATGTAAGGCATTTACCTTTTAATGTCTGGCAACCTAAAGGTGCTATTCAAATGAAGCTGTATTTTTAGTGTATGTTTCTGTACTCCTAAAAGATGAATTTTTTCTTAAACGAAGTAGAGATATTGTTAAATGAAGGTGGCAAGTCAGCATAACTTTTGTTGCACAAGTATCTTCAGAGGTGCTTTGTTTTACGCTTTCTTTCCTGAGGAGATCAATAATGGATGGCTGACATCATTCTCTCACCACTCAGAAATGAGAAAGCTTAAATGCATTTCTTTAGGGCAGGCATATTTTTCATCCTGAGCTGAAAAGCCTGTAATTGAGTGAGGTTTATAAGTGTGATTGCTATTGGTGTGTGTTCCTGTCTGATGTGCCTGTGAAAGGTTCCACTGGCATTTACCTGGCTCTTAAGAATGTTGACCTCATCTCCCAAACTGGCCAGCATGTGAAATGCCTCTGTTGGGAGATGCATATATGGAATTAAGTATTGAGGCTTATGGTAGCGTTGTTAACATTTTTAAAATGTCCTGATTCTACATAATTTGTCCAATCTTAAATTTTAGTTTTTAATTAAAAAAAAAAAAAAAAGAAAACAGAGCATAAAACACATGTCCCTTCCTTTGCACTGTTGACTTGTAGCTTCCTGGTAAAGTGACTGGAAAGGATTATCAAGTTTGCAGTGAATAAGAAAATGGGAAAATTGGATAGTTTATTTGACAGGACTGTTCTGCTGCTGTTCACAGGTCTAAAAAGTCAGCAGAAACGTATGCCTCTGAAGTGACGTGTCAGTACAGACATGTTTATAGTATGAGACATTAATTAAAGAACAGCCACTAGTACTTGTCAATACCAGGAGCTTTCGGGTCTCCAATCATTAATACAAATTGAAATGTACCTATGTGAAAGTGGCAGGGACAAAGTAAGAGAAAAATGAGGACAGGTTTAGTGTGAATCCAAAGTCATCTTTGTGGCTGAGATCCCTCTCTTGTACAAGCTACTCTAAATGCTTTCCAGTGCCCTAGAAAGTCACCTGTGGCACAGCGGATCTCTCATCTCATCAGGACACTGGCTGCATCACCTACAAAATGGATGCTGAAAACAACAAGAGCATGTTCCAGAGTAGGCAGCCTGCCCGCTCCACTGTTTGTACCTAAAATGTTTTTATTTTACCTTTGGAAGCCTTTCTATAATGTATTTGCCATATACTCTCTAGGATGATTCAGGTGTTTGGGCCACCACAGTGAGGGTTAGGCAGACTTTGTCGTTGTTGAAGGTGTTCAGGTTTACCCATTGTTTTAGGCTGACTAGTAGTCTGCTTTCCAGCATACGCATCCCAGAAGTTTCTTGGAAACACCAGCAAAGCTCTGTAATCTAATGTATTACTCTTTTCATCTGTTAGTTTGGAAGGAAGTAGCTGGGACAAATTGGTTTAACATTGCATATGAAACAGTGCTGAAATACAGAACCCGGGCACAGGGTACAGTGTTTCTTTCCACAATTAATAGTACTGAGAAAAAGACAAATGCAACTTCAGTGTGCATTTTTGGTGGGGTATTTTGTTTTTCTGTTTGTTTGTTGTTTTTTTTTTTTTGTAAGGAAGTAGTGGATCTGTGAGGTGTTTTGGGAATCTTGGTTGATGAATATGTACCTGAGAGGTGATTGCCTGATACAAACTCATGTTGAATGTCAAAGCTGCGCTACAGGGATGGGTCCAGGTGGGGGCTGTAGGGGGGTCTCTTAGAGGAGTGACCAAGCTGCTAGACATGGCCAGTTCTAGCTGGCTCTGCATGGGAGGCAGCACAGGGCACAGCTGAGGCTGTCGGTGAAGCTGGTGGTGCCTCTGTGGAAACATAATGGAAGAGAGAGCAGAAAATGCTGGAGGATGAGGGGAAGAAGAGTGAGGAAAAAGCAGAGGGAACCACAGACATAGATGTGTTCCGTGGTGAAGTAGATACCACCAAAGCCTGTGGAAGACACCCCAGCAGAGTAGATGAGTGTTTCCTGATGGGAATGCCAGCCCGTGGGGAGGGCCTTTACTGGAGCAAGGGAAAATTGTGAGAGGGAAGGATCAGCCGGAGAAAACAGCTATCTGCTGCCTGTGGCTCCTGTCCTGACCTGGGCTTCTTGGAGCTGGGAGCAGAGGAGTTGGAGTGAAGGGGTGGAATTGACCTTGGGAGAGCCAGGAGGAATGGCTGTGTGTGAATGTTTCTTTGCTTCTTGCCACCTGAATCTGTTTTAATCTGTTAATTTAATTAGTAATTTTCATTAATTTTAACAAATCAATTTTAGTTCTTGAATTTTCTCCACACCTCATCCTGTTGAGGGACTGTGCGAGTGGCTGGGTGGAACTTGGCCATTAACTAAGAAAAACTCACCGCAGAGCAGAAGGTTCTTCAGCAGTCGATATCAATGTGTACTTCTGTCATTTGCCGTTATTCGTGCATATAAATCTTTATCTCCAGAAGTAAAATACCTCCCTAAATGCTGTAAATCCACACCGTTTTTGAAATCCGATGTCTGTCTTGCTGTATAAATTCATTTCTATTGGAGGCAGTATTCCTGTGTTTGCTTTGATATGCAGTGGAAACAAGTTCTAGTTCTCTTGCGCATAAATATGCTATTTGTGAATTGAGTTTCAAACTCTCTTATCAACACTGATTGCCGCCTGGGGAAATTATTGCAATATATCAAAGCCTGAGAGAAAAGAAAGTCAAGAGTGACTGGATATTTCAAAGCAGAATAATAAATGAGCATTAGAATTCATGACAAATAAAAGCAATTTGTAGTACAGAGGTAGATGTTGTATTAAATAAAATGCATTTAAAATATTGCATGTAAATGAAATAGATGTGTAAGCTTAAGAAGGAAGAATAAGTGTTATGAATCAGTGTTTATTAAAGTATTTGTAGGTAGTAAGAGACTTAATTTGAAAATAAGATTGCCTATAATTCATTCTGGGTACTTAAAAATTAATTTAATCTTTTCTTTATCAGAATCGGTCACACTTGCTCCTGTTGTGTAATTTTTTTATTCTTAAAGTAGACTTCTTCATTTGCTCTACCTAGAACATAAAATATTATTCAGTGCTAGAAGCAGAGGGAAAATATTCATAGCAGCAAGATATTCAAAGACAGGAAAAGGGATATATTTCACTTTCTTTGTTATGGTGTGACAAGGGTGGTCTAATAGGAAAGCTGAGAAATATTTTGGATGCCAAATTTGATGACACTTGCCACTTAATTTTTTTTCTCAAGAGTTTATTTTCAGCTCATGAGTAAACATTGTATATTTTCCACTTTTCCAATGGAGATGTAGCAGGCGGGTTATCCTGCGGATGTCAATGTTGCTCTTTAATACATAATAATAAAAATGGGCTCATTAAATGGGGAGACAATTTGTAAATCTGTGTTAGTAACTTTAATATGACACAGTAGTGTCAGAATATATCATAGAATCATAGAATAGCTTGGGTTGGAAAGGACCATCAAGATCATCCAGTTCCACCCCCCCTGCCATGGGCAGGGACACCTCCCAGCAGACCAGGCTGCCCAGGGCCCCATCCAACCTGGCCCTGAACACCTCCAGGGATGGGGCAGCCACAGCTTCCCTGGGAAACCTGGGCCCATGTCTCACCACTCTCATGGTGAAGAAATTCTTCCTAACCTCTAGTCTAAATCTGCCCCTCTCCAGGTTATACCCATTGCCCCTCATCCTGTTGCTACAAGCCTTTGTGAGTAGTCCCTCGTCAGCTTTCTTGTAGCCCCTTTCAGGCAGTGGAAGGTTGCTAAAAGGTCTCCTCAGAGCTTTCTCTTCTCCAGGCTGAACAACCTCAACTCTCAGTCTGTCCTCACACGGGAGGTGCTCCAGCCCTTGGATCATCTTTGTAGCCTCCTTTGGGCCCGTTCCAACCGCTCCAAATCCTTCTGTTGAGGATTCTGGAGCTGGACACACCACTCCAGATGAGGTCTCCCAAGAGAGGAACAGAGGGGCAGAATCACTTTCCTCGCCCTGCTGGCCGCGCTTCTTTGATGCAGCCCAGGATATGGTTGGTTTCTGGGCTGCAAGTGCATATTGCCAGCTCGTGTCAAGCTTCACATCAACCAGCGCCCCCAGTATTGATGGAGCACCCAATATAGATGGAGCTGTGTGAGGTTATGGCTTCAGTGGCTTAGGGGAACATGTTATGCCTGTCCTGTGTGCTTTAATGCTTGAGTTGTAAAGCAGACAACATTCAGTATCTTATTTCAATGATCGTTTGATATTCTGTCACTCTTATAAACATAGCTAGCCAGCTAATCTGTTACACAAATTTTATACTTTTTACTTGTCTCAATTTATTGCACAGTTATGTAATGTGGCATTAATTTGTGAATTTTCTTTTTCAGTTGAACAGCAAGTTGATAACAAGTCTGTGGAGAAAGTTATGATACTTTAAAGGACATATGATCTGCTGTGCTTTTCAAAACCCCCAAATAGGTAAGATACAATCAAATTTTATACTAAATTGTGTTTTGCCAGTCAGGCACCATTATAATTTTACAGGCATGAAGTGATACAATGAAATCTGAGTGACATAACACAGTGTGACATAACAGATAGGCCAAAGTAAAAATTTAATCAACATTTCCAATAAGTTTGCTGTACTCTGCCTGTCGTGTCCTGACTATGCCTCACAGTTATGTCTATATTTGGGTCAGGTACTTGTCTTAAACATTACAAAATGTAAGTTTGCTTATTTGTGAGAGTGCGATAGGTGTTTCTGTGTACCCTCTCTGGATACCAATAATGTTGCAACTATGCAATTATTCCAGTGTAAGCACCTGGAAATCATCTTGGTTGTAAATGGTCAGTAGAGAAGCTGCTGAATATATAGAAACATTTAACCTACTTACATAAAAAGTGCCTGACATCACTGTACTGTAGTGTGTCTAGCTATGACCTAATCGTTTTCTTTCTGAAGTTCTTAAGTTAACAATCCTCCCCCCAAAACAACCTCACTTTTCTTCCCTATAACTTATCATAACAGTGGCTTACTCAAAGCATTACAACCAGTAATCCTTCAAATTTGTGGTCCTGCTACTATGAGAGGGTTCTCTTCTGATTCAATGGAAACCAGTTTTTACAGCTGAACTCCAAAAACCTCCTAAAATGGCATTTAATAATGAAAATTAACAGAACACAAAATATTATTTAAGAAAATTCTTCATACTATTCCTTCAGACATATATCAGTTATGCCTTGGCCTCTTTTCTAACTAATTAAAAGTTAATGGCTTGGAATCAAGAGTTTTTGAATGTTTGTAGTCATCCATTTCTTGTGTTTTCAGAGGGAATTTGCAGCCTCACAAATGTAGCTCGTTATTAGAAGGTATTTATTATTCTATCTGCATTACCCACTTGTTACATGTAAAAAAACCATTAATATTGCTCACCACAAAGGATGTGTTTGCAAATACTGTTTCTAGGAACTTTATCCAAAAGCCTTGTAAACAATTTGTACTCTTATAAATGACAAAGAGTGTAATTAACAGCACTTATGAAAGAATTGCTTTACAACCTGAGTCAAAACTGCTGTATAGTTTATTCCAAATTAGCCCACATAAGTGTTTGCTAAAAATGGACTGGGTTATGGAAACCAGAGAGCAATTGTCATGTATTACCTTGCGTTTACATTCTAAATATGGACTAAGAATAGGTGTAAACTGATTTAATATATCTGTGTTGCCTTTTCAAAAATCCTATATGTAAACCACTGTCAAAAATTTCGCAGCGGTCTTTGAGGACAGAGGATAATATGAATAGATTCATTATTAATTTATGTATTGCAGCACTAAAGTAAAAAAAGTTCTTTAAAAATCCAGGAGCAAAAAGAGTACTAGACATTTTTTTTTCTTTGGAGCTTTAAGACATCTCTGTAGGATTCTACTGTGGATGTGCATGGAAACTCCACTGAAGTAAAGGAGTGAATTTGTGGATACATATAAACACAATCGTAATTTAGTCACTAGTATAATCTAATTCAGATTCGTGGATAAAAGAGAACATTTGCAGATTCAATTCTTTACCTTGCTTTATACTGAAATCTGGTGTAATAGAACTTACTTCCAAAAGAATTTCCCCACAGTTCATTCAACTAGTTAAAAAAAAAATTCTTCACGTGTTTTTGAGAGATTTTCTTGTGTCTTATTTTAAAATATATTTAATGATTTAAATGAAAGCAGAGTTTGGGGAGCAGCAAGGGAGAATGAGAAACTGTTGCTTGTATCTTATTACATGGACTTGAGGGGGGGTTGTGAGAGGAGAGAGTTTCAAGAAGCATCAGAAGACAGCCTGAATTGATGCTTGGAATGCTCTATACCTGCAAATGGTTACCTACGGTTGCATCTATGGTAGGTGGATGTACTCTTACTGAATCTCCCTAGGGTTGGCTGAAGCTTATCACAGTGCAAATGTAGAGGTGAATTTTGTCCTGCATTTAGGTGCCCGTCAATATTCAAAGTACAGCATGAATACTCTGTTTTTCTGTAAAAATAAGAAACTGTTATCTCCCCGTGGCTCTGACTTTGAAGGTGCCTTATGCCTTCAAAACAACAGTGTCTATAGAGTCACTCTGAACATGTATTTCAGTTGCAATTCCTGCTCCCCTTTATTATGGAATAACTTCATTGATGAAGGACGTTCAATTAACTCAAGTCCTGGAATGTACTGGTTGACAGGAATAAATTGTCCCCTGGCTATGTAGAGTAGAAAGACTGCAACTGTTCAGCCCCACAAGCCTGACATATCTGGAATATCAAGCCTCCATGCTCTTCCCTGCAAAGGCCAGGGTCAACAGAGGTGATGAACGTAACCTTTTTTTGCAAGTAGCCAGATGGTCTTGTTATTTCAGTCACCTGAATAGATAATAGGTAGCTCAGGAAAGAAATGCTTATTGTCAGCTGAGATAGTAATTCTTTCTGGACAGAAAATATCACCATTTAAATCTGCTCTTATTGTCTTAGTCGCTATCTGAAGTAATTTTCTTAGGCATGGTAGGTTTTACAAGCTAAATGTGAATAAAGATGTTGAATTGGTAGTGAATCGTGGGCATGCTAATAGTCTACCAAAGTTTTTTAAGAAATAAGCCTCAGGTACAAATGTTGTGATCTACTATTATATTTAATGTAGTTATTTGTCATCATAATGCATTTCTGGGATGTTTTCCTTGAAAAGCAAGCTATACAATAAATTTCAGTAAACTTGACACACAAATTCCTAGGGAAGAAGTAGTAAAAGATGGAGTGCAGGTAATACTAGGATCCAAGAGAGATTTGGGGATATGTTGCTAATGAATACAAATCTTTGTAAGTTATATAGAATAGTTGCATTAAGCAAGCCCAGAAAGTGCTTTATTCTGATTTTTTTTATGAAACTGTTTCAAGAGTCTCTAGTTGTGTTTTTGTCTGTTTTCTACCTATCTCTTGTACTTGTGTCTTTATGGCTGAGTCCTGAAAGGGTATCCAGAGACAGGAGTAAGGCAAGAACATGGCAGACATCCCTGAAATCTCTACCAGCTCCCTGATGGACACTTATTTTCATTTTCTCTCTCTCTTCTCATTCCTGCCCCCACCTTTCAAAGGTCGTATGGTTCAACAAACAATCCAATGGTGTCTTGGTAATTATTGGGTAGTAGATGTGCTTGCAGACTACTGTCGTAATAAAAAAGTGGTTTTCATCATCGATAAAAAGGAGTTAGAGATGCATTATGATTTAACTGATCATCAGTGGGCCTAACTGTTTAGTTCACAACTCCTTTACCTGTACAAACAGACAGTTTCAAACCGCAGTGCTTTTTTAATTAATGGCAAACTTCTTGGCAATGCGATCAAGGTGATATAATACTACAGTAAGATATTTAATTCTATGAATACAGTGATGCAATACTATACACGGAAATCATGATTTGGAAGTAGGCAGTCCATGTGAAAGGAGACATGAGCGATGCTTACTGTCTGGGGTGATGGGAAAATTGCATGGTGTAGGAGGATTTGCTGTAGTTCAGAAATGAATCCATTATTAATTGCCACTAGCAAGAGATATGGGAAACTTGAGAGAAAAATGTCTTGTTTTACACCATTCCAAGCACAGGTTTGTGCTTCTACAGCTGAAGTGTCCTACTGGTATGTCTCCTTTCCTTTTTTTTCCTCCAGAAAGGAAATTCATGTCATGCTAATCCATGCATTGCACATGTTTCCTTTGCTGAGGAAAGTATTTTTTGCTTTTTGTTTTCCCACCATTTTACGGAAAATTCATTGAATTGGGCAATAGAACAGACCTTTCTTGGTAACTAAGGAATTGCTTTACATTTTTTTTTTCTTCCAGATTTGCTAGAGGTTTTTCAGTACTTTACTCTGGTTATATTTGTATGTAGCCCTAGAGGAAAAGGTATTATCCATTAAAGGTGTTTTACACCTATACAATATTAATCTTCCCTTGGAAATGCATACCTTGGTTACACAGCAGGTTTATGCCATTGTTCCAGGTCTCATATTCAAGTACCTGCACTTACGCCGTGTTTGTCGCACTAACTGCTTTGATATGGCTGTAACAAGGAGTTATCTCTTTCCCCCCACTCAGCCTCAACATAGACAAGGTCTAAGTTATGAATGTGATAATTAACTATACATTACAGTTCATTAAATATTCTTAATTCTGGTATGGTAACAAATGAATTTCAGCATTACAAATCAAGTTTTAGAGGGTGTGTGTGTGGGTGCATGGGAATATGTATGCTGGAATTTTATGCAGATTAAATCCATTAGCAATTTTCTGCACACCTCATTAAGCAAAATGCAAAATCCCACTTAGCTCTTCTGCTCTCATTAGACAACTTAAACTATACTGTTCCATACAATGGAAATAAAAGAATTCCCTAGTGTGGTGTCCCACAACTGAATTCTCAAAATCTACAGCTGTCATGCTGACATCTTGGACTAATCGTGTTGCCTCACTGTACTGTATCACTGTTCACAGACTGCCAGGAGATCACCAGCCTGGCAGCTACTGAGGGACTCTCTGGAAAATAAGTGTACTTGTTACTAGTCGCTGTGTAGTCAAGGCTCTCTGGCACCATAAGCAGCCTAAAGCACATGTGAAAATATTTCCCAGTGATGGTGGTTGAAAATGTTGCCCTGTCACTCATTCTGTGAAAACAAGTATATTTGAAAATAAGGATTTATCAAATATTCAAGTTTTCTGTGTGAGGATGTCGTCCCTGCTAGAATTTATCAGGAAACAGTTTCTTGGGTTGTTGATGGACTATCTGGTGTGGCGACAACTGTGTCAGGGGCCATTGCTTAGCTACCGCTTTAAGCCAACTCCACTGCTTAAATAAGTGTTCTCCACCTGCCCTGATACCAGCAGCTCATTCCTTGTGTGCTTATGCTGGCACAAGAATGGAAAACAAGTGGGGTCAAATTGGCTTAAAATTAATTTGGCAAAAGAAGTCTGAATTAGTTTTGATACAGTTAGGTTTGCTGATCTGGTTTGCTATCTAACTGGGCAAATACTCTGGCAGAAAAGAAGGCAAGAAAGTACAGGTTGTGGTTAGAGAGGAGAGAGAAAATGCTTCTTTTGAAGGTGTTATTGTCTTGTTGCAGTTTAAACTCTTCATGATACTGTGGCAATAATATGAGTTGGAGTTTAAAGGAAGGTCTATAATCCACATTTGAACAAAAACAGATGGAAAACTTTAAAGGGAGATTGCAAGATCTTGTCATTATTTTTTAGAGGGAAAGGGGAAGAAATTGGATTTCTCTTTGTCCATTTACACAAAACAAGAAAAGATGTGAAAGAATGTATAAGCTAGTATTAACAGTCTATACAAAGTGAAAATCTAAAAAGCATGGAGAAACTTTATTAGTTTCTCTTTATGTTGTTTGGCTGTTCTCCCTGTTTTTGAGACTAAAAAGTGCCAAATAGTCTTCACTTCCATACCCAAACCCTTTTGTCCAGTGCGAGCTCACACTGTCTAGAAGCAAAGTGAACACTTAGCTAGAGGATGGCAGGAGGATGCCCAGCTGACTACTAAGGGTTGAGGTCCATTAAATATTCTTTCTTATTTATGAATGAAAACATAGTAGAATCAGAAAACACTAACAAAGGCATTTAATTCCTCTCTGTTCAGTATTAAGGCAGTATTTTACTTTTAAACTAGGTTAACCATATTTTTAGCTTCTGTCATCTCCTTCCTTCTTGTGGATGCCAGAGCAGGTAGAATTTCTGTTTTTACCTCACACTGGAAGCAGCGGTGTATAAGAGCATAGATGAATTTTTGCAGTGCCACATCTAATGTCCTTTGCTGCCTTTGATCATTTGTCATTTTGATCATTACAGTTTGAACAAAGTAGCTAATCAATCCCTTCTCATTGTGTCCTTCACGTACTGCCTGCTGGCAGCTTTGTTCATTTCCTTTATATTCAAAACTGTACAGTAAATAGTACTGGAGGTCTTCTCAGTGCTGGTGGGTGGGCCTGTCATTCTGCTGTGAGAGAAGAGGTGTTCCTGTTACCAGCTGGCACCTCACTCAATCAATCAGAAATGCTTTTGAGCCTCACCAGCCCGTGTGACTCCCTGTGGGAAGTATTTTGTACCTCATTATGCTTTCTGTAGCCAGTAGGTGCACCCCACACGCTGAGAAGCGGGGCCGTAAGAAGGAATTGGCAGACAGGAAGATTTCTGGAGCACTAACAAAGACTCCTGAACCCTATTTCCTCCTATGTTCAGTCTCACAAAAGCAGATACTTTGTGGTCTAGATGAAAGTGGCCAAGTAGAATCTTAGTGGTTTGTGATTTATTTGCTTTGTGTAGACTTATGAGGGTTATGGTCCCCAGATATCTTAGTGAAACTGGGACAGTCCTGACTGTGTCTGGACAAAGTGTAAGCAATTCCAGTTCTTTCTGTGTGAGTCACTTGCTAGTCTGAGCTTCAACCTCTACTGACTCTGACCCTCATGAGCCAAAGGAATTGCTGGCTGCTTCTGACAATGTGGGTCACAGGGATGTGGGCTGGGGCCCTCGAAGCCCTGGGCCCTCTGAAACAACCTAATCAACTGAGTTTAATCCTCTAAATAGAAAAAAAAATAATTTTCTTAATTTTTATTGTTATTTGGCAACCCAAACAGGGTCACGTCCTCCCTCAACTGTTGTGTGCTCTCTAGTTCCCCCGGCTTTCCCAAGGAAAGGGAATTCTGTCAGATGTTAGCTTTTGAGCAAGTGCTCATGACTCTGGGTGAGATGGCACAGAATTGGGCCCTCAGTTGCATTTGGATCGAAGAAAGATGAAAAAGGAGAGAGGATGAAGAATTAATGTCATTTTTAGTCAGGAATGCTTTTTCCCATGGACCATAACCCATTCCAAATCCCTTTGTTAAACCATGAATACGTTGTATGCTAACCAAATAATTTCTCCTATTATACTTTACATGCAATAAAATACTTCAAATTCAAAGGTCACCAGCCAGACATGTAAAATGACTTCATGAACGACTTCAGCTCATTAATCATGCCTCAGTGTAGCAGTGGTTCTCCTCTGTTCATTAGAATAAGATTTCTTTGCACTTTATGGCAAAGCATCATTACAATACAGAACAAGGACAACAGAGTGTGAAAGACTTTTTTTAATGAGACTTCATAGCTGCTCATGGTGGGACTCCCTATCCTGTTTGCTCTTGAAAGAGCTATCTGACAATAGTTCAGAAGGATTTTACCTGATGAAGAGAGCCAGGAAGAGTTTCACAGGGAAAACTGTCAATGAGCTTACAGAAAGCTGCATAAACCTGGCTGCCCTGTTGGCTGAGCTGTCAGTCTTCAAGCAAATACAGGGAGAAAATCTTTAATTGTGCTCTCCACACGTATGACATTTTATGCTGTATCATTGTCATTTGCAGCAGTTCTTAAGTCTCAGAGAAAAAGCAGCAGTTCAGGGTGCCCAGGATCTTGAGTGGACTATGCACTTAATAAGGAGAAACTCTGTAGTTTAATTATTATCAATTATTGAGGAAAATAAACTCTTCATCAGAATCTGTAAAACTCAGTTGCATCCTCAATGCTCTTGCTGTTATTCTAATATTATTTTAGTCCTTACCTCGGATATACCAAAGAAGTGGAATCATTCCAATAGTGCTGGACTGAAACAGCTAATTTAAATCTCCCTTAATAAATATTTTAAGGGATGTTAATAATATTTTAGTATCTTTCTTCTTTAGCTGGAATAATGAAATTGCAAAAATGGCTTATAAAGTTTTGTGGATGTTCATTTTTAATTAAAATGTTCTTCCCTCTTTTCCCTCAGGAGTGCAGAGACTTCAAGTGCTAGAAAAGATAGCAAGGTTCCTCACAAAAAGAAATGCCAATCTGACTACTGACCTCATGATTCTATAACTTCTTCATTTCCTGCCTGCAAGGCCAGTACAGATTCTCCCACAAAAAAAAAAAAAGCTTCAAATCCAGACCCGAACTTTGTCTCCTGCTGAATTTTCATCTCCCTTTGAAGGCAAATGTAGTTTTAATTCATATGAGAGCCAGCATCAGAACAGTTCTGCAATATGCAGATAGAGGAGTAATAATATGATGAGACATACTTATAGTATTGCCAGCCTCAAGAGGTGAAATCAAACTTTATAATCAATGGAATCACAAGATATTTGAGAATGATTGTTATTCTTTTGGTCTGCCATCTGTTTTTTCTTTAATGCCTGTCTTCAGTGTCTGTGAGAGTGACTGCGACAGTGACTGCTGTAGTTATCATTCTCTCCATATACCTCTTGGCTCCTATCTATTAATTAATTTCTACATCTAATCTCCTAATAAATTCTTTTTCTAATCCCTGAGTTAGTTTCACATATCTATACTCTCTATGTTCCCTAATCACTACATCTTAAAAGAGACTCCATCCTAGGCTTAGCATCTGTCACCCAAGGTTTGCTACTGCTTGTCCCTGCAGCTCCTCTGAAGTTCTACATATCCACCTTCTTCCTCACTTGCGAGGTCTCTTTCCACATAGGCCAAGGGCAAAAAAGAAGTATTTCAAGCCTTGAATTAGGAAGAGGCACTTCTCCAAGTATTTCTGTCAACACCGGGTGAAGCAACAGAGGTATTGAATTAAAAGAAGCTATTCAAAGTATAAAGCATGGTTACTAAATGTTCCTTTCTTCAGCTGCTCTCTTCTCCAAATCATCAATCTACTTTTTTGCAGCATCTCTTGGTCTATTTTCCATCTTTCTCTCTGTTAGGCCAAGAAAAGGCTCTTTTTTTCCCTTGTAATCTCTAGTTCTCTTTCCCTTGTGTTACTCTGATCTGCTTTGTCAAGTGATCAAAGTCCCTGTACAGGTGAGCTGTTGCTTAGTTACCACCTGCTTGGAATTCACTCTTGAAAAATTGCTTTGTCTTGAGAAGTAGCCATATCTTTGTTCCTTGGTGCTCCATTTAAATGGATGATCAAAGTTTATCAGCCTGCTCTATTAGTGCTGTGTTCTTTGCCAAACTTTTTCTTGTCACCTTCTATAGATTTCAGGTCAATCTGGAGAAAAGAGATGGGAGATAAGACAAGAATGATCTGCAGTTTGGAAAGAGCATTTGTCAGAAGGGAGTCTGACAAAAAACCAAAAAACATAATCTCTAGCACCAAACAGACAGTACATCCCAAACAGACACGAGAGCTGATCAAAACATCTTAGTGCTGGAATGTTTTGGGTTTTTTTTAGATTATTGCCTCTAGAATTTTACTTTTCCCTAGACTTTGGGGAGAAGGTTAGTTAATTCCATTTACAAAAATACATCCCAATAATAACACATATAAAAGCCAATGTGCAACAATCTGGAATGTAAATACTCTTGCTCCAAATCCTCTTGCCTAGGTAGAAATATCTGTGCTACTGATTGCTGCTGTTGCTCTTCTAGTTTTTGTTTTCAAATTTAGATCTTGGAGTCAGAACAACAGTTGCATTTGTGCTTGCCACGTGCATGACTACGTACTACCTTAACTTCGTGTTTCCTTTTCAAGTGTAAAAAGACTATATGGAAGCATCAGTAAATGGCCTCAAGTTAAATCTGTGTGAAGTTGCTGTAATTATTAACTTATTCCTAGAATTATAGAATCACAAACCAGTAGAATCATAGAGTACTTGAAGTTGGGAGGGGCCTCTGGAGATCTACCTCCTTTTTTTTCCTAAGTAGAATTTCATGTGTTTCAGTTTGTGTCCATCGATTCTGATCTGTTACAATGTATTGGCTCATTCTTCTTTTCTTCTTCCCATTGCTAGTATACGCAAAGTGCTAAAATGTGAATAAACTTGAAAGGATGCAAATCACAATGATGATATTGAAGGACAGTAAAATGTGCTATAGATATAGTAAAATTAAATTTCTGCATGAAATGGCTTGTAGTATGGGAAATGCAAACAGATAGAAGACAGAAAAAAGCCAGTTAAATCTAATAATTGGTACAGCTGCATAAGATTCTTTCTTTTGGGGATTTTTCTATCAGTACAGTATTAGTATTATAGCTTCTGTTGTTTAATATGTACTACCATTCATTCATATTTTTTACAATGTTAAATTTTACTAACAGTTAGATAGTAATCAGTATTTTAGTGGTTAATCTTTTGGCATAGGTACAATGTCATCATAAAAGCAGCTGCTGAGGAGATCAAAGCTGGGTAAGATCAAACATTGCAAATGTACTTTGTGATAATTTGTCAAAAATTACTAGGGTTTGTTTCATATAAAGATATTGCAAATTTGTGAAGAGCAAATAGTTTTTAAGAATGTATCAGGCGATATTTAAGTTAGAAGCATGAATATTGATTTGAGATGCAGGACTACTTAGATCCAGGGTTAGAAATCAGTTGGAAAAAAGTGCGTAAAATAAGAGCAGTCTATGGAACCAAGTTAGAGAAGTTCAGAAAGAGAATCTGGGCTCTATCCTATGTCAGATGCCAAACAGTGTCGATAGTACTGATTTTAAAAGCACTACTCTCTTTAAAATAGCATGTCAAACTATTTTTCTCTTTAGTGTGTCTTGCCAAACTCATATAAGGACTTAAGCACAAGTGTTAAAGCAGGCTTTTCCACACTGAGTGTTTCTGTATTAAATTTAATTTTCATGAACCATCTAGATTCTACTTAGGTTCCACATCTTGTAATACTGGGAAGTTTTTGTTAATTGCTGGGTTGTAAATCCCTCTACTAACCAAACCACATAGCTCCTGTTGTTTTTGTTTCTTGTACCTGAGAGCCTTGCAGGGTTTAAAAATATCAAGCCTTGAACAGCTTTGTTTGTTGAAGAAGCTCTAAGGCATGCAATTTCTTTGCCAGCTGGTGTTTGCTAGGTTTAAAAGCAACAACAACAAAGCTTCCAAACTTGAAGTCAATTACAAATTTGGCAAACACTTTTACAATTCTGATGTTACCATGATATTTTGCATGGTATTTAAATGTCTACACTAGAACTGTGAATTAACTAAAGGAAATCTTTCCCACTTCTAACAGAAAATGTAACCCCCCCTTTTCTGAATCTGCAGGCAGAGTTCTGACTGTCTGGACCTGCACTAAAGGGCAGTCGTGTCACACGTGTGTATGATGTGCATCTTCTGTGGAGTGTGTGTGACCGACTAGCTTCTGGAGTAGTTTCCTGCTGTTCAGGGAAAGATGGTGTTGAGTTGATATCCTCCTTTTCAGTTACGTGTTAGCCTACTGTATACGATCATGCAGGGTTAGCTTTTGCTTCTCATTCAGCCAGTTCCAGTACATCTACAAGAACTAGAAGTAATGTTTTGTGGGCAGTTAACTCATCACGCTATGCAACTTTGATAGTTTGAAAACATAAATCCTAATAACAACATCAAAGATACAAAGATATTTTAGTTTGGACTGTGTCTCTAAGTACTATAGGAGCTATTTCACAAAATTTCATAGTTTAATATGTCATATAAGAGAAAGAGGCTGCAGATAATGTATGTTTTGTATGTATGCTGGGGCTATACTTCTGAGTGTGAGATTCTACAAAGAAATCTTACTGTCTTGTATTATGTTTATATCAGTCCCAGGGGTGCATACACACATCAGATCTACCATTTCTTTCATCCCAGGAAAAAACATAGACTCATGACTTCTCTCTTGCAAAAATAGGATTTACAAAATACAAGAGTAAGAGGTTCCCTTGAAGAAATGATTTACCTTATTCTGAAATTATGGTTTCTCTGGTCTCAGCACAAGTTAGAGAAGTCCCAGTCAAGCTGAGAATTGATAAACGAGGGTGAAACACTTCTGCTTCACCAGCAATCTCCTCTCCTTGGCTATGTCTGGAGTTTGCAGGGGTGTGAGCTTTTCCATTTGTAGACCAGTTGAAATCTTCCCTACCCTTAGGAGGTGGAGGAAATCCATGAGACATATATTTGAGCTCTTGACACTGTTTAAAGGTACAATTTCAAATACAAAAGAATGCTGCTTGCTTTTATTACTGCTAGTAAATAAAATGTCTGGATTCTATTTTTTTATCCATGGAGCATTTAAATTTTGACATAAAACCAAGAAAAGGTTTCTAGTTATTTTACATTCTGACAACTCTGTAAGTTAACCTGGAGCAGTTAATATGAATTTAGAGATGAATAATCTAATTTTTAGAAAGCTCCTTAGTACAGAAAATTAAAGTTTTGATATCACCCAATATCAAATTTCAGTGTACTGAGTTTGATGTATTTCTGATTTCAGTGTTGGATTGTTTTTCCTTGAAGAAGTCTCATAAAGATTATGTTAGTTCCTATACTTTACACACAAAAAGGCAGTTATCAAGCACAGAATAATTATCTGTGGCCTATTACTATGCTGACCTTCAGTTTGGGAACTGAATATATCCATGCACAATTAAGGACCCTACAAGATGAACGTTTCTGTTGAAATAGAGGAACAGGAGAAGCCATGAAAGTATAAAATATTTGCTCCTCTGTTTCTTCCTCAATTTTTCCCATTCTTAGTGCGGAGGTGATTGCAGAGCGAGATCAGACAGTTCAGTTTCCAGACCTGCTGTCCTCTTAGGGTCTAGTAGCATGGAACCCAATTAATGTCAATTCTGAGCATGACTTTTAAAATATGTTTTCTTTTCCACACAAGCTTGGATATAATATCTTTCATGTAGGTCATCTAAACAGTGGTTGAATTGTAGAAGATTCCAGCCACTGCTAATCTGAGTCAGGTTTGAACTGATGACTGGACGATGAAAAGCTTGATTCAGATTTCAGTCCCTTGAGCCATTTAAACTGTCTGCAAATGTATAATTAACATTTAAGATGTATGTCTTTTTTTAGTAGCAGGAGATGAGGGAAGAAGGCAGTCAGTGTTTAATAATCTAAACTGTTCTGATACAACGCTGTAAAGAAAATGACTGAACAGCTAGGAAGTGCAAAATTTCATGTTAAAAATGGAACACTGAGTTATAGGTCATCAGCATTTCACTGAAATAAATGGCAACACTTAAACTTCATTTGGAGTTTCAAGGATTGGGAGGGAAAGAGCAGCGTGGTAGTTGGGATACTCATTTAAGTATTGGATATAGGTTCAGTATATTTACCTAAATAAGGTCCTATCTATCTCATGAAAGGCCTTGTAAACACTCGTGCATTCTATGTTGAAAGTATGCTTTCTTCTACATAAGTGTCTCTTTTCAAAAGATTCTGAATTCGTCCTGGTGCAGAATGGTGCTGTGGTTTTGATAGGAGAAGATCCAGTCTTAGCCTGTTTAGGATGAAAGATATACTGTAGTGAACTTGCCAATTTACTCCCAAAATAGTGATGTTTTCTGCATTAAGTGAAGTTTAGTTTCAGATTTGCAGTGATGGAATTTCCATAATATCTTTTGGGAGACTTTGCTATAGATTATTAGATTTCAGAATTGCTGAGTTTTTGCTGGTAAACACAGTAGCTGCTACTTCTCTTAATATTACCCAATAATTCCTGATATACAATGCAACTTTTTGCCCTGTTTTCTTTTGATGCATTTACAGGCTTCTATATCTGCAGATTTTCAGAGGCCAGCAGCAGTTGTGCCCAGCAACAGAGACAGAGAGGAAGAAGTTATAATCCAATTTTACATGGAAAGAGATTTATAGAAACATATTAGGATAAATGAGAAGCAGTTTTCCATAGATGAAAGTAGATTTTTCTTGGTGATATTTTTTTATTTGTCAAAGACTTGCTGTTACACCATTCAAAAACCTCAAAATCAAGAAAGAACTCCCCTCTGTCATCTTCTTTCAGACAGAATTTTTCAGGTTGAAATTGTAATTAAACTGGAATGCTCTTCCAGCAGAGCTATGATGATATATGTTTTTGAGTGAAGATAAGGCTGTCAAGCTGTGGTTCTCAGCTGGCAAGGTGCTGTGTTAGAGTGGAGCCTGTGCAAATACACTCTGGTTGTTCATACTCGACTTTATGAAGAGGCAGGTTTTCCATCTCTCTGTAGCGTTGCTGAATTGAGAGTGCTAGGATGTGTGTTTTAAAGACAATTGAAGGCTTCTAGGTGGAGTTAGGCGAGATTACTGTAGAGGTTGCACTTGACAGCCAGCAGCAGGGCTGCTGTTAGCAAGGTGGAAATATCTGCTACCCAGGAGAGAAGACAGGAAGGAATAGGAGTTCTGGGACGGGGCAAGGATGAAAAGTTGGATCTAGTGAAACACTAGCATTATCCAGAAGTTCAGGAGCTGGTCTGTACAAAGTTAGCCCTTTAGAATTTAATTTCTATCATTTGTGCAGGGGCTTGCCTAAGTAACAGAATAATTCCTGGCAACATGTGATGAGAGGAACAGAAAGCATGAATATGGCATCACTGTAATTGGCTTCCTCGCTGCTTTAATTATTGAAAAGCCTTGTTCAATTTTTTGGCTTGGATTTATTCATATTCTGTTTGCTGACATTTGGTCTTATGGGGCAATTGTTCATTAGGTGAAAGAGTGCCCTTACTCAGTGATGCTTATCTCCCCTCTTGCACAGAGAAAGAGCCATCATATTTCCCTCTGCCTTTATTTTGCTAGACTGCGTAAGCAGAGTTCTCTTATTATTCTCTTTCGAGCTCTCCATGTGTTTTCTCAGTCTAATGCCCTTTCTGTCGTTCTTCCAGCTTGAGTTCAACTTTTTAACCACAGGTTGTGATCGACATTATAGATAATTTTCCAGATACGATTTTATTTTCCTTCTTCCCACAAAAATGTTACTCACTCTGTAGTCTGACTGTAGCCTCACTGAAGATATTGGGATTTGTACTGGTCAGAGACAAATCTCCCTCCTTATTAGAGCTGTAGATCTTCCCTCTTTCACTTTGTCTTATGATTTAAATTACTTTTTGATAATATGCACAAACCGTTTTTTCCTGGAACAGGGAAGAGTAGGGCCAGAAAATGTTAATCTATTTATGTATTTCAAATGCTCATAATATCTGTAAGTAGGAAAGGGGGTTAAAGTTTATTCTAGCAGTCTGTACTTCTGCAGTAGTAGTGATACTTAATTCTGTTGCAATACAGTCCCAGTGGTAAGAATAAAACATGTTCTTGTTTTTTTCCTCTGATAGTGCCTTTAAAAAAGCTTTCTCCTTTCTCTTAATTAAGCCATGTGTCATTATACGTTATACTTGTGATGGAGGGGCCTGGGTCATAAGCAATTTTAGTGGGAAAAGCTTTAGGCTCCACAAAAATTGGGTAAATTGAAAAAAACAAAACAAACCCTAAAATCCCTGAATACCATGCTTTTCCATGAAAATTTTCATATCAACCATTCCTAAGAAAGATAGAGGGAAGTGGTTTCAGGTACATTTGCAAGTGCATCCTTATTTCTTGCCAACCAGTCCTATAATAAGTTTAGATGATCTCTGAAGTAAAGCCTAAGCCACGGCATATAAGAAAAGTACCCTTCTGTTCTTCCTTTGTGCCTGAAGTTATCTTTCCTCTGAAAGGACCAGCATCTGGGAGTTTTTAATGCTCATTAGCAGGAAAAATATTGAAGATACTCCTCAGCTTTGTGTCCTGGGTGCAGTGGAAAATGGTTAGCCCTGAGCCCCAGAACTAACACTGTATATTATGCTGAAAAAAAAATTCATATACAGGTTTGCTTGAAGACTGCAGTATTTAGTTTACTACTTGAAGAAAAACAAAATAATGCCAGTAAGAAAAAGGAGAGATCAGGTAGTGATTTCTTCTATTTGTTCTTTTTTTTTTTTTATTTTATCATTGTATGTATTTCCCCTATCCCCATTTTCCGCAAAGGAGGGGAAGGAAATGTAGTAGAACATTTAACAGTATGTCCCTTCCAGGTTACACCTAAATATTTTTGAACAAGAGATAGGGTGCAAAGAGGAAAATATCACAGATTTTCAACGCTTAGTTTAGAATGAAGCTACCCTGTATAAAGGGAAGCTGATCTCACATTTGAGAGCCATTTCTCCTAAAAATAAAACCCATCTGGGTGACAGGTTATAGTAAAGTACTTTTGCCTAATAAACCCCACTACTAAGGAATTTTAGACAAAGAATTGGATTAGATACATTGTGTGGAGGTGTATGGTATAGTTTCTAAAAGTTGCAAGAAAGAAATGGAAAAAGAATGTCAAGAAATAAACACCAAATAACCTTCCCACCTTCTAGCGGATGATGAAAGTTAACTCTGCCAAAGTTTCCTGCCAAAATTTTTTACAGCCAGCACAATACCATGAGCTTCAGCAGTGGTGAAATGCTAGTGTTGTCTGAATCATCTAAATTGCTTTACAGGAGTGATAGGAAATATACTGATTAAGACAATCCTGTTTTTCAGCTTTGGCATTGCTCTTATTTGTTGGTATTGACAGATACAACCATTTGTAGCAAACAGTCTGGTGCAGTTTTTCAGTGTTAAAGCAATTTTGAACAATAATAACTGTGGTTCATAGGTAAAGAGTTTGCTTAATGCATCAATCATGCCAACTGGCCAAGAGTCAAAAAATAATTATTTTGGGATCCTCAATAGAATTTATCTCCAAATTACATGTGGTTGTAAGTGAACTTAGAGGGGCTGATTTCCTCTCCCTCCCCGCAGTGAATAAGACTGTATCAGGATACACAGAAAAGTCACTAACTTAAGTTCTATTGCTTGAGCTACAAGATAACAGGTAAATAGAAAATGGAATGAGTTGAACTGCATGTTAGCCTAACTAATCTGACTGCTGCTTAACCAAATGGCTACTAAAATAGATACATCTCACTTAATGCTGAAAGAAAGGATTTACATTTATGAAAGATGTTTAAACAAAAATATTGGTCATCATAATCATGACCCTGTCTGCAGAGGAAGTGCAGGAGGTGTTGAAAAGAGAGATTACAGTTGAAATTGTGACAAGGAGTAGATTAAATTTCTCAGCCTCTGTCACTATAAGAGATAGACATATGAAAGATAGCGCTGGAATTGAAACTGCTATGTTATGGACACTGTGCAATACTCGCATGCCATGTCAATGGATAAAGAGCAGGATCTAAGCAAAATACTGTACTTTGTTCATTTCCAGAAGAGCAAAGAATGTGCATGGATATATGGTGTCAGTGAGCTGTTCTGAGTATGGTCAGCAAAATAATTTCTAAACAGTTTTTTAGTGCAGGATTGCTAGTCTTGGAAGTAACTATAGCTTGTGCTTTGCTTTTTGCCTTGTGTAAATAGCTTTTAAAAGTTTTATATAATTATCCTGTTAAACTGACAGAGCAAATAATTGTGTAGCCCACTTCAGGAAGATGAGGAATAGCTGTAACTTGCTCCAAATAATGTAAGCTTAAGTTTAACCCTTTCTGTGTTCCTTGATTTCTTTCATTCCTCCTGTGGCCTCCCTCATCTTCTTTCACTTTGGCATGTGTAGAAATACAAGACCTGGTGAGGCATCATTATACTGATGGTATCTCCTGACTCACAGGGGCTTCAAGGGGACAGTGCTTGGTCAAGGATCACTGTAAATTCTATGTTCCCATGCAGACTGAAGAGAAAAATACTAGAAAAATGTTGTAAATTAAATAAGACGATACTGTTTCACACCACTTGCTTCAAGTAAAAATTCACTCTGTTTCTGATTAGAAAGTGTTTGGTCAACACTTCAGATACTGATTGCATTTGTGTAATTCCATCAGTGAAAATGTAGATCACGTGGCTGACAGTGGCTGCAAATTTTAGCTTTTAAAGGGTACTTTGATATTTTTTTCCCCAAGTAAAAAGTTAGCCTGGTTTTATGCTGTATTTATCTGTTTCCTTGTGGATTAAAAGTGCATAGTTCCTGCTTAATGTAATTTTCTTCAAGCTTTTATATGCTATTAATTATTCATATCATGTAGCAAACACAAAAAACAAAATCCTTTTTTTGAAGGCTAATATATTTTTGTGTGCTCCAAGATTCCCAGTGTATTCTGAAGCCAGAGAGAGAGGCTGAAAGTAGACAAAAGTCAATAGCTTGATAACGACAGGCATCCCTACAGCTCAGAGGTATCATCCATGTTTTTTCTATGTTGAAACTTGAATATCAAGCTTTCAAAACTCAATTTCCTTCCAGAGAGGTGTCCATTTAGCTAGGAATCCGCTGTGCTCCTTGAGTTAGTGTGGTCCATTAGAATCTACATGAGATTGCCACATCCTCCTTATATTTATTGTGTAGAGAATAGATTTGTGTTGTCTGACCAAGGCGATACCATGTCATTTCTGTTAGGATAGGGTTTTTTCATATATGTATGTAATATTTAGGCTGAGATTTAGTCTTGACACATTTTAGAAGTTTGTTTATTATTTATGCAAACTGCGAATTATCTTTGTAGTCACTGAAGAGAGATAAGCACTTTCAGAGGGTAGTTAATACCACCTAAACATAAATGCCTAAGACAGGTAGTGTAATTGACTGTGGAGATCTTTCTCTTTCTACTTCACACTTATACCCCTCTCTGTTAACTTTAGTAGTAACTACAAAACTAGCTTAGATCAGGTTCTTAACTTTTAGGAAGATTAAATTAGGTGACATATAGCTTTAGAGAATGTATACCATCCATCATTCCTGGAGTTATAGCGTCTTGGGATCAACTGAATAGAAATCTTTACTTTTTCCTGAAGTTACTTCAGGTTTTTGCTGTAACTTTTAAGTATTCCTCTTTCTCTTGGGTATCTCCTTTTGCTTAAGATTGCCCGCCATGCTGCTAATTGGACTATATTTCATTTTATTAGCTTATTCTGGTATGGACATATTGACATCAACAGCATTTGCTTCACTATTCAGATTTGCATAATGATGCATGCGTGAGATTTGTAAGGCTATTATGCAATAATAAGCTATGTATTTCCATAATTATGTCATAAGCAATTCTGCCATGAGTAGTGTCAGTGAAGTCAAATAGGAATAGCATTACAGTCATAAAAACATGAGAAAAACACTTGTCTGCAATAATACTAGTAATGACCCTACAGTTTCTGGTGCCTCAAGTGAAAACAGGGCATTACAAACTACATAGCTTGATGGGTGGCTATATTTATAAGAGGGTTTAGTAAAGCAGAGGTTTTTGATTGTAGTTACCACAATGGTTCGTCCATTTGTCATTTTTATAAAAAAAGCATTTGTAAAAATTTGGAGGAAGCTGGGTGTTTCTGTGATAAATTTAAGTCAGTCCAGATTAAAGTATCCTGAATGGTTGTGAGGAAGGTAAGATGAAAATTCAGGTTCAAAAGTGTATTTTTCAGTCGAATCTTATGTCTGTAACTGACATATGAAACAGTACCTGTTTCCCTTCCTCGTCTCTTTTTGCACTGTTGCCTGCTTTACAGAAGGCTTTTTAGAGAACGGGGTTTGGATTCTTTGATACAGACCCATTTCTAATTTAAAGCAGTCTACATGCCTTACTGCCAGCCTTGTATATATTTGTCTTTTTGTGGGGTGGGGGGAGGGAGGCTAGTTAGTAGAGTACTCTCTTCTTTAGCTCAAAGTTTGGCTTTAATGAGACAAATCGGCATGCCAATTCTTTTTCCTTTTATGGTTTTCTTTTTCAGCCTTTGTTATAAACATCAGTAAGGGATTAGTGATGAGTGAGGAATGAAAATTCTGTACGCGTTTTTAAAAATAGAAATGTGGAAGCTCTGCTAGCAGTCAGCAGTTTTTAGAGTAAAGCTGAAGGGAGCAGCAAGTTTTTAACAAGTGTAAATGAATAATCAGATGACCTGCACATCTGATTGCTCCTTCTGTATGGGTAATGCAGACAGTTCATTTCAAATAATTACTATACTAAGTCATTGCCTGTTTGAGTATGCTTCATGTTTTTTTCTCATCAATTATTCTGTAATATTTTAATTATAATTCTTTACTTTATTTTGCTGTTTACCAAGAATAACAATCTGTAGTCATGGATCAGTAGTATTTGGGGGTCATTTTAGGATACTAAGGTATTACATAATTCAGCAAACTAGAAAATAGTTCGTAGTCATGATTATCTTAAATCTATGTGTTAAGTTACTTGGCTGGAAATGGTTACCCATGTTTTGATTCCTATGCTTTGTTTTAATCTTTAGTACTCTATTTTGATTACTGAATGATCATTCAAATATTTCATTCCCAGAATTGTTTCCATGAAAAGCAAGTTTGATAGAGCACACACTAGTGTGATGTTATTGGAAAGTCTGTTTTGTATATAACAAAAATATTATACATATACACACAATATAATATGAGGACCACGATAGTTCTTTTGAGACTGTAAATGCACATGCTTACAGATGTTTGCACTGAATGATCATGAGAATTAACAAACCCAGTGGATTCAAACGGGTTTTTATTCTGAACAAAACCCAAATTGTTCATATGACCGTAGATAATGTAGATTTTTATCCTATTACAGTAATTTATTACTACATGCAAAATTTGTTACACTAACTGAAAAGAAGCAATTCAGCCACAAATTCCTGTCTCTGTTGACTGATTTTGCCTGTAAGGAGTAAACTACATATATAACGAAATTGCAAATTGAAACTAAGTGCACATCTCTCTCAATCTTCCAATAAAAGCTTTTTGAACCAAGGGCACAGACTGCCTGACCAGTGAGCCGTGTGATAAAGCACAAACAGTGCAGGAAATGAAAACCCTAGGAGCAGCAGATGATGTGGGCAGGAGGCACAGGTATTTGACTCAACTCTATCTGGTTCACTCCCCAGGCTCTCAAAGAAAACTTAAATATTATTTACTCAACCATGTGCTAGTTAAAACCAATATCTCTAGACCATCTGTTTAGGAAGATGACCTCATGCAACTTTCTGCCCTAGCATTATGTCAGTGTAATTCTGACTAATCAATCTCTGCTTGATCAGATTGTCTGAGAGTTTCGCTTACCTATAGAAAAGGAAAAGGTAGACTTTGAATTAGCTGGTTATTTCAGTTTTGTTTTGTAAAAGAGAGTAGGGCCTTTACTTGTTATAAAGCAGCTTGGTTCTGATGGATCATGAGTTTCTCTGGTATATGCCAGACTAAGGGTTTGGCCATGTGTATTCCTATAATTATAATTTTTCACTATGAAATGTGTTCCTTTTCAGACATTTTCAGAGGTATCGGCATTGTTTAGATCTTTAGGCTTTTTTCATATCTAACTATTCTCATCCAATCATGTATTCATAACAAAAAGGGATTGCTTTTATAAGAAAATATTGTAGTGCAGTAAAAAGGGTAGACTACTCCCAAGCAGCGTTAGCATTTCAGTGTGAAGTGCAGTTGTGTGTCATCAACCTGATATGCTTAAGTGGCTGTTGGTTATGAAAAAATAAAGCAGAAAGTAGAAAAACAGTTCAGTATCTCAGCATATGAGTTTCTGAAGCATGAAGAATGACCAACAGTCTTTCAAATTCAGTGTGTGAGTTCTTGGTTTCCAGTTTAACATCAAAATGGTGCCTGATGAGCACCTAGAACTGAGTCGGGAGTTTTAATCAATTCTACCTCATCTGTCCAAGGTAGTCTTGGGTATTTAATCTGTATTTCTACTCAGCGTCCAAGCTGATGAGAATTCATTTGCCTATTTGCCTTTTCTCCACGTTTTATATTGTGTGTGTTTAAGTAGGTCCAGTTCATAGGTACACACTTTAATCCTATTTTAATGGTGAGCAGAATTTGATCCAACATCCCCCTTGAAATGTTGTGGAAGCCTGGTCAGACATTCTACCACTGAACATGGTTTTACAGGGCATTTTCACATGTCCTTGTCACTTCTGTTTATTCATTCACACCTTTGCTGCTTTCTGATATGGTCCCTGTTTGTTGCCAGGCAACTATAGCTGTATTATGCAAGGTTCTGCAGTACACCCAGAACTAAATTACAGCGCACCATAAAGCAATAACTGATGTTAGATTGTATTTTTTTTTGTAATTGCACCACACCTTTGTTTTCCAGATGTTTGTTTCTAATTAAATGGTGTTTTTTTGAAGGGTGAAAACTTTCTGTATATATATAGTCAACAGAAAAATAAGGTTGATGAGGTATCCAATGAAGTGAGGGGAAAATTTGAAAAGCATATTTGTTTTTTTGTTTTTTCCTGCATCCTTTTAAATACCTTTGGGATGTGCCATGGCTCTCTTGAGGCATCACTGGTATGACAGGTTAGCATGCTTCTCAGCTTAAGTATGTTACATCAGATTTCTAGTGAGTTTCAGCACTATCCAGAAACAGGCAGAAATACTAGGTAGTTGATTAATCTTTCTTTATTTAGATGGTTGTAAAACCCCCAGGCACAAAGATCCTCTGTGTGTACATGTTTTTATAGCACAGTGATATGTTGAGCTAGTGGCTACTGCTGTTCTATGCATTAGAGCTATGAACTTTTCTTTAATGAAGTTGGACAGGAGATTACAGGGAAAACATTTTGTGTAAGATCCTGGAAAGTCTCTCTAAAACAACAAAGAAGAAAATCTGCAGTTGTTGTGAATGAATACATGTCTAATGCTGAAGAGGATAAATCTCACACAAGGGAATTCATTTACATACTGTTAAAGTTGACATGCTAATATCAAAGCATTAGAATATGTAAATAGCATAAGCATGCACAAAATCCTAATTACTGCTTTACATTATCAGCTCATTTACTCTTTATGATATTTTATGACTCTTCAGCTGTGTCAGCAAGCAATTATAAAAATGTACTGTAACTTGATAATAATGCATTTCTGTATATTTCCTTTTCTTTCTAAAAAACACTTCCAGTCCTAAAAGAGAATGATGTGGAAAAGATTCATGTTGCTGAATGTCCTTTTTGCATGAACAACATATGCTTTGAGTTTCTAGCGGTTCAGTGGTCGTTCTTTTATCCTGCTTACCCCAAAAAGGCAGATTTATATGCAGGCTGATGAGAACTGACATTTCTTACACAATCTGCTACAGTTATAGTACAGATCTAATCCATTGCAGGTGTTATATCATTACAAAAAAAGCCAGAAGCATATCAATATTCAGGAAAAACTTAACAGTTATTAGCATAAAAAGAAGATGCTTAATTTTATGAAGCATTGTACCTTTTCAGTCATAAAGTCTTTACAGCAGGGAAGAAATTTTTCATAAGATCTGTACTGCCAACCTGTAATAAGACAGTCTCTTCCCCTCCCCCCACCCTGTTAGTTCAAACAGTTATTGAAATCCGAAGTAGTGATGTGATATTGCTTGATTTCACTAAAAATGTCTGAATTTTGATCATGTTTTATTAATCTCAAATAGTTGTTTTAAATTAAATGGAAATTTCTTTTGGCATGTAACACCGCTATTGTGATGAGCCTTTTGATTTATGACAAGAAGCATTGCATGTCACAGCAACTTGAGACATACCAGTTTGTGTTATGTCAGTGTTTACTGGTCTTCAAGAGCTGCAGTACAGAAAAAACTAAGTGGAGAGGTAGTTCCTAGACTACTTGTGTTGAAAACATTACTGTTACAGTCAAAGGGGGTTTTTAATTGGAAAACTGGGCTGAACTCTGAGTTTCAAAGTATTTACTTTTAATTTAATTGGGGAAAGAAATATCATTTTTAAAAAAGGCGTCCTGAAATAATTTTAGTTATTACTTGTTTATAGAGGATTTTTGTAAACTGTTCTTACTCTCCTATAAGGAAACATGAAGGGAGTCAGATTGTGAAGGACTGTGGCTATAATCTGAGTCTATGCTGTCGCTGAGGAACTGATGTGATAAAATGTGTAAAAGGACCGAAGAGACTGACAAAACCAACTTCTTTTAAAGAGGAAGGCAGAGACAAAAGGCTCACACAAAACTATTTTAAGTCAAGGGCAGATGACACAAGGTTCAGAATTTAATGAGACTTAAATGCCATAGGAATGTGTCAGATATACAGTTATAAGTTTCTGTGCAGTAGCATACCTGCCCAAAACGTTCTTAAAGGCTGCTCAAAGCTCACACCACCATAAGTTCAGTCATAGGATGCTCAGAAATGAAGTCCAAACCATTTCAGAAGGTTGCCATCATCTATTCCAGGTTAGGTTTCATTTTAACTGTGAGAGTTTGAAGCTCAGTTTTTCTAACATCACGGATCACTTCCATTGCTTGCATCCTCTCGCTACTCACTTGCATGATACCGGTGGGTGTAACTTGTTAAGTGGCACCCAGCAGTAGGCTGAGTCACTGTGCAAACAAGCATCTCCATAGTCTGTCTTGGAAATCTGCTTTCCAGTCTGTGACTTCTCTCCAGTGCTCGCTTTCTTTGCTGTTCCTAAGTTGCTGGCTTCCTCTACAGAGATTTTGATCTATCACATTTCCCACTGATATGTTATTTTGGTTTCTGTGTATGTGTTAGAACTACATTCAGATCTTCTCCAAGTAACAGTTATATGCCAATTTTGTGCTTAAGTGGAAAAGTGTTGATACATTTAGACTGCTTACCATCAGGTTTGGTAGACCTTGTGTTCCGGTGCAGATCTGGAGAGATAAGTACTATATTCAGATGATTGTATGGAATGCAATCGTATTCTATTATCTCAGTTAACTGTCTGAGTGGTTCTCCTAAATTTGTTGTGCAAAAGAAACCGATATCCATCCTGCTTCTGACAGCACTAGTCCAAACAGTGTTTATTCCTATTTTAGATAATCTGAAAATACTGTCTTAGAGGTATAACGTGTATAAGTGTAAAAATTATTTTAATCAACAATAATTTTTCAAAGAATGCTCTTTCAGTGGGATGAAATTATCTGTCGCTACAGGCTGACTTGACAAGCCATTTCGGCTGCAATGAGAAAGGAAATATAATTCACAAATATAGAAAGTTTCTTACAGTGTTTTAAAGACACTTATTTTAAAAATAAAAATTAATTTTTCAATTAAAAAGTCATTCAATTTATAGGTGTAGGAAAATGAAAACAAAAAGCTATTTCACGTTGGAGTAAAGAAAATATTTCTGATAATCAGAAATTATTTTCCATTTTGTGTTTCAATCACTAAACCAAAATGTACATCATCTGCTCAGCTTTTCTATGCTCCTGCTTTTTATGTTTTGCCTTGCAGTAATATCCTGATCTCATCTAGTCTGAAACGCGTATTGTAGCCAAATTGAATGATCGCCTACCTTTGTGACAGAGTATAAATAACAGTAATAGTTAAGGTTCTGCTTTTACTAGCAGTAGACTAAGGGGTTCCTAACTACATCACATAGCTTTACAAAAATATCCTCTGGGACAGACTGGCTCAGTGTTGCTGGACGCAGCATGCTCAGTGGTGTCCCTGCTTACGCTGCAAAAAGGAGCTGTAAGCGCTCCCTCGGAGCCATATGGCAGCATGTGCAAGGCAGGAGCCATGGGGTGTGTGAAGGCCCTGTGCCAGCTGGCCACGTCCTGCTGGAGTAGAGAACCAGTGCTGGTCATCCTGGCTTGCTCTTAGCCTGCCACTCGGTCTCTATCTTGTGTTTATTCTCACCCATGTGCAGCAATAGGAAGCACTTTCCGTAGCGTTCCTCTCTTTACATGGTAGAGAATGAGCGGAGTATAGCCTTTGTCTACGTGCTATTTATGATGTGGAGTTTTTTGGGGGATCATATGATAATTTCTTGCATTGTACCTCAGGAGTGGAATAGAAACTCATTACTAAATTCAGAAAAGCATCTTTTTAAGCACCCAAAATGAAGAGGGAGTACTTACAAGCACATAGAAGTCTCTTTTGGGCTATATCTTAAGCGCTATATAAATGCAGTGGGCTCCCTCATGGGTCTCGGTTCGTATTTCGGACCCTAACAAAAAATATGTCCAGCTGTGGAGATGAAGGGAGACAAAACCCAATGATGAGGTAAAAAAGATGGATCATTTTGTGCTGTAAATGCATTCTGCCACCTTATTTACATTAGAAACTGAAAACCTCCAGTTTAAATAATTTAATATGTGGGAAGAACAAACTTGGAATCTACTGAGCAGAACTGAGCAAAAGAAGAGAAATGAAGAATTCCTTAATTTGTTCACTTTAAAATGGGGAGCATATAGTTTTCTCTACTATTTATGATTTTTTTTCTCCCATCTTCTTTTAACCTGTTTGTGTGTGTGTATATATATATAACAATAGGACCCTGAAATTCTATGTATTTGTTCAATGGGATATCAGCTGAGTTTGTGGAACGGGAAACTAGGTGCCCTAACTTTTTGGTGTTTGCTATCTGCAATGTACTATGCTAATAGCACGTAATTAATTAGCTGGTTTTGAGATTAGATGAGGGAATATTATTCACCTGCAACTGATACAGGCCACAGAGGACTGAAGAGAGCTGAGTAAAGCTACGTAATGATTCTACGACACAATAAAGATTAAATTTTCAAGGACTTTATCTCCAGTTCTGTGAGAAACTTGAGCACATTCTAAACTTTAATTATTTACTTGTGTCATTGCCTGTTCAGTAGGCCATGAAATCCTGTACCTGTGGGCAGTGTGTATCTGCTCGTACTCACTGTCAGCTAAAAGAAATGCATTTAAAGAAAAAATCTCTGCTAGAAGAAAGCCAAGGTAAAATCTTCAGAATTGTTCTACTAAATGTATTTGAAACAAATCGCCTTTGACGTTGCTTTATTTTCTGACCTTGATAGAATTTTTGCTTACAACTCAAAACAACTCAAAAATAGATGCACTGTGAACTGCATTTTTGTCTTTACTTCAGAGGATTTCTCTGTGGACTTACCTGAATTCAGCTCAAAGTCTTGATCTGAATGGATTGTAACACAAATAAATGCAATTCAATGAAAAAGAGGTTGATCTTTAATAATAAATTAGCATTTTAGTCTTGATAGTAGAGGCTGAAGTATTGCATGTTAGTTATTGGGAGAAAATTAAAATAACTTCATAACACATAGCAAAATGGTTTCCAGCTACGCGTTCTGTGCGTGACCAGGTTATTGCTCCAATTTTTTTTTTTTAGCAAATAGAATAGAAAAACAGATTATGGAACTAATTTAATTGAAACAGAATAAAGGAACAGAATATATATTTTTAATCTCTAAAACACAAAAAAACCCCATGAGGTTTATTAGTAAATGTGTTTGTGTTGTTCCAAGAAGTTAATTGAAATAGGAATGCTTAGTTCTGTCACAGTATACCCTGAGATTTTGAAGCAATTCTCCATTGGCTTCCTGATATTTGCGTAGTGATACTACCATGTGCTTGAGAAGAGTGACAAACACAAGTGGGATTTTAATATTTGTATGACTTAGGCTTACTATGTGGTGTTTATCTTTTTATCCTAAGCCCAAGATGCTGAAAAAATGCCTCTTTCTGTTGTGATTTGAAGTTCTGCCAGAGCTGAGGCATTGGCAGTAGGATATTACCTTGGTTACTTCCAAACTGCTATTGACATTAATCCACTGCCAAGCATATATCACAACCTCCCTGCAGATAAAAACAGATCAGGTGATATGAACAAGGGTGCAGGAAATGCATCACCAGGTGAAAATATTAATTAAAAATTAGGCTAAGTTACTACCCTCATTTGAGTTATTTATTGTCTTTATTCTGTACGCAGTTTGTCATTTATTACTGCAGTGGATGTGGGAGGACTTGACTAAAGCATGCATGTGGTGATACTATTGAGATGTACTCTGTACCTTAATGGGTAAAATATGCATCTATTTATATATAAATGGCCAGATCCTTAGTTCAGTCATAGCAGCATCACTTCATAATCTTTAGTAGCCTAAGTGGCCCATCTTAGCTATTGTTGCAGCTTACTCTTCAGTACGTGATAAATCGTGTACCAGAGCTTCACATTTTTATACATGGAGTATTTTTTTATTACAGAATTAAAAAAAATCTTCTATAAATTGTATTCCTTAAAAGTTGTATTCTTCCAACAGTCATCATCTCTGTGTTATTACAATTTGATTAAAAAATAACAGGGGTAACTGTACCTACAAAGAACTAGTTCAAATCCTTTTATGGAATTTTTTTAAAGTAGAGTATGACTGTATTCAGGGCCCCGTGTGCACTTGGAGGCTGATGACAAACTTCTGATGAGCTTCTATTGTAATTTTGATCATTTGGTAGTACATTTATGATTTAGTTTTAATATACTTATTATTTGTAAGAGATTAGGTGAATTCTGTCAAAAACATATGTACTAAACCTCGGTAAAAGAACAACATGAAACATTGCGTTACACTCTTTCATGTCTGTTTTGGGAGGTGAACATCTTATCTTGATGAGCAGAGTTTTAATGGACGTAAGAAATTCTTTCTAGTTAAAGTGTCAGAAGACCTTTAGCTCTGCCAGTAAAGCCAGCTTGCATAAGGTCCAGTTGTTTTCTGTTACTAATGTTAACTAAAATTCTTCAAAGTGGTTAAGTAATCATGGACTCTTGGGAATTTTCTAAAAACTCACTGAAATACAATTTGGAATGAGTTTCCTCACTTTGTCAGAATGCAGAGCTTTGTGAAGGTTTATAATTATAAAATCATACTCATTGTTCATGATGAGTCACACAGACATGATGTATGATGATTTTATCCTGTTGTAAAATACTTTCTCCCATAAATAATAATTTCTTTTAATTCAAAGAGAACTAAATTACAATTTATGTCTTCTGTCTGCCCTAAAATGTGGAATTTTTATGCCCCCAGGCAATAGAATCTCGATTGTTGAGTTCCATTTGTGTTCAGGATCAGGATTTCTGATATGCTGATGGTACATCATTAGTGCCTGTTCTTTAATGAGATTCAAAAAGCTACTAAATTTGACATATTTTTTTAGCAGTCTGCTAAACCTATAGTTGTGTACAGACTATGAATATTGCATCTTTTTCTTAGTTAATGCAATAAAAATGCTAAAATAAGACTTTTTTCCCCCAACAAAACTGTGAGTCCTAATTGGTCATAGCCTAGATCTATTTTGATTATTGGATGAACAAGCATTGAACTGGATGGCCTTATGAGCAGAGTTCCCTCATCAGCTTCCCTCTTTCCCTCTGTGCTTCCATCCTGAAGCCAAACAGTGCAGGCCTGACTTTTTTTGACCCAGCATAGCAAAGGTTTTTCTGTTTCTGGGAACCTGCGAATATTTTCACTAGTTTAGAAATAGTCAGAAATATCTACTTCTTTTGATTGTTCATGGCTTTAAATAGATCTGAAGGTGCTGACGTTGTCTTATAAACAAATCTTGGGTTTTGTGTATCTGATTTAGTTTAATTTGGGCCATAAAAGCACTGTTTTTCAAGACACTGATGCTAGAAGCAGAAACAATAATTAAATAAATGCAGGCAGATATTATCATTGATAACTTGTCTGTTTTGCTGTTAGTTGTAGAACAGCTTTCTGTACGAAATCTCAGTCTTTCCTACTAAAACATGAACTTTTTTCATTGTGAAAGCCCAAGGTATCTAAAAACTTTTTGTATTAATCAAACTGTGATGAATCCTGGCAAAACTTCTGATACTGGTGTTTGAATATTCACATTAAATGTTATTATTGCTTGTCACCAAGTAAACTTTGTGAGTATAGACTGGTACCTGTTTTAAAAATGACCCTGGAAAGGCGATCATCTAAATGTGGAGGTAATCCGTTCATGAAAGTATCTGTCATTTGAGATCATCCACGGAAAAAGAAATCAGATTGTTTTTACTCACACTTCATTCTTGCTGTCTTTGTATGCCTCTGTTGCATCTTTCTTACTTTTCCTATCCACAACTTCAACAGGTCTGTGTTACTTGCTGATTTCTTTAGAATAGGTTTTCTTTTCATAGATCCATACACAAGTTGTGAATTGCCTAATTGAGTAACTACATGGTAGGAAAAGTCTGGAATTATACAAGTTGTTGTGTTTTGCACTCTGTTGGTGCACTGCCTGTTGTCTTGTGCTACAAACAGCTTGCCAGCAGGTGGTGTTGATCCTTTACTAAGTTTTAGAAAATTTTTCATAAAACTCATCTCAAATTATTAGTAAAACAAGAAAAATTGTTGAGAATTATGTAAGTCATGAGAAATTGTGTAACATAAACAAAGTTAGAAAACATTAAAATTCTTGAAAGAGAAGAGAAATGTTTTCCTTTGATTTACTACAGAAACATGAACAGATGTGGTAGTCCTAATGGCCTTCTGTAGAACATAAACACGAAAATGCCTTTTGTTCTGACAGCTTTTAAAGTATTGTGGGCTGTGATTAGGGATATCAAGAAGTAGATGGAAGAACAATTCCAGCTAGAGGTGGTTTAGAGAACAAATCCAATGCAACTTTATACTGTCTTGCATTATTTGTTATAAAACTTAATTGAATTGATTTATTAATAATTATATCTCACCGTATTCTTGTTTATGCTCCCAAAGAAAGAATCATGTTCCTTTGCATCAATGAATGTTTAAACATACAACATGATATGGTCCAAGGACTACACGATCTAGAGTATATTAGGCAGAGTGATACTGAACAGACATGTCGGGATTGCATCAAGTAGAGTAAAGACGATATTTATAAAAGAGCAAACTTATAAAAGAGATATTTTAGTAAGAATTTCATTAAGAAAAAAAAAAAAAGAAAAGTAAAGGAAGACCTGACTAGTGTCCTTATACTTGCACAGTGTTGTTAGCTGGGAGCAGGTTGGCAGGTGAACTGCAGTGCCTTGGTGAAGGAAGGCTGCCTTTTCTGCGCTACAAAAGGCAAGTCTTAATTTATTTCTTCTTATTCCACAGAAAATTCTTTGTCTACAGTGCAGTCCCAGGAATGTATGGATTTGTTCACAAAGTGTAGTCGTAACACCTTTATGTAGCTAGGTGATGGCTTTGAATGGAATGACGCAAAACTGAGATAGAATAATTTTCATTTTTATTTTTTTAGCACTGTATGATATCTCTGTAGTTATTCTTTCTGTTCCTCTATCACAATAAAACTGTAGACAATACTCTACAGGAAACTCTCTACATAAGTGAAAGGGCTTTTATTTTTGGAAGGCTATAGTTCTTCACTTGGTCGTCTGCTTGTTAAAAGCAAACAGTTCTTTTAGAATGCAGCTCATATCAAACATTAAATACTGGCTAATGTTGTTCTTGATTCTGGCACATCTAGTTTTTACAGTCTACTATGCTACATTTCACTGGGAAAATAGTGTATATTTTATTATAATTAATGTGCTGAACATAATGGTAAAAAACTCTGTTTCTTTACAGAAATTGAACAATAGATACATAGTTGGGTCTGAGTGTAAGTCAGTCTGCATGTGTTTTGCAGGCAAGTAAGAACTGATTCTTCCAATGTTCTTACCTGGCTGGATGCTGTGGAGAAACTTAGGATAGCAGCAAATCCAAAATAAAAACCTCTCAAGAGATGCAGGGCATAGTTTCCTCACAGTGTTAATGTGGTCATATCAGCTTGGCTCAGATTAAAAGGAAGAGAAAAGAGGATTGCATACACATATAAAATGCTCCACAGTTCTATTTGTAGATGAAGTGATGGGTGAAATACGAGCACTGTAGAGAGAGTGCCTTGAAATTTAAAATGAAGAAAGAAACATTAGGAGTAAAGTTGCAAAGTGATAGCGTTCTCCCTCCAAGCATAACATTGCCACTGTTTTAACTCTAATACATGTTGAGAACATAGTGGTTTGGTCCCAGGTCTCAAAAACATTTAATTAATTTAAAACAATTTTTAGCTCACCAGTCATGCACTTTGGGGAAATGCTTATTGCTTTCTCCTGGATAGCCAGCTAGGAGTACCGTTTAGTATGCCTGATTCTTTGGGAAATCATTTGTCCTCTTAAAAGAAATAAGTATGGAATAGACGTGGACTGCTCTGACCACTGAAACTGCAATTTTATTACATCTTATTGCAGACTGTATGATTTTTTGCATGCTTTCTCAATCCAGTAAGATACAATCAGTGCCACATTAGGACAGCTTGAGGTTTGATAAGACAGAGACATTTAGATGTTTATATTGGATGTAACAACTCCTTTAATTTTAAAAGGTGGTTGGTAGTATTTTACCAAGTAAACACAATCTAAAGCTTAGGTTTGTTCTTTCAGAACAGTTTCAAATTTACTATATATGCATCTATACACACATGTATATTTTATATATAAAAGCTTTCAGCTGAAAGGCTGCTTAATAAAGTAATCATATTTATCTTATATTTAATTAACAAAATTTTATATGCTTTTTTGTCATGCCTGTAAACTGTAGATTAATGTAGCCAAGCAAATACAGTATATTTATTTTTAATATCTCTTTACACAATACATGTTTTCATGCACTTGAATATTATTATATATTTAATATACAATTATTAGGTACTTATAATAAATGACATTTTATTTTTCTGTATGCCTACAAATTCCCAAATTCCTGATTTATGATACCTCAGAGAATCATTATATCTATAAATTTAGGAATTTTTGGACACAACGATACTCTAAAGAATTATAACAGCAGCAATAATTCTTTTAGTTAATTGATCCATAACTCCTAATCTCATTTCCACATTTAGGTGTCTAGTCAGTGAGGGACACTATATTCTGGATTTGGGGTGAACTTTGTGTTAGATGGAAATTATGGATTTAAGAGATGTCTGCCTCTAAGTGTTTTAAATAAGCAGTTAAAACATTCTTCTACTGCTCTGAAAAAAGACTGTGCATGGTCTTTTTTAAAGCAGGTTGGTGTTTCTGACTATAATATATGTGAGAACGAGATAAAATACTAATATTGGGTGTATTTTAGGCTAATTTTTGTCTCCTGTATGTCTTCTGTCTTGTACCGTATTACTGTATCTGAAGCTGTTGTTTCTTCTGCTACACCTGTGGCATCTAGCCTTGTGCTTCCCTTTTAAATAGAAAGAATTCTATGGTATGCAAAGCAAACCAGCATTGTTCATTGGAATTTTTTTCTTTAAATATTTGCTTACACCAGTGATAGAGGGTAGGATGTAGGTCTAGATCTGAAAAAGTAACAGGCTGCTTTTCTGGAGTTAATTGTGAAGAAAGGAGGAGCAGAGCATAGGAAACTGAACTTGAAGGAGCTTGAGATCTAGAGAGGTTCATTGCACTGCTCACCCTTCTTATCAGAAGGCTGGGCTCCTGGATGTTGCCGTTTTGGGATAAAAAAGAAGTCATAAACATCTACTAAACACAGAAAGAAAAAGGGTGTTTCCAAGATTCCCTTAGATAGTGTCTTACTTAGTCAGAGTACCTATGTCTCAAGTTGTAGTAGCAAATGTTAAAAATATTTACATTTAAGCTCTTCTGGTTGATGCCTCTACTGTCCTCAATTTTACTAAATCAAATACATGAATATTTAATGTGCCTAAATGTTTCCACGAATCCTAAAGCCCCTTTCAGGGTAAAATTCAATTGCCTCTGGCTCATGTTGAAGATCTGCCTTTTTGAGACAGCTATTCTTAGAAAACTGTGCTATAGAGCATGGAGGAATGGAATTGCTATGCATAATTTTAGGGCAATTTCTTTTTACCTTTAGGTGATATGACCAGCTGACATTTCAGCAAAAGGATCCTTCAGAGCAATATAGAGAATTTGATGTGACAGTGTCTCTGAATCAACCACTGAACTTAAAGTATTCATTATATATATAACATATGTACTAGCCTCTTATTTAATCAGGGTTTTCTCCATCTTGTTTCCATTTGTAGTTGTCTCTCTTCTTGTTCCCATTTTTATTTTGGCTGAAGTGTTTTTAAATGATCATGCTTCATACGCACACCCCTGCCACCTTCACTTTGCAGGAATATACCTCGTACATTGCCGTTTCTAGCTCCCCACCTCTTGTGATACGGTCAGATTGCTTCTCCTGCTAGGAGTGTTGGCTGAGGGAATATTGTGAGTGCAGGAGACCTAGCAGCTCCTTGCTTCTGAGAGGGCAATAGCAGGAAATGTCAAAGTCTGTCCTCATCAGTTTGGATTAAAGCCAGATGGAATATTTGGCAAATGTATTAAAGACAAAGCAGGGCATGTTGGAAAACTGCATTTTAAACACTTAAATGGGCAAAGGAACAAGGAAACAAATTTTTATGAAAAAAAGCATTAGATAACTTTAGTTATATGGCTTTGTTTACTGACTGTAAAATAAAAATAAGTCATAAAAGATTATATATTTCTTCTGTGAATATGCACTTCATTTAACGTTCCTGAAAAAACTGATGATGAAAGGAAGTATTCTTTAGAGTGCTGAATGCCAAAATTTCAATGAATGGGGTTGAGACAGGTCAGTTCTCCACAAAAATAACTTGCCCTATTGCTGGCTTGAGCACATAGTTTGTTATTTCTAAGTTCCTCTGTGGTTTATTCAAGAAGCTTGATTGGTTTATCTGCTTTCCTAGAGCAAATGTATTTTCTGACTAGTGGAGGGTGGAAAAGAGGCAACCCAGCGGAAGTTACTGAAAAGCTTGGATTTCCTCCTTAGTGGTTTGAAGGTTTGTGTTGTGGTCAATATTGCAGAATCTGGGTGAAAAGGGCTCTTTACTGAATGAAGTTCGTCTCCCTTTTTAACTCTGAAAACCAGTGATTGTGCAAGATAGGTGCACCAAAACAGCATAGTAGTGATCAAGTGACATTCTCTGTAGGAAAATTTACAAATTCTGCAGCCTTCTAGTCAGCCTCAAATGGGTTACTGATTCATTTTGATTACAGTGTTATTAATTTCCCATGTTAAATAATGCATAGGTTATTTATGCACTGCATTATAGTAAAGCCAAAGCTTTTTGATCTCTAAGGTGGGTGTCTTTTTTAGAAACAAAGTCTGAAAGTCATAAATGTTTACTATCCTTAACAATCCTTAACCGCACAGATGTTTTACAATAAACCAAAGGGACAGGGCATTCTGTAAATTTAATGGCAGATCACTTAAAACATCATATAATTACAAGGTGTATGTTGGAATAAAAATTATGTCTTTGCAGGTTAAGTAAAGAATCACTAATAAAATTGTAACAGACATACATTATACAGCATGGGGTTCATAACGAATAATTACTAGGTTATTAGTGCTTAACAGATTACGGGTATTTCCATTTATTACTGTGCTCCACTAAGGATGAGCATTAATTTTTTTTCAAAGCAAATTCACTGGAAACAGACAGTTTAAAATTTATGCTTGTAATGATTGCTACATGGTCCATTAAGACCACCTCTAAGTGAGCTTAATTTGTAGCAGATAAATATACATGTCTACGTATTTTTCGACGTAGTTTATGGTGCATCCTGCACAGCTGTGCCCAACTGATTAAATCCTCACAAAATTTAAATAGGAAACCCATTACATAGACAGTATTATATCCATTTATCATACACACATTTTCAATTTAACTCTCTAAGCCCTTGTACAGGATATATTTACTGATCATTAAATATGTATAGTGAGGCTATTTTCTCTTCTGTTTTGTTTTGCCCTTTTGTTTTCTGGGTTTGTTTGGTTCCTACTTCTAATTTCTATCATCCAGTAATTAAGAACTTCAGAAAACTGTGCATCTACAACAACTACCTCAGTAATGATCCTAGATATGACAGAGCTCTTATCTAGGGAAAAGAAGCAAGATTCTAAACGGTATGTCAAGGAAAGGTTCATTTGCCTTCAAAATGCATTCTGGACTCTGGATTTGTCTTGACAGATAGACATACTAGATACTGAGAAAGGTTGGGATTGCAGATATTTCTGCACTTTATTTGGTATTTCCCATTGGCTAACTCTGGGCATCTCCTGATTTTGTTAAAATGCTTGATAGGATCCTATTCTGTGCTCTCTAGCTTTACTTTAGATGTTTGGAGACTCATACCATAGTTCTGGATTCTAGAAATAGGATTATAAGCATTCATCCAGTTTTAGAGATCAAATTTAGCTGCTCTGAATTATTATCTGAAATCCCTCTTACCATCATTGACTATAAAGTAAATTAAAGCTGTTGATTTCACATGCCCTGAGCCCTGCGTAAAAAGAGCATATTAATTCCTTGACAGGAAAGTCCTGCTTTACTTGATTCAAGGCCACAGGATGTTTAGAGCTACGTCATCTTTGTAGTGCAGTGGGGAATGAAAAGTAGAAAGGTCTTACGAGTTTTGGGAAAAGAAAGACATCCTTCAGTTGAGGTGCAGGTGATAGAAGTGAGCACTGTTCAAATGCTGAGCAATTCTTTCATTATTCTGAATGCCCAGGTGCTCTGGTAGCAAACCCACACCTAGAATCAGTGCTGCTAGCTCAATGTTTTGGTCTTTTTTTCTCAGAAGAGAAACACGTTCTCCTCCTACGTGTTCTCTCATGCATTCCTAATGCCTGACCCTTTAGACAAAAACTAGAAAATGCCTATTATAAAATAGAAAAGTAAATCTTGGAATAAAACCTGTAAATGTGATATTATAGATGGATTTACTATCTCAGAAGGTTAGATAAATGCCTAGGAAGAGACAGTGAAACCAGGGGAAAATTGTTCTGCGTATTCATTGCAGTTCAAGCATCATGCAGAAGCAGGCTGAACTGAACAATCCTTGAGCAACCCATAGGTGAGGAAACAGTTTTTAAAGATCTCTGTGAGAATTTGAACATCAGGACCTGTGTTCCAGTTTATTCTGAGACATCTGTCTCATTCCTCTAGTGATCACTGCCAGTAGGAATCAGTCATGACTAATGTGAAGTTCAGGCCACAGGATCTGGACAGTTGGTGGGTTCTTCAAAGTGTGAAAACAATGAGTTTCTGTCATCACATGTGTGAAAATAATATTGCAACTGCATATGCTATTATTTATAGATTTCAGAGCTAGCACGTTTCAATGGATAAAGAATTATAGGTAATGAGTTTCTCGTAGGTAGAGTCTAAACCTATGATACAAACATGCTCATAGTTTTGTTTTCTTTCAAAAGTGGGAAAACATTCACTAGAATTATCAGTACCTATATAGCTATCCAGTATCCGGTGATATATATTTTAAATGAAAAAACAAAGCAGTGTCTTTCAGCCATGCACAAGTTTTTGGAGGCTTGCTTGTGATATCAAGAAACTGTGGGCTGTGAGATTCTAGCATATAGTCATCCATTTCATCGATATAAAACCAAAATTTATGCTTATGATAAAACTGTTCTTTGTATGTTTAGTGGGTAAACATTTTAACAGAAGTGTTTATTTAAAAAGGCATAACAGTACGAATGTATGGACCTGAGGAGGTTTGTGTCACAATCTGTTATCTTGAAACCTTACCAAGACAACCTTACTTCAGGGGACTCTGTTTTATTTTGCTGCTGGCAGCAGAATGATTAGCTGCAGAATAATCTTATAGAGAGCTTATTACTGTTAAAAAAAAAAAATACTGCTCCCTATGTCATACTTTTAGAGGAATCTTCCCCATGTTTTAATTTTTGAGGAATAGCTAATGCATTAATGTATTATTGTTAAAGAATCATTACATTTCAAATGATTAATTTAGCTAATTATAGGTACTTAAGAATAATCAGCTCTTCAGTTTGAGGTTAACTTTTTTTTTCAATAAATAGATGTATGAAAGAGACGAACTAGCTACCTGTCAGAAAATTGAAGACTACATAAGCATTTCTAGAATGCTTGCAGAGCAATTGAATAATTGGTAATGGAGTTAGTAGAAAGAAAATTACCCTTAATCTACTAAGGATTTTGAAAGCAGTAACACTTTGGTTCCAAATTATATTAAGTAATTAAACATTTCAGTTCTTGGGTGCTTGGCTGAGCAGTCACCCCTTTTTCATACTACCTCAACTTTTATAGTTTAAATAAATTTGTCAAAATATGGCTAATTCAGAAGGTGGTTCAAGGTGAGGCAATAGTCCCACAGTGTCAGATGCAGGATCTTGTTTTAAAGCTGAGCTGAGTAATTCAAGCAAATTCAGTGAACAATATAAAATGTATATATAAATTAACATATAGAAAATATTTTCTGCATGAGAAAGGGACAAATGCAGTTAACAGTAGTTCTTAACAATTTTTTTTTCAAGTGAGATATTTGTCATTCTCCAAATGGTAGCAAATTAAAATGTTTGTGACAGAAGCTGACCTTTGTGAAGATACATTTTGTCCTCATATGAAGGAGATTTGATTATTGTATAGTTACCTTGTCACATATAATGTATGTGGCTTGGAAAGCTGAAGTAATCATGTTTAATTAAAATTTGGTTTGTTTCAATTAAGTTGACTTGCAATCAAATTGGAAAACATCTTCACATTTTAACAAAAAAAATAAATCTGCAAACAATAGAAATATATAAATATTGCATCACTGCTACAGAGAAGTTCTGTGAGGCTGGGATTAAGACTATTTGGGATTTTAGTCTCTGTGCCGTACTTTATGGAGTATGATAATATTTGTGGTTTACTACTTATTGCATTAACTGGCACTGTTATAAGCTGCATTCTTTGTGCTCCCCTAGGTGTCATATAATTTACTTCTGAGTTTTTTTCCTACAATATTTCTTTTCCTCACAAAGAATATTGTTTGTTTTTAAACTGCAACTATTACTTTAGATGCCAAAACATTTCAAGCACTGCTTATATATGGAGGAAATATGAAATGTTTTCATATAACTCTGTAATGCGACACTAAACAGATTCACCACAAATTTAATACAAACATAATAAAACCAACTTTCTTTAAATTTAAGTCTCTTTAGAACATGTATTCTTATTTATCTTTAGAGCCACCATAATCTTTTCTGTGTTGCTAAACTGTTCTTTTCTGTTGGTTCGCATATCTCTCTTCCTTTTTTTCCTAAAAATCAGAAACCTTAGAGATTGTCTTCTTTGATTCATTCCTTCCTGAATTATTTTCTCAAATTGCATGTCTCTGGAAGGTTTAGTGACCTATTTGGTGTAGATACTCAAGTCTGCCTTTTATTTTAGGCACTCGAAACCATTTTATGCCTACTATTTTGCACTCAGTTTTGGCTGTATAGTAAAAGCACAAAGCAGAAAGCCCTTTAGATATGCAGGGAGCATAAACAGGGCTGGAGAAGGTGATCCATAATTTCCCACTTGCTGAGCATGGACTGTCCAAGTTGGAAGATTTTTGTGATTTTGCCATGCTCTGCATTATAAGTTTCTCTTTTCTGACGAGTTTTCAGATCATGAACAAATGTGCTGAGCTAGTGAGTCCACAAAAATAAAGGGAGAAAAGAAATAAAGAGAAAGCGGGGAAGGGGGAGAGTGAAAAGCTGGGTGAGTGAGAGTTGAAGGAAAGTGCTTATAGGTCCTAAACTTGCGAATCCTTTACATCTGGACAAAACATCTTCAGCCTTTTGTGTTGAAGACCTGGATCCAATATTACCCTTTGAATTTATCTACTTCCATTTCCTAACATTCAGTGTGTACCATGGAAGTTTGTGGACTTATATACTGCTACTTATATACCCTAACAGCTTCTGGACAATTGCCAGCTGCTGCATATTCTGAATAACTTAATCACTGCAAAGAAGTGATGCAGAGGAGCTGGTTTTGGCAGTTTCAATGGTGCAGGCACATCCAGATATTCTCTGAGTCAAAAAATATTCACTGCTGAAGTCCCTTTTGGCCAGTGTCATATTCTAAAAGACTTCTCAGGAGAAGCATATTCTTACCAAGCTCCCTTTGGCGAAATGAGCAATTTTTTCTGCTATGTTTTCTGTCTCATCATTTGAATCATCCTTTAAGGATATGCTTAAAACAGAAATTTGCAATCTGTGCAATATAATCTTGAAATTCCAAAACTCTTTTAAAGACCTTGCAGAACCTTCTTATAGATTGAAGAGGGTTGCTTTTATCAAAGGATACACTCAAAGGAAACGTTATTTTGTTTTCCTAAGTGTTATTGTCTTAACCCTACTTGAGTGTTAGATTTGAGATATGTATAAATGTGTGATAAATATATAGTGTATATAACTGTATTTATATGCGTCAGGTACATAAACGGCTCCAAAAATCTAATTAGCTTTTCCTTTGAATTCTGCCTGCTTAGTTTCAGTTATTTGGGTTTGAATCCATTGTTTTCTCTGATAATTCTTGCACTGTAAGTATTGAAGTCTAATGTAGTTTGTCTGAATAAGCATTATATTTGGAACTGGGAGGTCATTGATACTTCTAGTCAGGCCCTACACAAATATAACTGAGAGAAAAGGTATGTTTGTGTGTGCCTGAAAAAAACATAAGATTGGGGATTTCTCATTCTGCTGCCCAGCACAGCACGTGCTCTATTTTGTGTGAGTCTGATGGAGGGGAGGCTGTCAGCAGCACTGCTGCTATCTCTAGACCTATTTGTGGCGTATGTTTTCATGTTCTCTGATATTACAGAGAATTTAAAGAGCTTTTATATGTACTGAATAAGATTTTCCAAGAATTAACTAGAAGCTCCAATCTGATTCCTTAAGATGCTTTTAAATTTCAGCTTTTTTTTCTAGAAAAAGATAAAAGTTTTTCATGTAGACTGGAAAGAAAAGTGCAGGTCTTCTTTCTGTGTGTAGGTCAGATGACACTCAAGGTGGCGAAAAGTTGATGAGAGCACCCAAAATCTTATGCGAATAATTGAAAAGAAATTGTGCTGTCATGTATGACCAGAATTTTAGCTCATGGACAACATCAGTCCTTCAGCTCAGGATTTGTTTAATCCAGGCAGAAATCTTGGTGCCTATTGAACTATGTGAGGAGGAGATGTTTTAATTAATTTTTTTCTAGGTATACACAAAGCATTTCTAACTTCTGTACCAAATGCAAATTTAGCTTGTTATATCATTTTCCTTGGATAGTCATGGAGTCCCACTTAAATATGTCATCTCGCTCAAAGCTTAACACTGTTTGTACTGATGTAACCAGTATGTTGCTATGAGAACTTGGTAAATACTTATCTGGAATTGTTGAAAAACTTGACCTTCTTCTGTGAAGTATTAGCAGCATTATTGAGTTCTCTTTTAATAGTGTTTTTTTATCTCTGCCCTTGCGAGTCCCTTCTTCCAAAAGTTATCGTTTAGTAGTTTATATGCTATTTTCATTGCAATTATAACTAGGACAGAAATGTTTTGTTACCTTTTTAACACGTCGTCATCATACATCATTTTTAGATCCTCATTGCTCCTTATTAGAGGCTATTTAAACTCCTAGCTCTAACTGGATAATGAAGCATGCTTACAACGTGAACTAGCAAAAGCTTATGTAAAAATGTTGCTGCATTGGTGACAGTAGGTGGTGGTTTATTTGGGGTTTTTTTTGTGTGTGTGTGACCTCTTAGGTTAGTTAAATGTAATTGAAATGCACATAAATGTCAGATATTTGGTACAGCCACTGCTGGAATGACTTCATGTGCCAGAGTATACGAGATCTCTGCATTCTAAACCTAACCACTGGGATGGTGCCACATCCTCTGGTCTGTTTGGTTTTTTTTCCACTGACAGATTAAACAGAATAGGATACAATGTGTGATGTTAATAGCTTTAGCTGTCTGAGGAGAACCTTGGGATTGTCAGAAAAAATTAAGAGCTATTGGAAGATAGAGTGAAGCAGATGAAAATTATTGATGTGGCCCTGAGAAGATTGTGCTAAGAAAATGGTGTGATTTGCCTCCTTTACTTCAATTACCATTTTGCTTGCTTTTTGTTTGGTGGTTGTGTGGCCTCTGTGTGCATAACTCAAGCATGTCATAACTTTGAGTTTATTTATTGCTTCTCACAACATCTTTGCAATATAAAGAAGTATTACTATTATTATTATTAATCTTCGGCTTGAGGCACACAACCAGCAGACTACAGAGACGCTCTAACTAGAGAAGACTATGCTGAGAATTGAGAACAGCCCATTTGTGGTGGCATGAGGCTGTGTCTGAACTGCTGTGTGGCTCAAGAGTGCCTATGAATGTAGATTAAACACGACATAAGCCTGGTATTGCCTGAGGATCAGTTATGGGATAGACATTGCATCCTGCACAGTCTGCGCTGTGTGCTGTGCCATGGAGAAATGTTATTTTAAAACACCATTACCATGAATTTGTGTTCTGTGCCATTCGAGTTATCAAAACTACATTCTGAATTCATACTGAATTCATGTTTCCTGAGTCCTAGGGCATTCTTCTTTTCATCTCTACGTGTAAGGTAATTTCAGTTTGGTTTTCATCTGTCAGGGATTTATAATCTTCTAAGACCCTGATTCAACCTCTTTCCTTTCTCTAATTACACAGATTTCCCAAAATATAAGGGATAAGTATTTACTCTTGCAGTACAGCATTAGAGGGAGGACACCGTGCTGTTTCCTAAACCAACTCAGAACTTAAGTATATTGGCAAAACAGGCACTTGCTCCTTGAAGATCAGCTTCTGATTAGTTTGTTTCATGTTTTTATCTATAAAATAGAAATGGCCATTACGTTTTTGAGTGGAGGATAACACCATAGCTGAGAAACAGAACTTTCTGGTGAGGATTTGCTGTATATAGATCCATGTGATGCCAGCATCTGGTCCCAGACAATGGTGCCCTTTTGACCTTTAAGAGCTAGGGGAATCAACAAATTATTTCTCCCCATTTATTTCAAGTGATAAAGTTTGTGAACTGCTCAGTGTTCTTCCTCTTCAGGAGCAAGTCATGGACTGAAATACGTGCTTGCTGCCGTGTGGTTTTTTCGGAAGGGAAATCTGCAGAATGAACTAGGGATTGGGGCACTGCAATTCCAAAAAGTTTTACTTAAAAGGTCCAAGTAAAGCATGGAAATCAGCTGTTAGTTCTTACTTGTGTTTTCGGTGGGTGGAGCAGTCACATTTAATTGAGATAAAGTTGACTGGCCAGAGGATATACCAGCCTCTGCAAAACATTGACAACTGAGTTCTTATACACAAGTAGTTGTGTGGCTTCAGAGGGTCCATCAGTTCTTTCAGCTCAAGAGAGGGACATACAGATTAAAAGTATATGTCCAAACATGACAAGAGACAGAAGTGACAGAGAATATGGTTTCAGAGCACTCTAGAGCAATCTGTAATAGAAAATCATCCTTGTATACTACTCCATAGTATTTTTTTTAAAAAAAAAACAAACTCTATCGTGGTATTTTCTTTACATTTTAGGACAGTTAGAATGCTTTTGAAATATTGTAAGCATTAATTTTGAAAGTAATTACAATAAAATGTAATTACTATTACTCTGAACCAATTGTGTCTGATTTTCCTGAAAAATAGTGACTATAGTTTAGACTATACTACTTCTGTCATTGTCAAGAGATGTCAGTGGATTTCCTGGTGTAAAACTAAAAGGAAAATGTGGCCATTTAATTCTGAAAACAGCACTAAAAATAGTGAACTCTGGAGAGTACAGATTTGGAGTGCGAGTAGTTGATTTTTCTTTTAAATTGTGTTTATAGACTATTGTTAGTAATTTTTTTTCCTTTCATTACATCCTTGAGAGTCAGTGTTTACAGATGCACTATTCCTAGAGCTACTTATTGCAATATCCTTTTTGAGTAAAGTCAGGCAACCTGTGCTAATTGCTGTACAGAGGCGCTCTTTGGTGAAATACACAATGTCATTAAACCCTGTTCATAAAGACCCGAGTTTTCAACTGTTCAATGCATTACAGTAATTTTTGCATTGGGCTAAATTGCACTATTGATTTTTTTATAATTAGGTTTTAATGAATTGTATTCACTGGATTGTACATTTGTCAAGGGACTTCACAGATTGGATTGTGATAATTTCATTCACTTTATCTATTCTGTTTTTTACTACATCTAACAGTAGAGAGTTCCTGGAAATATTTTCTAGATATCAGTAACTTTGGGTTTTGTGTTAGCTTCTTGAAAGTCCAACACTTACTTTTCTGTAGTATTACATTGATAAAATATGCAAGATTGTTGGAATTCAGCTTGCCTGAAAGCTGTTGGAGTAATGCAGCTCCTAGAAATTTCTATTTTCTTCCTGTTTGACCCCTGCACCATTTAGGTTTAACTGCTTGCCTGGAATTAGTCAATAAAGGATTTTGTCAGACTTTTGCTCCCTTGCGGTTGCTTGTACTTGTTTAAATCTTTATTTCTGGGTGCTAAAAAGCTGCTTTTCCTTGTTGTTAATTAAATATGATGGCAGTGGATAATCCCCTCTTCTGATTTAATAACAAAGCTGTGTTCTTCTCCACGAGCTTTTCTTATATTATTTTGTTAAATAATACTATTATGTGCTTTCGCAGTAGAAATACATGTTCTACACCAGACCCCAAAATACTGATAAGTTAGTTAAGTAGTTTAAAAATCCCTATCTTTAATTAGTAATTTCTATACCTACATGTAAGCTTTTCCTTTCTCATCACCATTGCTAATATAGTGGACTTCCCACTGTGCTTGGCAGCGATCATAAATAATTTTTGCTGAGCAGAGTCCTGGGTCACCATGGGTTTTTTGTGAGCAGGACAGTGAGTATCTGGCTCTTAGTTAGTAACCCCTTCAAAGCAGAAAAATAAAGGTCTTCCACAGAATCTATTCTTGATCAGCCAGTTGCCTTTTGTAGGGTAGGTGCTGAACACTTCACGGTGCTTGAGTGGCCTTATATTTCTTAATGTAATTACAGCAGATCCCTACAAGTGATGAACTTGTTCTCCCAACTAGAACAGTTCTCTGGGTTTTTCCCTCTGGGACACCAGTTTTTAATGAATATATGTATGCTTAGATGGGGGGCTGTGTGACATCTCAAAGCAGTGATGGAACTCAGTTGAAGGTCTTTCCAGACGAGAAGCAGCCTAGCAGTGTTAGAATGGTATGAACCAAAGCTAATGCATCCCAGAGATGTGACATGTTAGCTTGACTGAGCTCCATAGGTTTTAGATTGGAATTTTCTGATTTAAAACTGGTTTGAAAAACAGAGAAATAAGGCACAGCTGCCTGCACATGGATATAGGTACCTTTATGTTGTTTTCTTTGGTACTCCCCTGCTATATGAACTTGAGCAAATAGGTCACTGAATCTTCCTGTGTTTTTGTTCTTCCCACGTATGTTTATTCTATCTTTTACATTCAATCTGTAGTGTTTTCCTAATATATTTTACTATTTTTGTTATTAACCCTTGCAAAAAAAAAAAAGGTATGTATTTTATTCTGTATGATTTACACTTTCCTTGGTAAAAATGAGTCAATTCAGATATGAAAATATTCACGATAATGCTATCTTACTGTATCTTATCATTTACTCTCAATAAACACGTTCATCTGGAGAACTTGTATCTTTCAAAGTAAATATTAGGCACAACCTTAGTTCCTTCTTAGATTTAACCATAAGCCTGATAAATTTATGCTGCTCCCTTTAGCTGTGAATGTCTTCTCTTTTAGAACTATTTAGGTGTTAGGGCCTCTCTTGAGCAATTAAAAAAGACACAGAGCTATTACAACTGTGCCCAAAACCTACATCTAATGTTTTGCACAGCCACTTCCACACAAAAATATGTACTTTGCACATGTGGTTTAGTGGAAACAGTTCAGGTTTATGGTATGTATGCAGTTGAATGTAAGGTTTTATTTTAAAATTTGGTTGTGCAGAACCTTGCTTTTTAATTAGGTTTAATCTTTTTTCTCTTGGACAAAAATTTGCATCTGCATACATTTGCATAATTTAGGTGTATTTTTAGAAAGGGTCACTGTAGATTGAACTGACAGAACAGTAAAATACAGCTTGGGCATACCCAAGTATGTAACTTATGTAAATATAAAAATAGGCTATGTCACTCTGTGAAAAACTTGAATGATTTGGCTAAAATGTAGAAAATCTCTGGCTAAGAAAGAAGAGCATCTTCAGATCACAAGAATGTCTTCTTCATGCTTCCTCGTATTTTCCTCTGGAAAACTTATTTTATTTAATTACAGCTGATTGTATTAGTACTATCAGACTATTTGATACTCATTCTTTTTCTCTCTGCCCATGAAGTGGTTTACTAATAGTATTGATTGTAATCATAGTATAAAAGGCATTTGTGCAAAATAGAGACAGGCTTTTTATTTGTTTAGCTATTACTAGCTGTTTACAAGCAGTGTTGGTAGCAATGATTATTTTCTTTAGAGTATTTTAGTACAATATTAGTACTATGGTGTGTGTGAGCCTCTAGGGCAAGACACAGAGAGAAGAGTAAATATTTGGAGGCAAAAGCAGATGTTTTCAAATGAGCAGCTTCATTGTTTTACTCTTAGAAATATATCCTACCTTTGTCCTAAGTTTCATTTACAGATTCCTTTTCCTCTGATATCCTCCCTCAGTTTAACTTTATGCAGCATAGCAGGACAATGCCAATTAGCTAAGGAAAGGTGGATGGGATAGTGAAATAAATATTACACATAAGGAACTCTTTCTACTCAGTTGCAATGAATGAATTTCCAAACAGGCTAAGCGTGAGTTTTGAGCTCTTCCTCCTGAAATCTAACCCAGATTTCTCCCAGTGAAGTGAAGTATGTCAGAATGAAATTGAAGAGAGGATGAAAGCAGTAGGAAAATGATAAAACAACTAGTAAATATAGAAATAACTATTATTCTCAGCAAAGAAAAACTAGAATTCATAGAATTAAGCGTTCTGAATAAACAAGATTTACTTACGTTATTATCTTGTCAATACAGAACAGTACTTTTCAGCAAATTTCCAAGTGTTTAATCCATTTAAAGAGCCTTAGATTGTAGGATTTCAACAAACTCCCTTAGAAGATTATTCCATGGTCAGATACATTTAACTATTAGCATTTCCTTTCCAAGTTCAGCCTTTGCTCTGTGTCATCCTATTATTCCTACCCCTTGGGCCACATTAAATATTTGTTTCTGTTCCTGGTTTGTGTGTCCTTCAGACGCTTAAGGATGCTTATTATTGATCCGTCAGCTTAGAAATAGTTCACAAGAGAAAAAGTAGCTTTCTGAAACTGTACTGCAATGTATTTTGCAAAATATAAGAGGAACTAAAACGCACATTATATTTTCCTCTTATTTCTTGAGTTAAAGTGGATTTTTTTTATTGATTTGATCTTTTCAATTAACTTGTGTTAATTGAAGACTTTAAGTCATCCAAAATGTAGAAGTTGTCTTGCTTGGGAGGTTGAATACCTTCTTAACTGCTTACTTATTTCTGCTTGATCCAGGGTCACCAGGGGATCAGATCCCAGTCATTCCCAAGCAGCAGATACTGAAATGATTTTCTATGAGAAGTGGCGCAGTTATTTACAGCATGCGTACACTGCTTTGTTAAGGGTATAGTTGTTTCCTACCATCCTAAAAGAAAGCTTGGTTTTGTCAAGGTAAGAGGATGAAACCATACTAGATTGCAAACACTCTTATGGTAAAAAGGTTCCTTGTCTCTCTGATGCTTTTTGATGCTGTTACCTGCTTGTGTGTGTATTGTCAATGGTGAACACCTATACCTGAGGAATTAGGCTTGGCCGTGGCAAAAACAGTGTCTTGACTGTTCTTATCTGAGAGAAAAGAATTGGTCAGTCTTTTGGTGGAACCTTTTGACTCCTAAATATTTCAACCTATAACAGTAAACAAGTTTACTGTCCTTCACTAAGAAAGACCCATTTTCCTTTTTCATAGTATCTCTGTTCCCTGAATAGATGATCATAACTCTACCAATCCCGAGAAAGAGTTAATGAAAACCAGTGGAGCTTTGCCTTTTTAGCGAAAAAGTACATAACAATACAGAATATTTAGGAAAATGTAATCTGAGGGAGTCTCATAAATATTATTGACATTATATCTAGAAACATAAAGCAATTTAGTAATTACTGCCCCAGCATGGCTCATATTTAATATATTAATTGTATTTGCATACATCAAGTATATATAGAGAGACCTCAAAGTCATCTTTGTCAGATTTCATGAATCTATGAGTCAGGTAAACATCTGCAGTCAGTACAAAAAGTGCGCTTAGTCAAGCAATTTATCAGGACCAGGGAAAAACTGCTTCTCACAAGCCTTCCCTGTTAATTGAGTCAGGACGTAAAATAGCATCTGCAAACGTTTGACTCTTGATCCCAAAGCAAGAAATTGTTGCTAGGCTGTTTGTAGAGTATACCTCAAATGTGTTATGTCCAGAAAAGCAGTGGAGCAGACAACCAAGTACAACAGTCTTAAATACTTGGTATACTTCTGACTGATTAAAGTCTATGTTAGCAATATCATTGTCAAATCCTACTTTATCCTCAGTAAATTATAAATATGGCTAGTATAGAAGGCATTGTTATTCTGGCAGGAAAAATCAGTGCTTGTCCAAAGTTGTCAGCAAAAGGCATCTCTTTTCAAAGCTGATTAGTTGTTGTCTTCATAAAATTAATGGCAATTGTTAAAAAACTTTCATAGCTGCTGCTCTAAGTTTGTAAAAGTAGATATCATTTCAGATGGTCTTCACTTGGATCTCAGCACAATCACCATTTTTAAAATTTTTAAGAGCAGCTGGGGATTCTATCAGTTGGCTGTTTGCCTGTTTTCTTTCTGAATAGTGAAACAAAGCATTAGAAACCCTCCTCTACAATTACAAGAAGTCATAGACATCTGAGCAGGCAAAGCACATGGTACAGTGTCTCTTTCTTTCAGAGATTTGAAACTTTAAAAATAGATTTAAACAACCTGAAATAAAATAATGCTGAAAACTGAACATTTATCATACTGAAAGGTTTGCCTAAATAATGTGTCAACTTTGTTACTTAATAATTTTTATGTGAAGGGGATCATGGTAATGTGCATGTCTGATTGGCTGAATATCTATAAGCATTTCACATGAAAATGGCCTTGAATTAGTTGTGGAATGCAATTGTGACAAACAGTAAACTTTTAATGTTAATCAGTCAGCAAATTAAAGAGAAGGGTTTAAAGACCTGTTTTTGTAAAGACAGAATATAGATGGTGGAGAAAGGATCTGTTTTTGCAGATCGTATTCCATTTATGTGAATATGATTGCTGTAACTATTCTCTTTTCTGATGGGATTTCTGAAATGTAGCTGGTTTTCCTCTTTCATTGATCAGCATCCTTTCTCCCGTCTCCTCTTCACTTATGTATTTTTAGCTGCTATTGCATTGTATAGCCTGCATTTCTAGCATTTGCTTGCTAGTCCATAAAAGGCCAAAAGGAAGATTTAAATAAGTCTGGAGATAAGTAGTCAGGTTATCTAGTTTTTCTCTCTTGTACTGAGTTTTGCTTATCCTTTGAGTCACTGCTTTATAGACAAGATAGTTTCAGTAGGTATAGAGACCATCATCCAGGGGCAAGGTGCTGTACTTCAATTTTAATGAAGTATTATGGGGATCTTAGTTTTAAAATCTTCCTTTGCCACTGCTGGGACCATTTCTTTTTGAGAAATGAAAATCTAACATGCAATGTATAGACAATAAGTGGCCAGAATATTTTAAAATGAACTTTATTTATTAGCTTTACGTCCTCATGAGTAAAGTGATGCTGAAGAGGACAGATCCACAGCAGTTGTGAAAGGAACAAAAATATTCCTAAAGAGTCTTTGTAATTTCTACTAGATTGTTTTAAAAATCTATCAAGAAACAAACAGAAAATCCAAGAACATTTCAAAACTAGCTGTCTGTAACCAATAAATATTGCTTTCTTAATATTGGAGATTCTATTTTACTTCAGGTAGATGGGGCTCTGCATGACCTACTGTAACAGGCATTTTTATTTCCTTCCCATAAAACTAGTTAAATGTTATTAATTGATCTTAGTTCTGAAGGTGACTTTTTTTCTCGTTTCCCATAATATCTGCAAAATTAAAGACACTGACAATATTAATGAAGATTAACAAACACAGAGCCTCTCAATTATATAAAATGAAATTTATATTTATATTTTATAGGGACTTAGTGAATGAGGAACTGACTTTTTTGTGTCGCAAATCTGCACCTTCCTGCTTTTCGTTTTGTAGTGTTTGCTGTTTTTTTATTTTTTCAATTGCCACTGGAAAAGACTCTGTTTTAAATCTCCTTTCAGGAATGATAGAATGATTTTCATTTGCTTTCCTTCTATTTTAAGAAAGGAAACAATGGTTTTGAGGGAATTCTTGAGATGGTTTATGTTAGGGGTCAATTATGCATTATTTAGACAAGGGTAAATATTAGGATTTGAGAATCAAGCACAGGAGCAATAGATTTTTCTTTCTTTAAGGAAAATAGTCTATTTGCTTTACTGCCAAGCATTGACTGTTTCAATATGTTCAAGCCTAGAAGGCTGAAAACAACGACACAGATGTGATTCACATAGGGCTCACCAGCATGGTGCTTTAGTGTTCTGGCTTGTTGGAAAGCTTCCAGGGGATTTAGGAAAAGAACATACTGAAGAAATGCAAACCATTATTTAGCCAATTAGTTGGGAAAATGTGTTTTTTCAGCATGATAGGAATTAGCTTTGTTCATTTTTATTACTTCTCATAAAAATTTCCTCACACGGAATAAAAAATATTTACTCACAGAGCTGTTACTGATGGTTAAAATGGGTATATATCAATCCAAAGAAGTTTTAGAATACCCTGCTTATTAAAGGGCTTACATGTTTCCTGACTGTAGGAGCAAAGCAGAAAAATACTGCATAAGAACAAGGCAAATACATTATTGTTTTAGTAATGTCTTATTGCAGCCTAGATCATCTTTTGCACATGGAATTTATCTGACTAGTTTAAACTTGTAAATCCAAATTACAAGACTATATGTATTAGATTCTTCTTTCCTGGAACAGCATTATCAGTGTATTGGGTTTGGGAAGAGGTCAAAGAGACTGTAAGAAAATGCCACTCATTGATACTATTCTCTTTGCATGATGTCCCTAAAAACTAGGACAACTGAAATATGGACCAATATGGTAATTTTAAAAAATATAATTCAGTCATCTTGTTATGTAAGATTAAGGTTTTCTTAGTCTTTTGGTGAGTCTACTGTCGATGCAAAAATTTGGAGATCAAGATCAAAAGTGGTTTTATAGGAGAGGATCTTCCAGGCTTTCCACAGAATAATGCAATATGATACAAAGCAGCACAATGTCAATAAACCTACAGGATAAAGGTCAAGTTTACATCAATGGGCAGAGCTGGCAAATACGTTTGTTCCTGCAATGTCTGTGTTTTAAATGCCACCCTCTGATGAACCTACTGTAGAAATACTCTTTTGAGTTTGATGAGATGTCAGTTTTGTTCAGTCCTGATCAAATAAGATGAATGAAAGTGAAACAAGAACAAAAACATTACTTCTGTTGTTTCTTTTTTATGCATTACAGGAAACGGGTCAGTCAGGGAGATTTCTCTTAAACAAATAGCAATCACTGCACAGTATCACCCATTGATCTATTTCACAGCAGGCAATAGCCTTTTTGTCAGAAAGGACATATAATTCAAATACTTCAGAATACACAGAAATGCCCATGACCAGTTTAAAAGTACCTTCCCCCGCTTTTACTTGCCAAGCCATCCTTTCCCACGAATCTATCTAGGCTGCAGAGGCAGGGTGTAGCAGAAATGCTTTCAGATGTAGAGAGAAGGCAGATATTCTAAAAGACTTTGCAATATATTTTTATTTATATATTTTATTTTGCAAAATATTGTCTAATATAAGGGTAATGTATCATTTAGCAAAAAAAATTTGTTTTATATGATATAAATACGTAAAAGTACCTAGCATGTTGGCAATTGCATGAGCCAAACTGTTATTTTGCCAGGCTGTAGCAAGTGGAAGGCCTGATGTTTAACTGTTTAAGCTGAATGGTGTATCCTGTGACTAATTTACCTTCTATGGAGAATGCTATGAAATGCTAGAGTCCACGTATTCCATAGGACTGTAAATATTTGAATAAAAAAAAATGTGGATAAACTGTCCTGAAACTGTGACACTTCCCTTTACACTCAATTTGCTTGTGAAATTATTTCAAAGCATTTAAATGCAATATCCTGCTTTGAATGATTCTAAGCAACTTTCACGTGTCACATATTTAGTTATTTACCATTCAACAAAAAAGACTGCAGATCTTAGCCATGGTAACCATTGTATCCCTCTCTATTTAGTATACTTTTCTTACCCTTGCTATGCTGAGTATTGCCATTGAGAGAAACGCATGTATTCAAGCCTTCAAAAGTGTTGATTATATTGTATAAGGTTTTCAGGAGAAAAATCCATGTGTAATAGAGTTCATGTTCTTAGTAGTTCTCTAGGTTTTCAGAATCTTTTTAAAACATGAGGAGTCTACAATGACAAGGGAAAATCTGAGAATGACTCTCATAGCATGGTAAACCTAGAGCATATGGGAATGACTTTTGTTTTTCTTTTTCTCTCCACTGTATTGTAAGAACACGTTATCATTTGTATTAAATCCTATAATCTATAACAATTAAGTAATACTGGGATTTGGGACTTGTAGCTATGTTTTCCATTATGAGCACTCTTATGCAATACTGTATAGTATGTTTGTTGAAGAGTTACAGCAATAGGAAATGAGATTGTTAATGAAAATAAATGCATAACATTTTAGGGCAATATTACAAGATAACTGTTATCACATATACTTGTATTTAACAGTGATACCACAAAAATTAGGCAAAACCTGGATTCTTTCAAAGCCTTTCCCTCTCTGAAACTGTACACTAAACTCCCATATTTTTATGTCTCAGATCTCTGTTAGAGCACTGCTCTGTCTTAAACACCTTCCTTCCCATCTTTACCATATGTAATTGACCATTTTAATAGCGACAAAGAACAGGGAGAGATTGGTAAGGGAACTTGTATATTCATGCAGTGAGACTTTTGGCTGTGTTGTCTTTTACCACCGCTGAGCAAGTAGCTGAGAGTGTTCCAGTGACAATGAGCTAGTGTCTGTCTACAGGGCATATTAATATTTTTGAATGTTTTAATGACAGCAAACACTTAATAAACATGCAGTGAGTTATCCAATAGAATTGTTCTTGCAGTGGCAAATAATTTGACTCACCTTTGCTGGTTAAGCAGTTGTTCTTATATGTGGTTTCCAGTTGTACTTTATAAATTACTTTAATTTACAGTGCATTATATGGCTATGCCTCTAAATCCCCATGCAATAATTCGTATCTTTTCCCTCGATAGTTTAATTGTTTGTAATTTTTTTAAGGTAACTTCTTGATAATCCAGTCCAACAACTTCTTTCCCTTGTTTCTGAATAATAAATCTTTAGGCATTGTTTATTCAAATTATCCCAGGTACTTATTTTATAACACTTTCTAATCTGGGTAAAACAAACCGTATCATTCTCGCGCTTCCTTGGGGAAGAATAAAAACACCAGAAAAAAAACCTTATTTCTTTACATAAATACAAACCAGAACATTTACTTAACTTCGCTAGTGTAGCTGATAAACGCTCTGCAGGTACTATAAATGGGGTATGTATGTCATATATGCTTGCACTTTAGCTGGAACTTTACAGTATCTTAGTACATCTCTGTAAAGAAAGTGTTTAGTTAAGAAAACTTGAAGTTTCACATTCATTATACCTTTGCAGGAGTTTTTATTATTCTAAACTCCATGATATGATCCCTGGGACTCTAAATTCATGAGACACTATTTGTGTAAAGAAAATTACATGGAGAAGAAAACTTAGAGAAGCAAGTCTAGATTTACTGCAAACGGATATAATTAGTGGGTGATAACTGAAAATTTACAAGTTTGATATTTAAGCAGTTAGCTGCCCTGGCCTTGTTTTTTGATGGATTTACTCTTTATCCGTTAGAAAAGGCACAGGACCTCACAGGCTGTAGTCATAGTTGTGCAAATACAGATTTGAAACATCTCTAACGTTTTTATATTCCTCACGTAATCATAGTTGCACCTCGGCATTTGTGCCTGCAGGATTGAGTCTTCCTGAGATGTAATAAACAAGGGGAAATTCTTGTTCAGGTAGGATTTGACTTTTCTCTAGTGATGTCACATCACTTCCAACTAGGTCAGTGACACTGGGAATAGGAAAGATAAGTTCAGTACGTGTCTGGTTTCTCTTCCGAGTCTACTGAAAGTGCTCTCCTAGCAATGTGAGTATTCTCTCTGGTCAGTTCATCAGAAGTAGCTGAGCTAGATATCATAAAATAACTAACCCGCAAGCAGTTGCTAAAAGCTCAGACACATCGTACTTGTTGTTTAATTAGCGTAATAGTTACAGGTTTATTGTAGCAATAAAATATGCAATAGCTGTAGCACATCATTAGTTTCTTCTTCTTAAGAAGGCTGTCCATAGATCATCAAAGTACTGTTCAAGAGATTAGTTGACTATGTGTTGGTGTCAACGTGAAGGGTATTCATCGACAGCTGCAGAGCTTATCCTGGAGAAAATCGTGACTTAGGTAGCTGATTGTATGTATCTTTATTTTAAACTGAAAAATTAAGAAATTAGGGCCTTGGCTCTACTGAAATGTCACTGAATTACTACTTCAACAAATACAGCTGATGTCAGTAGTCATTTTTTATCTCTGTTAAAACTAAAGGAGGGGCGAGGTTGCAGTGTTAAATGGGGAGTTACTAAGGTAACCCTCGTGGGCATAGCTGAGAATGTTAGCAGTGAAGAATTGGATCAAGAAAGAAAATGGTTCACAGATAAAGTGTTCATGATTACTGAGGACAGAAGTGAAGTCCAAGAAAAGAAACTAACTAAACATATTTGAATGTGGTCATGTGAAATCAAGAGAGCAAGCCAGAATTAGAAGATGGCAACAGGGGCAGTATTAGCTCAGGAGAGACGGCTGAATAAGAATCTTATTGATAGGAGATTTTGCACTGCCAACTAAGGTTATTAAATCAGCAACTAGAGAAATCCTGAGAGAAGAAAAAGCATGTGATTGATGTGAGTAAAAATACTTTGCAGAGCATGAAGCACTGTTAAATAATATCGATTGTGCAGGTGAAATAAACCATATCCATGAAAATCTGAAGTAACATCTCCCACTGAAAGGGTCAAGAATAAACCTTTCCAAAGTGGATGATATGCTAGCAGAACGTAAAATGGATTAGGCTGCAGGAAGAGGACAGCCTTGCCCAAGCAACGCTTTTTCTTCCTCTAAATCTTACTCTATCTTTTCTCTCCATTTCTTCCCACAACCACACAACCCTGTACACTTTTTCACCCACATATTACCTTCTAATTCAACAACACTTTATTTTCATCAAAAGCTCTTGGCATTCCCTGCTTCTTTGGGTTCTGCTGGATGATACCAAGTAGAAAAGGGAGTGGAGGGGGAAGAGCGTCAGTCCCTTGTGTAGTGCAGTTCTGCTCCTAAATGAATGGGTTTCTCTTAAGAGGTTAAATGATCAAAAGACAGTGATACTGATGGTTTCTTGTATGCTAGTTCTCTGGTGCTGTACTGAATTTTGGAGTACGGTTCCAATACTGAAATGCTGCCATGAAGAAAACTAGTCATACCAGATGACAGTACTTGTGTGTTGTGTGTCTGGTACCTTCCCCAAATCTGTTTTTTAACATTCTGTGCCATGTTTCCGATTGAAATGCTGAGTTTACGTTTAGCACAGCATGTTTGGCCAGCAATGCTTGTTTTACTAGATTTTCCAAAACCTGCATTTTCAGTTTTGCTGTGAAATGTAGCTGAACATATGTTCCACAGCTGAATCTGTCTGTGACGCTGTGTTTTGTGGGACTGTGCAGGGGGAGCAAGCAGACAGAGCTCACGTCAGAGTTTGTATTTGGTGAAGAAAGGAAAGTTACTCATTGATTTCAGGAGGTCTTGTCCACAAACCGTATCCTGGTAAATGGCTATAGAATAGCTCTCTGGGCAGCTATGAGCTTTTACTTCCTTGTGTAGGTTTGTCTCTGCACTGAGTGTGCTCAGCAGGACCTGCTTTATTAAGACATACAGATGGCCTTTTCCCTGTGATACACATTGAAATGGAAAGAGTCCAATTCTGCAAAACAGAGTAACTGTATCCATAGAATAGATCTGTTCAACCATCCATCTGGTACTGAAGAGCTAGTGTCCTGTTAAGGGAAGAACACTGACAACCCTGCATGCTTTAGTATGATCATTTTTACTTGGTATATTTTTAAAAATTACTTGTTTCTTCTCCATTTAATTTCCCCAGTTGTTCATACTGCACATTTGATGACCTTTTGAATTTATTCTGGAACACACTTCATTCCTTTCATGCCTTCTTCCTTCTTTTTTTATGAAAAATGCTAACAATATATGTATTTTTGTGCCCTGTTACTGTGCTCCCAGCTGCATCTGAGCATTTTTAAAATTCACTTTGCTAATTGTACTAATTAGTGGCCACACAGAGACCTCAAAGAAAATGACAAAACCCAGGAAGGTGAGAAATTGTGCCATGAACGTGTCAGCTGCCATAAACTAGGAGATACCTGACTACACAAGCACCAGGAAGCTTCAGCCATTTTTTAAACTAGAGTTCTTTTTCAGAAGTTTTGCTAATGCATGCCCTTAGGACTAGTTGTTGTGGTGGTTCTTACTTGTTAATTTGTTTTATTTTCTTTTTTTTAAAAAAAACCCCTTGAGTTCTAAATAGAAGAACCAAAATACTGTAAGAAATCTTTTCCTACAAGTTTTCAATCCCAGTCTTTAAAATTCAATGTTTTATCATTTATGTTATAAATTTAATGCACCTTGTAGTTCAGCCTCCTCTTTTTAAGTGTATTTTCACTGACTTCCACTAATATCTCACATTTCACTCTACTTGTTTATAGAGGATCTGTGCAAAACCATGTCTCAACCAGACCCTGAAACCCTGGACCCATAAATGCTGAAAACTTTTTACATGGCTAATTCCTTAAGCCCTGGGCCCATAAATACTGAAAACTTTTTACATGGCTAATTCTTTCATTTCTTCCATGCCATAATTGCTTTGCTCATTAAGAGATTGCTGCATTAAATTTATATTTGTACTTTTTTACATCCTATATTTGAAAACATGAATGTATAATGTCTCCCTGGGACTCTGCATCATTATGATGAAAGATACAAGTGGAGTCTAAGACAGACATGTTTAATTAGTGAGCAAACTTGACATTTTCAGTGTTTAGACTAGACAGGGAAAAAGCCAAGAGCAAACTAGTTTTTGGGGGTGTGTGTTTTTTTTTTTTTTTTTAGATTGCAGACTGAAAATAATTGATTTAACACAAATGAAAATGAAACTTCTCTACATTTGTGGTGGATAAAAGGCCATTAGAGTTAGGATTCAGTGGTTAATCACAAATCTAAATATTCCAAACAAGGAGTCTAAGTAAGAGTAAATATTAGATCGTTTTTGAGTGATAACCACTCATATTCTGTAGGTGGCCATGGAAGACGCAGATCTTCATTAATAAAATATTTTATCAATCTCTATACAAATCCAAAATTACCTTCTCAAATCTATTTTCTTTTAATAGTATTTATTGCAAATATTATTCTTTAATTGCTCTGTAATAGCACAAACTTTTACAGCATTATGTAAAGCTGTTAACATGGGTCATGAGTGGAAGATTTCAGCCATTTAATTGATTTGATTAACTTAAGTCAGCTGGGACTACCTTTTACTTAGCTTTCACTCTTTCACCCCCAGCTTCACATACCTTGTCTTGGCTATATCCTTTTAAATAGAATGGCTAAGAATCTTAATTTTTATTTATTTTTAAATTAATTGATTTTTATAGAAATATTTTATAGAAATTATCCCAATTTCATTCAACAGAAAAAATATAAAGAGGAAAATACTCTTTCATTTCAGGTTCTAAGAAGTTCTTAAATGCTCTAAAGAGACATGCCTTGATTTTTCATTCAAAGTAGAAAAAGATGATCTTGGCTATGTGCTCTGTGGCATGTATAAAACCACCAAAGTCCCTACTCCACAGCGATCATCGGTGGAGTTAGCTCTGCCACATAGTAGGAAAGATTATTTTTTTGATGAGGTCTGAAGTGAGCATAAAGCATTCATTTGACATTTAGCAATGAAATAGAAAACGTAACATAGAAACCCATCAGGTTCATAGCAGTGGCATATTACTTATTCATTAAAGTGGGCACACTGTGTTATGGTATAGAATAAATCAATGAGATACTGATTGAGGATTTCATATAGAGGTACTTTCAAGCAAGTACATCCATAGGGTGCCAGTGATCAAATTTCAAATAATTACACCTGTTTGTTAAAACCAAAGAAAACTGGAAAATCTTATGGTGAAGATATTTGTTTGCATGTCTATTGGTAATACCTTTGTTCATCTCAAAAGCTGTGCTGTTTAAAAAAATAGGGCAGTCCTTATTCTAGAACTAGCATTTTGACCTCTGCTTACAGGACACCTCTGAATCTGGTCAACCTTAGGTGAGTATCATCATCAGTATTTGAAATTTGCTTAGACATAGTGTGTTAACCTCATTTTCTGTTTAACAGGGTAAAGCATCAGATCACAAATACAACCTGTGTAATTATTTCTAACCTGGACATTATTGGTGTTATTCAGTGTCTATCCATAGAGAACTATGGGAGATAATGAACAGCAATACTGTCATTTATTACTAGTGATAATGAAGAAATGTAAAACTGTTACCTTAGCCCCATTTTTCCTAATTTAACATATATTTGGTCTAAGATTTGTTTAAATATTTCTAATTTGTGAAAAAAACTATCAAAAATTACACAGTAGATGCTATTTAGGCTGAAAGCGAGCCTTATTTTCTGAATTTCTCTTGGTAATTATGCCATCTTTCTCAGTCCATGAGGATCCTAAGCCTCATACTGTCTTTCTTTGCTGCATTGCAGTCTTCCACCTTAAAGTTAATTTATATCATCACAGAATGTTATGGAATGAGATCCATAGGCTCTTCTACTCTCTTCAGTGTTGTGAATGACTGAGTAACCTATAAGGCCAACTCTGGGCTGGCAGAGTGGAAGTGTTCACCTGCATCTACTGCTTCTAGTAGATTATTATTTAGTAGGTTGTTAAGATGTGTGGTCAGGTCTTGCTTTCATCTGCTAGGGACATTTTTTTTCTCAGCTGGCAAGAGATTTTTTTGTTCTTTGGAAGTCTGTTATTTGATGGGTAATGAGTGATTCAGTAGAAAGAAGCAGGAATAGTTCAATTTCACATACCCTTCTAATTCAGGGTTAGAGGATGAAATAGAAGAACCTATAGAGTCTGAGAGCTAAGGCGCTTAGGATTTAGCTGAGGCCAACTTTCTCATCTGTGAAGTTGTGTTTTTCATTATATCTGACATTTTTTGAGGGTGAGTTTTGTTACAGATTATTAGCCTATGGCACTGGACTGGGAAGATGAGACTTCACTGAGAAACAGAACACATAAAAAAGAGTGAACAATTGAAATTACAGGGTTATTGGTATCTTGTTGTCAAGGTAGCTTGAGGTTGCTTTTGCACTGAGAGGAATTCAGCTTGCCTTTATGTGTGATACTATGAAATGAATTCAGTGCCCAGTGTGCCCCAACACTAATTATAAAAGTTTCTAAAAACAAAGAACAAAACCAAAACAATTCTCTCTAGCTTTCCTTCACAGTTTAACTCTTGACATGCCTCTCTGGAAACACTATATTAATTCACACAATTGAGGGCTTTAAATGTGATCATTTACCATACGTATCTTCTTCCATCCTGGATTGAGTATATTCATGAAAGGAACATAAAAGGTAATTATACACCAGATCATTACCTCAGGGGTGTTACTTAGGTCATTTGTGAGTCCAGTTCCTGAACTCACTGCCATTAACTTTGAAGGGAGTAATCCCATGTCAGCAATGGACTGATAACTTCCTGGGCAGCTGCTGTGCAACTAACCAGGTAACGAACATTTCACAGTCATCCAACATTACCAGATTATTAATTAAAGGCGAATCTAAGAAAGAAAATTTTTAGGAGAATTTAGGGAGAACCTTCTGAGCTGCCCTGAGACATCTTTGCTCAGCCTTCCTCAGTAAGTGCAGGAGATAAAGCAAGTGAGTAGATGCCGGCTGTCTGGAGGCCTGCAGTCAACACAAGAAAGACTTCCAAACAATCTTGGCAAATATTGTTTAGAAAAAAAATCAGAACGCAGTCCAACATGTGTATATTCAAGGTATTATGTTTAGGCAGTATTACAAGATGTGATAAACAGCATTTACAGGCAGTAAATTTAACCGGAGTTATCAGAAGTAGTCAATAGTGCAGTAGGTGTTCTGACATGTTTCAGCAGTTGCATAATCAGGACTCGGAAAACAATTTTTTTTTACTGTGCTTTTAGTTGTTAAGACCTCACCTACAGCAGTATGTCTAGTTTTAGTTCCTGCATGTTACTTAAAAAGGTATGGGTCGCTAGAAGAGTTCTTACATATTTAATGATTTCTCTCAAGCCTCTTTAGCTTTCTCTCTTTCAAGCTGAATGAGTCAGTTCTCTCAGCCCACTCATAGCTGAGTTTCCTGCATCTCTAATCTGATTTTGTCCTCTAAACTCAGTCTTCAAGTATGTTTTCTTTAAAGAGCTACAAGAGGAAGGAAACAATATATTTTCTATATCAATGACAATTGAACAAGCAGTATTGCGTTTATACTGCAACAAGGAAAATTCAGATTAGTTACTAGGAAAAAACCTTTTAAAGGTAATGATGATGATGTATTAGAATAGATGGACCAGAGAGTTTTTGAAATCTCTATATTTGGAAGAAATTTTTTACAATGAGGGTGGTGAAACACTAGCGCAGATTGCACAGAGGTGGTGGTAGATGCTCCATCCCTGGAAATGTTCAAGTTTGGGTTGGGTTGGACTCTGAGCAACCTGATCTGGTTGAAGATGTCCCTGCTCATTGTGGGGGAATTGGACTAGATGACCTTTAAAGGTCCCTTCCAACTCAAACTACGATATGATTCTATGAAGTTTTTAAAAAGACAGTCTAGACAATCTGTCAAGATTGATATGTTTGATTTTGCCTTGGGACAGAGGATAGATGAAATGACCTCTTGAGATCCCTTCCAGCCCTGTTATGAATATACAAAATAATGTTTAGCCTCCTAAGGGAGAAAAGAACTATCCAAGCACAGAGAATCTGCTATGAATGACCTTTGATGTTTTCATTGACAAAAAATTAAAAGTTGTCTCAGTGTATACTTAGTAAGTATGAGATAAAATTATCCAAACTACCATAATTCTGTAGTTTCTTCAATCAGAATCCTATATAAAAACATTTCTTTGTTAACTCTGTAATACACTGACTTAAGGTTTCTTGTAAGAAATATAATTAAGAGTCTGTGTTTGCAGAATGAGGGTCTTAATTTGAAGAGTTAAATAACATATTTGTTGACCCATTGCCACAGAATTGCTCCTGGTTTCCCCAAGACAAGCTTGTTGAGAGACTACGCCGAAAATCTTGACTCAGTTTGGAAAATGTTCCTCTGCAGAAGGCCATATGACTTGTTCGGGAAAAGTTCAGCATCCTTCTTTCATGTCTCCAGAGACAGGTGGAATTTGACTTTGAAGAGAGTTTTCTTATAAGAATCTTTTCACTAAAGAAGCTTATTTCTTCCTGGAGTTCTCTAGAGTAATGTTTTTTAACCTTTTTTCATTTTAAGACCCTTAAAAAAATTCTTGCAAGACAACTCTACAATAGTGATTATAAGGTTATTGACCAAAACTCTAGTATTTAGGGAACTGCAAGAATAGAGGCAAAAAAGCAGCTCACTGCCTGTGTTCACTGCAATGTCTGCATAACACCTGCTGGAGAGCTGTACTGTACGTGGTGGTGAAATTGCTTATAACTATTTATAGGAAAGGGGCAAGATCTTCTGACAACATCCTTAAAGACACCATTTTATTTACTTTGGAGATGTCTTCCATGGGAATTATTGTTGAATTATAAGGGCAAATAATCAATGTAAACCATTTTTATAGAATCACAAGATGTTTTAGATTGGGAGAGATCCCTGGTAATCTCTAGTCCAACCTCCTGCTCAAAGCAATGTCAGCTAGAGTGAAGTCCGACTAGGTTTCCCAGAGCTTTACCCAGATGAATCTTCAAAACCTCCATAGACAGAAGTCTGTGCAACTTTTCTGGGCAACCTCTTCTGCCCCTTGACTCTCCTCTTGTTTTTGCGGATCTTTGCCATCTATAGACCTCCTCACCCTTCTAAGGATGAAGGAATATTTTTTTCATGGTAATGAAAGTGTTTATGTAACACCACCAGCTGAAGTTCTCAATATACTTTGGAAACATTAGTCTTCGTTAACAAATGGTTGTGACTTTAATCTTTCAACAGCCATACCCTGATCTGTGAAAAGAAATGATAACACTTATTTGCCTTTAAGTATTTGAAAACCTTTGGTAAAAACTGTATTTATGTTAATTAAGATGTTTCTCCTACAAAAAAGATTTTTCTGCTCTTGCATAAACAAAAAAATCCTATCCCTTTTAAAATTTGAAATATTCAAAAGTGACAAAGTATTAGCTCAAGGACTAATTTGATAAGAAAATGCAACTACCATTATCTTTTACTGAATTAAAGGACATTGAGACTATCAAAAAGATTAATCTACCATGTTGAAAGCCATTCATGCTATTGAAAAGAATATTGTTATTGATTTCATTTCTTTCAAATATTTTGAAAAACTTTCAAAGTTTTGGAAATGCAATTATGTATCAGGATGCAGGAAAAAAATAGCTTATTTGGATCATAAAAATGGAAAACCAACAAAGAACTTAGTACATTCCCCATACATGTGCAAAGCTTTTTCTAAATATTTAAATTAATTCATCTCTACAAGGAAGCAACAGAGATAAATAGTTCCTCTGTCTTCAAAGAAGACAACTTTGCAATAACTAATATTCTTGAAAGAAAATAGATTATAATTCTTTTTCAAAGAGTATAATATAATTTTGGAGAATATTCCTTTTTGAGTGATTTGCATAAAATATTAATTTCAAGCAAATTAATAAGAGATTCTTTCTTAAATTCTGTTTCAATGTTCTTATCAGCCAGTAGTTTAAATAAAGATGTTGTGAATAAACAGATGCAAATCATACACATGCTGCAGAACAGCAAAATAGTTATAGAATGGTATATTGAGGGAAGTGTAGTATAAAGTAGATATCTAGCCCAGTAAAAGTGTAAGATGTTGCCTGGTACTCAAATCTGCTTTGTACACTGTCCTTACAAGTATATGATATCACAGAAAAGCCCAAAATACAATATATAATAGATGTCAACCTGCTGACCTTTGTCTACACATCCACACATAACAGCTTTGCTGTTTAAGAATCAAGCCTGAAAAACAGCATGAAAGAAACTTAGCGTGTATTATAGCTCACCTGGTAGGTATGAGGACAAGCTATTCTAAGGAACTTTTCATTTGGTCTAGGAAGCAAAACCTCTCACTGGAGATGATCAAGGTTTTTAACTGCAGGCATACGTGGCCTGATGAGGGACTTCTCCAAACTGTTCAGGTCATAGTATCATAGAATAACCAGGTTGGAAGAGACCCACCAGATCATCGAGTCCAACCATTCCTATCAAACACTAAACCATGTCCCTCAGCGCCTCGTCCACCCGTCCCTTAAACACCTCCAGGGAAGGTGACTCAACCCCCTCCCTGGGCAGCCTCTGCCAGTGCCCAATGACCCTTTCTGTGAAAAATCTTTTCCTAATGTTCAGCCTAAACCTCCCCTGGCGGAGCTTGAGGCCATTCCGTCTCATCCTGTCCCCTGTCACTTGGGAGAAGAGCCCAGCTCCCTCCTCTCCACAACCTCCTTTCAGGTAGTTGTAGAGAGCAATGAGGTCTCTCCTCAGCCTCCTCTTCTCCAGGCTAAACACCCCCAGCTCTCTCAGCCGTTCCTCATAAGGCCTGTTCTCCAGCCCCCTCACCAGCTTTGTTGCTCTTCTCTGGACTCGCTCCAGAGCCTCAACATCCTTCTTGTGTGTCATGTTAGAGATGTTTTCAGCTTTGGAAGAATTTTTTTGATTTGTTGTAAATCACTTGGCTGAACTGTGTCTTCCTGTAAGGAATAGTGGGGGAAATGTCCTTTTTCCTGCCAGCTCAGCACTGGCAGCGTGCTCGTGGCTACGCTAATGGTAAAGGACACGTGATCTTACTTATTCATTTGCAACAGTTTGAAACAAAACTGCAAGACTCCTTGGGACACTTGACAGGGTTTTTCCATCACATAAAGCATGTTCTGAAAGTAGCAAAATGTTTTCTTGCAAGATAAAACAGCTGTAATATTCTGCTCTCAATTTGTTGTGCCCTAATTCTGCTGCTTAAGCCATGTAAAATTTGCTGCCTTTGATAGCAGTGTCACCTAGCTCATTAAAAATAGCTTAGAATATGACTTAACATGTTCATCTTCACTATTCTACTACTGCAGTTTATATCCTTCCCTGGAATATATATCACCTTTTAAATTATTTATGATAGGCAATGTTGCTGAGAAGAATATGAATCAAATTGTCAGACTTTGATAAACAAAATTACTTCTTTCCCTGTGTCTTAGAAATCACATGAATTCATGTTGTTTTGCTCATTTTGCCACTGAGGAGAGTGAGAGAGGTTAAATGACTTTTCTAAGCAGAACTTTGTCAGAGCAGGTAATATATAGTGTCCACTGTATTGCAGCTTACATTTGCTTACATACGTGATTAACTTTTTCAAAATAAAATGAGACATTGGCAAGCATATTCAGTGCCCTTAGAAATTAAGTCATCTTTGATTTGGTCTCTAGTGATACCTTGAACAATCATCTGAAGTAGAAGAGGACAACCTGCAAGAATCCTTTCAATTTCCACTTGTAATTGGTGCTCTGTTATTTTTGTCTATGTCCTCAGGCAGAGCATGAGAAAATGACCACTCTTCAGAAGCTCTTGAGAGCTTCTCCCATCTGATAAACAGACAAATCAATGGTGAAGCAACCTTACACCTTGTAGTTTAACTTTATACAATTATAGTTTTTAACTTTTCTGTAAATAAGCTTTGGGATAAAGAAATGGTTTGTCTGCTGCCACCAGCTCCTACCTCCATTTTTTAACCCTCTGGGAGACGTATTTGTAGAATGCACTAGGATGAATGAATATCAAATAGTGTCAGTGGGTGTCAATTAGCATTAGGAAACTGAAGTTGAATGAGGCTGCTGTTCCCTCTTGCGCTCCTCTTGGAGCACATGCCTCCTGGAACTATAACGACTCTGTGACTACAAATCATGCAACAGAGGCAGAACTGTAAAGAACAGCAGATGATAAAAACCAGAATTCCCATTTTGCAGTTTAGCCTGTGTCCCTTTTTCTTTTTATTTGACCTTGCTTGAATAATTAATGTGGAACTGGCAATGAGATATCTAAGGAAACAAATTAAACATCATGCAATTATGAAAAAATCATTAGTCGAACTTAATAATTTTTATATAAAAGATGGAATAATTGGCACTGTTGTACTAATGTCAACTAATTGGTTGAAATGATGAATTTGTGGGCATGACCATTTTTTGTGGGAGGAGCTTTAATTTTTTAACCAAATAATATGAATTTTCTACTGTTGGCTGGGAAATTGTTGCTTCTTTCTCTAATTCCAAATTAGCACATAAATTAATAACTGTGGGGCTGAATATTATTATGTCATCTTCAGCTGCTGTAACAGAGTCTGTCTGGCTTGAGGACTTCTGTTCTCCTATCCAAGGAGCACTGCTAAGACAGCAGGGCAGATACAGAGCCCACAACATACAAAGATACCTTCTGGAGGAAAGCCTATAAATGGTTGTTATGAGAGCTAAACTATAAAAAGACTGAGTGAAATATGGCATCACTAAAATGCATAACAATGCAGTGTGATTTCCAAGCTGCCAGAATTTCATTCTAATTCAGCAGAAGTTTCTAGAATGAGAGAAAAGGTCAGATACACAAACCTGCATAAAGCGCAAGCACAATATATTTTAATCAAAACTTATTTTTATTGACCTGGTATTTCCTAAATTTAAACATAGACATAACTCTTGTCCTTGTACTCAGAAAATATTATGTAGGAAGTGTTGATGTCTTTTCATAGCTAATAAGAAATAATTTCTGATTCTGTGGAAAACTAAGCTGAAAAATTTGTTAGACAACTTTGAAATATTTCTAAATTAATGCCGAAATCTGGAGGCAAAATTGTTATTCTAAGAGTGATGGTCCTGATCTGACATCAAACGGGGATTACAAAACAAAAATTTAAATATGCATAGCCACAAATCATTGTACCAGTTGGTCCTTCTGGCACACAGTATGAGACTGAATACTCAAGGAACAGGTAGCTACTGGATTAATTACATCTAGCATTCACATTTCCATAAATCAATCTCTTTGATAATATCTGTTTTAAGAGTTCACTAAGATGAACCTGATGTTATTTTGAAGGTTATAGCTAGCTTAATATTGCTATTCCTTTTCCAATCAAAGGGAGGAAAACAGAAAGTAGAAATTAGTCTCTTGCTTTAAAACAGATAAAGCATTGTTGTGAAACGGGCTGAAGTGTTTTATAATTATTTTTTTTTGTATCTACAAATAACCAGAAAATTAATATAATCTTGACAATGAGTCATTTGGGGGTAGAATAAAATACTACCTCTGTCAGAGGCACTACAAAACTCCCAAGGTCTTGCCAGAAAGTTATGGGACCATTCGGAGACTTTGCACTTTTAATGGCCTAATTCAGATGTATCTGCACACAGAGGTTTTGTTGATTCCAGTGGGATTTGTCATTTCATTTTGTAGTATTGCTGCAACAAACTTTAAGCTGCAGTACAAGCTCTTCAAAGCACACAAGACTTTTGCTTGTATGATTCTTGCCATTTATTTGGAGTGAATACTTCTGATCATAAACCCAAATGCTCCCAAAGGCACACAGTTATGAGTCTAAAATGGTTCTTGCAAATGATTGCAAGAGCATGTCAGTGACTTACTTGCCCATAGGAATGTCAAAGTCAAATTGTTCCCGAGATGAAATCCAACAGAACTGAAGGAACTGAAATGTTCAGGGTGAGATCTACAAATCCCCATTTCATTTTCATGAATATTATGAAGATTTGTTTGACCGTTATGGAAGTATTTCCTGAGACTATTTTATACTGCAGAACACTTTGTGGGTCTCATCTACTCTGATGTACAGAGTATACTTTCAGTAAAGTATACTTTGTAAGAATCTTTGTAATTTATAAAAATCTTAGGCTGATGTTTCATAGCGGTACTTTACGAAAAAACTACCTTCCTGACAGATGGATCATCACCACACCATGTTAGTTAACTTTTCTATATGTATTTGTGCCACCAGTTATGCTCTCCTGTCTCTTCTTGATCCAGATTTCTGTAAACATAAGAGAAAGCAGGTAAGCAAACATAAATTTGTATTTCTAAAAATTAGTGAATTCTTTAAATTATCCCAATCCATTATTCAGCAGATGACTTCCAAACTTGCTTGTCTCTTCCTTGATATTTGCTTACTGTCAGAGTCAATCTCGGATAGTCCTGTGAACCATTCTTGTATCACTTTTCTTGCTTGTTTTCTGATAATTTTTACCATCACACACAAAAAAAAGGAAAGGTAAGATGATCGTTTGTCAAAGTACATCTTCCAATAAAGTGGAGATAGTAATGATGGGAGTGAGGACAGAGAAGGGAACAAACACTCACCAGGTTCAAAAGAAAGAAAATACACAAATGACTCATTTTTTTTCTAAACTCACATCAAGCAATGCAGGAGGTACAGGGTATCCTTCTCTTTCTCTCTTTTTTTAATTTTTTTTTCCCTGAAGTTCTCATAAAACATAACTGATAACTGCTGGCAAATGTTGTTCTACATGCTGGTTTCCTGGTAATGTTCAAACTTAGCTCTCAAAATCTTAATTTTTATGGAATAAAATATTGGCCTTATTTTCTACTTACAAAATAGCAAAACATGCCAGAATTTTTCAAGCATTTAATCATTTGGAACAGGGTAATAATAGGCTCTGTTTGCTGAAATTCTCTTAGAAGGAAATGTTAGTGACACAAATTAAGTAACTTCTAACTTTTCATTCTATCTAATCTGAACTTCACTTTTATTTGATCAGTATTGCCATAGTATCTGAGAAACAACCACAAATCAAGAATAACAATATTGCAGCAACTGCCCCTGTTCTGACCTTCCCAGCATTTATGTTCCCTAATTAAATTTCTGAAGAGTTTTTTGGGAGGAGTGATAAGAGCCATACTGAGAGTGCATATCTTGCACTTAGTTCTGATCTTAAGGGTTGTTCTCACCTCCAAAGAGCTCCTATAAGAGGTGCGTCCCTTAGATTCTCACTTCTTAAGAAAAAAACATTTTATTGTTAAAGCTGTACTCTGTTATATTTAGTTGGAATGTGTAAAAAACCACAGTATTTCCCTCCCTTGCTGTTACCTGTGTATTTAGTACAGAGCTTCCTTTATGACAACTTCTTTGTGTTCCTAAATTGTGCTGTTCCTTCTTTGTTACCACTTACCTACACTAATTTACAGCTTCAAACTACAAGGGTTATTATGAAAGACTGCAAACAGTAAGGGCTCTCTACAGAGCATGATAAAATCTTTATTTTTCACATAAGATGATATATAAGCACTGCTGCAAAAATCCTCTTCAGACTCTATGACATTCTAGTACTTCACGTCACTTGAACATGGACTGGAAGTAAGTCAGGCTTTTGTAGTCTTATTTCTTCAGATTTGGTTTAATCACAATAGAATTTCATAAGAGGAGGATTTCTGCAGGAGCAAGGCAAGTTTTAATGAAGTGACATGTAACATGGAGAACTTGGGCTTTACCAACTGATTTTACATTAAAGGCTTTTTGCACAGGGTCTTCAGGACTGCTGTAGTGCTACACAAGTCAAACTCACTTGTTTTTGCTGAGGTTGGCACGTTTGACTTATTTGTAAGATATTTGGCTAAGTTATTTGAACAGGGCATTTTGGGGGGGTTCTTACACATCTGCATAAGTGGGGATGTTTCTGTCCACGTTCTTGAGCTTCAACACTTGTATTATAAATTTCCTCTCAAAAGACCTTGGTTTTGGTCACACTAGCCATGCCAAGTTACCATCACAGGTCGCATTTCATAGACAAGAGAACCAATGCAACAAAGCATGTTGCCTGATACTACAAAATATGTAAGAAGGCAGCTTTGTGGAGAAGTGAACAGGGTTGGTTAACCTTAACAAAGTTATATCAATTTGCAGAAGACAAAATAGACTTGCTTGTTGTTAGGGTTAGCAAAAATTCAGTAGTAAGGACATATAAAACTATGTGAATTACAACCTCTTGTAAATCCTTCCTCTGTATTTCTTGGATGATCTGCTGGCATTTGCCTTTGTAGGGCTGTTATGACCTATGGACACTGCACCTGGATGTGCACAACAGGTTAATGTAGCATCTTGGAGCACCTCAAAAAATAATAAACCTTGCAGCTGCCTTGCAGAAGGCTGGCACATTTCTTGTGCTAGTGTTGCCAGAGAAAAAAAGCAGGAGGTGGAATCAAGAAGGAAGAAATGTGAAGGGGTTTGAGCTGGTTTCTTTTTTTTTTTTATTTTTTTGCTATTCAAAGATGACATTAGCATAAGTTAAGCATGAATATCAAAACATTTGTTTATTTGGTACTAGTGATATTACACTGCACGTCACCTGAATAGGAAGGTTTTCATTTCATGCTCCTCCATACTTTCCAGCAGTATTACAAGACTATAATCTGTTAAGCATAAGCTGTTTTCTTGCTTTCCTTTCACAATCAAATGATTTTATGTAGTAATTAAGGTCTTTCGCAAAAATCGTAAACATTAGTACACAGCTAATTTACAAAGCAGTTACTATACAAATGCTTATCATACAGTGCACGTGTTCCAATGTGCAGTTTGCTTATGTTGATATTGCAGTTTCCATTTTTATTTCAGCTGAGTGAGAGAAGTCTACCTGAAAACTTGGGGGGGTTTTGTGTGTGGATGGGCAAGGATATTTAGGCACAGAACCTGCAAAATTGATTAAGGTATGCAGGAATCCACCTACGATCCCTAGTGATTTTACAATGTGAATTTCCTGACACTTACACATATAAAAACCTAAAGAGTGAACTAGCTGTTCGCATGCAGAGAAGACTAATTTTCATGTACAACTGTTGGTGCATTTCTAGGCAATGCATTGCATCTGAAGTTTTGAGAAAAGTGGCCCTTTAAGAAATAGTTTCAGATTTTAGGCTTTATATTTTTAAAGTTACTTGGGTGATTTTGATTCCACATTCTCATTTAAATCAGTTTACTTCTTTTGAAAGAGCTCATCTTCAGCAACTCTTGATATATTTGAATAGCTGAAATATATAATCGGAGCGAAACAACTACTCAATAATTTTCATTAAGGTTATATATGTGTTCACTAAATTATATTTTCCATAGAAACAGAACAGTATTGCTGTGACCCGTTATTGCTATTTGACTTGCTATAGCTAGAAATAATCTTTTCTAACAGAACTTTATATTACCCAGATTATCGTTTTACTGCTTGTTTTTCAGAGTAAGTTAACTCTTTAAGATAGGCAGGTTAAATAGGGCAACGCTATTAATAAATTCCTTCAGAAACATTAAAAGTAATAGAACCAAAGTAAATTTTAAAATTAGTTGGGTTTTACTATTGGGATAAAGATATACATGATAATGTGCAATCTTAAGAAAACCCGGGTTGCATGGCCTTTGTTGGATAGACCTCAGGCTGGGGCTTGAATTCTCCTCTATGTCTATATTGATTCCACCAAAAAAATAGTCCCAATTCTAATGTAATTCCTCGCATTAAATTTTTTTAATTCCTGACAGAAAGATTGCCATTTTTTTAGGGAAGTTACATGCTGCTAGTACAGATCCTGATGCTTGTTGAAGATATTTCTCTCCAGTTATTCCTTTATGTCTAAAAGCATAGAGATTTTAAGTGTAAAATACTGAAAGGAACTCAGCATCCATATTACATGGCATGTCCTGCTGTGGACTTACTTTGCAAAGAAATGTGGCAAAAATGTGCAGGTAATATCCTTTGTCTTCATTAGAAGAACCTGCGTTACTGCATTCTTTCTGATGTAAGGCCATTTACCTTGACTCCCAACTACATTTAATCTAATTACATTCACTGTCATTATAGCAACATCTTTATTCCACCTGAAAGACTTTAAAGCTCTGGAGGATGGTATTACAGTAAAGGCAGAATATGCTTTATTGAATAGGGTCCTGTGTAAATTCCAGATATGATCATGCCATCCATTTTTATGAGCCTGCTCGTGTGGTTCTGGGTTAATGCAGGCAATTGCAATTCTTCCAGTTATACATGGGGACAGGAAATCAGACCATGAAGAAACATCTTAAATATATTGTTAATGAAAGGACAAAAAAAGATGTATTATAAGATCTTAATATAGATCTTGATTAAAAAAAAAAAAAAAGGAACTTAGGTATTTTCCTGCAGAAGATTGTATCTCAGCAGAGGCTGTAATTCAGTAACAGAAATCTCTGGAATCTCCTCAACATGGTGACTCCCTCTCCCATTACTATGCATTTTGATGGTCCTGAAAAATCTTTTCTGGATCACTGTTTTGAGTAGTGTTTGTATACATTAGTATTAAATTTAATATTTGCTAGACCTTTGTTCCATCATTGTCTTATAGTTTTTCTTCTTTCTGGTCAACCAGGTAAGCAATTTCTTTTTATTTTGTTCCCACTCAGGTATATTCTGATTTTATCTAAAAATTAAGATTTGATGCTGTGTCTTTTTATCAGAATTAATCAAATCTAGTTTAATGTTGGGAGATACCAAGTGATCTCTGTTTACAAAATTTTGTGTTCTAGAAGTGCTGCTTTCTTCTCTCTGGTAGCTCTCAAACAGGAAAAAGTTGTCTGGTTTTGCCACTTAGCTCTCCACCATGCTGGGAAGTGTTCCTGCTATGAAAGAATCCAGTAAGGTCTGTTGGTTTTGTAGTTCTAAAACTTGTACAGCTAAACCCAAATGGTTGATACAATCTGTACTTTGGGGAAGAGAAAACCTAAAAATGGCAGGGGTACAAACCTGTAGCAGAATCCTAGCAACAGTTAAATCTACAGAAAAAGTTTGGGCGAATCTTATTTTTTCTCAGAGTGCGTGTAAATTTGATTATGTAGACGCTGAAAAAAGAAGCATGCTAGACATTTCTAGTAGATGTGCTTTGACCTAACCTGACTGTTTTTAAAGATTCCTAGATTTGTAATTTTGAAGGAACATCTGTCTTTGAAAAAAAAGAAAAGAGGTAGTTAAAACATTCTTCAGAGAAAATGTTTGTAGAATTGGAGTCTGAATTACCTGCTGACACACAATTGTTCTCATTCCTCCTCCGAATTGGATTTTAATTCAGCAATCTAAGAGATTTTACAAAACTAATCATTCGCTTTGATCCCGTGAATACATTCTCCTTGAATAAAGACAAAATCAATAGGAGAAAACAATTGATGAGAGGAGGAAAAACCATTTTCCTATGTTCTAAAAATGTAGCTGTCCATTGACAAATGGTAGCATATTCTGCAATTAGCTTATAGCATATCTCAAGGAGAAAGATGAAGAAAAGACTTATGAGGGTCTCTCAGTGAAACACATCAGTATCTTGTGTTGGAGATGATTCAAGTTCACTTTGTCCTCCACCACCTTGTAATCAATTTTCCTAACTTTAGGCTAGGTGCTGGAAACAGTTTTCTATTTGCCGTTGATATATGCAAGTTAATTGACACCATTAATCTGTGTTCCAGATATCTGGAAAGTGTGTTTGCTTCTACTAATACCATTTTTCCCATACACTACGGACTGGTGCATGTATGATCTTATCTATCATTACTGTCTGATTTCTTTGATTATAATGAACTGACTTAATCTTTACATTGTGTAGGAAATGGTTGGGCTTTTCATAAAGGAAACACATGGTTTAATTCAGCTGACTAATTTAGGTTTAATGTGATCTAGATAATTTCCTAAAATTTCCACAGACACATTTGTATCCCCCCAGAACTCTGCTCTAATCAATTTACAAGCTTGCAGTAGTTTTAGCAGACATTGTAACCGTAAGAATTGTACTGCTGGTATAGATACAGGTAAACTTACTTTTTCTCACATATTTACTAGAAGCTCCTTCTTAGCAGCTATAATCCACTGCTGCTGAAAGAGGGTTTGCATTTACAGCATCACCAGTGTGGATGGTAACATATTTGTAATTATTTTATCATAGCTATTTCATTGTTTAATGCTGTATAATTTGGTCAGGTTAGTGTGTGGACATAACAGGAATGGTTTTGTTGTAGACTTTTTTCCAAACATACCACTAAATACTGATAACGACACCTTTCCTCTGCCACAGAGTAAATATTTGGAGCTACCAAATCTTGTTTCTCAATAGAACTAAATCCATGGATATAGGAAGTTTCTTCATTCTACACGTGATCCTGGAATACAGATGCTGTTAAATAGAACTCTTCTACTTTAGGAATCTAATACAACAATAGTGATCAATGTCCAGAAAGATGTTATCTCAAAAACTGAGACCACGGATTAGACAAAGCTCTCCTAGCGCTCCTACGTTTTCCCTCTAGCTGTCGCTGCCTCAACAGTGAAACCTCAATATGAAAGACCATATTCTTTTCAGAACTGCACCTAAGGAAAATAATTTGGAAATTTGCGCCTAGCAGCATCTTTTGGGCACACCTACAAGAAGAATATATTTTCAGATTAGATTTATTAAGCATTAAATGAAACTACTTACATACAACCCTTTGATAATTATATTTGGTCATCCTGCAGTAGTACAGGGATAACATTTTTTTTTTATTTTTACTTTCCATATACCTTTGGGGGTAAATATGTTGTGATGCTGGTTGTTAGCACTGATTCCATAGCTGAACTCATTTGCTTACTTATTGTTACACGTTACAGTACCCTGAACAGTAAGCACAGGCCTACCCATCTGTCCAGAAAAAATTTCCATTAGAAATCTAGTTTGAGCCCTGAAACACATTCAAGAATAACCTAATTTACCTGTTACTTTACCAATCTATTAGAGAAACTGTTTGGCTAGAACTCTTAGTCATCCAAATATATATTCTGCCTTGTTTCTTCTCAATAGAGTAAAATGATTAATTTCTCCGGTTCTGTAGAAAAAAGAATTCGCAAGATTTTTTTTTTTAATGTTTTTCTCTTATTTTGTGCTCCTACTAGAATTTTACTATTCACGGAGAAACTGCGAGTGGTTTTGTTTTCACTATATTTCTTGTAGGAATCACGTGCTTCTTTTAATTACAACCTTACTTTGTACAGAAGCCTGTGCCAGTATTATCTAAAGCAACATTTTAGCTACTGTATTTAGACTGAGGCAAAAGCTAAGCTCCTGTGTCAGAGGTTTACTTTGCTGGGTTTATTAACACCTTCACAGTCTTCACCAGTACTTTAGAATTCTTCAGGTCAAATTCATTCTAGGCGAAGTTAAGTATAATGAATTCTCAGACTGCTGTCTAGTTCTGTGAAAGGTGACAAATTCTGTAGTACAAAATGAAACTACAGAGAAATCTAACTGCAACAGGAAAAAGCATCAGCTGCAAATACAGAGGCACAGTAATTATCCACTAACAATGACCAATGAATAAATGAAATATAGACAATGAAGTAAGGATCCCAAGGTCCAGGAGACCAACCAGGAAAAAGACTTTGCTTTGTGTTGGACAGTCAAAGATAAAGCTGTAATTTCTAGTGAAAGTGCCCCAAATTATTACGTCTTTGCATCAGAATGTAGCTTATTTTTATGTTATATTTCATTAACTCTGCGAAATATGGGTAGAAGTGCCAAGAAATCGATTCCTTCCGTTATGTTTGGGTGGTGTCATTGATCTAAGTAGGAATCACTTAAAATGCCGTTGATCTAAATGAGGGTCAAGTTGAAACATCCAGGGGAAGAATACAGTATTTTAGTTCTATGGAAGCAAAACAGTCACTAGATTTGTTCATTCACATGCACTTTTCTAAGTCACAAACTATTCCTATATGCACTGAGGCTTGTCTGTTTCAACAGCAGGGAGCAGAGGCATGCAAGCCTTGTATTTGTTGCTGTAGTGAGCAATAAATTAGCAAGAGCCAATATAATATTAACCTCCTTTAATTGCAGTCTCCTCGTCTGTTTGCTCTCCTGTCTATATTTAGTTGCACAGTCTCCAGGTGCTGTGGTGTTTCCAGTATGTTCACAAATAAATGACTGTGCAGTTCATTTTCAGGCATCAGTGATGAATTTTCATCAGTCTTTAGTAATGCTTAATAAAGGACTTGCTGTTTCAAAACATTAAAGCAGATCCTTAAATTGCTTCATATGGGTTGTTTCTGTATAGATTCTTTCAGACACTGATAATAGGTTAGATTCAGACTACAGATAACTTAAAAGATAATATATAATTTAAGCATATTACCAAATCTGGAAATTACCAGAGAAGACAATGGAGAGGGTGCAGGTGAAAATGCAAATGGGAATCTAGGAGTCTGATGAATGGGAAAATGAGTGACTCGGCAGGTGGCACTCTACCAATGCCCAGATGAAATCAGGTGGTAGTTTATGACTTAAAACATTGAATATTTGATGAAATGTAAATTTAAGCTTCTGAAAGCTACTGTAAGTGTGGAATTCCTTGAGTTTTTAGCATATTCCATCACAACAATCAGTACTTAAACCTTGATCAGGTGGCTAGGCAATGTGTAATTAATCATGTAGACTTATTTATTTACACTTTCTAATTTAGAGCTATATTGTGTCTAGAAGAGAGGATAATTTATTTGTGACTGAAAGAACATAGGAACATCATGGCTGCTGTTTGTGGGAGTTCCGTGAAGGAAAATCTGTACCAGAATCAGCTTTAGCAGAGCCATGACTTTCTGAAACCACTTTTTGCTAATGGAAGGATGTAGAATTACTGTGGAAAGTGATACACACCTAAAATTAATTGCTCTGTAGCTGAACACTTTTATACTACTTGGCTGATCTTTAAACAAAAGTTAGCATTTCAAAAACACTTACTGAAGCCATTAGCTTTCTTGCAGAACATTCCAGTTCAATAACTGTAATGAAGAGAAGTGATATCTTTACATTAAAATTCTAACAAGGGAAATATTTTCCAGTCATCCTTGACTCCAGAAGTTTGTTTTTTTTCCATGGAGTTGTATTGCTTTACAGGAAGGTGTATCCATCATTCATAAACAATATCCTAACCTAAAAAGATCTGATTGATATCTATTTCCAGCCTGGGGATATTAGTGGGAGATAAGTGGAAAACAGATTCTATTATATCATACAGCGTGTTTTTTTAAAGCCACAAAATAGCACCAGATTTGCTTTTGCATATGCATTAATTTTTGTTATTGTCTCAGTGGGTAATTACTCTTGCAGTATTTGTTTAACCACTTAATACTTCTAGTTGTTGCGTTGTGGTGCACGTTGCCCAGCTGGCAGAGAGGGGCTACAGCAGCAAGCAGGAGGGGTTAATTGACTTTTATTGAAGCTGTTTATAGCTTGCTCTTGTCCTCATCCTTAAGCACTACTGATCCACTGTAAACCAAGATCTATTGGGACAATATTTTTAAAGATGTTTCTTTTTCAACTAACCTATACTTTGTTTTGTTTCATTTTTTTTTCCCAAGATACTTTAATGATAAAATGGATAAGGTAATTGTTACTGAGTCTCTTTTTCTTCAGATGGACATATTAAATTCCCCTGCCTATTAACAGACAGGTGTTGCATTTATTTTTTTTTCAGAGAAATTTACATACACTTCAGTTTGTGGAACAGAAATTGCAGTAGTTCAGTAGGTAGCTGCATTTGCTTTGCTTACGTAAAGTGTTTTTAAGGAGATCTGAGAAAAGAGTTTCCGTTGTAAGTGATTTTTAAAATATCAAATCTTATTTCAGTTAATTTTAATGGTTTGTAGCTAATAATATTTTATTGTTATCAACTTTCAGTGTGTTTGAGCTTTATTAAATGAAAGTTTTATATAATACGCTGTTTTAGAATTCAGAGGATTTTATGGATTATTATTCAGACATCTGCCACTTACAGAAAAAAGGTTTAATATGTATTTAATGCTTGAGATACAAATTTATATTAAATAAAATTTGTTTTACTTTAGCAGTTGTGTTTGTATAGCTGTGGGGAAAGATCTTGCTCTATAAACATTTAGTTTTGAGGTTTATGGCTTGGCTATTAAAACTTTCATTATGAGGAAATAATATTTCTCAGCATATAATGTATGCAAGTGTTTTTGCAAAAGATGGAAGACTGGGAGAAATACAAACCAGACATTTTAATGTTAATGAATGCTCACTGGTAATTGAAATGGGCAAGTAAAGGAATAATGTAGATCTTTTCTGTTTTGCTGTTGTATGTTTTACAAAACCATTTTCTTAAGAAACAAAACTTTGCTCAAATTTGAGATAGACTCAAGAGACATCTTGGAGGATATTCTAAAGGCAGTTAATCAAGCCTTAGTGTTTGATGGGAACGGTTGGACTCGATGATCTGGTGGGTCTCTTCCAACCTGGTTATTCTGTGATTCTGTGATTCTGTGAAGCTTAAGTCCTTTTTTTTTGTTGTTTTTAACTGCAGGAAACTCCCATTGTTCGGTTCTGTGTTTGACATTGAACTGGGCAGGTGTGTCTACATAAGGTGCAACAGGGAGGATTTGCGTGCTGGCTTGCTGAAGTGACAGAATTGTGCAAAATAACTGCAGTGGTCTGGCAAGCTTCAGGAAGCAGGTGGATCTGAGGTACCTATCTCCAAAATTACAGTGCTGAAAATGTCTGCTTGCGTGCTGCCTATCAGAGGAGGTTTCTACACTTTTTTCCCCCCTACATTATTATTCACCAGGCTCCTCTTCTGTACATCTTGACACGCCTAGAATTGCCCCATCCATCCTCTTGATGGATCTGGGTGGCATAGGCTATAGCTCTAAGCAAATCTGAGATCTAGAAATTCCATGTGTATATGTGAATATGATGTACAGTTAATAGGAAAATCTACATATGCATACTGGAATGTGTAAATTCAGATACAAGAGAAGATGTTGATACTAATTTTTACTGAATACAGACAACATAGCTAATTTAGGGGCTTTAGAAACCCTTTCTCCTTATGTAGTTTTGCCTTTGTTAATTTGTATTTCTAAATGCTGTTCATATTGAATGAGTATGATAGAAGATGACAGCACTATCACATTAATCAGTAAGAGAGTCTTTTTTTCAGAAAGGTTATTTTCATCAGGAAAAATATTGGTCACATGGAAGTGTCTAAGAAACCATAGAAGTTACATCAGGGAATAATTTTGCTAAATCAAGATTATCAAGGACCTAGAGGAACAGCCCTGAGGTTGAGGCAGATAGACTTCATTAATCTGGCAAAGATTCCAATAGCAGCTAATCAAAGAGGAATTGCAAAGATGATGGAGTCAACCCCTTCTCAACAGATGACATAAAAAGGGGCAATAGCCATGAATTGTGACTTGGGATGTTTGAATAAAGACTTCCTATCAAGGCTGCCAATGCATCCACAGGTTGTGAGTGTGCTTTTCATACTCCCACATCACACAATAATTTCTTTTAATATCTTTAACACTTCAACCAATTTCAGTTGCTTTTAACGCAGAATAAGTTTAAAGCAGGTGAAAATTTCCACAGTCAGTTACTCCCTGAGCTATCTCCTGTCATATCACTCTATTTAAGTCTTATGGGACTATTCAGATTTCCTTTTTTTTTTTGCACAGTAGAGTGAATTAAAGGTAAAATATCAACTTGGAATTTCCCAGAAAAGGAATTTCAGTCATCTTTCATTAAAGGTTTTATTGGATTCAAACAGGGTTTTAGTTTATGGATTAATAGCATGTGCAGAGCAACTGCATTGCCCCGGCAGAAAGAAACAAATCTGAATGAGGCATTTATGTCTGTTGGGTTAATTATTAACTGATTAAAAATTCTCAGTAGTTTTTGACATAACAGATTGTCATATTCTATCAAGTAAACTATGCAAGATTATTTAGAATTGCAATTCAGAGTCAGAAAAACTATTTTTCCTAGACTACAGTAGAGTTATATGGAAAATAAAGCACTAATAGAATTGCCAGAATAATTTATGGTTGCGTGACATGAAAGTGGCTTAAATCTCTGTTGGCAGATGAGCACACAGAGTAATGGTTCAAAGTGATCATTACTACTTAATCATGACACTTTCTGCTGGAAGAGGTAGTTATAATTCTCCAAAATGAGGCATTTATATTTCCTCAACTCTTTTTCGTTTTCCTCTTTATGGCATATATCAACTGACAAGGTTCATATTGAAATGAAATTTGTTCAAATCCGTTAGTGAATTAGTAGAAGAATGACCATAACATAGTTGTTTAAACTTTACTTGAATGTTGAAAAGCTTTTCAAACTGTAGTTATCACTGTTATAATAATTTACTCGAAAATCAATAGCATGTACCATAATCCTGTTTTTTACTCCAATTGTTTCTATTTGATTTATATATTTATAGATACAGTCAGGTGGCATTCTCCAATGTGGTGACAGCTCTATATCCCATTTCCTGTGTTTGGTTTTGCTATATTGCATTTGCTTTATTTTCTTTTTTTTTACTGGCAAAATTTAATTGTTGCTATTTTTAGTTTGCTAAGTTAACCACCTTCAGTAAGAAGTCAAATCTTAGCCTATAGAAGTTCTCATGGGGAAGTATATGCACAATTTTTTAAAACATACTTGAATACATTTGTGCCTTTTAATATATGACAGAGTTTGAAAGAGTCAATAATAATCCATAAATGATTAAAAATTGCAAATGAGATTTTAAAAATTACTAGCCAGTTATTTATGCCAGTTTATTAATGCCCAAGGGGCATTGGAAAAGCAAGCTCTTTCCAGGTGATCTGAGCCATATGGCTGCTATTTTATGTCTAGTATATCTTCATGGAATTATTTTGAATATTTTAATCAAAATATTTTGCTTCAAATCATGGAAGTCATTATTTGGCCAAGCCAGCTAAGACTCCTGACTGGAGAACTGGAATGACCACAGGCCAGGGAAATGCCATCAAAGCTTTTCAGGATTAGAGAGGGATGAGTTGCCTGGTTTATACAGTATCAACCCTAATAATGGAGATGTGTGAGTTCATTACGGGCCATCAGACATCTCAGTGTTGTATCGCTTGTTTGATACAACTTGTTTGTTCTATCGCTTGTATCGTTACTCAAAGAGCCAGCACTGACTTCCAAAAACCTGAAAATTATTTTAAACTTTTCTAGGTATGAAAGGAATTGAGCCATTTTCAGTTAATGAAAAGCACTGGATAATGGATCATTAGGGTATGTAAATGCTAGTCATATCTGAAACTCCAAAACTATACAAACGTTTTAAATTTAATTAATTTGGTGCTTGGAATAACTAAGTGAAGGCAATTTACAAGGTAGTTGTTGAGTGGATCAACCAATTGGTTAATGTTTTGGTTATAAGGGACGTTGTCTTGTGTTAAAAGGAGGGGGATGGTAGTTGGTGACGTCTTGCAAAGTAACTCACTATGGAACTCTCTTTCAATGCACTCATTGCTTTGTGACAGCGATTGTTCTAAATTCTGTACCTGGTGAGTATTCTTCTTTATTGTAACAGACCGAAAAATTTCAAACATTCCAATATCACAAGCACACAGGGTTTAAAATACAGATTTCTCCTATATCTCAATAAGATTAGAGAGAATAAATGTCAAGTATGTTTGTAACAGCAGATCGCTCCTTAATGTTTCAGTAGAGGTTTCTATTTTTCTGTCTCATATTGAGCTTGCTTTTCCTTATTTTCATTGTGTTCTTTATCCCTTTTGAAGTGTCCTTCACTGGCACACGGTCTCTGCACTGCAACCTTCTTGACTTCTGGTCATGATGGGGTGACTTTGCTTCATTCTGCCATGCCTGTTATGTGGCCATTTGTTTGCTAATGTCAAACTGATTGTGCTGCATTAGGTCAAGCTGTAAGAAGTAATGTCCAGGCTTCTTTTGATACTGTCAAACACATGGAAAATGCCTGTCCTGTGTCATCATTACTGGAATTATAGCATTATAGTATCTTCCTTAAGATCAAGTGTCCAGTATCACATATTTATCTATAAGATCTTCCATGAAGTGTTTTTTGAAATGACCCTAAATGTGAATTCTATGTGCATTCTATACGTTTCTTATCTTTGTCTGTAAAGACTCAGTCTATGTCTTGAAGGTACGTTACTCGTTCTTCCTCTTGGGATTATAAATTATAATTTATCAAATTAAATACTGTGCTTTACGTCTATAAAGATGAAACATTGTACAAAATCTAGTTGTTATATTCAAAGCAAGATCTCTACTAACCGGTGAGATTTCAAAGACAAGGCCAAGCAGTCTAAAAACTTTTGGATTTTGCCCCAAGTGAGTATTTGTTGAAATACCTTGAAAAATATGCCTTGATTTTAGGTTTTGAAGGGTAATGCTCTCAGTGAAAATTTTTGTATACAATACTACAGTTGTAGGTAGTCAATTGAAGGCAGTAGTAACTGGAAAAGACTAGAGAACATATGCTTAAAAAATCAAGAAACCTAAATTCCGTGTCGTAAGAGAACTGTAATGTAAAATGGATTGATATTTGATCCACAGACAGTGACACTAGTTAAAGAACTTATGGAGAACGTGTGTTGATTTCACATTTCCAGGAAATATTGGGAGTTGTATTTGAAAGGAACCAAGGTGTTATTTTAAAGTCTATATGCAAGATGAAAACTGTAAATGTAATTTTTAATGCACACAGATGTTTTCAATAGCTTGCCATTTAGGAAACTTAGAATTAAATTACTCAATCAAAGGATTTAAATGATCTAGCAAAAATATTTTTTTTTAACTTTTATGAAAGCTACAGAGAAAAACATTTAGAGTTGTAGAACAGAGAAAGACAATTACTCTGGGCAAAATCAATGACACAATGCACAAGGGAGAGACAGATACTCAGCATGAGTTAAGGGTTAGTAGAAATAAGCCTTTGGTGTGAAATTCAATCCTGTGCTAAGTACCAACACAGGTATATCACACGTACCAATTAAGGATCATTTAAGACTGATGTACTTTTTCATCAAGTGTCTCTTAAATGTAAAACTTGACTAGGTCCCACCAGTCAAATATTCATTTAAAGGTGACCAATAAAAGTAGTAGATAAGCTTTTCTTTTAAATTTCCTCTTCTTTTGACTGAGAAAGCACTTGCTGAGAAGCTTAGAAACAATCTATAGCAAGAGGAGGTTAAAAAGGTAGTCTGTGCTTTTACAAGTCCCTAGCTTAATTATAATTAAGAGATGCAATGAGTTTTGCTCTGCAAGGCTGCAGTTCATTGAATTATAGAATTCTTTGGATTGGAAAGGACATTTAAAGTTCATTCAGTCCAACTCCCCTGCAGGAGCAGGGCCATTTTCAACCAGATCAGGTTGCTCAGAGCCCCATCCAACCTAACCTTGAATGTTTCCAGGGATGAGGCCTCCACTGGGCAACCTGTTCCAGTGTTTTACCATCCTCACTGTAAAAAATTTCTTCCTTATGTCTAGTCTAAATCTACCTTCCCTTGGTTTAAAACCATTACTCCTTGTCGTGTTACAACAGGCCTTGCTAAAAAGCCTGTCCCCACTTTTCCAGTAGGCTCCTTTATATACTGGAAATCTTCTCTTCTCTAGACTAAACAAGCTGAGATGTCTCAGCCTGTCCTCGTATGGGAGGTTCTCCAGCCCTCTGATCATCTTTGTGGCCCTCCTCTGGACCCATTCCAACAGCTCCACATAGAACAGCTTCTAAATTAGTAAGAACAAGTACTAATTGTTTGCTTGATCATTAATTAGCCATCCTGCATTTCCACATCATCATTTAACTCCATTAAGCTTAATGTTTGTGTATATATATTGTATTAATGATCTCATATGCAGATAGCTGTGGAATACATAGTGATTAGTGAAGCAATAATCGCATAAAACATTATCAATTTCATCAGTATTATTGCTAATTCCATCAATTTGCAGCATTACAACAGAAAATAGATCACAATTTTTAGAGATCATAAATTATTACCAAATAAAATTATTTCCAGAGAAACAAAACCCCAAGAAAATAATATTGTGCCTTTGGGGTATATTCTTTAACAAAAAAACCCCTAAACGCTATAACCCCAAACAAACTCCCACAATAACTACCCCAAAACAAAACCAAATAAGACAGAAAAGAGGATGAGTTTCTAGTGACATCAGTATAATAACTAGATGTCTTGAAGTTCTCATTTATTCTAGTACCTCTTTCATGACATCATGATGATATGACAGTGATAAATTTCAGCAGCTGTATTTCTGTTTTCTATAAGAGTTCTCCTAAGTTTTGGTCGAGACAACTAAAATATAGACTACCTGTGAAAGCTCATAAAAAGGCAACAAAGGTAGTGAGATGTACAGTAAGATTTACATATAAAACACTTCAAAGGCTGCACCGTCAGGAGTTATAAATTGATGCTCCTTTGGATAATTTACAGTTCTTATCACTGTGATTCTCATCCTAGAGTGGTTCTGTTTGTGAAGAGTAGGAAGTATGAGAACATAATGCAGTATTCAGAATAGTGATGAGGATATTTCCTGCATTGCACAGCTTAGTAAAATCAATGCATCATGAAATTAAGGGCCAGTGCATTCAGAACAAATAAAACAGAATATTTTACACACAAAATAGTTAGCCCATTTATTTTGCCATGGCAAAAAGACAGGTAATATGTCCTTATATGATGGGGGTGGGTAATTTATGTTTGCTAATACTGTTTGTAGCTGTGATAGTACAGATGATCAAATTCAACGTGTCAGAGAAATATGTTGAAAAGGGAACACTTCTTTCTTTTCCTTACTGTCATTTCGCAGTCCATTAGATGGTTTATGGCTATATAAAGTAGAAACATAAAGCATGAGGGGAGCTGTAGAATTCTAGATGGACCCATTATGACAAATTCTCTATTACTTTTTCTGTGAATACCCAATCCAGAATGGCCAATGTTGCCAAACTGCAGAAAATATTTCTGTTTAAAGAGTTAGTTTGGACAAGCAAGGTGATAAATGTTAGAGCTAAAAAAACCAACTATGGAGTAGAGCTAAGTGAACCAATAGGAATATCTTACAACTTTTTTATTTGTATGACACCTGCTTTATACAGTTGTAGTTCCTACTGTTTTCAATGGTTGGTTGTGATTTCCATTACTATAAATGACTGTGAGATCAATTATTGGACAAAAAAGGCATTTTCAGTAGAGATTTTTTTTTCTTTCTCAAGGCTATACAGCACAGGTTCAAACCTTATTTTCGCTTTTATCACGTTTTGGTCAGGACATATTCTCTGTAAAAGGTTCTGGAAGAGCTCTGTCATACTAATACCTTCTAACTTCTGTAATCAAATGGGATAACTTGTTCCTCTTTCCTGGAAATCGCTGAATGCCTCTGAAATTTTTCTAATTTTTTTTTCTGAAATCTTCTAAAATCAGTGTAAGAATCTTGGAAATTGCCTAGAAACTTTTGATCTAAATCTTTCCTCTTTTGTAAAGCAATGAGCGATAAAGCCTTGACTGAAGACAACCTTTCAGCTTTGCCTTTTCAGCTGTGTCCTATAACATTTGTGACTCATTATTATTCCTTATTATGCAATTAATTCAAAATATGTGATTTCACTGAAATAGCCTGTTCTTTTTAATATGAGAATTGGTGACATCATCATTGGTCATTACTGCTAACTATCTTTTGTTATGCTTTAAAAAAATTCCCATAGATCACTGCTATCAAAATATAGGTCTTGTACATCCAAATTTAAACAAAGTCCTGTAGACAGAGACAGTGTGTAAATGGAGGACTGAGCAGAAATAACACTTTTTATTACTACCAACACATCTTTTTTCTTAAAAACAGGAAGGGGGAAGTAAGTTCTTTGATGCTAATTCTATTTTTAATTAATTTTTAGGGTCATAAATTAACATTACTAGAAAGTGTGAAGACTGAAGCTTCACTTTGACGATGTATATTAAGATTTAATGACCTAGACTTATTTACACCTAAATGAGTTTTTTAATGGTCTAATTAACAAAATGTATCAGTTTGCCTCTTTAAACTAAGCCACTTTGAAGAAGTATCTTTTAGTAATTTCAAATGTTTAATAATAGATGAAAGTTCTCCATTATTTTAAGTAAGTACTTTTCTAATAAGCTGTTTCATCTTAACATATTACCGCTGTCTCAAAAATTGGACTTTATATTCAGAATCAATTTAGAGTAGGATGAATTAAATCAAAATTTCAATTCATAAGAATTTCAGCATTTTGTGTCGGGAAAAGGTAAGTAAATGTTTAGATCGTGGTAAACTCCTGTATGAGGAGTTGTAGCTCCCAGGAACTTTTGTTTTCAGACCAAGGTCCTGCTTATCCTGCTGAAATGTAGGTCGAGTTTGTGAAAAGAGAACTATGCTCTTAGTGCTGACAGGAATAAGTCCTCTTATTCTCTTGGCTGCTGAGTCAGAGTTGATCTACAGTAGATGGATCTATGGGCTTGGTTTTATTAGGAAATCTAAATATGAATTACTTTTCACTGGTTTTTAAACATTCTTACCAGCTGTGTTAGCTAGAATTCAATTTATACGAGAAGACGACTGTATATTAATTATCTGAGTTAAATTATCTTTTGTGAGAAGGTTTCCAAGTACCTCATAAAGAAAAATATTGCCCCCTTTTTTAAAGAGCAGAAGCTGTGATATAGAATTATTCAGGTCTTGCTCCAGATCACAGGGAAAACTGAGTGACAATCTTTTTCATTCTTAGCTAATTCTTAATATTATGACAGAGACTAAGATTTCTGATGTGCAACAGTAACTATTTAAGTGACAGACTTCTCGTGCAAGAGAATCCCCACTGGTTTCCATGAGGTTGCTTATATGGATCAAGTTGAGAGTTCAGATAAGGTATTTGCAGGATTAAGGTTTTGTATATAGTGGAGAATTGAGCTTTATATAAATTTTAAATAGATACCAAATCCTTTGTGTGTCCCATTGACCTGTGTTGCCTCTTAATTTGAAATAGGGCATATCAGAAAGCCTGGAGAACTGAGCAGACAACTGGAAGGGAGACGACTCCTATGAATTAAAAAATCTAAAGGCTGACCCCCCAAATCATACGCTTCAGTTTCAGTAACTTCCGTGGCTTTGATATCCATCCTGTGAATCTATTTTGGTTTGCCTTCTGATTTTTGAACTCCTGGGGCTGGCTAAACTGACATCATCTCTAAATTTGGTGGGGAGAGAGAAAGGCAAGCATTGTTAGGGTGAAGGAGCCTGAACAGCAGCAGCTGCTGATCTGCTCTGTCAATGCAGTCTATTTTATCACATGGCTTGAGATCGAAGGTTTCTCAATTATATTTTTAGCACATTAAGTAAAAGCTTATTTGTTTTTTTGGCTGAGGTAATTATACCCTTGGTGAGGTGCTGCTGCTCCTTCTGCAAAATAATAGAGACTGTTAATCTTATGATAAACTCAGGGGTGCAAAATGAGCATCATTCAAACCTCTGTTATATTACATTCATAGCAAGAATATTCAGAAAACAGACCTACATCTCTGAAGCCATTATTATCTCTGCTTTAATGTGCATTGCATCAGTTACAAAAGATAAAAAAATAAGTTACCCGAGTCTCCTGTTAAAGGCTCAGGAGCTATGCAATTTAAGTAAATAATAACATAGAATATAGCAAGATCAGTAAGATCAGAACAGGGAATACTGTTTATGAGCTCTAGCTCAAGAGTATTTTTAGTCTCTATCCCTTAGAGAAAGGATTTGTGGCAGGAAAAACAGAATGTTAAGGGAATTCACTGCCATCTAAATAGCTCCTGCACTGGAGGCCATGAAGTGTTGTAGGCAGTAATTAATCCTTCAGCTTCCCATCGGTGGTACTCTGGTAGTTTTGTGACACTGGTGAATTCAGGCAGCTTGTGAACCCCCTGCCTGCAACTTGTTCCTAGCCAGTAGTATAGAATATACCCTCAGCTACAACCGAGCTGGGGCTGTATCTACATGGCCCCATGCGTTACCACATAGAAATACCGGTGAGCGCGAGCTGAGTGAGTACTATGAGCCATCTAGCAGCAACAGCACTGTGTTCTGATTGGGTTTATTACACTGATAGGAACAATATATCAATACTGTAACTCTACTTTTAGCACCAAGTGAATTTGGAAATATTACTGTAAAACACTGCATCATTCTATACGCAGACGTGCACCTGGTGAAATGGGAACAGAGAGGGGAAATCCTGGCTCCTGTTAGGGTCAGTAGGAATTTTCATGTTCAGTTGATTTGGGATTGCACCCATATTTTTTTTAGTGGTTTGGGTTTTCCCACCTACATATGTGTTCATACCTCGCCTGGTATTGTCACAACCTATTCACTGCAACTCTTATTCTTCATCCAAGTTGTTTTCCAGCTGTTATAAACTGAAGGATAAAAGATCAATCCCTCACTATGTCTTGTCTGTTTAGACAGAAAGGTCTTTAGGAACAAGGACTGCCTTTTACTGTCTGTTGCTATAGTGCTTAGCACAATAGGGTCCTGGTTCTTAGTTGGAGTCAATGCTGTATCCTTATTGTAGTAATAAATGTTCCTGAGGAAACAGAAAAACCTGAGAGCTACTCTGTAATGCGGTCATGCTCCATAATGGCATGAAATAATTTGACGTACAGAGTAGCCACATTATGTGTGGAATTACACCTTGCTATGCAAAAACTTCTCAGGTACTAAAAATAATCCTTCATGTAGCACTGATGATCTTGCAGCAACCCTGATGATTTTACAGACCCCAAAGCTCTCTTTCACGTATATACAGATACTGTATTCTTTAATATAGTGCTGAACTCAGGGAAATGCAGCTACACAGGAGACGAAATACAGAAAATATTTAACAGTACAAGAGCTGTAAGACAGAATGTGAGCTAAAAAATGCCCTCTGTTAATGCTGTGAGGTGGATTTAATAAGTAGGAAATTACTTGCCAGGATGGAATTTGGCAAGAAGGCCAAACATAACTTTCTCTTGTATCATCCAAAATGTGTCATGACCACCTGAATAATGTCCTCCCAGATGGAAACAGGCAGAAACGTTCCAGTAAGCAATGCTTCATTAGAAAATGATGACTTACTGAAAACTAAAGTATCTGAAAGTATTTGTCAGGAAATTCTCTGGGTCTTCAGGGTGTGCGGGTGTGGGGGTGTTCTTTTTGTGGTGTTGTTTGTTTGTTTGTTCTCCTGTTCTTCCACCCACCTTGTCTGCTTGGTGATTGCCATTGTTTGGCTAGTCATTTTCCGCCTGCGAGATCTCGCGTATCTAGAATGGGAGGCTGATAATGTTTTGCATTTAATTCTTGGTAGTACATTGTTCACGCTCAAGCCATTAAATGCTCTATAAGCTTCAGACATCCCGTTTTTTAATTGTGACTTTTGTAGTGTCAAAATATGTTGAAGCCAATGTGCCATTTTTCAGTTATTTTGAGTGCAGAGTTCAAAGCTCTGTTACTCTGTCACGTAAAATCTCCCTGTGCCTTCACAGCTATGATCTTTCCTCTTGACAGAAATAGTCAAAATAGCTGTGGATGTTAAAGTTGCTCCCTGCTATCCATAACAATATTTCATTGCATCAGAGTTAGTAGCTCCGGAAGGACTGAACACAACTGACTTGTGCTGTAAAACACCACTGCATTTGCATTGAATGGTCTTCTGCCCTGTGCCAACATGAAAGATGGTTAACAGCACTTCAGATTAGCAGTCTCCGGTACATATATAATTAGGATGAAGTTGGCATTTGGTGTAGTAAATAAGCATAACTACAGCTCTCAAAACAGGTTGCCCAGAGAAGTTGTGGCTGCCTCGTCCCTGGAGGTGTTCAAGGCCAGCTTGGATGAGGCTTTGAGCAACCTGATCCAGCAGAAGCTGTCCCTGCCTGTGGCAGGCGGGTTGGAACTAGGTGATCTTTAAAGTTCCTTCCAACTCAAACTGTTCTATGAGTCTATGAACTGTAACAGTTGACCATCAATCAGCTACGAGCAAAGTTTATTAGCAATCAAGAGATATATAGTGCCAATGCATGTGTGTACTTAAAAGCAACAGTGACCAAGGCTGCAGGTTGGAACAGTGCCCCTCTTTGTGTCTCTCCATGTAGACCAGCAGCAATGGCAACTCCATGCTCTTGCCAAGCAAAAGCTGCATTTGCAGGTCATTTGCAGGGAGATTCTCTGGGATCCTTGTACCAGAGCACACCTTGCTCTGCAGTACCTGAGAACGCAAATGAATTTGGCACTCATGTAGGAAAGAATGCCGAGTATTGAATACCCAGCATTAGCCTTCTGGCTGTAGTAGGATTACTCCTATGTGGCAAAGTGTTTGCAGGATCAGGCCTGGAGAAAGCTTTGGCTATGATTAGAAGCTGGTAAGTCCCATAATCAGAAAGTTCAGAAAAGGATAGCGAAGACCTTTTTCAAGTCGGTGTGATGAAATTTCCCCATCAACCATTTTGGAAAAAATTATATTAATGAACAGTTAATCTGGGATTTCTTCCAGCAGATCATGAACAGGGACATCAGAAAAGAAATTGTGCTGGCATCTTTCTATGTATAGCAAGTGAGATGTCAACACCAGGCAGTGATTTGAGTGCACTGGTGCCTAACGAGAGAGGAAAGGTGTATGCTGGTGAAAAGAGAGAGAGAAAAGAAAAAAAGTTTGAGATGTATTTGTTTAAAGAAAGAAATCCATCATATGGCTTTTTAAAATGAGGATAAAACTACTCCCTCCAGGTGCATACAAATGAGAGAGCTTCTCACGTATTAAAATGGAACTGGGACTTTCAAGTATTTCACTCAATATGCAGAAAATGATACTGGATGTTGACAGCTTTTCTCCACAAACAGAACAGCTGTGGGGGTCCTTTTATTAAACAGTATAGAAAAAAATCCTAAAGTGAAGTTTTCCCAAGTAAATAGGCAAATGTTCAATAAAACAATGAAGTACTGTTTTTATTTTGCTGTTCAGTATGGAGTTTGTTACATTTCCTGCAGATAATACACAAAACAAATCCCTTTTTAGGACTGTGGGAAGTACTCACATATGACAAATGGTGATTGGTATATAGATGTGCTGAGCTGGTAATGTCTGTGTTCTCCAGAGCCTATGAATCATCTCACAGCGCCAGTATGATGTTAAAGTAGAACAATATTTTCCTTTTCTATTCTGGAACATCCTGAACTTTCCAGAACCAGGGAGCCTTCCTTGTAATTGCAGATCATGCCCTGAGAAATAACAAATCCTGTCCATTCTCAAAATCTTGTCTAGTTCCATGTGCGAGCTATACCTTTTGCCCTTGTTTTTATACGTGTACCCCTAGTAGAAAGCCACATCCTGGATTCAAACACTCAGAATTATGTGCTAACTTCTAGCTGGCTTGAAACTGCCTTTTCCTGGTTTCTCCATGGCTGGGATCAGGCTGGGAGCCTACTACTGAAGGTAAACTTAATGCATTTAGATGCAAAGTGACCTGTAGAAGTGACCTGCCTCCTCCATGTCTCAGTAGGCTGATGCTGAAAAAACTCATTCTAAAGTAGTTCTTTACAGATTATTTGAGTCTTCTCCAAGAGCAGAGGGAGATATTTGGGAAAAGAGTATTTTTGATTGTTGAAAGTGAAGGTTGTATGTTTCAGAAAGTATTTTATGATCCTTGTATAAGCATCTGAGACACAAACCAGCTAATATGCAAACAGAGTTAGCTGGGATAATACAGACATCAGCAAACATATACAGGGTAAATTTGGCAGGTGATACATGGAGATAAAAATCAGCCATTTCCTTTCAAAAGACAAGTTCCTGGAGATGAAGTACTGCTCCAAGAAACAGCTGCACTTTTGCTATGCATTACCTCTCACAGATTCAAGAAGGACCTTTGCATTTCAAAGAAGGAAGGCTTATTCCCTAAAACTTCATGTATTATCTGTCTTGTTATTTTGTCTCTTAGTCACTTTCAGTCAAACCAGAGGTTTCTTTGTTGTTTGTCATTCTTTATTTGCTTGCAGAGCTACAGTTAAATACCAATTACAACTTGGAGAGTAGGCAATGTATTGCTATTCCTGTTTAACTCTCTTTTTCAAGTTTTGATAATGCATGTCTTAATCATAATGACTGTTAAGTTACCACATGGAAAGCCAAATGTATGAAATATAGATGCTATTATACAGTTTAAAATTATTGTCATTTAAGAAAAGTAAAAGGACTGATGATACTGATATACTGAGGTTTTGTAAATCTCTGCAAAGACACAGGAATACATCACACAGTGCAATGTGAGCTATAGCTGCAGCTAGTTCTCATTTGAAAATCCTTATGTGGCTTTGAAAATTCATCCCATTGTATCTCTTTAAAATGTGTACTTTGCTCCTCGCCTTCTACAATGGCAGAAATGAGAGGCTAAAATCCTCTTTGTGGCTTGTCATTTGACCAGTGATTCCACTGGTTTACCATTTCTCTCTTGTGAAATACAATCATCTTCCTTCCACAATGACCTTTACCCCATTCTGCCTAACCAGCTGACCTTTGTGTCTGACCTCCATCAGCACCTAATGAAGGGATATTTGCTAGATTAATTAGCCAATACCAAATTTTTTGTCAAAGTTCTCATAATCTCTTTTGCCTTGTCTGTACAAGGTCTAGATCCTCATTCATAGCTCAGCAAGGTTCAAACTGCAGTTGCTTGGCTCAGCTTCCTCTATTCCTTTTCTATATCCATAGAGCTAGCAAAGGTGAGACAATTTATTCCCACTTTATTGACTCTTATGCTATATTCCCATAGGATTTAAATGTCACCCGGGGCTTCTCAGTGCTAGAATAACATAAATGTTTCATAAAGTTAATATAGAGAAGGAAGGAGAGCAGGTAGGAGTCAGGTTGCCCACGATGTTGAATAATGGGACTGGAAGAAATGCTTCAAGTCACTGTAAGCAGCAAGCTTACTTTAACATCTCTATTCTATAATTACATGGTATACTCAACGGTTGTTAGATTTGGAGGGCATTGCACAGTAAAGATGCATTAGAGTAATTATATTGTAATGACAGAAGATCATGAGTTAAAGATGTTATGGATCCTGCTAGTATACACATTTGAAAGGGTTTTGGAGCTGATGTGGGAGGTGTATCCACATGGAATTTGATAGCACTGATATTGTAATTAAAGCTGAGGAGATGGGGTTTGTACTTACTTCCTGCTGCTGCCGGTGAATATTAATTAGCTCATGTAACCACCTGACCCAGCAATAATCAGCACTGTTAGACAGAGCAGGAGGGATATGTGAATCGCCCACTAAATATTTATTAAGAACACCAAGATGAAAACAGCCCCGTTGTGATGGAGAATAGAGGCTCCCGGAAGATCAAGTATCTCCTCCCTGGTGGAAGGAAGAACAGAGTCTTTCCAGTTCCCTCTAGGCTCTGCTTCATGAAGCACCACGCAGATGACAGGAGCACACCTGGTTTGGCACACAAATGAATGAGGCTGCAGAGATCTCAGATTTCTGAAGACAGCTGAGACGTTTTTTTTTTCCCCCTGCTTGCCTTCCTGCCTGCATAGGCGTTAAGGAGGAGAGTGGACCCCAGAAAGCCACAAATGTAAGTCTGGACGCTCTGGGTAGACATATATCACCCTTTCTGAAGGCTTCAGCATTGTCCTCAAAGAGAAGGGAAAATATTATGTCATCACTTGCAAAGATGGAATGAAGTCCATGGGGAAACCTTGCATCTTGTGCTGGGGAAAGCCCTAACAATTAAACTAAATAAAACAAAAATTCTAGCCCCAAGTCCTAGGCTGCCTCACGATTGTCTTTGCCTGGCAAAGCAATCCTTTTCAAAATTCACACTAATAGTGTAGCGTGAGCTTTGGGGATACACAGAAAATTTGGTTCAGGGGAGAAATTTGTATCCATATTTTTTAAAGATGGCAAGTAAAAGCTATTGAGAAAATGAAGATTAGTCTATATCTGCAGCATAACTCCAAAACTGTTTCTTTCCCCATTATGTCCTGGTCTTGTTTGCTGCAGCAGCAGCCCTCCTAATGGTTTCCTGATATTACTTATTATATAGTTCATATCATATAGTCTTTCTCACATCTCCTTCATCTCTTCCTATCACAGTTCTCCCCCTCTAGGCATAAGGATTAGATCGCCTATGATATACAGTCTGTGCGAAGGGGAGAGGCTGTGGTAAAAAAATGGTACATTCTCAATTGCTTTAGTGTTGGCTAGACAGTAATTCTCAGAAAGTTGGTAGAGCATGATGCTGCTGTGCACTAGTGTCTGCTTGCTGCTCTGCAGGAGATACATAACCAACAATAGCACAGTGAGTCCTCTTTCTTGACAGCATCACAGTACCTGTATCTTAATCAGTCAGTGTCAGGCAGTGTCACAGGCTCTGAAGGCTCCTCTAAGCAAAGCACAGCGCAAATACCTTCCTGCTGCTTGTAGCTTAGGTTACCATTACTAGACTGAGCTGCCTGATGTAACACGTAGATGCTCCAGATGGGCTAAAATCTTCAGTAGTGTTGGCACCAACACGCATTCAGACCCCTCACCCCAGCCAGGCAGTTTCTGTGCTCTCGTGACTCTGTCGGAGGCTGCCACCCCTGCTAGTAACAGCACAGACAGGAGGCAGAGCTGCTGCTAGGAGAGATGACAAAAAGAAAAGACTGTTGCGGTTGTTTATATCATTTTAGTCACGTATGTTACAGAGAATGAGGAATTAATGTATATTTTATATTAAAAATATTGCATGCTTCTCAAACTATCTGATTTGTAACTTTCAAGACTATTTAAATCAGAAATTATGAAGGAGGAAACCTACCCAAAATGAAACGGTGACATAAATAAGAATTTTAGAGGAAACAATGGAATAGCTGACTACAGGGAATAATTGCGGCTCCATCAAAGTTAGAGTGGTTTACTGTTCACAGCAGTGGGTCTAGCATCAAAGGGCATCCTAAACTTGAAAACCTCGGAAAGAAGTGGGTTATCAGCAGACACAAACTGATTCATGTAGAGAACAAAGAGAACATTTTGCAAACGGGACAGCCTGGCTCTTCCAAACTCAATAGCATCATTCTCTTCCCTGAGCACGGAGAGGTTAAGCGTGGGCTTTCAGGCCTCTCACCATGTTAACATATTTTCCTCAAGGCTCTGTACCTTCAAGGTATGAATAAATAAGGCTTTATTTTTTTAAAACATTATATAAGTTACTTCTGTTCTTAGGATCTGCTGAGAACGTTTTCAAGTTCCATAAGCATGTTAGACCTGTGGGGTCAGCATAGGGGTCTGGTGAACTATGCTCACCCATGTACACTGAATATTTAAAATAGCTTTATTAAACTTTTGATGTTTAAATGCTTGACAGAATAAGGTCTACCAGTGATAAACTTCAGCAACTTGACTTTCTGTTTGTTGGTTACCCCTTTATGGGCCCTCCTGATGCTGCATAGACCTTTGTTGTGTGTGGGCAAGAAATAAATGGTTATTTGGAGCTACCCTGCTGTAATAGCACAGACAGGAGGCAGAGCTGCTCCTGTAGAGAGGTCACAAAAGGAAAAGGTTGTTGTGGTGGTGGTTGATATAATTTTACTTACATATGTTACAGAGAATGAAGAAACTAGGTTTGATTAGTGTGGAAATGCAGAGGAGCAATGCTGGCTTTCCACTAGCTATTCTGTTTTGGCTGGGACAGTATCCTTCCAAATAGAGTATCTTCATGTGCAGAGAAAGGTATCTGGGATGTTACTTTTGTCTCCGATTTTGTGGAGGGTATTCCTTGTGTCCACCTTTCATATCAAAAGCATTTCCCCCCCTGGCTGGGAGTGTGCTGGACTGTGTCACCCTGACAGATGATAGAATGGCAGCTTTAAAAGATCTTCTGCAAAACAGATACACAAATAGATTCAGAAACCAGTGGCACTTTTTTTTTGACAAGTATAAAGCCATTCACACATTTGAGCTGTTGCAGGATCGAGACCTTGTTTAGAAACAAGATGTTTGGTAAAATTAGTATGATCAATTTTCAGTTTGGGAATCTTATATAGACTGTAAGTATTTTGGAAATGAGAGAGAACACAAGAATGCTTAAATGCTATGATTTTATGAGGCTACCTTATGATTCATTTCAGCTACCCCAGAAGTAAAAAGACAGTGTTTTTTCTGGGCTGATTGCAGAGGTCATAACCTTCTGCACACAATATATTGAACAATTCCATCATTCCTGCCTTCAAAGTGAATTTAGACTGACATAGCAGAATAGAAAAAAATGCTTAATAAACTAAGGGGTTTATTGCACACATACACAGTCTTGTAGGTATGTATTCAGCAAAGAGTGGGCACGCCTCTGTAATAGGTACACTAAAAAAAGCAATCCATTTGTATTACTATCCCCTTTCACCATAATGAGTAAAAAAAGCCTTTTTCAGTTATTTTACTCTTTATCCTCATCAGCTTTACATTTGTTTGACTATAGAACTACCTTAGTAAAGAAACCTTGTTATGCAAAGTGATAAATATGAAATCCAGGAGAATGAATCTCACGTGATTAGGAGAAGATGCAGTGCACTGAGCCAAGTGAGGGATTCAGAAGACGTTGCCCTGGCAAGCACAGGCCTGTGTGCATGTCCTCTGGCAAGGACAGAAACTTCTCGTTGTGCTGCCCCTCCAGCCTCCTCAAGAGCAGTGAAGGAAAATGCTTCCAGGGGCCAACTCATCAGCCCAGATGCTGAATCAGCCCAAGAATTTTTAACTACAGGAGAAAAAGGGATCACACCAGAGGACTTTCTCCTTGAAGAGAACTTTACTTTGTTCTAATCAGAGATGGTAATTTCTGAGGTATTTTTGACTTCTTTAACGGGTCTCAGCAGTTTAGCGCAATAAAAAAATGGAAATCGTGGTCATGCTCTTTTCACCTTAGGCATAAGCATTAGTTAACCCTTTGATGTGATGAGATGTGTAAGGAAAATCCCTCAGACATTCATCCCCTTGAAAAGATCAATAGCAAAACCATTAGATAGATCATAGCCAGTCTTTGGTGCCCCTTCTTCACAGTACCCTATGGGGAAAGAGAAGCTTTAGTATCCCTGATATCCAGATAAGTAGCTAGGCTCAAGGAGAGTTACACCAGATCCTTCAAGATATCAGCGTACCTCAAAACTTTTGAGTCTCTAGGCCCAACCAACCCTCTAGAAGCTGGGATAAAGGATAGGAAGCAAAGCCTTAAATCCAAGGCCTTCATGCCTTAAATGTTAATCAAACACAGCACCATCCTTCTGCTCCCTGTAAATCATTCTACATTGCCAACACTTGTTTGCTGCCTGGTTTTGCTTTGCAGTCTTACCGTTCCATTATTATGTTGTACAGCCACTGCTACCTTGCTTTTCAGCCATATGTTTTCCATCATATTTTTCCTTCCTGTTTTTGCATTACTGTCAGTCTCTAAGCTGTTTGTGGGTCCCTGAAATGTGAATTGTTGGCCTTGTTCAGTTTTCAGTTAACCCTGCTACTTAGATGCAGGAATATCATGTTTACAATACGGAGATGTTTATTTTTAAACACTGAAGAATCTTCAGGAAAGCATGATAATAAATAATGAGAGGATGTCTGCCTGGAGGACTTCTCCCTAATGAGGTTTGGTCTTAAGCAGACATTCTGCTTGGAAGTCAGAGACCTTGTTTCTTGAGATTTTCTTGTCTTTCCCTGTCTAGCAGGGCTTTGTGTGAGATTTAGCTCATAATAGACCATGGGGTCACTAATGATTAAACATGATGGGAAAAGATATGACCATGAACATACTCAGGGTAAATATAATTTTATGCACAATTCCAATATCTAACACTTTTTTTTTTATTTGTAAACAAAAATATCTTAACAAGATAAGACAGTTACTTCAGAAGTAGGTGTAACCATGTGGACAGTTGGTAAGTAGCAAACATTACTAAGGTCAACATATCTTCAAAGAAAGATCTCTGCTCTGGGGTGTACCTCTTTGTATTGTTACAATTTTGTGTAGGATCTGTTCTCAAATGAATTTTTTTAAATGAATTATCTCGCTTTTGTAACTGTGGCATTTGTATTAGTTCACCCTCCAAAACCTGCAGTCCTTTGCATGTTCCAGCCTTGCTTTCTGTGTCTTCAGCGACACCCAGGATCCATGCTGATATGGGGTTGTGGCAGCTACATGGGTGAATACTGCTGCCCTCAATAGTCCAACCATTCAAACCATCATTTCTTTGAAAGGTAAACAAAACCAATTTCCCAGTGTGGTATTTAGGATGGTCTGTTGTAATGAGATATAGGGAATAGCAATGGAGGTATTTGCAGACGGTGGAAGTATACATAATACATGCCCAGGAAGGAGAAAATCTGTAGGGAATGATGTATGGCTTATTATGTTTGAGGGATATGGATACAGTTCTCCTGATGCTCGTTGAAACCCCTGCTATCCCGTATCAGAAGCCTCTACATTAATTTCACATCTCTTAAAAGCGGTATAGTATTTCCTCATGGATTTACTTGAAGATCAACACAAATAAGAGACTGAAGCACCTTTTTAATTGAACAGTGAGAGGCATGAGTATAATAAATGGTTGGACTCGATGATCCGATGGATCTTTTCCAACCTGGTGATTCTATGATTATACCTAGCGAACCAAGGTCCCTAGCCAGGTCATTTAGCCCAGACAGTAGCATACTGGATGCTTCTTGGGTTCTGCAGAACAAATGGACATCCAGGTAATGGGATAGGAAAGTCAGCAGACTTAAGGATTCCTCTGTTTACAAATCCCCACAGATATTAAAAGGTAGCCAGAATTGCAGGCCACAGTTATCAAAAAGTAATATGTATGGCAAGCAGTTTTGATTGGATTTTTCAAGCTAAATTAACCTGTACCATGATTTTGAATAACTGTATCCAGGATGAAATCTTCCTCCCTAGATGAGCTAGTTCATCTCTGCCTATTAGTCACTCATTCCCATACTGGGCAGAACTCCTCTTAAAATCGAGCAAAAGGGAAGAATATTATTGTCAGACTCCTAAATTAATAAAGCTCTCCCCTGATATAAAACAGTCCAGCCATTTACTTACTGCAGTGAGTAGCACATCCTCAAGTTACAGATATTCACAATGGAAACATCTCTCTCTCTGCCTCAGTCACACATCTAATAGCCCTTAGGCAGAACAGGTTTGAAAGGCATCTAACCAGTAGCTGCACACAGTGTCTGGTTCTTCAGGTGGTGCAAGGTTCAGCAGCCAAGTGAAAAAAAAAAATTGCATCACTCCTTTCCTCCTTGCCTCCAGCAACATCTGCTTATTTGACAAAGTGAAAGCTCAGTAGTTCTGCACTTCAAAAACTAGTTTGATGTCTGACTGATATTCAAAGTGCTCAGTAACTCTATGCTTTGCACTCACCTGTTTTAATCTCTTACTGTACAAGCAAGTTGATAACGTAATAATCAAACAAAAGATTGACGGAGGATGTAGCAAGCTTAATATATCGCTCTGATTCTTCTGCCATGGAGTGACAGATGAATTCTATAGAATTCTTTGAAAAAGAAAAGTCGTCCCTTGGTGGCTTCATTGTTTTCCAGGCATCTTTGTAGATGAACTTTTCCAATGGTTCAATCATCACAAAGTAGAAATGTAACCTGTCAAGTGACAACTTGAAAACCTGGTCTAATATAAGGAGCTCTAATGCAGTAATGAATCCTACAGGCAAAATGGGACTTTTTTGACTGGATTTGTAAGGTGAGGAAACAGGAGAAAATGTTGCAATAGAAGAGTTAAGTCAGACTGTTATTTTTGACTGCCTTATAATTTGCGATGTTACAAAATTAAGGTCTCTTCAAAAGCTGGAGCTCAAACTCTAGAATCAAAATGCCTTGAACTCCTCGCAATGTGATCTCTCATCTATATTGTCTATTTGAAAATGAAAAGGCAGTGCGGAGAACTCTCACGTTTGAGTATCCCTGATATTCAAATCTTGAAATGGATTCAAATTTTACGTCTCAACAGCAGCTGTGTTTTTTTCTGTGTTCATTCCAAGATAGTTGCAGGATGCACCATTTCCCAGTTACATGGTAAGGGAGGCTGTAGGCATTTTATGGCTACAAAAGAAGAAGATTCCTTCCTAGTCCCACCGTAGCCACCTCAAGTCCTCTGGTGAACTACAAAACAATGCTTAAACATACGTCTATCAGAGAAAGTTAGTTGGAATCCAGGCTGATATGATCCCCTCTGAGATTGCTTACTGGGAATTTTTATATGTGAAAATAGAACAAAATCAAGCCTTTCCAAAGAGAAAACCCACAACTTGCTGCTGGGACAGGAAATGAGTGACTTATAAATTACAAGAATTTAAGGATCATTTAAAGAAAAGAAAAATCTCTGAATACTTGTCAGAAGTGGGGGCAGTAGAAAGTAGAAACAAGACTATAATTTTGTTACTACACCATAACCACTCCAAAAAGGGTTTGTGGAAGCAGCTGGGTTGATTATTTCTGTATCAACATTTTATATATGTACTTACATATTACCTATGCTAATACTTTATATAATATTTGTTTTATATGTTTGTTACACATCCTTCTGGTCTATAGAGTAGGTAAATCTTCTAAGTGTATCGTTTTGTATATTTGCTATTTATGTTTTATATAGTTTGGATACATATCAAATGACAACATGAAGGTTATAGGTGCTTTCCACATATTTGGAAGGGTGTGAAAAGGAGGATAGGTGCTCTTTGTCTTAGGTTGAGTCAGAGATAGCAGTTATCTCTACAGGCCTGGGCTAAGGCTGGTGCCAGGAATGAGTGTCAAGGATCTGGCGTGAAGTGTTTGACACTGAGTGAGCAATGCAGAAGCAGCAGAGTCTGAAAAGCAAACCCATGCTGCTCTCACAGGGTTTCACTCTGAGTGGGTTCTTTTGGGGTGTATTCCATTGCTTTGTTTTAAGCACAGCTCTGCTTTGACTCCAAAGTGTCTGCAGCTAGCAGTGCATGAAATCCAGGCGCAACACTCTTGTAAAAGCAGCCAGCACCTTCCCTGTGGCTACTGGGCTGCAGGGAAGGGGCTGCCAGCTCCTTCCCACCCTGACACACACACAGCCCCACGTTGACTGCAGCCACCAAGGATACGGAGCCTCCCACCTCCGTACGGGAGGTTCAGCCACGTGGCCTGGCTGCTTCGCCTGCACAGAGCAGGACATGGCTAACAAGGAGCAGGCTTTTGATGTTGCGAAATTTTCCATCTGTTCTCAGGATTTATAATTACATGCAACTCACCGTGCACCTTCAGCAATCCATAATTGGTAGGCATTTGCCTCATTAATCATTCAGACGCTGTAAGCTGCTCCGTGCACAACTGCGGAAGTTATGGCCAAATTTACATATCCTTGCTGTGGTTTGTATCGCTTACCACGTGCGATGTTAGGGAGCTGTGGTCGAATCGGAGGAAATTTACAGTTATTGTCACTCAGGGTTTGTTTTTTTTTAATATCTTGAAGTGCCACAAGATGGCACTGATTCCGAAGGGCCTCAGCCTGGCTGCCTCCTCCTATTGCCCAGGCTTGGCCATTCCAGCAGGTGCAGCCTGGGATGCTTTGGACACCTTTTACTAACTAGCCGGTGCCTCTAACACCACTCAGCTTTTCACAGTGTGTTTTGTTTTAAGCGTTATCTATTCCATGCTATGATTCTGTGACAATTACATGAAGCTTTACCATTTAGAACGATTTAATTTTTTTATGTTAATGGGATGGATGGTGGTTGTGTGTGTTTTTTTTAAATGCCCCAGCCAAGCCATACAAACAGCACACAAAGCCTAGACTGTGATTAAGTCCAGCAAGAGCCGACATTTGTTATTCACTGCTAAACTGGGTGAGTTCTTTATCTAAAGGTAGAAACCAGCAGTTGTGGGATGCACATGAAAGCAGGATCATCTGCTTAGATGAGGCATTTGCTGAAGAAGTATGTGTAACTATGTAGTACACAACTTGCTGCTGTGGTTGCTTCCTTCTGGAGCCTTTTCCCACTACCATGCTGGTGAGTAAAACGCAGTTGTTGACTTCATGTTTCTTAAGCATCTCTTGAAGTTCAGCATAGATACGCATCTCTGGACTCTCTAGGTAGCCTTAGCTTGTTCACATCTCTTGCCATTTTTCTGCAATAGTAAGGTACTGTTCATTACTTCACCAAACTGTGCCTTTTAGGCTAGTTGTAGCACCCTGAATGGTGCTCTAGTGGCTTATTTGATGGATGAATTGCAATTACTGCTTTGGAATCCCTTTATTGTGACACTGGTTTTCAGTTTCACCCATGTATAATAAATGCCTGACAAACACGGGGTATTATTTCACTCCTTTATTAAGTCATTTATTAGACTGCAAGTTCTTTAACTTCATCAGAAAAGTTTTTGGATAAAACCAATTTACTCCCATTGTGGTTTAACACACTGCTATTACATGGATTGCTTTTCAGTAAATCCATATATTACAGAACCCACCCAACACTAAAACAATATTTTTTTCATTTAGCAAGCTTCTAGTCAAATCAAATTTTTATTTTTCCCAGAAATGGGGTTTGTTCTGGTTACCAAAAGGCAAAAAAATCCTTTTTTAAATGCCCTCTCATCTATGAAGAGATATGCACATTGGCCACATGCTGAAATACTACAAAAACTGCATTTCTTTGATGAATCCCACAGTATTTTTGGGTTTGAATCAAACTCTTAGTCAAGGGAAAATATAGAAATAAAGAATACAGATAATGCAGTACAAACACAGAACAGATGTTTGCATTTAAACATACACTATTCAGCTGTTAAAAAAATAAATCATTCAGACACCAACATATCAAAGGCATATGACATATTATAGTGTCTGACATGCTTCCACAAGTGAAGACATACACTGGCTTTGATGACAACCATGCATCTGCATCTTTCAATATGAACAGTTTATCAGGGGAACAGTCAAATTTGTGCCTGTACAGGAACGTGTATTTTGGACACACCACATTGTAACCTTGCAGTATGTCAAATTAGGAGAATGTGTGTCAAATCATTTTTTCCCTCTTGTTTCTGTTCAGCTCTAGGGTGATGCTTTAAAGTATGTAAGATTCAGCAAGGACTCAGCTTTGAAGCAAGGTCCAGCTGGCCAGCAGTGTCACGCAGTATTGCATTACAATTCCAGGAAGAGCTCCTCCTGGGATAGAGACCCTGTCTCCAAAAGACGATCAAGAGAGAGTACCCTCTAAGCCAACCAGACAACACAGTGGCAAATTTCAGCCAACCACATCAGGTTAGTTTTCCCCTCTGCAGTGAAGACTGGCCTGGGTTCCTGCAGTCCTTCAACATCAGTAGAAGAACAAACCCCAAGCAGAGTCTCCCAGCAGTTGTCACAACATAGTCCTCCTTTGCTACATTTGCTAGAACAATTCCATACCACATTACTCATCTTGCAAAGGGACCCCAGGAATAGCAGAGCACAACCATTGCTTCTGCTGAGCTGTTCTCCCAGAGGCAGCAAGGAAAGTAAAATTGACACAATGGGCTACTCCCAGTGCTATTCTAAAAACTGACAGCTTTGTCTCCTTGGCATATGGTTGGCAGTTCCAGCACATGGGCAGTTACTATTTCACCACAGCAGAAATAGGTGTTAAAGCTTATTAATGTTATGGGGACTGGTCAGGTGAACATAGGGCTATATGCCAAGGAACTCAAGTCCTGTCTAGACTTAAGCATATTTCCACAGAAAAAGCATCACTTCAGGTGCCACGAGAGCTTTGCTGGACAAAATTCAAGGTACTAACTTGATTTCAGCTTTAGAATTCAGTGACTGAATTTTGCCTACGTTCATTTCTAGAAAATCCTCAGGGGGCAGTTGCTCAGTTCAGAGCTTGTGAAGGAAAGAATAAAATAAACAACGGCCATACTGAGGTTTACACAGATATCAGCTGAGGAAGGTCAGGCTGTTGAGAGAGACTCTACTGTGCCTACATATATAAATAAACAAGAAAGAAAAATACTCCTTGCTGAAAGCTAAATTAGCCCTGTTGTCCAACCCTGAATTTAGGGGCACTACCTAGTTCATATGTCCTAAATATTTTTCTGTATTGAACAACTAAGGTACTTCTTCATCAGCATATCCTTGGGTCTAGCAGTTAATTCACTGTTTTAAATGAACACCATCCAACTGAGGAGAGTCTCCTATGAATGCACTAAATAAGGAGAAATTCCAAAGTGTTATTCCTTCTCTGGTTATGTTTAGAGCCTAATGGGGTACACTTGCAGGTCCCGCTGATGCCTGGACGAGGCTTTCAGCTCATAGCTAGCTCACAGCCTGTCACTTCAGAGCACAGAGAGCAAGCCGTCCTGCCTCCCTGGGGACAAGAGTACATCTGTTCCACAGCCCAAGGTGCTGAAGATAGGCAGTGCACTAAGAATGCTGAGTTAGGCTAGCCTTAAGTTGCAAGTTTGATTGCCTTGATGCTTTCTGTCCTTAAATAAAAATACTGTTAGTGTTTATAGAATTTCCACAGTTTATTTTATCGGTCTCCCCCGTGTGTTCTCTCTCGTATAGAAAAGGAAAAAAAAAAGCCATATATTGTCTTCTAGTCACTAGCTGGTCCTTCTTTAAGGACCTTGTAAGACATTTTTTTGTGTATTGTTTCCCTGCATATGTGGGCAGCTTTACTACTTCATCCCCCTTAGGACCACTTAACAACATCAGCAAAGCAATTAAGTGTAGTTTTCAGGAAAATGCCAGAGGCATTACACTGTCTGGATGGGAGTCTCAACCCAATTATTTTCAGCTAGTTGTGAACTGTGGAAAGTGGACTTTACTTCATTATAACTTCAGTTCCTGCTGATTAAAAGTCTAGTGTGTTACAGACGGTAAGGAAAAATGAAACAATTAAACTTTCCATCAATAAAATTGCTGCATATTCTTCAACATAGGGGTTTACTTCTCTCCAGAGAAGTGATTAAAATGATCTGATTGAACTATAATTTGATTGACTGAAGAGCTTCAATCCATTGCACTAAAGCTTAAATTCCATCTTATTGCTCGATTTAACTCTGGATATAAAAAATTACTGGCGGTCTTGCAAACCCCTTATGCAGTCATCCAGCTGAAATTTCTTGCTGCTCACAGGCTGCGGTAGGTTCTATTCTTTCTCTGCTGTGTGTGCACGATTCACAATGAATGCTGAAACAAACCCATGATGACACTTAAGAAATTATGTTAATGCAGCTTTAAAAAAATAGAGAAGGCCTCATATTATCAGGTATTGTGTGCCTATTACATAATTATTTGGGGATTCTAAACTCAACCACAGATAAAGTTAATCCAAGAGACTAGAGAGAACAATTATCAGGTTATATACTGTTGCTGCAGCAAAAATTAGCATATTCTCATGATGAAAAATGCAGTTGAGATGCACCTTCCTACTGCAGAGCTGTCTTCAGCAAGGTGTGAGGTTTCCAGATGTTTGTAAACATGCGTATGTATGACTCTTCCCTTCTAAGAGATACTAGAGAGGTACATTTAGTTTGGTCTCAAGTGTAAGGTGTGCTGTCTATGAATCAGGATGCCTGGATTCCAGTCCGAAGACCATTTATTTGGACTTGGAGGAAGTTTTTAAGGTTTGCTTATTTTAGGAGGCCTTCATCTTCACAGGGAAAAAGTGAGCTGCCAGAGTCAGGGACCCCTACTGCATAGTGAAGTTTAATGGAAGCCAGTTAAGAACAAGGAGCTGCTTGCTTCTCATTCAACAGGCTACTATGATGCTTTGCTACTTAAAATACCTAGAATATCGCTCCCTCCTGAAAACTTAATTGGAATGCCATTTCCTACTGTGACACCTGCTTTGTCTATTTTCACTGTGTGTTCTCAAATAAAACACAGTAGACTTACAGCTGCAACACTTGCGTTGAGTAAGAATATATTATAGTCTTAAGTTGTAGCAAGATCACATTATATTGATAATTAAATTAATCTAGATAGATAAGATGTGCAGATAAAGATAGGCAACACCTGGGTTAAATACTTCATGCACTTCCTCTAACAGGTAGCTCAAACTCCAAATGAAGATTTTCCCTTAACATCACCAACAAGGGCATGTATTTCTTGAGCTATAACATTTAGTATTGAGCTCAGTTTGCTGTTGAGCTTCGCACTTCTGGGTTTGACTGATCTATGAGGCTGGCTTCATAGCTAATAAGGCCATATATGTGATTTGCAGCTCTAATTCTTTGACATTGCCAATCAGAGTTATACAGGGATTCCTGACCACAGTCAAGGGTTACTAATTCATTAACTTCTTCGATCTTATTGTTTAAGGATAAGTCATACCACAGTTCTTCATATCTACCGCCAAAAGCCATGAAGATTACACTGGAGTCAGTGAGGCAATACTGATCTGATAAAATACTGCCTCCATCTAATTTAGAAGGAATAATTTTGACAAATTATATTTGGTACTTAATGATAATCTTATATTTTTGGCCTTTTCTTGTTTCCCCCTTAATTTTGATTACTGATTACTATAAACATTATCCTCTACTCCACCTCATTATATGTAACTTCGAACAAAGATGCGCAACAACAGCAGTACCAGCAGCATTTTAAAGGAAGATAAGGGCAAATGCAGAACCAGAACTCTGTAGGTGTCTCTGGAGGCTGCAGGATGTTTGATACATTCCCTGATCCTAGCTTTACCCACACACACAACAGAGTTTTGTAGGGCCCCTGTACCTACTATAAAGGCTATTTAATCTTTCAGTTCTTACACAGACAGATAAATTCTCTCAATTATAACACCACCTTTGTCTGCATAAAAGTTGCAGAATGTGGTGCTGTGTTTGAAGTAATTTATACTTTAATTTCTTGCAGGACAAGAAAACAGCAACAAGAATGGCCCCAAGTGCGAAACGAGACTTGAGACTTATCTAAATGAGAAAGTGGCAGGGAACTTACAAACCATTTATTAATCTCTTAGTGTGCTCAAGCACATGGCAGCAAGCAGAGCCTGGGAAGGGATTTTGTCATACTGACAAGAATCACAAGAAATCTGAGGAGTGTGTGAACAACATCAAGACCTTCTTCCAATCCCAGCCTGTGCAGGCAAGAAGGAGGAAGAGGTACCTGGTAACCCAATCAATTGCTTAATATGGTTCCCCAGAGAAGCATCAGCAACTGTATGGACAGGAACTTGCCACCAGTTCCACCAGGCAATGCTGGACTAGTACATCAGAGGAAAAGTGAGGAATGATTCAAGCTGGATCTCTTTTCTGTAGCTGTGGGTGTCCTGGCAGATATACAGGAATAACCGTTCACAACTACGAGTAGAATGTAATTTCACTATGGATGCTGGAAATCATGCAAGTGATCAATCTGTCCTTACCATGCTAGGGATAGGGATCAGAATTTTCTGTTTTTCAACTGCAAGTTGATTTAAAAATCTCTAATTACAAAAATATATAAAAATGTATTAGCCAGCAGATTTGTGTTTGAAAAACACAGCACTTTAATTTCAGAGATATTGTCAATATCATTTTTTTTGAGGAAATGTAATTAGTGCAATTTATTCTTTAGGATATAGTTTCATCATTTAAGAAAACATTTAAAAGTCACAGTGTTATCTATTTATTCCACACTGTTAAAACCCCAACAAAACATAAGCAAACACTTGAATACTCTCTACCTAGCAACCAAGGTCCTTCATCAGAAAAGTAGCATATTTGTCTTTTTTTATTGAGGCAAATTTCTAGTAGCATATTTGTGCCATTCAATAACCATCAAATTCCTGGAATATAATTTTAGATGAAAGTCTAAGACAGTGACTAAGCCATCTCTTTGTTAATTTTCTAGAAAAAATTAATTAAGCTTTTTTTTTTTCTTTTCCAAAAATACCACACATAGCAAGAATGCCCTCAGATTTAATATTACAAAAAACCATCTATCGAGCTACCCAAAATCACTCTGGGCCAGAATTCCACATTGGATACATCCAAATCGCTATTTGAATGCCTGTTACTACTACCACCTACATGTAACACTGTGGTCATGGGGCCAGATATTCAGCACTCTGTGTATCCCTTCCACTGACAGAAATGTCAAGAAATTAATTTTAGGCACTAAGCTTCTGCATGACTTAACTCTTAAAATTACCAGCAGCATTTTTACAAAGTGAGTTTCTGCAATTCCCACTGCATTGAGCACAAAATAGAGATACTGAGTACTTCATTTGGATTTAGTGTGGTCTTTAAAGCACGGGATAGCAGTAATGTGCAGGATACTGGGGATCCAATAAATAAATAAACAAACAAAAAACCCCAGAAAATATTTACACTGACAGAATCCTCTTCCCCGCAACCCTTCTTTTCTTTTATAATGGTATGTTCTCCCCTCCTTCTTTTCTTGTCTGAGGGAGCTCAATACTTCAAGAAAAACAGAGGAGCAACTGGGAAATGCGTCTTCCATGGAAAAGATGAAAGATAGCTAAGCGAGCAGATGTGTCCTTCTCAACACAGTGTGGTCAAAGAGCCAGCTCCCAGCCTTTTCCCAAAAGAGTTCACAGACAACTGTCCAGAAAAGCACACTGTCTCCCCAGCAGTTCTGCTAAGAGCAGGATACACTGCAGCACTCTGGCCTGCTGCTGCTGTGTCATTTCAGTGCCTCCGAGGTCGGCTGAGTGTATTAAATTAACACTGTTCCCAGGCAAAGCAAAATGTCTGCAAACAGAATGGTGCAGCATAATAATGGGACGGGGTAGGTGCATGCCTAAATATTAAATGGTTGGAAGAAGTGGGAAGCATTGAAGTGATTCTGACTTACGCGACTTAGTGCCAAATGTACTTTAACACACAGATTTCCCAGCAGATTACATGTCTGTTCACCACAACTTAATATTTTCATAGCTTATTTCAGTATTTTTGCATGTGTTTCATCCTTAATTTATTTATGAGTTTAGGATTATTAACAATTTGAAGCTTCATTACAAACTACCCTGAGGGAATCTCACCTGCCTCGTCCCACTAAATTATTATTCCCAAATATCTAATTTACATTTAATAAGACATCAATTGAACATCAATAAAATAATAATGAATTAATAAACTATGGCTTCCTAGAAATACTAGTAGCATAAATATGTAAGCAAATGCAGTGCACAGTCTGCAGGTCAGCAGTCAAATTGCTCTGAGAATATTTGTCAGAATCATTTAGTATTTAGAATAAGATAATAAGACACAAAAATATCTTATTGCTATGGTCTTCAACTAATTCTTGTGATAATTGTGAAGCAAACCAACCTGTGAACCTGTAAGGCAGAGCTGGGATGTAATCAAGTGTTCTACGTGAGGAAGACTGCCATCTCAAAACACTATAAATGCCTAAGGGACTATAGGAACTATGTATTAACATCAAACAAAATGGCAAAAGAGTTTTGGTAAATATATATATATATATTTTTATTTTAACATGTTTCTTAAACTAAAGTGCTTTATTTGTCTACACAGAAAGTTAAAGCACATCTCTTTTTTTTTTTTTTTTTAACTGACTTCCACTTCTGCCTAAGAATATTAAAATACCACAGTGTGATGTTGCTTGTTGGGTGCTCTGTTTTAACAAAACATCAACCCAAACAACAAGCTTTGGCAAATATTTCCAGGCAGGCAGAAGTGGCATTATTTAGCCCTCGGGAATTTTGGTAAAGGCCCTAAACCTATTCCACCCTATAGCTCCACAGCGCTGTGTATTACTAACTGGGGACACATACATTTCCTAGGCTCATACAAAGGCCACACAAGGTTTAATGCAGGAGGGGAAAGCAAAAGAGTCAAAATTTTTATTCTGATTTTTTTTTTTCCTTAATTTTACCAAGTTCTTATTAGGTACCTTCTTTTATAGAACAAATTTTATCAGGGCTTGAAAAAGAGTCTTAGATGGAAAAAATGACCATGTTGTCAGTAGTGTGCTTCTCTGTCTCAGTCTACTAAGAAACACACTTACTCAAAATGATCCCACTGAAGTCAGTGGAACTCCATCAGTTCCTCACTTCGACAGCATCAACATGAGGGCTTTAAATGCCCATTTGTGGAACTGAAGCCAAAAGACAGTATTACCCTTCTATGACAGCCTGATATTTTTTAATTTTCACTGACTCTCCTTTTCCTTTTCGTTCATAACACATTTTTCTTCTTTAACTGCCTGTGTCCACTGGTTGGTTATCTGCATTACACAAGTAAGGTTTATAAAGCCAACTATCCTCAGGCATGCAACATGGGTTCATGCAAACATTACAATCCTATTTGAAACCTTAATTTTGCTTGAGACGTTTATGAGTCCACCGAAATGTGCTAATCCAGTCCTAACATAAAGAGGTTTCATTTTAACGTTTTAAAAATTTTTAAGAATTAAAGGGGGCATCAGATATTCTGGTCTGACCTCCTATGTCAGATTTTCACACAGAGAGCACTTGCCCACAGCTTTGAGGGATGGTTCTAATTTTAGGGCAACTCACTTACCACACTGAAGTTTTGAAAGAAAAAATACCACTTGCTTCTCTTTGTAAAAAGATTTCCACTATGGACCAGTTTCAGTGCCCTCATTCAATCAAAATACTCGCTGACTTGAATATACATTATTCTTGAGTAAGAAAGAATAAAGTCTTCAGGTTTTGGGCCTTCTTTGCAATGGATCCTGTGAAAATAAAAATAAATAATACACCAATTCACCTTTAGTGAGTGCAAAAACAGTCCCCTAGCGTGATTGCTATCAGTTTGTCTCCAGCGAGAGCTGTATAATCTCTTCTGTAAACATGACAATGAAAAATGATTCGTCTCTTTCTCCTCTCTCACTCTCTAGTGTGACAGACCCTTAATTATGGCTATTACATTATTAATTGCTTCAGAGAATACTACATGGCTAAAGCTGTGTTTTCCTCTGGATATCAAAGACAGTACTAAAATGCTGCTTAGGATAGCTCCTCAGAAACATCTGCTGATATGCATCCCAACAGAGGAATGCTCTGTTCTAGACAGAAAGCATATAGCTTCAGCTCGCTGCCTCCTACTCCCGGATGATAAAGCATCCCGCAAAAAAATGACACAACACTGAAAAGGGGAAGATTTCCACCTGAAAATACTGAAAAAAAAAGTACACCTCTAAGTTCTGAAAAAAACATTCAGATTTCTGCTCTGTTCACCAGACCTCTGGATCCTTGCAAAGTTCACCCATCCTTAATAAGTTCCTGAACACTGAGGCTCACAACACAACAAAGCTAAAGCAGTGTTGCAAATTATGAGGGTGTAACAGGAAATTGAACTAGAAACCACCCACTAAGGCACTGTACCAACAGCATCTATTACTGCACCACAAGCAGAGCTGTAACATTTTAATTTTTTTAGGTATAGCATTTACGGGCATCCTTCAGGGATAAACAGAAGAAGTCTACCTGCTTCTAAACCAGCTAGAAAGGATATCTATACAGGTACCCCAAGGAGGGAACAAGAGGGCTGAACAAAGATTCAGGTTTGCACCAATGACTGATTCATAAACTCTTTATATGTAAGTAACATGAATCAATTACTACATAGTAATTACTAGAAAATTAGCGTAACTGCCTCTCAAGAGAATTACTGGTGAACACTTATCTTCCGCAAGTAAGTAGATACAAGCCAAAGTTAAGCATATGTAGCAGGTGATGATATGTATTACGATAACATATTTGGGTTAGAGTTGTTTTGGAATATGTAGTAACTTACTGATAGCCAACATCTTACAACATTATCCACATGAAAAGTAATGCCTGGCTATTTATCAATTCTTAATAAAGCTCTGTGCTTCTAAGTATTACTGTTGATGCTTCTCTTGATTTTGATTCAGCTGATTTTTGTCTAAGCTCAGCACTGTGGCTCATCCATGTTTCCTCAGCTCCCTCAGGATTTGCAAATACAAATTCCTACTTGATGAGCTTGTTAAAAAATTAAGAACTGCATACGCAGCACTGTCCTTGTCTGTCCCCAGTCTATCTATGAAACTAACACTGATTCAAGACGCTTAGAAAGGCATACGTGCATACCAAAAGCACAGGTTCCACGATGAACACTGCATTATCCATGAGCAGGTTATGCTATCCTAAAAGCATACTGTCAAGGTGTACTACCACACTCAATTAAACCCATATGTGCCACACAGTAAAAGAATTTTCAGATCAACCACATCTGTAAAGGTAAGTTTGTTCAGAACTTCACAGACACATGGTGATGAAGCAAAATTAAGTAGATTTAAAACACCTTTCTGCCAAAACTTAAGCGTGTTCCATACCTGCTCAATAACCATTACTTTAGACTAGTGTAAGCATGACTGCATTTCAAGCAGTTTAATTATGTTACATATCTCAACCATCAAGAGCTGTTGTAAGCAATTATGATATACAATGACACGTTTCTCAGTTATATCCTTAAGACAGCAGTAACGCTTTTGAACATTTCACTTTCCAAGCATCTCTTACTGACATCATGTCAGCTACTCCATGAGCCATGTACCTCAGCTGTGGAAGCTCAACATCCTTCCACTGATACAGTGAGTATTACTGAAGATCAGGTCTCGTGATTTTTGAGCTTACAAATATGTTCTGTAAAAGGATACTTAAACTATTTGTGATTCTTGTTGCAGTTTAAATCCTATATAGTATTTTTGATGAAGCTTTGTGACTCAAAAAATCCACAGTCTAAATGAAGGACTGCTAAAACCCCTCTGATTTGCCAGAAAAATCGATTGTCCGCTGCCCAATTCCATTCTTAATGAAAGAAGCAATTCAGAAACCTACAGGAACATGCTTTATTGATTCATTCACAAGTCACTAAAGCCTGCTGCCTATGATCCCTCCAGTAAGACTAACCACATAGTGTTTCTAGCGTACTCAATTGCAAGAAAAGATGATGACCCCAGATCTGTTCTGCTGGAAGTCCAGTGAGACTAAATATACCCAATAAATGTAAACACAGTACGCCACTAAGTTAATGATAACTCTGTGTAGGAGACAGGGAGACTTAGGTTTCCTCTTTATTATCCCTTCAGTTGAACCACTGCCATCTCTGTAATTTATTTACCCAGGACAGTTGAGCCCAGGCGCATACCTGTTTTTTCACGGAGGTACTTGTTTTTCTCAATTTTGCAGATGGATTAAATAAACCAGGAGGAGGCCAACCTACATGTGTGAGGTCACACAGTGAACTGAAATCTACACCGCAGTAGATGCCTGAATCCATTCAGGTTCAAGACCTAATTTGGCATAAACCTGGTGTGTAGCTGTACTGCACTGTATATTTCATAAACATATTTTTCAATAATCTCCTGTGCTTTTTATTAAAGCAATACCAAGCAGTAAGAACAGCAGAGCCTATATCGGGCAAGGTTTCCTATTAAATTCCACTACGGCACCTCAGCCATGACCTGTAGTAATTTGGGTAATCTAATAAGGCCAAATGCCCCATAAGCATCTGGGATGATACACTGTCTACCTGCAAGACAGAAGGAAGTATAAGAGAGTAACTAAATACCAAGTATCATCTAAAAGTAAGAAAAAAACCACAAGAGAACTTAAAAAATACGTGTAAGAAAATACAGGAGGAGAGAACACTTTATCAAGTATAAGAAAATCTGCTTTACACAGTCCTACAGGTACGTTCAAGTATCACCATTTCAACATTCATTTTGAACTCAAAACAGTTTGTCCTTTTTAAAGGAATATGCTGCACTCATTTAGTATCAGGCTTTGTGGTAACTACAGTTACTACAATTATTCTGATACTTTGAAGCATAGCATTTTCTAAGAAACCTAAACAGTCTTCTGCCTTTTACCTTATAACACAATAGGTTTCAGCAAGTCCAATTCCCTTAAATCATTCTAATACTCTTCTTCCTTTATATATGCTTTTGATAAGAAGTGTGCACAGACCCAGTCAAGCATAACTCTCTCTACTGTAAAACTCATCTGTTCACCTGTATTATGATTTCAGTCCCTTACTGGCTTTAGAACAATTCTACGTAGAGAATGACTTCAGAAAGCAGCCTCTGCTCTCAGGTAGCTGTTACTTGGATAAATGAGGTAACAAGCAATTTAGTGGTATACACAGGAATTAAAAGATTATTTTTCTATGCTCTTTAATATTTCTCCTAATTCTAAAATCAGACAGAGCCCCAGCATAAAAATCACTTTTCATTTAGAATTGTCTCTCAGCAGGGTAGCACGCACTGCCAAGTTATCGCTTTGTGCCATATCGTATGTTCAAAGCCATCAGTATTCAGCGCGCTAAGTAGTGACACTGAATCCCCACAATCAGAAATAAAAATGAAAGTTTCAAAAAGATTTCAGAATTTTGATGAATATAGATGGCTGCTTTGAAGATGGAAAACATTTTACAGATTTACATTTTAGTCTGTTTTGAATGGATACACAGACGAAAATATGTTTTGTAAAGTAACAATAAGATTTTCAGTTTAACATTTTGCATAGTTAAATTGTAAGTAATACTAGGAGCCACAGAAAGAATTATTTATATTCACCGTACAGAAAGCTTGTTTCAATTCTGCCTATTACTCAAGCTCCTGAAAAGCATCTCATTTTATAACCTTAATAACTATTAATGTAAGCCACAAGTATAGTGCAAATGTACATTCCCACTATTATCTCTCCCAACCAAGTACAAGGATCCAAAACAATCAGGGTGCCATCATTGTTTCTGTAAATGATTCAGAAGGTTTATGAAAGGTTTTCTTTTCTTCTGAAAGACACAACTAATGTTGCCGAAGCATTCACACACACTAGAATTAAAAATGTTGAGAAAAGGGCTCTGAAAGGAAAATTAATTGGGAAAATGCAGTTTCTAACACTGCTTCCTGTCACTTCACTCCTAATGACTGAAGTGTTTTTATAGTTTCTGTGTTCTCCCTTAGTGCTGAGTAATTTGATTTCCAAACTCCCTGAGAGCTCTGTGACAAACCTCCAGGGTGTTTCCAGGATGTAAAGGTCAGAGCTGAAGAAGGTGGGGAGGGTGTATGCAGAAGACAAGTCTCAGGATCTCTCACTTCATATCCACTACTGACACAGACACTAGGGACAGTAAAACACAATAGGCAGTCTCTTGAAGCAAAATCAACCATGATGGGAACTTTCTAAGGAAAAACAACCCTGGCAGGCACCCCTTAAAGATCCTGAAATAAATGCCAGCAGAGTCCAAATGACATTCTTTAAACCAAAGGAAGAAGATAGCTTTCCCAGAGATCTTCTGCATGGAAACCAAACAGGCTTCCAAATTTTGTTAATTTCTTGAACAAAAACCTTACACTGTGAAGTCCTAACAGCGTGGCTTGCAAGCCTGGCTACAACATCTGGTATTTAGGGAAATACCAACACCCCTAATACTTTACATGCTTAGGGACATGGTTTACTGATGGAGACTCAGCAGTCTTAGGGTTAGGGTTGGACTTGATGATGTTAAAGGTCTTTTCCAACCTAAATGATTCTGTGATACCCTCCTGTGCTATATTCCTGGATTCCTTCCCACCCCATCCTCCAAAGACATACTTCTTCAGCCAACTCCTTCACTGCCCTGACACCAGCCTCTAAATTCCTGACAAGATGTTGCTGCTTTGGTCTAGACATTATATGACTTTCCCTGTGCTGCCTGGTTCCATTACCGTTCAAGAAGTGCCAGCCAATCTTTATCTTAGCATTCCCTAACAACCTTATTTTTTTTTCCACTGGTTAATTAACACAATCACTTCTTAAGATCATCTGTAACTCTAGTTAGTGGAACAGGTGTTGTAACTAGTAAAAAGTCTGTAAAGAGAAAAATCAATATCCTACCAGATGTAAGCAGAGAATGTCCCTTCCAACATCACAAATTCCCTTCTGGGGACAAGAAAGAATTCTCTGCTGCTTTTGCATGATGTGCTTTAGCTTAACCTTATTTGTTATTCTCAGTTTAATCAAGTTCTTCCATAGCATAAGAGTGATCACCATTATGCTAATCTCTGCACTAGCCATGCAAATATATAAACATTTGTGTGCCAAATTATTAAGGCTCTGTCTATAATGTTATGCTCCTATTTACTATCTGTATTTTACGTCTTATGGATTTCTAAACATTTAAATTTATATCAGCGCTGTCACATATCTGCAAGCAGAGACAGTTTTATGAGCACTAAAAAAGCTGCAACACACAGCCACTAAATACTAATGACATAAATGGTATCCACTAATGGTCTCTATTTTTATTACAATGCAAAACTTCGATACATTGCAATTAGCATTGCTCTTGGGCTGAACCATACACACTTTGTAACGCCAGCTTCCATCCCTATAGCATAAACCGGCATATTTGTTGTATATAGTTCTGCCCTGTACTGCAGATGTTGATTGAATGCCCAAGTCAGCAACTGTAGCTAAAATTCCCTCTATTTACAAAGTCTTACTGTTAACTAATACCCTAAATTGTCAGATGTGCCAATGCATTAGACATTTTTCAAAGCTTACTTCACTAATAGCGTGTAAGTGTAGCACATGTCTTGTTGTACCTGTCAACAGCCCTGCAACTTCGCAAAGGTAAAACATGTCAAAAAAGGAAATCATCTTCTTTTGCTTCTGTGTTAAAAAAATCTTTAGCGAGCGATTTTTCTAAAATATTGCAATACAAAAGCGCATTCAACAAAGCTTACTCTCTTGTAATTTGGTTTCCATTTTACCATTTTAATGTTAGATTTTAAATTTTTCATTCCTAATTAGAACAGCGTCTCTCTTCAGCTATCAAAGAGACAAAAGCTTGCTCTTAGAACTCTGAGACAGTGGAAACCTCAATGTCATTCATAAAACTGCATGAAGAAAAGTGTATGGCAAAATCCCTCCTACATGAATCGGGGCGGGGGGAGCGGGGTTAATTTCATTCTATCTATGCATTTTACTTGCCAGAAATTTCTACCAAAACAGGAGAGCTAAATTAATCTCTCAGTCTTTCTCATGCCTGTTTTTATCACGCATACAACAAGCCCAGTTAAGTTCCCTTCCATTGACTTCAACTGAGAATAACCTCCAGAAAACCAGATGCATGTTTGAAACAGGAGACATTTCCTTTATCTCCATGCAGCTGGGTAGTCATTTACACAAGGAAAACACTGGAGACAAAGTAGGTGTCAGACTTGGTAGCATTTTACATGCATTTTCTGACACAAGGCAGACAACAGAAACGTGCACACAAAACATTTCCCTTCAAGGGCTGGCCAGTGAGAACAACAAAAACTAGAAGACATTAGTGTAATTATCAAAGAGTTACCAAATATTGCTCTGCTTAAAAATACAATGCAGTTATCACTGAAAGCAGTATTTTCTTTAAAAGGTCTCACTCAGCTTCCATAACTCTAATACGACTGACTAGAGAAGAACAAATGATGTAAAATACATTGAATAATACCCAAAGCTTACAACTGGGAATACTGATACAGTACTACTTAGTTTTTCATCTTCTTTTCTTTACCAATAATCTTGAACCTGACAAGTGCTTTCAAGTGTAATCTGAACCCACTTCAGTGTTCCAATAGTTTGACTAAATAGGTTTTACCAAGGACCCAGTTCACTGTCTACAACTACAACAAAAAAACACTCCAGCTGAAAATTAAGTTGCAGTTTAATTTCAGAGTGCAGGATTTCTCAAAAAACCTAATAAATCAGTTTAAATATTTGTAAGAAAATACAGCTTTTCTAAATAAGTAAAATATTCAAGCTCATTTTCTCAACCAGAATTTTAAATAATTGCTCATTTTTTAAATTCAAAATGTGGAGAAGGTTCATTTTTAATCTTCTCTACATATCTTAAAACTTGAAACAAACCAGACTGACTGACTTCACTAACACAAAAATGAAATATTTCAGTACACGAAAAGCATTTAATATTTTAACGAATTCCCTGTTTCTCTTGAGGAAATCATTGAGTAACTATAACCCATGCTGAGGAGCAGTTTTGGACATTTTGAAATGCCATCTTTGACAACTTGTATTGTTCACTGAAATTCTTTCTCCCTGCTTAACAATCACATCGTATCAAAGGAGAAAATGAAGTCTTTTAAGTAAGGCCTTGGACAAAATCTGAAGCATATCAACTTGAAAGAAAATGTTGATTTTGTTTAAGTTTGTAAGTTTGATGCCTCCAATACAAAAGTAGCAATAGGTCACAGGTCTGCTAATGCCAAGCCAAGTGCCTGATTAATTTTTTTTTGTCTGGTTTTTTTTTTCTTTTATCCCCTGGTCTTGGGGTTCATGAGTTTGCTGGTATAACTCTCTATACAGCAAAGCCCAATGTCATTGGGCATTTTGGTAAGGTCCCTAATTCAAGAAAGTTGCTGTCCTAGAAACACTCTAATATCAAGTAGAGAGTGAGACATCTGCAGAGGCCACATCAGATGGTGTTCACACAAGAGTGCTCCCAAGATCCTAATCCAGATGCTTTATATACCCGTTAGTCTGAATCCAGCCCAGGATCTGAACTGTCCCCCCAGACCCTGCACGAATCAGTTGAATAAGGATTTCTGTTTCAGCCAAAAAGCGTATGTTCACTAAGGGCACTGGAAAGGAACACAGGTAACAGCACAGTAGCCAACCAGATTCAGGATGACCAAGGTCTCCATGGATGTTACACATATCCACATAGCAGCATGTCTGGTGGGTTTCTGAACTCACAGATTTGATTGCTGTCTCTGGACACCCTTCCCACTCTGTTGATCAAGTGCTTCCCATTCTTTTGCTCAACAGCAAAAAAAAGAATGAGCTCTTGCGAAGCATATCTCTACCCGGTTACACACACTGAAACCACGCTCCCTCGCTGAAACAATAACAAAAACCCACAGAAAACAACCAGAGCCTTTCTGAACACTTCAATGGGTGGTCAATTGAGCCCTTAACTAAAAGCTTCCTACCTCTGTTACCTGCTCGGAATATCTGGCTACAGTTTTGTTTTCACATGTAAAGACAGTATTTTAAAAAGCACTCTAGGAAGGATGGCTGTCTGCATTCCCTCTAAGGAGAATGGCTGGAATATTTACACCTAAGGCAAGGGGGTTTTAAGATGTTTCTTCTTATTGGAACAATACAGTAAAACAGCTATAGTATCTGAAAGGGGTAGACTTTTGTCTTGTAACCATGCAGATGAATAGCTTCAGCCTTTGAAAGAAATCGCAGTATGGATGCCTATTTTATTCCACAGTTGTGTCTAAGCAAACTATTAGTAGAATACTGATAAATGCTACAATAGCTATTCTTTTTCCTCCCTCTTCTGCTTTTATGCCATTGCCAATACCTATCCTTCCCCTGGTGCTGTCAGCTGATGGCTGTCTCATAACTCTCAGGGTAACAGCACCAGAGGAAAAAAGAAATTAAGTTCAAATAAAACTGCCAGGTAGAATTCAACGTTATGAGATTATGAACTGAATTGTTTTCTGAAGCAGGCACATATATGCAGAGTTATACCACTAATGACCTACAAAGAACTTACATATTAAAATTTAATTACTACAATATTATTTAAGAGAAGGGGAAAGATACTAAAGCTGATTATTTTCCTTTTTCCAGTAGCTCTGTGATTTTTAATGGCAAATAATAACTCACTTCATCTTCTCTACACATTTCCCGAGGACCATGTTTGTAGCACCATACATAGCACCATGTTAGCATAAAATCAACAAGTGTTATGAAATTTTTGTAAACGTGCCTGTGGCTGCTTAGACATTTAACTAGGTCTTTGCAAATCCCATCAGGCATTCTTACGCACACAGTGGCATCTGTACAATTTTTCTACTTGTGTTTCCTCCTGTGTAGTAAATCTAAAAAAGATAAGGAGGTGCAACTGTTGGTCCCGTGAGTAAAAACAAATCAGTGAGATTATGGAGAGCAACATGCAATATAATCACTATGCAATAATTATGAAGAAGCGCAAAAAACAATTGCAAGTCATGCAAGTAAGAACAGACGAGCATTTGACTATGATACCAACAGCTTTAAATTCTCAGTACATAACTGTTCAGAAGCCTTTGTGAAGCAAATTAGTGAAGTTGTTTAACATAAAACAGAAAAGTTATCCACGCTATAATTTGTCACATATCTTAAACTCACTGTCAGATACTTCACTCAGATGGCAGCAACTGCTATCACCATCAGAAACAACCAGCTCCTTAACTGATTGTTTCAAGGAAGCCAAGTAATGAAGTGCCACAGAAAACAAATACATTTTTTGTTCCCCGAAGCAATGTCTTCAGCAAGTTAGAGGAAACAGCCATGTCCCAGAGAAGCTTATAAGGCTGTAACTTATGTTTCATCTGCTTTGAAACTTTGTATTTTCTATAGCTCCCAGACAATTAGGATCAGAGCGAAAATAATACATATAAAAGACACTAAGAGAAGCAAAAATATGTTTTTTTCATAAATACCTAAATAAATTTTGGAAATGTTAGACACATCTAGCTGTTTGTCCAACCTTAACACAATCCAATCCATCAAAATTTGGTACAAAAGGCTCTAGCATGTCCATGGTTCAAAGCAACAGTTCTACCCAGTAATAATTTATCTTTAAGATCATGGTGGTAAGTACCATTGAAACATGCATGCAAGCATCTCAGGAATAACTAACATTTTCTCATGGCTGGAAATCTGTTTTATAAAAATGCGTAATAAAACTAATGAGAAACTTTGAATGCAGTATGTGTGAAGCAGGACAGTCAAGGAAAAGAAGAGAGGATGTGCCAATTTCAGTTTTCAGGAAAGCTGAGTCAGCTGCGGCTCTGTTAGTTGGAAGCCTGGATAACGAGATATCAGAATCATGAAATCATACAACGGTTTGAGTTGGAAGGGACCTTAAAGATCACCTAGTTCCAACCCCCTGCCATGGGCAGAGACACACACTACTGGATCAGGTTGCTCAAAGCCTCATCCAACCTGGCCTTGAACACCTCCAGTGATGGGGCATCTATGACTTCTCTGGGTAACCTGCTCCAGTGCCTCATTACCCTTTCAGGAAAAAATTTCTTTCCGATGTCTAATCTAAACCTCCCCTCTTTAAGCTAAAACATCACCCCTCGTCCTATCCTACACTCCCTGATAAAGAGCCCCTCCTCAGCTTTCCTGTAGGTCCCCTTTAAGCACTGGAAGGCTGCCAGAAGGATTCCCTGGAGCCTTCTCTTCTCCAGGCTGAACAACCTGAACTCTCTCAGCCTGTCCTCATATAGGAGGTGCTCCAGCCCTTGGATCATCTTTGTGGCCCTCCTCTGGACTCACTCTAACAGATCCACGTTCTTCCTGTCCTAACGACTCCAGAACTGAATGCAGGGCTCCAGGTGAGGTCTCACAAGAGCAGAATAGAGGGGGAGAATTACCTTCCTCAACCTGCTGGTCTCTAACCAGTAATAAGCTGAATCAAATGCAACAGTAAAGCGGAGTTGAACTTTCGTATGCATCCCCTCCACTTGCTGCGTCTCTCCCAGTAACAGAGGTACTGCTCGAAAACGTAAAGCCTAACTAGCTGGTGTAAACTAACTTTACATAAGTAGTTATGACCTAGACAAAGTTTGAACAGTACATAGCCTCTGGGTACTCTGCCCCAGTAAGACATTTTGAGTTTAAATTTAGAGTTTTATTGCCCTTGGAATGCTGAGATAAACTTTCAGTCCCACTGGTGCAGCTCCGGGAAGAGACGATATTAAATTTTGCTGTTTGTGAAGGAGTGTGCCTTCCTTCTATTCATTACCAGGCATGCAAGCCACGTAATAAAGCTGAGCTGTTTTCATTCGTATACAATGTGCACCTGATAATGGCTAGCAGAATTCGGCAAGAGCAGTTCCTATTAGCAGGTGGTATAACGCTGGAGCTGAGAATTACATCAAGGGTCTGCAGGGCTGAAAACAGACCTGATACACACTGGGGCCTATCAGGGAACGGTCACAGATTTTGTTCTTTACTTCTCCAGCCCAGAATAGATCTCTTATGTCCAATTTCCCTGTTTTCATAGAAGAACATTTAGAACTAACTCAAACAGAAATGAATCAGTTTACCAAGGTGGCATTGTGAAAAACACAACAGCAAAATTAAACATCTGAGTTTTGAAAAGCCAAATCAAGAATTTGCTTATTTGACAAGGAAAAGGTCCTGAATACCCTAATATTAGTAACACGCATTAGCCTTAGGTGCCTAACATTTTAGTAGCAAAAGAAAAAAGTAGGCATTGTTAGACCCAAGTAGAAGTAACAACTCTGACTCAGGAACTACCTGAGATACTGATAAAATTAAAAATCTATTGTTTTGTCCAAGGTTCCTTCATCACTTTGCAGACTGAGTCTGTCCTGGAGTCAAAACAGGTTGTTACCTGGGAACAGGAAAACGGCAACCTTTCTCTTACAAGTCACAAGGAAAGATTCACCCATTTCATCACTTGTTTAATCTTAGAACTGGAAGAAGCATTCCTTATTTCCAGTGTAAGGATCCATAATGCTGCACAGGCCCTAGGCAGAACAATTAAGGTAATAGTTGTACTATGCAATGAAACAGAGATTGCTACACATGAGAACCGACGCAAATCATCATTTATCTCAATAAAATAAGCTTGCAAAGCAACTTAGGCACATTCCAAATAAACTTAAATAAATCCAAGGTCGGGCAGATTCCAATAACCTGAAAATTGTCTTCGGGGCAAAATAATGGTAACTATGCTTATGACAAAGAAACTAAAGACTGTATCTCTCGATGCAACTTGTCATTGTCTTATTGATGGTCCCTCATCAAAATCTCTTTTGGTTCTGCTTTTATTTCAAGAAGTTCATAAGCCTTCAAGGCACTGTGCCCACGCCACAAGTTTGAGGTCCCCACTGGTGACAAAAACAGTTTTGTGGAAAATAGACACAGGTTATTCAGATCTTTTTCCTGCTAATAGCAGCTACAGCTGGTATGAAATGCACTGTTAACTTAGAGTAGAGCATGCAACACTTTATCGATGTAGCTGCATTATCTGCTTGTCAAGGTGGTATGGAAGGGAATCCCTATGGTCTTAATTATGTTCATTACGGGGAAGAGATTTTGTGATCTAAACTCTAACACAGTATGTTTATAGGAGAATTTGTTGTTTTGACTCATCATTTCTGAGATGTAGATTTTGTGGGAGTTTTGTGTGGTTTTTTTGTTATTTAAAGACAGAGAGACAGTTTGAAAGCTGAGAGATTGTTTATTTTTAAACACTGTCTCAACAATACAGTAAAATTGACAATGCCTCCCCTTACCTGGAGGGAAGCTTGTGATTATTTTCTCTTTCTGCGTACAACATAAACCAAAATTGCTTAAAATCACCTTCCTCTTCAGTTCCTAAACTGTTCAGCCAGAAGTGGCTTAGATGGGAATAATTTTTGCTGGTTTGGGGGCTTCCTCCATCTTTAGCTTTACTTTTAGATCTTTCCCAAGTTGTTTTACTTCAGAAAAGCCTGTAATTTGTGTATCTGGTCCTGGCCCTTCCCCCTCTCTACAATATTACGAAGTTTAATTTTATACCTGCTATAAGGCTTTTGATTTTATTGTGAGTTTTTTTCTAGCCCTTCCTGCTGTCTTTTCTTTATGCTTTTATAGATATTGATAACATTATGAATTACATTATTCTGCACAGAAATAAAGCTCACTACAATTGAAATTCACTACCATTTTCTTGCAGTTTTTGCAAGGGGTTGAGACTCCCTATGAATTTATTTGAAAATCTCCTTTAATCCTCCTGCTGGACTGATGTTTCCTTTCAGAAAAGGAGGACACTGTTCCAGCCAGAAGAAATGACATAGCATGAAGGAAAAGAGGAAAAAAGTCCTGAGTCATGAAATCAAAGAAGAAATACAAGTGAAACAGATTTGAGAGAGGATTAAACACCACAAACTGGAAGGGACAGAAAAGTAGGATGGAGCTCTAATTGAAAGGAAATAGAGGACTGACTCTACATAAGAACTAAGTAGATCAAGGAGCGAAAACTTGACCAAGGGAGAACTGAACTAGAAGACACCTCTCACCTTTTAGCTCTATTCATTATCCACCCTCTGCTTTCTGTTCCCAGTGAGAGCTGGGAGCCCTTCGGACAAACTTTATCTGGCCACAGTCAATGCTGAAGCTTGAAAGCAAAGTCCCCAGGGCAAGAACTCTCAGAAGGTCACACAAGCACTACCAGGGAGTAGTGACAGACCTGCACTGTCCTTCCAAGGGTGGGATGAACACCTGAGCTCCAAGGAACATAAGTTAAGTCAGTTCTTGTTCCCACACCACTGAGAAAATGGAAGATATGAACCTGAAGTTTGCAAGTTGACCTATTTAGTGAGTAAGTGCTTCCCTTCTCTCCTCGTGCTCTGGAAACCTGATTGCTGTGGAGGCAAAAAACCCACTGCTAAGAGCTAAACACACTGCAGCTGTCTCTCAGTAACCAGGAAGACTAATATAGCCATCAACAGCTAACCACTGTCCAGGATCATTGACCACAGCCTGCATGCCTCACCTGTGTGCAGTCTGGCTGACTCTCTGCAGACCTTTTAGTCAATTAGAGAAGCATTTTTTTTTTTCCTCAGTTCATTAACCTTCTTTCAACTCCTATACACCGTTTTGGAAAATCCACGTTTACAGTAACTGAATGTACTCTGCACTCATCAAAAGGAGTGTTATAGTGTTAAATCAGAGCCTACAATCATACAATACACTGCTTAATCTACCTTTCTTAGCCATCCTATAAGGTGAGGTAGCAGCATTTAAAACAAAGCAGTTCCAACTAAAAAAAAAAAATCTGAAAAGGGCACTATTCTCTGCAATTATCCCCATGGAATGCACAATTTGATTAAACAAAAAATCAAACTATGATCTTTTAATATTCATCCTCCTGAAATGGATGTTAAAAAGTAAAACCATTTAAACACCATGGCTATCCTTTAAAGATAAGTCCAGAAATAAAAAAATATTTCCTATGGATAATTGATATATTTTCTCCTAGTTGGAGAAAAAAAAAAAAAGAAGAAATACCCCAAGGCATGCCAAGTTTGCAGTATAGGTGGTATAGGATAGTAATTGACATCCTAATAATAAAAGACTATAAAGATACCCCAAAATTATTTTCTTTTCTATTTCCTCCCTATCTGCTCTTCCTCTTCTGTTTCTTCAGTTAGCCAGATTTGCCAGCAAGGCAATTTAATCTTCCAGGGATAAAGAAAGTCTTCCTTGTCTATGAAAAATAAAAACTTCTACTGGTTGGGCAGAGTAAGCCCAAGAGAAGGAATTATCTACTGACAGTGAGCTATGTATTTTTATCTCTAGGAATGGAAGCAGCAGTATTCTGGAAAAAATAACATTGATTTAGCTAGAATGTAAGGAAGACATCTTCTGTTTGATGTCCACTGCTTTCTGGACAAGGATAGGACAATAGCTTGTATTCCCTGAACAAAATATCCCCTACTGTGTTTTCACTATTATTTAGTGAGAAGTACTTTATTCCCTTGTAACATTAAACTCTGAACCATGAGAAACTTCATGCTCAGTCACGAACCTAGATGGACGCTTATTTAAGGAGCTACTAACAGGTAATTCTTCCGAGCTTTTATGCCATGCGTGAGTGGGAGAAGGAAGAGTGGTTGTTCTATCCTGTGCAGGTAACAAAGTAAACCGTGTCAACCAAAGAAACAGGCACAATTTACCTCCTTAGTAAAACAGACAAAGAACCCAAATCTCAACTATAGCATAACTCTGCAATCCCGAGTGACCTTCTTTCATTGTTTTTGCTACTGCACTTCACAACATAGCAGTATGCCAACTAGGGTCAATAAAGTAATGTTTACTTAAGTAACTTCTTAGTGAAAGAACCAAATTTGCTAGCTTAGGCTTAAATGTAAAGACAGAATAAACCTCCACATCTGTCTTCTTTTCCTCGCAAACACATATTTGCCATCTTCTCATGATCCACCATAAAAGTAGCTGATTGTTATCTGTGATTAATTCCAAAAGGATGTTCCAATTTTTAAAAGGCCACTTTATTCTGCCGGTTTAAATATAAAACAACCCTCTTACTTCTATTTTCTAGCCAGAGGGCATACATGGCTTATAAGCTTATGCTTAAGTGCTTTAACTTTAAGAACATGAAGTACTTCATTGCTTTCAATTGGATAAACATATTTTTCACATCAAGTACATTCTTAAGTGGTTTGCAAAACTCTAGGCTTCTCGAAAGAGTAACTACATATATTGGCATCTATCACTATAATTTTCCTGAGGAACCAATGAGAGATGTGGGTAGCCAATACTTCATCCAGAATTAACATATTACTGGTTTCCAGGAGAGATCCTAATATTGTATATCAACAGGGTTCTTCTAAACAAGAAAAAAAAAATTAAGTTAGAAAACGAAAAGCACAGCAGGAACAATGAATAAAGGTAGTGAAGAAAACTGGAAAGGGCTATTAAAGGAGAGAATTATTTTAAGTTAATCTCGGAGATGATAGGAAGTAGATGTACAAAGAGGCAGGCACAAAGAGAGTTACACAGCAAAGAGGGTCTCCTCCTCACTGGCAAGACTAAAGTGTTGGGCTTTATGAGAAGAAAGATGACTAAACCAGTTAAAACTGAAAAGCTGTACAACCGATAGAGGAAACTCAACTGGTGAGAAACTGTGTCTGAAGGAATGTACAAAAAAGGTCTCACGATATAAAGGAACACACTTCTACAGCACATTACCAGTGTTGTGGGCAAAGATGTAAGCTGCTGAGGCGAAGGGTTTAAAACAAGTGGTCATTTGTGGCCAGACTTACTTTGCTTTCTCTGAAATGCCTAGTGCTTCCTCCTGTGTAACTGTCCCTTTGTGTCAAGTTTGCAAAAATGCTTTCCTGCTGTATAGACACAGGAAGAAATGTCTTGCATTCTTCTTCCGACCCCAAGAATATACACAGGGTTAGCTGCAAGCTGGCCGCAGTCTAACAGGAGGGAAATTTCCATAAACTGCAGAGGTAAAGGGCTGAGTGAAAAGCATCTGAGTCAGACAGGAACTCACTCAGCTGCACGATGTACAACAGCCTTTGTGCAGAAATATTCATTAGACACTAGTGTAGATACAGTAAGACAGAAACACAGTGTGGTATGATATGCTGTCACCATTAAGGTAGGATGTGACAGATATATTCGGAAAATAGAAAATATATCCACCCAACTTCAAATTAAGAGAATGCATGTGAAGCCAACTTGAATAAAGAGCCCTCTGTTCTTTGGAACATGCTGACACCAACAGCACTACTCAGACCAGCTCCTAAAAGTGGTAAACTCTCATTTTTTTTTGCCGCCGAGTCGCAGCAAAGCTCCCTGGTCAGCTAGGCTGGTCACCTTCCTGACTGATTCTTCTTATGGCATATGGGGACAGTCTGCTCCTACACCTTTAAGACTTCCTTCTTGAAAAATGTCCAGCCTTCCTGGAACCACTTTGCCCTTCAGGACTATTTCCCAAGAGACTGTCTCAACCAGTATCCTGAACAGGCGAATGTCTGCCCTCTTGAAGTCCATGGCAGTGGTTTTGCTGACTCTCTCCTTACTTCACCGAGAATCGAGAACTCTATCATTTCATGGTCACTAAGCCCAAGATGGCCTCAGATCACATTTCCCACCAGTCCTTCTCTGTCTGTAAAAAGCAGGTCAAGTGGGGCACCTCCCCTGCCAGGCTCACTTACCAGCTGTGCCAGGAAGTTATCTTCGACACACTCCCGGAACCTCCTAGACTGTTTCCTCTCTGCGGAGTTGTATTTCCAGCTCCCCATCAGTCCAACCATATCCTTTCCCATACAGGAGAAGTACAGAAGTCTTCAGTACCATCTAAAAGACTGCTGATAGACAGAAGAGATAGTTTCAATGCTATCCAGCATTTCAAAATGAAATAGTAATGGATGTTATTCAAATTAATACCTTACTTGATATGTTACGTTTCAATATTTTTAACAGTTTTTCTTCTTTTTCTGCATCTTTAAGAAATTTCAAGTACAAAAGTTTGTCACAGGACTAGAAAAGGTTATGCACCCAAAGCTCTAAACCACTGGAACTCAACATCACCATCACCAGATAACATTGGACAGCTTTGTCCCTGTGACATTACAGTTGTGTTCCAAAAAACTTATCCTAGGCATCTTAATTTTCAGACAACTGCATCCTTCTACCATATGTTTGCCACTGAACCTATTAAATGTCTCTAGTTATCCAGAAGTTCTACACAATCTTGAAAATATGACCAAAAGAATTCAGTTGTGTTACTTAAGGCCACAGGAAAAATGAAAATAAAACAGGAGAAGAAGAAATATGGATATGTTTCTTATAAAATTCTGGTTATCCAAATAATCCTTGTCTCATGCAAGTATATCTGCTACTTGCAACAAATGTGGAAATAGGACTGCGACCTATGTCTGTAACTCCTGGCTTCTGCCATAAGATCCCAGAGGAAAAATAAGTTGCAAAAACTTGCACTGCAACACAGCTATGCAAATACACATCAGCAGAAAAATCTCATTTAACAACCCACTGGAATTTGAAAACATATCTTGAAAATGAAGCCCTAGCACCTCTACTGTAATGATGAAAGATCATCCTCTTCCTGTTACAGAAAGGTGTTTTTCTTCTCTGTTTACCAAAGCCCCTTCTATTCAATGCAGACTTTCCACAACATCTATTAGGAAAATAAACATGACTCTTCATAGATTAAAATATTATGTTAAACCAGCGCTTCAAGACTCAGTGATGTTTTAGCTCAGTCTGGGAAAAACAATTTAATTCTGAGTTTGGTAAGAGCTGTGGAATTTGTCATGTACATGATAAGCTAAATGCAAAGTTGGTAAGTTTATGTATATTAATGACAATGAATTACTAGCAGAGCCCTTGATTAGCTTAATCAAGCCACAATAGTGACCTGGGAATATTGCAGGAAACTCAGTGAAGATCTGTGTTCAAGTACATCACTGCAAGAGGTTGGCCACACAACAGAAATACAAATTCAAGTATCCATGCAGGTTTTCATTTATATAATAGCTACTGAGTCTCATCTCACTATTCTAGATAAAACTGGTCTTGCCATTTCAAAGCAGGCATTTCAAAACTAGAATAACCGAGCCTTTGGAAAGGCGCTTCAAATGTGAGACCAGTGAGATTAATCACTGAGCAATGAGACAGCAGAGAACAATAAAATCAGATTTAAAACAATGAGAAATTTCCCCACACCTCAACATTTCCCCATACCTCAACAGACAGAATTGTAGGGAAATTCAGCTCTATTGGCAGCTGGGAAATACAAAACCAGGTAAAGAAAAGATAAAAACATTCAGAAAGGAGTTATGGATCCATGTCAGTCAATAATTTTAAAACTTGACTCAACATACGCCCAAGAATTTGGAGAGAATCAAAGCAGAAGGGAGAACTGACCCATGAAATTTCAAGTCCTGTAGACCAGATTTGAACAATTACAACATCAAGAATAGTACCACACGCTCCTTTCCTTCAATAGAAATGGTATTTATCAGGACAGCAGATCAGGCAGTCTATCCAATATCCTGTAATTTTTACAGGAAATTTTGAAGGAAAGAACTGTTAGAGTGAGGAATATGACATGTTCATAGTTTTGGGGTTTTTTTTAAGACTCAGCATTTTTTACTTGAAATATAAACCTGCTTCGGTGACAGCAACAGCAAAAATTACTATAATGCAATTAGTGGCATGAGATTTTTATAGACAGAAAAGGTTTGGGATTATGCTCATTTTCACTACAATATTTACCTTTTAAAAAGGGTTATTTACTACTGACAAAATTAGGAAACGCCATCAGTAAAGAAGCAGCTCAAGGAAGATGGCCCTGACTTGAACAACCCTGAAGCCCAAAACATCAAAAGCACATTAAAATTTATTAGCATTAAGTGTAACAATGAAATGAGAATTTCCACTATAAGCTGGATGACTAGTAATTGCAAACAAAGCAGGAGTCCTCTGGTGATACTCAAATCCTTGAGCGAGTGTTGTGTAGACAAAAAAAAAAAAAAAGAATGGTACTATTGCTGGATGTCTCTGACAAGAAATTTTCAACACTTCTGATGGGAAATATAACTGAAGTTGATGCACTGACTATTTCTTCTAATATACCGTATACAACATACCTTACTAATCTGATTGACAATTATTCACAATTTCTGTCTTCTTTTTGCTCAAACTCTTCCAACATCCCTTCCTCGCATCTTCCTTGCGATAGCTTAGCAGAATTCCAGTGTCTCTCCCAACTAGAATTTCTGTCCAAAATACAGCAGGGACACGCTCAAGAGAAGGTATATGTATTACTTGCTACACTAGGGCATAATAAAAATTAAAAGGTAACTAATAGCAAGAATACTAGGAGAAGACCCATGACACATGACCCATGAATGCCTTTTTGTTAGTAATTTAGGCACAAGAGGCAGGAGACCCTCAGGAATCTTCTTGTAAGTCCACATACCCATACAATGCCAGAACCATTCTCCAATGGCTCCACAACTCCCTCCTGAAGGAAATTTACCAAACAGAGCTTCTCAGCATCCCAGGCATGTCCTGAGCTCAGAACAGCAACTGTTTCATTTTAGGAATCCCGTACTGTAAGAAATTAAATCAAACGGGTGAAACATAAAAGGGCTCATTACCAGATCTCCCTACAGGTATAAATGCTACAGAAGGGCAGATAGCATCATCTTCCTCACCTAGATGTGCACAGCTGTTTCCGCTGCTACTGACCCAGGACCACGAAGTACAAGTGGAAAGCGGGGGAAATGCACCTAATTCAGATACCCCCAGTGCAGGAAACAGCCTCAAGTCCACGTTGGGTTTCCAGCAAGAGCGTTGAGAGCACAGGCAGGTGCAACACCCCAGAACACACCGGCTGATCACCGCTAGCTTTTTCTCTATAGGAAGGCACACAGTTCATTTCATTCTTCACAAAAACACGAGGCCTCTTTCCTATCTGGGCAAGCAAGAAGAGAGAACTTTTGGCAGCCCTTTGCTGGCAGAGTACACTCCACACTCGCCCCACAGACCCTGCCCCAGGGGAAACAAGAACCAGCTCACCCACCCACTCACCCATGCCCAGGTTTCCACAGAACCCGAGTCTCCCCGCTCTGCCCTGCACGTGCCACTGGTGCCTCCTGCAAAACACTCTGATTGCTCCCCTCCCAGACCACCTTTCCTTTTAAGCAGGAAGGACACGCCCAAAGGTCATGCTCAGGACACAGAGCACACCTGAGGTAAACAAGCTGCTCTCCCCCAGCCCTCACAGTACTGCCTGCTCCCTCCCTGCCTCTAAAGTCCCACCTGGTGGTTGCCCCATGCTGCACCCCTCACCCCTCTCCCCTCACCTGCTGCACCCCTCTTGCTCCCCTCACCCCTCTCCCCTCACCTGCTGCAGCCCCTTATCCCTCTCCCTTCACCTGCTGCACCCCTCTCCCCTCACCTGCTGCAGCCCCTCACCTCTCTCCCTTCACCTGATGCACCCCTCACCTGATGCACTCCTCACCCCTCTCCCCTCACCTGCCGCACCCCTCACCCTTCTCCCCTCACCTGCTGCAGCCCCTCACCTGATGCACTCCTCACCCCTCTCCCCTCACCTGCTGCACCCCTCATCCCTCGCCCCTCACCTGCTGCAGCCCCTCTCCCCTCACCTGCCGCACCCCTCATCCCTCTCCCCTCACCTGCCGCACCCCTCACCCCTCTCCCCTCACCCGCCGCCCCCCTCTGGCTCCAGCGCCCCCTCTCTCCCCTCTCTCCCCGTTGCTGCCCCCGGCGGGGCCGGACGGAGCCGTGGCGCTCGCAGCCTCCGCGGGCTCCTCGGGATCGGCCTCTCCCGGGCCAGCGTGTCCGGGCTTCGAGCTGCACCCGGGGTGGGGACAGAAGCGGGGAAACGATGTTTTGCGACGTGGAGCGCGCGTTAACCGTTCCCCGCGTTAACTGCATTCGACTTTCTCTCGTCTGGGACCAAACTCGCCGTCTCCGGCCGGGCTTGTTCTCGGTTGCGTTCGCATCGTTTATGCAGCTGCGAGTCGGTTTGTTTCTCTTTCCCTCTCTCGCCCCCACACGCGCTCCCGAAAAAACCCAACAATTAAAAATGTAGCACTTTTTTCCCCCCCTTTAATTCCCCTACATCGTGTAATTATATTCACATTATAAATCAATCAGCCCTGGCCATTACCATTAGCGATGCGCTCGTAAACCGCGCACCAGTCACGCTAATGAACTGAACCCAGCATAATTTCCTGTTGTGTAAACCCGTGCTCGACGCTAATCGGCAATAAATCCAATCAGACGTTACTTACATCAACCGAAAAACACATTAAAGACGGGGGAACGCGCCGAGGCCGCCGGCGGGACCCGGGCTGGGGGCGCCCCGCGGGGCCCCCGCGGTCCCGCTCCCGCCTCGCAAAATGGCGGCTGAGGGGCCCGTCGCGGGCACCCCGGGACCGGCTGCCTCCGGCTCGCCCGCACCCTCGGAGCCCGTTCTCCTCCTGCTCCTCCTCCTCCTCCTCCTGCGCTGCCCGCTCCCCCAGAGCGCTCCGGGGGCAGCTCCCGGCCTCGCACGGGGGCGATCGGCGCGGGGACGGCTGCGGGGCCTGTCCGCCTCGTCGGGGCAGCGCCGGCCCCGGGGCGCTCCCTCCCGCGCCGGGGAAACGGGGTGGGAGCCGCGGGGGCTCCGGGGCGGCGGCGGCGGCTTTTCCCTCTAAAGCGAGGATGCTGCGATGCTTTCCCCTCCCCGGGGCGCGCCCGTGGGAACCGGGGAGGGCTGCGGGCGGCTCCCGGCCGCTCTGACGCCCCGGGGAGGGGATGCGGGGGGCTCCCGGCCGGTTTAACTCCCCGGGGAGGGGATGCGGGGGGCTCCCGGCCGGTCTGACGCCCCGGGGAGGGGATGAGGGGGGCTCCCGGCAGGTCTGACGCCCCGGGGAGGGGATGAGGGGGGCTCCCGGCCGGTTTAACTCCCCGGGGAGGGGATGCGGGCCCCCCCCGGCCGGTCTGACGCCCCGGGGAGGGGATGCGGGGGGCTCCCGGCCGGTCTAACGCCCCGGGGAGGGGATGCGGGGGGCTCCCGGCCGGTTTAATTCCCCGGGGAGGGGATGCGGGGGGCTCCCGGCCGGTCTGACGCCCCGGGGAGGGGATGAGGGGGGCTCCCGGCCGGTTTAACTCCCCGGGGAGGGGATGCGGGGGGCTCCCGGCCGCTCTGACGCCCCGGGGAGGGGATGCGGGGGGGGCTCCCGGTAGCGCTTTCCCAGGCATCTTTTGGCGGCGCTTTAGCGAGAGCCGCGGAGCGGTGAGATGAGCTGCGATTTGGGGTAAATTCATTTCCAGCTCCAGGATATTAACGAGAGTCTGGCAAGCAGGGGGAAAACTTCCAGCGAAAGGCAGCGGGCTTATTTGCTTCGCTTTGGGGACAAAAAAAAAAAAAAAAATAGAAAGAAAGAAAGGAAAAAGACAAGCATCAGCATCCTCAGGCACCGCACCTGCGGCGGGGGAGGGCACAGGGCCACCGTGATTTCTCTTGCGACCTGGTGATTTTTGTTTAGCGGTGTTTTCTCTGCTCGCTTGGCCCCTCGGTCCTTGGCTCGGGGGAGAGTAATAACGTGTCTCCTCTCGAGAGAGGAGCGCGCAGCCCCAGGACTCCGATCCCTGGGCTGGTTATAACCCCGAGCGAGAGCCGCCCGGCTCCCTGCCGCTATTAACCCTTCCTCATACATCGCAGTCGCTTCCTCCGGCGGCTCCCGACAAGCGGCCACGGGGAGCGTTTCAGCTCCTGCGTCTCCGCAGGTGGAGGAGAAGCGGGTGCCGCTGCGCTTCTGCGGGGAATGAAGGGGCTGAGACCGCCCCGCCGCTTTCAGGGCCCAACCTGCGAATAAAGCGAGAAGCTTCGCTTATTTTGCTCCTGTTAATCCCCCCTCCCCGCCCCTCGGAGCTAATTAAAGGCCGTCCCGGGAGCCGGGAATTGGAGCATCCCCCGCGCCGCTCGCCACGCACAGAGCCCGGGGGGTGGTTTCACCGCTTTATTTCACATTAAAGTTTAGGTACAATCGAAATCCTCGTACGCACCTTTTAATAAAAGTAGTAATCTCTTTGAGGACTGCAAAATTATAGCATTTACATCTTTAAAAGACTGTAAACAAAATAATACTAGCAAATAAATCGTACTAGCATCAAAGTATACATTGTCAGGTATTTCGGACGGCTGTATAAAATGCGATCTGGTTTATAGAATATAATACAGATAAATGCTATAAATAAGTTGGATATAAGAGTCAGCGGGGAACTTCCTAGCGCTGGGGCTGCTGGGGGCAGGCGGGTTCCGCAGGGCTCCGAATCCATAGGGGCTCCCGGGACCCCACCGAGCCTGCTCTCCTCCCCGCCTGCCTGCCTTGAGAAACCTTATTTCTGGTTAAGAAAAATAAAAGTCCCATTTAAACTTTATTGAATTAAAGCAAAAATTAAATTTTTCGATATTCACACGTATATTACAGAGTAATAGTAAAAGTTCAATATGCTTCCTGGCGTTTAGTCGGGCCACATTGTACAAGAGCAAAACAAGCGTCAAAACATTTAGCAGCCTTAAATTTCACAATCACTCAGAATTACATAGAAATATTGAAATACTCTAGTCAGCCTTGGCTGTGAACAGTTCTTCATGTAGAAATTTTTCCTTTTTCCAGCCAGTAAACAGCAAGAATTGCATTTTCCCTTCCATCATGGCATCCACGTATTCAAAAATACTTTGCTTTTTTCTTTTTTTTTTTAAAAGTTAAACTCAGAGAAAGAGTCAAGATTAACATGTTTTAAAAACAAAACTACAAAATATGCTGCAAAAGACAATGAAAATATCTAAGGTCTACTTGTGTGAGGCAGAAACCATGGGGGAACGATGGCAGATTACACCAGTGACACAGAAATGGGAACTAATTTTGTGGGAGGAGAGAGAAGAATATAAATGGGGGTTTGATCAATTATAGTGTCTCCTGCCTGTTGGCTGCAACACAACCAAAATAAGTAGTAATTCTTCAAAGCGGATGTACACAAACCTAAGCAGGATTTAGCTTCTTTAATATTTGAATGTAAAAAGTCTGCTGTCCACGACTCTTTAAGCTCAGCTATGACTTGGTAATTCTTAAGAGATTCTGACTCGTGTCTCTCTCTTTTTCTTGGACGAGAAGTGATTTAAAGCGGGAACACTAGAAATCCAGAAAATGTCGAATACTTCCAGCCTCCCATCAAGTTTCCTCTCTCCAGTTTTAGATAAGCTCTGTCTCCTTTCTCCATCTGAATCAGGACTCCATTGCTAGCAGCTTCTCGGGTCACGTCTTGGTCCCCTGCAAAGGCAGAAATCACTGGCCACCCATTTAGCATCAAACTCACCTAAAGAGCAAGATAAAACAAAGCCCGCCGTCAATTAAAGTCAGACAAGGACACCGCCGGGGCTCGCCTAGCAGGTGAAATGCTTAGTTAAGAAAGGGCCTCTTTTGACAGATGAAACTCCAGCCCCATAAAAATGAAATATCAAGCCGAACACAGCTAAGGTATGTGTTCTAAAGGAAAAAGCCTTTCACCGCTGTTTTAGACCGGTAACCACATCAAAACACCCAGTGCATATGAAACAGAACATTGATCCTATTTTGAAGAATTTCAATAGGGTGCCTGTGTTTTCAGGCTATGAAAAGAGGTCTGCACATACTTATTGAAAGGCGGCTTTATGCGAAACCTCAGAGACAGCGAGGACCAGAGCTACAGCCGCCGGAGTCAGCGCATTTGAAGTGTGTTCAAGAGGTAGTTTTCCTTTGTTAGGCAGCAAAGACAATATGCCACAACACGGTCAATAAGCTCCGCTCAGCTCGCCTTAATGATCCCGGGACTGCACATCCCACATTAATAATAGGATGCCTGCCCAATTCAGGTGTGGAAAGGCACTTACAGCAGGAGGGTGCTGTACGTTCACCTTTGCAGCACACACCTCTCGGCGGACAGTTTTCCTCTCTAGGTGATGCTACCTGGCTTCAGGCCGGCAATTTATTGTCCCTGCCTAGAGGTGCAACAAGCCACATACAAGAGGTGCGTATAGGGTACCTGCACACCTACACACAGAGCTATATCCCTGGAACAGGCTGCCCAGGGAGGGTGTTGATTCACCTTCCCTGGAGGTGTTTAAGGCACGGGTGGACGAGGTGCTAAGGGGCACGGTTTAGCGTTTGATAGGAATGGTTGGACTCGATGATCCGGTGGGTCTCTTCCAACCTGGTTATTCTATGATTCTATGATTCATTCCATAGGCGCCTTCCGCCCCCCAAATCCCTAGGAAACCTTTTGCCACCCGGCGAGGAGCCGGCCCGGAGCGCGGCTGCCCCGGGGATGCTCCGCGGCTCGGGGGTGGGGGGGCAGCGAGGGGACACCGGGCTGTCACCTCCAGTCCCGGGCCGGCTCGGGCAAGGCAGGGACCGTCCCCTCGGGGGGGAGAAGAGCCGCCGTTCGCCCCCGCCCGCTCCCCCCCGCCTCCCCGCGGTGGCCGGCGCCGCGGGGGCTGACCTGGATGGTTTGCCTGTTGTAGACTTTCACCACGTGAAAATTGAAACTGTAAATCCCTTTCCTGGGCGAGATGAAAGTGCTGCGCTCCGAGTCGAAGTTGCCGCCGACGTTCACTAGTACCTGCGAGGGGGAAAGGCGCCGTCAGCCCCGCTGCCCCCCGGCGCTGCCCCCTCCCCTCCCCGCGGCCCGGCCCGGCCCCGCCGCCCTCCCCGGCGACTTCTCCCCGCGGCCCCGCCGCACCTGGTCGAAGTAGATGATCATGGTGCGGTTGCTCATCTCGGAGGGCTCGTGGTTGGTGCTGCGGATGGCCGAGAAGGCGACCTTGGCGCTGCCGGAGCGCACGGAGATGCCGAGCGCCGTGCCGGTGGGGTCGGAGGTGGGGTTGGAGTCGCACACCACGAGGCACTTTCCCTCCAGCACGATGGGCTCCGTCTCGTTCTGCCCCCGCGCCGGCCACGCCGCGACCAGCAGCAGCAGCAGCAGCAGCGGCGGCAGCAGCGGCGGCGGCGGCGGCAGCGCCAGCCCCGCGCCCCGCATGGCGCTTCCCTTCGCTCCGGCACCGTCCGGGCTGCGCTCCGCTCCCTGCCCCGCCGCGCTCTCAGAGCGGGGCCGGGCGCGCCCCGCCGGGTGCGAAGCGGCCGCGGGGAGGCACGGGAGCGCCGGCACACATAGCGCGGGGCGGGGCCGCGCGGCGCGGGAGCCGCTGCGAGCAGGGGAGGAGGCGGCGGCGGCGGCGGCGCTGCCGGGGCTGCCGCCGAGCACAAAGACGGCGGCGCGCGGCGGCCCCGCCCCCCGTCCCCCCCGCCCGGCGTCAGCGGCCCCGCACCGCCCCCCCCCCCCCCAACACACCCCCTCCCCGCCCGCCGCCAATGGCCGCGCGGTCCGCCCGCCGCCGCCGCCCGGCCGAGGGGGCAGGTGCCGAGCAGCCGCCGCGCCGCGCAGGTAGGAGCCGCGGGGCCGGGGCGGGGGGAGCCCCCCGGGAAGCGGAGCGGGGCTGGCAGCCCGGGCTGGGGAGGGGGGTGGGGGGGGGTGGGCGGCTTGCGGTTCGCGTCGGGGCGAGGGGGGCTGGGGAGGTTAAAAAACGGGATCCGAGCCGGGGGGGGCAGGGGGTCCCCCCGCCGCCTCCGCGTCCCGGCGAGGAGCCGAACGCGCCGCTTCCAGCAAAGAGAGAAACTTGACAAGCACGTAGAGACTTTGGGTGTTTTGGGGGTTTTTTTGCCGTCGGAGCGCCCGGCTGGTGGCAAAGTGTCCCCCCCCCCCGCCCCGGGGACTCGGGATGCTCGTTATTTTAGGATCGGGGTTATTTCCCAAAGTGTAAAGATTGATTTTTCTTGGTGAAGATCCGATTCCGGAGGCGTTGTCAGAATAACGTGACCCGGGACGGCAGAAGAAGAGATTTACTGATGAACTGGTGGAAACAAACGGCTGGAACGCGATAATTTTCTCACTGACAGATGTATTTGCAAAATTACGCTTCTATTCAGAGATAAAAACTTAAGTGGAGTTTGTGGCATCTTCGCTGGGAAATTTAATATCGCCCCAAACTGGACTCCAATGCAAATCATTCTGAGTTTTGGTAAAGGCTTTAATTTGTTTTACTCCGCTCTTCTGATTGCGCAATTCCTAAGATTTTATCTGGCAAATTGATCTCTCCCTGAAAACTGCTACAAATAAAACTTTATTGGTATTACTGCCCCGCTAAGTGAAATGTGTGTCTGTAAAGTTGCTCAGACTGCGAGCTGTCAGAGTTTATGTGTGGATCGGTACTGGCTGGCTCCGAGGGGATGGGATAGAGCTATAACCAATGGCATCGTACCTCAGGGAGCATCGAAACACCCCGCACTTTGCTAGAAACATTCTCCAGCAAAGCAGCTGGGATACCAGTGCCATGGTGAAATCGTCCTAGCAGTCAGAAAATGAGTTTGAGAGATAATAAAATAGAAAGAAAAGCTCTCCTGAGAAGCAGAAAATGAGATAAAGCGGAGTGGGTGGAGCTGCAACCTGTTAGAAGGTGTGTCGTGTTTTACTTCAAGACACAGTTATAATGTATTGTTACTGCCGGCCTTCTTAGCTGAGTTGGAAGTCAGAGTCAGAAGCTTTTTTAAAATGAAATTAATATTTTAACTATAAATAAGCATTTTGCATTCTTGTCAGTACTGGCCATACGTCATGGAGATGCGCACGCTGAAAGAGCACAACTCTGCCCTTTTAAAATTTTTGAGTGCTTGAATCTGTGTTCTTCCAATATACACGGCTCTTTTTTTATGTAAAAAAAGATATCTGTATTTCTCTTCTAAGACACTTCTTGGGAGTGACGGATAAGTCAGTTCTGCTATACAGCTTTTTATTTGTAGCTTGCTGATTTGAGTCCAGGAGGGGTTTCCCTCCGGAGCTGGAGGTTGATATTTTGTGGTGACACCTCCCTGGGAGGAGGCGGGGGGCTTCCTCCCCCTCGCCCCCTTGGCTGCTCCACGGGCTCCGACAGGTGGAGTTAACAGAAAGAACAAGAACAGCCGGGCCTGGAAAAAATGAACAAATCTGTCACTTTTACCAGAAGCCCAGTTCCTCGCATAGGAGGGAGGCAGGCAAGGAGGAGATGCAGAGTTTCCCGTGCCAGACACTGTCACTGCCACAGACTATCAGTCTTGCACACTTGACTAGCACTGTAACACCCAGCTTCTGCAGTTCTGGCTTTAATAAAGTAACACCAGCCATGCAAATTAGATATTACTTCATTTCCAGTGAATGTCACATGCAGCGCTAGGCATGTTAGGTTGATTTTCTCTCTATTGGTAACAGCCTCTGACTACTAGGAACAAAGAAGAGATGCTCAACAGGAGGATGTATGTACTGATATATAAGAACATGATGTGATTGGTGATGTGTGGCAGAGAGCTCGTAAGCTAGGAGTGCAAATTTACACAGGGCCAGGAATTACATTACCCCATCTAATTACAAACTGCCTTGTTAAACAATGTCATTGAGATACAATATGACAATTGTCATTCAGATACAATGGGAACTGCTTCCAGGTATTGACAAACTGTAATAGATGTTGTAGATATTGGACTGAAACTAAGGTATTTCTCAAGCAGAGCAGTTTGATGTTTGCTTTTAAGAAATATTTTTGTGGCTATGGAGAAAATGTGCCAATTGTCCTTTGCAGGGTAACTAGCCACGACCTTGATGTTGACAGACTGACTGCAGACTGCTAGTTTGTAGAACAACCCTAGTGTTTCACTGATGATTAAAGAACCAAACAACTTGGAAGTAATCAGGAGGGAAAAAATTTAATGGAATGATCCTCATCAGTCTCTGAAGAACTATGTCAGGACTGGCTACTATCCTGCTCAGATCGTGAAAGAGTTGCTTATTTTGTTGCAGAAAAAAAACCATAAGTAGAGAGAGACCAAAATAACCTGGTTTGTACCTCTTACAGAAGCAAATTTAAAGCTCAGAGGTACTGAACCGTCATCTGTAGAAATGAAAATATAGTTTAGCCACAAAGCAGTTTAAATCAGGAGAAGCAGCAGCAACATTACCTGGCCTGCATTACGCTGTCAGCGAGCCTTAATCCTGTTTTAGGAAAATCATCCTCAGAAACTCAGTCTCACTAGATATTTAACTTGAGCTTCACTTATGAAGAAAGTCTCTAAGGGGGGCAAGCATAAGCTTATCTGAAAACAAGTACAGAGAAATCTACTGGAAACCTTTATTTTTCCTTTGAGAGAATAATTTATCAAGAGTTTAGCTAGCTGTGTGTATAAAAACACCTTTTCACAGACTACTTGCCTTTTGATTTAATCCTTCTTGGCTAAGAAATGCACAGTCTGGCCCGTAACTGGATAACTTATGAAATGCAGTTTGTTCACAGTCCTGAAAATGCAGTTTGTTCACTGCTATATTCGTTTATGAAATATAAACGGCAAAAAGCAATTCAGGGATTTATATTTACCCATATAAACTTAAGATACTTGTCTTCCCAAGCTTCTGCTGGGATTCTGTACGAAGTCTGAAGACGTGTGAAAATGAAATTTAGAGCAAAACGGCTCTTGCTGATCCATACTGTGTATTATCTACCACCATCTGAATTGCTGTTGGAAGAGAGGTTTGCATGTATTTATGGTGACTTGCTTATGGTGTCACCTTCAGCTTTCACAGCAAGCAATTAAGGTATTTCAAAGAGCAGACTGAGTTCAGTGAGAGAGAGCACAACACAGCAGGAGCAGATGATGCACTAAGGTGCTATCCAGCAGAAATCATCTGTAATGCTTCAAGCCCTGTAGAATAAGAAAGTCCATAGAGATTCACCACGCCGTGCGCGTGCCAGCCCGGGTCATACGCAGCAGAGAAAGGACAAAAAATGGCAGAGACGGGCTGGTTCAGGTGCCAGGGGAGAACAGCATCAGGCCGAGGGAATTTGCTCGCGATTGCTTGTGGCTGCAGGAGAAAGGTGGCATCGCTGACGGGAAAATGTAGTCAGTAGCACCGACACCTAAAGAGTGCATGTGATCACCTGAGAGTTACTACCAGGTGATCATTTGCGTATGTTCATATCCAAATGTTCTCTAATTTTATTTGATCAAATTAAACCAGATTGCTGCCCAGATTTAGTCATGCACACCTTCCTACAGAGAAACGGTTCTGATTTTTACTTTCAGATCTCACTTCTGGCCAAACAAAAGAAGCTTAATGGTTTCCCCGTACCTTTGTGCGTTTTGAAATGTTAAAAAAGATTGTGATAAAATGTCGTAATAAAAAATCACCTTTTGCAGTTTGCAGTCGTGGCAAATGCTGGTCTCAGAAGTGGGAATTTTTGATGGATAGGGGTAGTTGCAGACAGGTCAGAGGGGAAACTGTTACTCAATCTTAACCAAAGTGGGGATTGCAGCAGTAAATGAGTATAAAAATGTCTATCTTGAACAATCATTAGGCAAGTTAATTCATTATTCGGGTGGGTTATTAGCAAAAGGTTTTTGTTTTGGTTACAAAAAAATTCTAAGTGAGTGATGATGCCAAGGTCAGGAGCTTGATTTGTTTTCTTGTCATAGACTTCTGTCAAAACAAGTGCATTGTTACAAATAATAACTCAAACTGGAAATTAGTCACCATTCAGAGAGGTAATTATATTTCAACAGGGCAAAATCCCAACCCAAGCTGCCAGAGAACACTTAGCTAAAGCCAGCATGGGTTGGAACAGTGTGTGTGCTTGCCGTAATTGTAAAGGTGGCTGCCTCGGTCATGCTGCCTCTTCAGACTTAAAAGAATTAAGACCAAAGCCGTCCAAATGTTAACTGAAACTCCTAATAATTAGGGGCTATTAGGGGCAGTTGGCTGGCTTTATTTTCTACAGCAGTGCTCTTGTATTTGTGTATTCTATTTCTACGAAGAATTAAGAGATCTGTTTGAACAGGTAATCCAATCTCCTCTGTGTAATTCAGCCAATGTTTTTATTTCTTTTCCTGGCCCTTAGTTCTGGCTGTGTTTCAGGATATATGGTGAAACTGCAGTACTAAAAATAATCTCATTGAATGTATTTTATCTGAAAGGATACACCAGGCCACCTTACAAATGCTGGCGAAAATTCTGAGGGTTCTTTTTAATGGAGGAAGCACCAGAGGTGCTGAGGGGAACTTCCCCATGTGCATCCTTCCTTCTAGCAGCTGGGCTTCTCAAAGTAAAGTAGCAACCCTTTACCACTTTTGCATTTGGTGCTAAGTGATGGGAGCACGATGCGGGGAAGCTAGCTAGCTAGGAAGGAGACAAGTAGAGCCAAACTTTGAGGTACCAGGAAGTATAATTGTAACGATAAGCCACATCAAGACAGAGATGTACAACAACAGCCATGACTTTGACAGTATTTTTGTGAAAAAAATGCAACGTGTTCTTGAAAGGTGATAGTAATTGTGACCATCCGCATGCAAGAGCAGCTTCTCAGCCGCTTCAGTGTCTTTCACACCAATCCTTTTTGTTGGTCTGTCTTGTTTTCCCCTATTCCCAGTGACTGCAGGACACGTAGAGCTAGAAAATACATCAGTAACAACCCATAAACCACCTGTCTTTCTTGGATCCCTTTCATACATTTTTCTGCTTCTGCAACTTACTTTGTCCCTTTTGTCTTTTCTTTTCTTAAACCCATATCCAAGTCTCCATGTTCATAGTGTACAGTTCTGCTATACCTGCTCTGAGATTAGTGTCTATCATACTACCCAGCACCCCTTCTTAAATTCCTGTCACAGTGATGAGTCAATAGCTGTTATGAGACTAATGTAGCTAAGACACCTCTGCAGAAACACGGCTACTCCCAGGTAGAAAACAAGGCTGCAGGGGTACAACCAGCACTGGGCATATTTCCTAACAACTTACTTCTTGTCTGCATGCAGCAGCGAGTGGTCACACGCAGTGAAGTCCATGCGCTCCATTGCCACTCTGGCCAGCTTTTCCAGGCATTGAACCAGGGATTCTGTGGAGTTTAAACACTTCAAATAGAATGGGTGGGCTGCCAAAAAAAAAAAAAAAAAAAAAGAAACAAAACACAACAACAAAAAGAAACTGCAAGAGAATCCATGCTGGAATTTCAATCATGTCTCATGTGGATGCCAAACTGTGGCAGTTTTTCAGCCGTTCAGCTGGAGACATCTCTATTCCCCTCTCCTTACTGTCACCCCTTTGCTTTCTTCCATTTTTACTAGTTTTATAGTAGGGTTATTCTCTCCAGCCAGACCAATTTATTCTGGTTCTGAACTGAACAGTGTAGATCCTTGTAATCTACAGTGGGTGGGAGATTTCCTTAACGCTTGTGATTTACTGCTCTGACGGGATACGATAACAAAGGCTATTAGATACCTCCCCTTTTTCACTGCACGTATTGGACATATGTGGTCCCTGGCACAGAAATTATTACAAGGCAATGCCCGGGCATGTTTCCATCACAAATCAAAATCTGACAGGACAATGATGTCTCTGAAATCTAAGGGGTTAACTTGTAACTGTAAGTTACCAGCAGTTAAAATCCTTATATTAATATTTCATTAAGGTCTCCTCCTTCTGAGTGAGTAATTTGTTATTCAACTAATTAAAAGTGTCCATAGCCTTCCCAGCAGAATTTAGACCAACACATGGCTGAAGGATAAGTCTTTAAAATAATGGATTACTTACATGGTCTTTGAACTTCTTCTGGGACAAATCTTGCTGCGTTTATTTCTCTCTGGGTTTGAATGGGAAAATTATTATTAGTTATTTGTATTTTCAGCAAAAAAAGTAAAATAGTAAATTCCATCAAACACTGACTACAGTTACTTTTTATCATAAAATTTTACAAATTCCCCACTAGTGAGCTCATTAGTGTAAATGATAGAGCCTTATCTCAGGTTTAAAGTCAGCATTTTTCCTTAGCTACCAAACAACCAGTTTTCTTTTGTGACATGGTTAATGGAGGATTTCACTCCAGAGAGCAGGGAAAATATTCCTCTCTGTTCTTGCAGGGCAGTTGGATAGGGCTGGTAAAAAACCCAAGCAGACTGAGTGGGATTTCAGTGCTGCCAATGTCCTTCGGGAAGCCTTTTCTAAAAGGAGCAGAGCCTTTGCAGGGGAGAGCAGTGTACGTTGCACCCCAAGCCTGCTGTGAGGGGCAGACGTCAAGGGATGACAGAGGAGAAAGGCTGTTTCTAAAGAAAATAATAGGCTCTCCCTATTCTCCCCTCCAAAATCGTTGTGACATAGAAGTATTACATGGTGCGTACATCAGTGTCCCAGGATGGCATCAGTGTTGCTCAGCACACGCTGGTACCCTCACCAGAGCTGGAAAATGACGGAGTCGCGCTCACAGTAGGCACAGATGGTGGAGGTCTCTTCGTTGCTTTCCAGGAGCACCTGCAGAGATAGATAGTGATAAGAGGAACGGGGTTGATAAAGATAATGCTTAAAAATTTTCAGTTGAAAATGATGATTTCAGATGACTTCAGTGGCAGACAGAGGCAAAAGGGAGGGCAAACCCTTAGTACCAACAAAATTCTCATGACTTACAGCTGGACACAACTAGCCTAGTAGTTGTAGGGTAAACCTCTAAGCTGGCTTATGAACGCTGTTCCATACTGCTTATTGATCTCTGCTTTTTCTCTGAATAGTCCTCTGTTGCATTCATTATAGGATATGAAAATAATTCTAATCCACACAGTCAAAGGCTAAAGCAGGACTGCTCAGAGGGCTCGCTGTGTTCAGAGAGGGGGAAGTCACTATGTCTGCTGTACGTCTACTGCTTTTTTAAAATGGTAATACAGCAAATTTCTGTCTTCTGAACACTGCCAATATTTGAGTTGTCCATGGCTCTGAACGAGACCCCCATTCTCCAGTACTCATTGAGGCAATATCCCAGTTGGCTCCGGGCAGCGCTGGGAAGCTCGGCTCGCGTCCGCACCTGCAGCTGCCGGGGGCCAAGCGGGTGCCTGGCGTGCTGAGCTCCCGGCGGGGGCCAGCGGGCACCAGCAGCTCCGCGCTGGCCTCGGCAGCAGGGAAGCCGCAAGGCAGGCTGCTTGAGTGACACCAAAGGGAAAAGACGATTGCTGCAGACTGGAGAGGCTGTTCTGGGGAAACGCAAGCAGGCTCCAGCAGGGCAACAAACAAAATAACAAACAAGGGGATGAGGACACATACAGTTTGTAGGTTTGAGTTAATAAAGGCTGGAAGGACATAGCTGTTTGTACCATATACTCAGTAAAGACCTCTGAAGAAAACCTCTGTCCCCGGAGAAGTGCAGTCTAGTTCGAAACAGATCCTGAAAGGAATTAAAACACCTTAATTTGGAGGGGAGAGAATATATCTCATAGAAAATAAAATGTCTTCAATTGACTAATGGGAGCAACATTGTTTAAATATTTTTAAGCTGTGAAACAAAGTGTCTTTATTAATTTGGCTTGGGTCAAGCAGCGAATTCCCTCCTTTCAACTCTAAATTTCCAATTTTGCAGCCAGCTGGACCCATGTTTCCCCTGCATGGGCAGGTTCCCCCCTGCAACAGCATCCTTTGGATTGCTGATTCCCTGTAAAGCTCCATCTAAAGCCTATCAGGCTCAGAGTCCATTTTTTCTTTCATCTTCTCTCAATCTTGAATTTACCTCACCATCCATGTATTCAGATGTTTTATGTCATTTCTGGAACTACATTTGCACTACAAGATAAGGGGAGAAAAAGAATAAAGAGAACTGCTTCACATGAAAAGTAGACTTTTATATTGCCATTTTTTTCAGGTTCACAGAGCCCAGGGAAGTGCCTGTATGCTGCAGTAATCTCTGTGCCTGCCGCAAGGCTCAGGGGAGTGGAGAAGGGTTGTTTTTTTGTTTACTGAGAATCATAAGGACCTCCTCAATGGCACCAGTGTGGAGGGTGACTGGGATACATAGGCAGTTCTGCTCTTCCCCAGGGGCCAAATCTATTTATTTTGGAAACTGCCGGTGTACGTGAACTTCAAAGAAGATACAAATTGCACTTCATTTAGTTGTGGCTACTGCCAGGGCCAAATTCTCATTTACACTGGAGTAATTTTTGCATGTTTATTAAATACCAGAGAGGTGGAAAGAGCTGGTAATGACTATGGGTACCCAGTTCTTCATCCACATTTCGTCCACATGTGCATTTCATCCCCTTAAAAAAAAATTCTAAGTTTACCCTGTCACAAACACCATCTTTTCATACATATTCTTTCCTCTAACTATATCCACAAGCAGATTGTCCATCAGTGCCTCCAGCAGCTTGTGACAAACTGCTGTTTCAGTAATTACTGAAGGTCTGTATTACATTTGTGATACTGTTCACCGGAGGGGCTTAAACCTAGAAAGACAGGCATCATCATTTTTCTTTTGAAGCTGAGATCAAGCCTGAGTCAGTGGGCCAGCCAATGACTGTCTCAGCAGATCAACAGTGGCACCAAACATATTGTATTTATTGAATATTGCAGAGGGGAACAATGAGGTATAGGATGGTAGAAGCAGTGATACAAAGGGAGCTAGATGGAAGAGGATAAGGAATCGAGTCCAGTACTGGACAGCCACCAGGATGAGCATATTTATAATGAAGATCATTTGAGGGTCAGAATCAGGACGTAAAGGGAATCTGCTTTGTTTGCAGTCCCTTGTATTTGGAATGATCCACACCTTACCACCATTATTCAGCACACCTTTAGGGTACAAAAATGCTTATGTATTTATCAAGATTTTAATACAAATTATGTTTTCCTTTTTGCACTTGAGGACTTATTAAATCTTCTAGATTTTCAAGTAAGCCAGGATTTCTTCATTTGGGTTATGTAAAATACTTACCTTTGGAGGAGCGTAGTTGCATTCAGTGACTCTGCACCACACCGTTTTCTTACAGGGTCAGCAAAATTCTTAAAGGCTGGAGTGCAAAAATCGAGTTGCATTACATTTACACATTGCCTTTCCTTCATCTGTAGAAACTCACCTCACTTGCCTAAGCCCTTTTGCATAGTAGGTTTTATTTACAAATTGGCAGTAAAGTACTGGAGTCTCTTTGACAGTTTGCAATTAATTGCACACAATCTGTTTAGGCTTCAAGATGCACCTTTAATAAATGATGATATATTCCAAAAGGCAGTCCAATTGGCTGCTTTACATAGGGCATATATTTTTCATATTTCTGAGACAGGACATATGCAAAATCATTTTACTGTGGCACAAACACAGGAAAGATGATTTGGAAGAAAGGCCAGAGGTTCTGTTTCTAATTCTTCCACTCACCTGCTGCCAACTGTGGGTAAGTCATCTAATATTTCTCTGCTTTTCTTCTGCATCTGTACAAGGTTGTTTATTCTTCTAAGAGCTGGAATTCAGTGAATGAAACTCTAATTTATTATTGCTATTAATATATTCCAATAAACGGTTGCAGTGCTTTTGCATTCTTTTGAAGTCAGTCAAATAAGTATTAAAGAAATAGTGAATTGTAAGAAATGTCAGTTCAGTCCATCTGATATGCCTGCATTGAAATATTACTTGTGGGATGACCTCCTCAGAACAAGAAACTGATAAAGATGTATGTGCTAAATGGATCCCAGAGTCCTGAGAAGCGTTTTCTCTTTTCACTCACCCATTGTGTAGAGTGATGCGAGTCACGTGGCCCAGATCGCTAAAAGCAACTTTTACAACATAAAGAATTTAAATGAGCCTTTATAGTGGCATCTCACCTATCACCGTTCTTTCAGCCTCTATCTACTTTCATTATTGCGTCTTTCCTCCCACCCTGTCTTAATGTTCTGAATTATGGGCAATTCTTGGAAAAGCAACATACACTGCAATTATACATGTAATACTGTAATTGAATCAAACTACTTTGTTTCCCAACAAGCTATTCTTTATTTGCTGGCAGACTGCTTGTTTGTGATCCTGGCATTGTCAGTCACCTCAGAAAAGCCATCTTAGTCATAAAATAGCCATTGTAGAGGAAGTATTATTGGTTCTCTACAGGGCTCTTTAGCAGTGATTATGTACAGCTTTTAGTAATTTTGAGAGTCACCCAGGCATCATGGATACAAACCATTTGCAATGACCTGCAATGATGCCTGTACGTTGTTTTAACAAGGAAATAAAATAAGAGATTTTGGTGGTAACATGTAAATTAGCCTTGAGGCTTGCAATGCAAAGCTCATCAAGTGTGTAACATTTAATTACAAGACCACTGAGCATGAGTGAGGTCCTATGAGCCTTTTCTCTCTAGAACAGAAAGATTCTCCCACTGAACTGACGATTTGCATTCTTTCATCAGATGTGGAACGAATCCACCATTCCCTCAGCAGGACAAACTGGCATTTAAGGGACTAATGTCTTTCAGGAACCTATTTGGTAAAGTACTTCTTGGAGCTACTCGTGCTTCTTGAATCCCACCTGTGAGGAACTGAGAAATGCAGGCACTAGATAAAACGTACCATCACCCGTAAGCAGATAGAGTTGTACCTAAGGTGGAAGAGCTCGATCTGGGCTATTCTGGTTTCTGCTTTAATAAATAAAATCGTACTGCACTTCAGGAGCTACATAGTGTTCAACATCTTCATACATTCACGCAGAACTGGTTGCTTCCAACTTGCCTAAGTATACAGGAACATGGGAAACTCCAGCAAATTTGTGTTCTGCACTGAATCACTGCAGTTTGCATTCACTTGTGCACAGAATTATGGTTTAGATCTTTCATTGGCTCTAGCACAGCCAAAATTGAGTTATAGTTATCTCAGCCTTTACTTCAGATGTTTCTGAAAAGGTAGTTAATGTTTTGCTGTGGGGTCTAGTTTTCAGGCTGGGCATCTATTTTCTAAGTCTCGGATTCTGATATTTATAAGGTGGCTGGTGTGGCCACAGAGTGGTAAAATGGGAGAAATGCCACAAGACAGATTAAATACATGGACATAAGTTCTCCAAGATCATTTTGAATACTTGAAGATCACAAAATTAAGCATGTCAGGAGGAAGGAAAGTTCAGAAGAATTAGATTACAGGAATTGCTTGAAATTATTTGAACTAATTTCTTGATTACAAGAACCAAACAGAAAATCAGCTAGCCATTTCAAAGGCCAAAATTGATGTTGTTTTCATATGCTCGAAAGAGAAAACGTTATTCTGTAGGTTTGCTGGAGGTAGTTTACTTTTCAGTATCTGTCTAGTGTGGCAAATGCATTTTGCTAATTTACTTGTTCAAGACAACATTATGTATGTGCTGCCCTAGTTCTCTAGACATGGGAAAATGAGAAGCCTGAGGAACTGGGTGCCCTGCTGGATGTGGGAAGGGGTATGACTCGATCTGGGACAGCTACCATTTAGTGTCCTGAAAAGATCTTGCTTCCCAACACTGAAGTGTTACCTTTTTATGTAAGCAGTAGTCACAACAGCATCCTTAATCTTTGCTATTTCATGATTAGTGTTCTCATGTCCAATCGATAAATCCCCAGAGTCCCTCCTTGTAATGGCCGTTTTGCTCAGTCTCTCCAGTAGGTTTTCAGCAAAACAAAATGTGGAATCAATAGCCCGAGAATAATCTGCCTACTTGTCTTTACGAAATATTTGTGGTTTTCCATGCAAGTTCTTATGAACCAAATGACTTTTCCAATACGTGAGATTTTAGTGCCTCATATGGAAATGCATCAACTACACAATTGCCAGCACACATGATGGGATCTCTCAAGGTCACTAGTGAACTGACTGAAGAGCTTCAATAAAGCTCTAAAGTCAAGCTATAGAGATACAGAACAGCCACCTAAATGGCAACAAATTGCCTGTGAGCGACTATAGCACATAGGTCAGCAGAGCCTGGGGAAGACACATGCGGCTTTTCTCTCCTGAGCTCGCTCCACATACCTTGCCTCTCTTCTGTTACAAAAATAAAAAACCTCTCTGCTGTCTCTGCTGGTGGTGTAGCTTACCTAGGAAAGGGACACTGATGCCAGCCTCCTTTCTCGGTTGTTTTTACCTGCCTGTGTGGTTGCAGCCCAGTGCAGGACGTGACAGCAGCCCACTCCTTAGTCTATCCCTTGAGCAGAGAACGGGCCAGGGAGCACCTCTGCATGCACATCTGCATTCTGGCTCTCAGGTATCTCTCTGGTTTTAACTGTGACATGGGACTATTTTACATTTGAAAAGTAAATGCAATAAAATTATTATTAATAATTGTAAAAATAATGGTGATTTAAGCTTAAAAGCTATTCACAAGTAGTTTCTTTTCTTTACTCCTTTAATATAGTCACAAGAGTACAGTCATCTCCACACATCTTTTCTGATCTGGGATATATCTGTTCTTCTCCTGGTTTTCAAAGGAGAAGCCCTCAGCAAAGGGTCTGAGGTTACATTTTAATTTTTAGCTTGGTTTCCTAAGGAAACGAAGGTCATGCCATTGCTGTCTGTCTGTCCTTATTTTTCTCTCACATTGCCTTACAGGAACTTCTGAGCTTGTCAGTCAATCTCAGCCAGAATGAAAAAGCATTTTAAGTCTCAAGAATAAATATGTGCCTGTGAGACCTCATGGACGTTTTTGGTTGGGGAGCAGAAGGAAACACAAACTAGCACTCTCACTGAGCAAAGGTGAGGAAAACACAGCTGGTGCCATCTGCTTGGCAGTGCCTGATGGGCAAACCAAGACCAGCCACTCACCCGCACAAGGCTAACTTTGGACAGGTCAGGGCAGAAAAGTCGTCTTGGCTGGCGAGGGTGCGACAGTGGGACCCGGCTGCTGCCACGAGTGGGAGGTTCCCAGGAGCACAGGGCATCTCTCCCTCGCAGGCATCTCTCTAGTTCTGCACTTCACAGCTGTAGTCACAATTCTGTCATCAGATTCTGCCTTCCCTGCCAAAATAGTCACAACGTTTTGCAGATTGCACTGGCAAGACCATTCTTGCTTTAGAGAGATTACAATACAGGGATATAAATCATGTTCATTTCTAAAACCTACTGTCAGTCTAAATTTTGAGTTAAAGACTGGCATATAATCTCACTGAATCAAAAACATCCAGCTGTTTTCAGACCAAACCTGATCCTTTTTTAAACAAAGCTGAAGCAAAGCTCTCACTGCGTTTATTGAGGCTGGACAAAACCTGGGCTGTGCTGCTTTCTATTTAGTCCATAGCACTTAACAGGATAATTTAAGCACATTTTTTTGTATATACTTCACATGTAGAGGCACCACGTGGTAAGGAAAAAGTGGTGAGAGAAATTCCCACAAAAATAATTTAAAAAACAGACAGTCAATGGCAGCAAAGAAAAAAATTCACCATGAAAAAACACAAAATCAATAGATTATGAAAGCTACTCTGAGGCTTCCACTGCTATCATCTCAAGGCTTTATTATCAAATATAAAAAAATCATTACTGCAATATCAAAACATTCATAATAACAATATGAAAACTCCACTCAATCTGTTCCTGCAGGGATCTGATCTAAAAATCCACAAGAAAAAAAATATAATTGCTGTGAATATGGCAGTTAGCCAGTTCAATCATTCAGCCAACCTGGTTCTGGAATTGTACACCAGTCACTGCATTTCAGTGCCACCACCATAGATAACCTCAAAAGAATTGTTCAAGCAAACAAACTATGACCAAATCAGACAAAAATGTAAGCCTTTTATAAAAGATCATAGGTGCTGTTATCAGGTATTTGTGGCTTCATGTCTTTTTATACCTAGTGTAACTGATTCCCTACTGTTTAGAAGCAATAACTTACAAACCCTACCTTGCATTCTCCTGCAAAAGACCAGTTCTTATCAGCTTTAATATTCCCTAAATTTTCTTAACATCAAAAGCAAGAGGCACTCATGATGGCATGGGAAATCCTCATCTTTGCTGCCTATGGGAATAAAGTTTTAAGGAAATCGAGTTTAAGACTACTTTTATTTGACACTAATTCTGTACCTTTCACGCGCATTTATACATCGTACTTTCTAAACTAATATAAATCCCTTTTTAACCTCCAGAGGAATACATCCTGTAGTTCACAATGGCAGTGTTTGGAGGGGGAGTTATTCTTCATTTACTAAGAAAAGTAAAGAAAGCTTTCTGGTCCAGTGCATCCAGGGTGATCTGCTTCATTCTTGTTCGACACCTGAAACCCCAAGTCTGACCTGAGATTTATAATGCCACTCAGCTCTTTACTGTTAAATACTATTGTATTTAAGAGAAATTTAGAAAGAACTCCTGTAACGGGTGACAAATCATAAATATACACTAGTAACATATGTTTGTCTCTTCTTAAAATAAGTAAAACTCATTGTACTTCCATTATAACTTGTAAAATTTATACCTTTTTTGGGGTGGCTTTCCTCCTGAGTGCGTGGGTAGCAGGTGGCCCTTCTGAATCTCAGAAAATGCGTGCCGCTGTCTGTCTAGAGCAAAACAAGAAGGTTAAAGAATTGAGGGGTGTACACAGGAACGACAGGGATAAATCCGGGTAAGTCCAGTTGGACAAACTTATGTAAGCTTACTCTATGATCTTATATGTAGGAAAAGACCTGTGGGAAAAGTACTCAGACCCCCCCAAAAATTAGATCTTTGTTAGTGAAGAACACCAAATCAAAACAGCATGTGAGCAGAGCACGGATCTGTCTCGTGTATATTATATGCATATACTGTCTACATGTCCTTGGCTTTTCTTCTGCTACAGGCAGGCTGTCTGAAGTCACCCTCCAGCCTTTCAGTTGATAATCTACTTCCTGACAATAACTAGCAAAAGACTAACATTGCGCTTGGCTCTGCAGTAGACTCAAAACAGCCCACAGGCACTGCGCAGGGTCAGCCTGCTGCTAGGCTGTTTGTTTATTTTGGTTGACATTTTCCTTTGTCGAGAATCTGTTCCTTGTTATTCAGTACGTACAGCCCTGCACATATCCTATCTGTTTAACTGTCTTTGGATAAAAGTGGGTATTTTCCCATGTCAATAAACATTCTGGTGTGAAGCTGTGAGCTGGCCTGCGAGAGAACCACCCCCTGCTGAGTATCTCACTTCTGCATTGAGTTTTCTTTGTTAATCATGTGCAAAATAAGAAGGCTTTCTGTCTAGCAAAAACCCATTATTAATTTTTCATATGAACACTAAAGTCTTGAACAGAATCCTTGAGTGGCTTCAAAGAAAAAGGAATAACAAACCCAAAGAGCTACGTTTTCCTTTTTCTCTCCTTAGTTATTTGATATTTTAAGAAAACTTTTTAATGCAGAACTACAGCACTGTCAGCTTCACAGTGACACATTCATTCTGAAGACTACATTTGACCTTCAACTTTGTCCTTTGTTAGCAGGATTACATCTAAACACTCTTTCATTTTACTGCAAATGAGACAGATGCAATGTGTATTCTGTTCGACCCCAGCATTAGGATTATCCCAAGAGTGGCGTTTATGTTCTTGTAGTTTCTTGGTATAAATAAATATCAAAGTAGAAAGACCAATCTGTACTCCACTAGGAATAATAAACTAAAATAATATGGCACTGATTCTGTTTGGGTTGTCTAAATGTGTTTTTATGATTGTATATGTTTATGGCTTTCTCACACAGCCACCATGAATTCCAGGCAATTAAAAAGGACATGAGTTCTGAAGCATTTTAAAAGGGGCTTTGCTTTCCAAATGGTGTGTATTAAAAACAGAATATATTTTTTTGACAGGGGTACTGCAAAGTCAACAGCCACACATTTCCCCTGCTCCAAATTTCTTGCCCTTCTCCCACCTGAAATAACTAATTAGAATGTTTCTGTAAGTTGAGAAGAAAGGGAAAGAAAGATGCCTTTTATGTTTACAGATATATTAACTCAGGAGGAGTATAGAACAGGTCTTGCATCAGGTGTATCAACCTACCTGTACACTGTACCACCTGCTTTTTCACATTAAACAAGTGCGGTGTCGCTGTGCACGTGATTGAGAACAGTTCTGTCCTTGCTGCACACTGTCCAGCATTTGGCCCCACAGGACTGAGGGCCGCAGATTTTTAAGTCACGGGTGCAGAAAACAACTTTATTTAATTGGATAAATAAGTAATTCTGCTCTAACATACCTTGAACTGGACAGTCTCTGTGGCATCATGGGTTACTAAACAAAGAAGTGAAAATATGAGCAGAGAAGAAGCAGTACTTCTGATCAGACTGTTAAACGTTGTTGGCTTATGTCTGTTATTTACACCAATTCAAATACAGACTCATGGGCTGAGAAAATAAATATCTTTAAACAATTTTCCAATTATGAACTAAGTCCACTTCCGAATATTTATGTTCAAGAAATACTTCAGAAAACCAGAGAAAGCTAGTTGTGATAAGTAAATCAAACAGATACATTTTTAAAAGGTAAAACCCAGTGTTCCTCCCTCAGGTCAAACTGTCCCTAACCACATGGCTTTATATATGAGAAAAAGCAAATAAATGGAAGAGAGAGGGTGATAGAGCTTGACATATTGCTCTCTTCAGTAATTTTTCGGAGAGATTGTGATTCCTTGATTTCAAAATTTGGCCAGATTCATCATGAAAGGAGACATTATTAAAACATTTAGCTACAGCAATCACTAGTCTGTTCATAACACATCCTGAGCAAGAACCTGAAACCTCTGTGAGGTCTGGAGACACAGCATTGTAGTTCCAGCAAGTCCATGACACACCCTTTGGCACTCAGTGGATGTGGGCAAACACACACAGAGATTCCATCTCAAGAGTTCACACTTCTGAGATTCTTTCAGAATACACAAATAGCCTTATCTTACGGAAAAATCACTAGGGATTTCTGCCACTCTAGTCATAAGACATCTCTTCTGCACTGTTTTCTGTAGCTGTGGTTCATCCACCTATTACACAAGTATTTTACTGTGTGCATAGTCGTAAAAAGAACTACTGTCCCATTGTGCTTAAATGTAGAATGCCAGCTATGTTAATAGAAATGTATCATCATGTCATTATTAAATATTTATATCATTGTAGCACCAAGAGACCAATCCTGTCAAGTTCTCTCTGTTAAATTTTTAACGATAATAATATCAGCTTGTCCCTGACAAGCTGACATGAGTCTGTGAAAGCAGGAATTGACACACGTTTCCAGTGTTTCCAGAGGAAGGGTGTAAATCCTGCCCAGGACTCTTGTTTAGCATTGAAATGCCTTCTGAAAATAAACCAGGTACTCCTGAGAGAACCTCTGCAAGCAGCAGGGCCGAGGGGGAAAACCCTGATGAGCCAGAAGTGTTTCCAAAGGAAGAGGGAGCAATGCCACCCCTGTGGGAAGAATAGAAGGCAGGAAAAGAAAATAAGCAGAATGGGGAAAGTCCAACTCATTATTTGAAAATTATAGCCCAGCTTTTAGGTATTTATTGAAAGCAACTTCTGAGCCTAGCAAGATTATCCATCGTTAATGAACATGCCTGAGCTGGCTGTTGGGTACCAGCCTGCAGCCGTGGAGCCAGCGCTGCCCCTGGTGAGTGCTGTGTGCAGGAGGCAAGCTCTCCTCCTTGCCTGGGTGGAAAGTCTCTTTCTTGTCTATTGCAGCAGGAAATGTTTTGAAATCTGAACAATGCAGGAGCTCTGAGGGCAGTCAGCACAGATAATGAAAAGAAAAAAGAACTACTACTTCGAAATTATTGTTGCTTTGTCACTTTTCCTTAATTTCCTTGGTTACTGGTAGAAACTGTTCCTTAGAAAACGTTTAGGAAATAACATCCATAAGACCATTTCCCTGCCTCAATCTTAGCCATTGTTTCCATCCTTTTACCTTGATGACAGGTGAGTTTCAATTGTAATCCTTTTTATGAATACTCAGTGTATAAATTATACAGATTAAAGTCTCTAATTTCAGAGTAAATTTCAAAGATTTGCTGCACCTCGAGATGTATAACAACTACAGAACAGTTTTCGTATATTTCTTCAAAGATCTTATGATCAAAATTTTTGTTTTAAATAATGCTTATAAAATCCCTACATTCACTTACAAATGCAGAAGCTGGAAGAACTAAATAACAAGGATTAATCTTCAGTTAATTTGTATACTCAGGTAAATAATACTGATTTTCACACTGTAACATGTAATTTGAAAGAAAAACTGTTTTTTTATAATTGAATATTATCCATGGCTAGAACAAACTGACCAGGAGGCAGACTTTCAGCTGGTCCAAGTGTTTTTGAAGTAAATTCAGCAGAAGCAATGTGCATCAACAGAGAACTGAAGTGTTATTGAGGCTCTCATTCTGGAAAAAAACTCTGTGCTGATCCACGCTCAAACTAAGGGAGCTGCATGTGAGGGTAAAGGATTCAGCTGTATGAATTTTTAGGTTCAGACTCCAAGGCTGGAAAATAATTTTTTTATCACCATTTTCATTCCTGAGCCTTCCCTGGCTCTTTGGTACTGAATTCATTGGTATGTTACTCTGCAATACAATGAAAGAAACTTTCCTCATTCCACAAATTATTATTATTTTATTTCAAATAAACTTCTTGTCAGATGTTGGCATGACAGAGATCTCTCAAAATCACAAAATCTATGCCAGAATAGCAAATACTTCCCCCATCCATTGAAGACCAGCTTTCAATGGATAATTAGTTTATGTAAAATGAACCAGCTTGATCAGGAGAAATCACACAAGGCTCTGAAGCAGTCTGTTGCCTGATAGCTAGGTAATTTAGTAAGGATGCAGAAGGTATATATTTGTGTGTCTGGTTAAATCAGGCAACTGAGCTGCTGGCCACATCCGTGCAGGCAAAGGCCTTGCTCAGTTTCAGCCTTGTAAAAAACAGTATTTTGGCTCCTACAAAATGGCTTTGGCTTTGAAATTTGGTGCCTTCCAATGACATGCCAGTTACTGGAATGTTCCCAGTTAACTTGATTTGCATGTTTTGAAATTAAGCCCAAAAATGTTAAGATGGCACCGAAACAGAGAAATATGAAATTATTTTGAAAATCACACATGCATTCCTGTTTTTGTTGCATGACAAACAGCTGAAGGTCGGCTGCAGTCTTACAGCTATTAGGGTTGGATGGCTGTGCGTCATGAGCCTTTTCACAAGAAGCTGACAAATCTTTCTCATTAATAACAAATGACAGTCTCACTGGTGCTACAATGCATGTTACATTTAATCAATTTGCTATTTGTATTCATTATGTACATCTCCTATTTTGAGTCATGAAAAATTGAAAAGTAATTACAACATGGAAGAACATCATGGATAACAAATAAGATAAGATGAGAAAAAGTACTATTAATTGGTCAGTTGTGCTTGTCAGTACCTTTAAAGTAATCAAGGCAGGAAATGAGATAAGACAATTGTATGTCTTTGAAGTAAAACAAAGCATCAGGGTAACCACTGGTATGGTACCCTGGTTATGACAAAAATTCAATCATCTAAACATGTACAGTGTTAAGACGAGCTTTAAAGAGCTGTTTAACTACAGCTTGACTCAAAGAAGTCAAACTAACTTCCCTGAGTGAAACGTAATTGTAATGCCTGGTGGCATGGCCAGGCTATAAATAAGTCTGTCAGCATCTCCATTATAACCCCCACTGCCAGGGGCTGCTAACTCATCTCTTTTACATTTCAACAGACTCGAAGAGGGCAAACAAATTAGTGACTCAGTTATCTATTTCTGTACTAAAAAAAGGAAGAACAAGTTAAAGTGTTTTTAATGAAGAATAATAAGAGAATATCAAGATGCTGACAATTTTTTAGGATTTTATTTCCATTTTCCTGCAGACCAGAGCTTAATCCAAGTATTACCTCAAAAAATGGAAGATACTGTCTCTCTGTGAGACAGAGATGTGTTGATGCCGTTTTGCACCTTGATAAGACCCTGAAAAGTAGAACAGCCGCACTATCTGCATTTAATGAACAGCTGCTGAGTACTTCTATCTGTTTAGTTTATAAGCCTCTTATCAAACCTATTAGTCCACATTACTTCTGTTGCTGGTGTATATAAACACAGAAGAACAAAGGGCCACATTTGGAAACAGTAAACATACCTGATTTCATCTTGAACAAAACTTGGAGGAACTTACATGTCCATGGCCAGTGCAGCAGTCCTGGGAAGTCCTCTGTTTTCTCTGGGCCCCAGGGGTACATAACTCTGTGAGCTCCCCAGATTCTGCCAGGGTGAAACTGAGCTCTGTGCTCATATTTGGACCCAACCAGTGCAAGCAGCAAGCACCCCAGGCGTTAGTCCTAGTAAGCAGACTGGATTGGGCTTCTTAAAAGTGCAATTATTGACTCGACTTCAAATTAAAATATCTATCACCTAAGACAATGCTCAGAAGAGTAGAGTGATGACTGGGCTGGTCACAGGCAGTATTCTGTGTTTGCATGGTAGATCTTCCTGAAAAAAAGACAAACCAACAAACAAATCTGGAATTAAAATTCATACATTGAGTTCTTAATAACTACTTCTTGTGCTTCAGAATTAAAATTCATCCTTATAATCATGCTTTACAAGAGGCAGTGGTCAGCATTTCCTGCTATGCAGAGTCACAAGTGTAAACTTTAGACCGTTTCTGCTGAAAAGGGTAGCTTTAAGGTTGAATTTGAACAGAAGACAGAGTAAAGACGTAAGAACAGAAAAAGCCATCGCTGACAATCACCTTCTTGAGAACGAGAACCACAGTGACAAGGGAGGGCAAAAGTGCTGAAGAAGGTGATGACTGTGTTGCTGTGACATCTGGGAAGTAGTTTGGTCATAAAAAACTGCTCAGCATTAGCAATTATAGTAGCTTTTCTTTGACATTGCCCCTGAAGTTCAGAGGGAGTATCATTGATTTCATAATGAAAGCTATTAATTTTGCAGAGGTTTATTGTAAAGTGTCATGAGGAAAGGCATCCTCAAGACATGAAGAAATATAATGAAAAACCTTCAAGAAGGTGCAAAGAATTCCAAATCACTGCATTGTCTAGATATTAATGTAAGTAGGTAGCAGATGCACTGAACGATCAATGCTTCCTTCCCCTTAAGGAAGGGGAATTAATAAAACAATATTTAAAGAAATGCAGTAGTGAATAAAACCGGTACTAAACAGCATAGTACTAAACAGCATAGTATTTACATGAGGAAAAAAAGACACAGTAAAGCTAATATGTTTTCTCAGATAGGATTTGATCTAGAAATTGACAGCTAAAGCTATTCAACTAGGCAACACAAAGTCTTCATTACCTTCACATGAAGTATGTTCTGTCTTAGGTACTTTGGTACCTAGCCAGCTGTGTGTGTGCGTATGCACTGTATAGTCTGTTCCCCGTCATCACTGGGGTGTGAAAGTTCTTGATTTAAGTCATTCTAGACAAGAGTACCAGCTTACGAAGGAACTTTTTTATACTGCTTGCTCAAAAGGGTTGCGACTGTGTATTTGTTACAATCCCGTAGTCAACAAAAATATTAGGGTTTTGTGAAATCATAGAAGCATAAGCTTTTTGAAGAAGAAACCACATGTGTATGTATGTCTACTCTGAAGACCCTCTCAAGAAAAATAAGAATCTCTTTCTCCTAGATAGAGAGTTTTGTGAATAATTGCTTCAGACAGTGCATTTGTGTAAAAAAAAAAAGTGAAGGCAAAGCTAAAAAACCAAAAGTGATGCACAGGATGGGATTTTCTAGACCTCTGTGAAGTTCAAATGGAAAAAAGAAGCTGTTTTGGTATTTTATAGGACACATCCCAGCCAGACTCAGCATGATAAAACATGCTGGCTCCTGGAGCTTCATAGTGTTCTCTTCGCCCACAAGACCTTGATCCCTGTTTTGCGTGTCAGACTGTTGCATCGCCACAGACCCTACTGTGTCTCTGCAGGCACAGCAGTCTGCCCAGCTTGTAAGGTTGGGGTTGAAGTAGGCTTATTTTATATCCAAATGCATAATAGATATTCCAAGTGTTATGAATATTAGGGGATTTAATTATGTAACTTAGGATCATGCATCTGGATGCCTAGATTTCTTAATATATTGTAGGTCTTGTTTTTATTTGGAAGGAAATTGATATATCAAGCACTCTGAGTAATGGTATGTACTCAACTTCTATTGACTCACAGCTGGTTGGAAGTAATTATATGATTTCTCAATAAGCATCAGAAGTCAGCCATAAAGTTCAATTATTTTGACATGACAGATCAATAACAGGAATCTGAAGCAATTAGAGGGCCGTGATTCAGAAGCTGCTTGGCTAAAAATGATCATGTGGTAAAACAGTCCCTGACTACAGCTACAAGTTCAGTCAGTGGTGTGGGTCTTCACATCAAAGCATGTTATCAATGGTTTATGCTGTTAACGTAAGCTATAATTTAATGTAAATTACTGACATAATTTTGCATTTCGAGAGCACACCTCACACCACGGGCTGCATCCTGGGCTAAACACATGCTTTCCCAGAGTAACTCTGAATATAATATTGAAATCTGCCATCATTCATATCTGGGAAAAGCACAGAGATAACAGCGTACATTCACTTTTTTTTTTTTTAAATCAGCATCAACATGCTGTCTCACATTAAATATTGATCAGATTTCTGAGTCAACAAATTTCACCACTGAAGCAAACACAAGGCAGTACTGGGATGCTCCCTGTCAGGATTAGCCCTGAGCAACTGTGCTGAGTGCTCTTCCAAAGCATTTCTGCTGCCGTTTCCCTCCTGGAAAGTGGACTGGCAGCATGCTCTGCTGTCACAACTGAGCCATGTGGCCAAGTCATTACCACATGCTTCCCAGCTCCACACCATGTTGCCTCCTGTCCACTATCCCAAAGCAACATTGCTGATACCTAAAAGTGTCAGTAATACAGAGGTACCATATCTCTTTAATGATTGCCTTGTTTCTGGTGTTCTCCCAGTTCCTTTGCTGTAATAAGCAGACAGCTGGCACTAAACACCAGTGGTTTTTCCTGGGTATGATAATGATTTGACATAAAAAATAATGTTAGGCGCAGTTAGGTACAGATGTGACTTTGGCAGTTTCCCTCCTTTCCCATTTCCTTCTGTTGTCTTTGAAACAAGTCTACAGCAGGCAAAAATGAGCAATGAAGTAATGCTGCTGTATTTTGTTTTATTTACCTGTTCTGCTGCTGTATCTGGACAGACATTGACTGCTATTTCATCTGAATGGGGCCAAGCAGGGTTCACCCTTAGGAAACTGAAACATTTCCACTTTCACATGGCTACCATTACCTTTCAAGGATGTGGAGGACAGTTCTAGAGTACAACACATTAGCCTACAATGCCAAAAAAGAAAAAATGTAATTTAGACTGCAACATTTGGTGCTTAGGGTCACAGCCCAGGCTGTTCAGTAATGTATTAAACAGCAGACTGTGTGTTGAACAATTTGACAAAGCAAACCATAAGGCTATGCTCAAAATGTGTTGCTTAACTTGTTTTCAAATGACTTACTCAACTAAAGAAGCCAAAGAAAGCCAAACACTCAAAAGAAAGCCAAAGACTCAAGTAAAGAAGCCAAACACAACAACAAAAAACCACCAAACCCTCAAATCTAAGAGGGATTTATTTTAGTAGGTTCAGTATTTTGGATCTTGTTCACCTTGGAGATGAACACGTACCAAGCTCTTGTGCATAAAATGAAGAATTTTTCTGTGTCTCTCTTGCTGATAGTAAACAGAAATCATGGCTGCAAAAAGACAATATAAAAACCTTTCCCTTTTTTTTACTTACTATCCGAATTCAACTGTCATAATACTGTTATTTTAAATAGTTTAACCAATAGTAAAATGGGCTAAAAATAGGGCAAAAGATGTAACAGAGATATTGTTTATATATTTTTCTCCACCAGCAGTCAAAGCTTTCACATTTTCTTTTCAAACTGATACATTTTGATCAGTTTTGCTCACCAAAAAAACCTGAAAAGCCAGACAGAGTCGTGACACTGAGAAGAGTTAAGACCCTTCAAGTTTCTTGGACAGTTGACTATGAAGAACCCAGAGCTTTCTTTAGAACTAGAAAGACTGTGTGCAGATAAACACTTGAGAAATACAGCCTATAAGAAAAATAACATCTCGTATCTTTTAAGCATTGCATCTAATACTGTTTTATATCCTTAAGAGCTATAAATGAATTTCCTGAATATACTCTAGTGTCATTGCAATACCAGTGCAGTCTTTATCAGCCAATATAATAGTGCATGTCTAGTTTTCAAGTGTGAGTTCGTTAACCAGAAAGGTCCCAGCTTGTTCAGACCATTCAAATCATGCCTTAAAGTGATGTGGCTATATGCTGGTGGTGCTATGTGGGGACTTCTTAAATCAAAGCTATTGACATAGGGCTCCTTGTTATTTTCCTAAAGGCTACTCCTGTAAGCTATTACCCACTCGTGCGTGCATGGTTACAGCCACAGCTACTTGTTTCTCTTGAGCACTTCTGTGAGCAAGCTTGCTTGGAGACTCCAATGCCCCTTAAAGCCAAAGCATTGCAGCAAACCAAGCGGCCAGACAGTCCTTCAGAGGAATCTCCCAAGCTTGGCATTACTTGTGCCCTTTGTCCACAGACAGAATATTTGTTTCTTAAAACTGGAGCAACCAGCATAACTCGGCAGCCAAACCAGGTCACACTGCCTGGACTCCTTCCTGGCGCCTCTGCCACCCGCTTCCACGCCAAGGCTCATCTGCTCCCTGCATGGGACTTTCCAAGAACAAACTCCTTTCTGGCCCTTCCCCAAAGAGCCACTCCCTCCCAAGCTTTCCCTGACCATTGGTACACAAATAAGACAGCTTAAGTGACACTCAGATCACCTCTGCTAAAGGCAGGGAGCATCTCCTGCCAGTTGACACCAGTATGCAGGTTTCGCACTACCCAGTGTTTTCTGCCATGGTTTTTGCTCTTTCATGAATATTCATATATACATTTTATTTGTGGGTTTTGGTTAATTTGTAAAATTTGAGGTGAAGTTATTTTACTCTTTCTTTCTTTGGGCTCTGTGTAAGGCATCTTGCTTGTGTGAGCACTGACTAATCCACCCCTTGAGACAACTAATTAGTCACAGGGAGGCTTAAGTCTTGTTCCTAAGGAAGGAGGTAATGTCATGGTGGCAAAACCCGTCACCTTTGCTTGACCAGCTTGAAGGGAGAAAGACTGTTACTGCACAACCCAAACCACTTGTGTGACAAGGGAAATGATATGGGCTTTTCTAGAGTGGGAAATGTAATAATCTAAAAATATCCAAACAGAAATTGTCTCCAAGCAGTGCTAACATATTCCCTGGCAGCTCTCTGTTCCAGTGCCACAAACTAATCAGAGCATCAGCAACTAAGTGGCGGGCAGTTATTTAATGAGTTAATCTCATTAGGATATTTGAACTCTCCGAAGAAACTCAACCCATTAGCTATGTGAGAGCTTTGAAATGAGCCTTTTAAAAGGACTATAAGAATATATTAAAAAGTGGTTAATACACTCTGGACTTTACCAGGCTGTCTGGCAGGAAGAGGAGCAGGAGGTCATTGCTGGTGAGCTTCTCTGCAAGGCCCGCAATTTCGGATTTTGAGTCCTACAGCTTTACATGAACTGGATAGTTAAACCTGGACTACTCTAACTTTGTATATAAGACAACCCCCCCATAATAATAGTTTTAATTTAAAATTACTTAACCTCACATTCTCTATAGTGATAGTATGCCCTCTAAATCTTCCTTTTTAATATGAATTTAATTAACATAATTGCAGATTGTGATTAACTAAATTACTAAGAACAGCAGAGTCTCATCTAGAACAGCATCACATCATTACTTTTATTTCAGTGGAACACCACAACTTACACAACTGTATCTCTGGAATTTGCATCGTGTAGCTGGTTTCTGCTCTTTATATTTACTTATATTAGTTTCAGTGGAATTATTCATATCAATAAAGTGAACATTATTTGACCCTATAAATGAAAGGCGTTAATAGAGGAACCTAGAGAATATCTTTCAGCAATAATTAAAACTCAGGGAAGAATAATTATTTTTCATCATCATAAATCACAATGAAATGTGGATACCTACTGTCTGATTATTCAGATCTGCTCCACAAAAGCAGTCAAGATATGTCCCGCTTAATTGCTAATACTATAATTGTGTTTAGTCCATGATTTTAAAAGCAATAATATGAAAGGTTCTTATTGTTTAGCGTATTGTAGAATGTAACTGTTAAGTAATGTATTTTCAAGAGTTTGAGGAACATTATTAAAGTTCATTTCCATGCTGCAGCTGCAGGAGTTGAAATTATGAAAGTGAAGAAGCTGTAAAATTGAAAAGGTCAGGAATGACATTCATCTATTCCAGCTGTCAAATCAAGAGAATGTTAACAAAACTAGTCTGTGGTAGAAAAGCTAATTGCCTACTTGTATTTTGGCTGCCCCAATACACGTACTCTACTGTGGCTAATCTACAGAGAAGACCACGCATCATTTTTTCAACAGGCCTCTTGTAAACAAATGAACCTCATTTCCCTAAATTAGCAAGCTCTAATGATTCTATAACCCACATCAGTCCACAAAGCAGCCAAATGCTTCAAGTCAGTGTTTAAAGAAAACTGTCTGTGAATGAAGTTCCTGTATTCCTGGCAGCAGAGTTCAGTACCAAAGTATTGGATATACAGGGCAAATTTTAAATTTTACTCTAATATATTCTTGCAAGCAGCATTTCTAGATTGTCTCCTACCAAGGCATGTTTTATTCTAACGACATATAAAAGTTTCTGTTCCAGACCAAGTCTTTTATCGATGACCTCCATTTAATGATCCCACAGTGTCAAGGATCTTCTCCTCAACAGTCCATTCCCACGATCCAAGACAGTGCAAACACAACACACCTAAATACGGATCATCAGTGGACAGTGAGTCTAAGACCTTTGTTATTGAACGGCAGACCCCTGTCACACTGTCAGAGACTGATTTTTGCTACTCAAATACTTCAGCCTAAATAATTGCGGCTGTTTAGGCTGCAGAACAGGCAGTATCTCTTGGTGCTGACCTCATCTTGCAAGCAGCCCAGCTGCGCTTGCTGCAAGGAGTGGATACTGCAATCCTGCTAGTAGAGAGAGCAAGAGCAGGATGGTACCTTGGACTCACAGAGGACCCCAGAGCCCCCATGGAGCCCCCAGGCTGGGTTCCAGAACCTTCCAGAGGGAACATAGTGCAAGTCCACCGGGAATCCCTCCCCATTGGGATCTTAATGTATAAATAACACTTGTAAGAGAGGGTTGGACGATACACTACCCACTGCCCAGGTAGTCCTTGCACTTTTCTCTCTTTACCCCTTTCCTCCCTTTACCTCTTTCTTTCTTTTCCCTTACTGCAGATTTAGCAAGCCAATGACAGTATTATTCCTAAGATTGCCTATACAAATAAATTCCTTTTTAGATCAAACATTTGGCATCATTTTGACTTCATTTAGCCCAATAGGCACTGACTGAATCCATCAATTTTATGGGAAGACTCATGGTCTTACCCTGGACTTTGCAGGTTGGGTTGCAACACACATGCAGGAAGAGCCCTCAGCAAAGAACAGTGAGATGTGTGCTTAGAATGATGCATCAAATCCTGCCTTACACAAAGAATGACACTCCTCAGCAACCAAGCCCAAAGAATGGGGTCCCAGATCTGTAGTATGTCCCACATTCGAGAGAATCCAGTGGTTAATCTACACAATTTTATTCCAGTCCCCCCTGGCTATTTTCTATTGCTCTTTGGTTTTGTGTTTTCCCCCTATATGCTGCAGCTGTCACCAGAGATCTATACGTACAAAACGAACAACCACACGTAGCTGGCACTCAGTGGGAAGACTGCATTCCCACAACATGTGTATACGCCACCACTGCATCATATAATACAGATGTGACAGAAAAAGATCCAACCTGACCTCTGACAACATAAGACCAGGTCAGACTGCAGCTTTCTGTGTTTTAAAAATCTTCCTGACTTTCTTCCTGTGAAGCACTGCAAAAACTAGAAACAATACTGACAATTCATGAAATATTCAGGTGTACAGCTGCAATCTTTTAATAAATGGAAGTGACCTTCAAAACAGACATCCCAAAGATTAAGAGAACTTCTCAAAAGATGGCATTTGTCACTAATCAATGACTTGAAGAACTTACACTCTTCCTAGAAATGAATACAAAAAAGACCTTTCAGAATTATACCACTTTAAAAACAAATCATTCACAAAGCTCACATAAAAGAACATTAATGAGCTAACAAAACAATAGAACAAAACATCAAACAAGGAAATTGAATGGATAAATCCCTTGCCTATCAGTGCCTACATCCATATCTGGAGCGCTGGAAAACCATCTACACATCCACCTGCTGTTCCCAGAGGCTGGACAATGCTATAGTATTAACTGCATTTCTTTTATTGTGATATTGTATGTCAAAATACATATAACATTTTACAAATGGATTTCCTTTTTCGTAGTCACACAGGTATCTTGGCTCTAACTGGGTCACTGTATTGGAACAGATGTAATCTCAGCAGAATACTGTGAGAAATCTGGGCTACATTAGCGATTGATCCAATTACAGCAGAAATCTCTAGAAAACTCAGGTTTACTAAGAACCAGGAGATAATTACATTGTACTTCTAGGGATGACCAGATGGACAATTCAGTCGCAAACTCTTTAAGGGGGCTGGAGCTGAACAAGAGGTACCTATGCCATTTGCCTGTGTAGCTGGAGAAATTCCCATTCTGAGGATATGATGAAAAAGCCGGAGATTCACCTGGGGGGACTGGATCTAAAAGCGTCCTATCCCAGGAAGCAGCATGGCTTATACAGTACTGTGAGAACAGAGTGGCAGAGGAAAAGGTGTCCAGGAGAGAAGGACAGAGCAGGAATCAAGAAACCCCAGGCAGCTTTTTGTCCAAGGAGAGTATTTACATAAAAGAGCTCCTCTTGAAAAGCTACATTTTCTCTCCTGAATAGGAAATAAATGCCACCTTCCAAACAGCAATCTGAACTCACGCTTAAGCAAACCCAACAATCTACCACAGATTTGAACCCAGAAAAAGAGCATGAAGATTACTTGAAAAATATGAGTATAAACAGCTCCTTTTACCATTCCAAAGTCTCCTAAAATTTCACAGCATCCTCTGTGATCTTGATAGCATGCTTTATCAGAGGGACCTGCCCTTGTCTCTAGGAAAAATGCCTCTGTGAGGAGTCCCACTAAGGTACTTTGGATCTAAGAGGATGTCTAAAGTTGAACATTTAGTTAATTAAGAACTTGACTGAATCAAGGTCTTCTTTTTCAGCCAAATACCTTACCTGAGAAGATACATTAAAGAGTACAGCATAATATTTCTTATTTATAGAACTTCCTGCCAGCTCCAAGCTAGTAAATATTTACATTTTGGCCACTCTGATAGCTAATGTGACCTTTCTGCTGTGTGCCTTACACCTGTGCTGTATTTTACTTCCAGTGTTAACATTCTTTTTGGTCCATCTTACATTAACAAGCAGTATTTAAATATATGCAAATTTCATATTTTAGCTGATGTTTTAAGAGCATTTTTAAGGTCACCCTGTTTGATCTATCTCACAGACATAGCAAATTTATGCACCATATATCCCATCTCTACTTATTTTTTATCTACATCTGTCTCCTCTGATTGCATTTGAATGGGCTTATTTTCTATTTTAAATAAAAGATTTATGCCTTAGTTGTCAGTTTGCCTTTATTTGAAAATTTAATTTTGTTTCTAGAAGTCTAGATTAATTTATTAGATTTAACTGCCCCTTGTGCATTGCAGCAGTAGCAGAAGTATATTCTCCTTTGTGGATAGAGTACATAAACAAAATGCTCTCGACTTAAAAATAAATAATGTTATTACTCAGATCAATACAACAGCCAGTCCAGGATACAAAAACTGATGGTGTCATTTTTAATAATGATGGTGAACAGTGGGAATTGACTAATAAATATGACAGCTCACAAATCCAGGAGCCTCCAAAACCTGGGTAATGCTTTGCAGAAAAGACAAGTTCCCTCACAGTGTCCCCTACACTTAGGTTAGTGAATATCCTTTCATGACAAAGCACCACTGGGACACACACATGATTTCTGATACTCATGGATTTATTTAAAAGAGGCAGATAAGAGAATCTCCACCACTGTTTCCAGCAAGACAGAGGCCTATTTATTGATTCTGTGTAGTATTATATTTCACATCTTTTTTGTGACATATTCTTCAGTATCTCTCAGCAATGCTACGTTCACAAAATTGTTTCTCAAGCGCTGGAATTTCAGGGCTTCCCTAAAAGGGTAACCAACTCATTGCACTTGTTGCCTGTGGTCCTTGCAATGCCCAAACCAGCTGAGTTCTCAGGGCAGGGATGTGTGTGTGGTGGTGGGGGGTGTCTGGGAGAGGTTAATCTTTTCAAGTGTGTTCACACATTTTGACCCCTTTTCTCCATTTTTCATTTCTAGAATACCTGAGCTTCTGACCAGTTCTGGTTTTTTCTCTTCATGTTAAGACATCCACGCAGACCTGGACAGGATCTGTTTTAAATCAACTCTGTACCTCTTGTAAACACTAAAACCCTACAGCTTGTGATTCTGCATTCTCAAGAACATGCACTGATTTTTGAAAGGAATTAAAGTGTTCCTGTATCAATAAAGTTCATAGTGAGGACCGCCAAGAGGTTGGTGATGATGCCAAGAACAGAGAAAACAATAAGCTGAAGGATAAGTATTTAGTTGGCTCTGTTACTATAACTTCAGTTACTGTATCCTGATTCACTTTGTTAAATAACATCACGAATACAGATATTTTGAGGAGAAACAGGAACTCAATATACAAAGAATAAAACCTCACTCACTAAGCAGCAATGAGTTCAATGGCAAGTATGACTACAAGGCCCTCCAATCTACCGTTCAGGGCTCTACAGCAGCTACAAGCAATGATGAAGAACAGGATTGCCACCAGTCAGAAACCGAGGCTTTAAGAAAGGCAGAACAGGGCAAAGCTGAACCTGCTCAGCAGCCTTCAGTTTGTGCCACTATATGTATAAAGTGCTATCAGAGCCAAGCAATCACTGTAGTAACTAGTCAGTTTTGGCATTAACCCCATAAAAATTAAGTGAGAATACACTAAGCACAATCTCTGCGTATGTGACACTGTCAACAGAAAAGTGGCGCCTTGTCAAAGTTTTTGAAAAATCTTATCATCTCAGAAACATTCTAAAATACATATTTTAGACACAATCATGAATATGACCCTCCTGTTTTCATATTGAGGTAAAAAATACACATAAAGGGCGTAACATTACTTCTGGGATGGTGTGACTATACTAGTGGCGGTACTCTAGCTAACTGTTCAGCAGGGAAGGCTCAGGCTTATCTGCTGTTGATAACAGGTTCCCATGCACGAGTAAATCTGTTCCAGTCTGCCCCTTCTGCTACAATAGCAAAAATTTACCAAGGATGTGTTACATTAAATCTTATGCCAATCACCTTTCAAAGCATCGTGCAAGACAGAAGAAAAAAGGGTAAGACCAGCAAGGAATTAAACTGTGCATTACACACCTAAAGGTTTCTTCATCATGCTTAAGAAGTAGACTATATCATGACAATTATCTTGTTACAGAAAGTGCCTTCTAATACCAAATCAATTGCACAAACCACTGCATCAACACAGCTGAAAAGACTGCTCCTCCTCCAAATTAGTGTCACTTTGATTTAACAAGTAATTAATGAATACATACACCCCGGACAGAACTTTAATCTATCCCACTGCCAAATAATTAATCATTCATTCCACATTTAATCCTGTTCTGATAAATGTAATTAATATTTCACCGTGGCATTGCAGAATAGAACAGTACCTGGGAGCCAAGAAAGGCAGCCTTTCATTTTTCCTTCGTTGTGACTCTGAAGTGATAGGCACCACCTACAACTGACAGGTAATCCAGAATACAGTGCTCACCTGCAATTGTAAATTAGAATTTATACATGGCATATATTGTGATTGTAACAAGGCTTTTCTTTCTCTGACCTACTATTTAAAAAACAAAACCCAACTACTATGAAAAATGAGTCAGCTGAGCTTGGTCAGCTATTTTTCTGATCTGACAACATTTGGGAAACCAGAACTTGCAGTAATACAGTGTCACTGAACACGTGCCAGGGCTGTGGATAGAGAACAAAGCACGTGCACATTGTCTGCTTTAGTCCACAGAGAGCAAGTAGGGCTGTGAGTAAAAACAACTAGATGAAGATTTAAGTCCTGCAGGAAAACACTGGAAAGCTTGAGGTGTAATCAAGAAATGAGTTAATGTGTACAAAATCAAATTCCAGGAAACCCTATGCTAATATTTTTTCAGAATGACACATCTCAGTAATCCACATATTTCAGCAAAGAGTTTTGTGAGGGAGATTCTTAACAAACAGATTGCCTTGGGATCCTGCTGCCCCGTTACTCAGAAACAGAGAAGCATTCCTTCAGAGCACATTCCTTGCTCAGCATTCTCCAGTATGGCCACAAATTCTTCTCTCTAAACAAATTCTGACTATACTATTATAATTTCTCCTCATTCAAATGCAGAAAAAAACCCCTTGATCACTAATGCCAATTGCCCTGACAAGTTTTTACAGTCCTTACAAGAAAACCAGCTTGTGGCACAAAACTCTTCCAGAGCCACATACTGATGCTCAGACAAAGGCAGCTCTAATGTCTCCCCTTCCTAAGATCCCAGCTATCGTTAATCTAATTCTCCATTATATCCCAAATCAGTAAGGGGCAACTTTCAGATGTGGGGTCTCTGGTGGAGAGCCAGATGGAACCAGGCAGTTTTAATTTTGGGACCTGTCGAGAGCTATTTTATATGCAAACTAATTTGCACACTTGATAACTGCTTATCTGATAACTGATATCTTTAGCATCTAGATGGCAATTCTGGCCAATTATGCTGGAGAGCATTTGCACTTTTACAGAGAACTTTGGTTTAGGATCATAGTTTTATCAATTGAGATTAATTTAAAAATACTTTGTTTTCCTTAAGCTCCAAATACTCTAAAAATGCACCTAACTTCTTGCTACTTTAACAGAATCCACAACTGTTATGAACCTGAGTCATACCCCTTTCTTAGAACGCTTCCCAATGCTAAAATAAGACTTGGATACCTAGTAAGTGCTAGTTTTAGGTTCATAAGAAACAACTGACCTGATTAGGAGCAATGGATCACTGAGGCAAGCATCCTGCTTCTGACAGCAGCCAGCACCAGGAGCTTCAAAGGAACACTCCCACCCCACGATAAAATCTAAACAAAGGGCATTTTATTTATTGTGTTTCTTGGTTGAGTCAACAGTTCTTTTGCACAGGAGACAACTTAACAAATGACTGTATATGCCGCATCTTTAACTTGTGCTTGCAGCAGTAGGTGATATTTATACCCTTCTACCAACAGTCACATGGACTTGTGGGCCAGCTGCTGCACTGTCACCTCATTTCTGAATTCCACAAGGAAACCTTTTCCATATTCATGAACACTGCATTCATTTATAAGATCCTGGAAACCCCCACTGAATCTACGTTTTATAATCCAATTGATTTTTTTATTGCTTAAGATCAACAAAGTCTTAATTCACTGTAGAAACAGCGTCATGTGATGTTTCGTATGCATACACACACAGCATTATTACATCTTTGTTATCATGTGGATTTTATTTCTATTCATTCACTCTAATTATTTTAAATGGGGGATCATTAAATTATTGATAGATGTGAATATGCTATTCTGCATCAGGTTTTATGAGATTGCAGGAAAAACATTTCTGCTTTATAAGAAAACCAATGTTAAATTGAAATGGTAGCTATCAGCCAAGGTTACACACATTCATGCTAATATGACCTTCAATTAGCGAAGCACACATCTCAAGATCCAGCTATTTTATCCGACACAGAGTACAGGATGAAGAAATGTTGGTATCCTTGAAAAATTCTACTTTGAGGTGACCTTCTATTTAGCCAGGCTCATTAGGCAAAACAAAAATAATTGTGCAGCTTCTTCCTGGCCTCTTTTTAGAAGGTTTTCAGGAAACCTCAAATTACAAATAATTATTTAACCCATGGATTAATGCTAATACATAGCAACTTGGACAGTTAACACATTCATCCTGTGCAATTCTCCAGAGACACTGGTTTACAGTGTTTTCTTTCACTTAGCAGCAATACTATTAGCCATTACTTACAAAACACTTGGGTCTAGATTTTTGAAAGAGTAAATACCATTGTGACATCCCTAAATAGCAAAGAACTCCTCACTGGTCCCCTAATTTTCAGGGCCCCAGTAGTTTTTTTACACCGAGGTGTCCAAATGGCAGCAAAGCTCTTCCAAAAATCTGTCTAACTTCTAACTGCTTATGTAGCCGAATCATGAGACTTCTTTTGTATATAGCACCTTTGACACAGCAAATAGATATATATTGTACTCCATTTATAAACTCTAATATGCTCAAGGAGGTTTGTGGCTGGTAAGCAAATATTTAGCCTAGCCAGAAAGAAAATCAGTCAGATTATTGTGGGGAATTTTCTCTAATTTTTACACAAGCCTTTTCAGTAACATCCTGTAGGCAACAAAAGAGTTACATACAGTGCTTATTTATAAAAAGTTGTATTCCTTTTAAGTTACCTTTTAGAATACAGATAATCAAATTAGAGAGAGATGTTTCCATACCTAAGAATGAACCACAAATGCAGGAAGGAGATCTTAAGGAAAGAACTGGAAGACTGACTATTAGGAAGCAACCACCAGGGCTAAGAAGAGTGCGAACTTCATGAAACTAAAGGGGATGTTAAATCATCCTAAGACTCAGCACTGAAAGAAAGAAGAATTGGCCAGACAAAGGAAGGCTTCCCAGGAAAGATCAAAGAGTTGGCAGGGATGGAGGGGGGTGCACAGGGAGAGACAGCTGGTACGTGTTCCCGTTACTTACTGAAGTCAGCTGAGATACAACTTACATTACAGCTAAGGATTTGGCTGCGCAAACCTAATAGACAGGAGGAGATAAAGAACTGATACATTTGGATTATGTTATATCCTTAGTACAGGAGACATAATCTGAAATAAACTTTGTGGTATAATACCTATACCCTTCCATTTAGTTTGCTGGCACATTCTGAGTACTCAAATATGTCACAATACATTTCTCCGTTCCAAACTTCACAGAATCACAGAATAGTTGGGCTTGGAAGGGCCCTCTGGAGCTCATCCAGTCCAACCTACCTGCTAGAGCAGGTTCACCTGGAGCAGGTTGCACAGAATTGCATTCAGGTGGGTTTTGAATACCTCCAGAGAATTTCACAACTAACTTGTCTTCTTTTCTGAAACTATTTCTTTGGCTATACTCATCATTGTGTACGTATGCACATTTCTCTAGCACTCTCCTAGTCTGGTGAGAATGGAAACATTTCAGGGTCTTTCAGGCCGCTTAGATTTGGAGGTTTAGTTTTGTGGAGGTTTTTTTGTTGTTGTTGGGTTGATTTGGGGGTTGGAGGAGTTTGTTTGGGTATTTTGGGTTTTTTTTCTGTAGTTAAAAATGTAATTTAAAACAAAATAGAGCAGTACATTTTGAGCAGAGCTTTACAATGCGCTTAAAGTTGTTTGACACAATATTTATCATAGAATCATAGAATCACCAGGTTGGAAGAGACCCACCGGATCATCGAGTCCAACCATTCCTATCAAACACTAACCCATGTCCCTCAGCACCTCGTCCACCCGTGCCTTAAACCCCTCCAGGGAAGGTGACTCAACCCCCTCCCTGGGCAGCCTCTGCCAGTGCCCAATCACCCTTTCCATGAAATATTTTTTCCTAATGTCCAGCCTGAACCTCCCCTGGCGGAGCTTGAGGCCATTCCCTCTTGTCCTGTCCCCTGTCACTTGGGAGAAGAGCCCAGCTCCCTCCTCTCCACAACCTCCTTTCAGGGAGTTGGAGAGAGCAATGAGGTCTCCCCTCAGCCTCCTCTTCTCCAGGCTAAACACCCCCAGCTCTCTCAGCTGCTCCTCATCAGGCCTGTTCTCCAGCCCCCTCCCCAGCTCCGTTGCTCTTCTCTGGACTCGCTCCAGAGCCTCAACATCCTTCTTGTGGTGAGGGGCCCAGAACTGAACACAGGATTCGAGGAGCGGTCTCACCAGTTTACTGTACTCACGAGTACAATACATTTTTGAGTGGAGGTTCTTAGTATTTACCACTTTCTTTTTCCCTAAACGACATGAATAGCCAGAGGAACGAGACCTTGGAAACACTCTCCTTTTCTCCCCTCCCTTTTCATTAAATCAAAGCAAGGAGCAGCCTTGCAAGCGTTCGGGGCCCAGGGCAGGCCTCGGCCGTTCCTGCAGCACCATCCCCATCTGGTGCCGCACTCGGGCATAGCAGCCGCTCGTGGGCAACCGGCATCAGCCTTGTGCAGCCAATAACTTCGTATTAAGACTTCATCCAAGACCTTTCCTCCAGCCCTGTGCTGCCCGTGCCCCCAGTCTGGCCAAACAGACAGAGCCGGTGATGTGCTCGGCAAAGCTCCGGCTGCGTTTGCGGGCTGGTAATATTTACGTGACATTTTCCAGCAGAGCAGTTCTAAAAACTTGACTTTCTGCGCATTAGTGAAAAAGAACAAAACCAACAAAGGAAAAAAAACACAAACCTCTGATATCAGTACGATGAGTGCAGCCGTTAATGTAAACACTAAGATGCTGCTCCCCACCAACAGACCTGGCCCCTCTGTCACAGCATCTCAGGGGGCTGGTGGAGCTGAGGTACGTGTGTGACAGCAGAGTAGGGCTGCTTATTAAGAAGAGTGTAGCTGTATTTCCTAGAATAATATTTCTAAATTGTATCTTCAGAGTAAAGGAATATCTCATCTTCTTCCCAAGGCTAAGTTCTGTCAAGCTGCCACAACAATTTAAGTTACAACCAATTAAGATGGGAACGCTGTTAATTTCACACACGCACACGCAGAGAAATACAAAATTCCTTGCATTTCTGGAAATGCATATAGGTTTTTTAAGAGAAGTTTTTTTTCTCGTCACTGCTCTTTGACAGAAGACCTTCTGGTATCTTAAAGAGCAGCAGTCGCCCATAGAACACAGCCTGAGAAACGACCCCACAGATGAAGCTGCAGGGATCTTTCATGTATCAACTACTCGATTCATTTAATGTGGGCTGATACTTGCTCTTGGCTTTGCTCTTTGGGATTTTATTTATTTATTCATTCAACTTGTGTTTATAACAACAACTGTAGTAGATCCTTTTATGTGCAAAACCATAAAATCATGTCTTGTGCACAGGTAGTAAAAGCACTGATGTGCTAGAGCGGTGTGTTTCCCACACTAGTTGGGTTCATTTTGGCAATGTACTTTATCAAAGCTGTATTTTGCCTACAGCAAAACCCTCAGCTGTTACAGGGGAATAATTATCTCCCATATTAAAAAATGTGGCTATATGACAGTTCATTGTGTCCATTAAACAGCTACCTATTCTTCAGGCTGGAATCAGAACTGCTTTCAGAGAGCATCCAGTTTGCTACTGAAATGATTTAAATAGTTGAGTGTAATGCTGTAAATATGATCAAGGCAAAAAGCCAATCAATAAAAGTGTCAGTTTTACCCTAATAAAAAAGGAAGGCCTTCACTATTTCTCTGTAGCTGACAGTTTATTGTCCAGCTGTATGCAACAACTTCAGGACATCTGGCCTCTTAACCAACGAGTATGAAGTCCAAAACATCAAAGGAGCCGTAAGCAAAATAATCAGTGGTCTAGTTCTCTTTTGTACTGAAGACCCTGCACAAAGCTCTAACACCAACAAACTGCATGGTTTTGGTGTAAAATGTGTGAGATTTTAACATTCCTGGGAGCTGTAAGAATATGATGCACAGTCACAAGGGAAAGACAATCACATTTGAAGAACCGTGTATTTTCTAGGCTAGATCACTTATACGGTGGGACATAAGTCTTGGAAATGCAGGACTGCATTTATCTCAGCTAGGACTTAGAAGAGCCTTTTCTTGCAGCTGAAACAAGTACCAGCCTTTGAGAGTGCTCCCCCATTTCTCCTTTCCATCAGTGGTCAAAGCTCGATTATATCTGACTGGAGGACCTGCTCTCAGTGCAAAGGCACCGTGAAGGTTCCTGCCCCTCTACCAGCGGGGAGCAGTTCCCACTGGCCAACACCAGCTCCTTAAGCCTGTCTTACCTCCTGTCTACCTTAAGCCACAGGTGAACACATCAAGAGCATCATTGGTCCCAGCTGGGACATATTCACAATAGTCTCAGCCAAGACAGGGTGGCTGTCAACTGTTCTGCTTTGTAACAAGGTTTACCTGTCTTACCTGTAAACCTAATTCAGAGGCATAAAGGATGGGCTCAAGACTATGCCAAAACAGACAGTGTGGTCAGTGCTTGGTACCACCTGTGTGTAAAGCAATGACATTCTTTGCTCTAGTTACACTGCAAGCAGCTCCCACCCAGACTCAAAGTTCCATCAAGTTACACAACTAACTCAACCAGCTCTTTCATCCCCCAAACCATTCTGTAAGGACTCAGGTAGTCCTGTGCACATAGAAATCCCTTTCTTCTAGAAAACACATCAAAGTCTCACTTCCATTGCAACAGATATGGCTTAAAAATAGATTTCACATCTGGATTTTCTGGTTTATACAAGTGTTATAAGAAGATAGATCTATTGATATGAGCTGTAAGGTTTATTTCCTTAAAGATACAATCAAAGCATGTGGATTTCTATAGCTGCAAGTGCACAGCTTTGGTACAACTGCTGGTAAAGAAGCCTGAGGCAGCTGCTGTTTGAGTAACCTGTAAGACAACAGTGGTGGGCAAAGCCGGCTATCTGTGTGTTTTCGCCTCTGAAAGTGATTCCATGTCCTGTGCTTTAATCATGTTCTTTCAGATTGTTCTGGAAAGCAATTATGCGTCATGATGATACCTGCCCTCAACACCATTTGCTCATAATGCTTTGCTTCTCCCTGTCTGATGAGTTTAATGTGGGGGGTCTGTGTTATCTCAATAAAAGAAGAGTAACAGCTTTGGAAAGCCAAGAGGCTTACATGATTGTCTTCCCACACCTGTGCACTCAGAGAGTCAGTTAAAGAGGGTGGGCTAACACAGACACTGAATTTGCTGGAGAACTGATGGGAAGAGGCTAGCAGCTCATCCGTTTAAATATTGTAGCAAGTTACCACACAGCCTCCAGGTACCCGCAGATTACAGAGACTTTCAAGATACAGGAAGGAAGCATTAACCCATTACACCGAAGAGAAAAAGAAGAACGACACAGCAAGTCACAGGTGAAACTAGGAATAAATGCCAAATAACCCTCATCTCCAAGTGAGTTTCTCCTCTACTGAAATACAGAGCCATCGTCTGCCGCCTACCAATTTTTTTTGTGCTTGTTCAGTCATGGAAAAATCTGTCTGATGAAATGAAACATCTCCTCCCAGAAATGAAGTAGCTGCTAAGTGAGAGTACTGGCTTCACACAGTCATCAAGGCAAACCCCTTAGGACTGAGCTGTTCGACTTGCAATGAAAAACAATTTTGCTTTTCTCATTCCCACTGGGCATAAGTCTTCCCTGTCTCTCTGTTGTGCTAGTGAAAGCAAATTTCACTGGAAACCAAATCCATTTACAAATATTTTGACAGATTGAGACAGTTACTTGGGAAAAAAATGATTAAATGTATGCAGATAAAATACAGTGTCATGTGAACAGCTGCTGCACAGACCCACAGCCTGTGTGGACTTCAATTTATGCTTTTTAAAGGCCACGTAGGTGTCCCTGTAAAGCAGAAACAAAGTGAACATCATTCCTGTTGGTGATAAATTAAAGAAAAACCTTAGATGATTAATCCTCAAAAATATGCAGTCTTGACTTTTTTTAACTTTTTGGCAGGAAGATATACATGCAAAATTGTACCAACCTTGCTCTTGTATACACTCACATGTCTCATTCTATATATCTCATTGGCAACTCCTTTTGAAGCTGTTTCACTTTCTGACTGAACAGGTCATTATGTGTGTGTCTCAATCTATCACTTCTGAAACATCCTGCAAAGAAATTGCCATTAGAATCTACTGCAGGGATATCAACTATCTTCCATCTAAAACATGACTTGCATTTTTGTATTATATCTTATCTTTTTCTATTCCTAACATTATATTACCAATGTATATAGTTACTTTCCTAAAGCTGCAGAGATCAAGCTGCACCTGCTTTTTCTGCACCAATTACTATGTAGAAGTGTCTGCAAACAAACATTAGCTGAAATTTCCTGATGCTTTCCTGCAACGCTGTCATCAGAACATTATGACCATAACCCTCCCTGACTATAGCAGTTATAATTGATTTTGTTTCAAATTCTGGACACCTGAGCAGTGAAAACACTCAAGGTGTTTCAAATGCCAGGACCAGTTTATAAGCAAAGGGCAACAAATTCCAGATGCAGCTGTTGCACTGAGTGACATGAACAGACAAACTGCTTCTCCATAAATGCCAGCACTTACTATAACCTCTCTTGCCCAGTCTCTAACAGTAATCACAATCCGCACAAAGCTGTGATGCTTACTGCACAAATGCAGACACATTTTCTCACCTTTACAGAACTTGAGATACGTGTTTTGACACCAAATTCACATATTCAGTCGAACACTAGAAAACAAACCATCAGTGGCGGAAAGATAACTCAACATGCATGGCCCTCCAAGACTTCAGATAAATTTTTCATACAGTAAGACTGCAATACATGGTCTTGCAAAACATGCTAGTTCACCTGGATCACCAGTTAAATAGAAAATGGAAGTGCAGGGTGCTCAGACAACATCTATGAAGCAGCCCTGCATAGTCACAACCACATTGCGTGGCACAACCCATGAACAGAAAAGCAAGCTCAACATATTTGATGACTCCTATCTGGCCCCAGGAGGAGCAGGGCATATGATATTCTAAGACCTCACAGTGCTGAACAAGTTCCCTGTCTTCAGGCAATTAGCACTGTAGGACAACTTTACTCTTAAATGCAAAAAGCCACACAGTATCCAGCATAAAGTCATAAAGAATTTAGGGGTGAAGGGGATACGCTTACCCTAAGGCAATCCTTGCAAAGACAACACTGCTGTTTGGAATAATGCTGAGAGTTTCTAAAGGGTGAGCCACCCCATGGCAAAAAGAGCCGATAATAAAAATAATCTATAAATACCCTATTAAAATGTACAAGATGTCTCTCACTGCTAGTTGCTCTCCAAGCACTTCTTCTGTCAAATTCTACTTTGCAGAGAGAGAAAAAAATTATCTATAGTGTTTCATGATGACACGGCACAGCTACTTTAAGGCTGCTGATGAATAAGGAGGCCTTGAACACAGCTATTACAGTGTAAGCTTTGTTGTTTGCCACATCGGAAAACAAATGCCAAACCACTTCATTCAGGGTCTTCTATTCACCAACCCCTTAAAAAAATGGGAACAAAAGACTGGGACTAGACATAACACTGTGGAGAGCAGTGGAGCAATGATCTCAACACCAGTGACAGCTTACTGGGAAGCTGCTGCTCGTGAACTGGTACACCAACCTGCAACCATGCACAGCTCAGGGAACAGGGACTATTTAGCCCATATTTTCTTTTACCTTGAAAATTTGGTGAGAAACAGCTGAGCTCATGTTTAAGAAATGTGTTCATAGTGTTGGCCATCAGCAACTGGATTATCCCTTTGTATTGTTTGTCTTTCAAAATTGCAGTATTTTATAACACGATCAATTTTGTATTTGCTGCCCCTTGATTAAAAAAGTTTTTGGGATCAGGGTTGAAAGGCAAAAAATACCTACATATTCACACAGGGTGGTAAGAAAATGTATCACATCACAGCAAGGAAAACAACTAGAACAACAACTGCTTACATACCTGGGATGCTGTCACCACACCGGCAGTTACGGGAATCTGCCTGCAGTACAAACAGGGCTCTGGAGTGCTCGGAGAGGTTAGCCAGCACACCACAAATCAGAGTTCACCATCTGGTCCCTTAAGGGGAATATAGTGCAACTACTAACTTCATAGCAACAGTTTCAAATTAAGTTTATAAAGAAAGCTTTCTGAGCGCAGACAGGTTTTTTTTGTATAATTTTGTTTAGAAGTACTAAACAGGTGCATTTACCACAAAATTTCTTCATTATAAGATGCATTCCAACTTTATGAAGAAGCTTATACTATTGCTAATTAAGACTAGTAGTTTCAGGAGATTCTGAGAAAAAAAACACCTATACTCATAAAACTTGATGACAACATCTGATGTGATAGAGAGAAAAGTGATTACTCTAATGCACTGTAATCCTTGATACATAGCCTCACAGCTCTCCCCTGCTGTTTTGTATAACCTATGAAGTCAACAAAGCACAGATAAAAAAAAAATCAAAGATAAGATTCACATGATTCATATTTCAATAAAGAGGAATTAAAATAGATAACAGCTACCAGACAAACAAGAAAAAATAGCTTTCCTTGTAGTATTTCAGCCCTAACCTCATTAGAACTTCGTGATACTGCAGATCCATCCTCTCTCTAATTACTCCATACATTAACTGTTAAGGCTCACCTGACTTCAATTTATCATTTATGTCTACAGCATAAAAACTCAGTGCTGTTACATGACAATCAGATACAGAAAACTTTGCATTCTTAAAGTACTGCAGGGAATTTCTGAATGCCTTTTTGCAGCATTGCCAGTTCCCTGCAGGCTGCTGCCGGGATGTAGTTGGTCCTGTCAGTGGAGCAGGATTTTCCACATCTCGCTTCCTTTCACTGTCCCTAGTTATTAAGAGTTTTAGAAATACTTTCACCCTCTCCCCCTTCTTCTGCCCACTCTGCAGGAAACTTTATACTATCTCTCCTTTTTCCCTTCTCTTCTTTTTATTTTCTTTCTTTAAACAAAGACCATGCTGTTACCAGTTCTAATTCTAATCAGAAGAGTTTTCATGAATGATGCTTCCCATCCATCTCAAACACATTGTGCTTTTTGGTTTCACTCTGCAGCTGTGCTCACCCCAGCATGGTGCCTTCTCAGCTTTATAATGACAAACAGCCACGGGTGAATGAACAATTAAACGTAACCTGGATTGTCACATTATTTTGATAGAAATTATCTAAAAATATACTTAGACTCCTGGAAAAATAATATATGCAAGAGACATAGCACGACATGGGACCACAGTTGGGGGGGTGACATTTGTTATTAGACCTAGAGAAGCAAGATGAATTCTTGATTCTTTTAAATCTCATTTACTTCATTTGCATAGCCTCCTCAATCCAGAGGTCTCTTCCCCACCTTGGGGTACCCTTCTCTGGATTTTGTGAGCAGCTATTCCACAACGAATGACTCCAGAGACCACTTCATGTGATAACCAAAGCGCCACTCAGGGAAGGCTGAATGTCTCTGTGGTCTTCGGCTTCAGACACCACAATGGAGCTCTTGCTGAGGTACAAAGGCAGAACTCAACAGCACAGTTCAAAAAGCATCAGTCGCTCCCATGTCCTCTGAAGTACTAATCACATCCATGCCAAAATGAAGTATTTTAGGTGTTTAAACCAACTGTTGACAGAAGAACGAGAATTCGGACAGCAAAGGAGATCATCCCCAGGGGTTTTCTAAGTGCATGTGGAAAGCTTCCAAACTCACAAAACCCTATTCTGTTAATACATCATATGGGTAGGGAAACTTATATACAAGATTTTTTTAAAAGCACATTAATGTACACATACACACAAATAGAGTCAGTTTCTACTGTCCTAAACATTGTATAGTTGTCCACATCAGGGCAAAGCAGATAGAAAGGATGAGAATGCGACATGTAAGTACCGTTACTTTCTTTGTGTTAGCGCAAATAGCTTCACAAAATGCAGAAGAAAACCCTCCCCATAAACAGTTTTTTTTAAAAAATCTATTGAACTGTGGGAGAAAAGAAAAAAATAAACCAGTTGACAAATAATGCATTTGAAAAACATGACATTCCTGTATAAACTGTCTGATGAATGTTTGAGAATCTCTGCCATTTACTAGAGATCTGCATTTGCAGCAAGTCTGAATCGTTGTCCTTAACCTCCTCCTCATCTAAAGAAACAGCAAAGTGACCTCATTGAAAATTTCTTTCCGTGCACTATTTTCATCTGCATCCTCCTAAACTCATCTCTCTCAAGTGCAAAAAATAAAAACACTGAAGATTGAACTGCTTAAACAAGTAGGTGGAAAACAGAATGCGGCCACTTTACCAATGTAGCCGCTAACAGGAATCGCATCACGCAGTCCTTTGTTTCTGGGAACATACAGATTTGCTTTGGTGACAGCAGCAGCACATAGCAGAGCTGCAATGGCACCAACAGCCTTGTGTGGGGCACAAAAGCATAAACACTTTTCCTATGAGGGACCTTGACAGTACTGCCTAGAAGCCCATAGCTTTGAGTACCATGAGAAACAGCTTACTGCTTTTCTGTACAACAAAAATATTCATGGCTACCAGCTGCTGATAAGAATTTGCCAAAGATATCAGCTTTGCTGTTTGTGCAAGAAGCTAGAAGTGCCACAGTAAACCCTTCAAGGGTCTTTTTGAGCTGACTCTTGCTAATTATGGCTGCATATATAAAAGTCATCATTGTGTTTAAACATGTCATTTCTGCTACAGAAACCTGGGCCTAGTTATGCCTTTATTTCTCCTGTGCTCAGCACAACACAGCAGGATGCACTTTAACTAGTTCACTGTCTAAAACGTCTATGTGTGCATCCATGGCTCAATGACAGGATTCTGCTGAACATATTCTGCATTGCATAGATGGGCACAACAGAGATTAATTGTTCAAAATGTGCTCTCCCGCTCAAAGGTAAACACTAAAAACTGATTTCAGTAAATATTTGTACAGTGCTATACCAGTTGAGTATCTCGTATGCTCTGTGTTAGGCAAATGAGTTGCCCCAGGATATTAGCTTCGTGGACTCTTTGCAGATCTATAAAGCTCTATGAGCTCTCATCACATCTACTCACTAAAATATTCTGGGATATTGAACATTAAAAGGTCCCTACAACGCAAACAGCCGTAGTCTCCATTGTGCTGTTTATAGTTTGTCAGCTATAAGAGCCCTTAAAGAAATTTAATTGAGTGTGGGCACATGTTCTTCCTTTGCCTTGTGCGTTGGCATGTGCTAACTAGGAGACATCTCTGTGATCTTGGATCAACCACAGCAACATGAAGCTGTTACAGGCAACAAACAACTGGAAACAGCAGCTATGCTGGGTCATTACTTCAGCTACCGAGACAAACCTTACATAAATACACACTTTGGTGATACAGGCGCTTCTTTCTCTCACCCTATTTATGTTCCTGGGCCTCTTGGTCTAATTTATAGAAAATAATAAAGTTAACCTAAAATAAAGGTAAAGTCACTCTACCTTACTTGTCCCATATCTTTCATACCAGTTCCTCTAGAAACACCCAAGGCAAGAGACTAGAGTTGCAGTGAAGTCCTAAAAATAGGAAACTGAAAAATACCTTTCAGAAAATTGAAGGAGTCAACTCTATAGCTGGAGATACTGCAGGCAGTCTGCTGCAGGTTTGCTCTGGCTCTCCTACTGGGACTCCCTGGGGACAGGAGCACTCTTTCAGTCTGTAGGTACTGGACAAAGAGCTTGGCTGAGGCCAACAAAGTGAATGCCTCAGACAAACACTGCTGAGAAAGTGGTGTGGATGACTTGTCTCCAGCAAAGACGTTCCCTGTCCCAGCCTGCCCATGGGAGAGTCCACCCACTCCTATTCACAGAGAAAGCATATCACCTTCTTAAATAGCACACAGCACTTCCATCCCAATCTCCTACTGAAAAGGAACAGAAAAAGTAAAGAACTATTGCTTAGCTTGTGCCTCATCTCCTCCATTCTCAAGTCTTCTCAATGACTTTAGCAGCCAGATAAAGACAATCGTATATCTGGGAAAACCAGTGGCAGCATACATAACAGAGAAGTAGGAGATGGCCTCGGAGACTGAAGCAACCCAAATTGTAGAAATATATGTCCACTCTGAAAAGCACCTGTGACATTTTTGGAGCCAATGCCCAAGCGCTACATGAAAATAAGGGATGATTCTCTTGCAATGATATCACTTTTCCATGTGTGAAGAGGACAATAAAATTTTCTCTCACTCTTGGATGAATTATTTTGTACAGAAAAAAAATCCCTCATTTCTCACATGGATCACATTCTCAAGAAACACAGGAAAAAAAGGAAAGCATCACTTTAAAAAAATTTCTCATACTTGGATTACATATGTGGTTAGTACAAAGATCTACTCAAGAAATTAAATAACAGATACCAAATCAACCAGGAGTATACAATGGCGTGCTGGTGCTTTCATATCTAACTACCAGAAAAGCAAATCTTAACTTTTGACAAGGTATTCTACCTTGTATTTTCTTGCTGAGAAAAAGAGACACTTGCCAGCATCTATCTGTAAAAGTAACTGTCCATACATCTCTGACTACAAGACATGCTGCAGGAGACAAGCAGCAAGCCCTGTTGATGGGGCAGAGAGAAAAGCTATGGTCCCCATAGCCCAAGACCTACATCTGCAAATCTATTTCTGGTTCAGAATCCTTTTCCCTGAAGACAACCAAGAACAGAGAAGCAAACGAGAAAGAATTTATGCATAGCAACAAACAAGAAGAGACAAGGACTCTGTCCTCAAAGTTCAGGTCAGAATCTAACTCTGCCCAAAGTTTAGCCACGTTCAGCCCTAGGGTTTTCTTCAAGGCCAAATCTGGGAAAGAGAGAAAATGAAAGCTCTCATTATACTTGTCCATTGCATGGAAAAATCTCTTCAACATGCTATGTGAAATGGTTTGTGTCTTAGAAATTTATCAACCTTATCTACTGCACATTGAAGTTATCAGAAAGAAAGGTTCTCCTTCCTCTTTCCCTCTCCAGGCTGCAGGCAGCATGCACAGAAACATGTCTCCATCTTCTTCCATGTTTATCTTTGATGTGGGCTCCCTTAACCTCTCCTGGTTGTTACTACTCAGAAGGATTTAATGACTGGTGTTCAACCCTGATAGCACTTAAAAATATCATTTATGTAAGAAATTAATGTTAAAATGGTTTTATAGTGTGCATGAGAATGAGGAGCAATAATAAGTCAGAGAGCAATGCATTTTTAAATTCAAACTCTAAGGCAGGCAGATGTCACTACTCATAATAGTCAAGACCAGTGAAAATATAATCTTGAATCATAATTTTTCATAATATTTTCACAATTAAAATTCAGAAAAAAATTACATTTTCCTGTGCTTACCGTAATAGAAATGAGAAAAATGGAAATGTATTGTTTATTTTAAGAGGCCAAAGACCAAAGCTTTGGTGAATAAATCTCCCACTTAGCATAAGAAGAAACATTCAACATACGTTTCTTCTGTGGCATTATAGATTAATTTTATTTCACCACATCCATAGCATGTTTTATTACTTCTAAGCAGCATCCCCTAACATAAAAAATTGCCAGAAACATATACTGAAAATGAGAACTGATATTTGGCTGGAATAGACATCAGAAAGACCATTGCACAGTGAGGTGGTTGGATGACCAATGAAATCATCTATTCCAAGGCAATTTTCTTCCTTTAATGCTGTAACGTTTCATCATCTTGGATAAGGCATTCAGTTAAAAAAAAGTGCAGGAAGTTCTTCATGATGATGCCTTAAACAAGGTCTGGGTTTTTGTTGTTTTTTGGGGAAGGGAAAGGTTGGGAGGCATAATCAGGTTTCTAAAACAGAGAAAAATAAAGTTTCTCTTTAAGTCACATTTTCAGGGAGGAAGTAGAGATAGTTCCTTTGTTTTGTTGCTGTAAAAAAGTTTAGTATGATTAAAATATAAAAACAAGCTTCAAGTAGTCCTATAGAGCATGTCTAGTCTCATCAGCATTAGAAACATTGCTAGAATCAAATGTATTTAAGAGTCCTTACGCAACCCTTTCCAGCCAGGCTTTCAGTGATCTCTTGTCAGCGTCATGGAACATATTACTAGCTCTGTTCCATGCTTTGACCATTTTCAAAACCCTCTTGCCAATCCTCCCTTGCTTTTAATTCATCTCTACCCAACTGCTTAACCAAATGCTGCTTTCTCTCTCCTGCTCGATCTCATCTGCCGCTGTACCCACTCTTTTTCAACCTGCTTGGGGCTGTTGCCACAGCTGTTCATCCAGGCAAGGAGCAGTTCCACTGAATTTTGCAAGAGAAGAACAAATGCAGCCCCTTGCTTTGTTAAGAGATCCTCTGCATTATTTGTTTCAGAGGCAGCCACCTTCACTTTTGGACTCCTAAATGGGAGAGGGGAATTAGGCAAGCAGGAAGGAAGATGCCTGTGTTAAAAAAAGCCCTTTCTTATAAATAAATCTTCTGGATCCTAGCTCGCAAACTAGATTAATAATGTAACTACCAGATAGAATTTAGAGACATTTTTAGCAATGCTTTAGAAAAAAATAAGGCAATTAACCCTGTAGCATACAAAGATGCTGTCTCTTTATTAATGCATCTCTCTCTCACTCTGGTAAAAGGAGTAAGTATTTTTGTTTCTTTTTGAACGTATTACTTTTTCATAAATAAAGACTACCATGCTATCTAGTTAGTGGCATGGTTTATGTCCTCTAAACATTTGAGCATCTGCTAGGTACTTAAGGGTTTATTCACAGGCTGCCACAATGAGGCAGTAGTAAGTCGTGGTGAATGCAGTATTTACAGCACAAATGATGCTGAAGTGCTAATTAGTGCTAATTTGACTTGGCCCATTTTGGACCTCTGACAATCACAGCTCTTCAAAAGCAATCAGGTCTGGCATATGCTCATCTAAGGAACATTTCCACATCTCTCTTTCTCTATCTATTATGATATTTCTAAGGCAAAACATTAACAAATTTCAAATAACTGTTTTCCTAAATTAGTAGCCAAGGCCAGCTGCTACTGCAGATTGATTTCTAGAAGAAAACATTATATATATTTAGCTTAACTGGGATTGTTAAAAGAATTTGAGCAAAGCTAGGAAGAAAACACGTCACTGAGTATAGGTCTACGTGTTGAGTTACATACTTATTCAGAAGTTAAAAAAAAACCCACAACTTTTTTTTCCCCTTGAGATAAGCAAAAGCTGTTTCCCAAAAAGAGGGCCAGGGATAGAAGTGAGTTTCTCTGAATTCATCCTCTGCCTTTGGGCCCTAATAATTGTACTTATTTTACCCTCATTTTCACTCAATGAATCAGGCAAGAGAAGAAAAACAGCTTAGAGATTCAGTAGGTTCATCCTTTGAGAAACATGATGCAAAAAACTTTCTTGATCAGGAATATTTTTCTACTAAGACAAGTTACCTAATTATGTTCCTTAAAAAAAGGACTTTGAAGCTACACTGTGCCTCCAAATACTTATCATTTGAGCCAGAAGGCAATACGTAAAAAAACTGAACAAATAAAAAAGCTGACACACTTTTCCAGGTGGTAAAGCTTTCGTTTGCTGACAAAAGGCTTGATCCCCACTGCTTCTGATATCTATAGAATGACAGGGCAAGGAAAGAACTACTCAGTGATTGACAGTGTAGCAGAATGAGGCCAATGCAGTCATCACTCAAAAGAAGAGAGTAACTACTCCAGTAATGTCTCAGGTGGATGAAATGATGGGGGAAGGACTACTAGACAAATTATACTTAAATAATAATTGAAAACCATGCTTAAGCAATAATTTAAAACCACTACTTAAATACTTTAAATGTGTAAATGATCAAAAATACTTAAATGATCCTGATTTGTGTTTGATTGAGTCCATTTGTGCTTTTGTCTCCATTGTAACAAAAGGAATAGGCAAAATATTAGATAATTTCTGATAACTGCGCATTTGATCAAAGTATTTGCGCTAAAAATGAGTGTCTCCAGCATCCTCACAGGGGGCTGAGGGGAGCGGGCAGGGTGGGAAACAAACAAAAAACTAATAAATTTTTCCATCCAGAGCTGGACAAGCTTGAGAAATTGAGCCTATGTGAACCTCGTGAAGTTCAACGAGGCTGAGTGCAAGGTCCTATACCTGGGTCGGGGCAGCTCCTGGTATCAATGCAGGCTGGGGTATGACTGGAGTGAGTAGCCCTGATGCGAAGGACTTGGGGGTCCTGGTGGATGAGAAGCTGGACATGAACAGGCAGTGCGCACTCGCAGACCACAAGGCCAATCGTGTTCAGGGCTGCATCCAAAGCAGTATGGCTAGCAGGTCAAGGGAGGTGATTCTGACCCTCTACTCCCCTCGTGAGACCTCACCTGGAGTCCCACGCCCAATGCTGGAGTCCTCAGCACAGGAAAGACATGGACGTGTTGGAGAAGGTCCAGAGGAGCCCAGAAAAATTATCAGAAGGCTGGAGTGCCTCCCATATGAGGATGGGCTGAGAGAGTTGGGGTTGTTCAGCCTGGAAAATGTTCCTAATAGCCTTTTAATGTTCCTAATAGCATATTGGCTGCAGCGTTGTCCTATTTCAAATGACATTACTGGGACTTCTGTAAAACTTTGTTTTACACTAGAAGAAAGAATATGTGGGTTTGTCCTGTTGTGACTTAGTAACACATGAGCTCTTCACCCTTCTCAGCAGCAGGGGGCTCCTGGAAGTGAGAAATCTAGAGTTCACTGGCTTCTCAGGAAAAACATTTTAAAGGTGTTCTCTGCATAAGGATGTCCAGATGTTTGTCTCTGCACTTCAAGAGAGGTACTCTGAGCACTGGCCTAAAGATTTCTTCATCCACACAAAACACTCGCTACACAACACTGGGCCAAGCAAAGCCCTTCTGTGCCCACCTGAACTAATTATCTTCCATCTTTAAACTGGACGGTTCAGAGAAATACCACTTTAAACTAAGACTAAAACTTTCTTTAAATAAAAATCCTACTTTTACAATATAAGACAAATTTACTGTGGAGCTGCTGGTTCCAATGTAGTCTCAATCACCTTTCTGCTTCTCACTGGTATATTTTCCTCACCAGTACTGCCCATCAGTGAGTAACATCTATTTCTAACACTACTGATGAAAAGAGCACAGCTGCTGCACAACTGTATAATCCACAAGATTGACATGCAGCGTGAGCTAGACAATTAGTTGTCAAAGGTGATTAAGAACTGTGGGCAACTTAATTCAGGCAAGTCAAACACTGCTCTAAAAATGGCTCAACTGAAAACAAAGCTTTAGAATAAGCTGATGAGTGGATGTCATTCAGAAAGAAAACCTGTTGGAAGCTGGGGATGTTTTGGTAAAGGAATTTTTAAGGAGGCAATAAGAACAATTAGCCACAAAGACACACTTTTTTTTTTTTAAACAGAAGCAGCCCAAACAACTCTGATGTCTGGAGTGCAGCAATCTGTGCTGCGTAAGTAACTAACAGTTTTCATGCACAGCTGTCTTGTTATTCAAAGCATTCTTATGATTGTGATGCATTTAGGGTGAAATTTGATGTTCTCAGGAATAGCCCAATGCACAGCCTAGGACCTACTAAATACTGGTTTGCTGAGGTGTGATACATTTCTTAATAGATGAATTGCACTAAATTTGAGTATTATCCTTTGTTGATGCAGCTTCTTGTTAATCAGCCCTGGAAACTGGGTAGTCACAGTACAGAATAAAGGGCATTTTTAGAGATAAAACCTATGCACTGTTTCAGATAGGAATGATTCTTTTACTTAAAAGAAAAAAATCCACACTTTTAATTCCTTTCGTATACAGGTGGGTTTTCCTCCAAAATGTTAAATAAGCATGACAATGCTTTTAGTCCCTATTGTGACAGTAAAGTAATAGCTAAAATAATTCTCCGTTGATCTGTTCAAAATGTGACTTTTCCTTTCATAAGTATTAAAGAACTGGGTTTTAGCAGGTCTACAACAGACTTAACAGGAAAAAAAAATGGTTTCTAGGTTAAAACATACTCTCAGTATGTTATGTTATGTTATACTCTCAGTATGTTTTAACAATATTTTCCAATATTTGGCTCATGTGCCAAACAGTCTTCCCTAAACGAAGAGAAAGTTACTCTGCACTCCAGCATCAGTGGACCAGCAGCACAGGCTGGGGACCAGACTTACTAACACTGGAGAAAAAGTGGATCTTAATGCAATAAAAATATTGTTAAATAATTTTAAGCTAAACATCTTGCACTTGGATTTTTAAAGAGCTCAGAATGTGCGTCAGATGGGGAATAATCCATAGCGATACAGTTAAAGTGCAGTCTCAGAATGACCTGCCTCCACAGCGCTCTCCATCAGAGCAACTTTTCTTTTAAGCTGTCCTCTCGGCTTCTCAAATGCTTTTGAAGAAAGAAAACTAAAATTTCTTGACAGTGCTATTAAGGCAAGTAACTTGTGTTTCCCAATGCCTTCTCCTCGTGCCAGTAATCTGACTCACCTCTGGATATTTATGTACACAGAGAGAAGTAGTTTTGGTGCACTGTTCTGAAAGTACCCGCAGCCACATCCTCATGGATATATCTATTGGAGATTCACAGCTGACACACACCAGGCCTGTCCATGATCAAATGCAAACTGAAACAACACAATTGTGTTAACATAATCCTAAATCAGTCCTAATACAAACAGCTGAGAGAGTAGTGTTTAAGCTATGCAAGGTGACCATGGCTAGTTGGTTTTTGCAAACCTGGGGAAATCATAGGCAGAATTTATTTAATGAGAGTGGGTTCATTAGACCTTTAATGCATTTTTCCTTTACAATGTGGCAAGGAAGGACTCCCACTTCTACAAGCATCTCAATTATAGTAACATGTTATGTTACACCAGCTCCATTTCTATAGCTAAAGCTTAATTTATCCATAGCTTTGAAAACAGACCTGATTCATGAATACGCATGAGAAGATCTTAGTATGGTCAATTGACATTAATATTACAAGTTGGTTGTGTAAAGGAAAAAGAGTAGTGGATTTTTATGAGCAATTGGAGATTTTCATCCAGAACCAAGAAGGGCTCACACCAGTCAGTATTGGTACTGGGTGAAAGGTTGTACCCGGTCATGAATTTTGATTGATTTCCCTGCTTTCATTTCCAAAATCTCGTTGAGCAGGTATCTCGGACACCATCCTCTTTCTCCCTCCTTTCCTGATTTATCTATTTAGACTGTAGATCCGTGCAGCAAGAATATTTTATCCTATGGCTGTATTGTACCCTACACATTGCAAACCTTTTATCTAGAAGACTCACCTCAGGTATACAAAGGTATGTAAAGGAGTGGAGGATGCAATGAAAACAGCTTGATGTAAAGGCTGAACAGATTACTGAATGAACAAAGGAAGAAATGTCAAAGCTTTAAATATCATCAATTAATGAAGTAACACCCCTTCCCCCCCCAAAAAAAAGTAACACATACAGGAATGCATAAAACATCCCTCACATCATTAGAAGAGCTCTCATTCAGCTGTCACGGAACTGTACACCCTTGTTAAGCTTAAATGGATTTTTCCCCCATGAAGTCATAGCTCCATGCGTAATTCTTTAAGTAATTACACATGCAATAAAGTAATGAAAATCAAAGAAACTGCCTGTGCTTAGAAAACCCGCTTAATTTGGCATGCTCTGCTGCACACTTCTAAATGCTCAAAATCTTTCAGGCCCTGCTTAAACCAAATGCCTCCACACTGTGCAAGTAATCTTTATTAAAAAAAATAGTAAATTAAATTTGGCATTAACTGAGGTGTGAAATTCTTAAGCTCTCTCCTAAAAAAAGAGACACCAGGGTCAGGTAAGGGCTGCCATCCTGTTGTATCCAAGCACACATGTTCATATAGAAAGAAAAACTCACCAACAATCATCAAGTTGGGTGGAAAGTGTTGTTACAAATCCCTCTTGCTCTCTGAAGAGTCACAGTATGTTTTTAAACTGTTCTTTTGAACTCCTCTCATTACAAGACTTGCACTGATTCAGCTGAGCTATTTCTGCTTGTCGTCTTCCTTGAGAAAGCTTTTCTCCAAGGCGTCTCTGCTGACTTATATGCTCCTTTGTGCGTTTCCCAGAGCCTGCTGTACCATTTACATTGCCCACTCTGGAAACAGCAAGTGTCAGATTTTACAGATCACTCCATCCAGTTCCTTTCAGTAGCCACCAGCTGAGCTCTTCATATGCCTCCCCGGTAACAACACAGCAGTTGTGTCCTAACCAGGACAATTATTGAGGGGACCTCAGCTTTACAACCCCTTCTCTCTCTACAACCTGAGTTTGCTGATCGAAAGAGAAAGCCATAAAAGACCTGGGCACTTGTTTGCTCAGTTTTCTCCCCTAGGAAGCCGATTCACAGGTGTTCAGCGTGACAGTGATACCAATGCTTTGAAATAAAAACAAAACCCAAAAAAACCCAAGCAAAGCCCCAAACCAACACCCCTATCTCCTCAAAAATAAAACACAGAAGGAAAGGGGTAGAATTCTAATTTATAACATGATAGCACTCTATTTCTTGCAATTAGAAACGTGCAGATCCTGTTTTTTGCCTAAAATGAAATACATCTAAAGAGTAGTGTAAAACTGGAAATAATTAAGGCTTATCTGTTATGAAATCTAACAAAATATTTGAAATCCCAACTTTTGAAGCATGTTAAAACCACAGATTTAGACTGGAGACAAGAAATATCTCAGAAGTTTTGAAGCTGTACCACTTTCAAGAATAGAACTTTTTCAGAGAGCTCTGAACTGCATCGATTAACATTTCAAATCCACGTGAGTCTCCCTGGAGTACGTGGAATCAGCTCTCCGTCTGTGTAGTGTTTTCTACTTACAGGAGCTAAGGATCTGAGGACCAGACGCTACATTGGCATGTCCACTTCATTTCAGAAGGAGTCTGACAGTGCAGTATCACTTAAATAATGAAGCTCACATCTGGCAGGAGATTGCTGAGGTTGGCTATGTTTGCACAAGGTCAATTCATCCTCTAAGCTCCTGTAAGATGAAAATTAAGCAAGAAGTTTACATGGCAACAAGCAGAACCAACCGAACGATCTCAGGGTTTGTTTTCCAAGTAGCATGCCTTTCTTTTCAAATCATTTTTTATTGTATAAAAATGGAAGGGAGTGCTATTGTACTATTCCAAGATGTATTTTCTGAAACTTTCCATTAGCCCACGCACACCTATTCTAAAATATGATCCTTTTTCTTTTGTAAGGAAGTTAGTAAAACTACAATGCAGCACACATGGCAGAGGGAAAAGTACACATATCTGTTCACAGATGATCTACCACACTTTGCAAGTTACAGGCTAGTCTTATCAAAGGGTGGATAATCCTTGAAGCAAGTGGAAATAATTAAAGACAGGGCTTTCGAAATATTATTTACTTAGTGGTTTCACTAATTTTCATAGAAGGACAATATCTGCTTAATATGAAGTGTGGTGTCCACTATCTTTACTAATTGCTATCATCTTGCTTTACAGAAAATGCATCAATCTTGATAAAAAGTTTCACCTAGAAATTCTTCCTATGTTAAAAAGATAACGCACTTTTATGATGTCAGAGTAACATAAAAAAAGACAAATATAATGAAAAAATATTTTTATCACTCAATAAATGACATTGATGGCCCACAGCATGAAAAAGACAATGTAGTAAGTAAGTAAGGGGTATAGGTTAAAATTCAAATCTCAGCAACTTTTCATATTCTAACAATTATCCAAAGTAGATTTACATCAGCAGTGGCGGGATGCAGATATCTGCATCCCAGCGTAGTGCTTTCTCTGAAAGTAATATTTTTATCTGAGTCTTTGGCATTTGAAAAAAAAATACTTTTTGCAAGTTTGCTCATTCTCCATTATTTGAAGATTTCAACTTCATATTCTTTTGTTGTTGCTTTGGTAGCTCTTTTCTTTCTCCATTTGGCAAGCATTGATTTTTCATTGATGCTCCTGTCAGAGCATGAACTAGCTGCTGTATCTCATGAAATGACAGAGAAAGACAAGAGCTCACCCTCAAATGGATGTACATACAAACACTGAACTATCAGCAGGAACATCACTCACTCTCTGATCCTCTCCTCCTGCTATCTTGTTCTTCTTTGAAGGGACAACGTCAAGTAGCTGCCAAGGGAAGGGGTCAGAAAACACCATCACAGCTTGGTTGTACTTATCTCCCCCTCTGATGGTCCATGACTGCCATGCCAGCAGGTATCAGGGTGTAATAGCTAAGCTCGTGTGATCAGGGCTGGCTCCGTTTACAGAGCGACTCAGTACTTCAGTCACCTTAACTGATGCTTTCTGGTCTCATTGTTTCTTGGCATCTGTTTTCCAGGAGTTGGTCTTGAAGTTACTGAAAAACTAGAGGAGAATCCTAACATAAATATACAGAAAAACGTGAAACAAGATAATGTTTTCCTTTCATGGCTTTTCTCATTGCTTTCAGTTTTATATCACCTTTCTGAGAGGAAGGTCAGCCTCTTCTACACTCAGAATACTGTAGCAGGGACTTTAACATCACGATTTCCCATTAAAACTCTGGCCTTTTCACTGAGCTGCCCAGATGTTTAAAAAAAATATTTTAAAAAATCTGGTTTTAAAAAAAAAAGGGTAAAAAGCTCCCGTGATGACCATGGAAAGTTCTGATATGTTGGCACAAATCTGTTATGATGCCAAGTAACACCCCACAACCCAAATACAGTCTGAAGTGTCTCATCCATGGTCTGGTTGGTTGTTTATCCCAAAATATATACAGAGAGCTAGTCAATATGCTTTTTTCTTGTGGGGCTCAAGAGCATCCTATATGCCTTACCATCAAAAAAATGTTACTCATGCAACATGTTACCATGGAGAGGAGTCGCTCCATGCTTTGCTCAAGTTGCACGTCTTCCCTTTGTTTTTCTACCTTGAAAACAAGGACACTATATTGTTCTATATCTGGAAAGCATCAAGCACACTCACTTAAGCATTACTTTTGTTTATTCTTTTTGCTATTCAGAGCAGCAAAGATCTACTGCCAGATCAGCTTGTGCTAACATTTGATTTCCTTCTTGCCTCTAACTTGGTCAGTTACTAACTAGAACTATTATTTTGCTTTCTTAGTAGACAGCCTCTCTTAGCAAGCTTACTGACAGGCCCATCTCCACTGATGTCTTTCCTCATGGGAAAACAACTACTTGGATGCAGAAGAACAGCTAGAAAGCTACAGGAACAGGCTGGTAGCTTTTGAAAAGGGTTGACACAAACTGGAGATTCAGGCAGTCACCACACACTGCAATAAAGTCCATCAGCATCCCCGCTCCTGAGCCCCATATCTGTGCTCTGGCCTTGCAGCCCTGGAGCCTCCCGTGTTCCGAGAGGGGGCTGGAAACAACTTCACTGTAGTGTTCATGACTACCTTGTAAACATCATTCATTTAGAGATTTCGCAATGGCTTCTCTATGGTGCAACCAGGGCCTTGAAACCAAAAACTCAAGGCGGTTTTTACAAGTGCTTCACCTTTTAAGGCTTCTGGATAGTGAATAACAACCCTTGGGCTGCCTTGTTGATGTCTTCCACTCAGCACTTGAAAATCACTGGGATAAGGTCTCAGCTCTGCAGAGTTACATTCCAGTAGCCACAAGGTGGCATGCAGAGCAGAACAAATTTTCCTGTCTGTGGCCAAATCAGAAAAAAGTAGCAGTGCCACAGGGATCCAGAAAAGGACATCTTGGCTTTAGGCAGACACCAAGAGACTGGGCTTCTACTCAACAACTTTATCTTCTGCAGGTCCCTGCTTATCTGTTTTGCTGTAGAGTGTGTGGTTTGTACAACAAGACTGGGCAAAGACAGCAGAGAGGATTATTGGGGTGAATGTGGAGGTGCAGACCTGGCTCCGGAATGTGCACTGAATGGTTGCTGCCTCCACAGACACCAGTCAGTCTTGTTGTTGCATCTCTTTCCTGAAAAAGAAAAGCTGGCTGTTTATGCTTCTGAAATCTCTGCTTTGGGAAAGGCTAATTTCACATAGAAGCACAGTATGTGCAGATCAGCTCACCATGGCAATAGGGACAACAGAGAGAATAAATGCTTTTTTCTTCTTGAGTTAGACCTAACCGCAAGGAAGGAAACCATACTCAAACCGTATAAAGAGAACAAACCTCTGTTTGCCTTGGTGTGGCAAGCCCTTTGTTTGCCTTTGATCCTTTGCCAGGGTCACAAAAATGATGAGGGGTCTGGAGCACCTCTCTTGTGAAGAAAGGCTGAGAGACCTGGGTCTGTTTTGCCTGGAGAAGGGAAGACTGAAAGGGGGCCTTATCAATGCCTGTAAGTATCTAAAGAGTGGATGTCAAGAGGATGGGGCCAGACTCTCCTCAGTGACAGGACATCGGGCAAAAGGTACAAACTGGAACACAGTAAGTTCTACCTCAACATGAGGAAAAACGTCTTCACTGTGAGTGTGATGAAGCACTGGAACAGGCTGCCCAGGGAGGCTGTGGAGTCTCCTTCTTTGGAGATATTAAAAATCCACCTGGACGTGTTCTCATGCCACCTGCTCTGGGTGAGCCTGCTTTAGCAAGCGGGGGTGGGCTGGGTGAGCTCCAGAGGTCCCTTCCAACCCATACCAGTTGGGGATTACAAGAATCTTTTGTACCTAACGTATGTATTCAATTACTTCAAGCATCTCTTCCCATGTTGGATACTACTACTTGCAAATTTGAGAAGCAAAAACATTGAGGCTCAACACCTTGCAGTTGCAGGCCTTGCAAGTCAGAAGCAGGACCCAGACACCTTTCCTGTCAGGCTGAGTACTTCACTACTGGAAAAAGTAGCCTTTTTAGTTTGCCAAACATGTTCACGCTGGAGCAATTATCTTTGGCAATCTCTAACAATAATTTTAAAATGTTCTCTTTAGTATCATCACTGAATTCAAACTACAATTTTTTTTTAAAAAACTACTGTCATTCTCCTTTTTAGCTCTAATTATCTGGATTGCATCCACACCATGGAGCAGCATTGTGACAAGAAAGCATTCACCCCAGAGATTTCCCAGAAATTTGCTTTCTAATTGGGTTGAAAATGCCTCAGCATTCCCCATCACATTTTGCACATAACTGTTTTTTCTATGAACTCAATCTATGAAATGCAGAAATGCAATATTGTAATTACTGAATTGGATTGTCACAATGCAGGACCTTATGGTGCTAGGTGCTGTATGTAAATTTAAGAAAAAGATAGTCCCTGTGCAAAAAAATGAATACTCAAGACTAAGATTAAAAAAAAAAAAAACTAGAGAAAAAGATTTAGAAGATAACATTGAAATGAATAGGTGTTGCACTATAAACATGATTTTGTAATTCTATTGCAAAGAAAAGAAATATCATCTGTTTGTGAAAATGTAGACATGTTATTTACAGGCACATCATCTATGTCATGTAACCTCTCTGTCCCTTATTTACTCATTGGTAGAGCAGATACAATAATTAATATAGCTCCCTCGTGAACATGATTAAATGTTCATAACACTTTGCAATCATTTGGCTGACAACGTGGCTGTGGAATACTACTGCTAAAGACAAACTGTGCAATATTTATAACTGATACAGTATTAACTAAGCTCATCTTTTCTGTTTTTAAAGTTTTAACTAAGCAATGCTTAATGAAATTTGCTAGACTAACTGCTCATGTTGTCTCTGCTGGTAATGCAAAAGCAAACGGCTGTAAGTACGGTACCCTGAAGGCAGACATTAGGAGTTTCTCTGTTGAATCCAGCAGAGAAGTTTCTTGCATCTCCATTGAATGCCATCATGCTGTGATTAGTTAATCATTAAGTACATAGTGCTTTTAATTAACTGCCAACTCTGCTTGGGCATCTGTTCTGAAAATCACATCCGATCATGCTTTTCCCAGTCTGTGGCTATGGAGCTCTTCAATAATACAGTTGTTGCTCCATTCTCCAGCTCTCTCTGCTGCAAGACAGCTCAAGTCGAGAGTGTCCTACATGAAATGAAATATAAACGATCTATTCTTCCAAGGGAGTAAAAGTAAATGGAAATTAAACAAACTTATTTGCCTCAATAAGGAATAAATGTTGGTATTAAGAAGCCAATCAGGCCAATTAACTTTTTTTTTTTTTTGTGGAAGAAAAAAGTGTCTGGAAGATTATTTTAATTCTTCTTTATCAGCACAAAATTTTATCAGCTAGCCATTTAAAAAAAAATAAAAACCAAACCCATGTTTCACTGTAGAAAATAACCTTTTCTATTTAATAAAGGGCAGGGATACTGGTAATAAATACAATGGAACCTGTAAAATATTTCATTTGACACAAAGTGGGAGAAAGATACACAGTGCAACATTTTCTTTTAAACACTACATTCCTACATCACTCAGCCTCTGCTGGCTTCAAAAAGCTCCATTTAAAGTATATTTTTAAATAAACTCCAACATCTTTGGAGCATATACTAGAGAAAATCATAAGATTGTAACATATCTTAGGTTGCACATTTTGTTTTTAAGATAATAGGAGAGAAGCAGCATTAAAGCAAGGAGGACACACAATGAGGCTGGTAGTTGGCAGGGCATCTCCTGCTGGTGTGGTAAATCTGGTTGAAAACCAAGGAAAACAAGAGATCAGAGGTTGCATATGTCCATTTTATGCCATGAAATCAAATAAGGGCTGACATCTAGATCACGAAGGGCACTGATGGTGCAGTGCAATATTAGTAGTTTCAGAAAGATTAAGAATTTTCTGGGTCTTGCTCTGTTCTCCAGCCTAGGTGAAGGGGGATGGACCCCTCAAGAGGTCTGGCCTGCACTAAGCAGACTGATCTTCCAGGTTAACAATAGAGTTGTAGGTGTTTTGTGGCATGAGAAGAAGCCAGAAAGCAACAGTCTCAGCCAATGCTCTCGTGTCAGATGCTCAGACACACTGCATGTGTGTGCTAACTGTGTAAAGGTTAGTGCAAGTATACCAATACATTGAATAAAAAGCTGCAAAAGTGGTCGGATGACTCTTTCTACTGAAAACTTCTCAGTATATGACAAGGATGTGCTGAAATCCAATGTAAAGTATAGAGGACCACAGTGTAGCCATAGAACAGCTTCCTTGCTGCTACTCCTACATCAGTGTGCTCCATCTCAGACCCTCCATCTCTGAGCTGTTACTTATCATGTATGAATCTGGGTTAGTAAAAAGGTTGAATTCATAAAGTACCTATTATTTCTATATAGAAATGTACGTCAAGGAAAAGGACACTCTTTGTCAAGTACACAGAACAGAGAAGAATAAACCATCATTAAGCTTTAAACTCATGGTTCTTTAAGGAGTGGAGCCAAGAAACTTGTATGAACCTTGCAACACAGAATAAAACATTAAACAATAGTCTGTGTATAGCAGATAGGCATGTAACGATTACGGTTAATGTAACGAGCACTCACAGTCAGGTACACATTTTACATAATAACCCTTTTTCAGCAAGTTCAAAGCAATTATCTTGTTTCCTTTAAAAATTCCACTGTGGATGTCAAGATGCGCCAGCACACAGAAAAGAGGTATTTCATAACAATATAAAAACATGCATTTCTAATTGTTTCCATACTGAACTACACCAAGGCCAGCACTTTTATATATGGAGTTCAAGGTGTTCCTGGGAACAGGCTGTTTTCTGATGACATCATATGAACACTACCATTCAGGCAACAACTTGCTACTATGGCAACCACAGCTTTTACAGATACTGAGCACCAATGAGGTTAAAAACACCATTTAGAAATTTTCTACTTAGGAGTTTGCCAGTATTCACGCAAGAAGGAACAAGGAGTCCACTACAGATGCACAGCACTGCAGTTCTCTACCCATTATTGGGAAGCTGAGAACAATCAGTTTTACCTTCCAACCAAGGAGTTCCTGGGGTAATTGCACTTTCAGGTACATCCTGAAATGCCAACGCAGCTAGAAATAGGACTGAACACTAACTTTGTGATTTGGAGACAGCTGGAAGAAAAGGATTGCTGCCTCATCTAAAAGAGTCCCTAAAATGTAGAGATTTGGGAATCTGGAGTTTTAATACCCGCAAAGCAGACAGCACACAGACTGCGAAGAGAGTCTGGTATTATATGAAGCCATGTCTTTGAAAAAGAAGTGGATTTTTCCTTCCACCTCTCCAAATGTAAAAAATAGTAGGATATGAGATAAAAACATCTGGTACTGTAAGCAATAGCTATCTGTGCTGAGACTACTGTCAGATGAAATCAATCAGTTACAAAATGTTTTAAAATTAACTGCCACATCTTTCTCTTTCAGAACTTTATGCATTTTACTAATTGCAAGCAAACCTCAGAGGCTCTAGAACATCATCAAATTAAAGATACTAACCTGGCCAGTAACTGCCCTCTGCAGGACATTAGACAATTTCCTAACTTTAATCACAGATTTGCTCAGCTTCTTTTGTTCCCAACAAATACAGCAGAGGTTTGCAGACAACATTCCCAGTAAATCACAGTCCCTGTATTAGAATGGGTCAGAAATACAATCCAGTCGGAACCCACCCTTAAACTTGACTTAATATCAGCGGAGTATTTTTTCATTTCGTAGCAGCAAACCTTACCTTGCTTAGAACCTCCAGGTGTTGCACTGTCGGGCTGAATAGCTGCTTGGGGCAGCCTAGTATGAGGAGGAAGAACTGGATGGGGAAAGGGATGTACAGATTTACTGCTAGGGTGTCTTTCCTTGGTATGACCTTACAGTGAGATCCTCAACTAAAACTGTAATGAAATTGGAATTTAAATGTGCATGTTCAAAATACAAAACCTAAGGTATATTGTTTATAGTGAGTTTACTGCCACGTTCGAACTAGCTGGCTGGTACTGGCAGTCTCAGAGGAATAGCTAAAGCCAAATTCTAACAATTATTTGTGGGGTGGTGTTGACAATGGGATACTGAGGTGCAACAGTGAGCTTTGAGAATCACTCCTGTTCAGGTTCTGTATGAAAGCCATCCAGCTCCAGGGCAATGAAGACAACATACATTCAATGCACCCACCTACTGTACTTCCATGTTTTTGTCCATATATAGGTGACTGGACTTTTCATAGTCTTCAGAACGTCTCCTTTTTAGTCCAGGTGAAGATTAAGGCCATTACTGGTTTTCATTTCCACAAGTTATCCAGCAATCCTGGTTCCTATTGGCAGTGGACGCCCTCTCCACACATTTCTCCCCCATCATCTGCGAGAACAGAGATGTGGAAGAGGCCAATTACCTTTTGGAGAGAAGGAAATTACTTGCTTATAATTGAGTTCTCTGAGCATGGTGTCCGCTATTAGAGCCACACTCATCCTCCCACCTCCCCCTGAGAGCTGGGGTTTTATTCCTATTTAAGTTCTAATTATTATAATTAGTCTGAAAAGGATTTGGGAGTTAGGGGCTATGAAATGCCATATAGACCCCTCAAGGCATCTTTTTGTACTAACTCATTATGACCAGTTCTAAACTTTACCATTTAATCTAGTCATTCAGTACCCAAGGTCACAACAGCTGAGACCCCCTGAGCATCAATCCATAGAGACTCCCACCTTCAGAGAACTACAATTAAAAGGTAAATAATTCCCTTGCTGCCGTCTCTGTGAGGCAACGCTATAAGTCAGAGAATGGAATTCAACCTCAGCCTAATTACTACTTCGGTAATTTACACAGTTGCAATGAAAAAGTTGGCAAATGCTTTTTCATTTGTCAAAACAGAAAGGCAAGGTCAGCTACAGTTAATTTCAGACTGGACTTGACAAGACTCAGCCTTACAACAGCCAAGTTGCAAACTTTTTTTGTTTCAGACTGCAAGAAGTTCTGAAGAGCTACGCTCCAATAAAGTCAAATCACATATACAACAGCCAGCTCAGTTCAGCCTGCCTGCTTCCATCCTTCCCCCTCTGTACATCAAAATCACCTTTCCCATACCCGTCCTCTGGCTATAACACACTGCACTCCTCTTTAGTGAGTGCTTGAAAGCAAAGAGTTATTTACCTCCAGGAGAAGTTGAATGTGAAATGCCCCACAGATGTATAGGATTTAAGCAGACTACAATTATAAATTAAGGGGGAAAATTAACGTACCAAGACTTTGATTTGTATTGCTGGCAATGACAGTGACATGAGAAGCTACATTCTTGTGGCTTTTACAGAAGGTTTTACTTTAGATCAGAAGACAAACATGGTGAAAACATGGTTTAGCGGTGGACCTGGCAGTGTAAGGTTAATGCTCAGACTCAACGATCTTAAAGGTCTTTTCCAACCTGAACCATTCTACAATTCTATGATTCTAGAAATATTCCTATTGAAGCTTGTTTATAATCTGTTTTCCCAGGCTTCATCCCCTCTTGTACTTAAAGGTCACCTCAACCAGAGGAGCATAGATTCACTCCCAGGTCTTTTTGTGAAGCGTTAAGAAGAATCTATACCATGCAATGTTGTAAAATTATTGCCTTCCACTAACACTATAGATAAATTCTCATTTAATAACAAATACATTATTTAATCTCTTGAGTCTCATCTCTAGCATATCCTGTAATCATAAAAAGCCACAAGTTTCCCTCATAAAGCTGCTCTCAGTACACTGTATCCCACAACTGCTGCTGCATTGTTCTTTCAAGAGCTTAGAGAAAGGCCCATTGCTATTGGTATCTGCATCCCAGCGGGAGCACTTTCCTTTGAGCTACTCTGTTTCATCAAGATATTAGATGACCTGAAGTCCCTGGGAGCCTCAGATTAGTGAATCCAGACTTTTGCGCATTTCATTCCTGATGTGCCACCTTCTCAGAGATAGCTGTAGGTGAATTATTTTCCTTCTGCGTCAGAAGACTTTTTGTTTCAACTTAATGCATTTCTGCGGAGTCACATTTGTTCCTCTCCACAAATAGCTACCACATGTGAACACCACTAGCACACCTCCCTTCTCCTTCTGACCTCTAAACTGCACACCATCATCAGCATGGGGCTCCGAATTCAGCACTGCAGGACAGCATTTAGGGATGGAAGAACCTGCCGAGGGGCTCCTTGCACCACTCCATCTCAGAGCTACTCTGACTCCCCACACATGTCACTATCTCTTCTACCCCTTAATTTATCCTTTTGGAGGTTACTTACATAAGTAGTGATTGTAACACCTGAAGATGATGAAATGGAAGTAAATTAAACTCTGACAAGAAACACATGCAAACAGAGAGAAAAGCACACTCACTGGACACGAAAGAAGCCGCAAATTCTGTTTTCAGAAGAGAGGAAAGCTCTTGTATGCTTTTTCCACACCTAAAGTTTAGCTGCTTTTTTTCCTTCTATAGCCTCCTCTCTGACACAGAAATTGCCTGTGTTGTACCCTTGGTCCCAAACATATTTGTAACAAATGTCCAAAGCTTACCATTTCTAGTTTCTCTGAACGTGCAGTGATTAAATATAAATAATCCTGAGCGTGCATACAATTGCTCATTTGTGCAATTTTTAAAACCTACCTGAAAACAGGACCCCAAAAAGGCAGAAAATGACACTTCTGTCATGGCCAGCAGCCATATGCTGTTTTCTAAACATCAGACCACAGGTAGGAAAGCAAATCTGTTACATGCTCCATGGCAATGAAGTCAGAATGCTGGTTTATGGTGATTCAGCTGCAGATACGGAAATAATACATTTATCTGATTGTATAAACAGTGCAAAATTTGTTTTCAGAAAGGATGCAAAGCAGTAAAAGCATTTGCAATGTTAATTTATTTTGAGAAAAGTTTTATAATCCAGTATGTACACTGAAGGCTTTTATAGCCCCTCAAGTAGGAAACACACCAGAAACCCTTATGAGGCAACAGAAACAGAAATGCAGCAACTTAAATAATTCCCATTCAAAATGCTTTTCTACAGTAAACAGTTTTACAGTTGCCCACAATCTAATGCCTCTGTTCTGGTCACTTGAACATGGTTAAGCTACTACCCCAGCTGGAGCAGGATGGCCTCGCTCTGCTACAGGGGTAACTGCTCAGTTAATACTTTCTGTCTGGTTGCCAGGACATTGCTCCATGGCACAACACAGTAAAAGTCAGTTTATTTCTTCTGAATTCTGTAACTATACACCACCCTCTGTAAAATCAGCCGCCAGGAGACATTTTCGTATGCAACTATATATTAAATTTGAGATAAAAATATTACCGTCAGGTAGGATCAATACCATTCAGTTGCCATCTACCACCATTAGGACCCGTTTACTTCAGCAGCTCAATTACCTTTGAAATTAACATCCTTCTCTCCTCACCTTTATGAAACCTGGCTGACACGAGTTAGAAGATTGTAGTCAGCGATGTTACAGGCCAGCTGGACAGTAAAAGATTTAAGACATGGAGAGTCATTCCAAGCATGGAATGGAAAAAAAAAATATGTGATTCATCTTTCCAACATCTAAACAGGAGGGGGAAGAAAAGGAAGGAGGAAACAAATCAGCTGATTTTTTCATATACATAAAATCCAATGTAAGAGAGGATCTAATTAGCCATAACTTTTATTTTTCTTATAAACACACATAGACTGCCACAAGTAATTTCAGAGTGCTAACTTACTAAGAGTCGTGACACTTCTCTTCAAGGTTAACAGAGTCCTCAAGAATGTAAAGGGCTTAAACAACAACCTGGTAAATCAGAAGGAAAGAAAAATGAAATTATTCATAGAAAAAAAATCGAATTGTTTGTATTTGTCATCATTTAAGAAAAAAATTTCTGCCTTGCATTTGGTTTTAAAGACAGACTATACTAAGTATAAAGGTCAATATAAAGGTCATCACTAACAACAAATCTTCTCATTGGGAACCAGTTTAAATCTCCATCATGCCTCCTTTAATCCCAGTTCCTAACTCCAAAGATATGTCAAGGATGAGCAGTAACTTGTGGGTCTGAGCTGAGCCTCATACCCAGCAGGTGTAACCTGGGAAGATTATGTTCAGGTATAAACCACGGCAATTTACTTTACGTGCTTGTTGTTTTGAGAAGAGGCGATCCATTGACAACTGCCTCTGAGAATTTTACCCTCTTCCAAATACGTGAGCATCACTGACTCCAAGGTTCTAGGCTATGTTTCCCATACCTGAAGGAAGTAAAAACTAGAGAAATCAAGCTTCTCTTAAAGCTTGACATGAGTGTGAATTTTAGGCTGTGCCTTCAGTTTTGGTTCATTTTTGCAAAGATAAAATCTCACAATAAAATTTCATTCATGCGGAAGATGTGTGAGGTCTGTGTGGGGTCAGGAAGGTTTGAAAAAGCCTGGTTCTTGTTTGCTTATTTCTAAAAAATTGGGTGATATTGCGAAGGGTAGAATGCCTATTTTTGTTTAACATTTGCCAGCTGTACTCCTGTAGCATTTGGGGGTTTTAATGTACTATGCCTGACATACACAAAAAAAAAGCCAAGACTGTGCCTATAACTTTTTTGTTTAAAAAAATTGAGAAAATTAACTATGATCAACTTCAAAATAGTTCCCTTTTGAGCTGACACACAGCTGCATACAATGCTCCAACATTCAAAGCAATTCCATAGATCATTTTCTGAAAGGTTCCGTCATTTTTGCTTTCACATCTCCTACCAACAACAAATGGGTTCCTCTGAGTACCAACTTGATCTTTGGGATCTCTTCACCATAAATCTCAGTCAATAATTGAATAGATTTTGTCACGGATTTCTTCAATTTAACAAGAAACTTGATGTTAACTTGCTGTTCACCCTTGTACAATGACATTTTCTGAGGGTATAAGAACATCTCTATTTGAACATGTGTCCACGTGCACCGAGTGAAGGATTTGAGCTTTGTCTCACTACAGCAAGTTAGAATACGTTCTATATCCACCTCTTTGTTTCTCCCCTCCTACTCTTAGTTCCTAAGATATAGGGTTAGTCTTGGGGGTTTTTTTGTGCTGGATAATGTATGTAAAGCACCTGCAATTATAAAACAGGTGTGTAAGAACTGGGTGCAATTTTGTAAATCACAGGTATTTGGAGACTTCCATTTGAAGAAAGCACGAAGAACAAAAAGATCTGCTTTGCTTTAAACAACCATCATAGCACTCTCTCCACGCACAACTCTGAATAAAGGTCTAGTGGCTTTCCAATGTGCACTGACTGGAATGAATTGCCTCAGTTGCCTCCACATCTAAATCTCTCACATATTGTCAACAGATGCTTGCTTCTTGGGAAAGTTATAACAAAAAGAACTACAATTTCTCCTCTTTGACTACTGCATTCATTTCGGGGGAGATGGACCTAATCTGGCTCTTGTATTTCTAAGGCCTGAGATCCTGGTGGTCTAAAGTAGCAGATCTGCATCCCCTGGGAAACAATGACACTCTCAAGCATTTACCTCCTGCGGTTGCTTGCAAATACAAACAGTAAGTGGTTCTTTTTAAAAGAAAAAAATGCCACTGTATCTGCCCAACTTCTGTCAATGTAAAGAGCAGAACATCAATAAGGTAGGCAGCTTTTAAACGCCTATTTATTCTGCTATCCAATTTAAATTACATCTTAAGACAGATTATATATCTTACACTTAGGTTTACTCTGGCCGACATCTGGAGGCTGTTAAGTCCTGCTATAGAATATGTAAAGTATTAAAAAAATCTTGTACACTTGATGTACAATATGACCACTCAAACCATAAGAACCCCTACTTTATAAATATCCAAACTGCAGAATTAACCTTCAGCTTACAAATAGCCTTTACCAGTGTGGAAGTGAACTGTTTTGACTAAAAGGCAATATTAACTATGTCCTTTAGTGTGGGATGACTGATTTGGGGCCATTAATGTTAGAACAGTTGATGGTTGTTTTGAGAAATGGCTGCTGGTAAAATAAAATAAATTTTAAAAAGTCTTTTTTTTACTCTCACTCCTTTATTCAGACCAGACCAGAAGGAGATGACAGACAGTTTGGAAGAGAGCACTTTTTCATGATATTCTCTGAGGAAAAAATATTATTAATTAAACCTCTGCAGAAGATGAAAGCTTCACTTATTGAGAATGATCCAAAGTTATGTCCTTTGTTCCCTGCACAGCTTATAAATATTATTTTAGCAGGACAGATTAGAGGATTCTGTCCTTACAGCTAAGACTAAAACTGTGAGGGGAGAAAATCATTTGACACGGGAAACTTAATGTTTTGAAAGACATGTGCTTAATTAATTTTTAATCTGTAAACTGAATTAAGTCTCTAGTTTAAAAAAAGGGCTTTGGAATTATAAAAAACATAGTATTCACACATAAAGGAGAGGTTGGTCAGCCCTAATTTATATGCAAAACTCAATTCATTCGTAATTATGGAACCATGGGCGGTTCTTAGATAGTACATTTTCCCCCACCCCCAATTCAATTACACCCTTGTAGCATTTGCTTCTTCTGAGGAATTAATGCAAATTCCTTTCTATTTGCCCTCAACAGCAATTAAAAGGGTGGCTGCCACTCAGACACTGCCAGTAGCGAGCAGGATTTAAAACATAGTAATAAGAAAAAAAATCAATTACATCCCAACTGTCCTGCAGTTAAAGCTACAGAGAGGCCTGTAATTTAACCAATTAATTAATGCCATTGTTTCATATGGGTGAACTTAATTTTAAATGTTGTCCTATTTTATTTCTATTTGATATTTAAATTCCTTGGAATGACTATCTTAAACATTTAGTTTGTAACTGTAAGATTTGCTGAAACCGGCTTAGCTTTAAAAAAAAGTTGTATATGACTATGACTGGTATTGGCTGCAAAAAGTCATGGAAGATGTGATCTAAAAGTGAATGAGGATGCCAATCTATTAAATCCAGTCTGAGACAGGTTCCAGTGAAACTCCATGGAGCCACTTTGGTGACCATCTGCCCAACTTTGTCAGCTTCCTGCGACTACCAACCACAAGAGAAGGTTCAGATATGGAAGACTGCAATAATTGTGCCATTTTTATGAGGACTGATTTAGCAGATGAAGAGACATAATACATTTTCCTTCCTACAGCAATTATACTGAATATGAAGAGCGTCTCCTCTCTGCTTTATTGACACAGTCCTTTAAATCTGTCTGATTGTTTTAGAAATTATTCCTGAACAGTAAAATATTAGTTTTTCTTCTGTCTTCCATTTTAATATAATTAAGAGATAATGTCAACAGAACAGAATCTTGCCAAGAGATAATGATCTCATGCTGACAGACAAATAGTAAGGTGAAAAAAGCATTTAGTGGAAAGCGTATTTTTTTCACCCAGTGATATAAATTACTACTATACCAACCGATCATTGAAGTATACAACAGACCACCACACCAGACTGGCGAAGTGACAAAAACAGTAATATAAACATCTGTTGATTCATGATCTCATTGTCCTTGGAGATTGTTTGTAGCCGCCAGGGCAAATACTTTCCTCCACCTCAGTGGAGCATTGTTGCTTTGTATAACATCTATTAAGTTCAAATGACAGACACTAAACATCCAGTCATCAAAACACTGACTTGATGATTACCAAATTTCTGCATTCTTGCATCTGGAAGGAAAAGGACTCCTGGATGCCCTGGCCCTGCCTCCTGGCTCACCAGAGACAGACCAAGTGATCTATCTTATCAAGGTGCACCCTGACAGTCTTTCACAAGACATGCAGAATTACCAAGGGGATGGCCCTGCCCTTTCTGAATCATTTTTTCTAACTCGTTTTCATGCAGTTTCAGCTGTGCAGCTTCTGAGGATCCTGAGACTTTCTCTCAATATTTCAAAAGATGCCTTTTACCTACTGAATATAAAAAAAAAAAACCCTTTCACTACAGCTGCTGTTATCACAAGCTCACTTTTATTTCTAAGCTACTGCTATTTCAATTGCTTTCCTCACCAAATCAGCCTTGGAATATTTTCTTCTCTCTCTCTATTTTTTTTTTAATTATCAGAAATTATCTAAAACGCTTGGTGCTTATCTATAAGCATGACACCAGATGCACTGCACCAGGTCCCTTTAGGAAATCTGCCAAACACCAAGAAAAGATCCCCTAGCCCAGTGCTCACCATCATTCATCTTACAAGGTCAGTTCTCCTACAGCATCAGATCCACACTGCTGAATACATTCAATACCAGTATGATATTTTTTAATATCCTCTGGAAGAAAGGCTCTAAGACCCACCAGTATCATGGAAAGCCAGATCTTTACATTGAATATTCAGCTTCTGTCGTAAAATACCTAGCAGATTAAAGAAAGCGATAATTAATTCTTCTATCTTCAGCATGGCTTGTATGAACAATATTAACACCTCAACTTCTCAAGTCTGTGGACAAAGCAGAAGCTGGATAGGTGAATTCTTAGTGACATGGATGTGTTTGCATTTTTTAGACAAAGTCATTTTCACTTCTGAGAACTGGCATGTATTTGTCCCTCCACAGTCATTCATCTTTCAGTATTGGTGGACATAGTGGATCTTAGATATTGCCCGCATTTAGAAGGCACAAGATGGCTTAAATCACTGATGACTAAATTCAAATTAAAAAAAGGAAAAAAAAAGGAAATAGATGAAATAGACTTGTATAAAAAACAAATTGAGACCAAATAAAAAAATGTATAGAGCTTAAAGCATTATTTATAATTATAAAAGTAGAACCAAACAGCACTAGCACTGTGGTATAACACACACAAAAGAAGGAGAAAAGATTTAATATTTGATTGCAGTCGACAAAATGGGAGCATACAATACTAAGTGCAAGGGCACGAGCTAGTATTGGTCTTGTATGAATTACAGGGAAAGTGAATATTAAGTAGGCTTTAACAGCATTGCCCTGCTTAGTGATACACTACAGCTGGCTCAGGTGCTTGGAGTTTAGGAAAAGTGTTTAAAATATTAAAGGAAATACAAAAAGGCAATAGAGGAATTAGAGGGTAAGATGTATGAGGAGAGACTGCGGGAGCTAAACTTATGTAGACTCAAAGATAGAAGACTCAGGAGGCCTCAATCACAGTCTATAAATACCTTCAAGGTAATAATATAAATGAAGGAAGGGAATTCTCCGGTCTCAGAAGATAGCAGGACAAGGAGCAATGGCCTGGAGCTAAGGAAGCAGGAGCGTGGGGTGGGTTCCAGGGAATAGTTCTTCACTCTGGCCTCCGCTGCAGCGGATGAATTCACTGCAGGGAGGAGGAATTGCTCTCCTTCCACCGATGCTGGAGCACGTTGCCCACACGCACGCACACGCTGCACTTGATGCATCCAAGACAGTGCTAATCACCCAAAGACACCCCCCCCAGAACCTCTGCAGCGCTGAGACGTACTTCAGCATGGACAAAGGAGCCATACGTGGTGCAGGTTGTCACAGGCTGAGTGCTGACTAGCAGATCTTCCTGCAAGCGCCGTATTGTCAGCGTGGAGTGATTTTAGAGTGAAAGCGTTCAGTAACCAGGCACCACTTTCACGAGCAGAGAAATAGAATTGCATTTCTCCATGGCTGCACTTCACTGCACTGGGATTTTTCTCTTTCTTAGAGCACTGTTACAAAGGCTGGTTTTGCACATTCTGCAAAGGGTGAATAAAGCTCAAACCACATATTAACTGGCACACGTGGTGATTTGACTTCCATTTATCCAGTTGGTTCAGTGGAGAACAAAAATTCAGAGCACTGTACTGGTTAAATGCAACGAGTCCTCATGTGTCTTATCTACTCCTAGGATATATCTAAGTGCAAAAACAGTAAAAAATATCACCTCTCAATTTTGCAAGGAAAATCTTTTTTTTTTGTACTGGGAAAAGACGACCCCAGCATTTTCATCTTTTATGTCAGTTTATGACCAGATCTCTATTTAACGTTCTTTGGCTATTTTATTACCATCCAATCCACCTGAAACAGTGATGGTGGCAATTCACAAGCCCCACACCAAAAAAGACAGCAAATTCCACAGATGCAGAGAGGCACTTGCATCCAGAAGAGGCCAGAGCACAGCAAAAATAATCATAGCAGGATCCTCAAGTACTGTGCAAAGGGTGCAAACAAGAGTAAATGAAAAATCTTCTTATTCCAGTGACCCACAAAGAAGTCACTGCAAGTTTTGTACACTAAAGGATTGCTTCCCAACAAATCCGCTCATCTCCTCTGGATAAGAAATTAGCAATCTCCTCCAACTTTACTGGAGTCCTAATGTAACATGTCTAAAGCCCCAACATTTCATGACACCTTATCTGTCCAATCAGTTTATGTTGCCCTTGCTCTAATCACAGGGCAGAATTTCAAGCAAAGGGATTTGATGTGTATGCTGTAGGCACTAGCAATGTTAATTTTATTTTACTTAACAAGAGTTTCCCTGTTTTATTAAAAAACCACATCCCTCCTGCATCTGGATCCCCATCTACCAAGCTAACATAGCAGCTCAGTGCCAGGCAGGAAACCAGGTTGCAGCTAACCACATTGTTTTATACAGAACCAGATCACCAGTCTGTGACCTGGTGAGCCAGATGCCTCCTTAAAGTGATGGTGGAAAGAGGTCAGGAATGTTTCAGCTTTGTATCAAGCTGACTTTTCAAGCTTTTCTACCTTTTCTCATTTGACATCTCCTGAACTGCTTCTTTATGCCCGGATTCTTGCTGGGAACCTGCATCTTGAATGCCTTAGCCCAAAAGGTACCATGCTTAGTGAATATTTACGTTAACAAAGACCAAATCTTTTATTAACAATGTGGACCTTAATTACGGTTGGACACTTCATATATGGTGCTCAGGACCTCTGGAAAAACAGATCTCTACATACATGTAGAGAAAACTACATAGATAAAACTACATAGATGTACATGAAAACTACATAGATAAAAAAAACTACTGTCCTGAGATGGTAACCTGTGAAAGACTCATTGTCTTGTTAAGCATCGTCACTTCCTACTTCAAAAAGGGAGTCAGAATAGAGTTCCTGTACAGAGATCTATTAGTTTTAAAAGGTGGGTTTTGTGCTAGTGTCCCCTCAAGTAAATACAGTAATCATAAAGAGCTTTGAACTGCTGTTAAGATAGATATGTTTGAGGGTTCTGAAAACTGCTTTCTACATTTATAATTGAACATCCATAGCAATATCAGCTCCAGTGAGGGCTTCCCAGCTCCTATTTGCATGCTGCAAGTTACAGCTTGAATGTACTAAAGCATATATTTGTGCAAGCTACCATACCACATATTGACTGAAAGGCTAGGCAGCTTTGTAAATACACACTGAAAAAATTATCTGTCTTATTTGTGTGTTGCCAAGAGACTGGAATCACTTCTGGGTAAATAAGATGCATTTTTAAAATTATCTAATTATGTACAATATTTAACTTGAAAGACCTGTAGCCATTTGGGCCTCTTAGGAAAAAGAGCATACATGTTTTATAACTCTAAAATAATCATTTCTAATAAAATACCAGGAAATATTACAGCCTTAAAAAAAATTACATAGTCCAAATTGGAAAGACTACATCAAGCAAGGCATACATAGCATCTATAAGAGTTTGGTCGGTAACGCTAATTTTCACTGTGAATTGCTTCTGTAGTACCAATAATTTTCCTATAACTTAGTTCTAAACATATTTTAAAATAATGGTAGTGAGTAAAAGTAAAATAACTTTTCTTTATATGTTTTAAAGCAGAGGAAATAAGCTCTAGTTTTGTTACCAGTGACCACTATTAACATTTATACACAGCAAATCCCAGAGCTTTTCACTACACGTAGAACAATGCATAACTCAGTAGCAGCTCTTAAGAAAAGGTAGTTTTATTTTTTTGAATACTGATTACTGAATCTGTCTGTCCTAAGTAAGCTGCTCTGGAAAAAAGATAGCGAAAAATCAAGGAAGCATTTTAAGGTGAAAGATATTGACCCATTATTAGAGGTCTTTTTATTATTACTATGCAATCCTGCTTGCTAACAGCAGGGATCCAGAAACTATCAAGTGATGCAGACTGATGCAGAACTATGTCATTGTCCTTTGACATCCATTGCTACCAATCCTTCTCCTTGGAGTTACATCCTCTTTGTATGCAGATTGGATTTTTATTTAAAACACATTTCTAAATTGTTATCTATAGTCAGAGGCTATTGATGTCTCCCCTCTACAGCACAGGGCACATCTCTCAAAACTGGAGGGGGGAAAAAAAAAAGAAAAATGAACAAAGTGGGGGAAAAGGGGAGGAGACAGGAAAAAGAATATGGTCCAGTAAGTACTGAGGGAATCTCAGGCTCTGGAGACATGTTCAGCTCTCTGCTCTGCCAAATCCCCTGCATAATGTGAGGAAATCAATTAGTCCCTTATCTGTGAAATGGGGATACTCAACTACACACAGGGGGATTAAGAGACTAAATAAATAGTCACAAATTTCAAGTGATTTAGACTGTATAGAAATAAAAGACAAAGCAGTACCAACTAAGAGAGAAGTATATTAAGATTTCTGTTCTACACACACCACAAAGTTACTCCAGTGATTTTGCTCCCTTCAACAGAACCAACTCAGCTACAGCATCAGTTTCCACTACCAATTCCATGGGCCCAGAAAGCAACTCTTACATTGCATCCCAACTGACCAACACCTCCCAGACGGGTAGCAACAAAAAACTGTTTTAACACGGTTAACAGCAGCTTACTCAATCAAGAAGCTATAGCAATGTTTCTTTCCTTGCGAATCTTAGAAATGGGAGAGAAACTGTTGTCTCCTTAGCATCCTAGGCATGAGCCGGTTCCTACCTCTCCAGCTGATGACAGCTGGAAGATTCTGTCTGAAAGTGCTTGCAATGAAGACACATTTAACAAAAGACCCTAGCTCAAATCATACCTGAAAAACTACTGAGTTGCAAGTTAAGACAATTGCTTCTGAAAAAGGAGAATATCTCCACGATTCACAGTGGAATAAATAGGTATAATGGGCATCATTAACAACTCACCAGCTCCCAGCAGCAAACGTGCAATGTCACATGAGCTGCTGTATTTAGCTTCTGGAGTTAGCCCGGGAACCAACCTACACAGCACCATGTGCTGCTGCTGGCAAATGATCTTTTAATGGCAACAGCTATATGGGGTTTCTTCCATTCAGCGACTGCATTGCAAAATGATGATAAATGATAATGAGAAATAATTACAACAGAAGTAATAGTAAATATTCCTACTGCTTGGTATTATAAATCCAGAGAATTCTTTAAGACCGATCTCAAACCACATGATGTACACCACACAGTTAATTTTACAGATGATATCTTGAATTTTGGGAGCAAATTCAGGACTGTTGGAGCAGGAATCTATGAATTCTTTGACAATATATAAATCATCAGTGAAGGAACTTTAAACATGATACAGTAGTATCTTTACAGTAAAAAATAGTTGACCATTGATGCAGAGGGTGTCGATTTTTCTTTCAAACAATAAGAGTAATTTGTCTTCTCATTCTGTCACTCCACCTACAACTACAGAAGCACACCCGTGTTTTCAGTGAGAGCTTTCAAAATCTTCTTTGAATTGCTGAATAATTTAAGTTAGAAGAAATCTCTAGAGAATATCTGGTGGGAGAAAAAAGACTAAGCGCATGTGCTTCTTTAAAGATTAAACCAAAAACCCCAAACCAAACACTAGCTCACCCTCTCCCAGCTGACAAACCTCAGGAAGCCACGGTGACGACCTGGCCTAGTCAGATGCTTCCTGCTCCGGTGGTGCCATGGAGAGCTCTGGATTTGTGCACTTGCCCAACCTTCACTCACAGCCTGCGCTCTTGGGACACAGGTGGAATGCAGTGAGAACTCTCTCTAGATGGCTGAAAATTGTTTCCCTTAATAGGGTCGTCACCTGGGACTGAAATCTAAAGAGCTTCTGTACAGGATTTTTACCTGCCATGAAGGGCTGTTGATTAGAAATAAATCACAGATTTTATTTTTTTTTTTTTCAAGACGATGCCAAATACTCTGCTGAAAAAAATGTTTCCTTCTTTCTTTGCTGTTTGTTTGGGGTTTTTTTCAGTTAGCTAGCAAACCATTCAAGCTGGCAGGAATTTGTTAGTGATTTGACTACAATCCAGCGTTTTCAGGCACCAATAATTCAAACCAGGTATATTAATAGGTTATCTTTTTCTCCAAACACTGCTGAGCATTCTGTAGGCAGCTATCAACTTGAACTTATTTTTATTGAAAAAGGATGTATGTACCTACAGCACACAACTCAAGAAATGTCTCTAATGAGGCAATAAGAAACCAGTTAGTGACAGCTATGTTTGAAAAAGCCAGCCAAAAATTACAAACAACTACAAATTGCAAGACATTCTAGTATGTTTTCTTGTACACAGGTATCTGGACCTATCTCAGAGCAATATTAACATTGCTGGAGTTGTGTGAGGAGTCGAGATCTCAGACAGACATTAATCTTCACATGAGAGAATCCAAACTCAACATCAGCACTGCTCTCTCCTAAAAGCCCACTATGGCACTATAGAGCTTAAATTCTCTGAACTGCATTTACTGTCATTAGATCAGCTTTTAATTGTCTGAAGTTATGACAATAGCATATTAAATGAATTCCCATCTCTTTTAAGCCTTGAAAGCAACTTGTGTTTTGAAAACTTTGTTGTTTTAAGAGATCTTGTTTTTCTGTCCGTTACTACAGAGTTCTGTAATCATTTCTGTAATCAGGATGAGAAGCTGATGAAAGACATATTTGGGAAACAATATACTTGCAAATTAAACTTAATTTTCAACAGTTTTCAAACTACAGTAATTATTGAAAAAGGACAGCGTTCATTTAGACAGAGGTGTGAAATAACTGGCCAAAATTAGAAATACTTATTGTAAGGCTCTTTTCCATTTACTCCATAAATACAGTCTTCAGACCAGCTGCTTGGTGCTAGAGCAACACACCTGCTTTTATGCTCATTTCTGTCCCTGAACAGATTGGTCAGAGATACAGCTGTATTAGCACCATCAAACCACAAGTGGATCCTTTAAGGGCAACTAAACTATGCAGTTACCTGTGCTGTGCCATGTATTTGCTTAGACATTATCTCCTGGATTTGTTCTGACCGGATGATACACAACTGATCCCATACTCAGGTTTAGATTTTTTTTCTGTTCACTCTTTTCATGAATTCCAGTTGTAGATACTACTGTGCAACTATCAAAGAGGCCACCTGGTTGTACCACCCTCACAAAGGTTGGTTGCTGCTTCCCCGTATATGACTGGCTGAATTTGTTATCCGTTACTGAAATACAATTTTAAAATCCCTTTCAGGAAACCTCTCCTGCATACCACAAGATCAATGTTCAAATTAATTCTTAGACCTTGAAGCTCCAAAGTATGCAGTCCTCTTGGTTCCTCAGAATTCAGCACCTGAAAAAGGAGTGCCCAGTCCTCCAAACAGTCACAGTGAAATAATTCTTGGATTGTCACAATTTGTGTTCTGTGTATCCCAACCCTCTGACTTGTAACCAGCTTGGGCTCTGTCTGGCCATTGAGAGTGGGCAATATTTTCAAAAACACATAGTAGATCATAGAGGTCCATCCTCATAGACCTAAATGGGTGCTGGTCGCTCTTCACAGCTGTTAATCCAAATTCAGAATATGCTTTTGTTTTAGAAGAGACAAGACTAATGAGGAATAGGAACAGCCACATAAATTTAACTCTATTTGATATTTCACAATATTTAGCAGTATTTTAATTTCTAGACATCGTGGCATTCAGGGCAAATAAAATTAAGTAAGTACCACAAACTTGTGCTGTTTCTAACCAGCCTCACAGAAGAGCTAAAATTCCTGTTGGTTTACACATATGACAGGTTAATCGTTTCCAAAATAAAGACACTATGCTTTCTCATCTGACTCCAGGAGATACAGACAAGAGCATCCCTTCTACTTTCCTGGCTACTTTGTTCATTAGATAGTTCACCAGGATGCCTGCTTCTTTCAGTTGAAATCTTGGCTCTTTCAAGACATAAAACCTACTCCCCCCTGGATTTTTGTGGGTGAAGTAGAGGGATTCTCCTCTTCACTCTCAGATTTTCTCCTGACCAAGGGTTACAACTACCTGATGTCTCGCAGCCCTTATTTTACCTAGTGATACAAAAAGAGGCTTTACAGGGCACCACATGACAAATTCTGTGGTGTTTCCTCTGTAGGAGGGTGAGCAGATCTCAAAATCTGTGACCCAAGTTGTCTGCGAACAGTTTTGAACCTGATTGGTCTTTGTATCAAAACCAGCTGATGCGGACATAAAATGCTTCCAAACACAGGTCTCGTGTAGAGATTCTGTGAAGGGAAAAGCAAATAAAAACAAAATCCACAATCCATTTTTAAAAAAAAAGAAAAAATAAAAGAAGAATTATGGTGTACTTTTAAATCTGCATTTGCAAGAGAAAAAAAAAAAAAGGAACACCTCTAATTTCAACAGCTACCAGCATCAATTCAAAAACAAACCAAATTTTAATATGTCACTGATGCATGTACTTAAGCCTAAACTAGAAATGGACAACTTTGGACCCTAGAGACACAGAGGTGTTATTTTTGGTTTGGAGAACTAAAATCTTAGTGAAAAGCAGCCTTGACTAGACACAATATAATAGTTGCTGCCATCACCACAATTAACAGTTCATAAACGGTTCCATTAATATAAATGTCATTTACAAGCTTCCATTTTCATTGCAATTTAAGAAGCGAGCTTTTTAAGACATCACAGTTGAAACAGGTCAAAAGAGAATGGTAAACATGGGCACAGAAATTAGTCTCTGTGAGAAATGCCGAGTACTGCAACGTGAAATAATTTCCCTCAGCCTAGACAGGATCAAAATCACAGCCTCTCTAGCCCTCCAGCAAAGTGGGAAAAGGGTTAAGTTTACACAATTTGTGCAGTGCACAAAGACAGTGCTGAAGGGAAAAGAATGATCTAATAAAATCCCCATACACAATGCTTCATGAAATAGCTTCTCTATGGAGATTCACAGTGAATTCACAGCACCAGATAGCATAAAATGGTCTAAATATTAGTTCAAGTTGGGATGCAAAATGCATGGTCAACTTAGCCATAACTCAGTTTCTGGGTCTTCTAAAATGCCCACAAACAGAAAATCCTTTCCAAGCTGTTCAGAAGAATGGCACTTACTGAAAGAGGTCCTCAAAACGGTGTTACAATTAACAGGTATAGCTGAAAGCCTTGCAGTTCCTTAAGAAAAACTAGAACAAAAAGAAAGTGGTTTCTCTAGAACTAACAGAACTGTAATGAAAGTCCAAGAAAAGCAGTTGGCATATTACTAATTGACATTACATGTTGCACAAAGTTCCCAAACTATGCACACAGATCTCAAATTATACAAGTTTCTTCCTTGCTAAAGGAATTCAGCCACATCTCTTTCCCTGTAATTCTCCCTAAAATGTATGAGGTAAATACAAAAGAAACATTAACCCCTGGAGATAACGATGCCGTGCTGGAATAAGCAAAACCATGAGTGCAGTGTTAACTAGTCCCTGGCAAAACAGAGAGAACAGACAGCATGTAGTCCCCATTCAGAAGGGGGAAAGCAGGCAGCTGGGGTTCATGCTGCTATGCGCAGGTCCCCAACAGCATTTGAAATTCGTCCCCGTGTTGAACACACCAACAGAGCATGGTCACACTCTGACTCATGTCACAACAGAACAAACTATTCACCAAATACCTGAGCACTCATATGTACAATAAACTGGTAAAATGCATTTCTAAAAACGCATAATAAATCAGTATTACTTAAGTAGAACTAGAGTCACTGTGGTCCATACAAAGCTGTATAGAGGTACAGAACTATAAATAGCTAAACTAAAATAAGAGTATAAAAATAGTCACATTTTGATAAATTTATGAGAATCAAACCCCTTCCTGTGAAATAACACAGAACTGACACTGATTATTTTGGACGCTCAATCCCAACCCGGCTCTCTGTGCTGGCAGAGATGCTCCATGCAAGGCTGGGACAGAGGAACTCTTACACCTCACGCTTGCGCAGCTTGGTCCTCTGCCCAACTCAAACCTCACTCATGCCCTGGTTTAAGCTGGGAATGGGCTGACCTTACTGAGCTGCTTACCAAAACCTGCCTACAAGGAGGGTACCCGGCAGGCAGAAGGGATGCAGTTTTCAGTCCATAAGCAACAAAAGGCCATCAGGACCTGACCTAGACTGGTGCAGGCACACAGCTGGGGTCACAGTGGCCCTGTGGTGTCACCCCAGCAGTCCTTACTTCTCCCCTTCCTCCAGGCCAACCCAGCAGTCACTGTGTCAGCTTAGCCCATTGAAGTCATGAAACATGAACTGGGAACTGTGCGTCACTTACTTTTTGCTGTGATGCAAAGGTGAAAAATAAAATGTTTGCCACACTGAGGGCAAAGTTCACCCCTAGAGTCACACCAAAACAGACAGTGCTGTGACAGCCCTTAACTCTTGAATAATCTCTACTAACCTTGAAGGCAAATCAACCTAGACAAAATCCAGAGGAGAAACGTGAGGGAGATGCCCAACTTGAATTTCACGTGCACACAGTCTGCCAGTGCTGCCCTTCCAATCGCTCTTCTCATCCTCATTACCTGGTGCATCACTATGTGTTGCACAACAAAACCACAGGAGCTTGTGATAATTAAGTTGTCCCAGGAAGTGATTGAGTCCACAAATAAAAGACAATTCAGTACTTTTTTTCTAAGCTGAAGAAATTGTTGATATTTATTTGACCAAGAAATGTGAAAATTAGCACAAACAAGCAATTGCATCAAAATTCAGTCCCCACAAAAAACAAAAATCTATCTACAAGACTTCCAAAAATACTTTATTAAAATACAGCTATTAGTCTGCACTGAGTATTTTGAATTGTAGAGATTATACAGCACCTACATTTATATGTATAATTTTTATTAGTCAGATCTTTGTTCTTTTGAAAATAGATGTAGTTTTTTCATGAATCTTTACCCTGCAGTTACTTTAGTTGTTTCTTTAGATCACCACCAGATGGGGCTCACTTATAGCTGAAATCACTGGGCATTAAACGGTTGTATATTGTATACGCAATTTATATTTTACACTCACATACATTTCTATTGCATACACATTCATTTCCACTGCATATTTGCACAGTTTTCATCTTATGAAAAAAAATCTATATTTTTAATTTACCGATACAACCGGTTATAGGATTTTAAATTATTTCTTTTAATAAATGTATTAATCTCAGGACCATTATTACACTGCATGCACGGTTTAGATCAAGTTGATAGTGGCAAGAAGAGGGGATGCACTGTTCAAGAATTACAGTGCCAGCTTTATAACTAGTTTCTAGATTCTGTGATGGAAACTCTCTCATTACATGCCTTACAATTACAGAATGCTTTAAAACATGCTGCATCCAGTTCCAGTGTAGTCAATAGCAGCAAAATAAAATGCAACTCTTTTGAGCATTATTTGAAATCTGTTGAGAAGCCTCTGATATTTAGTGTACCAACACCCCTCCCTCTCTTTTAATTTTTTTTAAGGTCAAAAAAGGAGGAGTGAAACCTCTTGCTGTACAGCCTGGAAATTCAGTCAGGGAAATGCCCTATTTTTATCACCTACTTTCTCTCTTTCTGAAGGCTTTCCTTGCCACATTATTTTCTCGTGTCTTCCCAGTAATACACGAGCAGTAATTCCCATAGAAAGTAACTGAGCTTCCATTTTAGCTATTCAAATTTCTCAGGACAGTTGGTGTGAGTCCAAATAAGCAGTGCTGGGTACTCACTGGTTGATGTCAATCAGAAACGTACTGAGCTTAGGTTAACCAGCTGCAAGGACCCCAAATGCCTGTTTGATAGAGATGCCATAATGGCAGATCAATAAAGGAGGTAAGAATTGCAAAATACAAGAGAATAAATAAAGTCCATCTGATACTTAGCCACAGTGGCAAGAACATCAAAGTAATATTAAAACAAAAGTAAAACCATTTCATTATTGATAGTTTAGAGCCATAGACAATATATATAAAAAGATCTGTGACTTCATCTTTGAAGACTCCACAGGGCTTATCAGACCTGGCTTCTGCACAGGGTAGTCTTGATTCTGATTAAAAACTGTATCTCCAACACAAGAGCTGTATCTCCAACACAACCTCTGACTGCATGGTTTGGCAGCACCCTCCTCATTCATGTGGTGCCTTACTACTGCAGCACACCATCTTTTCAATAAACACAATCACAGAAACATCTTTTCAGACCTTGAAATTTCAGACAGCAAGACTCATCTCCGTATGCAGAAAAGTCATTCACACATCACCAGTATACAGTGACAAAAGCCAGTCCTAACATGACCAGCGTTGTGATGCCAGTTCATCTCTCTAAATGGGTGCCTGAACTCAAAACCCCTCGATCCCAAGACAGCACACAACAGAAACAGATTTTGCAGATCACTTCACTTCTTAAGGAGATTGAAAAGTTAAAATTCCAAATAATTAAGCAATTTTAAAAAAAACCACCTAATATTAGCCTGCTTCTGCAGTAGTTTCTTTCAGAGAATGCTGGCTTTTCCCCTGGCATTTTTAATTTTATTTCACATAACATACTTCTAAAATAATAGTCTTGGAAACCATAAGTCCAGGAAAATATAAACACTATGGAAAGGAATTTAAGACTTCATGATGATGCTTCCTAATTTCTGCCTTTTCTAAAGTATTGCTAGAAATGCTCCATTTATAGAGATATTTATTTCCTACTTGATGCTGGAGAGATTTTTCTGACTGCTGAGCTAGAAAGGACATCAACCACTTTTCCTGGGCAGCCCCTGGCCCTGGCTGCACCCCTGACTGAGCAGCCCCGAGGGTGTCGGGGAGACAGGCACAGGAGCAGAGTGGCCACAAGTCACCAGGGAGAGGAGGCAGACAGCTGAGGAGGCACAGGCTGCCACAAACATCACCCAGTCCCACTCCTGGGCCATGAATACAGCTGGGTAGAGGCAGTCAAAAGCAAAAACAAGGAGCAACCAGACAGAAAAGAGGGGATCTAAGGTCTGCTAATCTGAAAGATAAGAGAAGGATGGAAGAAAAGGAGTTACCTCCCGCTTAGCCAGCTCTCCCAGTGGGCTGAAGTAGTGGACTAAGCTACTGTCACACAAGTAAATAAGAGGAATGAAGTGCTGGGAGCTTGCATAAACAAGTAACAGACGTGATCATGCACAGTGTTGGAAGATGTTCAGAAGGTTCAGACCACTTGGGTTGCATTTGCTTTTTAGATGTTTATAGGTACCAATCCCAGCTTCCCCAGTCTTCCACTGCATGGCAAATATCTAGTTTTATAGGGGAATTGACTAGCAAATATTGTTTCTCCCAAGAGTTCCAAGATGACGAAAAGAATGACTTTAAATGAGAAACAGACAAAAGTTTCTGTAGAATTCCTTGAGAGGCTGATTCCCCTCACACATTTTAATTCCTCAGAAAAGGAGAAGGTTAAAGAAGTTTAACAATGACTTCTTCACTAGCAACGCCATTTTATTTAATATGTTGTTATTAGAATGGATTTGGAGCATGAAAAGTGAAGTTACTCTGCAGACAGTACAGTAGCAGATGGAAATAGCCAAAACCAACCACTATTTAATTGTTCGCATATTCAAAACCAAACCTAGCAGCAAAACAGCTACTGTTGGGCAATTTTAGAAGCTGAACACCTTCAGTTCACACAGCAGTGAAAGCACACTTGCTTTCTAAGGAAATACCACGCTTTAAGTCTCCATTCTCTTCTTCTCTTATGCTCCAGTCTGGCGAAATACAGACCAATAGATACACCTTTAGAATGTAGTTTTTGTTGTGCTACTGGGTCATGCCTAGGTGGTCATCAGATCCAATTGCTCCCATTTCAGCACATTAAATAAGCTTTAGTAAATCAACCTGGAATATTAATTTATTCTTAAAGTGCATCAGCAGCTATAAAGAAACATATTAAAACATAAAGTTCTTCTCCAAAGAGCTTAGATTTGAATACTTGGCAAAACCATGACAAGCGGTAGAAAGGGAGAGGGATGCATGCTGAGAAAAGGAAGAATCACAGTAATAGGATCACAAGACAACTTCACTTGCTTAGGAAAGGTGCAGTTTCCAGGTCTATGAGCCTTCCAAGAACTAATTACAGCTCTTGTGGGTGAAAAAAGTAAGAGTGAACACTTAGGAATTTTAAATGAAGCTGAATAAATGTGGAGAAAGAAATAGTGTTTGATGCAAAGTGTGAATAGGAAAAGGTCTCAAGGCTCATATCATTTACAGAGGAGGCAAATAAGAATTGACAGGTCACAGAGATAGGCCAGGACAGAACTGTAAGTGGCTTAGGAAAAGCAAGAATTAGCCGTAGTGTTTCTCTCAGGGCAGAATCTGAAAGGGTCAGAAAAAAGGGTAAAAAGTGAATTTCGAGACAGCATAATAAAATATTAAAAAGGCAAGTACTGAAATGTCACATTTGTACTGAACACACTTGACTGTCAACTCAAATGTCATAAAGTTTAACATTTTAGTTTGAACAGATGCTTAATTGTATGCACTTAATGAACCATCGTAAACCAGGAAGCTTCCTGATATGGTTGTAAGCAACATGTTACGCTGCAAAATGGCAGGAACAGATAAAGGAATCTCAACCTGATTACAGTGAACAGAGTATGGCAGACACAACCAGAGAACTGATTTTTAAAAAGCCTTTAAAAAACTTAAGCAGACAATCATTTTGTCTGAAAAGGATGAAGGCAACACTGTCCTTCACCAAGGGAAGAAGGGGGCACTGTGTTACCTGAGGAACACAGGGGTAGTTACGGCACAGGGTTGTGCAGAAAAGCAGTGACCCTAGAAAGCACACCCTAACCATGAAAAAAATTTCTATAGTTATGTCCCCTTCACAATGAGAGGCATGCTAAAGTTAGGGCTAATGACACTTCTTAAGGGAATATTAGAAGATTCTCAGAAAAATACCCTTTATCACAGATTACCTGTAGTTCTTTTCATTTTCAGAAAGAATGGGAGGGGTATAACTCTCTCCACTATTCTAAAGCATCCTTAGTGTCCACTGAAATTTTCATGTTCATATATAATAAGAAAAACTATCTGCTTTGGTACATTAAGACCTCTTTCAGCTTTTGGAACAGTTTGTTAAACTGGGGTCATGTCTAAAGGAAAGGTTTTAATGACCTAGAGCCTCATGTCATTATGGCCCACAGCATCAAGAAAAGGTAAACGTATGAACAGACATATCGCTAATCCACAATTTCCCCTTCAAATGGAAGCCACCAAGCAGCTAAAGCACAGGAAAGGAAAATGCTTTAAACGTGTGCAAAGAAAACCAAGAAATCCTATAGCTCCTGCAAGCCATAAAGAAATTAAAACTATGAAAGTAATGGGCACTTGAATATCTCCTGGGTCTCAAGCCGCTGTGTATCGCAATACTATTAATATTTGTAAAGAATGGGTTAATTAGGTTTCAAAGGCAATGGACGGATGTAGGCATCTCTGGCTCTTCTATTTCCAAAGTTGTTTGCATATGTGAAATCAAACCTCTTCTAGAAGAAGATGTTTTCGTGACATAGCCAGTAAAGTCACACAATGACACTGTTAAGTTCCTGCTCTGTATGTCCCTCGTGTGCAGTCGATCTACCCCAGCACAGCTTGCTCTCTCCACCTTCCTCCAAAGTCACAAGCCAACACATAAAATTCTGGTCAGGCGCTTTGCTAAGGAGATGTCTCAGCAGCCAGCCAGGAGGAGAAAGAGGGCAGGCAAAGGGCCAAGCACTACCAAACACGGCACTCAAAAGGCTGCAGTGGCCCTTGAAAACTACCAGGGAACGGGTGGGCTCTGCTCCGCTCTCCTTTCGCCTCCGTCTGCTAAAGGACAGGCCATGGTAGTCCTGGGGAAGGGGGATGCACAAGGAGGAGAGAGGAGATGGTACAGAGGAAGCTGAAGCCCATGTGAACCAACTCACTAGTTTTTCTGGATCAGCAGCTTTTCATTTTGGTGTTGCCTGGATGCTGTTGAGGTATAAATGTTTTGCATATTGCTTCATAAGGACATCACGCAACACCTGAGGGCTCAGGCAGCAAGATCTTGATTTTTCCAGCATGTTTTACAGAGAGTATTAGTTTTATATCATGAACACATGCACATTATGAATAACAATACTAATGACCTGAAGAGAATTTAATCGAAAAGTTACACACTACACTCTCACTGACATTGTTTAATTTTTACGTGCAATTCACATCCTAAACAAGCCACAGATCCTGCACCAAAGAGCCAGAAATCCAGGACTCTAAAGATAAGACAGCTGAAGTAGGATCGTTTCTCATACTTGAGGTTCAGCATTTGTGCTTTTTCCGAAATCTTTTATTCTATTTTTTTTAAAGGATCCAGCTATGTAAACACAGCTAGTTGAAGTGCTATTGATCTGTATGCAGACCCCTGCCTCCCCCTTTAAATGAGCTGCAAGAGGAACTGGGGTGCCTGTTAAATCTAAACCTCTTAAATATATTTAAAGGTAACTTGTGACACGCACTTTAAGGAACAGTTGCTCTGCGTGTTTCCCGGCTCGCAGCTCCTTGATGCTCGCTGCCATGCTGTAGGTGGCATCCAATCAGAGCGGCTGCCACTGAGGGTCAGGGAGGTGGCTGCCGGGATTTATTTTATATTCTGGCTACAGTGCAGGGAATGTAAGGCAGCAAGTGTGTACGGCACGAATAATGAGTTGTACAAATTCACAGAAATTCACTTTTATTTGCCGTCACACACTGCTCCTTTTTCTATAGACAAGACTTTGAAAGTTCATTTTTATGTGTCATTTACTTCCCCAGGGTGTAAAGCCTGCTAAAATTACCACCATTTCTTTTCCTCTGATAAAAGATTATTTATGCAAAGGCAGAATAATTATTTTTGACATACTAGAAGGCTCCCACCCCCCAGAATAAGGTAGTTTCAAATGATACCTTCATAAAATACAATGAAGGTCAACATTGTCAGCTAAAGCTCAGTGTTGAACACAAGGCTTCTGAACTCAGGACACTGGAAGGCTTGTTAAAGGAATAAAATTATTTTGCAGTTGTACAGCACATTTGATTTGAAAGCATGAAGGGAGCATGACTGGGACAATTAGGTTTCTGTAACCAGTTACCCCATTCAACCCTGAATAAAATGAAGTAAGATCTGTGTGGTGGAGAAATATAGTAGCAATTAAACCAGGCAGAAATATATGTAGGGGAAATCCTGACAACCGGCATCAAGAGGTTAACTCTTCTTTTCTTTTTAATCAGTAACTAGTTCTGTCATCTTTTGGTTCAGTGCAAAATCTCCCCAGAGAAGTGCCTCCATTCTTTGAATGTCCATAAGGCAATTAGGTTTTACATTTTTAAAACTGAAGGGTTTTACAGGATGAACCAATTTATATGTTTCCATAATAAGAAAAGACTCAGGGCTACTGAAGTATCTATTTTGAAATGGCTTAGGTGGTGCATTATTGAATCCTACCAAGCCAAGGGGCTTCCAGGTCCCAAAGTCTTTAACAGTCGTTTTGAGGGAACTACCTGGGCAGAATACAGAACAGCTTCATTTTTGGAAACCTATAAAAGCAGCTATTTGCTATTCGGAGTTCCTTCAACGTGAGCAGTACGGAGCACTTTAAAGAGAGGTCCTGGCTTGAACATAGACACCCAGAGGTAGAAGGTGCTGTCACAGCACTGGGTGGCTACGTTTCTTTGCTCCTGAGCCTTTTTATTGTCTTCATAAATGCTGGTCAAGTCCCAGTCATAAAAACAATTGCGCGGATATAGCTGTGAGCAAAAATGGGTGATAGCTTTCAAACTGGAATAGTGCAACAGCTCTATCTACCAATTAAAGCTATTCAGTGAACAAATCTGATGATTAACTGGATATGTAATTAAGGCTTTATTATTAGTCTAATTGGATGGTTAGGGGAATTATTAAAGCTGTTAAGATTCTGTGTAGCAAGCTGGCTGTGCAGTACAGGCAATATGAAATTCAGCTCATTACAAGCAAGGCCAAATGAACATATTTGAGTGGAAATTTGAGACAGCTGCATCCAAGTCTTTCAAAACAAACCCAAACAAGCCTGAAAGCCATGAGTTCAGCTCAGCAGAGAGCTATAATGCCCCCTTGAACGTGTATAGCAACAAGCCAAGCACAGTCTCATTCCCAGGAGGCTAAGGAGGGGGGAGAGCTTTTCCTGTGATGCCGGCTAAAAGCATCCTCCTTCTTCCCAATCCCCAGCCCCAACTCCCATCATTTCTGACACCAGGATAAGGAGGAACTTTTTCAATACATACGTCTGGCCAGCTAGGGAGTTGAAATACAACAGCTCCTGAAGCATTAAGAGGAGCACAGATCTGGTTAATTCTTGACAGAACTCTGTGCTCCGAAGTCTGATCTTGGGAACATAAAATAGCAAGAAGGAAGGTACATGTGGACCATTGGATAGGCCTAGCAAAACATTAAGCTTTCCATGATCATTTAGTCTGTGTTCTACTTGTTCCAGGTCAAAGTCTGGGCTCAGCACTAGTAACATGACAAGTTGAGAACCAGGTCTCCCATGTTCCTTACCAACAGCAAATGACACTCAGTCCTCACTTATCCTTTTGAAGAAATAGTAATAGAATAATACAGAAATTCCCAGGCTTACCTGGCATTTGAGAAGACAATTTATGCAGCACGCAGCCAAATGGAATTATGGCTAGTGAAGAGCTATCTCCATTACCCTCAGTGAAGTATTGCCTTATAATTGTTGGATCAATATGATGCTAAGTGGCCTGATACTAGTCTGTTGGACGAAAAAAAAGAAAAAATAATTGATTTTTTTTCCAACAACAAAAGCAAAGTCCTCCTAAATTAGTATGTTCACTGGACATGTCATCTATTGTCCTTTCAATCTGAAAAACTGCAATAATAAAGTATTCTGAAAGTATAATTCAAGTACACATAGATAGAAAGCAATAAGACAAGAATAACAATTGCTGGCACTGAGGCCGAGACAGGTACTGATCACCCACCTAGCAGCACTACTAGAAGAGCCCACATGCTGACCAGAGGAATCTCAAAGGTCTGTAGCTAGCTGAAGCACAGAAATGCACCATTTTCCTTGGCTTTCATATCCTTCTAGACCTCGGTGCAATCTCAATAAAATGGCAAAAGAGATAAAATTTACAGTCAAGTGCATGCACACACATAGATGGTGCCAAGGGTAGCCTCTTCGTTCTGTGAATCAGCAGCCCAAACAGGTAACAAAAACCTAATGACAAGAGATATATAGACATATTTGTGTTGTATTTCCCAATAGCCACCTCTTACGCCTGCAATTAACATCAGTGGAAAACCCCAACACCACACTCCAGCTGCAATCAAACCATTTTAAAATGCCAAAAGCGAGATGTCACGTGGCTGTAATGCTCTTGCATGTATACAGAATATATCTAACTCTCTGTGGAAACCAGTGATAGTTCTGAAATTCTTTAACACTCTGGAGAAGATAAAGCTTATGAGTGACTGAAAAAATCATAAAAAATGTTACAGAACTCACAGTGTGTGCTTGGTGCCTGATTTAAGTTCTGGTCTTCCCCTGCTATTACTGCTATGGAGAAATTTCATTTAAAGGTAATTGCCTCAATTCAGAATCATGTAAGAAACAAGTCTAGTATGGACCGGGCATTGACATCTCCAATTAAGTGAATCTCATGAAAGGAAAGAAAACAACATATGGTTCTATTGATTCAAAAGCTTTTTTTCTAGTATCTGTGAGACTAGTTTTATGTTTGTACAGATGTCTTAAGCCAGTAATATGGCAAGTTAAAAAATGATTTAAAATAAAAGGGCACATTTAACATAAAAAACCCATAACACTCAGTTTCCCTTTGTTATAAAGAAACATAGAGATAAAATCTTACAAGTAAAAACCTCTTCTCTTGCCCATTAAAAGTAGAAATTAACTGTTGCAATTCATGTGTCACGATATTTCCTTATTCTGTAGAGTATGGTAGGGCAAGGTTTATTTAATAACTAAATAAAACCATTACACTTTTTGAAATAATTTACTTCATAGGCAAAAAAAAAAAATCTTCTTAGGACAAAACCTCAAAAATAATGCAAAGATTTTCTCAAAATCTCAATTGCAACCTTAAACATAGGAGAGCTGATCTGGACCAGATCTCCACATGTACTCTACGTCACTGGTTTTCACAGAAATCATTGGAAAACAAGATCTCTGAGTTATTGCAGTGTTTCAGTTTTATTTATTTTTCCAGTAGTCAAACGTTTCATTTTTATAAAACCCTTCGAAGCCTATATAAAGTAAGCAATGGACATGTGTGAAAACCACTGTCACAGAGTTAATTATAAGCAGGTACTGAGATTTTCCGGAAATAAAATAACCCAACCAGACAAAAAAGAAAACCCAAAATCTCCAAACAAACTAACACTTACTTACATTTTGGTGAGAATTCATCATCCCTGGGGTGGGGTGAGTGTTTCTAAAGTCAGACTTCCAGGACATGAATCCAAATTGGAAGATTTCTTCATCTTTTCATAATATGGCACATAAACCACGGGAGGTGGGGTAGAGTGGATTAAAATATAACAACAAACAAAAGAGTTCCAAGACCACTGGGAAAAGAAAATACCACTAGTATAAAGATGACATGGCAACTTACGGAATGTCTTGCAACATCCCTCAAGAGAAAGATGAATCAAAGCTTCTATTTTGCTACATTCTTTCCCTATAAGAAAGATGAAGATCTGTCATCCATCAAAGTAGGCTGCTTTATTTTAAAAGAAAGTTGAAAAAAAAACCTGATAGATAACACCTCAGAGCAAGAAACTCTTCAAGTGTCATCAACCATTTTTTTCCCCTAGAATCATCTTTACCTTTATTACAGAGACACACAATACACATTTAAGTAATATCAGAAACTAGAAATGGCATTGCAGCAAGCGTCTGGCCCAGGGACAAGTCCCTGCTTTTTGGAATGACGAAGGGATCACAGGCATGGATGGCCACGTGCTCCCAGATACAGAAGGAATGCTGGAGAGGGCTGTTTTACACAGCATCTACACGCCATTGATAAGGCTGGGTAAGTTTCTCCTGCAGATTTCCCCTCCACCTCCATTTAATAGTGTATAAGGGACTGAGACTCCCTAGTAAACAGCAACTTAATTAGTACTACCATTATCATTTAGAAAACAAGGATTATAAATTCCATAGTGCATATTTTAGCTTGAACCTGATTTATAGCATTACACAAAAGCTTTCTGAAGTGGAAAATTATTGCATTAAAAATAATATTATATCCTCAATGAGTTAATAAAATTCTACTCTCAATAGAGTCTCTCTCAAAATACTCTGTGATGCAAATATCCATGGTGTATAAAGCATACAGAACCAAAATTCCTAAGGCTGCGCAAAATATTAGACAGGGCACAGGGCTGCTTGGAGAATGCCATTCATTAGAAAATACATGTGAAAATTCCCTATCCCAAAGGCTTCTAATAGCACTTCTAATTTTATTAGAGTTGAAACTGAGTTCATTCATTCCAAGTTTTGGAAGAAAAGCTGTAGGTGGAAGCAGTGCCTTAAGAGAAAAAGAAGAAAATATTTTTTTAACAATGTAGTTTCAACCATTCTAGTCCTAATTCATTTTTTTCCCCACGTAGGAGCCATGAAAGGCCCACGAACAAAGAAATTACATAATTCCACTACATACCACTTGGATTGCTTCCTATATATAGCTATGGTCTTTAGTTAACTCCAAACTTGCTCCTTTAATTATTCCTGAAAAAGCCTGATTTCAACTTTTTGAGAACTACACTGAATGTCTTTGTTGAGTTGCTTCAAACTTGCATGTATTTCTATCCTATTACACTGTAAGGAAAGCAATAGTCACTGCTATTGCATGTATAGGGCTCAAAAAAAAAGAGAAACATTTCAAGTACACAAAATAATACAATTTAAATGATGCACACAGTTTTAGATCTTTGACAAAGTGTGATCAGCAGTGTATTGTACACAGAAAGAATTAAATATTTGAACTTCAAAATGACAAAACAGTACCTGTCTGCATGCAGCACTCATCCCAATAACTCTTTTCTAGGGCTGAACTTCGGGAAGATAACTGTTTTCCACCCATTTCTTCCCAATATCTTCATTCATTGAAGCCAGAGAAGTTTCTGTTCTTGTTTCTGTTCTACATCACTTTTACAGCCTGAGAGCAACGGATGGCCGCTTTTGCAGAAGGCTTCAGTGGAAGCTCAGAATTGAACTCACTTTTAATTAGGTACCAAACCATATTAACCCTTTGGTCACCATTAAAAAATTTTGGACAAACGCATTTAGGTATTAGCTATTATCTTCTAGTTCAAACATTCAGCCAATATGTCAAAAATTGAAAAATAGTCTATAAAAATGGCCCTCTCTTGTATTGGAAGTTTCTGTCCTGTAACGTGGAATGAATATTTAGGATAAGCTGTTGGAATAAATAGCTGTAATTCTGGCATCATATAAAAATGTAAATTTGCAAGCCAGGGGATGAACATACAGGGCTCATGCATGCATAGTTTTCTGCCTTGCTGTAAATACATTTGTTTATTGCAATTGTTACAAATGTGGACAGCTCTCTGGATAAACAATTTTACAGGAGTGCCGTCTTCAAGCCTGAAAGTGAACAAAATGTGAACATTACTGTGGAAGAAAAACCTTGCAAGGTCAACTGTAGATCAAGGGCAAAACCAGGAGCTACAGACAGAGGCATCAGGCTGCAGTATGTGTGGTTCATGTGCAGAAGTCTAAGGAAACTCTAAAAGGGCCAAAGGAGAAAAAGGAAAAGGAAGAAGTATTACAGCATCACTACCAGCTCTTGAATATAGTCTCAAACCCGTTACTGCCTTCTGACTGATTTTTAAAGAGGGAGCTAAAAAGTGCTTAGCAACCACAAGAACCAAACAGAACTGAAAGGTCAAGAAACATAGTATAAAAATAATCATCTAAATGTAAAGGGCAAATTCTCACTTGTGTTTTTTCTGCCGAACAGATCCACCTCTTAATCAAGTAAGGTTCAAATAAATGTACAGGTCAGCCTTGATTATCCAGTCTCAATTCACTTGAAAGTCCAGGATAACCTAGGATATACTAACTCATTCAATGAAGCTACTTTTACAAAGAAACATATCTTCCTTTAAAATGCTAAGAAATTCGGTGTGTAACACGGCAAGGAAAAACAGAACTTGGTGATATCCTCTAGTGTTTAGCAACAATACTACTTACAGTAAAAAGCTTTCCAAATCTATGCCAGTATGCTTAAAGAAATATAGCAATGGGCGTTGACTACTGTGATGTGAGAAATGCTGTGCAGAGATACAGAGAAACACGCTCAAGAACCCAGATCTGCTGACTCCAAGAGTGGTGTCACATAGGTGGGGTCTAAGCCACACGAAGGAGCATAATGTCTTCATCACAGAGTAAGCTGACGCCAAGCACAGGGCTTAAAGACAGCAGCATGTTGCCCTGTGCAAGGCAGAGATGTGCAAGCATGTCTAGATTGGTTTGGGAACTTGAATTAGAAGTAGTCTATTTGCCATGACACAGACACAGTGTGCTTAGAGCCCTCCCAGTAGCACCGCATCAAACCACACTGGTGATCCCCACCTCCTCACTACCCAACAGAGACACTGTCCTCATTGTAACGGCAGCAACAGCAGTTACTAGTAATAGACAACAATTAAAACAGGAAAACAAGCACCCAAAAGACCCATGCCCTCCATTTTGAAAACCTAAGTTAAATAGTTTCATTTAAAAAAATGCAAAGTAGCCCCCCCTTTCTCAATGACTTCAACATTCACTTATAATTTCAGTATCATTTATAGCAGACATTTCAATCCATGGTGAGTTTTATGTCCTGCAATAATTTTTTTCAGGTTTTGGTCATATTCCTCCCTAACTTTTGAAGTTAAACAGCTTAAATACAGCTGTTGATAATCATCTCCCTTGATGGAGCTAATGAATACATCATGCCTTCATCTGAATCCCATCTACTGGGAAGGAATCCAACACAGACCAAGCTTAAAGCTGACTGTATAAAACTCTACCTAACTTCTGCCCCATATTAGACTTCACATCACCCCATTCTATGTACTCATTCCTTGTCTGTTTGTGTTGTTCTTTTCTGCCATGCAATTATCTGTGCAGATACAAACTCCCTCAGTAAACCTGCAAGGCCCTTCCCTTACCCAGTATTATATTTCTCCTAAATACCAAGTTCTTCTATCCTTCCCAGGGACAACCTAATCCATTTGTATAACTTATCTTCACTGGTTATTCAAAAAATACCTAACTTCTGTTTACATCTATGAGCTATGAGCACAGAAAACAGGTAGTCCTTTCACAATACTCTGAAAATACTCAGAACATACATCTTTTAATTTTTTTTTCTTAAGGCAGAATGTTTAAAGAGGAAATTTAAAGAAAAAATTAACATGAAATTATGTAATTAATTTATTATAATAACGTGGCTAAGTAAAAATGTAAGTTGTCTGCATTATGAAACAGGTATAAAATATCTGCCTTAATTACCTAGCACAGCAGCCTGATTTGAATTTATAACAACTTGATAGCCATATTAAAAAAGGGGGTTTTGTCATGTCTAAGCATGAATCTGTTCTGAAGCCATTATAAGTAAACATACACACACACAAATGCCCACATAGCTCGCTATATTATGACTGAAATTTTTGCTATATGGGCAGGAGGGATAGTGAGGACAAGACACACACACTGTTTGTTTGCATGAATCTTGTATACTAGAATCTTGGCCCTCTTATACATGTTAATGTATTTTATTTAGCGACAGGAATGAGTACATATTTGTAACAAACAGATTTGGAAGCTGTTTTGGGTTTTTTTTATTCTTATTTATAAATCTCTTATATGAGACCGGTACTCATCAAACATGTAACATTCATACAATTAAACAGAATCATCTATTGTATTTTGATGACCTGATTAAGTGCCAGAGCTCACAAACACACACACACAAAATGAAGATAAGGTAGATTCCTTTGTCAAAGATGTATTTGAGATTAATGGCAAGCTGGCAGACTGAATGGGTTCCACTGCGCTGAGGCAATTACTGTAGTAGGTAAAGCAAGTGATAAAGATTTATTTAGTACAAGGCTGATATTCATTAATCTCTTTAAACCCCATGTTAAGGTTGTTTAAAGTACTGTAGCTCTTCTCTGGAAAGGTCTGTTGAATCTATGACAGAAAAGGCAGACCTGCATAAATGCAGTGCAGGTCTCCATGGACTATGACATTTCTATAACCTCCACAGGGAGGCAAGTATTTTAGATTAGTTTGCTTAGCACTGCAGATGCAGCATGCTGATTTACTAAACTCTGATGCAAGTTCCAAAAATAATTAGCTTATCAAAGATCTACTTTCCTTCCTCTCTTTTATTAGTGTGCTAAATATGGCATTGTTGCAAGGAAATAATTCATTTCACAAGTGTTCAGACACTACGCACAGATTTGTCAAAATTGAGTCTTTTTAAAAAAAGAGCTCATTCCCAGTGCTAGCTTCTTTTGAAAGAAGCTCATGTTACATGTTATTCAGCTGTATAACTCCTTTCATGCAATTAAAGAAAAGGTAATTTGCAAGCATTTCTGAAAATCAAGTTATTTTATTGGTCCAATATCATTGAAACAAGCGTCACAACAGACAGATGGCACGCAAGGTTTTTATGAACCAGGTCCGAGATACCATACAAGAAACTTGTTGAATAGGGAAGAGGCTAAAATGTCATATTTCTATGCTAGACTTTTGTTTTACAGATAATCATTTAGGAAGGCTTTTCTCCAAGTAAAAAAAACCATTTTGATTTGGCATACAGCAAATACTCCCTTTGAAACAGGTTAGTTCCTTCAGTGTTTAAGCAAGAGCAGTTTCTCAAGTAAGAAAGAATATGATTTAAAAAAAGAAAACCCACAGTCAATGTTTCTCAGTAAGAAAGAATATGATTTAAAAAAACCACGGTCAATATTTCCAGGTACTACTGGTATGCGTGTAAATATTCAGCAAGACACCCACTGCCCCTCAGAATTTTTTATCTTCAGAAAGCATATTAAGATGATTTATTTCTAGCCTGCTACTCATAGTGAATGCAAGTCAACCTCTCCTTACCTTGCCAGTGACAGGGATATCAACGGAACCCCAGGTACCAGCTCCCCAGTGAACGGTGCCTGGGGCAAAATCAGCTGCAATAATTCCAGCAACTGGAAATAAAAAAGAATGTTAACAGTAGAAGCTAATCCAGCACACACTGAAGTTACATCAACTAATTGCTACTATGCAGCAGATAAAAATAAAAATCAGCAATTCTAAATGCAAAAATATATTCCATGAGACCACACAAAAGCAGCGAAACACATTTAATCAGTTTCAATTAGAAGATATTTCACGTTTGCATTAAAACTTTCTCGAACTACTAGAATCATGCAGAAATGGAGTAATAAAAAAAAAAAAGGCTAGCACATAAAACCAGAGCAAGTTAGCAGGTGTCCTCTTAATTTTAATAGTAATATATCAACCATTTTCTAGTGTTGTTTGTGGGCTGGTTTCTTTTATAAAAATGTTTCATAGTGCAGGCTTACTTAACCCAAGTTAACATAAAATAATGGGGTTGGCCCAGTGTTTCTCTAACATTTTTTCACCTGTAGCCTTCCTTATCTCTTCCCTGCTCTCCTTCTCTCTATGTGGCCTCTACAGTTTCGTATCTTCATTGAAATGCCTTCCAGAAATGCCTTTTATTCCAGCAACATGAGATGGTTCCATTGTGCTGACAGAGTTGCCTTTCCAAAAGAGCAAAATTCTCTGGAGACTTAGGTTTCCAGATCTGAATGCTTAATTTCACATTCCAGCCCAGCAAGGGCAAGGATTGAAAAATACTGGATCAGGTGATCAAACTGCAAGAGCTTGTTAGGTTGAAATATTTTCCAATTCTGTTGCAATATTTACATCTATCAAAATATTTTTGAAGAACCGCATGAACATTTCATAAGCTTAACATCCAGCCCATCAGTAACCTTACTCACTACCAACAGAATTCTGCCAGTTATTAAATGCAATATATAATAAGGGATATTTTTATTGCTTAAAATAAGTTTTCCAAAAGAAAAAAAAAGAAAACAACTCCTAAGACTCCAAACAAAAAAAAAACAAAGCAAGCCCCACATAAACACCACCACAAAAAAACCGAAATCACAACCACCCCACTTTTTGCCAGGGAAACAGAAGCAAATGTTTAGTAACCACCAATTTCTTTTATCCCAGTTATTACTTGCCTTTCTTTCCTTGGTTGCATGGCAAGTAAACTACCATTTTCGATAAATCAAAACACTTTGCCCTGAATGTAAGGAAAAAAATCTTAGCATTACATGCATCACACCAATGTTACAGCTAGATATAACTGAGCTTTCTCCAGGCTGAACAGTCCCAGCTCTCTCGGACTTCCTTCAGAGGACAGATGCTCCAGTCACTTTATCATCTTCGTGGTTCTTCACTGGACTCTATCCATTCCTTTCTTGCTTGCACTACTGGCAAACACAAGGAGGGGAGAATTCATGATGCTAGAAAACTTGTTATGACAAATTAAACGTGGTCATGTTACCCATAAAAGTTGAAATCACCTGTGAATTTATTCATATTCATCAAGAGTGCTTGCCAAGCCACAGCACCAGACGATCACATTTTCTGTGTGAACCAAATCATTTACAGAAAAGCTATTTTAAACACTGGTTATAAGAATTTCCAATATTGTCATGTCCCACTACCTCTCAAGTCAGGCTCCCTCAGTGCCCTTAGTCAAATGATATCAGCCTCAGAATGAGAGAAAGATTTTAACAAATACATTTTAGAAATCTCAAAGTGATTAAAGTAGTTTTTCTATGCATAGTAATGAGGTGGTTTTCAGGTTTGCTCTTAAAGGGCTCAAAGCAAGTTCTAAGATCTGATCTCAGAGCTAAAACTGACATGCCCACCAGAAAGCTGGTAGTGTCCCCTTTACGTTGCTATGCAGAAGCCTAATGTATCTAACCTAGTGGATTTTAAAATACTTGACTTTAAAACTCATCATTACCACCAAAACTGACCCTAGGCATCAGATCAAGGTACTTCAGTTGGAAATTCCACTTGAGGGCACTGGAAAAATGTTTACTGGTAGGTGGTTTTTAAAAGACTATATTAATACAAACCAATCATTTAAAGGGAGAACTGAAGGTTAAGAATAATCCTAAATGACAGTGGCAGAGTCATCACTCGCTAAAGGAGCCCAAACCATTTGGTTACTGCTTTTTCACTTGGCTGTGTAATTAGCACTATTTCTTGCCTACATGGCTATTAAGTATTCATGTTAGACAGATGTATCACTATGCAACTATGTGTAAAATATTCTCAATCCCAAGGTTCAAAGGAATTGCAAAAATTCTTGCTGCTAGAATTAGTCATACTTTCTTGGCAGAATTTTTGTTATCCTTTGTTTAAAACAGACTTCTTGAAAATGCTTAAAAACTGAACTAAGAAAAACCTAAAAGATCCTAAAAAAACAGGACAATCACAGGCTTTCAGGTCTAGCTGTCAAGGTCAACTGATATCATTAGACTTACATGAACTCAATTCGAGTTACAGTAGGGAAATCATGTTAGGAAATATGGGTCAAGTCATCATGCAGTAATAAAGCTGTTACCTCCAGATTCAGTTTGTGAAATATTCTTTAAAACAGGTTATAGTTTATATTTCTAACATTAGCGTCACAATTGAACAGTGAAGTATGCCAATGTTTACAAAGGGCCACTTAAATATTTATTCAGGTATTTCAAAGACAAAAACCAAACAAAAGGTACCCCTATCCCCTCCAAAAAAAACCCCACCGACATGCATATCCAAAAAATACTCAATTTAGTCCATAACCACTTTGTCCCTAAGCAAGTAAAGGCAGAAAAAAAAGAAATACACAAAAATTTGAACATCTTGTGCTTATCCTAGCTATTTCAGTATGTGTAAGAGCTTCTTAAACGTCTGTGCAGGTACAGGTGTAGACCTGGACTGATAGAACCACTACAGTAAAAATACAAAGACCAAAGAGACAAAAAAGAATAAATTCCATGTAAATATGAATTACAGTGCCAAATTCAGACAAGCGGGTGAAGTGACATAATCAAGCAGATAACAGCGCTAAATCTAGGGCACTCAGTTACTACCACCACAAGCTCAGTATAAAAATTAGGTTGCAACATTCTCAAATGTATATTCTCATTTACAGTTTAGGGAGGCATTTTCAAAGCACTCTGTGTTGGCGTGACTACTCCCGCTGAAGGCACAAGGACTTAACAATTGATTTCTGAGAAAGCAGGGCTAGGCTGAGCACTTTGAAATCCCACTGTAAATGATTTGCATGGAGAGAATCTGAGCTTGTATGGCATCCTTAGAATTATAAGTACCTCGAAGAGCTTAAAAAAAAAAAGTAATGATTAGATATAAAGTACTCAGTATACATTTAGTAAGAGCTTGCAGAAACGCCTGGACATGCAAACCTGCTTAGCTAAGAAGGAGAATGTGTGCAGTTTTTAAATAACTGCTGTTCATATGAACCAATTGCTAGTTCAAAATTATCTAAAGACAGCTACAGAGGACAGCCAAGAGCTCCAAATGCCATCCCCAAACATCTTTGCTCCCTCCTGCATATTCCCAGCTCAAACACTCCTTGGTCCCTCTTGAAAATTCATGCTTCAGCTCTAGGTTCTTTTCTACCCTCTCAGCCCTGCATGGAGTGGACAGACCAACACTGCCTGCAGAAGCGGCCACACAGCAGGTCAGGGTACAGTCAAACAACCCTGAAAGGAGAACAGAAAAATATGCTAGTGCACTATAATGCCTGGCCACCATGTGGATTTAACAGGAATGCAGCTACAGCTCAAAAGATTTAGACATGTACAGAAAGCTTCTGAATACTCTGACAATACGTATCAGAAATGCTGACATTGTTTCAATCAATCAATCAATCACAGCAATTAATTGAATTTGTAGATTATTTTTGTATGATTTTATTTTTTTACTTTTAAAGACATGTTAAATGTAACATCTTTTCCAAGTTTAGTATGCAAGTACATGCACAATTGTTATATATGTTGATCAAATCTAGGCCTTGAAATAATAGCTGGATCTCTTTTTCAGAAGCTAAATACGGTGGAAGCCATTTAAATGAATTATGCATTTTTTTAATGGAACAGCAAAGTAATATAAGTGGGGCATGTTAATTCCCAGGCATTCGAAATTTATTGTCACTTAGGTGCCCACTGGGAATAATTTATGCATCCTCGATTAAGAAAATATTTTTAATTTGAATTTGCATATTTTACTCATTACGACTAACCTTGACACAGTCCTTTTTGGAGGTGCCGTGCCCTCAGGTGGGAGTTTATAAAATGTCCACTTATCAGGAAGAAATAATGAAACAAAGATGCACACATGTTTTGTAGCATGAGAAATTATGTGTGTTCTGGACAGTATGCGCCTTTGGCTTACAACAGTCTAGACTTTGTCTAGTACAATCAAAACCAGGTTAGATTTCAGTTTTCATTCTGTAAAGCAGACCTTTATTCATGTGCTTGAAATCCTGCTAATCCAAGAATAGTATGGTAGATTCCAGCACAAGTTGATAACTTATAAATAAAAAAGAATGAAACAACAACAAAAAAAAATTACAGGGGTCAAATCGAGAGAGAAGAAACTTTCAATAAAACTAATCTCTTCATCATCTGCCTTTACAACAAGATGTATACACCAGTGAATACATTCTGGAAGAGCGTTCACTCTTCACAGCTTTCTTCTGGTATGTCCAGCAACTATGAAATTCTGAGATTTACAAAACCAGAATTTAAAACTTCTGCTTAAACCACTGTCAAAGTCAGTATTAAAACTGAATTAAATTCATACGAAAGTTCATGAACAGCATTGTATTCCCACAGTGCTGGTTCAGTTGCCTAGATCCCCAAAGACCCGGTGTGACCCAGAGGAAGGTATTGTGCCAAATCTGTACCTAACTCTGCACTTCTATAGCCCATTTGGCTGGATAGATTAAGATTACAATGGGAAAACCAGGGGGCTTCATTAGAGGCAAACAGCTGCTTCTTTCACATGAGACCTTTCAACTGAAATACCTACAGTCCCTTGGGAACTCTATTTGTATTACAGGTTCGGAGTTGCAGTTTAGGAATTAGAAAGCTCTGAAGAGTTAACCAGCTGTTTAGACCAGTGGAATTATTGAGTAAGTTATTCGCTTTTACAACAGGAGAGGCAGTATAAATACAGTATTTTATGTGTATGTGTGTTTTATACACACATTGTTGCATTTCAAATCTTGCTTTACTTTTCCTTAGAAGTTTTTCTTTTCCTGTAATACACACATGCCCATAATTTCTTGTTATGTTTGTGAATACTTACCAGAGAAGGATGAAATAGACATTAGAGGTCTTACCAAACCATATATAAAAGGACAAGGAGGCCGTGTCAATGCAAGAAAATTGCTCACATGGGATCAAATGCATCTCCTCTTTAACTTGACGGTTTCCCTGCAGTGCAGCAGGTTATGCTGCTGACACATCACAGATGCACAGCAACTGAGCTGGCAGGGAGGGAAAAAAAATAACTGAAATAGGGTGTCATAATCAAACGCTCTCAGAATCACAGAATCACAGAATAACCAGGTTGGAAGAGACCCACCGGATCATCGAGTCCAACCGTTCCTACCAAACACTAAACTCTCCTTAAAATGGATATCCGAAAATGCACACCTGCTACACATTGAGGCATCCTTAAGCGTGCAGTGCGGAGTTTAAAACAAGCATTTTCTCAATGAAAACTCCCAAACTACACGTGCTGCACTAGGATGACAATTTCTTCCTTCTTCCTCCACTGTACCTCAGACAGTGTGTGCCACATGCTACAAAAACTCTGATATTCCAAAGGAGAACAATTTCATAAAGCCTGTAAGATCACTAGAAACATCACCAACAGATAAACGTTGCTGAAAATATCTTCTACATGTTATTTCATATTAATAACAAAAATCCATGAATCAAGCTTGATTTGCCACAGATATCAACACAGGACAGAGAGGTTTTGCTGAATCATTGTGCTTGATTCTTAGAAGTGCCCTTTTACAGAGGCAATCTTCCAAAATTCATGCAGCTTAACCTGATTTCTGAAGTTCCACATTTCTCTATACCATCCTTAGAGTATTTAATGGCTTAATGGGAATAAAAATAAAATGTACACTTTACAGCTGGCTGAAAGAGTGAAGGGTTTCAGGTGTTTTATTTTGATATGCTTTAAAAAAAAAAAAAAAGAAAGAAGAAAGCTTGAAATAGTTACTCGTGCCTATTATTTTCAAAAGATGATTTGTTGAAAAAAAATCTTAAATAAAGCGGTCATTGAAAAGTATGTAATTGAAAAACATTACTCGATCTTAATAAAAATGAACAATCATGCAACCAACAGGTTCTCCCTGAGGGTTAAATGCTTGTATCAAGAGCAGTAAATTAAAAGTTCTTGAGCAAGGAGCTTCACTTTCCTGTGTGAGTTTTCTCCCATTTACCAAACAATCAACACATGTTCTTCTCCAATATCTCCACCAGAGGACCAAGCAGTATAGAAGGTCACAAGGAAGCAACTCTTTGACAGAAGATAAAAGGTAAGACCTTAGTCTTGCACTGTGATCCACTTGACTTTCTCCTTGTCTTCAAGAGAAAAGGTGACGTGCTTTACGTTGGAGAGGAGAGAACACTGGGCCAGCTGATCTCTGGGAACTCTCCCCAGATGAGACTAACCTCCACTCCAAGACTCTGTATCCCACAAACTCATCAGAAAAAGCCGCTAGAAACGAACCACGGAAGTTACAGTTTCTAATTCAGTTAGTGTAAAGACACAGGAAATCTAGGAAAAACCAGGAAAGTGAAAGAAATAACATTGCACAGCACCAGGCTGTCACCATCTAGCCCCTATTGCTCTACTGAGGAGATGCTCAGTAGCAATGACACACCAGCTCTTGCAAGGACAGAGCCCATCAGCTGCTGAACACCTTGCCCTGACAAGAGATGCTGCACAGCACATGAAGCACTGCTGCCTCTCGTCAGGGTTCCCCAACAGTATTACCAAAACGTCCTGCTCAGTGCCTTTATATCTTGCCAGCAGGACCCGTTGCTCCCAGGGGCAGGTCACTGCTCATCAAGGAAAAAAAGGAGTGAAATCTGATATTTTTGCATTCAGCCAGCCCAGTGCAAAACCCTTCTAAAGAGAATGGGAGTTAGTCTGTCTAGCTGACAGCAAATCATCATTTTGATAAATTTTAATCTAACAAAATCTTCATTGGCATTTTCTTATTGCCTCTGTTTTTAATATGAGTAGGACACATTCTTTATAAATTGAGTTACTACAAGCCTAAAACCACTTTTACAGGAAGCAGACTGAATGAAAGGGGAAACACTCATACCAGCCCATCCCCTTCCCCAAGAAAGTGGGGAATTTAACTGCAGTGCAGGTTTGGTCCTGGGTCAGCAATTTGAAGTGTTAATAATGCAAGAAGTTTTTATGAGAAACAAATGATTTTTTTAATTGTTTAAGGAGCCATAAGCACTTTAGCCCTGATACTGCCAGCCTTCTTGGTGTTAAAACACAGTCTGGACTCAATCCTTGATACATGTTACACCATTTTGGGGATTTGGAATTAAGTTTCAGCATTGCATATAGCATAATATTAAATCATACACAATGCACTATAAGCAATCCTCCACTGACCCAATCTACTAAAATGATTTATGCACAGAAAGTTTAACAGTACAGCAGGGAGACTGCTACACATTTGCACCTTCACAAAGAACCCTTGTCAAGCAAGTCACCGGTATAAATGCCATGCAGGCAGGTTTTAGACTGGTGTGAGATTTAGAGTTTTGAAATAAGCCCACCTTCTTTCAATACAAAAAGACAACCAACACATTATAAGGAAAATATGCAGTTTCTTATGCACAAACATATAAATACATTTTATAGCAGTCACATAACAACAAAAAAAAACCCAACAACCACAAAAAAACCCATCAGCATTAAATGAAAGACCTGCCATAACGCAACCTGTTGTTACTCCTTGGAGTGATTAAAATATGACTTCACCATGCTGAAGTACATCTCCTCCCCCTCACACCAGCAAACCCTTTCTTCTTCTGCATTTGTTGTACATTCTTATTTATATTGTCTGTCTATGTATCTATCCTTAGATTGTAATCTTCTCAGAGCAGACAGTTTTCCATCTTGACCACTCAATGAGCACGGTAACTGTTGGTAACATGAACAAATACTAAATGAACCTTTCTGAAAAGAGACAACTGTAAGAGGGAATTCTATTGTGTAAAGCAAACATTCCCATGGAAGAGCACTAAAGTACTTAACTGAACTACTTTTTACTCAAAAGACTATTCATAATATTGAAACACTCCTCTGCACATTGTTTGCTTGCACAGAGACATATATGGTGCATTTTTAGGGGCTTCATCCTGACAGCTTTTCAGAAGCACACACTTCCATTGATATTTTTACAGGAAATGAGAATTATGTAACCATTTTGGGAAGTTTAATCAATGTCTTTCAACACCAGATATGGGAGTTGGTTTGTGATTCCTCCTTAAAAATCTGGCTATAGATTAAGGGAAAGTTTTTTTTGAACAAAACCATATTTCATCTTGCAAAGGGAACAGTGCATGAATGAAAAATGGGGGCTACCGGCTGATAGGATCTCCAGAGCACCTGCTTTCTGCCCTGTTGTAAATTTAGGTAACCTTGCAGCGTGCAGTAACTTTGAAATTAGAACCTGTTTGAAAAGACTTTGGGTTATTTGTGTTAGTGCCTGCAATTTTTGCTTTTCTGTTTGGGGATCTCCACTTAGTTTTGTAAAATTTGTCAGAAAAATTATTTCCATGAAGCTTCACTAAAGTGGTAAAACAATTCCACAATTAAAATCTCATTTAAAAAATTACATCAGCTGTAGTCAGGTACAGCCGTGAAAATGGTATGTACAATTTGCTGTGAAGCTCCACACAAACGCCCTCCAATCCAGTACCCTTTTGCCCTCAGCATCCACCTTCTCCCCTGTTGAAATCAAGAATGCAGAGTGGATATTGAAATTAACTAGTACAGTAAGTGAACTGCAGAATTAGTGCCAGTCTAGCAAATTAAACAAGGGAATAACCTAAATTTTTTCCCATTTTTCTTTTTTATTTCCAACAAATTAGAGGGCTCCAGTAGATATTATCAAATACTGAGCTCCCCACTCCCTCTCTCAAACTGTATAAATGCCTTGAACTCCCAAAAGAACGTCACCATTCCTTAGCCCCATGTAGTTCTCTTTCATTTACCCACTCCCACAGCACCATTTTCAAAGACTTATTTTAGCCAAAGGGAACAAAAGTGGAAATCCTGAAAGAAGATCTGCAGATTTTTCCAGAATTTTTACTTTGCCCCCTCCACGAACTGTCCACAAGACCTCAACTCCCCCACTGGGAGATCCTTTATGGATGACTCCTGAGGCACTTAAAGATTAAAACAAAGGACGAGCCTCACAAGTCTTCCACCACAATGCCAGCCACAATAGTTTAGTCGCCCTCTCAGAACACAAAAGAGAAGCCTAGCCTCACCTTTGAAGTTATAAGCCTTAGTCAAACTCCAGAAAACAGCAGACAGGCATGACAATTTATTATATAATTTATTTTGTGAACTACACAGAGGCACACGCATACTATGTGATCTGATCGAACACAAGTGCAAAACGTGGGTATCAACTACCGTGTTGAAAGTGTTTTCTTTACAAAGTAGTACAAAACTAAAGAAGTAAAATTGACAAGTAGCCTCATCCAAAAACATTGTAAACATTTAGAGAAATAAGGAAAATGTCTCTTTAATGCATAAACCGTTCAAAATTGGGCCCCAAGCGTTGTGCGAGCCTAACTACAATAGAGCGCCTGCAGGCTGCCTCAGAACTGCACAGGCACTGAATGCAAAAAAGAACCACAGTGCTTCCACGGTGGCATCAGTTCCAATTCAAGCACAATAATAAGGCAAAGCACAGTATTCTTCACTTGCATCACAAAAGGAAAAGACCAGCAATCTCAAATTTTGTGCACATGCCTTACAATGGATGCTACAAAAACATAACGAAAAAACACAACCCTAATTTACAAGGTTACACACACACACAAATTACAAACCTTCACTTTATATATGGAACAGATTAATTAATCTCAAATCCTCCTTACCTACAAGATAATTTTCTTTGCTTTCACATAACTCATAATTTGCAACCACTCTCATGACACAATTTAACCTAAATAAATCCATTCAGGTACAACTCTCTTCAGTTGTTTTGCAGAGTACTAAATTCTAAGTATGTATTAAGGAGTGAATTTTGTACATGGAAATGACATTAATTGGAGATACAAGTAAAAGTCCAATTTCAGTGATAAACTTCATCTGGTGAAAACTGAAATCTTTACCTACAAGTACTTCTCTACAACTCTGTAACAAGACTATGCTCTGCCAGCTACTCTATCCACAGTGATATCTTCAGAAGAATCCATCACTGGTACCGTTTTGTTTTCATGATGCGGCTACACAGAGTGTGTCACACCAGATACCATGCACATCTAAAAGGAGAAGGTATAGAAAGGTAACAAATCTGACTATATCAAGCTGATCCTTCATGCTGTGTCTCTAGAACAGCAATATTCTTCAGGATCAGTAAACAGCTTGCCAAGTCATAAAAATGCAGATCTCGCCAAGACAGCAAGTAAAGACTAATACATAATGGAATGTCTTTTACCAAATCTAGGCTCTGCTATACAGAAACAAGTGAGGCTGTTTTTATACCTGCAGAAAATCCCAACTTTTTGAAAGAATAGTCAGAGATAATTTTAAAGAAGGAAGCAAGGAGACCACTGGAAACAGGAGTCCTGGAAGGCAATCAATGAGATACGGAGCCACTGATCATTAATTTGCAAAGAATCCAGTATCTTGTTTTGCAATACCCTTTAAGAAAAAAGCATATGAGTGACATGATATCTGATTGCAATAGATCAGCCCATAGTGTAATATCTCAATATAGACTAAGGTTTTTTTTTTAAAGCTAAAAAAAAGAGCATTTTGACTAGTCACTCTGAGGTCTTGGATGAAAAGGACATAGACTTTCATTTAGTAACACCTCTGTTGACCTCTCTAGGTCTTAGAATGTGCATTAGAATGTGTCTCAAGAAAATTACAGCGCCTAAATCAAGACTTCAAGTGACAGAGAACCTACTGGGGCAAGATGTTCCAATGGTTAATTACACTATGTTCATTATGGTACACAGGGCAAAACTACTCTGCTCAGGAGACATATTAAAGTCACTAGAGAACAACAACCTAATCTGCTAGCTCCAATTTGTGAAAGAAATTCAGGCTAAAAAGACAGGGCATACACACTCTTTCTTAAATCACGAGGTGGTGTACTATGTTCCGCAAATTAGTGTAAGGTCCTCTTAAATCCTTAATTATGGCCAACATGTCTACTTCTGTTTACATGTACCCATTCCTGTGTAAGGCAATGTGAAGTCTCAAGTCTGAAAAGACTGTAGAGTTCACGATTTCAAACTGGATAAGGCAAGGAAGATGACACAAACAGATGTTTTTCAGCTGAAAATACTGAAGAGCACAAAAAATAATAATCTATTATTATTATTACACAATGCAATGCAAGCCCTTAGGAGCACAGCAGCTTTTCAGAAACATGAACTGTTTAGGACAAGAAGAGATTAACACTTTATCCAAACTGAATTTCATGGGGAATTATGATAAGAACATGATTTCCCAAGCTGACTAACAAGCCAGACCTGTGAAGGGGTGTAACATCCCTTCTGCATGTGAAGCAGCCTCAGGTCTATAGTTAACACACATTAAAGAGTTTAGTTTCAGACTGTCATCCAAATTCAACACTTCAGGAACATACTGGCTCCTAGTGCTATTCTAGCCGCTGCTTATAAGCGGAGTACCATTCAGTTTTGTCTTGAACATCACCTAAATGCTTTGCACAGGACATTTATCCTAAGGAACATCCCAGATGACTGTGATTAACTTTTAAGATCTGGCAAGATTACATGAGAGAGATACTATAGAAGAGAAGTTTCAACTGGCTGAGTATCTATTCAGACTTTATATCTTTAGTTTCTACACACTGTGTATGCAATATGCATTAACACTGAAATTTATCAATTCAGTTGCATTGTGTTTATAATATAAATAGATCCATGCTGACATCTTGAGACAAGAAGATACTTGATCCAAAATTTTGATCAGCACCCCCCTTTTTAGATGAAAATGAATACTTATGCAGAACAAATTAAGTGATTCTTCCACAGCAATCATTTTCAAATAACAATGTTACTTCTTCTGAAGTTCTTTTTTAATGGAAATCCACTTTCCTGTCATAGGTACATATGAGTTAATTAGAAATACTCTATGAAAAATTCATTTTTGTTTGATTTCTCTGTAATCATGGTATATGCCTTCCTAGAAAAGGGAACCAAGAAATTTTAATATTATGATTACAAATAAACACTTAACAGAGTAGTGCAATTTCTGTACTGAAGCCTTTTTCCACATTAAAAACATTTGCACAGATGTAGGTTTGTGTGTGAAGTTATACAAATACATACTCTTAAATTATTTTAAGAGAGCAATTCAGACAGAAATTCTTTCTGAAAAGCTTTTACTGCATATTTTAGGATATTCAGCACAACATAAAATCACTGCAGTAACACAATGCAGAGCACTGTGCTGGCATTAAATCACTCCAGTGGATCAATAATATTCAACAAATTTTTAAGAGAAAAACCTCACAAAGATAAATTGAATGCAATCTTCAGCCTGTGTATCTATTAGATAGCCCACAGCTCTTTGGATCAGTTTCTTCTTATCCTCTTCTCACCATTAATGCTTCCAGATCATTAATCACTCCTTGACATTCTCATGTTATTGCCACCCTGAGGACCCAGGTACTTCCTCAACTCCCTGCAAACCATCGTAACCCCAAACAACGCAGCCTCCTACAGCTCAACGCTAGCACAGCTGCACTGACCAAGCTAACACAAGTGTAAGAAAGACTATGTGGCTTTTGAACACAATTCTCAGTCTAATGAGGATTCTGGCAGAGCAGGATGAATGAGTATGATGGTTTTCTCAAGAGATGACATCTTGAGTGAGCTTGCTACCATTACGCACCGGCACCTTGTAGCACACAGTGTGAGCGAGCATATAAGATGAAGTGCAGTCTGGGATGCCAAACAAAAGGCTCATTGTGCATGACTCTGCCCCTTGTGAGATGGTAACTTACTGTGTGCTCACTGCTGAGACAGAGAAATTTGTAATACCACGTGAACTGTTGATGTACTGATGCTGAACTGCAATCCACTGACTAACAACCTGTAGAGCACGGATGTACGAGCTTTACATGGGGGTAACTACACTGGATCCATCCTCCCCAGTGCTAAGGTCTATCACGCTGAGCTGTAGCTTACACTCAAGGGAAAAAAGTCCCAGACAACCCCATGTGAACAACCTACATACAGGATCCTCTCTAGGAAGTGTCAAAGCATACGAAACACTGAGACATTATGTGCTGGTTTTGAAAAAGTACGCCCTGTTTACCTATACAGTTTTGCACAAAGGTCTGAAGTTAAAAAGGCTAATTTGTAGGCTGAATCCAGCTTCAGTTAAGTTCCAGTGTCTCAAATTAAAAAGGAAATACCTTTGTGAAAGAAATGTGAAAGCTGGACACAAACTTGCGTTGTACACTGGAGTTATTAAACATGAATAAAAACTTACTTCTAATAATGATACAACCTGTAACACTTTATATCAATCCTAGTCACAATATATTCCTGGGTATCTCATAAACCATACAGAGTGCCATGACAATAGGTAATTTTGCAAGCTGCTGAGCTCCTGCTGAACACAGAATATCTGGATTAAATAAAAGCTCGACATTACAATCTATTTTTTAAAGTATTTTCCACTTTGTTTCTTTGGTATGTTTTTTTTTTTCTAGCAGAAAGTAATTATTGCCTATCCTTCTTCCTCCAACATAGCCAATGACACAATAAAAGGGAAGCTCTAGTGCTGATCTAAATTTAGATGTTCTGCATGAACTACAATTTGCAACAAATCTGATTTCAGTCTTCATCTAATTAAGAAAACTTTACATATTTCTTTAACATCTATAAGCTAGTAATCCACCTTCCCTATAATACACTGCAGAGTTACCAATTTAATTGACTGAAAGGACAGCTCTAAAAACCCCAAACCCAAGATTTGGGGGAGATATCACTATTTACTAAATCACAATATAAAGCACTAAAATTATTATTATTATTATCCTCTTAGGAACACAGAGATGTTGAATCAATTTTGAATTAGATGTCTATAACAAACAGGAAGCTGAAGTTAACAAAGCGTGTCATCTTAACATGCTTACTTAGACCTGTATAATTTTCAAACTTAAAAAAAAAAAAAAAAAATCTACAAAACAGACATCTCTATGGGAAAAATACAAACAAAATAAAAATTCCCCACGGCTCGGACCCAGCCATTAGAAATAAATTCAAAGAATCAAAAAGCATGCATTCGAATTGCTCTTTTACAACTTGGCAGTAAGGCACTTTGTGAAAATTACTGGTTTTCAAATGATATTTAAGTCTTACTTCGAGAGGAAAAACTCTTTCAAAGAATAATAGATTTTTTGTATTCTATCTTCAATGGTCAGATTTCCATAATATGAACTGCTTGATAGTCACTTTCCCTTTAAATTATTTTTTAACCATACAGGCAGTCACATCTGATTTCTGATTCTCCTTACCTTACTTTTCCTTTCAATTACTTCAGTTCTTAATACGAACAATAAGAGTGCTCATTGCATGTCCTCTGTGGGACTCCTGGAACTTAGATACTCAATAGACAGGTGCATAGATAAGGATTCAAAGTCTTTGTTCCACTGTCCAGACAGAATATGTTTAATCTTTTTTCTACCTTTCTATGCCATTTAAACTTTAACCTAGTAGTAACTTTTACTGCCTTGATTCACAATTCAAAGGTATAAAGATGAAAAGTCCTTGCCTTGGAACGTAGCTTGAAAACTTCATTCTTAGTCTGTATTTCTTTTGAACTTCTTCTTGTGGTTTTTGTCTTTATTTTTCCAGGGTGCCAACTTTACAGTACAGGACTTTCCAATCCTAACAGCAGGGCTACTTGGAAGGAAGAAAAATAGAGCAAATTTGCTCAGAATCAGTTCGTCTTAATGGAAAATATTTAAATTACTGACCAGGGTTGATTAGAGGGCAGTCAGTCCATTTTCCCCCCATCTTTTTAAATACGCCACTAGAAACAGACTCTTTCATATACTTGTAAATATACACATTAGCATGTCAAGCATGGGACAAAGACTCATTGTAAAAGTCATAGGAGAACCATGCTCTGTAAGGCACTAACCACGTCACAACTAATCATACAGAAATAATAATTTACAGTAGCAAGCGTGATTTGTAAGTAATATATCCGGGGCCCTAAAAGAATAAACCTTTCACAATAGGTGGGATAGATGTTAAAAGCATATTTTTTTCAGAGTAGATAAACATACAAATTTCTGGAGAATTTAAATACCTTCCAGGAGTGTAAAAGGTGGTGCTGCCATATGTCACACTGATTCAGTCATGATTCAGTGATCATGCTGATTCAGTAATGCACCAAGCTGCTAAGTAAGGTGCCAGAGGCATGGGCACACCTGCTGATCTGGCACCCTGCTCTGAGGGGACTAGCCACCAACAGAAGGGCAAGACACTAACCAGCAATGTTTGCCAGAGGTCACCTGTGAGAGCCCATCTTGCTATTTCAAACTTTGCGTGGGAGCCATCCTAAGAAATAAAAGGTTTCTCAGATTCTTAAAATGTACTGTCTTTCACCTCTCTCTTGGTTTAGGGAGGGGAAAAAAAAAAAAGCAAAGTTTGAAATGGTGTGTAATGCACATTATCTGTACTACTTTTCAAAGCCATCAGCTAGCAGAGCTCGCTTTTGTAGCTCCTTTAGGACCTTCCAACATGACTGTCACTCAACTATGAAAAGCAGCATTTGCCTGCCCACTGCTAAGCAAAAAAACCAGTAAGGCCAGGAGGATGCTCTGCACCTCTCCCGGCATCACTCCCTGGAGTCCAATTACCATACCCTGCAGTCAGGGTAGGTGAAGAGCAATCTGCACTTCTGGGCATGGGGCTCGCTCAGGTGACCACGTAAAAATAAAACCGGCTTTATATAGACAGAGCCAAACGACTGTGTGTTCCTTGGAATAAAACAATTTGCAGAGATGGTGATCCAGACTGGCTACAATGTTTTCAATGCTGGATCATTTTCATCTGTGCAACACAAACAGCATTCATACATTTGCTCTTTGTACAAAGATTTTAATGAGCACAAAACAAAATGATAGTTGTGTCAATGTAGAATCTATACTTTCATATCAGGAAATGATGCCCTATCCCCCATCTTTAAGGAACTATTGTTAAATCTAAAAATGACATTCTGAAACTTAGCCTAAGCATTGCTTAACATCTAATTAAAACTACTACTTTGAGAATAAAACCAGAAAGTTTGTGAGCTGCTTCAAGAAAACACCCTTTGCTTATAGATGTCAGCAAATCGTTCAAACTACTTCAGAGTTACTAGAGCAGTGGTCTTCACTGAACTGATCTTTAAAGAGATCAAATTAATGCCCCCTTCAACAAGGTGAAAGCCATCAGGAAGGCAGGATTACAGCACGCAGACTGTCAGGTAACAACGTGATTACCAACATAAATCCTGAAGCTATAAAAAGCATTTAAAGTAATTATGTTAAGGATACACCCTCACAATCTATAACTTAAAAAAACATTTAGCTCATCCTTTAAATTTACTAACAGATGTAGACTCTTTTAAATACAAAACTGATGTCCATCACTGCATTCTCCATGACTTTAAAGAAATTTCTGTTTTAATTTATAGAGCCATGCAAAATTTTGAAGTGCTCTATTCACTGTTCGGTCCAGGTTTATAACCAGGCAATACAAAAAGTAAAGGGCACATATATACTGTACTTACCAACTTTTATCATTTGCAAAAAGCCATTGGTAAAGAACTTTCTTCCCTTAAGCATGAGCGACTTGGACAAGCACCACAGAGAATAAACAGTAACTCTGGAAAAGTCAGAGGCACTATTGTAGCTATCTCAAAAATCCTAAGCCTTCAAAAATCTGTTTAGAACAATTTAGAGTAGGAGTTACCTCTGTCTTCATGGAAAGGAGGTGAATCAAAAGTTATAAAGAAAAAGCATGAAAGGTCTTTGACAATAACAGGTTGGAAGCGGGGAATGCCGCAAGGAGCCAGACATGCACTAGATCTTGGACCTTGCAGCGCTGCATGTTCAGGCATCCTCCAGACACAAGTCACAAACAACGAGATCCTGACTGTCAGTTCCTCTCTCTGTCCGTTCTTTTTTAAGGATGGTAAGGGGCACTAAGCTTGTTTTAACTCCTTGGTTCCCATTATACAAATATTCAATGAGCAAGTTATGCTTGGTGAACAAAAATGATCCCCAGCACCATTCCTCTGGTGCTCTTACTGTCCTTCCTGGCTCTTTCCTAATTTTAGGACTCTTAGAGATAAATGAAAACTACAGAATTATTCAGAATACAAAACATCAAGAAATTATCCCCAAAAATGACAAGAAAAAAAAAGGGGAAAAGATCTCTGACTGCGACTCATAAATCAAACTATCATGTTTCTTATGAAAACTTGTGTCAGCTAGTATTGCAGTTTGCTTTTCAGTCGTAACTTTTAGCTTGATCTGAAAAATTAGTTCTTATCTATGCAAACAGATACATAGTGTACATAGTCTGCGCAAAACTAGAGTCTGAATATTTCTCATTTAGACTCCTAAGACTACCTGAGAAACTCAGAAGTTGATACGAGACATTGACTGAATTCTGGAAAAAATTCAGAGAGGCATTTTCGATGTTCTAGGATGTCTTTAAAGAAGGCCTGTCAGGTTTTAAATCATGTTATGTATTTCATACCTGAAAAAAAATTAAGGTACATTAACCTGTTCTTCCCCGATTTCCCCGTTTGATTTACAGGTGATGTACTTTCAAATTTAAGATGTCAACAAATATCTCTCTCTCAAATATTACCTAGAGCAATGCCTAGATATTTTATATGGAGATATGAGTCAAAGAAATCCACAAAATTCAGATTTTAAAATCACTCCCTTCACCATAGCGGGTCTTTGGTTTTGTTATATTCATGCTGGCATCAGCTCTTTAATTTTCCAGCTTTCACACTCTGCTCCATAGTCTTTCAAATTCTAAAACAAAAGCAAAAGAAACATCTCCGACAAAAGAAATAAATCTATTTTAACCTCATTGCAGTCATTTGAAAATACTTTTTTAAAAAGTTGGTTACAAGGGGGAAAAGAAAAAAAAAAAGAGCAAAACCCTATGAAGTTGTTTTCTATGCCATTTATGATTCCATAAACACACCCCACACATTCTCTTGAAAGCAGAGAAAATCTGCATATTTTCTCTGTGTTTTGAGTCGCTAAAGTATTACAGTAATTTCTAAGGTAATTCTGAACATTGTAGAAATTTTACAGAGTTTAAATAGTAACTTGTATCAAGCATTCAACGTACAAAAGCTAATCTTAAAAGCATAATATTTATTTGTATTTAGAGCCAGATTGGTGTATTCATCTTTCACTTTTTTTAAATGAATGTGGTTTTGTTTGGTAGTCCTGAGGCAGTTAGAAATCATTTTACTGGAATAAAAGAGTACGATGTATTTTGTCCAACATGAAGTTAAATATCGTTCCTTGCAAATGCTTCCCTTACCCTTCTCATGAAAGTAACGGAAAAGTTGTAATCAATATATTTCCCCCCATATTCATCCAAATACAAGACACTAATTATATCTCAGGTACACGCCTGACTGCCTTGAATACAGAGCAAGTCTAAAGTAGCAGTCAATAGATTGATTATTTAGTAAAGCTGGGTTACAGATATAGGCACCCTATAGTCTGCAAAACTGTCACCAGCAATATTGATTCTGTAGATTGTTTCCAACAGGTTAGTGTTCGTTCTGGCTTCATCTATGACTTTCCACAGATTTTGTTGCTATAGGCAATAAACTCACAAAACATCCCAGCTGGACCAAGGAAAACAGCTATGTCCTGTACTTTTAATTCAGAGACAGATATCCAGCCTTTTACAATCTATCCTCAAAGGTACAGAAGAATCACAGTTGCCTTGTAAATTTACAACTTTTACCTTGTTTTCTTTGCATGATGTTAGCACACAGGGCAGAAGCGTTTCTCAGGGCTTAACATGTTCAACACTAACACTCCCAGGAAAAAAAGGTTGCCTCCCTGTTAAAAGTATCAAGCAAGACAGTCAGGCAGTGACCAACTTAGTTTCTAGATCAATTTCTCTAAAAACACCTCCACAAAACCTGCATGATATAAAAGGAATGAAAACCACTTCTTAACCTCAAGCTGATTTACAATCGCTACACATGTGATAGGATTGGTGTGGGTAGTTATGACTGTACTTTCAAGGACAATCACTGACGTATACCAGTGTGCTCCAACTATGTTTAAAAAGAAAAAAAAAAATGCAGTTACAGAGGATCATGAAGTTATCTAAAAGAGACGGCAGATTTACTACTGTTAACCTGGTTAAATTGAGTGAGAATTGTACACCGAGACACTCTAATCTCCTCAGAAGGAATCACTGACCTGAAAAATTGCAGCACTTGAAACGGTGCCTTCTGGTGTCCTCTTTTCTTTGGTGGCATATACATCAAAAGCAGCTAAAATTCTGGAGGAATTAGAACTAGATATGAACTAGGCATAATATACCACAATCCATAAAATGCAAACTGTGGGAAGGGTAAATAAAAGGAGTTACATACTGCCTCATGTCTCCTCTAAGCATCTACTACAGCACAACATCTACTGGAACAGACAGGACCTTTGTTCTGGAGTTGTAACTCATTATATACAAACTCCTATGTCCTTACTAAGTGCTGAAACAGGGTGAAAACATCATGGCCATCAGCTGTGGTCACTAGTCCTTATTAAAGGTTACTGACCTGATGTAAGTAAGAAGTGTAACCTACAGACTCAGCCCCTCACCCTCATCTGTTAGAAAGATATTTGTCTGTGTTCTCAAGCAGCGAGACTGATTTAGGGAGCAACCTCATATGTAGTCACATCTGACATGAAGGGGTAATATCCCTTAACAAAAATGTAACACAGGGCTGGCTACAGGGCTGAAGGGGTGGGATTTTTATTTTTAGCAAGTTGTTTCAGCCGTGTTTCCCTGGCTCATTAAGACTGCCAACTGTGTAAGTAAGAGTTCTCTGCTCCATGCTACAGTTGGTGTATCCTGACTAACATATACTGCAAAGGTATCGAACAGAGAAAGGAAATGAAAAAGTCAAAGGCAAAGGACATCCTTGCTTTGGGCAGCTTCTGATGGGTGGTATTCAAATAAAGCATATGGAAAATTGTAGAACAGTTGAGCAGAGGTTATAAACTGATGTCTGAAATTAAATTTCTCCACTACTACAAAATTATAGTCCCAAAGAACCCTATTGACTGCCTTCTCTGAACCTAATTGTAGGAGACAGCAACTTTTATTCTCTCAGTTAACGTGATCAATGTGTTTAATGCTTCTTAAAGTTTATGAATTGTAGCTGCTCTTGGAGTAAAGCCAGACTGGTCAGTGTGGGTGAGCTGGAAGGGCTGGAGACAGTCAGTTTGCTAAGATTTTCACTCATATTTCACAGATAAGTTTAATTATATTGCTCAGCAAGGCTTTTGGATTATATAAGTGATATTTCTGAAATAAGAGAAAAATACACAACACTTGTAACCAATTCTGGACAGTTCCTGAAAAGTTTTTAGTGGCACTGCCTATAAAACTTCTGGTTGTCTCCAGATCCATCTTATGTGGGTTTTTTTTACAACAAGCATCAGTGAGCATCCATTAACAGGATTTAGGTGCCCTTTCAAGGTGAACTGCTCTATTAAAATGGTCTTCTGAATCCCTTGAACGGTATTTTAGGTCCAGAAAGCACATGTAATGGGCACTCCTCTGTTACAGACTGCTTATAGAATCTGTACTGAGACAAAATTTGTCTTTGTACACAGAAGGATTTCTGTTGGGCTCAATGGACTCTCTAAGGTCAAATATGATTGAAGCCCAGTGCCACCTAGATTCCAGGAAAAAGGAAAAGCAACACGAATTCTACAAGAACCCCATCACTAAGCCTCCTTTACCATAGACATTACTTTCAAACTTTCACATCTCACAAGATTACAGCTATTTCCCCCATGCAGCGAAGTGAAAGAAATAAAATTAGCTTTCATGCACGTGGTAAAGTCAAAATAAGACTCATATTAGTTCAGTAAATTTGAAGACATCTTCCATTTAGTTTTAAGCCACCATTGCATTGTGAAGTTTTTAACCTCATTATTTTTCTCAAATTTCTACAACGATTATCACTGTTGCTCACTTCTCAGCCTCTTTTTACATCAGAACAAGCCCAAGCATTTTTATCTGAAACACTTGACATATCAAATAAACACAGGAGGGTAGGAGGAGCAAAGGGAGGGAGGGAATAAAGGGAGGTCCAGAAAATCCATGCAGACGTGGATTGACACTTATTGCCTATTCATATACAGGGTAAGTAAAGGAAATTAACTGCATCGGGGATCCATTCAGATGGATCACATAATACAAAAAATAAACATTTATTTCATAATGCTGCATATACAAAGCATTTATACCATACCTCGTGACTGTTTCCAGGTTCAATTTAAAGCATAACTCTGACTATATAGATACTGCATTAACTTAGAGGTCCAGCACCTGTCAGGCACATCTCCCTGGCTGGGTAGGAAGTCAGTACTTGAACATAAAGACGCTTCCCGAAGCGTAGGTCAGCAACTGGCCACAGAAAGCCCAATGCTGGCTGTGTCAGCCAGAGCCTGAAACAGAACCTGAGAAGATCTTCAGAAGAAAATCACATAGCATTAGCCCACTGGGTTCCTCAAGTGAGGAATGTAAAGAAAGGGCTTCCTGTTTTGAGGAGAATCATTTGAGTGTGAGGCTTACAATCTCGGTGTGAATTAGATTTCTGAAGAATAAAGAATATGTGCAGCAAAGTTCCCAGGAAGCTATTGAAAGCTGTTGCACACATAAACCAAAGAACAAAAGATAAGTCATCACCACACTACCCCCACAAATTTAAACACTGCCACAGCAGTTGTTTGAACAGAAACCTGATACTTGACATTTCCTGGGAGCATTCCCAGGAGGATCTTCTAATTTCTAGGATACTGGCATAAGCAGTAGTGAGCAGCATTTAATAGTGCACCTCCCAAATGTTGAGGAACTAATGATTTTCCATAAAAAGAAAGAGGTGAAACTTTCAGTTTTTCCTAGTGTTAAATGAACATCCTTCACTGCTTAAGGAAAAATATAAATAATTACTTCTGCATTTCTATTTATGTCTACTGCTAGGTAAATCTCATAGCTTTTTAACCACCACTGAAGTAAGCAAGCTTCACACCACCTACCGTGCCTGCTTCACACCCTAATCAGGCACCAGATATCACGGTCATTTACTTTATAGTTGAAGCTCAGCTGTTTCTGTCATGGATGAAGGACGCCCCGTATAAGGGCTCACACAGCTGTATTACTCAATTGTATCAATACAAAGACTGACTTAAAAGCCACCTTAGCCCAATTTCTTACCATTCACTTCAGCAGCACACAAGACCCTTACTGTGGAAAGACGTATCAAGAGTTCTAACAGGCAAGTCCTCAGCTGTATCCAAAAGGAGTTTCAAACAGCACAATGAAAAGTAACACCTTAAGAATCAAAACCTTGACATCTCAAATCTGGTACCATATGTGTCTCCTCCGAAACCAATGTGACCTCTCCCTGCTTAGTTTAAGAAAATTAGTGGCATGTTATCACATCATGGTAGAGCAAAAATGAATGTTGGTTTGGGGTTTTTTCCCTCTAAAGAATGGCCAAACAATAAAAAAAAAAACAACATTCAAGATTCTTCTCAGAAAGTCAATATTCATTTTAGAAGGCTGTATTTATAGAGGATGATATTAATTGGGTTTGGTTTGTTGTTTTTTTTAATCCACCTTTTGTTCTTTATTGTCACATGACCATGATCTGAAATGTTAAGGACAGAAAGACTTAATAAATTTCTTTGCACTAATTAGCAAGAAGAAAATGATGAAAAGGGAAGTTCTACCTTGAAACAAGTAATTCTTATAACTATGAAAAAAGTATATGGACAGATAGTGGTGAGAATAAAGGAATAAAACTGATTTTGAAGAAATATTCTAAAACTTCTAAACTCCTGAAAATATAAAATAATCAGAGATGAGAGAACACCAGAAGTACAGATAAAAACCACAGTGTAAAAGCTTAAGCAAAGAGGACGAAGAAAGGTAAAAGATCAAAACCAAAGCCAACCTCAAAGTAGACACCCAATATAAAGAATAAAAATTTTAGAGTTTATGTAAGAGTTAGTAAATGTTCTTATAAAGAAATGTTTTGTAACTTTAAGGAAGATTTGCCCATTTAGCTAGAAGCCTTTCATGTGTCACTCCATTATTAAGGATTATCAAGAGAATTACAGTAAAAGCTATCTTCCTTTCATTTGAAAAGTTCATCTGCCATTGAGTGTCCTTTAAATTTATTACAACTTTAGGTCTTTAAAAAAGCTTAAAAAGATAAGACTGAAAATAATACTGTACAGTCCCCATTGCAGGATGCTTATAAAAATTAACAGGATAATCTACTTTCTGTCTAACCAGCTTAGGAGACGCTATAGGACCTGAAGTAACCCACCTTTGTGATTTTTGTTGAAGACACTCATAAAACGCTAAAGAAACTAAGGAAGTCACACAATAAAAACTATTTTCGTGCAATAAAAACTAGTTGTTTAACTTCAAATGTTCTCCCTTGATTTTTGTATTAGAAACTTTACACTCTTCAGCTTAAGTGTTAATGTTGTATTGCCTATTGCATCTGTTCATGAATTGCAGAATACAAACAGATAAAGAAAACTGTGAAACATAGCTCTGAATTACAAGTCCAGTTTCTTGGGTTGTGATTAAGAGGATAACACAACTTAGAGAGTGCTGTGCAAATGACTCTGCACTCACTGACAGCAACTGTACAAGACTGTTTTAGTTTTCACTAGCAGCCATTCACTGATGTGGATAAGGATGAATAAAGCAACTAAAGAAGGGTAAGATCTATGGAAATTGTTCATCAACTCTTCACAGCCACATCTCCCTACACAAATAAGGAGAGCATGCTGACTGCTATATTACTTAATAGATTCTCTCAAGGAGTTCCTGTGGTTGTCACTCTGCTACAGTGCAGCATGATTCTTCAAGCTCTCCTTAGAAGGCAAGTTGAGTAATTTCAAATATAAGGCTCAATTCAGACACATGCAAACCACTATCCACTGAAGAAGCAACAGAAGACAAACCCTCTAGTCAAAGCCTATACTGTCTTTTGTTGTTTCTCTTCACAGTGGTCCTACCTCTTCTGGACAGACAAGCCCATGCTACACAACATCACTAATATGTAGGCACTGATAAAGGTAGCCTCAGCTTTTCTACCCAGCTCCCGAGGGCTGAATGCCCACCACTGCTAGGGACCTGACAGAGGGGTCAACCTCAGCCAGCTTGCTTTAAACACAACACCATGAAACACAGCACAGAAACTTGAATTCAGCAGCGCATTTCTGTATTTATTTATAAAGCCTTTGTGAGAACAGCAAGCAAGAACATCCAAAGCAGCAAGCCTGCAAAACTCTTATGCAAAAGAGTTCTCATTTACGGTCTTGTTAGAATACCGCACTAGAAACAAGCTAAATGCCCCAAATCGTAGTCCATTATATAATCACAAGGCATTCTCTAATCTGTGATCTCCTGCATAATAAACTCAACGGAATCAGCACTGTTTGACAGACATCATCCTATGCCCAAAACCACAGAGGCTTTGGTAACTTTGCCAAAGCACATGCAGTATTTCTGAGACCTGCTATAGACAAAAAGTATTGCTCACCACCACGTTACGTAGCGCATTCTAAATTATTTTCTGCTGTATAACGGGAGATGGAAGCAAACTTTTTTTAATTTTTTTTTCCTACTTGGATTATTGATTTATTTTAGTTCACTACTGAAATTCTTAAAGTTGTTAAAATATATCCAGCAATGCTTGCATTGTTTGTGTTTAGCCTAGGTAAAGAAGGGTTTTATTTTGTTTGAGGGTTCAATGAATGTTTGGATACTTGCTGTAGCAATAGTTGTTACTGAAAATGCCTTTCCTGAAAATGCAGTAACAGCTGTGAGTTCTATGGTCACACATTACAGTGAAAGCTGATAATTTTTAAATAGAAAAACATAATCCCCATGAGTAACAGAGCTTACTAAATGAAAAGCTCCAGCACTTCTCTCAGCCAGGAGCACGTGGATGACTAGTGACTGTGGCTGCAATGGTGTGCACACACACACGCTGGTATGGTGAGGGGAAAAGAGCTAATAATTGGGTCCTACTGATTCAGTGTGTGAGCTTTTCCAACCTTAAGCAAGATCTCCATGGGAGATACCCACCACAGAGCAAGATCTGTGGACTGCTGCATCACAAATATAGTGGGTTATTGCTGCTTAGCAGAACTTGGTGAGATTACGATAAAATGCTTCCGCTCTACACTGTTCTTTTAACAAATCAAGCATTTTGCATTCGACAACAGACGGTTAAACGGTTTATTTTCTTTTTATTTCTTTTGGTAAATGAATAGAATTATTTTAATATTAAAAAACTATACTACTCGTGAAAGCAATGAGTATAGCTGCAGTAGACAAAAACTTCTGAGAAATTAATACTTGTAATTAGTGAACAGGCTACTGGTTTAATATACTCTCTCCTTACAAAAGAACACCAAGACTGCCTTTTTTGTCACCTCATATTTACCAGGACTACATGTATTATAAAAGCCTTCTTTTATTTCTACTACAGGATCAAGAAATCTCCTCTTGAAGAATTTAGTAAGCAATTCAGTGTGCCATATTTCAAAAGAAAATGTACCTGGTGTATAAAACAAGATGTATTCCAACTCAATCCTTCTTCAAGCACTGACATACACAGCAAGGTCTCCACAGTGGACTATAACAAATTGAGGAGGTCTAACAGACACCATAATCAGTGAGGGCCTGGTTCACAGAAGTAACTAAGTTTTTATTACACTAACCGAGCCAAGTAACGATTATCACATAAGCATATCATGATGGAAAACTTTCATACCACCAGCACAGCTACATCAGGAAGGATACTGGATTTCAAACAATAATCAGGAAACACATTCCCACAGAAACTACGTCACACTTTTCAATAGAAGGCAGAAAACAGAACTTCTACTGTAAAAAAAACCCCAAACCAAAAAACAACAACAAGAAAAGAACCAAACACCACTGCCATAACCACAAACCTAACAGCAGACTCATATGATTTAGAGTTTTTATGCTAATCAGATTGTAGTGAAGGGAATCGATAAAGGTATAGCAAATTACTTCAGTGTTCTTGCCTTGGACGAAACAATGAAGGAAGTTCAGAATTCAAAGTAATCAACAAAAGCAAAAGACAATAGCTACAGGTAACACCTGCAGCTTGACAGAAAAAATTGGAAATTAAGTTTCCAGACTTATATTGTTTACATGATATGGCTAGAAGTGGAAGAAGGCAAATAAATCCATAGTCACAATGATATCTCATGGCACAATGGGCAATGAAACCTAGGTCCCTTTTTGCCTTCATAGAGTCAACATCTCAAGATAAAAGACAAATGTATTGATATCAAAAGTGTTATAATTAACTCGAGGAAATTTTTTGACAAAAAAGAGAGGCAGGTCTCCTACTTTTATGACATTAAATATAGCACCTCGATTTGCACTTATTTTGTGTGTATTAAAAACTAAACAAGGGGTTTGTATGTTAACAAGGAAAGAAATAATTTTATTTCTCTAAAAGAAAGCTTTACATTAAAAATGAAGAGAAGTTTAGGGATGTGAAAAGTTCTGTGGAAGCCATATCACCAGCAGAGTTTACCATCTAATAAATTAGCCTGAATTTAATTCAGGCACTGTGATAATAAGACAATCTACCTGCTCAACTACCATGAGAATGATACTAATGGAATTAACTAGACAATCTGGACACATAAAATATATTTTGGAGGCTGTTTCACAGTGAGGTCACCTAGTGCTAAAGCCTGATGAACTAATTTTACTAAGAGATTTCAGCACTTTAGTTTACAGAAGATTGTGTCACATGAGAAAAATCTCCTGGGAAACTTGGCTGTAGGAAAGAGAATGTCAGTAGGTTAACATTGCTAAAGCTGTGCAACTGGAAGCTCAAAGCAACACACTCACAGCATAAACTATTAGCGAAGCATGTTTGGAACAAAGCATATTAAAAGACCTAAAAACCACATGATTATGGCCATTAGATAGCGTTAACATGTTAACTGTCAAATCACAAAGGGAGGCTACCAGGCAACCTCAACCTTCCTCAGCAGTTTTAGAAATACAAATGGTACTGGTGTTAAGCTCTGCAAATGGGATGGTCTGAAGATTTTTCAGAACGACTCCAGGAAGTCAATATGCAAAACAAAAAAAAGAAGAAAGCAAGCAAGCTAACACAAAACCCCTACTAGTTTGCCTTAGTTGTTAGAGGACACTTTTAAAAGTCACAGGGAAAAAAATTTAGAAAAGCTGTAGGAAATATGTGGGGAAAAAAAAGTCTGACAGAATCAGTAGGGGACGCCTATAACTAATGAGAAAATGCAGGCAAGCTAGAGAGGAAGATCAGGTCAGAAATGCCAGATATGATGGAAGAACTGTATGATGTGACAGTGGAGGCCCTGGAGACAACAGACAAAGACCAAAAAAGCAGAGAAAGAGACAGTGCTCAAGAGATGGTGCTGAGAGAGAGAAAAGAGCAGGTTTTCTAGCAGAGAGTGGAAGGGGGAAAAAAATCTGAGGACCCAGGGAGAGCCGATATATAAGAACCCCAAACTGTTTGCCAAGACTATTTACACTGATTTAATCATGCAGGGTTGACAGATCTCAAACTAGGAGCATAGTGGGGAGGGAACAGTGAAGATAAGAACAGGCAAGAAGGTAGATGGTAGATTGCATAAGTTTTTGAAAGAGCTTTTGCTAAAGCAGTTTTAAAGAAAAGCGGCCACCATATGCAGCAGAAATCTTGTGAAGGATGAAAGGAAGAAAGAGCGAAGCTACAGATCATGCTGATGCCAAACAGACAATGAGCATGGAGAAAGCAGCCTCGGAAAAAGTAGAGAAAACACTAAATCCAAAAGACAGGGATAAGAAAGGCCACCCAAGAATATGAGGAATTAAAGTGCTAAAGAACAGCAGATTAGAGGACAGAAAAGAGACTGTAGATCAGTGGCCAGAAGCAGAGAAATCTCATTTTGTAATCTGTGCAGCCTGAAGGGCAAACAGGCAATACAGAGCTAGAAAAAAAATTTTAGTTATAATACTGTACAAGAAGGAGATGAAAGTAACGTTAAGAATGTCCATGAAACAGCACTACCACAAGTTAAAAAAAAATTAATTTAAAAGTTATTTTTAAATGGAGTCAGGGTTATCATCAGGAAAAGGAAAGTAATGTTTAGTTAATTCACCATCTATTAATTTATTATTAATGGAAAAGCACCAAACTTTTAGCATGTCTTCTGACCTTCCAATGCTCATGATTTTGTTTGCATGCTGTAGAGCACACCAGCAGAAGTCATGTGGCTACTCAGTATTAAAACTGCACTAAAACTTTCATTAGAATAGCAGCTGTATCCTTCTTCACTACACTTTTCACCACCAAAGAAACACAGTTTTTTAATCAATGTTAGGACAAAAAAACCAAATTAACAAAACAAAAAATTCAAACACAATAACTCAGCTCACATCTCCCAACGTTCATCAACTCTCATTGTGGAGATCCCAGCATTGGAGAGAAAAGAGGGCTGTTCAGTGTAGGGTCAGAAATTCTCACAATTAAATAGAGGAAAACATGTACTTCTGGTTTAAAGAAGTTAGCATTTCCAGCAAAGCACCTGAAATGTAAGCCTCTATCATTGCCAAAATTAATTACATATATTAAACTGTTAGAACTCTTTTAAATCATGCAAAGAAGTGGGACCACAGTAAAGAAAATAAAAGATTAAGTGAACAGCTGTTATATGAAGAATGTTAAATAAATCTTAAACATTAATAGTACTCGGTGAGATCAAGATAAAATACTTCCTTCCTACATTATTCTTTTAACAAATGAAGCCATTTGAATGCATCTATAGACATCTAAACCATTTATTTCCTCTTTTTATTTCTTTTGATAAATTAATAGAATTATTTTAATATTAAAAGCCTATACTACTTGTAAAAGCAATGAGTATATCTGCAGTAGAAGTTATAGTAGAATTCTCCTTTCTCCTCTTTCAAGAAGAGAGAAAATAGGAATCTAAGGATTACGTACAGCTGGTTTTGTTGTGAAATTCTACCTCCTCAAATACAACAAAACTATTATTAATATATTGCTAAATGAAGAGAAAAAAACTTAAAAATCACACAAGAGAGAGAGGAAAGGATACTTTCGAGCAAGCAGGGTTCACAGAATTTAAGGAGTTACCACAAAGAGAAACTTTTGATAGAACTCAAAAGCATCAAAGCAAAGAAACTCTACCATCCATGCTCTTACAGGGAGCGACACGAACTGCCCTTTATCAGCACTTCTGTTCTCCTGAAGAAGAAATGCTCATTGTGAGCAAGGTCACTATATCAAGGCCTCTCCTGAATCACCATGCTTTCCTCCGCAAATAATCCGATATATTGATTCAGACATAATTTAAAAATAAGTACCTTAAATGACAAACGTAAGAGCTTTAAGACGGCATCCAATGCAACAGAACTTTTTAAGGAAGACGGGAAAAGCCTTTCAGTAGTTTTTAGCTCTGCAGCTGAAGGCTTGGATTCTGGCATCCGTAGAAGCTGAATGATGGAAGTCAGCTCCACTTCCACACCCAAACTTACACTTGTTAAGAATTTCTATGCTATCGTATGACTACTACGTACAACCTAGACAAATGGTTCATATCAGTGTTGTCAAATGAAGTGAGGAAACTCATCTCTCTCCTGCAATAGGGGAGTAGAAGTAGCCAGGTGCATGGTAAGTGCTATCAAGACCTGCTGGCAGATGAGAAGAATTACCTTACTGATTCAGTAAAAGGCCAGTGATGAAATACAAACTACCCACCATCCAGAATCAAAACCTGTGTCAAGAGCAGAACTAGCACTCAAAAGACACATTTGGTCAGCACAGAAAGAACTAGCTGTCCCGCACTGAAAAAGAATATGTATATGACTAGAAATTCACATTAGAAGCCTGTACACATCTTCAGTTGATTTGCTTTGCCATTCTCAAATAGGAACATATTTGGCTTGACTGAAAAAAACACAGCTTCTTTTGAAAGGCTGTTTTGTGTCACTGCAAACATCTGCTGCATATATTGCTCCCGGTAGGAATAAGCCTCTAAAAGGAACCTAAATTCACTGGATGAGCCAAAACAGCTACAGTACAAGACACACACAGAGGGCAACCCCCATCACAGAGCTGCAATTCCACAACTGTGGGGCAGAGGGGCTCACATGGAACCACTCCCACGACACCAAGGGACAGCCCTGCCATAAAAATATATATATATATATATAGGCACAGAACTAAGACATCCTTAATTTCTTTCAATATTAAAAATATATTACAAAAAACTACCCCATGTAAACCATGGGAACATAGTAAACTTTTTATGATTATCTCTGAATCCAGGTTCAGAGATCTCACTCCTCATCCATCCTCTCGCTGGACCTATCAATCTATCGCTTTTTTCTTATTGCTCTCTTTCCAACCTTTTCCATTCCTGGCTTATGCCTCTCCTCTCCTAAACAGAGTACCCCTCACCATCATCTTCCAAACCCCTCCCCTGTGCTCATGTCATCCTGTCTCCTCCAAATACCAACATTCTTTTCTACAGTTAACATGTGCAGCATCTACTCTAACGTTTAAATATTTGATGCCAGAACATCGTGTTGTTAGGTGCTTTCCTACATAACTGTTCAAAAGTAAAAATACAAGCTGCCTAGGATGTTAAAATTATTTACTAGTCCCTGAACAATGCAAATACAACTTATGACCGAGCTGAGTGTGGTGTCCCCAGGCAGAGCTGCCACAGTCAAGGTGAGTCCATCCCTATCACGACCACGAAGCTTCAGCCATGACTGAAGGATACTTGGATAGAGGTGACTGTTGGAGCTGCAAGCAGCACAATCTTCAGCACTCCTGGCAAGATGGGTAGCTAAAGCAAGGCGGTGTGTGACCATTAACAAGTGTGCAGCCAAACTGAGCGAACCAAGCAACTTACTTCAGTCATCACCAGCTGAGACGAGGCTGTAAGTGACAGGACACGGCAGACGGCGGCTACCAAGGATCTGGAGACAATGAACTGCGGAACAGAGACCCGCAGATCTCTGCTACCTGGGATACCTCTCTGCAGGCACCATTGCCTGTGGGCCCTCACCTCCCACCACAGCAGCACCTTGTCCCACAGAAGGTGCATGGGACCCCACTACCCCTCTCTGCCCACAGCCCCTCTCACCTCCTCCTGCAGGGCCCAACAGCACCATTGCCTGGGGAGAGGCAGGTGCCACCTGGTGTTAATTCCATTATTCAAGCCCAGGTGCATCCACTCACCACTCCTCCAGGTGAGCAGGATTTCAGAGAAGCCACCCAGCGACAGCTGCCTGAGGAGAAGGGAGCATCAGGGAAGCTCAGGATCTCACGTTTAGTTTCCCCACAGAATATGCCATACCTTGTATTACTCTGAGCTCAGTTATAGAGCACCTTAGAATACACTTTTCTTTCTGGGTTTCTCCAATATGAGTTTGTATACTTTAGATTTCTTTTTCTTCCCCTGATCACTGAAAATAAAATATCACAAGTGACACGTTTTTGGATCCATCCAAATCCTTACAAGCTGTGGTAAATCCTAACAATCATGGAGATGGAAAAGACTTAGGCCTCGAGTACCCACAGAAATCAAATGTACGATTTCATCCTTCGCAATTCTGGGCTCCAAATTAGCCTGTCAGGTTTGCATGTACCACTTCTGCTGACTTCAGTGGGAATTGCACAGAGGAAACTAACAGAATAATCAGGCCCTGAAAATTTGAGCTTGTGTCCCCGAGCATAGCTACTGCATTTTTAACTGATTCAGTGTGAGATGCATCTGTGACCCTAGAGCAACAGTAACAGCTGGGAGTCTGTGCTGGCACCCAGAAAGCTAGTGCTGTCTTTCCACATGGGATATACAGCAATCTCCAACCTGCCCTGCTTGTATTTAAAACACAAACTTAGACATAATATAAAGAAACTGTTTCTGTTACCATGACATCGAGCAAGAAAATAAAGACCGCGCTCCCTAGAAAACGAAATACAAGGTAACAGAGCATTTTAGCAAGTCTAATGGCAGAAGTTGGAGCCATCATAACGTATTATAGAAGACAAATGAAAAGATTGATTTAGATAGCTTGAAATAAGAGAAGAAAATATTGAAATATTTTGCATACAGAAAAAGACACATTGTAGATACTCCTTGTTCCAATCAAGTGTTAGAAAAGCACTGCTTTTATTTTCATTTTCACCTTCTTGTTTTGAAAAGCTGCCTTGGGGGTTTTTTGCCTAAGTTCCCCAGCTAAGGTATAGGGCTAGATGTAAAACTCACTAGGAACTTCCTAGAAATCTCCAAAGCAGGACTCGATTTAATTTTTTTCATTTTTTTTTTTCATTTCATGAATATGTTGTCACATTATTCCTTAAATAAATGTGCATTCAAGTATTTCATACTTGATATTTTTGGTTCAGCTTCCCAATTCTTCAAATTCAGACTGACTAGCCACTCACTTAGGAAAGCAAAAAGTTATGTAGATTATCAGATCTAAATGTGAAGGCTACATATTCAGTTAGTATTACAGAAACACATGGAAGTGGGTGCAAAGAAAATACAACTGATCATCAAAAGAAAAATTAAGTAATGGCAGCATTTCAGACTCATGCTTTAAATCAGGCTTCCAGGATACATATATCATGGTCTTTTGTTTAAAGGAGGTAAAATTGTTGATTTAATATTCAAATTCTTGTCTCCGTTTCTGTAGTTAAAGCGTTGGTAACAGATGGTAGATAACTTCCAATGATAATTCAGTAGAAATCACTTCATTCAACACATAGAGGAGTTAAACTGGGTGCCAGGCTCAAAAGGATTACAACATTTATGTGCACCTCTCTTCGGGACAGCATGAAATCCTAACTCAGTATGTGCAACTTTAAGGACCGCAAACTCGCACCGGTGTATTATTCAAGTACGTTAAACACAGAAATCCCATTTTATACTGTTTCAATTTTAATCTGAAATAAGATGCCTTCCTATAAAAATGTGAAAATGTTTCTTTATTTCAGTCTGGAGTAACCTGTAGTACTCATATGCCTGTTTTGTTATGTTATACTTAGTGTAGATGTGTAGGTTTCTTTGCCCTCAGTTTACAAAATAACAAGCCTCCCCGCTACAGACAGGATTCAGGAACATTATTTTCAGTCAGTCCATTACCCACTTACTCTTCTCAATTCTGTGAAGTAAAATCATGACCACCCAACTTGATGTTAATTATTTATTTTGTGAAGTTGTCCATTTTAGAGCTGAATTAGTGAAACGCAACTGAACTGAGCCAAAGGCTCGGACTGGGCTGCCATTTTGACATTCTCATCAGGGAAATGATGCTGTAAACACCCATACTTGATTCACATGCATGGTCTCTTGGTTGCCTACAGTAATGCCCATCTGTTCGGATGGCATCATGCCCACTCAAGTTGCTCAAGGGAATACATGCTGGGCAGTGATTGGCTTAGGTAAGTATTTTTCAAACTGGGTCGGTGTCGACCTCCTTTTGGGAAGGCCCAAGAGGAAAAGGAAACAAAAAGAATTTTCATTTTATATTTTAATGGATTGTTTTCATTTAACATTCAGCAAAGCCACCACTGAATAAAACATTCAGTAGATGGTTTTGCTGATTCTTTGGTACCTGTGACCCCAGCAAGGAAAATAAATTCAACTATATTCTCATTTTTTAAATAAATGAGTTTAACCTGTTACAAAGTCACAGTCCATGCAACATTAAGACCATCTCATCTGCTGAAAAGAAACCTGCCTCAGCAGGCATTGCCACATCCTGACAATTGAACTCATTTCTTTTGTTGATGAATATTGGTCAACACTCAAATACCTGAATTCATATTCTTATCCAAAGTCACAGCTTGAGCAAAACTATGTCCCAAATTATTAGTCAGATCAAATGAATGCTACTGTACAAAGCGGCAAATCCAAAATATACAACAAATACAAACATGCACAGAAATATAGATGATCGATGGGCAGCATCATGAAAAGATTAACCCCTTTCGGCTCCTATGTCGGTATAATTTCTGAACATAACCTTTTACATCCCCGAAGAAAAAGAACTTTGCTTTAGTGAAATGCATTGTACAGTGAAGCCTTTGACTATCACATTGCTTTATTAAACAAGAAGGCGGGGGGAAGCGTGTCACCCTTTCTTCCTGCAAACAAACTGTGTGCGTTTTTATTTAAGAGAAAGCTACCATTAGTTAAAAAAAAAAATAAAAAAAAAAGAAAAGGAAAAAAGATTAAAATAAGCCTGCTCCTTTTCATTTGGGAGACAAAAGCCTTTCAGTGCTGCGTCCATGCGCTCTGACTACTGTTTTGACACTGTGTCAAGATGCTCCCGCTCTGCTCCAGGTCTCAGATCACAGTTGGAGTGTCTTGATACAGTGTTGAATCAGTAGTGTCAGCAAGTCTCAGAGCAGAGTCAAAGAGCCTCAACATAGCCTCAGTGCAGGCAGAGTCAGAGAAACCTTTCCCCTAAACTGAAGTAGGCAGAGGGTGCTTTGTTTTTTTTATTATTTTCAATTGTTTGTTTTAACACATTTCGACCCAGCTGAACCAGGCTCATGCTTCTAATTACTAGTCTTTCCTGCAGTAAGATATCAGAGCTAGCTCTCTCTCAACCCTGAAGAGCTGTTAAAAAGCAGCACACAATGCCGTTATTTTCTTGAAAGAGCAAGCCCAGGTACAGTGACTGAGGACCCACACTTTCTCAGAGCAGCTGGCATTGTAGCAAATGTTTGTTAGCAGTGCCACATCCTGTTTTTGGGGGCACCCTGCTCTGTCATGAGATAGCACTGCTGTGCCACCACACGGTAAAGTGCAGGGAGCCTGCACCCTGGGACCCAGCTTTCAATGCTGATGCATCATCCTCTGCTGTTCGAGACTCAGATGGAAATGTGATGTCCTCTGTCATAGCCACTGCTGTTATCAGCAGTCCAGAGCCCTGGCTTCCCTGGCATCGATAAGAGCCTTCTCAGCAGGTTCACTGGAGGCACAATTTTCATTACTCAAAGCAGAGCAGATTGACACAACTCCTCTTTTCAGCAAGATGGTGCAACGTGCAATCAGCACAACGGAATCGGCGTGGCAGAACCGTACCAGAGCAGTCTGTGCAAGATGTTACATGCTGATCAGGGTAAGGACAGTGGCACATAAGGACAGGGTGCTGTCCCAAGGAACAGGGATGGCAGTCTTGACACAGTGAAGGACATTGGCTCCATACAGAGGCTGGGGGCGGTGGGGCAGCGCTGCAGGGATTGGTGTTATATAAGGGGAGTTTGAAAGTTTTGGTAAGGACAGTGGAGAAAAAAACCCCAAACAAACAAATCAGGAGATTGGTTTAATGCCTGTAAGTTTGTCCTGTTAATTTTTTTTACTATTACTTAGAGAAGTAAAGTCAGTTCTTTCTTGCCTCATGACGTTAGATCATGACTAATGCAACAGCATGACCTGAAAAGCTAAACACCACACTGAGGCACCCCTCAGATGGGATCCAATAAAGGGATATTCTAAATAAGTGTGCAGAGACCAAATTAAGCATAATATAAGCATGAGTAGAAAAGGGGATGGGCAAGAGGAAAGATACAACACCAGTAAAGACCACTGGGCGGGACATGATGCTAGCTTCTAGCACTTTTTTGTAAAAGAATAGATATTAAAATAAAATAAAAATGTTTTGAAGGCTGATTATGCAAACTGTTCCTGTGTTTCTTCCTAGATAATACAGCAAAGGTGCACAGATCCCACGATTTCAATTATCACTGCCAGAATAGCCATGCCTGGCAGGACCAAGCCACATCTAAGGCAGTAGTTTCATTGAGTACCAGGCACCGTGTTTTGGGATGAATAGGTGGCAGTCCCTAAGAAAGCATTTGAGGAGGAATGAAAAAGATCAGGGTTTAAAAAGAAATAACTAGACTTAAGAGGCTGGATTAGAAAATGTAAATAGGTCAAAGCCAATTTTGCTGTAGCTTTACATCTGAGTACATAATCCAGTCGATTTTGCATGCTAACACTGGGAGGGCGCGCAGATCAATGTATATAATTTAGGTTAAATGACCACTGCAGCGTGAGTTGCATGCATTCTTTTCACAGTCAAGTCAAATCTATCCCTGCAGTGATTTCACTGGACTTTTAGCAAGGATATATTTGCTCATTTTTATAGTCAATAACCTTCTCAGTAACTTGACACTTATGCAGATGCAATGTGTACCCACTCACCCACAAAAAAGTTGCTAATTTCTCATTAGTTACTTCTTCCTTGTGACTATATTGCTGTTATTGACATAAAATATTATTAAAGAAAACAATAGTTATACAACAAAGCAATAAATGTTCAAGATCATAGCTAGTAAGAAAATGTTAAAGCTTTGCTGTGTGTTTGCTGTGTATTTTGAGTTCCTTGGAGTAAGATACTCTTTAAAGTGCGAAGTATTTCTGTTTAAAATTAACAAAACTCACTGACTCTTGGGGTGACTTTCTTCCAGGCACTCTCACAGCAAGTCGAAGCTGAGGATTCCCTTCTCCTCCTTCCAGGCCAGCCCTGTGGAGCTGTTGCACCCTTGCTGGCTGCAGAGGAGCAGTTTGACCTGCCATGACCATTTGCTTTCACCAGCCACAAAGAGCAGGTCTCCCCCCGCGCTCCTCCCAGCCATCCCTGGAGCTAAAAGAGAAATTAAAGACTGCATCATCATCGAGGCACAAATTAAAATTTTTATTGGTAGAAGCATGGTAGTAAGCCTCAGAAGAGACTGAATTATATATATAAACACTTAAGATTTCCTTGCCTTTATTACAGCATGGGGTCTGAACTCTGTTTTCTTCCCTGCATTTTATTACATGGTTAGAAGTCCCGCAGTAGGAAACTTGCAGTTTGAATTTTGAAGCACCTATAGTGTCATACTTTTTATTTTAATATTTGTCACCAACAGTGCTGACAGATAAAAAGTGCTGGCTCCCCACAGCATGATATGCGGGATTTTCAATAGAGCTACACAATTGCTTTTGCTAAGTGCTTGCGGGCCTCACAATGCCAAATCCCGCAAATTGCTGCCTTCAAGGCACTTTGCAGTGCTCTACCAAGGCAAGTGGTATTAGAAAAGTTAGTTGCTTGAGGGAGGGACAAGTGCCTAAATAACTGATTTCTTTTAAATGCTGTAAGAAATTGTCTGAAGACATTTCTGCAACTCAATTCAATAATTGTAGCACTTAAGACATAGTCAAAACTTTTTGTGTCCCTTAAAACTTATTCTCTGTTGCATGCAGAAAAAGAAAAAAAATTTTCTGGCTCCAAAGATTGCTGGCCCAGAAAGTCCCAGAAGCAATGTCACCAAGAGTGGTGACATTCTGTTTATGGATTACTACTTCCTCTTCTTCTCCTTTATTGTCTTTAATTTGTTTTTATCCATATTTTATTTATAGTTGCTCATGTTTCAGCCTCGGATCAGTATTGTGATGTAAATTACTTCATGTGCACAGCAATGCTAAGTGTGTGATAGTTATACCTGAGGTATCAGGGAAGATTTTTGTATCTCCTGTCTTATTCACAGGTCAATTAAAAAGCTGATTAAACCCCAAAAGTCTATGATGATAATTGTTGGAAATAGACTGGGATGATAATTGGTTTAATGACTGCTAAAGGAGTCATTGGGATGCATGTCTCTCAAGGACCCTGAATGGTACTTTAAGAGCTAGATTCATCCTGGGTGTTGGTTGTTGACTTTAATGGTATTACTCTGAAATCTGATTTGGATCAACTTACGAAATACTACAGGCGAGATAAATAATTTTTAAAGGCTGACTCTGCTTTCGTGTCTCTCTTCATCTACCCTATTCAATGTCAGCTCCCCCAGTACAAATTCTGCCTGTACAGCTTGAAGCAGCTCTTTAAGGTGGGATTTCACTGAGGGTTTTATAGTTTTTATACACTTTTTTCCCAGCATAGCAGGAAACAAATTCTATATAATAACTAGAAAATGTAGGCCAAGACCATCCTCTGCACAGGAAATTTCACTCAGAGGGCTGGACACCCAGCGAGGTCCTATTCACAGACGTCTCTTTGTATTTTTCTGCCTGGAACCAAAGGAGGGGATTCATGCCAAAACCCTGCAGGATATGGAAATCTATCGGCTGTTCTGTGCTTCTGCATGTCTTTCAAAGTGGTTTCTGATTTGGGGAGCCCTAAATTAAGATCCATGGACCTGGGGGTTGGGGGAGATAGATATATTTAGATAGAAAGATAGAAAGATAGATAGATAGGTAGATAGATAGGTAGATACATACATACATACATATATACATACATATTTAATAAGGACTCAACACCTGCAGCTTCAATTTAAATAGGAGTCAGAAACATTCAGTACCTTTGAAAACCCCTGACATTTCATTCCTCATGCTGGGGACCCAGAACAGTAAAAATTTAGACCAAAATGATTTCTCCAGGCTACTCAGTATCAGAGAATAGTGCAGAAGTCAGAAAACCCTGGTTGCTGGTTCTCAGTCCACATGCACTGCCTAGGCTTGGAAAGGCTATAAAGGTTATAAATCTTCCAGTGAAAACAATTCCTGCTTCATGCCATCAACATTGCCTGAAGACATCTGTGTGGGGCATCTCTAGAGGAGGCTCCCATTACTAGACCTATGCAGAAGAATAATGAGAAACTTGTATCCGGATTGAAAAACATTAATGAGTCTCTCTTGGATACAAAATATTTGTTCAACACCCTTATGGGTAAAGTAACATACAGCTGAGCTGGGGAGCTCTGGCTGAATAGGATGCACCATTAGGTCTCTGAAAAGGAACACCACACAGCCCTGCAAAGAGTCATTTTTTTTCAGGCTCAATTTGCAGTTCTGGTGCTTGCATGTGTTTATATCGCTTTGAATAGATATTTTCCAGCACCTATTTCTTCTCTGTCTATTCCAATGAGGTTTCACATGCCATGGGGGTATTCTGGATTCCTCACTGGATCTTCTCTCATTTTGAGTTTCTTTTCTCAATAACATTAAAAAAAAAAATCAACATCTTAAATTAACTATAGACATACCCACTGTGTTTTCCTCTCCCCTCCTTCCAGATTTCTCTCTCAAACACAAATATATTTCAGGGTTCAGGGCTTGGGTTCTCTTTTGTTTTTTTTCCTCTCCCTGAGCATGGTGTATCATTGAGCTAATGATTCACACCGTCATGTTATCCAGTATCATTAGATTACCTAAGGCTCTGATCCTAGTGTGCTTTATCTATGTGAACATTTAACTCCTTGAAGTCAAGGGAAATAGTTGTATACATACCTGCAGTGCAACATGAAAGAAGATACATTTTTTCTGGCAGTTCCCAGAAAGCAAAGAAGGTTGGTGTATTCTTTAATGTAATGCATCAATAACTGGAATTACTCTGCAAAGTGAAGAATGGAGGGCAAGGATGTCTCTGGGCTTGATTTGCATTTTGTGTTAGAACCCTCAGTAAGAGAAGGGGAGTTAACATTCCTGTTTGCTAGTTCTACTAGTGTTTACCAGCAAAGGTTGCCTGCTCTCCCAAGTGGGGTGCCAGGTATCTCAGCTTCCTCTCATGTTCTTTCATCAAATAATCAATCAAATAGTCAAAAAATTTACAAGTGCGGAACTTCCCATTCCCCTTGTACATCTGCCCACTGTCAGACAACCCTTCTCAAGCCACACCAAGCCCAGCAGGTTCTTCTGTGTCAAAGAAATTATCAGGCCAGTTAGGGAGAGAAAGGCAAAAATAATTAAGCTCATGCACCACATCCACTGGACTTGCCAGATTCAGGTGTTGCCCACCTTCTCCTTTCAGCCTATCCCCTTCTTTTTCCACTGCCTGCACACCAGACTTCACTCATTCTGCTTTCAGTTGAGGCCTTGTCTCCCAAGGCTTGAGTGTTTTAGCACCGAGGACATACACTGCAATATAACATATTGCACATTTATTAGGAATTATGCAACTCTTGATCAAGTCTTAAGCCACAAGAGCCCTCATGAAGAAAGTATTTCTTGGTCTGAATTTGGGAGCAACTGTCATTCCCCATTAGAAACCTAAATTGTTTCTGCTACACAAGGCTAATGTAAGCCCTTGACCATTTCTTCAGTGCTATTACAAAAGCATTAGCTGTATTCATTTGCACACGTGCTTAGCCCTCTCTCTATGGCAGGCTTGCACTGAGATACTTTGTGAATAAACCAGAAAATGTACAGTAGAAGCTGTATCTTTTGCAAATGGCATGCATATTTTATAGCCTTCACGCATAGAAGCCAATTTCGTGAAGAGCAGTGCCTATAAACTGCAACTAGAAGAAGAAGATGCACTTATTTATTGCATTGCTTTCACTCAGGAAAAAAGATGTTTTCTCACTCACTCCCCTTTAAATTAAAGGCTGGGTAAAGAAGAGCCCAGCATCCCAGGGACATGGATTTGGCACATGCAGCTTGGAGGGCTCGTTTGCTGGCTTGTTTATTGTGAGGGAAGGATCACGCTGGGGACTAGGTAGCTCTTCCAGTCATGTAGAACTGTAGACACAGAAAAAACATTTTTCTTCTTTCAAATTCAAAGCAAGATTTTAGTTGGTACTAAAAGATTTGGAGGCTAAAGATTTTTTTCAAAAGGCAATGGCTCTTTTAGCAGGATTCCTTGCACACGGAGGAGTCCCACAATTCACTAGCTCTCTGGTACCTACCAGAGGATACTGTCTGTGCTATACAGGGCTTTAAACAGCACACACATTTAGGAGTGTCAGGAGAAGCAAAATCCAGAAGACCTAGTCTGCATGTTCTCCCACAACTCAGTAAGTCCTCTGCATTGCCAGAGGAGCAGCTCAGCACCACTGTGCTATAAATACAGACAAAAGAATAAACCCCAGGTTGGTAAAATTGTGAAAATATTATAATGACAATTTTTTACCTGGGGGCTTTGAATTCCCTACAGCCCTCAGAACCAGGGTTGAAATGTGATATTTCTCACAAGACGCGTGAAACCCACCCAGAAGGAGGGTGGCCAAACCCCTAAGGGGCAACGGTGCTGCGGGGGCTGAACAGCGGCCGAGCCCCCACCTGGCTCCCTGCCACGGCCCCTGCCTCTGCCCCAGCTGCCAGCCCACCCTGTGGTCAGCTCGGCAACCTCATTTAAAAGAAAAAAAAACCAAAACCCAAAGAGACTTGGCAGTGCATCAGCCTCCGGAGCCGGCTGGCAGCCTGCACAGCGTGGGAAGGAGAGTTTCTCCTGGCCACAGCTGAAGATTCCCCTGGCGCTCCCCATCCCGCCGAGGTGTCCGTGAGGCACAGCCAGGCGCCAGCGCTGGCTGCGGGCATCGAGGCAGCATCCGCGGGCAGATGGCCCCACGTCTCTCCTCTGTCATCCCGTCAGCAGGAGGACGTGACAGGTAAAACTAAGAACAAATGATTTCATCAGAGGCAAAACCAGGAAGAGACGAGACAAAGTGATAAAGAACAAGTCACACCACCGCCAGCTCCAAAGCCCGGTGGCTGCTGCAGCTTCTGCCACCTGGGTTTCTGTGGTCATTCATGTGTTGAGCCCACATGCTTTTGTCCTTGACAACACTTGCAGGGCATTGTTCTTATCCTGGGCTAACTACTGCCAGTGAGCTGCAGGGATATGGCACCCCCAGAGCTCTACACCTGAGTGAACACCGCTAACGCCGCTCAGCTGCTCTGAGGAGCTGAGGGAGGATTGCAGAAACCTCACTGCTTTAGCTTGTGGGCCAAAACGCAGAGACTGCTTATGCAGATAGGGGAAAAGGCTTCACTGCCCGTAACAGAGAGTGCTTTACACAGGTTAAGAAACAGACAAACACACACACCAAAACCCAGCTGCTCTTAGGCACTGGTAGGAGAAAGCGAGCTTGGGACACGGATGTACAGGTTCACTGCAATGGAAATGGCTGCCAGAAGGTGGATTTTTCCATTAACTCCTCTGGAGGGCAGGAAGGTTGTGGAGACATTTTCCTCAGCCCCCTCACCCCTCCAATTTTTCCCTTTCACATTCCCTTTGAGCTGCTGCTCAGCGGGATGCCCTTTCCCAGCACACTCAAAGATGCTCCAGCACAAACAGACAGTCACTCACTCCCTCAAATGGTCCCCAAGCGTCTTTCCCTTTCTTTTGGAGGCAATGGGCTAAGCACTTGCTTTTTCCAAAACTCTAAGGCACATCACAAAAGATGGTGACTCCTTGCTGAATGTGATAGATTGGACAAGCATCTACAGAAGCAGTGAATAAAACAATATGTAAAACTGACTACATAGACACTGTATCACCTACAGGTACTAGTTGCTACTTTTTGACTAAGTATTTCAATGCTTTTTGGATGTGTGGGTACATACTGAAGTTAAATGCAGAGATAATTCAGTGCACGTGGGTGACAGACTGACCTGCTACAAGTTTTTTGTTAATCTATTGTTAATATTAATTTATATTTCATTATTTGCCTAAAATTGAAGATATTAAATTGTCTATACAACATTTCTTGACACATTTAAAACTCTTTTCATGGTTTCCAACACAGTACTGGTTCTAATGCCACTCAGATCATAATGTGACTTTTTGCCTGAAGCTTGAATTTCAGCAAGTCTGGTTTGCACTTACCTGTGAGTCAGCGTGTCACCCATACCTTGAGCAGCCTGTTCCAGTCCATGCCCACAAAAACCCCTCACAGAAGCCATGAGTTACATAGGTAAGCAGGGAAACATTATAGGGACTGCTGAAAGGCTCTCCATCCCATTTGCAATGTGCTGTAACCGTTAAATATAGCTGCCTTTGGAGTCAACATTTCTGACTGTTTACCAAATGCCTTTTTTAGCACTTCTTGGCCACTAAGAAATGGGGTGAAACCTCAAACACGTACCAGAAGCTGTGATATTACCTTTCTCCACCTGCAGTTAGGCTCTGTTTTCCCTAGGAGCTTTTAACAGATACAGGAACTATATACTACGCCGGCGAAGCACTCCCTGGTGTGATTGCAGCTATGCCAGCAAAGCTGTGTTTTGTACCAGTGCAGGGCTGCTCTGTCCCTGCTCCCCAGTGGGACCAGTGGCGCAGAAAACAGCCACGGGGGGACCGCCAGACAAAGGCCCCACCATGCGCTGCGGAGCTGCGGAGCTCTGCCACCCGGTGCGCTGGCTGGTGCAGCCCTGCCCTGGGAGTCTCAGACCTTGGAAAAAAAAGGGTCAGGCAAGAGCGCTGCACCCTGGCACTGGCCAAGGACAAACCCTGGGAGCTGCAGCACAGTGCAGATGCGGCTCCATGGCAAGACCAGAAGGGTGGACGGCTTTCCCTCTGCTTCCATGCTGTAGCTTTCATCCCCTCACCCAAACTGGGTTTCTTTGGCCCCTAGGAAAGCAGATATCAAGACAGTACCACCCTTCGCTGTGATTAAAACAATGGCAGCTCATATAAAACCATAGAATCATCAGGTTGGAAAAGACCCATTGGGTCATCGAGTCCAACCATTCCTATCAAATACTAAAACAAATACGTTCCAGTTTATATCAAAAGTACCACAAAGCAACCGCAGCACATTCATGGCAATTGTCCCTGCACTTTTGTGCATTTTGTCTCAGAAAAGAAAATTTTAAAAAGCAGCCTTTACCCATTAGTGTTCAAATATTACCCAAGCTCTCTAAGATATTGGAGTACCTGCAGAAGAGGACCACAGCTCATTTTTTTCCCAGTCCTGGGAGAACAGTCCAGCCCTTCTCTCCAGCCTGGCTTGTGCTGCTCATGAATGAAGCTCATATACCAGAAGGGATGAAGAAGATAAAGCAAGACTACAGCCCTCAATCTTTTGCCTTGGGGTCCCCTACCTTTTAAAGGTAAGGTGGAAAACCAAACTATTCCTTTCTTCCAGCCCTGGCTAGGGTCCAAGGCAGACACAACACACAGGCTGTGTGGCACTGCCAGGCTGAGCTTGGACCCCTGCACCCTAGCTCCATGCTCACATTTCCAGTACTGGTGGAGAAAATTATGCAGCTCAGAATAGGGTCCCCACACGGGGATCTCCTCATCTCAGCACAGCAAATATACACCTAATTTTAACTAGTTAGCAGGGAGATGCTGACACAAAGGTGCGTGCTTCAGTATAGCACCACTACAGTAGCTCTCAGACTTGCACGGAAACATCAGTTCACTCTTGAAGTGCCCACTACAGAACATTTTCCGGAAGACAGAAACCTACACCTTCCTTTTCATTTCTGAAGGCCTGCCCAGAAGTGACTGAACATCATTCCACACCCAGCATCAGGCAAAGAATCTCCCTTTTCAGTATCTTTGTTGTAAGACCCTGCTGCCTTGCTTTTAGCACAGAGAAGACGGCAAAGGCCTGTTACCAGACCAGCTGATGTACATTCCCAGCCAGCTTTTCTTTTCCATTTCTCATCTTAAAATTTTGCCTGCGAGTTAGGAGTAGGCATACATTATGAATGAGAATAATGAATTGGTGATTTCATTAGCTAATTTTTCAGCCCATAAACATCACTGCCATGGCTTATGGTGAAATAGGTAGAAAGCTAACACTTTTTTCTAGAAATGGATCATTTTAGTACAATGATTTTGTGGCACATACAGTGAGTTAAGAATTATCTAGATGAAAACAGTACTGTCCTCTTTGGAATTAAGAAAAGTCATTCCTAATTTTGTTCTATTAGGGTTCATAAATATATCAGAAATTGAAACTTTGAGCCTAAACTCTGACTGTCCATGCAATGCTGTTTCATAACTGGCAGAATAAAACCCATATCTATAATTCGCTCTAAATGGGGCATTAGTTTCTTATTTTTGTTTGAGAAAGTTGAAACTTCTGCAGCTAGAACTTCACCTGCTCTGGTGTATGGGAGACCGTTCCTGTTGTAGGAGAGACCCTGCCCTGGTTATGACCAGCAGCCTTCCCTTACATGCTGTTTGCCCCACTGTCTTGAAGGAACTATGAGCGTGCAACATGATTATTGACATCAGCAGGAATCCAAATGTTGAAAGCGTTGTCTGCAGTATCAACAAGCTGTGCCCTTGCACTTGTTAACAAATTCGCTATAGAAACTAATTTGGGCATTGACTACATATCTTTGAAAACATCTTCCCTACAACGTATCACTTACATGCTTCAAGCCCAGACACAGTACAATGACAAGCAGTTGTGCTCTAGTTCAGTGCAGCGATTTTGAAAGGCTCTGTGCACGTTCCTATGCCACAGTCTTGCAAAGGCTTGTTCATCGTGGGAATGGGTAACCACACCATTTCAGCTGTCACAACTCCTAAACATCTTTCATGATGACTACAATTCATTCAAGCAAGAGACACCATGAGAACTGCATCTCACTAACTTTCCAAAGGTGCCCACGGTCCTTAAAATGACTGTTTTTTTGACTGGAGATACCTCATTACCATTGGATATCTTTAAAAACAGGGAAGAAAATGCCTGCTAGTTAGCTCTGTCAGGCTGCATGATGGCAGTTTCCAAGTGTCAGAAGTATGGGAGTTACATAGAGCTACAATTCTCGTGGGTGTAGAAGTCCACGTGCTTGAAATATGCAGTCTCCTAACAGGGTCCTGAGGCCCAATCCAATATTTGCGCATTAGTATACAACCCAGAAATCTTTTTGTTTTTTATTGAAATAGAGAACCACAGAGATAGAGTCAGGGCAGCTACAGACCAAGACCCCTCTTTTCTTGCTTACTTGAGTAAAACTTAAGAGTATCACAAGCTAGCAATGGCTTTTGTGCCCAAATTCACAGTAGATGTTCTTACCTTACCTCAACCTACCTGGGAGGTGCATCCAGGAGTGAGCACAATGCCAGGTGCAGGGACGCAGTTTTTGCTTTTTCCCAGTCTTCCTTCCTCCAGCACAGAACACTCTCTGCTGTCAAGTGAGCCATCGCTTTGTGATTTACACCCACCAGTCGGCAGTGGTAACACAGCGTGTACTGACAGACAGACAACCGCTGACGCTAAGCTCATGTATTCCCTTTATTGAACTGTACTAGTTATTGCAATCAGATTAAGTCACATTTATAAAGCAGACCATCCAGTTGCACTGAAACCGATTATATCCATTACATAGTTTTAATCACTGTCCGGTGAACTGGCAAATCCAATCAAAGCATTAGTCTTTAATTAAAAAATTAAAAAGAAATATTCAGACAATAGCCAAGCAATCACATCACAATGCACAGTTACCTAAAATTGCAATTAAAAAGCAGTTAACAAAAAAAGAAAAAAATCACACCTAATCTTTAACTATCAATATAATACAAGAAGCAACAAAGGGCAACAGCATCAAAGCAGATTTATCTAACACTATAAATTCAGTCAGAAGCAGAAGCTCTAAAGTATACTAGCTGAAGCAGGACAATAAAAAATACTGAGCATGGAATACTTTTAATCTCTTCCATTAATATTCATTTCCAGCTGCTTATAATAGCAGCGCCTCATGGCCAAATCATTAGAGTTTTACATCTGGGTTGCAAATGACACTTTGATTGGATGTAATGTTCAAATGGTCCTCCCCACTGTGCCACCGTCAAGTCTTCTGCAGAGAGGTGTCCTGTAGTGCCAGTGGCTCACTGTGCGTGCTGGCTCAATGTGTGGTTCTGGAAAGACGAAAAAAGGAGACATGCATGAGGGGCAGAATAATAGAAAGCATGCTCATACCCTCCTACTCAGTACCATTTATGCAGAGCTCAACATAAAAGCTTCTCAATTATTACAAAACAAAATGCAATAAAGAAAAAGTACTCATAAGTAACAGCTGCCAATATGACACATTTGCTTTGTTCTGACAGATCTGTTAATGCTGGCATGAACTTAGAAAAAAAATGGTACAAGCCAAGCACAGTCATGAGGGTTTCTTTTTTTTTTTCCCCCCTTTTAATACATGTAAACAAAGTGATAACACTTCACGGGCAAAAACTGCCTTTAGGGATTCCCTTAACTGTAACAATTAAAAAAAAAAATCAGAATCGTGGTAAGAATCCTTGCCATATTTTACTCTTTTAGTCTTACTAGTACCGGGTGCGAGTACTGGCAGCAAGAGACACCAGATTGTGACACACACTTCTCAGTCCAAGAATTACTTCGATAATAACAGCTGAACCACCAGTTCAGGCACCAGGGTAATATACCCAGCAGAAAAACGCTGGACACGTAACCCAGAAGTTAAACCTCTCTAAAGAATAGACTTTGCTCTACACACTTCTTTCAGCAGTTTAGAGTCTCTTTTGTTCCCTTTTTTCCTTTTGGTAGATTTGTAATAGCCTTGTGTCACCACAGTATCTCACATCACAGGATGCTGACCTGTCTTGCCATTTTGTACAGGAGCCAGTAAATTGTGAAGCCAACCTTGGAAGTGTATTTTTAGAGCAGTAACAACTCACCTACATATTGTGTGCTGACTGAAACCCAGTCCTACATATAAGCTCAGCTTTATTTGTGTGATTATTCAACTTCTTGAGCAACTAGAGATGCGCTTCATGGTGAGCTTTTCTTGAAGTGGGTCCCCAGCATCCCCAAATATAAAAATTTACTTGCATTATTGCAAACCTGGGTAATTTTACCAGTCTCCATCTGCCTAATAACAGAGCTGTGCATATCTACCAGCTTGAAGAATAAGTTTTTAAACATGAAATTAATTTTAAATCTAATTATTTATTTACAATGCCAAAGCTTTAAAATTAAGTAAGATATTATAACTTTTTATAAATCATCTGGTCCTTCTACACTATCCAGAGTTACATCTCGATCAGGAAAAGCCGTGAGCACCTGCTTTATCCATAGATGACATCTCCCTGATGAAAACCATCTGTAGAAAGAGCTAGTGGGGGCCCATGATGTGTGGGGCCAAGGCAGCGGTGACCCCATTTGCAGGCTGGAGCATTTCTGGACTGTGCATTCCCAAAAAGTAACCACCAGGTGTCAGAAGTGCTGCTGAGTTCCTAAATCATGGCAAAAGTTATCTGCGATATTGTGGCGGCTACACAGGCTGCAAGGAAACTCCGCACAATAACGGTCAGGCTTTAACATGCCAGAGGGTTACAGAGGTGGCAGAAGCATTGTAGCTGCCGCACACCCAGAAGGAGCCTTTGTGAAATTAATAACAATCAACTGATGAAACCGCAAAATAGCCAGTCCTTGTTTAACGTAACACTTGTCCTCTCAGCACACCTCAGTCTGTGACGCTAAATATTTCAGAATCACAAACCAGAAGTACTGTGCAAAGACCTGGAAAGCTTATAATGGATAAAGCATTGTACACAAATAATGTCAAGTGAATTGATAGCTGAAACTATTTTTGCTTTTAGACAATTTAACATCACTGAACGTGACTTTGCTGTACAAGGAAATTTTCCTGGCTTTAAGAAGGAATGGCCTTTGCAATGCTGGATATTATTCTCAAATCAAGTAACAACTTTATGGAAGAGGATGGACAGAGCCCTACAAAAACAATGGCAGCACTGACAATCTTGTCCACCGAACCTAACTGGGTAAGCACGAAAGTCTTAAAGAATATACAGGCCTTTCTATGTGCTCAGCATTTGAACAATGGCCATTTCTAGTACATTTCATTATAGTTCTATTTTTAGGTCATCCTGAATATTAATGAAAAAAGCAAAAGGTTTACCATCTTCAAATTGAAAGAAGGGCTATTTGTAGCAGACAAATCCATACTTATTTAGGCAGTGTCATTTAAAAGATAATGCACAATCAGCACTAGATACATGACGCATGGTCTACACTCAGGAAACATGATTTCCAACTTGTGTGGCTGCTGCATTGATTACACCAGGCAGGTCAATAAAGGAATGGTATGTGGCTCTAAATCTGATAATGAAGCTTTCATTGTGAGCCCTCCCTCCTCAAACACAGGTTAATAATATATCCTGAACACCCCTACTACAATGAATATACTGGGTTTGTAAGGAGGGTTTATACAAAGAAATAAACAGATTACACTCAAATCCTGCAGCTGTTCAGAGCTGGGCCAGGTAGGAGCTGAGAAACTAGCCATGCTACACTAGACACTATTGGTTAAAAGTAAACATTTTTCATATGCAAATCTTGATTTTGTCTTAATATCTTGGGAATGTACCATTTATTCCCTTTGGACACTTTACTGGTGATCAATATACTGACTACCCCCCAGACCAAGCACTTAATAAACAGAGCCACATTTTAAACAGGACCTCACAAACATTTCTGTCATTCCTATGGACACAAGAGCCTGTGTGCATCCTCCCCCTGCCTTTCAAAGAGCAGCTCCTGTACAATCCATGTGCAAACACATTAGGTTGTGCAGCCCCAGGTGCTGGTGAACACCAGAGCCCCAAAGTTCCTGCAGACGCAAATTCTGCGTAACCACTGCTGTGTGTATTCAGAAGAGGCACGAAACCCTATCGGTATCCTCTGCAACCAGTGTAGGCTTCTCACCTATTCAAATGTATTTCAGACCACACAAACACGCTTTCCAAAAAACGTCTGGTAATGTGTCTCCGATTCCTAGCAGCCATCATGCCTTGTCTTCTTGCATCTTCTCTCTGCCCCGTGTGCGTGCAGCCGATTAGAACTGTGCTTTGCAGATGTCAGGAAGTGTCTGAGAAATTCAGTGCTTATGTCTCTTCTCTCACACGGGTGTTTTGCATATCTGACCCATGCTTTATCAAATAATTTTAACACCTCTGTGCGTGCCCACAGACAAAGAAAATGCCCTTGATGACCAGGCTTTCAGAGCAATTGAAAAATAAATAAATCCTCACATTAAGAACACCCTGTGCCTTAGCAGAAAAAGCTTTCGCCCTGATGCTACACTGGGCTGTTTCAGGCAGCAGAATGAAACCATGAAGGCCCTTAAGCGTGCAAGAGTTTTGAGACGTGTAACACTACAGGAATGCCTCCACACAAGTAGCCTTCTGCTGACTAATTAGGAAACATCATCCCCCTTTTCCTGCAGGAGGGTGGGCTGGCAGGAAAGTGCTTGAGTGTGACTTTTCAACTTTAGAAGTTTTAGTTTAACAAAAAAATAAAAATCTTAATGGTGATTTCCAAAGGAAAATAAAGCAGTCACAAAAATGAAGCCTCTCCCAGCATGCTTGTGTGTGTGTTTGCACGTGCCTACCTGCACACAAGGCATCCAAACATCTATGTGTTTGGGGGGCGGCAGCAGGCAGAACATAATATGGAAGCTGAACAGTAAAAATGGTTTTTCACAGCTCCTGTTAGGCCCCCCAGTTTTTGCATAGCTCACAGATGATACCCCACTGAATACATCATTCTGAGACATTATTGCAGCTGGAAAACTCTACAGCAGCACTAAGTCACCTGTCACGATCAAGTAAGCCATAACTGATTTATAGGACAAGGTTAGAAAATTTCTTATTTTCTTTCCTTAATAATCATGCAAAATGGATAGCAATTGGGTTAGCCACATCAGTGGGAAAAATGCAACTACTCTGAGGCTCAGGGCTGTCGCAGCCTTTAAGTGGAATTTTCTACAGGCTGCATGATCCCCAAATGAACCATTTGTGGAAGTGTCTGTGACCAAGGAACTGGGCAACGGGTTTTGCAGGAAATAAAAAGATTTCAAAGAATGGCTGATTATTGTCTGTGTAGATACTGATTGCTCTCTAGATCTTCCCTGGGGACACCCCCTGCCTGCCCTCTGGATGCAGATCAAGCCATTTGTGCAGGACATCTACAATGATTATTTCTCTGTTTTTTCTATATGCATTATTATGAAAACACTGGCATGACAATCTCCATTTTCAGAGCACTGTGTCAAGAAGGAAAGCATCAGGCTTGAAAGACGATCACTTACAGCAGTTCAAAGAACTCTTACAAGCTATATAAAGATCGAGAGAAAAAACACACACAAAAGCAGCACACGATGAAGCAAAAGCTCCAAGCCAGGCAGTCAAGCTGGGAGTCTCCCACACTGCAACAGCATTCACTGCCAACAAGTCACAGGTGTACTACACAGGAGCAGGTGAAAAAAATAAAATGCAACTGTGAGGGGTGTGATAATGGTTTGGGGCCATAATACATCCAGTCTATAGTGCCATTGTGCATCTGTTACACATTTAGATGTTTTGTACCAGCCGTTTAGAGGCATGCTGTCTATGTGTGAGAGTGTATACACCTAAAAGACCATTATATTACACAGGGGTTAGGAAAGAGCACAAGGATGGTGATGCCTGCCATCCGCAAGTGAAATTCGTAAGTATGGGACTCCGATTAAAGGTTATAAAGCCTCTCTCCCCCCTTCCAAATCTCATTAAAATGAACAGACATCATTCCTCAAATCATTTCCATAGGAATCATGGAGATAATAGATTCACACGACAAACACCCAACGTGAAACTGAAGTGGTAATTAGCCATGGGATGACCCACGCACCTGAGCATGCCAGGTGTTGGGGAGTGGACACAGTACACACTGCCCATACATCTCAGCCGAAGCCAGATGCTCAGCCCCTGCTGCCCCGCAGCTCGATGCCTGGGGACACCACAGTTGCTGTGGCACTGCAAAACCACCCAGTATGGAAACACCAACCCTGGGGGTGAGGCACAAACACAACTGCCTGATCTTGTGGCATAGAAGGTAATTCCTATTAATCCCTATGTTTTCACCAACGTGCAGGGGGTCCTTCCAGACTCAGGTGAAAGCCCAGGTAGTTTTTCTCTCCACCTTCCCTCCCAGGTTTCTGCTGCCCCTTCAGGCACCGTCCGGCTCCAAGGCCAGGGATCAGGGTCTTGGCTGAGGACTCCTTGGGGCTGTGCCCCTTCCTCCCCATTCTCTCTCCTTTCCCCCTTACAAAGTGGTGCTGGAGGAACCAGAGAAACTATCCCTCCATTGAGTGTCAACACATGCAGCTTGCCAGACAAAAACTAAACCTCAGGTTCAGGTGTTGACTTGAAGCAAAAGTTTGTCTCACATTTGAACATATATACAATAAAGACAAAACAAAAGCTCCAAATTGCTACAAACAGAAGTTAGTGTGTCTAAATATTTACAAAATACCATCTGCACCATTCTCTTTTCAAAAAATGTTTTGCATCTTTTGAATTCAAAACAGTCCAAAAATCTCTCAGCCATTATATATCCATAAGAACAAGCACGTATATGCACAGGTACTATTTCCCTCTAACAGCAATCTATAAAGATCAAAATCTTTACGCCTTGACTTTATAAAGCGATTACTTTAGCCAGAGGACACAAGGCAACCCTTGCCTTAGCCATCAGAGATTATGCTCTCTACGGAAAGCTGTGAGCCTTAAATTGGTGCTGCTCTAATCCTAAACTGGAGAGGCATTCAAGGGATGCTATGACCCAGAAAAGCAAGAGGAAAAAAAATGAAAAAACAAAAAGCACACTGAAGGGGAGGGGGAAAAAAAGGAAGAGCGAGCAAAGGAGAAAAGGAGAGCAAGCTTGCTTTACAAAATAAAACTATTTAGTTTTATTTTTAATTTTTGGTTGATGCTTTCCCTTTACTATAAGACTCTCAAGAAAAATCACCTTTGCACCCCCTTGCTGTTTGTATGTGCTTATTTTTAGAACTGTTTGACAATTATCCAAGGGTCTAAGACTAACAGATGGCCTGTCTTAAAGCCTCATATGTTCACTAGTTTGCACTTCTGACAAACAGTAAATGTACTCTAGAGTGTGCCATAAACAGGGCTGAATGAATACTCAGAACACAATTTAGTTAATACACTTCATTAAAACTGATAGTAGTAACCAATGTTTCCCATAAAACCAGGTGCCAATTCCCCTTCCAGTTGTTTCAGGTAACTCTTAACCAGTGACATTTATATGTTTAGATCTTAGTTCTTGAGGAAATACAGTACTGCTTCTTCCCTTTCCCCTGGTATTTCACTCACCACATAAAATGCTTGTAACAAGTGAACTCCAAGTTATCATGGTACTTAATAAAAAAAAATTGTCAGGCAAGACAGGTTCACATGTCCCTTCTTTATTTGAAGAATCCCTTGAAATGGAGGTAGAGGCAAACGAAAGGTGGCACATCCTTTGTGAAAGGGAACGGCTGCCTGTGTTACTGCTTCCTTCATCTCTGAGCATCTGATAACTTGCCATGCGTCATTCAGTCCCTGTGTCAGCACACTTTGAGACAGCACTTCAACAAATGCAGTTAGGAAGCTGTCCTTTACAAGTTATTGAACCAAGAGAAAAAATAAAAACCGCTTCGACTGTCTAAAGAAAATATGCCTGGAGGTTTGGTGTGAAACGAAAAAGAAAGTTGCCTATTTGCGGTGAAAACACTGTATGTGAGTTAGCCTGACACGTGCACGTACTCAGTTATTCTGGGGCCAAATGCACATCTGGGGACACAAAAATGCTCATCTGCGCCAGGACTGTGGTGGCCATGGCACCTCCCAGGTTTCTGTACCCACTGGAGAGGGTGAGCCCTGCTTGGTGCTGGCTCCCTGGGGGACGCCCCATGCCAGCCCTGGAGACCTGCCTGGCTCCTCTGGCAACTGGGACCTGGCACCTTGTCTGGAGTCGAGGGGAAGACGCAGAACTCGTAAAATATTTAGAGGGAAAAAAAGCCACTCCGCACATGATCAACTAAATGCTGTCTGCTATTTTGTTTATAAATCTTTTTCTGTAGCTGCCACATTTCTACAATGAAGTATAACTGCCCAGGCGTTGGTCTGCAAAACCCAGAAGCATCCCCAGCCCTGCTGCACACCTTTCTTCTGCACTCCAGGGCTCTGCACTCTGTGGCCAGGCTGCATCATCCCAACAATATACTTGTTTGGTTTTCTCTCTGCTCTGCATTTACACCATTTCTATTACATTTAACGTATTCTTGAATTTTTATAGGCATTTCTATGTTATTCTGGGTTTGAAAATTCACCTTTTTATACAAACACCTTTCTTACAGTAATTTTCCCAGCTCCATCCATCGGCTAAGGATTTTTTAGATGATTTATTAATTTAATTTCTCTTCTAATCCAGGCTGTTTATTCCTAATCAGACTTTGACAACTCACCTAACATGCTTTCCCCTTTCCACTTGAGACTAAGAATTCAGTATCATCAGTCTTCTAGACCTGCCATCTCTTTCTGTTCTTCTCTAAAAACTCAGAATCCACCAAGGTGAGCCTATTACAAGCGAACTCCAAATGTGAGACTAAGCCTGCCATAGTCTCTCATATTCTATTAAATACCTTGCTGAAAAGTCTATACGCTTCTTCCAAAAAAAATGGGTAAAATGCTGAAGCACAAAAGTAAATTGAAGCCTTCGGGAAAATCTTAGCACGGCACTTTGGAAATAAAAACCACAGGAGAACACATTGTTAAGAGATAACCGGAATCTTCTGTTAGAGAAACTAGCCGTAAACACACCATGATTCACTGAGGCACCCAATGAAACTAGGGAGCTAATAATACCTGTCCTGAGGGACTGGTACACTCTCCTGAGACTTTCACTCAGAAATGCAAATTTATCAGCATCCTTGTGACTTGTAGTCTACACTATGCCATGTGCAAGATCAAAATAAGCTGAGGGAAGAACCTTGTGCTTCCTAAATGTAAAGGCAGAGGGACAAATTTAATTACTGTTGTCAGAAGTGCATAAAATCAGAATATTTTTAGAATTCCTCCACTCCTCCCCTAGTCCCGCTGTTTCTCCCTAACTGGATCCCAGAGCCATTGCTGATTCCTGGAGCAGAGAAAGGCTTATGCACCACTCTGCTGACAACACTGGGCGCTTTAACCTTGGGTTGGTCAGCCCATGTCTTTCTAGAGAACTGGTCCCACAGGTGCCCCGCTGCTCGGGGCCATGGTCACCCCTGCACCTCCACAGACATGGTCACTCATCCCGTGTGCAGCAGCACATGCGCCCTTTCCAGACTTTGAAGTAAACCTTCACAGCTGTCTTAACAAATGCCAACACCTCACTTCCAGTCTGTTTTTAAATCTAAGCCACAAGCTAATCAGAAAAAGCATCTACTGCCCACAGGTATGATCCTTCCGCTCTGCTACACCGAAGACTTCTCTTCATGACCCGTTTTAGACCTGGTTTTGTCTACTTATGAGTCCTAATAGGGGAGCGTGATTTCTTAAAATCATGTGCCAGAGGAAAAACATTTCCCAGGAATCTTTCTTAGGACATGATTTGTTTTTTATTTCAAGCCTGTCTAAAGCATATCTTGTTAATCCCTCCTTGATCTAAGGTAAGTCACACCGCAAAATCCAGTTAATTGGTCATTTCTGTGAGGGCTGGCACCATCATTATGGGACCCTTTATGGCTCTTTTATAAGCATGAAATTATTTCCCTATTTGATCTTTATTATAGGATGAGGACAGCATCCTCTCGCACTCTTTTCCTCAAAATATACTTAGAGCAAAAGGGAAACATTTTACATAGTACCTTTACCAGTTATCAGTCAAAATGCATAGACAACAGCTTAATTGAGTGAATGTTTCCATGGGAATATAACCCAACAAATTTGAAGTTGAACCTAAAACTCACTCCTTAACTTGCCCTGCCATTCTTTGGTATGGCAAGGGTCACTGAACACCATCTCATTTTTTCATGGGTATTCCTGGTGTTAAGGTATAAAACAGGTCCAGTTTTAAGTGTGAATTTTAATGCAGACATTACTGGGGGAACATCTTGCACTGTTTACTGGGGAACATCCTTCATCAAATCATGGGAGTCTACCTCCAGGTCAGCTACAGCATATCACAATCCTTCTATAGGTAATTCTTCCGAAAGGTAGCAAATAAAGGTAAATTCCCTCCAATAGAATACTGATCTGACAAATTATATTGCCTTGTGTTATGGACACTTTTTCTAGAGACAGAAACAGTCCTGTCACGTGGTGGCCACATACTGCTCAGGCTGACAAAGTGGCTGGTCACTGACCTGTTGCCTTGGACATAACGGCAGCTATTTTTGGTTCCTAATTTCAAGAGAGGCATAAAAATTCTCCAATGCAAGCCTCTCTGCTATAAAATAGCAAGGCCACAGTTTATAGAAGTACTTTACATGCCTCCCCATTAGTGTACTTGCCACCAGCAGAGCAGAAATCTGCAGACAGGACTGTGCTCAGCCCACTGCCCTCTGCCTTCTAAACAGCAAGAGTCTGTTTTAAACAATTGTGATTTTATGCAAACACTAAGAACGTGTGTTGGTCGCATAGGAGGACACATTTTTCAGAAGTAAATATGCTTTAAACCTCCTCTCTACTCCTTTTGGAGACACAGTAATGTAATGCACCGATGACAGACACGCTATATGCAGTCAAACCTCAACACCCATGGCAATTTATTCAGGTTTAACCATGCCACAGAAACAAATGAGGCCATTTGATGGTGAGGCAAGACGTTCCCCCAAGGCTGGCACGGTGTACGCAGTGCTTTGGCTGTTTCTGCATGGCACAAAGCTGAGGCAGCTTGGTTCTGTGGATGTGCTCTGCGCAGAGGTGACCTGGGGGTGTCCATACTGCCTGCCCAGGGATACGGCATGGAGGACACACGAGACAGTCTGCAGAGAATCAGCTCAAGCATGGCTGAGTTGATAAGCTCAGGACTGCTGTTGCCAAGTCTGGGCTGGCTCGTGTGGAGTTGGAGTGAGAGCCTTGCTGAACTCAAGCTGACTTTACACAAAGCCATGAGCTGTCGCTACACTGATCATATGAGCACATACAGTCTTATCTCTCTCATCTAGACTTGTTCCAAAAAGTCGTTCCCCCCCTCTTAAGGATGCACAGTTTAGTATATTGCAAGTTATTCTATTAACGTGAAATGTGAAGAAAGAAGAAAGCATTAGCAATCCATCAATTAGCATTTACTGCACATGTGCACCCAGCCCATGCATCAAACATTCCTGTCCCATTTTACCTTACCCATTTTATTATTTTACCATTTTTGCTTTCCCCTCTGGTCAAAGAGAGATACAAGACTACTCTCAAAATATGATGTTAAAGCAGAGCATTAATTACAGAAACATTACTATATAACTGAACATACTTCTCTGAAAGCAACTTCAGAAAGAGGGACCAGCAAGGCTGCTCTAGGGCTGCTTTCAGGTTCCTGAAAGGAGGCTGGGCTGAAAATACCAACAACCTTCCTGATAAAAGCACCGAGGTGCAGGCAGTGACAGCCCAGCTGCAGAAAGGCAAGTTACTGACTGACGTTCTAACCATTCCTTCTCCTTTTGTTCTTACCAGGCCCCATTCTGCCCCATTTTTTTCTAACTACTCATCACACTTTCTTCATGTATCGGACCTTACAGAGCAATGAGAACAGGTAACACAGCGAAGAGTTAGCAGGAGTCTCTCTTGTGCTCTTTAAAACCACCCTGGAAAAACCGGCCCTTGGGGCTGGGCCACAGGACAGGAAACCACTGCTCCTGCTGCCCTTCACTGGCCAAGGAGGAGACTGCACCCTAAATCTCTTGCACACTAAATCAGAGGCACACCTAAGGCCTTTTAAATTTCTTCATGAAACTATTCTTCAAATTCCTTCTAACGGTAAAAATGACGGGGGCTCCACCAGCGCCACAGCAGCAGTACAGAATCACTCCAGGATTTCCTGCCTGGAGTTGAGGCTTCATGGCTGAAATACAACACACACAACATTTGTATGACTGAGGAAACACAAGACGCTTGCCATACATTTATTATCTTCCTGGGGAAATGATATAGAGAACAAAAGAGACTATATTTACTCCCTCCCCAGCTGCTTTTACAATCTAATAATTTATTTCTCCTGGATATAAATTTCAGATTTAAACGAAATCCCTGAAACCTAAAGATGTGACATGGTAGAGGGTAGGGCAGTATTTCTTTCCATTTTGGAGATGGAATGCTTAATGCATTGGTCTGTTAACCAGTAGCTTTAAATTTCAGGGTGGGAAAAGAGACAAGCAATTAGACTGTGGCAGACCCTAGATGCAAATACAGGTGACTGTGATTGCTACCTCCATACACTGAGTTAAAAATATCTGATTATTGAAAATTATTTCTCAGTCCATGGGGTTTTTTCTAGGTTAAGGCTGAGATGTTTGGGTTTTTGTGCAGCAGCTGTACTGGCAGATTCTTTTACATTTTCCTTACAGAATAGCTTTATATCCTTCACATTTCTGAAAACTGAGGCATTTTCTGTGATGTAAGGGATCTCTGCAATTAGAAACAACCACATCCTTTTTCAGAAAAATAAAACAAATAAAATACATCTTCAAATTCTTGTAGTCAGCAGCTAAGATAGCAGTACTCTTAAGGTAAATGTAAAAATCCAGGGTATAAATTCATATTCACTGTAACAAATATATCCATCTGTTCACAGACTAACTAGTGACTGAAACTGATGAATCCACTGAAATGTAATTTTCGAGCCCACTAGCGTCTGCTCTCTCCCAGTAATAAACTAAATGCTGTTCAATAACTGTGCTGCTTTTGAATGCCGATTTCCATTTAAGCAGGCTTTGGTTCTTAAAAAAAAAAAAAAGCAAATGCCTTTTCTTTCCAAAGGTCAAACTAAGCTTTTAAAGAACAAGCAACGTTTCAGCAAGACAGAGAGGGCAAAACTCCAATCAGACAAATGGGCTGTGTAATGATTGAGAACCACACGGCTGCCTCAGGTTTTCTGAATGGGTTGTAAGATAGAATTTGGCACAAACAGCCTGATGTTGAAGCTTATATCTCTTTTACTGCAGACAAGAAATTCACTAAAATATATAAATAATGAATGTGGCTGGGGATCTCTGCTGGTACTACTGCTGGTTCTGCAAGATGCAGGAGCAGAAACATACACTGCTCCATGTTTTTGTTGTTAGTGAATCCTTGTTCTCCAACAATAAACACAAAATATTTTCTCTGAAATGGCTTCTGCAGCACATACAATATAAGTTTCAGCCCTCTAAAAGTGCCAGCAAATTGCAGAAAGGTAAGTTACAAAGACATATGTAATTTGCTGTGATGAAGTGTGTGCATGCTTCAGTGATCAAAACTGCAGCTGAGACCTATTATACTTAATGATCTAGACATTTCTTGTGAAAACACTCAGGCATACACTGTTATGTCTGGACAAGCATCCCCATTTTGCTCTAGCAGCAAGCAAATGAAGAGACTTAACTTTTAAAAGCATGCTGTACACCACCTTCAATGAGCTCTTTAAAATGAAGGCTGATCAAGCTCCACTATTTTCCTTAAATAATACTTATGCTCTGCCCTTTCCAGTGCGACATCATGCTTCCTTTGAAAACTGAAGTAATTTCCTTTGGAGGCTAGCGACACTTACAGGAGGAAACTGAGCTAATCTGTGCTCAGATCCCAAACTACATTCCACAACAGCTACTACAGCAGAAGAAAATCAAAGCGGTTTTATTAGAGACCTCTTCCCACCAGCACATAGAAAGAAAAATGGTGACAAGATTCTTTGGATAGAAAACAAAACATTTTTTATTTGCCTACATATCACACAAACATTGAGTTTCTGGTTTAAGGATTATGTTCTGTTTAGAAAGGCACATGCTACCAAGCCCAGTACCTGAATCTGCTGTTCCCAAGGACACCATCCCTGTACAACCAGCTGTGCTGCTGGCCATGCTTGCAGACCTACAGCTTACAGCCCCTTTACTCTGTGGCTCTACACAGAGCAGCAGAGAATGGGGCTTCTCACCACCTTTCTATGGGGACAGGAATTTCACCTTGTGAATAAAAGATGAGAGTCTTCTAGGGCTTTACATCTGGCTTCCCAAAAAATTTCCTGCATGGATCTGGGTACATTGTTCAGCCTCCGCCTTTCCAGATTTGTAAAAACAGGTTGAAAAAAAAAAACCTCAGAAAAAGCGCAGATAATCTTAGCTCATTCATAGTTGCAAAAAAGACCCACAGAGAACTACAGAGAGAAGCCCCACAGAATATTCCTGTAACCACACATTCAAGAGCTCATTTTCTCCCCCCTTGGTCAGTTTGAAACTCTTTATCATTCATTGTTCAAAATAAACAAAGCAAAACGCAAGCGTGTGTGTTTGACTCCAGAAATAAGAATTTCGAAGTGCTATTTCATTCACCAAAGGAGCTGCTAAATACTATCACAGTGGTAACTGTGTAGTAATAGTGATAATGTAGTAAAGAATGAAGAAAAGGTATTTGTTAATTGTTGATATAACAAAATTAATTTTCCATCCCTAAACTTCTTCTCATCTCTCCTGTGAGTTCTGATGCAATGTTACTGACTGGCACTGCTAAAATGCCAACTTGCATTTCTCATCCTTAATTTGTCTCTAAATGTCATTAGTAATTGTTATTGCCAGACCAGAGAGTGCAATCTGGTCTTTCCAAAAGAAAATCCATTTCTCATTTCTTCTCCTGTGCTTCCTCCTTTTGGTCAAGGATGGATGTTTAACACAGCCCACATGCTCTGTTTCCAAGGAAATAGGAACACATTAATGTATCTAGAAATAAAACGTTCCTGCTTTGTTTATTTACCTACAGTATGCCCGGATCTTTATGAGTACCAAATCATATATTCAGAAAAGTCTTATAAAAAAAAGTCTTATATAAAGTTGTATAATTATGTGCAGCTCCTACAAAATTTGGTCTCCTGTACTTTGAGGCAAGCAGTACTTTAGCACTTCAAGCTAATTTTAGGAGGGACTGTGTGTCATGACAGACATTTAACTGGTCTCCCCATAATCAGCACATCTTACATTTGCGTGTCTGCATTATGTTTTGTAATGTATATGAAATAATTAATTCAAAGCAGGCTGCATTTCCATATCTATTAACTAAAGGCATCTTATCTCCAAATAAATAGACATTTGCAGCCAGGAATTGTGCTTTCAATAAACACAATTGATGCATATACATTGTCTCTTGGCGGCTTACACTCCTGCCCATCTGTTGGGATGGCATGGTGCCTATGAAAAAGTTGGTTGGACCCTTGCCCTAGGGCATAGATGACAGGCAACGACGGGTTTAGCTGGGCAGCCTGTGCACCAGATCCAAGTGCCATCTCTGCTGTAGGAAGCCCCTTCTGTGTGCCAGCGCTGCCACATTGGAACGACATGCCTCCTTACACTTGATCACACATGGTGACACTTGGGTGCGCTTAAGTGCATTCATGGCTGAAACAAGCCTTTCACCTGGCTCCCTTCTTTCCCGCCCCCCCCCCCACTCTGCATCGCTGCTGGGTTTTCTGCACATTAGCAAGGTTGTGTACACTTTGTTAGCTGGGGCCTGCCACAGAACAATGTTAATGGTGTAAGAAATGAAAAGAGGTTTGTTTGTGGGGTTTTTTTTTGTTATGGGATACACTGCTCCAATGCCAGACATTTCCAAGTTTCATCGCAGATCAGTCTCCACGGACCCAAGAGATCTTTTTGCATCTTACTGAAGAGACTTCAGGGATGATAAAGATGCAGCAATATACTAATTGGTGTCATCTTTCCAAATGAAAAAAATACTACACCTTGTCATTACGTCATTTTGTATCATGCTCTGTTTCAACAAAATAATTGGCCACACAAAGAGGCCACACGGTCTGGATTACGTGGCTGTTTCGAAAACATCCCCAGATGCAGGGAACACCACCTCATTCTGTGCTAGGGAAGAACGTGCTGACAAATCACACAGAGGTGCATGAGCACGAACAGCCCTTGCTCTTCAACACAGCATTAACCTCTGTTGACGGCCAGGAAATCACCAGCATCACCTGCACAGAACTTCAACCACAACTGCTGCAGAGCCCAGCAACAGCCCCATAGTCTGCACTGGAGTTTCTTAGCTTTGGTCCTTGTGACATCCTGTTCCTAACCTCAATTTTTTAAACAGCCTTATATTCCTCCTCCTCTGATTTTAAATATACTTATTGAAAACCAGAGACCTAACACATAAAACTCTTCCCTACTGTGACAACAGATCAGAGATAAAACTTGTGGTTTTGCAGTCCATAAAGAATGTTCAGGCAGACAGACTCATTGTGATGGGTATGTGCCTACAGCACTTTTAAATTTTAATTATTGTTAGTTATAATTATCTGACTGCGTCTGAATGAAACCCAGCAATATGGCTGGAATAGATTTTGGTATTCTTCTAATTTATTAGCTTTGCAACTACTAATAATTAAAATTTAACAATACTCCATGCACCATAGCAACATTTTTTAAGAAACTCTAGCCAAATCTGCTAGGATAACTGACTATTTTTCAGGATTTAACAGAGGACTAACTTAGAGAAAAAAAAAAAGCTAGATAACAGACTCTTAAGAGCCTATCAGCAACTATAATGCAAAGACATAAATTCTGCTTAAGAGAAAAAACTGCTTTTACTTGAAGAAAATTAATTCTACACATAATGTTGTGGTTTGTTTCCAGCAAGAAGCTCCTAGCACTTAACATATAAATCACACAAAAGTTCTGAAATACAGCAAAAGTTACATTAAGTGAAAAGTACTGCCTTGAGATAGAGCCACATTTCAGATCCCATGTGTCCTGCCGTCGACATACTCCCCCCAGGGAAAAACGGTTTCTGCAACTTCATCAAAATACCATAGATTTCCTTTTCTCTCCCTAACTGCGTGGACACTGGTGCCCAGAAGCACTGAGATATTTCAGTGTTGCAAGCACACAGGGCTGTTCAGAAGAAAAATTTTACTCCTATTTGAGTAAGCTTTCTTGTACCCTCAGGAAGCAGATAAAACATGTTTTTCAAGTAGGAACTGGAGACAAGGGCCACTAAAAGACTTTGAATAGCTGGGCACAGACCTGCAATTGCTAAAGTCCTTCTTCAGTGTTCTGACCATTAGTGGTAAACCGAGCCCACAGAGGTAGCCTTGTAGACTCACGTAGGTGTAGGTGGGTTGCATGGAAGCCAAGAGGCTCTCACTCTCCCCACATATTTCAGGGGACACTGTTGTACCCTGACGGCCCCAAAACCTTTGGCATGAGCAGTTGGAGATGTTGCTCCTCACTGCACCACTCCCAGGGAAGCCACCACAGGTAGAGCCATATCTTAACATCCTCTTTGGGTCACATCAGGCTACGTGCCGACCCGCTGCAGTGGCCTGCTCACCTGGGAAGGATGCAGCCCTCTTTAGGAGACACATCTAACATCGAGCTGACATTAAAAGCAAACTTGAAAAAAGAAAACCTGCTCAGGGCTTGATCTGCTGTAATCAGCGGAAAGAATCCCAAGGACTTTGATGTGGACCAAATCAAGCCCCTGGAGAACGTTCATGGTAAATCATTATTAACATAATGAGTACAATTTCTGTGCAGCAGCTCATGCCTGTTTATGGATATATGAAAATTGCCAGCTTTTCACATAAAATAAAATGAGGAGGGAGACAGACCACAGTGTTAGCCAATGAGCCATAGTAGCCACTCTCCTTTCGATACGCGCACATTTAAAGAAACTGGGCACTTAAAATGACAGCAAAATCCTCCAGTGAACTTCCCTTAATTTAGTGGTTTGACATATCTCCAACTCTGAACAGAAAAGCAAGCCCTTTATTCATAGCAGGCAATAAAACACTTGAACACCTGTGCTAGGAAAGACCTGGCGGGCACCCTGCTCCCTTGGTACCTGGATTATTTGTGCATTGTTTATTATATCCCTTGCCTTCGTTTTCATCAATTGTAATCATTTAGGAGGAAACAGTATGATTAACAGTACACAACAAACAGCAGGAATTAATCCCTTAAATACAAATACTTCATTGGTTATGTGATGGTTCCTTGGAAAAAGCAGTGTGGCAAAATAGTACATATGAAAATCCTCAAGTTTCCTCTGAAAATCACTGCTCAGTCACAATTTGCTTAATGTAATTCTTGATGCAAGCAAATGAGGAGGTATCTTTCCCGCTGTGAATAACACCACAAATATAACTTTCAGTACCCATTATGTACCGTGATTTCTGACCCATCTTCAGTGTTGGCAGGGGTCCCTGCTACATTTTGAATAAAGACCAAAATTTCAGTTGTGGAAGAGCTAGCTCATCTCCCACGTCTGGGTACCTTGTGTGCTATTGTGGCTCCAGCTGCCTGTGAGAAATAGGCTCATCAGCAATGGGCAGCAGCTCCTGACACAGGTCCTAGAGGAGGGGCTCTGTTTGAAAGGGCTCCTTCTGCCCTACATGCGAGGAACCCCCCAAACCTCTACATCTATGCTTGTTTCACTAAGCATGTTTCAGCAGGGGGAATTAAATGCTATAGCCTTAACATATATATAAATTTACGTTTTCCAGGAAATTTTCTTCATATTCATAGATGCCAAACTTACAAAAGCACGATGTGAAAAACAAGAAGTTGCCAGACTTTCCTCTTCTGCCCTAAGGGTATATGGGGTTATCACAGAACCGTTTCCTTTGTGTTTCATACTTAACATCACCATGTTTTCTTCTCGTATTTCCAAAGAGATAATGTAAGCAATTAAATAATATTCTGTTTTCTTTTCTTCTGGCAACATCATCAAAGTAACCTCACCGACTCATCACTGCAAATTCATACCAGAATTTCTACTGTTGATAAAATGAGCCTAGTTACTCAGAGCTTTCTTAAGCCTTGGTTTTGTGGCTCCATCAGATGCTGTATACTTCAAAGCATTAAAATACAAATACTAGTTCAGAAGTGCAACAGGGGGCAAACAGGGTTTTATCCCTTCCTGAGCATTACACTGCCAGAGCAGTATTTGCAGCAACCACTAAAAGTGCATTTACAGTAGCAATGTTTCTCATCACATGGCACACGTTCCTTTCTGGGCTTACGAGGTGTTTACCCTAACTGTTTAAAGAAACGTTCACAAACGAGCAGGGCTAATAGAATAGACTCATAGAATCACTAGGTTGGAAAAGACCTCTTAGATCATCGAGTCCAACCATTCCCATTCTGCCACTAAACCATGTCCCTGAGCACCTCGTCTACCCGTCTTTTAAATACCACTCAACCCCCTGCCTGGGCAGCCTCTGCCAGTGCCCGATGACCCTTTCTGTGAAAATTTTTTTCTTGATGTCCAGTTTGAACCTCCCCTGGCGTAGCTTGAGGCCATTCCTCCTTGTCCTATCATCATCTGTAAATTTATGCTGCTCCATGGGGACTAGTGTGCTTTAACATCTTTGTTAGAGACATGGACGGTGGGATTGAGGACACCCTCAGCCAGTCAGCTGATGACACCAAGCCACGTTGTGTGGTCGACATGCTGGAGGGAAGGGATGACATACAGAGGGACCTGGACAGGCTTGAGAGGTGGGCCTGTGTGAACCTCATGAGGTTCAAGAAGGCCAAATGCAAGGCCCTGCACCTGAGTCAGGGCAATCCCAAGCACAAACACAGGCTGGGTAGAGAATGGATTGAGAGTAGCTCTGAAGAGAAGGACTTGGGGCTGCTGGTGGATTACAGGCTATTGTTGAGCTTCTCATGTGCATTTGCAGCCCAGAAAGCCAATCATATCCCAGGCTGTGTCAAAAGAATTGTGACCAGCAGGCCAAGGAAGGTGATTCTGCCCCTCTATTCTGCTCTCACCTGGACTACTGCATTCAGTTCTAGAATCCTCAGGACACGGACCTGTTAGAGCAAGTCCAGAGGAGGGCTATGAAGATGATCAGAGAGCTGGAGCACCTCCCGTATGAGGACGGGCCCGGAGAGGTGGGGTTGTTTAGCCTAGAGAAGGCTCTGAGGAGACCTTATAGCAGCCTTATAGGGCCTACAGGAAAGATGGGAAGGGGCTCTTCATCAGGGAGTGCAGGGATAAAATGAGGGGTAATAGTTTTAAACTGAGCGAGAAGAGATATAGATCCTGTATTAGGAAGACAATTTTTACTGTGAGGGTGGTGAGGCACTGGCACAGGTTGCCCAGAGAGCTGGAAGAAACCTCATCCCTGGAGGTGTTCAAGGATAGGCTGGACAGGGTTTAGAGCAACATGATCCAGTGGTAGGTGTCTCTGTTCATGGCAGGGGGGTTGGAACTGCATGATCTTTAAGGTCCCTTCCAAGTCAAACCATTCTATGATTCTATGATCAGCAGAAGTTACCTTGTCCCTGCACAGCCTGTCATTTTCCCCACCCTCCTTGTTTTCCTTGCTTTTCTGTAAGCACTCTACTCTGAACTATTTCCAGAAGAACTTTAAAAAAAATTGAATTTTGAATTATTTTCACTGGTTTCATTTAAAAATACAAAAAAGTAAAACAAAGCATAACTTCAGATTTTGACACTAGTTATTTTACACCAGTGGGAAAACAAGATCAGAACTGAAAAGTCAAATCCATCAAGCAGAACCCCTCGATGGATGGCGATTTGCCCATATAGGAACATTTAAGAGACTGAAAATTTTATGCAGATTTAACCCTAAGTAGCAGCTGAACAACCAGTTCACTAAAAAAATACTGAATCTTCACTAATCAAAAATATAACCAACAGTTGAGGAGTTTAGACCAGGCAGCTTACACATCAGAAATTGATGAGATAATTGTACCAAGACAAACTCGTTCAAAAGTTTTGAGCATTTCTAGCTTACCTATACACACATTTTGTGACGTCCTTGGCTCAAATATTTGAATTAGAAAAAATCCCTGGCATCAGGTAAACCACTGAGTCACCACTGAAATAAAGACTAAAACTGTGCAGCTAAGTGCAGACTTTTAATTCAGCCAATACCATTCAAAACTAACTCGGGTAATTATTATGAGCACAGAAATTTTAAATGCACACAAATACTGCATAAAAACTGGAAAATTACAATCATAATTTATCTGATTAAAGCTGCTATTTGCAGCAATTTTGCAATGCATAACACTTCAGAACTGAAACACTATGTAATTAAAACTGTTAATTGCAAGAAATGGGCCGCTGTTAAGACTATAATTTAACAAGTTCTCTTTATTTTATCATCTGATTTTAAAGGTTAATGCAGTGACCTAGGAAGCCAGTGTGCCCATTTTAATTGTGCTGACATTTTGACCAAACACCACTTTAAAGGAAAAATGGGAAGAAAATTCAGAGCCACTACTGCTTTCATAAAATGTTCATAGTGAGAACACACAAACCCCAAATCTGCTGACTTTATTAAAATATTAAAAAGGTATAGTTAAAACTTTTGTACACTTATGCAAATCTAGTTGCTAGAACAAGGGAAAGAAGAGATTCCCCTGGGAGAAAAAAAAAATAAAATCAACAAAGTGAAAAGATCAACCATCCTTCCACAGCATGACAGCACGACACAAAAGGCAGCAGCTTGGGAATTCAGCAAGATAAATAAAAACTCTCCAAAGTTTAAGTAAATCATGGCTTATAAAGCTAACAGATTTAAGGGAGACATACAGTGCTATGCTGTGGTGGGCGTGGTACTTATATTTAGGTGGCTGTGCTGCACAGGTATGACATGCCTGAGAAGCTCTTTAGAAGGTCAAGCTCCAGCAGTCCATTGCCCGTGAGATGTCAGGCACACATGCCTTAGAGATATCAGCATTCACATGGGTTCAGCACCAAAGGTATCAGTATGATTTAAACCCTAGCCTCTCCATCCTGGTTCCAAGGTGGCTCTCCTGGGGACAGGGCCCTGAAAGCAGCTGGTGGAGTATGCCCAGGTCAGGGTTTGGCCCCTCTGAAAGGCTTGCTGCACCTGCCAAAAGATGCCAGCCAAGGGGAGGCTAAAACTGCTGTGGCCTCAGTGCTACCAGGGAAACTGGTATGTAACACCTGGTTTGCAGCTTATTAATGCTCTAGTGCCTTGGTGGAGCCTCTAATTAAGCACCTTGTGGAGCTGCACCCATGTTTTGCTCACATACCTTGGTAGGGAAAATTCCTTTACTTTTGACTTAGTGAAAAAGGGGAGGGAACAGCTACCATTTGCTTAGCCTTTGTATGTTAATCAGTGCCTAAATTATTAATAGAGAAAAAGAAATTATTTACAAGGTGTTTGACGTAGTCATGTCAGGTTGTAGCAACGCTACTGTCAAGAGAAATACTCATAAAGAATCGTGATATCTGTCTTGTGTTATTTATTTATTCCAGCCATGCTCAGAGACCCTTTTCTTCTGATAGCACTGAGGGAGGCAGGAGGAGACAGAGACTATTTAAAGGCAGAAGAAATCATACTGAGGCTATGCACTTTTTCCAAATGCCGCCTGCACAAGGTTGATGGTTACACAGAGAAATCAACAGCTTTAGCTTTGCTTTGACTCCTGTTGTAAACATACCTGAAGCTCTGTTTGAAAGAAGAACTTCTGTGGGCACTGGGAACAGTCATAAATTTTATCTTCCTGCCCATGAACTGCAAAGATGTGCTGCTGCAGTTTGTTTGCCTGTACAAAAACTGAAACAACATAGTACATTTAGTTAAGATTGTTTCATATAAGGCACCTTGTCTTGAATTATACTTTTATGATTGCAAAGACTCTGAAAAGTCCAAAGATATTTGCCAGAGAAGTGCCAATACACTCAGTTCAGCAGAATTTCCTTACAAGTAGTCAATTTAGAGTCTCCAGGCTGACAGTCAGCTTACTTCTAACAGAGTTTGGATCCTGTATGGATTTTTGATATTTCACATAAAGCTAACAGGGTCCACGGGTAACTGGAAGAACTCAATCATCAGACCACAGAGAGGACGTCACCACTCCAGCAGGGAGCCCAGGGCCCACAGCAGGTGTATCAGATGCATTTTTAATGCAGGACAACTGAGCCAGAAGAAGACTCGATGGCTGGTCTGAAAGACATGTGTCCCAGAACAGCATTTCTGGAAGATATATGAATCTGAAAGGGCAGCCTTGTCACACTTTTTAGACCTTTTAAATGGGTTGCCCATTCAGCATTTTTTAAAAAAAAAAAAAAGTTATGATCAAACACCACAAATATCACAGCACCCACATTATGATTTTGAATCGACAATTAATCTGACTTTATCAAGTAAGATTTGGAAGTGAAACATATTGAATCCCAGGTCTTGGCTGGTAAAAAACATCTCTCATTAAATTTTTTGTCTCATTTTACATGAACGATCATCAGTATGTGAAAATAGCTTCTTCAGTGGAATTAAACACATGCACTCAAAGAGTTATTTTACAGCACATTTCAGCAAAGGATAAATTAACTCCAAGCTCACACAAAAAGAAGGTTCTCAAATTGTGGGCCAAACCACCCTATGGAGTGTGGGTTTGCCTTACTCCCATTGAAGTTAAAGAAATTGTAGGTGCTACCTGTGTCCCTTTACTGATGACCAGGCCTACAGTCACACTCTGATCTTAGTCTCTCAAGCAGTTAGGAAATGTACGTTTACTGTTTTGAGAAGCATATTAAAGGCAGTCTTTAGCATGCAGCTCGCAGGTCTTTTAAGGAAGACCACCCAATCATTTGCACTGATGAGACAGCTTTAAATGAAGTACTGAGAAAGCAGCTGGCAAAACTATACAGTTTTAATATTTGGTCCTCTCAAACTTTTACTCACATGAGCAGACTACAAACTTCCTGGCCTTTAAAGTGTCCTTGCTCAAGTGAATAAGGGCTTGCAAGAGCATGTACACACCTTGCAAGTCGTGCACATGGAAATGCACTGCACCTTGGAGCCACACGCTACAATTTAAAAGGCTTCAAACTGGGTGTGTGAGGAGGGTTGGAGATGTGGGGGGTGTGATGCAGAGCCTGCTGCGTGTGGCAGTGCTGCTCAGTATCAACCACCACCACAGTGCTGCTCCTCAGAGTGTGTCCCAGTTTCAGACAGATGATATTTTGAACATTTCCAAGCACAGTATTTCTTTTCCCTAGGAAAGGAATACAGTATTTTACAAATCCCCCGAGTGTCATTTCTGGATCAAGCCATGCATGCTGAGGCTTGTCTTGGCCTCCCTGTCTTACCTGTGAAACAAACAGGGCATTTGAATGTGCCTCCCATCCCCTCAAAGCTGTGCTCAATCAGGTGACACAGGAGCTTTGCTGGAGAGTCAAACATCTGGTTACACAGCTTGCACTCATGATTGATGCCTTCCTCTGCAAGGTTCAAATGATACAACTTGTTAGTGACACAGCAGATTAGCGTCGGGGATGCAGCAGAAACACCCGTACCGGCATGCACGACTTCAAGGACCCGCAGACCTTGCTGCATCGCCAGCCCCATCAGAATAGCAGGCTGAGCTGCTTGTGCAGCGTGTTCAGGTGTACAGCCCCTGGTTGTGTTTAGGGGCGTTGATTTGCAGCTGCGATGAAAGCAGCACTGTGATCAACCTGCCGGGAGCCCAAGCGCCTGCTCCCATGCTCGTGCCAGCACTGCACTGCTCCATCTCACATCCTGCCACAAAGGGAAAGTATCCCTGCTCTGGGTATAGATTATTAAATAGGCGAACAGCATTTAAAATTAATTCAACACTGTGAATTCAAGCAACAACACTGAAAGCAGGCTGAAATGCCATTCTCACTTCAGACTGCACTGCAAATATACAGAAGAAGAAACTATCAGAGAATAGAAGGAATCCAGAGCAGAGTGTCAGCCTTAATCTCTCTTGGCTTTTTCCATGCTGAAGAGACACCACGGAAGCTATTTAGAAGTTATTTGAAAGCCTAATTTCCACGTTATATGTCTTAACACTAAGTACACAGGGCCCATTTTAAATACCTCATATGTTCTAGCTGAGCTCATAGAGAAATGATAATTATTATTTTCGAGCCTACCACCCTTGTAAGATGGTGTGTTTCTCAGTTGTGGGTTTGAGTGCAATTGGGCCTTTTTGTGAGGTACTGAAGCCATATTAAAGAAATCTCCACACATAAAATGAAACAATACTTTAATTTTCTTGAAGTGAAGGAGGGAGAGGTAGCAGTCTAGACAACATAATGTTTATATAAATCAGGAAATACCAAAAGCTTAAATATTTTGCTGATTGTTTCTGTAAATACTTCCTGAAAACTTATTTCCTTCATTGCAGCAGCACATGTGAACATATCATGGAAACATATTGCAAAAACTAAAGAAATCTTGTCTTTCGATGTATATTCAACTATTTTTCTACCTTCAAATCTCACCCACTTCAATTCTCAGTTCCAAGACATGTAAGAAATGACATTATACCATGAACTAATCCCTTGCCAAGTGCATTTGGATCTTGCAGATAACGTGAGCCTTCAGAAGCATGGTCTTTACTTAAAATTCCTTTGAATTATCTCTTTACATCAATAAAGGGACTAAACAGAGGAAAATAACTGTTTTCTATAAAACCTTTGGTACTCTCAGTATCCCAAAGCTCTTTTGCAAGGCGAGGAGTTAGGTGACCGGGCATGCAAGCAGCGAGGCTCTGCACGCAGGACGCTGGACACAGCCTGTTCCCTGGCTGCAAGGTGCTCTCACATTTGCACCTTAGCACATTTGCAGATGGCTGCAATTTTCAGAGCACACAAGCCTTGAAGGGCCCTCTATGCAGTGTGAAACAGAGCAATAATTTAAAAATATCTGTTCAGTGCCTTGTGCAGTAGCTACCCATGCCACTCCGAGGCCGAGCAGACTCCAAAAACTGGGGTGGCAGTGGGGGTTCTGTCCTACACTGCAGCGATGGCTTGCAGGGCAAGAGCAGAATGCTGATGGCAATCACTGGCACTGGAGTCACGGCGGGGAAGAGAGAGGCAGGATGGGGAGAAGTAAACAGGTGGGTTGGAAAAGAAGTAACAAGAGAAAAGAGAAAGGGAGAAAGAGTCAGGAACAAAGATAAAAGAGCTGGTGGCTCTATGGCAGCAGCTCCACAAATTCCCTGGGCAGATGTACCTGAAGACCAGGATATTTCTAGTATGCAACAAGGTCTGCAATTCTTTGTTTGGGCAGCTGCCACGCACATGGGCATATCACCCTCTCCCGATGGTTGTATTTCAAAACCTGACTCTCTCCCCTCACTATAGCACAAGGCTGGCTTCTCCATCAGACCCTTGCCTGAAAACTTCTGGCTTTGTGTGATCTTTGCAGTCTGCTCCACAGAGGAGAAGAGACTGGAAGGGATACGTGCCCTGTGCTGAGCATCCTGAGTGTACCCAGCCACACAGCTGAGTACAGCAACCGACCGCTGCAATAAAACTTGGAGAGGACAAAGCAGGTACTGGCGGGAATGGAATGAATTCCTTCTATGAGTAAATCAGAGAAATCATGTTTGACATTAATTTTCTACCCTCCGCATACTGTGTATTTGGAAAACAGTGATTCATGTACAGCCCATGGTCCTGTGCGAGCACATGTGTTCATAAATACAGACAGACACATACTGCTGATTAGACAACTGCTCCTTTCGCAGCCTAAATACCTATAATTTCTGTAAAATTAAAAAACCCAACAATGCTGAGTATTTCAATTGAAGTATATTCTTACAGGCTTGGTATGTTTAATTAGGTAACAGAGATCATGCATTTTCTTGGCCGATCCCTGCAGTATTTTAAATAGTTAAACCCATAACAAACAAACTAAAACTGGAATGAAAAATAATAAAACATAATGAGTTCCTGCAGATCTGGAAATTTATCCCACTCGAGGCAAGACCTTTTGATTTGCAAATCCACTTCTGAATTATAAGGCCTTCTCCGCACCGGTGGGGGTTTTTATTCCACTCCCACAGGAGTCCATTATGTATTTCTTGTGTCTATAAAACCATCCAGGAAGAAAAAAGGGGGGAAAAAGTACCATGGTTAGCATGACAAACGTTTCTCTTTTCATGCATGTGTATTCAAAATATGAAAATGCCCAAAGATATAGATAGAATTGCAGCTATAATCACTCTCTCCTCTATGGCATTTTACAACATATTATTTTACTCAGAAACACAGCACATGTGTAGGGATACTCAGTCACCTTCGGCGAATAACTTCCTTGAATTATATAAGATAATATAGGTAGATACAAGGCGGCTTTTTGACAAATGCCAATGCTCCAGTCAAACATGTGGCACTGGGCGTTTGCAACAACAAACATATAATCATTTCCCTCATGTCCCTCCCACCCCTTTTTTCTTAAACATGACAAGCATCTGTGAGAGAACTAGAGAACTAAAGTGAATTTGTGCAGCCCCTCTCATTTGTAAAATAAAATACAGATTTTTACAGCTTGCTGTGCTAGATCTTCTCCCATTTCTCTATAAGTGTATCTGTGTGGAGATCGATTGATTACAGGACTAAACGAGCAACGCTCAGCAAACAAGAAGCTTGGGTATCTTGCCTTTTTTTTTTTTCCCCAGAGCTCAAAATAATAAGCATTAATTTTACACTTCATTTCTCAAAAAAATAATAGGATGTGCTCTTGTTTAAAACAAGCAGGCCTGCTGGATTCTGTCAGGCTGAAACTATGTCAGGCCAAAAGAGGAACAGAGTGCTTTGTGTAAAAGTATCATGGGGAGATGATAGTATCCTGTAATGTTTTCAGTACCTACTTTTGTCTCCAAAAGCATTTGATCCCTGGCAGACATATACTTATTTCCATACCGGTCTTGAGGGAAGCCGGTAGGAATGAGAGCTGATTATCTGAATCCTGAAGGTGAAACCTGGGTGGTGCCCACTGATGTCAAAGGCAGGCATTTGTATAAATTTGGAGGTACATAATTTACTGCCTGTTAGCGAGGATTAGTGGGTTGCACAGACCCAGACCCAGCTGAACCATGATGGTGAAGCACATCGCTCATTGTTCCCAAGTTTGGAAGCGTTTGCAGGATAGTTTTAAATATGCTGATAGGATGCTTAGTAGCACTTAACACTGCTGTTCTGCCCATTTTAGAGTGGGAATATGCTTCTCCATAAAGCTATTTCTGCTGCAGCAATGTGCATTTAATACATATTACAATGAGTCTCTAAGCCTCTAAGAGAATCGACACTAACAGCCTCCTGGCAAGGATGCAGTATAATTAATAATGCTGTATTAAACCCATGTACTGCATCAGCTGCATTTTAATTATAAATATATTAATGGCAACATAAAAGTATCCATTAACACTGTCATGTACAGACACGTTATCATACCGATATAACAAATAGGAGATTTGAACAGTAAAAATAAAGATGGCATTGTCTTTACTCTTAGTTAAAATTCTTTCCAATTTGATTTAATAAAGCAAAATTTTTCCTTACGGAATAATCACAATAGTCCTAATTTGAGAGATTGTGCAAGACAATCAGAAGCTCACTCCTGACAACATATACATCCCATACTACAGCTTCCCAGACCGGCATATTTCTACTTCACTGCAGCAAATTAGGGCAATAAAGGGGAATATCTTTCTGGTACTAGGATGTAAACATCCTTGCGTTAACCACACTTTTAATGAAATTTGAAATATTTTAATTCAGTGTAACAAAGCATTAATACATTGTGTTCACAATGAACCTTCCCCTGTCCATTATATCATAAATCTGATAGAATTAAATGGGCCATGTAAGAAGTGCTCTAATTATAACAGAAATAAACAGAAATTGGTATGAACACAAGGAAATAAAAATAAAACTGCATGGAATTATTCTGTTTATGCAATTCATTTCCCAGTAAACAAGTAAGCAAAGGGGAAAATTTATAACATAAGCAAAGCAGGCGCTTCCCCAGTAATTTTTACCATGCAGCTTTGGAGAAGCAAGGAGCTGGGACCTGGGTAGGATGACAGTGATAGACACCCCCCTCCAAAACAAAGCCTGCAGAGAACCACTTCAACCCCTCGCCTGGCTGGCACCACTTCACCACTGTTTTCCATTACAAACAATCCAACAACAGAGGTAAAAGCAAGGTCTGAGAATATGATGCAACTGCTATGAGGGGATGACAAATTTACAGATGCTCACATCGGATGATGATGACATCTGCTGTACAGACAACGTTTCTTCATTGACACTCCTCTCTATGCCCCTGACCTGCTATACAAACCATTTGGACTACATTGCTCTATTACATTTTTGTAATTAATCCTGGAGGGTGTAGCTGAGCCCTTCCCTTGCTGATGGGGCAGCTGCAGGGTGAGGGGACCACATGCTCAAGCCCCAGCGTGGGCCGGCAGCTCAGAGCCGCCGCGCGGTGCAGCGTCCCGGTGATTAGGCAGCCTGGGTGGTGAAAGGCAGCGGATTGATGGTGTGGCAGCAGAAATGTCACCTGGGAAGCTGGGTGCCATCCTCCCAGGGATACTGGAGGTCAGTTACTATGGCAACGCCGAATGAGCTCAACCTTGTAACTGACCCTTATCTTTTTTTGATCTGTGGCCCACTTGGGACCTTGGCTGGAAATCAACTGGAAAATAATCTGGTCACATATCTGAAAGAAAACTATTTATACTTATTTATCCAGGTAAAGCTCATATCTCCCTTTGATGACTCTGCCAGACGAAAGACACCCTTCATGTTCCTGTAGCATTTCACGCCACTGTGCATGAACGCCCGGCTCTGCCCCGTGAGAAACCACGCCAAAACCTCCCCATCACTGCAAAACACACACGCAAACTGCCACGGATATCTATGCTCATAGCTGTACTGATATATTGCCAAAAATCTTGCCTTGCTCACAGTCCCTGACTTGCCCGTGTGGATAAACACACACCTACACCCCTTCTTGAATGGTTTAATATTTTATGTTGGTATCTGCTACTCATATTCTTCTGCGCTTTATCTCTCTCCTGAAATATGATTCTGCTTTGAAATATATTTATATGATCTAGAATGGCACAACACTGATGTCTTTTATGAGCTGAAGATTGTTTAATAAAATCTTGCATTCCTGCTTCATCCTTTTGACAATTTTACTATTATAAGTTTTCAAGGGATATGAGAGCTGTCCACTGTGGTTAGAAACATCACTTTAATGAAAAATGATAACACAGGGACTTGGATTTTTCTAGAAACTGTGTAAGGAAAACCAGTAAAAATACAGAGCATTCCCAGTGTGCATTCACATGTATTTTGTTAGTTTCCCTTACATTTGCTTTTGGATGAGACTCATTAAAATAATTTCTGTTCTTCATAGTTTTCCAAGGGATGGGCAGACCAGACAATGGTCTGACAACATGAAGGGGCTGTCACTGTTCTCCAGCTGGGGAAGCTCTCTGGGGGAACAGGATTTGGGAAATCAGGGAAGATATTAGGGGAGAGAAGCTGCGTGACCTGCTGACAAACATAGGTGCTAGAGGAAGTGCCTATGGATTCCTGGTAACAAACTCCAAGGCTTCTTGTGATTTACTTGTTATAAGCATCTGTAGCCTTGCAAAGGTATTCTTTCTCAGGCTAAATTAGCCTAACCACACAACAAGCTTTAAACTCTTTTCATCGTCTCAGGGGGCCTCAAGCTGAAAATATGCAGAATTAGACGGCAAATTATTTATAGAGTAGCTTGTAAGTTCACTGCCTCCAGTACATGTCAGTACACTGCAATATTAAAATGACCATTAAAAAGAAGCATGGTCCCAGAGGGACTGGGGAGTTTCCTGCAGGGAGTTTCCTCCTGACTGCAGTGGCAGCTCCTGCGCTGCTGCAGGGTCCCTGCCTCCCTCCCAGCCACACGCTGCAGGCTCCCCCACTGCACCACTTCCTAAGGGGAAGGCTGAGCCTCAGACATATGAGGTGGGTCTTCTAAGCCTGTCCTCATCAGCTTAGTTTTCAGTTTACGAGAAAAATTAAATCTGGAAATTCAAAGGAGTCCATGGAGTTGTGCATCATCTATCTGCTGACTGCAGAGGCCCAGAGGGACCCTGCCTGCAGAGCTTTATTTTAGATGGAGATATTAATCTGGGAAACTGCACAAAGATAATTTACAGAAATGCAAGACACTTTAGCACAGTAACTTCACACTCTAGCAGCCTTTTTTCTGAAGAGGCCGTTTATTAATAGCCTACATTAAAACTTGGGGACTAAAGTCTGATAGGGATAGCTCTTCCTTCATAATAGTTCATTAAGGAATAATTCCAGTGGCTTCCATGAAAATGCAAAACCTGAACAGGAGAAGAAACACATGGTGCCTTTGAGCGTGCAAGCCCCTACGCAGACAGACAGAATGAGTCTGAATAAAGCTAATGAACCCCCAAGAACAGGCAGGGGTTAATAAAAACACCACCACAACCCTAGTTGTGTATTTCAACGTTTGGATATGTTCACAGCTATATTATTTCAAGGTCAATATCGATAGCTGGTGGAACTGAAGTAGCATAGCCCAACGGTGGAACTGAAGTAACAGCTGAAGAAGTCCAGGCCCATGGCCACATAGACTCACACCCGCACTAGACTCCCTCATGCCAATATGCCACTTAAACCTGAACATCTCTTATTACTCCTGGTCTCTTCTCCACTCATGTCTTTTCCCTGGAAGTAGCTCCCTGAACTGCTACACAGCAGGAATACATCCATCCGTTGATCCTATTGACAATATCACATTGAAGAGCTCAAAACAGACAAACAGCAATAACTAGTATCTACTTGGCATCTATTCTTCTTGTGAGATTAAAAATTAAAATTAAAACATCATTATAATCTTATTAAACATCCCACTGGAATATGCCAAGTGCTTTTAAAACATGTAAAGCTTTAAACTGAATTTAAATAGGCGTAAAGCCTTTTTCACTCATTTTATAGGCCTGGCACATGCCCCAGTCTCAGCAAAAGTGTCACCAGTGCTGTAAGGTGCCCCCTTCCCCATCGTATCCCAACCAAACCTTTCGCAGTCCCAGCATGTGTCAACTGTGATCGAATGGAGGCCCCCAGAGCTGCCAGGACTCGAGCAAGAGCTACCAAAGGCAAAGCTTTCCCTCTTACCAGCAGCCCCCTCCCCTGCCTGGGCACCTGTACACAGGTTGGCAGCTACATCCCACAGCTACTGCTTAAAAGTCAAAACATTGAGTACATTTTTGTCTGCCCAAAGAAAGGTTCCAGGGTGGGGATCCAAGACAGGGTAGCATTCAGTCCTGGCTCCAGTCCCTTGCACTAGCCACAAACACGGTATTTTTTAAACATGCAGATTCCCACTGATGTGTCAATGATCTTCAGATTACAGATCCCCAAGTATACATTGACATGATAGACTACAAATCTATTGTGTAAATAATCACCAGATTAATGGTCTCTAATAGTATATAATTAACATGACAGACAGGCCTACAAGCCAGTTGTGACTGCACTCAGCGATGCACAGAGTAGGAGAAAGCTGCAAACCGCTCATACGATGGCATCATGGAAGCAGAGAAACTCGTAAAAGCAGAGATAATGGAACATGTAACAAAATGAAAACACTTCTATAATTTAACTGACAATCACTGAAGGTTTTGCAGGTATCAAAGCAGGACAGAAGTCAAACTTTTCTTGGCGAGGGGAAGTTATTTGTCTCAGCAAAGAAACCATCAGTTAACCTGCATTGATGCAACGCCTTTTGAGTACAGGTGAGCTGGTGCAAGGGGTCCTATTCTGATACAGAAAGTTCTGCATAAACATGGAAATACATATCCAGTGACATATACTTTACAATCCTATCAGCTAGAGTCAAATTAAAGCTTGTATTAACATAGCTATCCAAGAAATGAAGCGGTGGGCATAAAAGTTTTAAGTACAAGTGAAAATCAACAGTGTAACAGTGTAATTTCTGTTGCAGATCACCTAATGGCCTAAAGACTGGCCAAATGCCATATGTCTGTAATACTGAGGCAGTTTTCACCCACTCATTCAGATAAAATGAACGCATTTCTTCTAAATATGAAGTCACCTTTTTCTCTTACTAAAACACAGTACTGTTATGGAAAAGCCTCTGACTGAAAAACAATCACACATGGTGTTACCAGCTTACAGATCAAAATTCCTCTCTAAAATACAGGCAGACAAGGAAAAAAAAAATTGAAAAATACCTCAGCTTTTTCTTGACAGAAAAAAAAAAAAAAGATAGCTACCTAGCTTCCTTGACATGATCATTTCGGCATAACTGCAGCTTACTTGTTCATATGAGGGCTGAACACATATCACGGCCTGGCCCCAAAGAGGCTGCTGTCCCCAGCCCCTATCCCGAGGCAGCTTCCTCACTTCTTCTCCCCACTGACCATGAAGGAACCTCGGAGACATCCAGTTATCAGAGCTGAGAAAAGGAGGCACCATTGCCAAGAGAGAGAACCAAGGGTGACTAAATAAGGTCTGTCTGGCTAAGATAGGTGACTGATATTGCATGGTATGAAAAAGCTTGTTAAGTGCAAATATACCCAAAGGGATGAAAATCCCCTATCAGACATTTTTAAGTCAGGAATCCTAAGGTGGAGTAACATATGATAGTCCTTAAGGCAGTCAAAAGAAGAATCTGCATGAAAACAAGAAAATATCTTAAGCATCTGTACACTATGCAAACATATATTCCTGTACTGTGGGAATATGCATAAGTGAATGTACAGAGCATCTCCCATTGATACTGATGGGATTTTCTCAATTGACGCTCCACAGCCCAGGTGGATATCCTACCCTGTAGCATGTTCATCTCAAATAAGAAGAAAATCAACCTTTTGGAAGAGATCTTACTGCCGAGCAAAGGCTCTGCATAGCACAAACTGTAAAGTTGCTCACAGTAGCACTTACCTAACATAGGTACATTGATCACAATACTGAAAACCTAAAAATCAAACTAGTATCACCTTTATATTTGCTCTTGGTTCCACACGAGCCAGCCAGCTTGTACCCTTCACATGTGATTTAAAGGTGGATTTATTCAAGCACCAGGACCTAGACAGAGAGCAATGAAACACAGTTGCTCCAAGCTCTCTGCAGAAGACAATGTCCACGCATCTTGCACAGCTGCATGGGGTTGGTAATGGGCAGAAACCTTCTCCCAGGCTCCTAAACTTGAAGTACTTTGGCTTTTGCCTTTGTAAACCAAACTCTATTTTGTGTGTCACTCAGCCAGGCATATAGCTGTTGGCAGATACACCGGCACTGCACAAGATAGCCAGTTTGGTTTTATTTATTTTTCAGAAACACATTTTATTCATTTTATGTCACTAGCTTTTCAATCCATTAGGGAAAGTCATGTGCAAACTCATATGCTGTAGATAGACTCCAAAGAACATACGTGGACTGTGACAGAAAACTTAGTATAAGGTAGAAGGCAAGTCTAAATTTTTGTTCAAATAAAGGGATCTGGAAACACTGGTCCAGCAACGGTGCAAAGAAGCCCTTCTTCCAGCCACAGGAAAGCATGAGCGTGCGTACCAAGATACAATGACATCCAGGAGGACCTGACAGCTAATTAACAGTGAGACTCCTGCACAGCTATTTTTACTTAAGCTAGCCCATATCTCAGGCTCATGGCATTCTACAGGTTTCCTGGGCCCTCTGTGATCCATTCTCAGAAGTTACATTTTTTTAAAACAAAACAACAAAAAAAAACCAAGCACCAAACCCCAGGCCCCTGCCCACAAAGAAGCACCCAGAAGTTCCCAACTGCAGAAGGTAGGCAAGGCCAAGCAGGACAACACCTTCACAGGGTGGACACAGTCATAAGAGATGTGGTTGAGATTATTTGGAAAGGTCCAAAGGTGCAGTAAAATTCCTGTAGAGAAGGGCCTGTTGTGCATTCATTGAACCTGAAACAGATTTAGGGTTCTCCACCTAATAAGCCCAGATGAGATAGAGCATATTCCACAGCCCTGCAAAAGTTACTGAGGAAGACTGAAAAATGAGCGGAGGAAAAAAAAAAAAAAATTCAAGCTGCTTCTCAGCTGTTCCCTCAAATAAAACAAGATTCTAAATCAAGCTGTCATGGAGTATCTGTTTGAGCCAAAAAGGAGGAAAAAAAGATTTGTCAGAGACCTGCTACCCCCCATTTTATTCTCCATTTTTCTTGTGAGTTCTTATTTTAAGCTCTGATTCCACAACTGGCATTAAGAAGTCGGCATTTGCTACTGTCACCCCAGAGAGGTAGGGAAGATACAATCGTATATATGCAAAATAGGTATGAACTCTGATAACAATACTTTGCCTGTAGGCAAAAATTGACTTTTTAAATGGCAGCCACTACAATAACGTTAGCCTAAGACCTGCCCTTGCAGGATTTTCAACTGCTTAGTAAAAACAAGTTACACAGTGACAGGAAAGGCAAGGAATTTGGGCACTGACAATGACAATATAGGAACTGGTTTAGTGGGAAGGAGGAAAAACCAAATCACAAAATAAAAATAAAAGGTCAGTCCAATTAAACTATGAATACACCTGCTGTAACAACACAGAGAGGGTAAATGGGCACATTTCTAGCCATAGAGGCAGCAAGGAGCTCAACCAAGATCTGTTCCTCAGAGCTCCCTAGTCTGAGCCAGCAGCATGCAGCAAGCCCTTGCCTGAGAACGCCTTCCACACACAGTGCATCCTTTGGGAAAACTGTCTGCGGAGGACAGGTCCAAATCAGCAGTCTAAGGGACTTAGATCTACCAAAAGAAAATGCATTAGTGCACACTAGAGAAAGTGTGAGGATGGGGCTCCCTTTCAAATTACACCTGAGGCTCACTAGGTCATGAAGTCCAACTCCTTTGGGAAGCACTGTAGGAGACCCAGGATGCCCTGGGGAGCTGCGCCACGACCACCCAGCCCAAGAGCAACCAGCTACTCCTGTGACACAGTGGCACCACCAGGCTGTGGGTCACATCCCCGTATCTGCCACATGTAGGCAGCACGGCATGCATAACAGTTGAACCTTTGCAGCCAGATGAGCATCAATTATTCATTGTATCAAAAACCAAAACGCTAGAGCATGGAGCAGGCGGTTCAAAGCAGCAGCATAAGCAAAGCAAATGCCAAAGAAATGAAAAGTATGTCCAAAACTGTGACAGAGCGCTCAGCTACTTTTCATGTGACACTGTCAATTGTCTCTCATCAAAGATCTTGAGTACTTGTGAAGAGATTACAAAAATATTCAAAGATACAATATTTGTATTTTGAAAGTTAATTTGACACAAAGGAGTGTGCATGAGGGAACGTTTATAATCAGCACTCCAATAAACTCACAAATGACTCTAGTATTTTATAAGCTTGTTAGAAACAAATCACTCCCTTAGCTTATATTTACTTACTGATGAATCATAAAAGGCCTCAATACACAAAGAGTAAATTCAAAAATGTTTTCCTTTAGTTTTATCTTCTATGACAACACTGAAACCCTCTTGGTTCAGGCTGTGATTCTCAACCATGCTCCTCTTGGTTTTATGGCTAAATATCAATTTCTCTGTAGAAGCAGAGGCAGTTTTGAACCTCGATTCCTGCCCTTAAGTCTCCTGTGAAGTAGTTGCCCTGGGCACAAGCTGAACTGCAGTAGTTGGATTTGCCTCCTGCCCTCATGCTGCCTGGTGGGGGGAGGTGAGAGAAACATGGCCAGTTGTGCATATTTACAACACCAGTGAAGCTGCAGCCTGAGTCTTAGGAGGAAGAGGAGAAGATATGCATGTCTCCTGGAACAATGCACAAGACAGCAAAAGCACACAAAAAGAGATTCTGTGATATATTTGTATAAGCCTGCAAAGGTCCCAAATAGCTGTATGAACTGCAAAACACATCAACTGCTTCAACTGCTTTGCAAAGGCACAGGAAAGGTGTCCGTACAATATAAGCCCCTATTACCGCTCAAACACCTTGCACACTCTTGTCAGTGCAACAGCCCAGTAATTGACCACAGCTGAAAAACCCTTTCAGCCTGTTTAAAAACACTGTGATGCTTTAATGCAATGCAAGTCATGCTTCACTAGACAATGCAACACTTACACCTTCCAAATGCTGTTAGTTATACACCAGCTCAAACCAATAAAGTTCTAGTGGTGAGCACAGGAGACTAGTGTTAGCCACTGACTCCTGGCAGTAGCTGTGCCAAGCTACCTAAGTGTGCCACGATAGCTAGATTTCAGAAGTAATTGCTTGATAGATCGGCATGCTGGATTCATAACCGACAAGTAACACAAATGGTGGGAAACAAAAGTTGGCAGAACAACGTCTCATTTCTCTAATGTAACTAAGTGCTGCATGCAGTAATGGGAGTGGTGGGGATACTTGCCTTTAAGCTCTTATTTACCCAACAGAAAGAATATGGGGATATCCTAATGCAGCTTTTTACTTAATTTACAGTCAAGCATTACAAAAACATTTTATTGCGGTCTGTAAAGATGACCTATTTACAGTAGCTGAGAAATGACACACCACATTTAGGCATAAGTGCTTGCAGTAGACACACAAATGCAGAGCACCTTTGCAGAAATAAACGGAACGTAGACTTTTATTCTAGATGTCCTTGTTGCTTCATGTACAGACATCATTCACATAATCATCCTTTAAAGATGAACCAAATGCTGCCATGGGCTGAGATGGCTGGCCACACATCAGCTTTGTAATTATGTTAAGCTGTTGAAATGAATAAACACAGCGAGGCTTACCCACAGCCCTGTTATCCACTGGCACTGCCAAAGGGTGAGGCTGTGAACTTGAGAGTGATGCTGCAAGCTTGCAGCTGCTCACCCAGCTCCCATTGTTGCCGACCACAGCAGCTTCTTGTAAGATTTTGAGGTGGTTTTCGTAATCTGCCTAGTGTCGGGGCTGGCCTGGTGGTCTGTGCAGGAAGCTGTGAATCACTGCAATATTGCAGAATCTATCAACAAAGGTTCCCGAACGTGCACAGCCCCTGTGATTGTTAAACATGATTCAGGTATGTATTGAGCCAAGATTATTAATCATCACAAACGTATACCTTACAGCTTAGAATTCACATTTCCAGAGTACATTACAAGTTGCTTTTATTTCTAGAAATTTTAATGGCAGCCAGAAGAATAATATTTTTTAACTAGTGCACAAGCCATAAAGCATTGCACAGGAATTTACTAGAAAGTACAAAGTTGACAAGTAGTACATTTTCAAAATCTGCTAATCCTGGAAAACAAAACTCAGGTCTCAAAAGCCACTGCCATGTGGCACTCCAACGGCACCTTCTGTGATCATCTGAAGGGACAGAAACTACCAGTCGTGGAGTTAAGATCCCTCATCCACCTCTTTGGCCAGCAGCTGGAGATAAAGGAAGGCCCATGGATGGGGCAGCCCAAAGACACTGCTCTGCTGTGCAGGTGAAAGGTGAAAACAGCAAATTTCAGTGAGAATGATAAGTAATAAGTACAGGTTCATAAGTTATCACTGTGAGTTAATGAAATACAAGTGCCTTTCTTGTGCATCACCATACTTCGTGATCAGGTGAGAAGCAGTTGCTAGTTTTAAAACAAATCCCAAAAGAGGGAAAACATCTATTGCATCAAGATTTTATACCAGGTACTTCTGCCAACAATGCCTGAACCAGAAATTGTTGCCTTGAATGATAATTTAGTTTCATGCATTCAATTACTTTCTGTGCTGTGTCTGATGTAGATAGAAGGGATTCACCTGTGCTTGGCAGCTATAAAGATCATGTGGCACCTGAAGCAGCTCATCAGTTTTGTTTAACAGTGAAATCACATGGACAATTAATACACAGACAACCAAGCACCTGAAACAACATTCCTGTTTCAGAAACACAGTTTGTGCACAAACAGATCAAAACTTTTGTCTTTGCATTCTACACCTCCCCCTCCCACCTTTGGCTAGGGCCAGTACTCTGAGCACTAGCATACTTGCTTTGCTCAATGTAAGCAAGACACACCACTGCACAGGAAGGTGGAGCAGCCAGGAGTGGGCAGCTGCAGCTCTCCCAAAGAAAAGGCTTAGCAGGTGTTGGCTCAGAGGTAGCCTCTGCCTGCTGCCCTGGCCTGGGGCAAACTTGTTGCCTCACCTGCCTGCACCAACCTTCAACAGCAACAGAGGGAAGTGCACGAACATGTGCACATTGGCCTAAGTGGCAGCGATCCCAGGGCTTCCTAGCCAGGGACTTTCCTGACCCCAGCAGCAGCACCGTGCCACCCCGCTGGTGCACAGTGAGAGCATGGGCAAACCCCAGTCTGGGCATTGGAACCCAGATCACAAAGCAATGTGAAAAGTAATTTCAAAAGGATCGCAAAACCTGCAACAGCATTTACACTGTTATCTGGCAGGTGCTAAAAGCCGCCAGTATCACCCTATTCCTGCTACACACCAGCAAAGTCAGAGGAAGAACTTCTTGCAGTGCTCCTGTCGCAAGTTCAATTACATTTCTGCTGCTTTCCCATTTAGCATGCGTGGGGCTGCGCTTGTGTGCTCACTTATCCCTGGCTGTGTACCCGCATGTCTCATCTGAAACAATATCTGAGCCCAGGTGCTGCATCTCTAACTATTACAGGTTCTTCACTCATATGTGCAGAGTTCAAATAACCAGCAAAGATTTTAAGTGTTTTCATTGTACCATTCGGTTTCCTTCTGCTTTTCAAAGCAAAGGATGTAATAATCAATAAAGATTTTTAAAAGAATTAATTATCACTATCATCAAGTTAAGCTCCCCGGTGCCTTGCTCTCCCGTGCCTGCCTGCATCTTCTTCCCTTCCAGTGAAGGATCTGCCATCTCTGCATCGTCCTCATGCTTTGGAGCCTTAAAGCACTATTAAAATCAATTCACTTGGTGTCAAAAGCTCTCATTCTTCTTGCATCCACCAGTACGGCTGTAATATTCATCAGATTTTTACCACCAGGATTAATGTTATAAAATGTCACTTGCTACAGTAAAATTTATCAACATTATTATATACCATAGCAACTGCCACCACAGACAAATGCACTACATTAAAATTTTGTCTAGAGCTCCCTAGAGGAAACATTTGCTGCAATTTGTATAACAGTTTATATATTTATGCTATTTAATGGTACAAAGCAATAATTATGACTTCATTCAGTGATAAGCAACAGCATTATATAAATCAGATGCGGATTTAGAACATGCCAGCTTTGTCACTGGCCTACTACTTGTAAATTATGTTGCTGTTAAAAAAAAAAAAATCTAAGCAAATATGAGTTAGCAGCAGGAAGCTAATAATGTGCCTCCAGCTGTTCCAGTTAACCTGCAAATGTGGCCATCTGCACCTCAGGAGAAAAAGAAAAGGAGAGATAGAGGGAGGGAGGAAAAGGAGAGAGGAGAGAAGCTCCCGCCAACACCACCACAAAGCCTAGGCCCTGAGCGCTAGGAATGACCTTGCTCCTTATGACCAGACAAACACATATTTAAAATTAGAAAAGTTTGCGAAGAATAGACCTTCCCTTTCCCAGACCCACATAAGGAGGATAAAAAAAAAAAAAAAAAAGCTGGGGGGAAGTCTTCTCCACAGCCTTTTTTCTAGAACAGGCTGCCTTTCACCTCTGTGGTTATTATTTACTGCATTGCGGGTTTATCCAATGGACAGGTTTTCTTTGCAACTTCTGCCTTTCATTTTTACTTTTTAACACCTCTCCATAGACCCATCTTGTATTGTTGAAAGACAAAAAAAATGGTGGTCATTGTAATAGATTTATTCCTGCTTCAGACAGTTTGAAATGGATCTGCAGGGTACAAAGGCTAAACTATCAAACAAGACCAAAATTCTCAGATAGAAAGTCACAGATCTTGTAGTGCACAGCGGCTTCACTCCTACCTTTGGGTTCACAGGGATGAGGTGTCCTTAGGACGCATGAGTAGTGTTTGCTCAAAGATTATTTTATAAGAGACTTCTGTGGATCTGGGTCACGAGGAGCTGTCACACAGTATTCCCTTTGACATTCACCCACACACTGAAGACAGAGTGGCTGAAAGCGCGTGTCCTGTACCTCGTTTCACTTTGGTAATTTGACAGCAGTTTAATACTAACAATTCTCCAAAATTTTTGTAACCAAGGGCTCCCAAACACCCACCCCTCCTAGATAAGGATGGGGAGGGACTCAAAGGATTTATTTTAGGTTGTTGTGGTTTTTTTTAAAGATCTGACTCTGTAAAACAAGGAACGTAATTCCTGTGAAGGATACCAGGTCAGGGAGGTCAGCACACCTTGCTGGAGCCACATCACTCTGCCTTGCCTGTACTGCTACACGGTGCCTTTGTACTGCAAATCCGCCTCCACTGCCCCAAAAAAGCCTTGTTCTGACACAGGTTAACAAAGCAGCAGTTAGCCTTCTGATGCTTAAATAGGCTCAGGATTATCACGACTCTTAAACCAAAAAGTCACATCTTGCTTCTTCCAAAATTAAGCAATCCAGTTCGTTTCCTTGTTTCAGGTGCACATCTGCTTGCACAAGTTCAAGTGTCATAATTTTAATAAAACTCTTACAATACTCAAAGCGTCCAATATTGAGCCTTGTAGACCCTGATCTCATGGGTAAGCAGCATGAGCTCCTCAGACCACATCACAGCCACAGAACGGGGATCTACAGCTGAGCAGGGTTGTATAGACCACACAGCTATTATTAGATTTTCACCAAGGAAACATGATTTATCTTCATTCCAATTTTTATAACTATAATTCATTCCAATGCTAACCCCATTTACAGGGATTTATAACTCACTTGAAAGATTAACTTAGCCGTACATAATTTCAAAGGAACAAAACCAGTTCTTTTTCTCAGAAAAGACTGAATTTACTTTAAATGGATCAGCTGTGATAGTCTTAGGGCATATGTATGTCCCTTTAATTATTTTCTCCATTTTCTCTATTTTAAAGTGTTTTGTGACTTGTTGTCATTTAACATGGACTAGTTCTTAGAATTTTCAGGTGAAATACCTCACCCTGATGGTACATGCACACAGTAACTGCCCATCTTTTAAAAAAATTTACACAACACTTTGGGGATATTGGTGGATATGTTAAAAACTGATTTGCAGTAGGTTACAAACAACAGTTGCATGCTGAATCAGTAAGTTACCAGCATTTACCCTTAGGATCACGTTAACCAATGCAAAATGCTAGCAGTGTGATCAGGGAGAAGAATTAACTATCTCTCCAGAGGAAAATAAGATTTCCAGGTACACCTGTATTTTCATCTGGCCTTTCAAAAAATAATTTCATCCAGAAATTGCCATATCTTTGAAAGCACCTGGGGTAACACTGAGCTTCCTAATATCAGAATGTCTGTAACAACAAGCAACATACAAAAATGCTACAACTGCTGTTGAATATCCAAATTCAGTGCGACATTTGTGCATCATGGCACAATTCTGGTGTTCGATGAAGTCCTACTTAATTACATCAAACCTCCACTTAGTCCTTTGTTGCCTTCAGAGGCAGATAACAAATAAAGATGGTAAGCATACACATCAAAATAATACATGTTCACATGGCCCCTCAGACATCATCAAGATTGGTGTCTAGTAAGTCATGTTGCGTGAACTGTGCATGTGGAATTCCTCAGATGCTTTATCTGCTCAAGTTTTGAATGCTCCTCTCTGATGGGATGCCATACATCTACATTTTATCCCTATCTGTTCACTCCTAAAAATCATAAAAAAGAGATCTTAGATACATGCAAATGACTCATAACCCTCATTTATAAAGAAACCCTTTTACATTGCCTCAGTGAACTAGGAGGGTAACATCAGATGGACTCTCATGTGAGCATTAATAACAGAAGAGGAAGCAGATGGGAAGGGGGATGAACAGCTATTTCTACAACCATTAATAAAAATATGGTTAAAACATCTTGCTCTAAAATCTAAGCTTACTCATTTAATTAATTTCTTTGATCTTGTCAGAATGTTTCTCCCCTCCTTGTGCGAGTGTGAGCGGCAGCAGCAAAGAACCATCTGCACCCCATGCAAATACAACAACCCATATCCCTAGCATGCAATGCCCTCCCGGCCTCTCCTCAACCATAGGAAATCTCCCTCATTTCTCAAGTTCCCACTCCTGACACTCCACAGGGTTTTGCATTGCATGCTGAGAAACCACTCAAGTAAGCTCTCAAACTTAGCAAGAGAAAAGTTTGACTAGAAAAATTTAACTCCAAAATAGATGGTATGAGAAATGTCAAAAACTGCAGTCAAATGGAAGGCCTTCCAATACCTCAGTGGCGCTACAAGCATCCAGACAACAAATTTACAGCATACAGGTGAATAAACCATTTATTATATCATGCAAAGGATCATGCACGTCTACAGAATGGTTTTGAGGCGATAAAGTTGAAGGAAAAATGCCTACAAGCTCACACAGATAATTCTATGACATTTTCATTCTCTCCTTATCAACATGAACAATTTTATCAAGACTTATTACGCAAGCAGCAAATATACAGAATGAAGTTTCAATAGCACTGTATGTAAATGAGAACAAAAGTTCATAACATTGTTCAAGTTATTTCATCATGATAGTTTATGTAGATCTCCACAAAAATAGGTACAAAAATAGTTAATCCTGATGATTTACAGCATATCATAACACATTCCTGCTGTATGGAGGAATCCACCTCTCAAACACAAGTGATTTTGCAATCACAGATGAACTCTGGTACTTAAGTACAATGGGATACGTTTCACAGTGTCAGCCCTAATTTTCAGCCTTGACTTTGATTTCCCCTGCCTTGGTGGGTTCCAGTCAGAACCTCAGCGTTACTCTAATGTAGCTTTTTTGTGGTTTTAATATGAATATTGTGTCAAGGATCTGAGATATTAAGAATGACAATACATTATTATTGCAGCAGGGAAATCTCCAGAGTCCTAGAAGTAGGATTTCAAAAACCACAGTCAAAAATCAATAGCAATCCACAAGAATTCATAAAGGAAACACATCAGTCAGCATCTCTGAATACAAATCTTAAAATTTATCTTAAGCAGACTGGACAAATACAAGTTATTTAAAAGTCAGTGAAGGACATGAACGTGTCCCAGCTCTTCAGGCTGCAGGAGGGAGCCTGTCTTGCTTGGCTACCCCAGGAGTGTCAGAGACAACCCTGTCCTCTGCCAGAGCCCCAGGGACAGTTCCAGCCTGGCTGAGCCAGCGGGTCCCCAGCAGCCATGTGGGCAGGGAAGATGCTACATCCCCAGCACCAAATGCGCCCAGCAGAGACCCAGCTCCTCCCTCCAAAACAACCATCCATTTATCCGGGAGTGCTCATCTGTGCTCTCTGATAAATGTGATAATGAGAAGAAATGCTAAAAATTGTACATGCAATCCTTTGATGAATTCACAGCCAGACATCTGTTTGCAAGGTAGCTGGCCCATTAGCTACCTCCAGCAACAGGACTTATTATTGCTTGGGTTTGATTTACATTAGCAAAAATATCTGCAAAATTAATTTATTAAACACTTCATACATATATAGCTAACTATGTATTAATACAGCATTATCAAAGCATCCTAATCCTCCTCTCAGGAAGAAGCGTGCTTAACTAGCATAGATAATAGAAAATATCACATACAGAAATGTCCATAAGGTGAATGCAAACATCTGGCCTTTGCCATCTGAAATGTTGCCCAGGGACCAGGTACATCAGTACAAGGCTTACAGCTTATTCTCATCATTCACATCACTTGTCTACGCTCTGACTTTGAAATAAGTTTTTGAAAGAAAAAAAACCTGCAAGGTGCTCAAGATGAACAATCTTGCTCTCTTAAGTAAGAGTTTGCAGTGGTGCTCAGAGAAAGTAATCTTTCTCTGGACCTCACTCTCACGTACGATTTGCACAAAAGAAAAGCTGGGTTTGATTCTCAAAGAAGGTGAAGTTATAAGCAAAAGAATCACACAATGGCTAGAGTCCAAATCTTGTAAAAGATGTTAAGAGTTAGTCAAATACTCTCAGAATCGTCCTAAAATCTCACAGCCCGCATGCTTTCCCACTTCTACTCAAAACACCTTAAAAAAACATCTGTTATGATTTTGGAGGGGAAAGGCCAGAGGATGCAGTTCTGATGGTGGTCTAGGGTTTTCAATTGGTACTCAGGAGACTTCACAACTGTTTTTAAATGGAAGCACATAGTGTTCCCTGGCTGAGTGACACAGGGGCACTGCTTAATGGCAGAGGAAGATTTGCTGGTGATGGCACTGAGGACTTCCACAATGCCCAAAGCCCTCTGAATTCAGCAGCATTTCTTGTTGAGGCCATGGGGAATGCTGCTAGAAACCGCAGCAGTCTTTCAGAGCAATCATGAGACACAGTTTACTGTACGTGTGCTATGTATTATGCATATTATTTATTAATTTATGTAGATTAGTAGACTGCATGACCAAAAACATGCCATCAGCAACGATGGGCATCCAAGCCTGCAGTTAAGGCTTCATCCAAAATTGGTTTCCATCATGGAAAGGTTATTTTTTTTTTACTGATTCCAGAGAATCTCGGTTCAGGCCCCAAAGGCACTGAGAGGAGCTGCTTTTACTGCAGTAGTCACAGCAGAGATAGCTGAAATCTCCATTACAATGGCTCTGTCACAGGTACTGCAGGAAGACAAATTCATTTAGGGAGCCCTATTGATAGCTGATTTGTTAGATCTCAATTGCAGAGCTCTCTGAAGGGCGATGTTACCATCCTACAAAATAATTTAAGCTTATAGTTACCATTCTACTGCCCAAACACAAAGGGTCAGGTCTCTATATCCAGGGTAGAAACCTTTACCGTGCATAACTGATACCGATATACAAGACAAAATCCTGTAAAAGCTTTTTGTGTGTTTTGTTTTCAAGCCCAAAAAAAAAAAAAACCAACACACCAACAACCCACTGACAGCTAAAAATTAACCTCCTGGCACATACTCCTGCTCATCTACACTTCCCCCACATCCTGCACCTATATATTCACAAGACAACAGCACCCACTTCAAGAATTTCTTTCTACCTCATTTCATCAGAGCAAATTAGGAATAACCTCACTAAAGCCAACTCTGCTATATGATGAAAAAATTAATCAGCAGTGGACTCACACCCTGGGATTTTCTTAAAAATCTGACAGATCTGTTAGTACTGAATTCTCAATCTGCCCTAGTTACCAGATGCGAGATGGAAGGGCATCGAAAGGACAATAGATGTGCGATAGTTCCTAACCAATGTTGAAACACATTCTGACGAAAGTCACATTTCTAGAATATCCCAAAGCAAAAAATTCTCTTGAATCTGAAATTGAATATTTTTTCAGAATTCCTTGTCTTTCTGTCTTCTTTAGCTGCCACAGCTGAACTCCCAAACCTAAGTCGTTCCTTGTCAATAAACGCTGCAAATACGCATAAATAAAAGGGATCAGCAAAGGAAGCTGCTTGCAGTTACTGCCTTATCCACAAGAGAGCACAGTCACCCGAGCACATCCCCAGCCTTTTGTAAATGCCTAGTGTACGTACAGAGCACTGTATAACTCAAAAATTATAATTAAAGTGTCTTAGCTCCTGTATTTATAGTAACATTTAAACTACTGTGCTTTCTTGAAGTCAGAGTCATTTACTGGAGAACAGCACACTTTATGGTGAACAGATCTTTGAAACTATACCACGGGGATATGGCACAGCCACATGTAACTCAATATATGTCAACAGCTGTAAAAATATTGGTAGGAGAAGGGAAGAAAAAGCCATGAGCACAGATCAAGTGCCCTGTCTCTCACATCTGACTGTTTTCTCCCTCCCCTCCTCCCTGCGCATCCTCCCCCCCCCAATAATTGGGCAATTTTGGTGCAAGCTGTCATAAAAGCCAAGGCTTCTTTGAGGTTGAATGATCAAAAAGGTTATAAATGAAAATGATTTCAATGTTGGAGGCCTAGCGAGTGACCAAGGCACTTTCTGTAGCAGAAGGGTTTGTTCTAATCTTACCAACTGCACGCTTTCGTCAGAGCATATTCCTAGGGAGTTCACAGCTCCCCAGGGCGAAGCTACAGTAAATTCTGACTAATCCCCTCTGCATACAAATGAGCCCCTGGTAAGAGAAACTGCAGGGTCAGGCAGCTTATGCACAGCACTGAATCTCCAGGTCTGTGCCTTCAGGAAACCAAACAAAATGGCACTATATTTTGATTTTATTTTTTTTTTCAATGGGATAAAGTTCCTGAAAAATAAAGGCTCGAATCCTAAAATGCAGGACAGGCTAAGAAAAGAGGAAAAAAAGCAAAGATCACCTCTCCTTTCACATGCCCAAGCAGTGGAGTAAAAAGACAGTATCAGCCCCTTAAAAAAAAAAAATCTATTAATTTAAACTTTTGCTTGTCTAAGGGAGTGGTGAGTTTGGATGACCATTTAACAAAAAAGGAACATGGCATGAGATAAAATGTTTACTAGACTATTAGAAAATAGCAGGATTGAATCCTGCACCTTCATTGGCTGACTTCACCATATCAAGATACTATAAAGCACAGAGTCATTTATATTCATTCCCTGGCATTTCAAGGGATCTTTAAATGTTAAATTCTGCACCTATTGCTGTTTTAAAAGTCTTCAGCATTGCTTAATGCAAGATGTGATTAATTTTTCCAGCTGTGCATTATTTAATCACAAAGCATGTATTTGTTATAATTATTAACTCTTGGTAGTATGGGATACTCCTGTTTCACAAAAATTCCTTGAAGCAATTAGGTGCACTGTAGTGAGAAAGGCTGGAGCTGTTGGCATTGATTATCCTGCAGCACTGAGGAATGCAAGAGGAAGGGGCTACAGAGCAATCCTTTCTAGAGGTGACAGCAACCTGCTCTCCCAGGGATGTGGCAACTGCTTTGTGCACTCAGCACCTGCTGGGATCCAACACAGAGAGCGCTCAGTGAGAGTCACTCGTAGCTCTCCTCTCTGTACACCTTCAGAAAATCACCTATATTTGTATATATACAGAGCTTGGGGTGTTTACATTCTGCAGCCATTTAAATACAATTCAAAGATGCCATCCTGTGATCCTGTATTTAGTTTTATAATATGCAACTTTCACATATTCACATTCAATAAGTTATGAGGTCAAGATGCAGACTGGTTCAATTTTACAGTCTCAAATTTGGTGTTTCTTGGAGATGATTCTGCAACCTGTAAAGACACTTGAATGTTCTACAACTCAGCCTTTGAAGTTCTGGTTTAAAATCCCCCTTAACACTAAGCTAGTAATTTTCTAATGCTTTTTTTGTGCTTAAAATTGACTCATTTGAACCTTGCAAGTTCACCCTAAAGCTTATTAGCTAATAAGTAAATGGTCTTACATGGTGGTGTTGTATTAAAAATCCTAACCAACTAAACCCAAAACGTTGGCTGAGGAGACATTGCTGCAGAGCTGATCCAACAAAGACTTAGCGTGCCATGGGGATGGATCTGCATCAAGCCTTTGCTCTGCTTTACAGCCAACACAGTCCTCAGGAAGTGTGAGTAGCAGGCACTGCAAACCCCAGCGCCTCTTTCCAGCTACACCCCCATGTGCCCTCGAAGACTTGTAAATAAAACCCTCCCAAACTCCATGCTGGACTATGTCCCACACACCCCATGAACCTCTCCCTACTTTTTTTTGTTGGTGGTAAGCTGCCAGACAGAAGTTCTGCTACAGTTAAAAAGAAAACTATGTAGCTCTCCCATCTACTTGCCATGAGACAATATTAAATGTTTTGCACTGTGCTTCAGCCACAAGGAATTGCAATCTATAAAAGGCACCACTGCACTGAAGGGGGGACTATATACCACTCCATGGAAAAAAAGTCTCCCATCGCAATCAGGAAAGTGTGTTATAGGGATGACCTTCTGACACAAAGCACAAATCTATCAGTTTGCCATATCTTACATGCTTCTGGTTTTTATCTCTTCTGCACTCCCAACTCATCTTTTAATTAGACAAACTCTCATGGAAGACAACAAGAGTTTTGTCTGACTGAGGGCTGGGTTGAAGCATAATTGGATCACAATTCCAGGGATAACAAAGGATAAAATGCAGCTCAAGGTAGGAACCAAAAATGCAGAATCTTTGGAGTTTTAAAATTAAACATTCTGAGAGGGAGCTGCAGCAGAGGCTCCACCATCTGACCCAGGAGGAAGTTCTCCACTCTCCCATCTGCAGACCCAAAGGCACCACTAGCAGTGATGCAGTGCAGCTCTCTTATGTGCGCCAGCACCCAGACACGAGCCAAAAAAGGATGAACAAGAATAATACTTAATCAATGGCATAACTCAACAATACGTCATTAGTGAATTTACTGGCAATTTTGACATACCACCAAAACGCCCACAAAAATAACTAGAGAACAGTTTCATAACACACCTATAATACACGCTTGAGCATAATTATATTTAAATAAGAAGGTAACACTAATTATACGCAGTAAAGGAGTTTTTCTTTTGTTTCTTTCCATTTCTTAAGTAGACTAAGGACCAAATAATAAACAGACTAAATGCAATGTTAAAGTGTGGGAGCTTGAGCCAAGAGTGTTCCACCATGACACTAAGAAACAAAGTGGCTGTGAAATAGAAATGTACAGCAGCAAACACTATACAGTACCCTTTACACATATGCTTTATGAGAATGTATGTATTTAAAATTCTGACAAAGTAAATAAGGCTCCTAAGTGACCCACACAGTGGATTTTCCTTTAAAAAGGCAGGAGTTGCTGAAAGCCAAGTTCTTGCTGCCGAATTCCTGGACACAGTTTCCAACTATTCCAATCAAGCAGCTCTGTGGTTGGGCTGGGATTTCAACTTGCCACAGTATGAAGTCCAGTTTGGGCTATATTCCCTTCCCTCTCTCAGCTTGATGAAGGCTTCCCCGCAAAATCAAAAGGCTTACTGTCAAGTTTTCAATTGGTCTGGGCTTCATGCTATCATATGTGTGGTGATGGCAAGGAATATGAATGCGGCTCTGGCTCTACCATGGGGCCTTGAGGTTTCGTCCAATTCATCCAGGGACCTTATGAAAGTAGAGCGGGTCTCTTTTCATGTATATTCCGACTGCTGAAATTCCCTAGATGCACTGCAGTGTGCAAACGCGGTGTAAAAAAGAACAATAGCTTGAGAAAAACTGAGGCAAGTCTACTGAGTATGCTTAAGATAAACCAGCCGAGCTAATGCAAAAAAACCCTGATAGACATTCTTCTGCATTCATAGCTTAATGAAAATAAAACCTTTTAGAAGTGAAACAAGCTTCTGCATACTAGCAAATATAAAATTGCCACGTTAACTTATAAAAATCAATGCAGGTCTCCAAAATGTAAATATAATATTCAGCCCCTTCTGTTCAGATGAGATTAGATAGCTAGAAACACTCTAAACATTTCAAAACCAAACAAACCAATCCCAAACCCACAACAATGAAACCCACCAAAAACCCTGAAAAACATCCTTTCAAAAACCTACACACATTAATTCTGTTTGCACACCAATTTGTCACCTGTAACTTTCTATGTTTGGAATTATTCTACAGCAGGAACGAGTTCACAGAAAACTAAAATCTCACAGTGATAGAGATCATTCCTAAACTGAGTGAGACAAATCCTTAAGAACTCAAGTTATTACTTCAACTAACAGCAGCTAAAAAATGAAATTTTTTTGGTAGGCTTCGTTGTTGTTATTGCTGATAGCACAGTACACTGCTGCTTTCTGGAAGAGCAAGAGAATGGTAGCAAGTTTTGTTTCCACTAGCTGTGATATATTCTGTGGGTCAGGCCTATAATGCATTTTAACTGCACTTTATGTAATTTAAATTCACTACCAATAAAATTTGTAACATATGCATTTGTTGCAACCACATTTACTAAGAATATTCATCATACTGTTTCAAAAGCAGAAGTAGAAAATCATTCTCAGTATTTAGCTCTTAACAAATTTAGATAGTTAGCTCTTTACAAGCACTTTAAGTATTTTATTACCAGTACTGGACTAACTTACTAACCTTGTTCTACAACCAGCAGAAAATCTTGCTAGTCCTGTAGTTTTTCAAGGGCTGGTAAAGGTGACTTATTTGACTCTACTAGAGGCCAAAGGTACATACGTGCCCTGCATTCACCAAGCAAAAGAGCATACATTTCTTATTTGCCTCTGTTACGTAATGCACAGCAATAGCCAAGCAAAGCGCTTTCTCTTTGAACTACTTCCTCTATATTTAAAAGATGATTACTGAATTTGCATTAGATCTATTCTGCTACACAAGTAAAAATCATCTTTAACTACTGCCAATACAAATAAATAATATTAAATAATACAATCTATGTGATCACGTACACACATGCACAGTCCCAGAGAGGAGTATCACCTCTGAAATATATGTACTAGGAACCACCATACAAGAATGAGTCCATGTGTGAAACTTTAAAGTCCAAATGAAATTACTATTTCTGCCTTAGGTATTCTGGGAAGATCACTGATTTGGTCTACCTACACTGCTGGAACACCAATGTTTACCGTACACATTACAGATATAGTAAAGCTAGTGAGATCTGCTTTTCAACTCACTATATACATTCATTTCTATCCAAAGTCATCCTCAATTTATATAGAAAATAGTTTTACATATGCAAACATTAACATTGGATAACGCTGAAAAGTGTTGGATAGTTTGGAATAAGCATGGAAACTAAAACCAGGAACCTATGACATTAACCTAATTAATTACTAATAGTTATGCTTTAGCCGAAGAACGCAAGTTCTTTATTTTATAGGGTCCTTCCCCAAATGAGACTGTTACTTCAGTAACTGAGGAATTACCCAGAGTTGTCATATTGTTTTCAACAGTATTTCAATAAATCCTCATGGTATACTCTGCTTCCCACTCTGATCCCTTCCTTTCTGCCAAACTGGAAATTCATTATGCACTATACATGAGGAAGCAAGCAAGAGGGCATACTTTCAAATTCACATCATACATTTCTGATAAGAACTGAAACACTGTAGCATCTGATCTCCAACAAATTATTCATACCACATACTATATACAGACAGAAGTCAGTATTTTAAACAAATATTTTTTAATATTTTAAATAAACCAGACATAAATCTGGTTTGGGCACTTGTTACCTACACCACGAGATAAACAGCCAGTTAACTATAAGTGAAGAGTAAGGCTAGATCTGTTGCAACTGTGCGGAGAAATTAAATAAAAAAAATGGGTACAAAGGCCCTCAGAAGCCAAAGTATGTCAATGTGATAATATAATTAATTCATATTCTTTGTGCACGTTTTCATGAATGACCCTCTGCATTAAAAATTGAGAAGCTGCTGTGAAGCTGGCATATACCAAGGACAAGAAAAGCTACTCTTGGTCATAGAAGTGAAGAGACAACCAAAAGGCAGGGATTCATTTATTGCTACTAAGGTAAGACACAGTCAGACAAACATGCACCTGCAGAGAAGTAACAGAATTCAGTGTAGGGACAAGCATCAGCACAGTGTTCAATGTGTTATCGTCCATGGGGTAGAGGGGTGGGTAGGTGAGGGAGCCTGAACTTGCCTGGTTACTGGGGACTGCCTCTCCCCTGGCAAAGACATACCAGGAAACAGAGGACAGGCCATAAAGATTTCTGGTTTTATAAATAAGCTCTCTGCTAACTGCAGATTTATATAAGCACGCTCCCTGGGGAACCGGATACGCTTTAAGGTCAATATCAGCAAAAAGCAACCGTGTGAGCTGATCAGCCTTCTTCACTCAGAGGGGCAACAGTTCAAGAATACTTGTATTCTTTTATTTTTTCAGGGAGAAAGACAAGTACAGAAAAAAAGGATTATTTTTACAGTGACGCCAAGTAACAGCTTTTGACTGGACATGCCCTGTCTTGATCCTCGAAAATTACCTCCCTACCTTCCCAAGTGTCGGGCTGCTGAGGCTGAAACCTGCTGCACAACCAAACTCCTGCCTATATTTGATTAATAAGCAGATGCCTTATTTTAAAATGTAACTTTTCTTTAAGTTACATCCTTTTCTTCAGTTTTCGGTTGGAAACTTGGCCTAAATGACAGCTGTGTAGGCCTCACCCCAGCTCAGCTCAGCAGGAGCTCTAATGTACTTCATTCTGGGGCTGGGAGCTGCTTTTAATCTATCAGCATGACTCTGCAGCTGCTGTAAGCTAGCTGAAAATTGTCTGCATACACAGGGTTTTAAATTTTGTAACCCTTTTGGTGCAACTTGCATTTAAGCAGGAACTCAGAAAGGCAGCCTCCACGATCCCTGGAGAGTTAAAGGAAAGCTCGAGACAACAGTCTGCAGGGCTCGCAGGGCACACCAGAGACCTCCGAGCAGATTAGGAGTTTTCCTGAGTTCACAAGTTCAAATACCAATTTCCAGTAACTGTTTGAATGGATTTAGCCTTGTTGTAAGTCTGACATTCAGCCTACAAGCCAGGCAAATAAATATTTCTGCTTTACGTTAGATGCCTTTAGCAATTAAAACCATCCCTGTGTATTTTTAATAGCAATTGGCCCGTAGTTGGCTCTGCCTCTTGTTTGCAGCTTTTAAGAAACTGCAGAACTATTATATCCTCTTCCCTGAAAGCATGCTGCAATTACTTAACATACACAAGACAAACTTCAAATACTCATAAAGTAAAATGCAACTGTGTAGAAGCGTTAAATCTGCTACTGCCATCAACAGAGCCTAAACACAGTACAGTAACCCGGCGTCATCTATTCCAGTGGGACTTGAAGAGGACGGATATGAATCCATTGCCAAATATTTACACTTCGAATTCTTACAAAATATCCTGAGTCCCTAAGGGATTAAGCATAATCTCACATGTCAACAACCACCAACAACAAAAATTTTAAATATGGCTGCAACATGTTTTCACAAAACTTTACCATGATTGCTGTTAAAAAGTCTCTTGCTTTTCTAGTTTTTAGTAAAGAGGCAGCAAAGAACCTCCTCCTCTGGAAAAGCGTGGCACAACTGCTGATGTGCCAGCGAGTCTCTGCCAGGCACATTCCTCCACGCCTGCCCAGAAGCTCGGGCTCTGCAATAGCCCCTCTTGCTGCAGGGATGCTGCTCGCTGTCTGTGTGCCCCGCAGCCACGACCCCCTGCACTTCGAGCAGGGCAGGCCTTGCGGTTAACCACTGACGGCTGACCTAATATTTTAATCAACTTGGGGCCAGAAGACAGGGTAACAGCAAACAACCAGAAATTAAAATGTGTGACATGGAGCTCTGCAGAACGCAATCCCAGAGAGCTCCATCAGCCCCACTGGGGCGACAGCCTCCTTCCTGCCTGCCCACAAGCACGTTTCCTTTGAATAAGCAAGGCCTGAAACTGCTCCTCCTTTTCTGATACACTGCAAAGGCTCAGCGTGGAAGGGTTCAAGTATTCACACAGAGCACAAGCAATTTCATAAGGCTGCCAATCAGCACAGCCATCTTGCCAGATCCTACCCCGCAGAAGCTTGTGGGGATGTGGTACTAACCCTCCCACAGAGCAAGCTGCACGTGCGTGCGGAACATTTTTCAAAGGTCTTAAGTAATTTGACTTGTGAAAGTCTCCATAAAGTTATTCACAAGCACATCTCCTAGCTGAAGAGTATTCCCATGCTAATTTTCCACCTTCAAGCGCTGGAGACATACAATAAAACAAAAATAGTAAAAATCAGAAGACCTATTCCACCATCTTATAATTACTGCTTCTCCCAAGAAAAAACCCATTGCTATGTATTTCAAAAGATTAAGCACAGAGCCACTGCAGTCTGGAAAGCAGGGAACCAGGATTTCGGGGCATTACCTTCTGCAGGATGTCTGTAATGAGTTCTCCTCCTGGAAAAGAGGTACCGCAGCCCTAGGCTGGCAGCTGTGTGGACCTCATGGACGGTCCATTTATTTTGGCAGCATTATCCTCCACGGATTCTAGAGGCCCCCTTCTTTGAACTGACTTTCGTTGGGTTTTTTTTTTTTGTTTGCTAACTTCTTTTCTCCCTCACCCTGTGTGTTAATTGCCCTTCTCCACTGAGGTCACTTGGGTTTGCTTTTCTGCCAAATTCTTTTGTTCCAGTTGGTGGTCTATTTGGCCTGGTTAAACCTTTATATTTGACTTTAATTTATTATGTGATTTCATTGTGCAGTGCTTGCAGACTGGCCAATTGGCCCATTATGAAGTTATTAAATTCTATACAGTTATGTGCACATGTACTCAAACACAGCTCTTTGCTACAGTTTACTTCCTTCCGTAGCCATTTGTAATGGAGCAGGGTCCTGTGCTGTGGAATCTTTGCCTTAGCTCCTCTGTTTTAATGACTATAATCCACAAGGAGCAGTAAAAACAGCCAGCATGGTGCCTAGTCTCCCAGCTGCCAAATGTACATCACAGTCCATGAAAAGAAGCTAGGAAGGTACCATTACCTGAAATTCACCTCCACAGACTCAAAAAATTACCTTTACGTGCCCACTTGCTTTTGGAAATGGACAGAAAAAAAACATCCTGAAATCAGAAGCCAATTCCAAAATCTCAGATTCCTAGAAGAATTGATACAGCAGCAGCTGTATCTCTTTCATTTGAGTAATTATCATATAATTAAGTGCATGAATTACAAGAGAGCCAAGGCATTAAATTAAAATATTTAATGCTTGTAAATCTGAAAATGATTACTGTGCTGATGTGCAGCTACCGAGCAGCGAAGCTAATGGCAACATGACAGTACCACCAGCCTCCCATTATTCTGCTGTAGCTTAGAGAAGGCATCAGAATTTTGGAAATCTTTTGCTGAGGAGAAAAATTACCTTTGATTCTTTAAAACTAGCAATTTTTAGGAATTGTACACCTAAATAATGAAAGCAAAAGAGAACAGGAGAAAGAAATCTCTGAGCTAAAATATAATGTTTTATCTCCTGCATAAGGAGAATTAAAAGTGGAAACGTCTTGTTGAGAATCTTAACAGAGAGCCAAACAAAGAGCCATTCCTAGCATTTTCGTTACAGTGGGTCATCTTTCATTACCCAAACTTAGCTTCATCCAAGCTCAGTTTTCAGATTGCAGAATGGGACTTTTCAGCAATTCAAATAAACCAGATAACCAGAAACCTCTACTCAAGGTATTTTCATAACTAGATAACTGACAGAAGAAATCCTTGACACTACAAAATCTAGCTCTTGAAACCTGGGGGCACTTCAGTTTGCACTTCCCTGAGGAAAAAAAGGTGTTACATTAAAATTCTTTTCTGAAGTGTAGAAAAGCCCATTTGTGTTTCTCTAGCGTGTCATTTCGATGTGCATAAATAAGCAAGGAGCGGACGTTGCCTTAGCCCAAGAAAGATCTATAGGCAGTACAGGAGTTGGCCTTGTACCAAATTCCTGCAGGTCTCCTAACGCCAAGACAATTTTGGGGACATTGCTAGACTGGAGATGTCCTCCTGTACCCTTACTGCAGGACCAGCCTCAGGGGATGCACCAAGCCAGGCCCTTAGGCAGCTCAGCCTCCTGCTGCAGACTGATGCATCCTCCACAGGACGTGGCCTCAGCGCATCGTCAGGCTGGGGACAATCAACACAGCATACTGTCAGCATACTGACTCTTTGCTTTATTTACACTGGTATTTTAAAAGTTGAAAAACAACCAAGAAACCCAACATACATTTGGCTGGTATTTCATTGAAGAATCCTTTTGTGCCACAGAAAAACATTGCCACAAAACAGCAACAAACAGCGCATACAGCACGCTGGAACGGAGGATTAGTGGCTTCATGCAGTCTAAGGGGTCACGGCTAAGGGTGGGAGCAGAATACATCATGGCTAAGGGAGGGAGCCCTCCTTCAAGAGGCACAACTCCTTCCTCAGAATTAATGGATATGGCTGAGGGCTCAGGACTTGTACAAAAGGGAGTGTGTGCGCTATTATATATATACATTTATTATATTTTATACATCTATATATGTAATATATACACACAAGTAAAAAATCTATAAAGACATAAATGTTGCATCTATAGACACAACAAATAGGACAAGTTATCTAGTTTAAAATGAACTACCATCAGCTATTACATAAGCAACAAAGGATGCCACTCCCTTCAGAACTAAAGCATATCATCATAAAATATGCAGATTTTGTTATCAAAGATGTTTCAGCACTTCTGACCAGGACTCTTCCTGAAAAGCCCCAAAGTCACCAAGACCCAGGCTTGGCAGCCCTGGTGAGCTTTTAATTAACACAGAGAACGGTGGCCCTTAACTTAGGTGCCAAGCAAATGGCTTTTCATTAAAGCACCTGGAAAAAGGAAAAGGTGCTTTCAAAGTGTTGCCTAAAGGACATTTAATATTCTTTTGAAGAGGAAAGCTGTGTACAAACAAATCTAATGAGAAAATTCAATTTCTTTTCTTGATAACATTCATTACTTTAGGTCTCCTGCCCCAGTGCCATTCCTATCCTAGGGAGTTTCTTCCTCAAAAATTCTTGATATTTTTCCTGGGCTCAGCTCTCACTTATGTCTCCTGCAACTTGGAATGACAGCAACAGAAATCAGTGGAAGTGGGCAAGTACCTGCCTACGCATTATAATGTAATCACAGATGAGCCTGGCCCATGCGTGTGAAGATGTTTGTTTGCAAGGCTGCTGTCATATTTTGGCCTTGGCTCTAGGACAAGGACGTATCTCCTCACAATTATCAAGTGATGCTCCCTGTTACAAAGGTTGAACAGTGGAAGACATCAATACCGTTACAAATACTTCAGGTATGTAGATAGGCTAATAACTTGTGTAGTAATCTCCAAAGCATCCGACTTTCATGTGCCAAATACTTTATCATCACAAGGTGGTAATAAGAAATAGCCACAAGGGAAGGGTAACCTTTTCCTAGTGGTAAGGAAGCCAGGATTTCAGAGTTACTATGTAATTAATTTGCTTTTCAGGAATCAAAACACCCTAAAGCAAAAACAAGTTCAACAGACTTGTAATAACATACTATTGTAGTGTTAAGACCTCTTACTCCTCAGCAAAAATCTTTCCTTTCTGCTTTGTCTCAACTATGAAACCCACAACCCACAATGTAACCATCTCCTGCCTTAACTACAGAATTTTCCTTTGTCTTGGTCTCCTTTCTTGGCTTTCCAGTCCCTGGTGGAGTCAAGGTGCTCACATTAAGGCTATCTCATTGTCCTGTACCAACTCCGAGATTCTCCCACACAGTAATCCTTTCCTGGATTTGTTTTGCCTCCTACATTTCAAGTTTAGATTCTTCTAAACTTCACAGGTGTGAACAACTTCTTGCTAAGCACATCTAGTACCAATATGCAACTATGGCCAAGATTCCAGGTTGACTTCCTTAGGAGGTGGATCAGATTCCACTTCCACTAATCTTCACCAAAAATAATCCCAGTGAAGTGGAGGAAATCAACTCTTCATGAAATCAATGCAAGACACACCAGGATGGGTCGCCTGCCCTGACAGATACTGCTGCACTTGTAGGGACCCGACAACTGCTTATGCAAAGCTCTCCATCACCTTCTGTAAACCTCTGCAAATTGAGCACAGCTCTGCACCTTCACATGCTGCACCCTATGTCCCAGGTACTCTGGGTGCCCAAGTTAAAAAAAATGCCCTTACCTGATGCGCTTTGCACAAAGCAGAGGATGTTTATGGTGCTGTGTGAAAATATAAAATACAACAATGCTCCATGTACTTCAAAGTACCCTGATGTACCCTGATTACAGAATGTTTTTTAATTTGGATCACTCACAGCTAGAGCAAAAACTATCAGTTAATTTTCAGTACGGACCTCCCAGGAAGGTGAGATTATACCTGTCTGTTCTGGCAGGACTTTAAAGAGCCATTTCCTTTATTTTGTAGTATTTTCTTAAAAAGCAAATGTTATTTGCATGTTAACCAACATCAATACTGACAGTAGTGGTAATTATACATACAACAGCTGATAGTTAAAAACTGAGCTTACAAATAACTGAAATTGGATACATCCTTGATGTTACAGATAATATTTTAGAAGTTGGCCCTCTTCAAGGATGTATCAATTGAGAAAGACGATAGATGTTACTGAAGACATAGGAAGCAGGAGATGGCTGAAAAAGTTGAAAAGATTATGCAAGTGCAATGATTTTTGACATAGGGGCAGGAGCTCTACTTAGGTTTCATTCCCCTTTTCATCAAAAGGCTAGTTTCCCCCATTTTATATTCTGTTTATGTGGTCTATTTTAGAAAATCCCATGTACCATTTTCTGATTCTGTATTCAGTGAGCATGTGCAGGCAGGGAGTCAACAAGGGAGCACAACTGACATTGCAGTACGAGTAGAAGAGCAATTGTGGAAAGGTTACCACTGACACACACAGACAAGAGATTGAATTTACCAGTTGTCCTGATGGACAGGCTTAATTTGGGCAATTATACCCTGCTCAATATGGATAAACACTGTAAATCATCCTAATTCTGAGATTAGGGCAGCACAGATAAACTATTTATCTACTTATATAGCACAATATATGTTTTGCTCTGTAGCACTATACATAAAGTACAAACGTAATCTATATGCTTGCAGAAGAGTTTATGTCAGCTGGCACAGTGAAATTGGTTGTGGTTCTACTATTGCATACTTAGTAGGCACTTAAAGCAGTACACCAAACCATAGGTCACTCCCAGAGGCCAGAGCCTGCTAAAATACTGAGCCCCTTCCAGGTTTGTTCATTTATTTGTTTTCATTATAGGTGTCTGCAGTTTGAACACAATCATGGCCCAATTCCACTTCCAACAACAGCAGAAATTTTGCTAGTAACTTTAACAGGAAAGTTTGAAGGCATATTTACACAGAAATACACAGGACAGTAGCTTTGTTAATGTTGAAAGAGCTAATCCAGTTAAGCATCTGTGAAGGATCAGAATTAATTATGAGGCAGAGCAACACTGCACACCCTCATGCAGTAAATATTACTACAGTTGTGCCACGACACCTCTGGTCCCAGTGCTCAGCTTGGCAGATATGCAGGACCCCTGTGTAATCGGGGTGCTGCCCGCACGCAGGCTAACGTGGCTCTGCTCCACCTCTCAGGCATCAGCTCACTACAGCTGTTCTCCCTCAGACCCAAGTTGTCTTCTACCCAGCCATGCTTCTGTACATAAAAGCAAAACAACCCTACATATCCTCAAAGACTTGTTCTTCCCCCTGGCACCTGCAGCTGCCCATGCTGCAGAAATCAGATCCCAAATCACCAGCAGAGCAAGGGAACACCCCTCTCTGGCTTTGTGCCTTCCTCCTGGGAAGCTGTGCCTGCTGGATGGTGGAGGTGGCTGTCCTGGCTCTCCCACACACCAGGGAGTTCCCAAGGGTTCCTCTCCTCTCCCTGCCTGCCTCCCACATCAGCAGCGTGCTCCAGGGCTGGCTGCTTCTCCAGCTTATGCCCCCAACGCCCTCACAACAGCTGTGGGCTTAATCATCAAAATAACATTTTAATAGTCTCATAACTGAACTCCCTTCCAAACATGCCAGTGGAGAGGCTGCAAGAATTCTTCTAACATCTTCAGCTAAACTTACTAATAGGCTGCATTTAAGCGATTAGGCTGTCTTAATGTGTGCCATTTACTGCTGGAGCCATCCCTCCCACCTCAAATTGCCGGTTGCCGTCTCTCATTTCCTAAGTGACTCTATTATCTGCATGAGTATCAAGGTGGTCAGCGCTCCCACACACCAGACCTCCGAAAAAAGCAGGATACCAGGGAATTATCATGAAGGCAGGGTTGCTCCTCTCATTATCTTCTTTCTTCTCTTTTTAAAGGGACTAGTACACTGGTACCCAATCAGCACTCCCAAGGAAGAGAATGTGCTAAGTGTACTTACGCAAATTATTTGAGATCACTGGGGGTTTACTTGCTTTTAACACTTAAAAGGGGGAAAAAAATATATTTTCTACGACACTCATTAGTTTCCTTTTTACTACCTTCACAACTGAACCATTTCTTGCTTTGTAAAATAATTCTAAAGGGACTCCAAACCAGTATTTAGCCGTTGCATTAACTTTTCTCTACAAACTCCAGAGTAAAAGGTGATGTACATTGAAATAACGCTGTGATTTCTCTTCAGTAAATAAGCCATTTATTCAGCAAACTTTCCTTCCCAATTTCCCACTTTTTACCATTTCTTTTCATACCATTGCTACTGGAGTTGGGCAAATGTTTATTCTCAATAGAAATTTTAATGACAGTGATGAGGAAAGCGAAAGAGTTCATCCAGTCTCCTCCCTGCTCACCCATTCCTCTGAAATGCTGTGTTTTTTAAAAAAGCTTCAAATATATGTACACTCATCTCTGTCCACTGTATCTCACACTGAGGGTCCTTGCAAGCCTGAAGCAGGCATGACAAGGCATTTATATCTGTGAACAGGAACAACTGCTACAGAAAAGAAAAAATTTAGATAGTGTCTCCATAGCTCTCCAAATGAAATACTAGCTGCACTAAGCTCTTGCAGTTGACTTTGAAGGGATCAGGATTTTATCCCCTCTCACAACAGTAAATATATAGCTATATTCTTGGGGAAAAAAATAGATTTTAAAACAGATTTTTAAAATACTTTATTACTTTAGGTAATAGCTGAGAATAACACCCTGTATTGTCAGCTGAGGCATTTGCAGCGCCACAAGTGTGTTTCTGCTCACATCCATTCTGTAAGAGGGTCAGTCTGTTCTGCCCAAAGAATATTACTGGCCAAGATGCAACACCTCATTATAACCAACGTGCTATTTTTACTCAATTTTACAGCTGAGTTAAGCAAGGCACTGGGCTGTTGCATGAATTATCTACGGTCACCCAGCCTATGGATCTGCAGGCTACCTCCTCCCCGTTAGCAGAGTGAACCATTTGTTGGTTAGTCACATTCATTTCGGTTGGTCTGGAAAATCTGCTTGTACGTGTTTCGTCTGTTGTGCAGTGAGCCGAGGCCCATGTCCACCCAGCAGATGGAGGAGCGGAAGCACTGGCCTCCACAGATGGAGCCTCTGTACCCTGCTCTTGCTTAATTCACCTGGGAGATGACCCACTAAGAGAGCCAAATCTCTCCTTACACTTTAGTAAAGAGTACAAGCAATCAAGGTACAATAAAATAAAAAAAATAAAATACATTGAACAGCAATACTCTAGCCACAGGCTGTAAGCTCACAAACTCAGGTCCAAAGGAAGGGCTTCCTGGAAGCCCACAATGGTGTTGAAGGCGATGCTTTTGTGTTATACAGCATGGGCTATAGGCACCCAAAGTTGTGGATTCATAGCTGTGGCTGCCAGTAACACACTGACAGTGCCAAGTCTCAAACTCTACCACAATCAAATTATTTATTCTAATACTGAAAAACTGAATACAGACCTTTTTCTTCATTGCTATTCATTATCTCTTGCAGCCTAAAAGTATCTTTAGAAATCCCTGGATGATCAGCAAATCCACAGAGATTTAAACTATATTTTTGTATTAAAATAGTCAAGGATGTAGGTGACACTTTGTGGCCCCACGTAATTTAAATGTGATAGATTTAAAGGTAAAAAGCATTTTGCAGTCTGTTGCAGAGAGTGGGACAGATTCCCATCTCAATTACAGTGAGATAAACCCAGACTAATAGTGCTGACTTCTGAATGTTGGAGTTAGTCCAGATTTACATTGGGGGTAACAGATTAAAATATAAGCTGTTGTGTGCATGTCTTGTTCTCTCTAAGTAAAGTATTTTTCTATACTGCAAATAGGTAGTAAAAGCCAGTGCATGGCTGTCCTATTTCAAGCTGTCCAAATACCCTAATTATAAACACAGAGCAGAGCTTTAAAGAGGACATTCCTCTTCCTTTCTTCATTGCAAAATCATCTTCAAAACTAGAATATTAAGGAAGTAGAAACCAGGGTTTTTAAGATTTTTACAGTCTGTGCTCCAGGGGAAAACAGGCACTCAGCTACGACCAAAATTGCTTCACAATGTGCGCTTCTGGGCCTGTGTGATCCTCACTCCACAGATGAGCAGAAAATATAGTTTGTTTCTTTTTTTTTCCCCCTGGTTTGGCATCTGTGGCTCACTTAATGCTCCTGGATCCTTCAATGTTCTCAGGGAGAGACAAAGAGCACTGGCTGAATATTTTACCAGAGAAAAAACCCTACTCCTGTCTTCTGTAAGTGTGCTTTCTGCATCCTTAAAATGACCCCTTATAGAGATCATGCAAAGAAAAAAAAAAAATCATAGCCCTTTTGTTCACAAAAAAAAAAAAAAAGCAGAATCTTTATGGTCAATTGCTTCCCTTCGAAGAGCCAAGACTGGCGCTTCATTTCAAAACTCAAAACAAACCATTTATCATTAAAATATTAGCTTATAAAAAAAAAGAAGAGGGAGAGAGAAACAACGTGGCCCATTTTCACCACCAGCCTCCTCTTCCTCCTCCTCCACCTCCCACCAGCTGGTGCACAACTCGCCCTCCATCCCCATGCAATTCATAAGAGCACAGATAGAAAACCATGGGCAGCTGTAATGCCTCATCCATGTTTATATTTAAGAAACGAAAGGCAATTGCTTAGTCTAGAGTTCAAATCCTGAAATACACAGCTGAATGATGCGTGCTGTTGGGACACGGAGAGCACTAGGACTCTGCATAGGTAATTCAGACTTTGTGGTCCAAACCTGGCTGATGCACACCAAGTTATTAAGCAGCCAGGTGACTACCTGCAATTCCCTGCTTTGCTGTGAGCAAACAGCAGTGCAAACTTTGGGGCTGAAAACAGCATGAGCATGAGGCTTGGACACACATCGTGGTCCTTCTAAGCCCCCAAAATGCTTCAGATCTGAAGCATGAAAGCAGACTTCTCACCAAAAGTATAATTGAGCTCCTAGGTCCACATCTGTTCATCCACTAATCACCTCATATGGTTGTACAGGCAAAACTCCTACTGCCTTCAATGTTCTTTGTCCAAAGTGGAAATCTGTTTAACTACAATCTTGGTCAATCAATTTATGTTTATCAGCAGCTCTTGTACATATTTGCATTTCTGGTTAAGTGATACACTATCATGCCCACAAAGCACTTACTTTTAGCATTAAGGAATTTGGTCAAGTAAAAAATTCTGCAAACACCCACACACCAGTGGTACAAGTAACAGGAAGAAACAAAAAACCAGTGATCAACTTCTGTGGTGGAGTTCAAGGCAAAGGTATAATTTCAATGTTGTTTTCACCCTGGGGAAAGGTTCAGGGTTGTGGGTTTTGATACTCTCAAGGATAATATGTATTAGACTGCAATGCTAAGATCACTCCATTACCCCAAAATTTAGAAAGCAGTAACAGAGAGACCACAGCACTACTGCCACTCTCAAAAACCACAGCTTACCTGTTTTAGCATTGCTGTGCCAAAAAGCATGTCTACCTGCAGCACTGTCTGGAGCAGCATCCCCACACTGATGCCCAACCCCAACCATCACAGGCTCCTGCTATACCACCAACTTCTACATATCTACCCCTGCTACCTACGCGGGGTTATTAGCAGGCACACTTCTAAACATGCTCTTTGCTGTCATTGAACAAAACCAGTTACCGTCACAATTTAATTTGAAAGTGCATTCGATTTCTTGCAGATGAGACAGGATGGTCAAACTCTATCCTTGAGTCAACAATAATTTGTGTCCAGTGCAGAGTGCTGGAAGGAAAAGAAGTTTTTGACTTTCATAAAGCATAATAAAATATTATTTAGGTTGATGTGATGCAGCAGAAAGCTCATAAAGAAAGTATACACTGGTCTCCTGCTACTAAAAGCAGAGAATTCACTACCTGTGACTGGAATACGGTACATTATTTGAACTACAGCAAGGCACTAGAAAGTCCTTTCTGATTCCAACTCAGGCAATGAAGAAGTGTCCTGAGAGTTCATGAGCAGAGAAGATTTATACCATATTCGTGATATTTATATTAATAAATGATTAGGTTATTGCAAGGACTGCTGCTCAAAATACTTTGCTTTCAGAATTGTGGACAAACAAAACAAAAAAAAATTGTGCTTCCCAAGATCCGCTGATGTGGGTTTACACGGTACTCTAATGTAATCACAAGAACATTAAACAGTACGAAAGTCTACTCTCTTTTCCATGGCTGATTAAGCAGTTGGGAACAGAGAATTTACTGTGAAAAAAGCAAACAATTATATGCTGAGGTAAACATTACGTTAGTAATGGAAGCTGAGCTTTAGAACCTTATTGTCAGTTGGGATTAGCATTATAATACTTAAAATGACATTTATAACACTTACTGAAATTACAAGAATGAAGTCTGTGGAGACACAGAAATGAAATCAGCTCAATGTGTTTTTATAAGAATACTGAAATCTAAGTCCCTTAGAGGAAAGATATAGACATTAACAGTTTTTGCAGGCTTCCATTAGCTGTTCAAATTTGAATACTGTTTCTTAGGTGAGCTCTAATCTTCTTTGAATCCTCCCAACACATTTTATCTGTAAAAAATTGTAGTTAAAAATTTAGTTTGATGGAATGATATTTAAGTGCTTTTCTTCATCTACTCCCTGAAAGAGCCCCTGAGAGTCTTACTGTAATTTGTTCAAATGAAATAATATTTTCGTTTCCTGGGCTCTCTTTGTTGTCTTGTGTGATGAAAAGTAACATTTCTTTTCTTTTGATCCTATTAAATGTGGCTTTCTGAATGCCAGCCACTCAGTCGAAATAGAATCTGGCACGCTTGCACCCAGCTTAAAAAATGTGAGCTGCCACATAGAGTTTTTGATCTAAATGTGACATGTCACCAGGAGAAGGCTTGGAGTAATATTTCCAGAGCCATAATCAAGTGTTATAAACAATTTGGTTTCATTCATTGACACAGTTTGTCATCACCTTTTCATTTTAAATGCCTGGTTACAGAAATTCACTGAATGTGAGATGCCACAAGCAGGCTGGCACTGAAGCGGTTCTGTTTCTCAGTCCACAGCTCCTGAAAAAAAGGCTTAAAGGAGGAGCCCTGGATGAAGGCCTTCAGGAGCTTCCAGCACAGCATCTTAAACAGCAGCTCACTGGGAACTGAAGGCAGACACCACCTCGCATTTCCAGGATCTTAGTTCTTGCAAACATAAATGAACTGAAGAAAATAAATGTGCCTAAAAATATTCTTCTGGCTCGTTCATTCACTTGTTTCAACTAGTAGAAGTGTCCACTGGTCCTGCAGGAGCTTGTCTGACCATTAGATTGCTACGCTGAAGTAAAGACTCACCATTAAAACATTAAAGAATAAGGAAGGCCACTTAATTTAGAGCATTCAGTGGAAAACCAATCTTCAAGTAGTTTTGTCACTTTATCAGACCTAAATTCTCCTTTGCCCTATATTTATTTTAAATTTCAAATTCCTTCCTTTGTAAAGAAGCTTCCCAATATCTTTACTGATCATACACTTTTTACTTTTCTTGAGCATCCTCTGAAATACTTGTTGGCTGTAGATATGAATAGATGTCTTTCCACCTTTTTTTTTTTTAACCACAAAACATTAAGACATTATCTCAGGAAATGTTAGTGGTTTGGCACTGTCGGCTTGACAAGAGGCTCCTGAGAAATAACAAGAAGGACAATAATTTTAGCAAGGTTGAACAACTAATTTAGGGTAAGATTTTCAAATGCACTCAATTGTTGGTTATACTGTTAGACTTGATGGTAAAACTGACGTAGGCTTCAAAAGGAGCAGGGTTTGTCCATGAATGAACTCTACTGAAAATCCTCACGTCAGCCCATCAAAGTGTTTTACTAGAATCTTTAGAAAGGAAAACAACATTGAAGCTTTCTTTTGAGATCACATAGCTAGATGACAACATCAAATTACCATGGGTAGGTACATGCTCCTCTGCCTTAATACCTTTGTGCAACTTCTCTACGCCACATCCATAATACAAATCCCTATCAAAGGAAATGTCTGTATTTCAAAATGA